>NC_137852.1:19620000-22020000 GCF_948465745.1 Chenopodium album | reverse complement strand
AATTCCTCACAAATCGTGGATTATAGCCTTCAATTTTGAAATATTTGACCTTTTTTCGCCCAGAAATAAAAATCGCCTAGATCTTTACCATGGTTCTTAATATCGTCCGGGAGTCCAATTGAGTGGGTGGAACTATCCAATATGCCTTAAAACGGTCAATTTACCCGTTCCAAACTTGCACCGATATCGCGACCTCAAGCCTACCATGGACATTTATGGCAACATATGATGGCCATATATGGTTCCAAACCTCATTATAAGACCCTAAGATGTATCCCCTAAGATCATATCCTTCAATGTTGGAATTTTTTTACCTTTTTTCGCCCGAAAATAAAAAATGCTGAGATGTTTACCATGGTTCCTAATACCCTCCGGGAGTCCAATTGAGTGGGTGGAACCATCCAATTTGCCTTAAAACGGTCAATTTACCCGTTCCAAATTTACACCGATTTCGTATACTGAAGCCTACAACGGCTATTTTGTACAAAATACAAGGGTCATATATGGTTCCAAACGTCATTATATGACCCTAAGATGTATCCCCTGAAATCTCGAGACTTTTCGCCACTAGGCCCCATAATCTCAAAATTCCTCAAAAAGCGTGGATATAACCTTCAATTTTGAAACATTTGACCTTTTTACGCCCGGAAATAAAAATTTCGAAGATGCTTACCATGGACCCTAATACACCCTGGGAGTCTATTTGGGTGGGTCCAACCATCCAATATGCTTGAACAGTTAATTTACCCGTTCCAAACTTGCACCGATATCGCGACCGCAAGCCTACCACGGACATTTATGGCAACATATGGTGGCCATATATGGTTCCAAACGTCATTATATGAACCTAAGATGTATCCCATAAGTTCTCAAGATTTTTCGCCACCGAGCCCCGTAACCTCAAAATTCTTAAAAAAACGTAGATTATATCCTTCAATTTTGGAATTTTTGGACCTTTTTAGCCCTGAAATAAAAAATGCCAAGATGTTTACCATGGTTCTTAATACCCTCCGGGAATCCAGTTGAGTGGGTGGAACCATCTAATTTGCCTTAAAACGGTCAATTTACCCGTTCCAAATTTACACCGATTTCGTATACTCAAGCCTACAACTGCTATTTAGTACAACGTATAAGTGATGAGTGACATTTTTGGCACTCATTTGGTTCCTTTTTGGATGATTTTTATTTCTTTTTTATCTTTCTTTTCTTTAGTTTTCCTTAGTTTTATTCTTGTTTTCCTCTTTTTATGCCTTTTGTAGTTTATTTCTCTATTTCGTGCTTTTTCTTGTTTACTTGCTTTCTTTTCCCTTTTTACTTGCTTTTTATCCTTTGGTTGTAGGTTGTGATTGATTGTCCAAGGATTCCCGGGCTTCCTTTCCATGGTTTTCCATTGATTTTCATGCTTAAAGCTCGTGCAAGAAGTTTCAAGTCAATGTGGGGTTCAAGGAGCATGCTTCAAGGTCTTGATTATGCCTTCCTCATGGCTCATTTTCTTCAAGAAATTCAAGGAAGTTGCTGCCTATCTTGTCCTCCATCATCATCATCTAGGATGCGTGCACCTCGTGAGCAAGGGCAAAGAAGAAAGGAGGATGCTACAGCTGTGTGCGGGCGCACAAGAGTGATGTGCGGCCGCACATCTGTCGTGTGCGGCCGCACATCAGGTGTGTGCGGGCGCACATCCCTGGGTGTGCTCCCGTGCACACCATTCTCTCTCCTCCGAGCGCCCGCACCAACGTGGGTCTATTTTTGGACGTCTTTCCCAACTTCCTTTTGGGTATATAGTTATTTCTTTCCTTATTTAGAGGGAGGAGGAGATCTTCAATTGGAGAGAATTAGATTAGATTAGATTTTTAGAAAGAGAAAACATTAGTTCTTAGCATTTTTAGAGAGAGAAAGTGTGGGTTTGATGATTGATGATTGAAGATTGCTTCATTTGATTTGATTTCTATCAAGTTTGTAAGGATTCTTTACTCTTTAATGCAATTCAAAGTTTGATTTCATTAGTATTATTGTTTGATTTGGTTAATTGATAGTTTAATTGATTTGATTGAATTTGTTGATTTCAATTTGATTTCAATTGATGAATTTGGGAATGATGATTAGTTTAGTTTTGATTTTGATGTTCTTTATGGATTGTGAGTAGTTAATTGCTAGGGTGGTGGTGAAGCATGTATTGATGATGAATTGGGATTAATTTGGGGGAAATTGATTGAGTTGATAATGTGATTAAATTGGTTGATTGATTTTGTGCATGTGTGTGCTTGATTAGGCTTGATCACCCTTGTTACTCACACTAGATTGCATTGTAGGCTCACATTGATACGGACCATTGATTTGTGGCTTACATTTACTCGATTGAGATATCTTGTGATGTTTCCTAGCTAGTGTTTGATGTAGTTGACGCTAATTAGACCTCTAGGAGAATAGCTTGATGTACTCTCTTGGTTGCAATTTCGGTTTTCCCTCACATTGTTTGATTTAATCGGTTAATTCCCCGAGTTGATTGAACTTCATCATTGATGCATGTGGATCCATTCCCCTAGTGTCTTAGCATTCATTTAATACTAGCATTTTTCATTGCCTAGCCTATTCTTAGTGTCTACCATATACCCCTACTAGATTTCGGAAAAGCTTAATTTTGGCACCATGCATTCATTCTCCATTCTCTAGGGTTCGACCTTGACTTGCCGCTACACTATTAGGGGTTGGTTAAGCTATAAATATTGTTTGATAGGGCGGGGTGGTAGCCCAACGACCTACCATTCTTAGCCACATCAAAATGGCGCCGTTGCCGGGGAATGGTGTTTTGTATGCATGTTGTTTTTTAGTCTATTCCACTCTATTTGAAAAATACAAAAAGATTTTACACTAAGGCTACACTTGTAGCCGTGCTACTAATTTTTTCTTTGAGTTTTGTGTGTGTAGATCCCAAGTCATGGGAGGTAGTTCAAGGGTTACCTTGAAGGAGCTTGGAGTTCCCGGGGCTTATAGGCATGAGAGCGCGATAGCTCCACCTATATCACCGGAGAATGACTTTGAAATAAAGCCGGCAATGATCACTCTTATTGAGAGGAGACAATATGGTGGGGCGAAGAACGAGAGCCCATTGAACCATCTTAAGGAGTTTGAAAAATATTGTAACACAATCAAGATCAATGGAGTTCCTCAAGAATTCATCCGCCTTAAGTTGTTCCCTTTCTCCCTCATAGGAAGATCTTTGGAATGGCTGGATAAAGAGATGAAGCCCAATTCCTTGAAAACTTGGGATGATGTCACCAAAGCTTTCTTGTTCCGTTTCTACCCTCAAAAGAAAACGGCGGAAGCAAGAGCTTTGATTCAAAGGTTCAAGCAAAAGCCTAATGAGAGCCTTTATGAAGCATGGGAAAGGTTTAAGGATTATCAAAGGGAGTGTCCACACCATGGGATTCCTACCTACCAAATCATACATATCTTTTATGGTGGGTTGAGTGCTCATGGGAGAGCAAGTTTGGATGCCGGAGCCGGAGGCCCAATCATGAACAAGACGCAAGAAGAAGTGGTTGATGCTATTAATGAAGTAGCTCGTCATTATATGAATTGGCAAGAAGTGGAAAGAGAACCAACAAGCAAGGGTTACTTGATCGAACAACTTAGTGTCATTAATGATTTGACCACTTTGATTGAGGATTTAGGGAAAGAAGTTAAGTCCCTCAAGGAAAAGCTTGAGAAGCCTCTTTCCCAAGCTCCAATTCTTCCCTCCCAAATTAAGGGGAGAGGTACATCTTCTCACTCTAATTCAAATCTTTCTACTTGTTGCATGATTGTGGAATGTTGGCCATGTCAATTATGTGGAATGAATGATCATAATGCTTCTATGTGCCCAAATGTTTCTTGTAGTGAATGTGATGGAAGTGAAATGGAACACATGAATTATGTCAATAATCATGCTTGTGAACCTAGAAATGATGTTCAAAGGAATATTGGAAATAGGAATTATCATATGAATCATCATGATTATAACCAAAATGGAGGTTATAGAAATCATGAATGCCAAGAGATTCATGGTAACTATAACCATCATGGTTGTAATGGTCATGGTCATGGCTATAGACATGGGGATCATAACCAAGGTTATGATAACTATGGTCAACAAAGGAGCCAAAATGAAACAAGGGGTAATTGGAATAATCAATCTAGGGGATATTTTCAAGCAAGTTTTCAAGATGGTTCCCCAATTGATTTAGTTCCAAATGCTCAAGGTTTAAATGATAATTCCCATGACCAATCATTTTCTTCTAGAGAATATTTGGAAAGTGTCATTGAGAAGCAAGTCAAGACTATGGAAATGTGTATGGTTTTGAATGAAGAGAAATTTAATTACATGTTGGCTTATAACAAAGATTTGAGTGAAAAACTTTCTCAATTGACTAGTATATTCAAGGAATATGCAAACTCTTCTTCTTCTTTGACTCCACCTAGCCTAGATTCTAGGAACCCTATGGATGCTATTGTTACTAGAAGTGGTAGGGTCCTTGAGGGAGGTGTGCCTAAGAAGAGTGTTGCCAATGAGAGAACTAGTAAGAATTCCATTGAAATTGAAGGTGATGAATGCCCTTTGAGCGAAAATGTTGGTGAGGAACAAGTAGAGAAGGTGATAGAGAAAGAGAGAGAGGTTTGCAAACAAAGGCTCCCGTATCCTCAAAGATATAATAGATATAAGTTGGATGAGCAATTTGGGAAGCTTGTAGAGATGCTTAAGCAACTTCATTTAACTCTTCCTTTCACCGATGTTGTTGAACAAATGCCAAATTATGCTAAGTTCCTCAAGGAAATTTTGAGTGGAAAAAGGACTTGTGATGTGGCGGAGACCATTAGCCTTACCGAGCATTGTAGTGCAATCATCATGAATAAGATGCCTCCTAAGTTGAAGGATCCCGGAAATTTTTCCATCCCTTGTGCTATCAACAAGACCCAAATTGATAATGCCTAATGTGATTTAGGAGCTAGTGTTAGCCTTATGCCATATTCGGTTTATCAAAGGTTAGGTCTAGGAGAACTTCTACCTTCAAAGATTACCTTGCAATAATTAGCCGATAGATCAATCAAGATTCTTAAGGGAAAGGTAGAAGATGTGCCTTTAAGGGTTGGAAAATTTGTTATTCCGGTTGATTTTGTAGTGTTGGACATGGATGAAGATGCTACGATACCTATCATCTTAGGTAGACCTTTCCTTGCTACATCGGGGGCTATGATAGATGTGAAAAGTGCTAAGATATCTCTTAAGATAGGGGAGGAAGAAATTGAATTTGATTTGAATGAAGGAATGAAATATCCTTCCTCTTCTTTAGAAAATTGCATGAGAGTTGAAGTGCTTGATAATATTGTCAATTCCATGCATGAGCACTTGCTCACATCTAACGATCCTCTTGAGTGTGTTTTATTGAACAAGGAAAAGATAGGTATCTCAACCAAGGAAGAGCAATTGTATGAAAATTTGCTTAATGAAGGCGATATAGGGAGTGGAGAAGAAACTTGCATGGGGATATCAAGTCAAGATGCTTTGCAAGTGGCCTCAACCAAAGAAGGTAAAGGAGTTCCCATGGTAGAGCTAAAACCTCTACCATCACACCTTAGGTATGAATTCTTAGGCCCTAATTCTACATATCCCGTTATTGTTAGTGCATCCTTGAGTGAGAGCCAAGCTCAAGCGTTATGTGGTGTTTTGAGAAAGCAGCAAGGTGCTTTGGGGTACACAATTGATGATCTTAAAGGCATAAGCCCCGCCTTGTGTACACATCACATAACACTTGAGGAAGGCACCCTTCCTTCTATTGAACGAGTAAGGAAACTACATCCCCAAATGGGAGAAGTAGTTAAGAAAGAGATCACCAAGCTTTTGGATGCGGGAATTATATTCCCCATTTCAAGCTCAAGGTGGGTCTCCCCCGTGCATGTCGTTCCTAAGAAGGGGGGTATGACCGTAGTTGAGAATGAGAAAGGTGAGCTCATTCCAACTCGAACGGTCACCGGTTGGAGGATGTGTATAGACTATAGACGTCTAAACACATGAACCAAAAAGGATCATTTCCCTCTCCCTTTTATTGACCAAATGCTTGAAAGGTTGACTAGGCACAAATTTTATTGCTTTCTTGATGGATATTCGGGATTCTTTCAAATTCCTATTCACCCCGAGGATCAAGAAAAGACAACCTTCACATGCCCCTATGGTACTTTTGCTTATAGAAGAATGCCCTTTGGGTTGTGTAATGCTCCGACGACCTTTCAAAGGTGCATGATGAGCATTTTTGGGGACATGCTTGAAGAGGAAATGGAAGTTTTCATGGATGATTTTTCCGTGGGAGGTGTTTCATTTGAGGATTGCCTCAAAAATCTTGAAAGATGCTTAGAGAGATGTGAAAAAGTCAACTTGGTGCTTAATTGGGAAAAATGCCACTTCATGGTGGAAGAAGGGATTGTTCTAGGTCATAAAATTTCCAATAAAGGCATCGAGGTTGACAAGGCTAAGATTGAGGTGATTGAGATCCGAGATAAAAAAGGTGCTGAAAATGTTGTTGCGGATCATTTGTCTAGACTTGAAGATTTTCAAGTTCAAGACGATGGGTCTCCTATAGAGGACCGGATGTTGGATGATTCTTTGTATGTTATCAATATGAAGGAGCTCCCTTGGTTTACCGATTTGGTGAATTTTCTTGCTTGTGGAGAGTTTCCTCTTTCTTTTTCCAACAATCAAAAGAGAAAGCTTAAGAGAGAAGCAAGGCACTATGTATGGGATGAGCCAATCTTGTATAAAAGAGGTGTGGATGGATTGTTGCGCCGATGTGTGCCAAATGAGGAGATACCAAATGTTTTGAAGATGTGCCACTCGGATCCTAGTGGTGGTCATATGGGTGTTTCAAGAACGGCCTCTAAGGTGCTTCAATGTGGATTATGGTGGCCTAACCTCTTTAAGAATGCTTGGGAGTATGTCAAAAGTTGTGATCAATGTCAAAGGACCGGGAATATTTCAAGGAGGAATGAGATGCCCCAACAACCAATACTTGAATTGGAGATATTTGATGTTTGGGGTATAGATTTTATGGGTCCTTTTCCATCTTCTTATGGGAATCAATATATCCTTGTTGCCGTTGATTATGTGTCAAAGTGGGTGGAAGCCATTGCTTCTCCCACTAATGACCATAAAGTGGTGATGAAATTGTTCAAAAAGATAATATTCCCTAGGTTTGGCATCCCCAAAGCGGTTATAAGTGACAATGGCTCACACTTTGTGCACTATGCTTTCCGGAAGATGTTGAAGAAGCATGGAGTGAACCAACGATTTGGTCTTCCTTATCATCCTCAAACTAATGGGCAACTTGAGGTATCTAATCGTCAAATTAAGTTAATTCTTGAGAAGACGGTTGCTAGGAGTAGGAAAGATTGGGCAAACAAACTTGATGACGCTCTTTGGGCATATAGAACGGCTTTCAAAACTCCTATTGGTACCACTCCTTATCGTTTGGTTTATGGAAAATCTTGTCACCTTCCGGTTGAACTTGAGCACCGCACTCATTGGGCTATTAAAAAGATTAACTTTGATTTGGCTAGTGCGGGTGAGCAACGTTGGTTAGATCTTCATGAGTTAGAAGAGCTTCGATTGGATGCTTATGATTGTGCTAGCTTGTATAAAGCTAGAACTAAGGAGGTGCATGATAAGCTCATTGAGAAGAAAGAGTTTGTTCCGGGGGATAAGGTGCTTCTTTTCAATTCAAAAATGAGACTTTTTCCCGGAAAATTGATGTCTCGTTGGACCGGCCCTTTTGTTGTTCAAGAGGTGTTTTCAAATGGTTCTATCGAAATTTCTCCTTTGGATTTTTCAAGAACTTTTAAGGTTAACGGAGATAGACTAAAGAGGTATTATGATGGAGTGTTCGTGGGGGTCATTCATGACATGACTCTCTATGATCCGCCTTGAAAGAGGTGGAGGATGTCTAGCTTAAGACTCTAAATTAAGCGCTTCACGGGAGGCAACCCGTGTTTTCTAACTCTTTCTTCCTTTTTCTTTTGGTTTTTCTTTTGGTTTTGATGATGATTTTTGTGATCTAATTTTGTTGTGTTTGATGTTGTAGGATGGTTTGAGTTTAATTCCAACAATTTTGATGCCAATATTGAGGTAAACTTGTCCCAATTCTTAAGTTGGAAAGGTGGGTAAGTATGGAGAATGGTGAATACTTGTGTTTATTTTCATGATTTTCAAGTTTTTCTTTCTCCAATATGAAGTGTAGCTACTGCCCATATTGTTCCTCATAACCATCATGGGGTGTGCGCACAACATGAGGGAGGAAGAAAATCGGGATAAAAATCCCAGGTTTTGTGCGCCCGCACAAAAGCTTTGTGCGGGCGCACACGAGCCCTGTGCGGGCGCACACCCCTCTTGTGCGGCCGCACACTGCTGGGTATTCGGGGGAGCGTTTTTCCTCCTCTCTTAACCCGATTCTCCATTCTCTCTCTCTCCTATTTCATTCTCCTTCCTCCTTAGGTATTGTGGTTGCTCATAGTTGCTCTCCATTCTCCTCATAATATTTTTCATTTTTCCTCATCAAATTTTCCATAATTCTCATTACTTTGCTCCCCAAGTCTTCATTCTACATCCTTTAAGGTAATTTTCTCACTCCTAGTTTGAAAATTTTGGGTACTTGTTAATTGAAACTTGTTGGTATGATTGTTAGAGATGTTTATGTGTAGTAGTGTTGTTCTTGCTTAATTGTTGTGATTTTCAATCATGAAAGTATAATTGCATGTTTTATGTGCTAAAGTTTCAATTTTCATAGTTGAGCATGACTAGTACTACCCTCATACTCTCCACCATTACTACCTCTTGTTTTTATGATGATGAATGTGGAATTGTTGATGATGGTTTTGTGAAATCTATTTATGATGTTGATTTTACTTGAGCATTTACAAATTTTGGCATGAACCTTGTTGGATTTACATATGTTTAAGTTCTAGGGTGTTTTGTTGATGTTGATGGTGATAATGGAGAAAGTGGTTGTTGGTAGTATGGAGTATAGTTGCTTTTGTTCATTGTGATTTGGGGTAATACTTGTGTCAATTGTGATGCCTTGATTATGCATTTTTCACCTCTATTGAAATTTTGCTTAAACTCATGTCATATTGTCCTTTTATTTTTCCCCATGTTCATGATTAACTTTAGCACACCATTCCTACTATTGAAATCATTTTCGTTGTGCATTATCTTATAGATGGGTGGTTCAAGACAACCTAAGCGTGCAAGGGTCACAAAATCAAGGAACACAATTTATCCACCTTCTTCCATCAAAGAAACCTTTGGCATCAAATTCACGGTCCAAGAGCATTGGGCTAGATTTGAAAGTCTTTCTTCAAGGAAATTGTATTCCACAATATTCTATGATAGAGACACTACTACTCTTCTTGGGATAGATGATGATGCGAGGATTTTAGCTCGGAATTTGGGACTTGAGCATTTCATTGATCTTAATGCTCCCACCTATGCAAGGCTCACTTATGAGTTCCTTTCTTTACTCGAGGTGCATGAGGATGGTGATGACAATGAATGCCCAACACTTACCTTCCAAGTATTCAATGAGGACTATTCCATCCCTCTTTCATTCCTAAATAAGATGTTCAACTTTCCGGAGCCTATTGATGGAAGGCCTTTGATCTATCCGGCTTATGAAGCTCTCCATCGCGACCATAGGTATGATGAGAACGATTGGTGGGATGATATTTCTATTGAGGATACCTATTGTGCCCAAACTTCCAAATCGGCCTCAATTGTCCATGGAGCGATGCGCTATTTTAGCCGCATGCTAACTTATGCATTTTTCTCCAAGGAATCTCTTGGAGCTATTTCTCAAGAGCAATTAAGTTGGCTATGGTTGGCTCATCGATATATGGATGATATGTTGGAAGACTTTGATGTAATTGATTTTGCTAGGCATTTGCTTGACCGCTTCATCGATATTCGTGACGGTTTCTTCCTCTCGGGAAGCATTCAAATTGGGGGTATGATCACCCTCATCGTGCTATCACTTAACAAGAAATATGCTTCCATGATTGGAGATCTTGTGGAGATTAAAGATCCTAGAGAGAAGTCTCCGTCTTGTTTGTTGGGTACATTTGCCTTAATCAATCAAAAATTCATCGAGCGCACTATTATGGACGATTTGTTTATTTGGAAGGTGTCTCGAACAACCGATTGGTGCCTCATTCCCTATGAAGGGTCGATGGTGAGAGACAAGAGTTCGCCCTATCCTTGGAAGCCGCCCAAGAGAGACATTCCGGTTTCTTTTCGTCGGGGATCCGTGCCTTCCTCGGGTAATGTTCTTCCAAAGTCTAAGGCCTCTTCATCTAAGAAAGGTACCCCTCGACCTTCTTCTCCTACTCCTCTTCCTCTTCCGTCCCCTCCCTTGCATTATTTATCTAGCTTGCATGCCAAGATTGATGCCCTTTCTATTGCATTGTCTTCTTCTTCTTCTATGGGGAATTCTTGCTTTGTGGATGGTTATGATTATCATGCTAGGAGGGTGTATGACTTTCATGTTTCAAGGGGGGATATTGAGCCTTATGTGAATTATCCTTATCTCCCGGTCCAAGAGGGCCCTGTCCCACAGTGGGAGCCTTTTGACAAGGCGGTGGGGCCCCGTCTTTGTTATCCCAACTGGGAGGGCCCGCATATGGCGGATAGTGCCATTCGTGGGACCTCTAAGGGGGATTATGATTACAGGAGGCCGGGAGGATGTGACTGGACTTATGATCCAGCAAACCCTGCTCCTTTCCCTTCCCCTGAGACAGAGGGGAGATGGGGCCGTTCAGGGCCCCCTGTCTTTGATGACTGGTCTGACTATTTTGCTGCAGATGCCCTTAGAAGGTTGGGTAGGGCTAAGGGGAAAGAAGTTGTTTCATCAGGTGGGGGGAGTACTAGTTCTACCCCCTACTTTAGTGCCGAGTGAGCCATTTTGGCTACCCCTCTCCGTATGCATGCTTTATGATTGTGTTTTGTATTTGCCCTATGGTTGGGTTTAGCTTGGGGGAGGGGTGGCTCATTTTTATCTTGGGGGAGTTGTTTTAGGTTGGTTATGGTTTGCACGGTTCTCCTCCTTGCTAGTGGTTTACTTTGCATTCTTCTTCCTTAGCCTCTTTGTCCTCTGTCTGCTCTAGTGTCTCTGTGATGTTTTATCTGCTATTTCTTTGATGATGACTTGCTATATTCTTTATCTATCTGCTCTGCTATTGTTCCGATGATTCTTGTTGCTGATGATGTTTCCCTGTCTCTGATATATATTTTTCATTTCCTGTCGTTATGCTGTCGAATTTTCGGCTGGTTTCTTTTGGAAGTTACTAACAATTTTCTTTGTATATAGATTCTTTTATTCTCTTTTTCTTACTTGGTCTTTAGTAGAAGCTTTTGTTTATGGAATCCAACGAGGTGGTTTCTACTTACTTCGTTTGTTTTTGCTCAGCTTGGAGCCGGTGAGATCTTTCTTATTTTTCTCTTTATTTTCCTTGGTTGCATAGATTAGGATTAGCTTAGGAGAAGTTGAATGGTTCGAGGATGGATGCTTGTTAACACGTAATGTGTTTGGGATCGGTGACTTTATTGTCTATCGATCACTTGTTTGTCGATTGGGATTTTTATGTGTTTAACATGCTTTCTAGACCTTTACATGATTTTTCTCCTATGTTTTCCTTTCCTATGTCTCCATTTTATTTTCTTTTACTTTCTTTTATTTTACCTTTTCCTCTTATTTTCTTTTATTTTTCTTTTTATTTTTGATGTGATTTTGAGGCATTGTTTCTCATTTCTTTTCTTTTGAGATGATCATTGTACATTGGACTTGTCTTTTGCATGACTTTCTTCCTAGGTTGTAAAGGTATGCACGGTTTGAGATTATGTTTGGTTGACTCTAGGATAGTGTATGCTAGGGTAGTTGGTTTGAACTAGGAGGATCATGAAGCCGGATTCTACTTGTTTGTGGTATGTTGGTAGTTGCTTCCTATAGTTGATTTGACACCATTGGTGAGTTTTTGCCACAACCTTGTGAGGTTACTTGCTTTTCTAGCCTTCAACATTCCTTGTATGAGCGGCGTGGATCCTTGACTATGCAAACCTAATCTAATAAAGCTTGATGTATGATTCTCAAACACGAGACCGAACTATCTGGGAGAACAAAGGCACATTTTTCGGGGTGGTATTTTCATTTTTGTTATATTTTGTTATTTTCTTTATTTTTGGGTTTACATTTGCCTTCTTGCGAACATTTGAGCCTTATCCCTTCTTTTCAAGCCACATCTTTAGATCTTTGGCCTTTTGTTTCATTTTCTTTCTTTTCTTGGTTTTTGTGAAGCAATTGATCATTCTTGATGGAGTTTGTGGTGGAGAAGTTGAAATGTTTGTTTCTTATGAAAGCAAGTTTGTGTTTTATCTTCTTTGTGAATAATGGCAAATGAGTTTGAGTAAAAGCCGTCCTACATTACAAACGGCATGGACAAATAAGTGCAAAATCGAAAAAGCCGTCCAAAGTTAAAAGAGGCGAGGACAAAGCACTATTAAAAAAAAACAGGAAAAAAAGTGAAAAATGAAAAATTCAAAAATATTTTGATGTGAGTTTTCTCCCTTTTTGAGCATTGAGGACAATGCTCCATTTAAGCTTGGGGGGAAGCGTTCTCACGCTTTTTGTGTATATGTTTGTGGTTTATAGCTTTGAATAAGCTTGGGGGTGTGAGTATTTTTGTTTGGATTGGTGATTACTTAATTGTGTTTCTAAAGAAAGGCGCCCTCTTTGCTTCACTTTTAGGAAAACCACCAAATTTCAAATTTTTAGCCTACCTTCACCCTTATTGCCTTACATTACAACCTTTGGGAAAGACCTTTTGACCTAGATAGTTGAGTCACTATTCGAGGGAGGGCATCATGGGTCATTGCCTAAGGAAAGGGGATGCATAGTCAAGATGTCGAGTAGCCTTCAAATATTTCTTTTCCGGTTCCTTCGAGGAATCATTGGGACACTCACTAAGGGGAGATTTGAGACTAGTGGGAAGAACGCGGTAAGATTGTTTGGGATGAAAGTGAATTGTGATAACTAGTTCCTATGCCTAGCATACCCTATGTTTCAATCAACCTTGGATATCTTGAAACGTGCATACCTTAACTACTTGAGAAAGATTGTCATTCATTTGCTTTATAGTCTTTATGTTGGTTCATTTCGTAAAGGTTTGTTTTTATTTCATTTTCTTTCTTTTAATTCTTTGGTTTGCCTCATTGATGTTTGGTGGAGAGTTATGGGTCAAACTCTTAGGATACCCTTACGAGACCTCACTCGTCCTCATAGGCGACTTTGGGGTTTAAAGGGCTTGTTGTAGCTAAAAACAACCGTGATTCCTACGACAATGAGTTTTAGTGTATATTCTTATCTTGAGTCTTTCTTTTTCGTTTTCAATAAAATTCTCATCCTCTCTTTTTCTTGCTTTGTTTTGCTCGAGGACGAGCAAAAGTTTAGCTTGGGGGAATTTGATGAGTGACATTTTTGGCACTCATTTGGTTCCTTTTTGGATGATTTTTATTTCTTTTTATCTTTCTTTTCTTTAGTTTTCCTTAGTTTTATTCTTGTTTTCCTCTTTTTATGCCTTTTGTAGTTTATTTCTCTATTTCGTGCTTTTTCTTGTTTACATGCTTTCTTTTCCCTTTTTACTTGCTTTTTATCCTTTGGTTGTAGGTTGTGATTGATTGTCCAAGGATTCCCGGGCTTCCTTTCCATGGTTTTCCATTGATTTTCATGCTTAAAGCTCGTGCAAGAAGTTTCGAGTCAATGTGGGGTTCAAGGAGCATGCTTCAAGGTCTTGATTATGCCTTCCTCATGGCTCATTTTCTTCAAGAAATTCAAGGAAGTTGCTGCCTATCTTGTCCTCCATCATCATCATCTAGGATGCGTGCACCTCGTGAGCAAGGGCAAAGAAGAAAGGAGGATGCTACAGCTGTGTGCGGGCGCACAAGAGTGATGTGCGGCCGCACATCTGTCGTGTGCGGCCGCACATCAGGTGTGTGCGAGCGCACATCCCTGGGTGTGCTCCCGTGCACACCATTCTCTCTCCTCCGAGCGCCCGCACCAACGTGGGTCTATTTTTGGACGTCTTTCCCAACTTCCTTTTGGGTATATAGTTATTTCTTTCCTTATTTAGAGGGAGGAGGAGATCTTCAATTGGAGAGAATTAGATTAGATTAGATTTTTAGAAAGAGAAAACATTAGTTCTTAGCATTTTTAGAGAGAGAAAGTGTGGGTTTGATGATTGATGATTGAAGATTGCTTCATTTGATTTGATTTCTATCAAGTTTGTAAGGATTCTTTACTCTTTAATGCAATTCAAAGTTTGATTTCATTAGTATTATTGTTTGATTTGGTTAATTGATAGTTTAATTGATTTGATTGAATTTGTTGATTTCAATTTGATTTCAATTGATGAATTTGGGAATGATGATTAGTTTAGTTTTGATTTTGATGTTCTTTATGGATTGTGAGTAGTTTAATTGCTAGGGTGGTGGTGAAGCATGTATTGATGATGAATTGGGATTAATTTGGGGGAAATTGATTGAGTTGATAATGTGATTAAATTGGTTGATTGATTTTGTGCATGTGTGTGCTTGATTAGGCTTGATCACCCTTGTTACTCACACTAGATTGCATTGTAGGTTCACATTGATACGGACCATTGATTTGTGGCTTACATTTACTCGATTGAGATATCTTGTGATGTTTCCTAGCTAGTGTTTGATGTAGTTGACGCTAATTAGACCTCTAGGAGAATAGCTTGATGTACTCTCTTGGTTGCCATTTCGGTTTTCCCTCACATTGTTTGATTTAATCGGTTAATTCCCCGAGTTGATTGAACTTCATCATTGATGCATGTGGATCCATTCCCCTAGTGTCTTAGCATTCATTTAATACTAGCATTTTTCATTGCCTAGCCTATTCTTAGTGTCTACCATATACCCCTACTAGATTTCGGAATAGCTTAATTTTGGCACCATGCATTCATTCTCCATTCTCTAGGGTTCGACCTTGACTTGCCGCTACACTATTAGGGGTTGGTTAAGCTATAAATATTGTTTGATAGGGCGGGGTGGTAGCCCAACGACCTACCATTCTTAGCCACATCAATAAGGGTCATATATGGTTCCAAACGAAATTATATGACCCTAAAATGTATCCTCTAAGGTCTCATTACTTTTCGCCACTAGGCCCTCTAATCTCTAAATTCATCAAAAAGCGTGGATATAGCCTTCAATTTTGGAATTTTTAGACCTTTTTATGCTCGGAAATAAAAATACCAAGATGCTTACCATGGACCCTAATACACCCTGGGAGTCTATTTGGGTGTGTCCAACCATCCAATATGCTTTTAAACAGTCAATTTACCCGTTCCAAACTTGCACCGATATAGTGACATCAAGCCTACCACGAACATTTATGGCAACTTATAAAGGTCATATATGGTTGCAAACTTCATTATATGACCCTAAGATGTATCCCCTAGGGTCTTAAGACTTTTCGCCATCGAGCCCCGTAACCGCAAAATTCACAAAAAGTGTGGATTAGAGCCTTCAATTTTGGAATTTTTTGACATTTTTTCGCCTGGAAATAAAAAATGCCGAGATGTTTACCATGGTTCCAAATACCCTCCGGGAGTCCAATTGAGTGGGTGAACCATCCAATATGCCTTAAAACGGTCAATTTACCCGTTCCAAATTTGCACCGATTTCGTATACTAAAGCCTACCACGGCTATTTGGTACAATATATAAGGGTCATATATGGTCACGATATCGGTGCAAGTTTGGAACAGGTAAATTGTATTTTGAAAGGCATATTGGATGGTTGGACCCACCCAAATAGACTCCCAGGGTGTATTAGGGTCCATAGTAGGCATCTCGGTATTTTTTATTTCCGGGCGAAAAAAGGTCAAAAAAATTCCAAAATTGATGGCTATAATCCACGCTTTTTAGGAATTTTGAGGTTTTGGGGCCAGGTGGCGAAAAGTCTTGAGACCCTGGGGGAAACATCTTAGGGTCATATAATAACGATTGGAACCATATATGACCATTGTATTTTGCCATAAATGTCCGTGGTAGGCTTGAGGTCACAATATCGGTGCAAGTTCGGAACGGGTAAATTGACTATTTAAAGGCATATTGGAAGGTTGGATCCGCCCTAATAGACTCCCAGGGTATATTAGGGTCCATGGTAAGCATCTCGGCATTTTTTATTTCCGGGCAAAAAAAGGTCAAAAAATTCCAAAATTGAAGGCTATGATCCATGGTTTTTGAAGAATTTTGAGGTTAAGGGCCCGGTGGCGAAAAGTCTTGAGACCTTAGGGGATACATCATAGGGTCATATAATGACGTTTTGAACCATATATGACCCTTATATGTTGTTCAAAATAGCCGTGGTAGGCTTCTGTTTACTGGTAAATTGACCGTTTTAAGGCATATTGGATGGTTCCACCCACTCAATTGGACTCTCGGAGGGTATTAGGAACCATGATAAACATCTCGGCAATTTTTAATTCCAGGCAAAACAAGATCAAAAAATTCCAAAATTGATGGCTATAATCCATGCTTTTTGAGGAATTTTGAGGTTACGGGGCCTGGTGGCGAAATGTCTTGAGACCCTAGATGATACATCTTAGGGTCATATAATAACGTTTGGAACCAAATATGACCATTATATGTTGCCATAAATGTCGGTGGTAAGCTTGAGGTCAAGATATCGGTGCAAGTTTGGAACGGGTAAATTGACTGTTTAAAGGCATATTGGATGGTTAGACCCACCCAAATAGACTCCCAGGGTGTATTAGGGAACATGGAAAGCATCTAGGCATTTTTTATTTCGGGGCGAAAAAAGGTCAAAAAATTCTAATATTGAAGGCTATTATCCACGCTTTTTGAGGAATTTTGAGGTTACGGGGACCGGTGGCGAAAAGTCTTGATACCTTAAGGTATACATCATAGGGTTATATAATGTCGTTTGGAACCATAAGTGACCCTTATATTTTGTACAAAATAGCCTTGGTAGGATTTAGTTTACGAAATCGGTGCAAATTTGGAATGGGTATATTGTCCGTTTTAAGGCATATTGGATGGTTCCACCCACTCAATTGGACTCCCGGAGGGTATTAGGAACCTTGGTAAACATATCGGCAATTTTTATTTCCGGGCGAAATAAGTTCAAAAAATTCCAAAATTGAAGGCTATAATCAACGCTTTTTGAAGAATTTTGAGGTTACGGGGCCCGGTGGCGAAAAGTCTTGAGATCTTAGGGGATACATCATAGGGTCATCTACTGCCCTTGGAAGGTCTTTAACACATTCCCACAGCTCCTCTCCAGACATGATATGTGGTGGTGAACCTTTCTCGACTTTGTTTTTGAAAAATGCAGTTTTACTCTTTCGAAAAGGGTGATCAACTGGAAGGACTTGGCGATGACAATCAAACCAGGAAACTTTTCCTCCATGGTCAAGCCAAAATGCTTTGCTTTTCTCCATGCAATAAGGACAAGCCTTCTTACCCGCTGTAGTCCAACCAGACAACATGCCATAAGCCGGGAAGTCACTAATAGTCCAAAGGATGGCTGCTCGAAGTGTGAAATTTTGTTTCCTCGAAATGTCATATGTGTTTGCCCTAACTTCCCATAATTGTTTCAACTCTTCTACCAGCGGTTGCATATACACATCCAAGTTGCCCTTAGGGTTTTTCGGACCGAGAACGAGCAACGAAAGAACATGAATTGCCTTTTCATACACATCGACGGAGGCAAGTTATAAGGGGTCAAAATGAAAGGCCAATAAGAATACTGTCCCCTAAACTTACCATGAGGAGCAAAACCATCTGTACACAAGCCAAGTCGAACATTACGAGGCTCATTGGCAAAATCTGGAAAGCAACTATCAAGATGTTTCCAAGCTTCAGTATCACTAGGGTGCGCCATCGTGCCTTGAACCCGAGGATTGTTCGAATGCCATGTCATTTCCTCCGAAAATTTCTTGGTTGCATAGAGCCTTTGCAACCTGGGTGTGATCGGGAAATAAAATAGAACATTCTGAGGCACTAAGCTACCCTTAGAAGTCTTCTTGTATCGATCGCTACCACACACCCTACATGTGGTTAACAGCACATCATCCTTCCAAAACAGCATACATCCTCTCGGGCATGCATGAATCTTTTCATGAGGCAACTCCAACCCCTTCACAATCTTTTTCACCTCATAGAATGTGTCTGCCATATGGTTGTTGTCAGGAATCGCTTCATTCACCAAAGAAGCAAACCCGTCAACGCATTTGTGGAGCAAATTATACTCACACTTAAGACTAGTAATTCTAGCAGCCATCTCCAACACAGACATTGAACTCCCTTCGTATAATGGTTTTGGGAATTCTTCAACAAATCCAGAAAATGCTTAGCTTGTGCATTAGGCTCCTCCTCTTTAGAAACACTCGGCTCTTCCGAATGCCCCCGGTCTTCATCTTCATTATGACCAAAAGCATCGAAGACCATTTCACGATATTCATTCAACTCTCGTTCAGGAACTTCTGGAAACCCTTCCCCATGACACATCCACTCATAGTAATTAGGAACAAAACCGTTTCGGTACAAATGAAGTTTAACCGTTTCCGTGTCCCAAATCTTTTTGTTCTTACATTTAAAACATGGACACCTAACTTCATTGGGGTTGCTACTTTCGGGATGATCTTCCACGTATTTAAGGAATTCATCTACCCCTTTCACAAAGGTCGGATTAACAGATTGTCCAACTTTCCTTTCATACATCCAACTTCGTTCAGTTCGTTTCATGATTACAACTTCTACACAACTCACGCAAATGTATAATCACATTAGTCACAAAATGTGTTGAATATTCATTACCCATCAAAGTGTCATGGGAATGCAAATAATATGTTATTCTCGTTTAATTAACTAAAATAAACTAAATGGCAATTAATATTTTTTTATCAAAGTAAACTAAACTAATGCTTATTATAAACCAAATAAACTAACATACATAATTAAACAAGCTATTTAATAAACTAACATATTATTTTTTCCAAAGTAAACTTAACTACCAAAAAATGTTAACATCATAAATTAACATATATCAAACTTAATTTAATTAAGTTAACATTTTTTTTAATAATAAACAAAACAAATGCCTATTTTTAACCAAATAACCTAACATACATAATTAAAATAAACTAAACTGAACTAACAAAAATGTTAACATTATAAATAATTAACATGTATAATTAAACTTGATTTAACTAAGTTAATATTTTTTTTCAAAATAAACAAAACTAATGCCTATTTTTAACCAAATAAACTAAACTAAAATATTTCTATATACAATTAAATTTATATATTTCACTAACATGTCATTCATCAACTGAACTAACAATTTTAAGTTTTATAATGTCATTAAACTCTAGATCTACCCTTTTTATTGACAATTACACCAAAAAAATCCACACTTATAACAAATAAATTTAACTGACATATAATTTAGAGTGTGTAATGTGAGATTCAATTAATTAAAGTGTTTTACAAAATAAAAAAATAAAAAAAAACAAAAAAAAAATAACAGAGAAGCTTACCTGAGGTGCGATGGCAGAGAAGCCTCAGGGGACAGTGGCGGTGGCAGAGAAGCCTCAGGGGACGGTGGCGGTGGCAGTGGCTGGACATAGTTAGGGTTAGGTTGTTCGAAAATAAAAAAAAAAATAAAAAAAAAAACAAATTGCGGCACTTACCTGGGGTGCGAACCGACGGTGGATGATGGGGAGAAAAATCGACGACTCAGGCGGTGGCGGTGGCTGGAGAAAATTAGGGTTAGGAACCTTAGGGTTCTTCGAAAATAAAAAAAAAAATAAAAAAAAAACCGAGTAACATACTTACCTGAGGTGCGCACCGACGGCGGATGAACGGGAGAAAGTCCGGCGGGGGTGGCGGCGGTCTTCTCATTCTCCCTTCTCTTCCCCTTTCTTTCTCTCTCTTCTCTTCCCCTTTCTTTCTCTCTCTTCTCTTCCCCTTTCTTTCTCTCTCTTCTCTTCTGTTCTGTTGCTAAGGCACGGGAAAAGGGTGTTTTGTGTTAAATAATTTCCGACGGAATTAATTTTCCTCGGAAAAAATTTGGATTGCGACGGAAATTTAATTCCGTCAGAAAATGTGCGACAGATTTTCCGTCAGAAGATCTATTTTCCGACGAAATTTTCCGAGGCACACATTTCCGTCGTAAATTTCAAACTTTCCGACGGAAATTAAGGTCCGTCGGAGGGATTCCGTCGGAAATAAGGTGTTTTCTTGTAGTGTCACGATATCGGTGCAAGTTTGGAACGGGTAAATTGACTGTTTAAAGGCATATTGGATGTTTCCACCCACTCAATTAGATTCCCGGAGGGTATTAGGAACCATGGTAAAAATCTCGACAATTTTTATTTCCGGGCGAAAAAAGGTCAAAAAATTCCAAAATTGAAGGCTATAATCCACGCTTTTTGAGGAATTTTGAGATTACGGGGACTGGTGACGAAAAGTCTTGAAACCCTAGGGGATACATCTTAGGGTCATATAATAATGTTTGGAACCATATATGACCCTTATATGTTGCCATAAATGTCCCTGGTAAGCTTGAGGTCACGATATCGGTGCAAGTTTGGAACGGGTAAATTGACTGTTTAAAGGCATATTGTATGGTTCCACCCACTCAAATAGACTCGTGGAGGGTATTAGGAACCATGGTAAACATCTCGGCACTTTTTATTTCCGGGCGAAGAAAGGTCAAAAAATTCCAAAATTGAAGGCTATAATCCACGCTTTTTGAGAAATTTTGAGGTTATGGGGCTTGGTTGTGAAAAGTCTTGAGACCCTAGGGGATACATCTTCAGGTCATATAATGATGTTTGGAACCATATATGACACTTATATGTTGCCATAAATTTCCGTGGTAGGCTGAGGTCACGATATCGATTAAAGTTTGGCACGGGTAACTTGACTGTTTAAAGGCATATTGGATGGTTCCACCCACACAATTGGACTCCCGGAGGGTATTAGGAACTGATGAGTGACATTTTTGGCACTCATTTGGTTCCCTTTTGGATGATTTTTGTTTCATTTTATCTCTCTTTTCTTTAGTTTTCCTTAGTTTTATTCTTGTTTTCTTCATTTCATGCCTTTTGTAGTTAGTTTCTCTATTTCATACTTTTTTCTAGTTTACTTGTTATTTTTCTCTTTTACTTGCTTTTTATCATTTGTTTGTAGGTGGTAATTGATTTTCCAAGAATTACCGAGCTTACTCTCTACGAGTTTTCATTTCTTTTATGCCTAAAGAAGGTGCAAGAAGTTCCAAGTCAAAGGTGGAGCCAAGGGGCAAGCTTCAAGGCTTTGTTTATGCCTTCCTCATGGCTTATACTCTTCAAGAAATTCAAGAAAGTTCCTGCCTACTTTGTCCTCCATCATCATCATCCTAGATGTGTGCACCACTTGAGCTAGGACGAAGAGAAGAAGGGGGAAAGACCCAGCCAGGTGCGGGCGCGCCAAGGGAGTGTGCGGCCGCACATTGGTCGTGTGCGGGCGCACCAGTCTGGGTGTGTCCCGTGCGCGCCATTCTCTCTCCTCCGAGCGCCCGCACTTATGAGGGTTTATTTTTGAGCGTCATTACCGACCACCTCTTTGTATATATAGTTATTTCTACCTGTTTTTAGGAAGTTAGTTTTAGATTGAATTTGATAGTTAGTTTTTGGGAGAATTTTAGAGACAGAAACTCAAGAACTTTAGAGAGAGAAACTCATGATTTTTGGTGATTGCTAAAGGATTCCTCATTTTATTTGATCTTTGATCAAAATTTTGTAAGGATTTTCTTCTTGATTTCAATACAAGTTTGATTTTAGTTGATTTCATTAGTTTTTCCATGTTATTGATGATTGATTTGGTTATTGATTGAATTTTGATTGATTTTGATTGATTGTTGGTTTAATCTTTGATTTCAATTATGTTGATGATGAAATTGATGATTGTTGTAGTTTTGATCTTAATTCCTATGGCTAGTGAGTAGTTTCCTAGCTAGGGAAATGGTGAAGCATGTATGAATGATGGATTAGTGTAATTTGGGGATAGTTGATAGAGTTGATGATATGATTAAATTTGGTTGATTTTTCATGTGCATGTGTGTGATTAATTGAGGTTTGGCCATCTTTGATTAATACACTAGATTGCATTGTAAGCTTGCTATGATACAGACCATTGATTAGTAAACTTGCAATTTCACGATTGAGGTGCTTTGTGACGTTCCCTAGGTAGTGTTTAGCGTAGTTGACACTAGTTAGACCTCTAGGTGAACCATCTTAGTATGCTCTTTTGGATACATGATGATCTTCCTTCATATCACTTGACTTAGTCGGTTTAACCTCCAGATTACCGTTTCCATTACGATTGCATGTGGATCCATTGCCCTAGTGTCTTAGATTGATTTAATAAAAGCTTTTGCATCACCTAGTTTAGCCTTAGTTCTACCTCAAACCCCTTCTTGACTTCGAAATAGCTTGATTTAGGCATCGTGCATTTAATCTCCATTCCCTTGGGTTCGACCTTGACTTACCACTACGCTAAATAGGGGTTTGTTAAGTTACAAATTTTGTTTGATAGGGTGGGGTGGTAGCCCAACGACCTACCGTTCTCCTTCCCATCAGGAACCATAGTAAACAACTCGTAAAATTTTATTCTAGGTGAAAAAAGGTAAAAAAATTCCAAAATTGAAGGCTATAATCCACGCTTTTTGAGGAATTTTGAGGTTACGGGGCCCGGTGGCGAAAAGTCTTGAGACCGAAGGGCATACATCTTAGGGTTATAGAATGACGTTTGGAACCATATATGACACTAATATGTTGCGATAAATGTCTGTGGTAGGCTTGAGGTCACGATATCGGTGCAAGTTTGGAACGGATAAATTGATTGTCTAAAGGCATATTGGATGGTTCCACCCACTTAATTAGACTCTCGGAGGGTATTAGGAACCATGGTAAACATCTCGGCAAATTTTATTTCCGGGCGAAAAAAGGTAAAAAAATTCCAAAATTGAAGGCTATAATCCACGCTTTTTGAGGAATTTTAAGGTTATGGACCTGGTTGTGAAAAGTCATGAGACCCTAGGGGATACATCTTAAGGTCATATAATGATGTTTGGAACCATATATGACACTTATATGTTGCCATAAATGTCCGTGGTAGGCTTGAGGTCACGATATCGGTTAAAGTTTGGCACGGGTAAATTGACTGTTTAAAGACATTTGGATGGTTCCACCCACTCAATTGGACTCCCGAAGGGTATTAGGAACCATGGTAAACAACTCGTAAATATTTATTCCTAGGCGGAAAAAGGTCAAAAAATTCCAAAATTGAAGGCTATATAATCCACGCTCTTTAAGGAATTTTAAGGTTACGGGACCCGGTGGCGAAAAGTCTTGAGACCCAAGGGCATACATCTTAGGGTCATAGAATAACGTTTGGAACCATAGATGACCCTTATATGTTGCGATAAATGTCTGTGGTAGGCTTGAGGTCACGATATCGGTGCAAGTTTGGAACGGGTAAATTGACTTTTTAAAGGCATATTGGATGGTTCCACCCACTCAATTGGACTCCCGGAGGGTATTAGGAGCCATGGTAAACATCTCAGCAATTTTTATTTCAGGGCGAAAAAAAGTCAAAAAATTCCAAAATTGAAGGCTATAATCCACGAATTTTGGGGTCACGAAGTCGGTGCAAGTTTGGAACGGGTAAATTGACTGTTTAAATGCATATTGGATGGTTCCACCCACTAAATCGGACTCCCGGAGGGTATTAGGAACCATGGTAAACATCTCGGCAATTTTTATTTCCGGACGAAAAAAGGTCAAAATATTACATAATTAAAGGTTATAATCCATGCTTTTTGAGGAATTTTGAGTTTATGGGTCCCGGTGGCGAAAATTCTTGAGACCCTAGGGGACACATCTTAGGGTCATATAATGACGTTTAGAACCATATATGACCCTTATACGTTGCCATAAATGTCCGTGGTAGGCTTCAGGTTATGAAATCGGTGCAAATTTGGAACGGGTAAATTGACCGTTTTAAGGTATATTGCACGGTTCCACCCAATCAATTGGACGCCCGGAGGGTATTAGGAACCATGGTAAACATCTCGAAAATTTTTATTTCCAGGAGAAAAAAGGTCACCAAATTCCAAAATCGAAGGCTATAATCCACGCTTTTTTAGGAATTTTGAGGTTACAAGGCCCGGTGGCGAAAAGTCTTGAGGCCTTAGGGGATACATCTTAGGGTCAGATAATGACGTTTAGAATCACATATGACCATTATATTTTTCCATAAATGCCCGTGGTAGGCTTGAAGTCACGATATCGGTGCAAGTTTGGAACGGGTAAATTGACTGTTTAAAGGCATATTGGATGGTTCCACCCTTTCAGTGGAAATCCATATGGGTATTAAGAACCATGGTGAATATCTCGACAATTTTTATTTCCGGGCCAAAAAAGGTCAAAAAATTCCGAAATTAAAGGCTGTAATCCACGAATTTTGAGGTTACGGAGCCTGGTGGCAAAAAGTCTTGAGACCCTAGGGGATACATCTTAGGGTCATATAATGACGTTTGGAACCATATATGACCATTATATATGTTGCCATAAACGTCAGTGGTAGGCTTGAGGTCACGATATCGGTTAAAGTTTAGAACGGGTAAATTGACTGTTTAAAGGCATATTGGATGGTTATCCACCCACTCAATTGGACTCCCGAAGAGTATTACGAACCATGGTAAACATCTCGACAATTTTTATTTCCGGGCGGAAAAAGGTCAAAAAATTCCAAAATTGAAGGCTATAATCCACGCTTTTTGAGGAATTTTGAGGTTACGGGGCCCGGTGGCGAAAAGTCTTTAGACCCTAGGGGATACATCTTAGGGTCATATAATGACGCTTGGAAGCATATATGACCCTTATATGTTGCCATAAATGTCCGTGGTAGGCTTGAGGTCACAATATCGGTGCAAGTTTTGAACAGGTAAATTGACTGTTTAAAGGCATATTGGATGGTTCCACCCACTTAATTGGATTCCCGGAGGGTATTAGGAACCATGGTAAACATCTCGGAAAATTTTATTTCCGGGCGGAAAAAGGTCAAAAAATTCTAAAATTGAAGGCTATAATCCACTCTTTTTGTGGAATTTTGAGGTTATGGGACCTGGTTGTGAAAAGTCTTGAGACCCTAGGGGATACATCTTAAGGTCATATAATGATGTTTGGAACCATATATGACACTTATATGTTGCCATAAATGTCCATGGTAGGCTTGAGGTCACGATGTCCTCGAGCAAAAGAAGACCAAGGGAGTGAAAATGACGAGCTTATTTAAACAAATTAAAGAAGAGACGAGATGAGAATATACACTAACTCACTTTCGTAGGAATCACGGTCAATTTTAGCAACTAATGACAAGCCATTTAAACCCCTAGATCGCCCTAGAGGACGAGTGATGCTCTCGTAAGGGTATCCTAAGAGTTTACCCATAACTCTCATAAGAATACAAACAAGGCAAGGCATGAAAAAGAAAACAAAATTTTCATGAAAGGACTTTTGCAAATGTACAAGCACAAGTGGATGCAAATCTTTCTAAACAAGTAAGGGAGTGCACGTTCATAAATATGCTAAGCATAGGAACTAGCTTTCACAATTCACTTTCATCCCAAACGATCTTACCGCGTTCTTCCTAATAGCTTCAAAACGACCTCAAGTGAGCATCCCAATGATTCCACGAAGGAACCGGAAAAAGAGAATTTTTAGGCTACTCGACATCTTGACTTTTGCATTCCCTCTCCCTATTCCTAAAACTCACATTCCTCTCCACCGATGGGTGACTCAACCATTTCGGTCAAAAGGTCTTTCCCCAAGGTTGTAACGTAAGACAATAAGGGTGAAGGTAGGCTAAAAATTTGAAATTTGGTGGTTTTCCTAAAAGTGAAGCAAAGAGGGTGCCTTTCTTTAGAAACACAATCAAGTAATCACCAATCCAAACAAAAATACTCACACCCCCAAGCTTATTCAAAGCTATAAACCACAAACATATACACAAAAAGCGTGAGAACGCTTCCCCCCAAGCTTAAATGGAACATTGTCCTCAATGCTCAAAAAGGGAGAAAACTCACATCAAAATATTTTTGATTTTTTTTTCCATTTTCACTTTTTTTCTTTCTTTTCTTTTTTTTTTCAATTATGCTTTGTCCGCGCCTCTTTCTACTTTGGACGGCTTTTTCGATTTTGCACTTATTTGTCCATGCCTTTTATAAAGTAGGACGGCTTTTACTCATACTCATTTGCCATTATTCACAAAGAAGACATAACACAGTCTTGCTTTCATAAGAACCAAACATTTCAACTTCTCCACCACAAGTCCATCAAGAATGATCAATTGCTCCACAAAAACCAAGAAAAGAAAGAAAATGAAACAAAAGGCAAAAGATCTAAAGATGTGGCTTGAAAAGAAGGTATAAGGCTCAAATGGTTGCAAGAAGGAAAATGTAAACCCAAAAATAAAGAAAATGAATAAAACTATCCTAAAAATGAAAAATACCACCCTGAAAAAGGTGCCTTTGTCCTCCCTAAATGGTTCGGTCTCGGATTCAAGATCTATGAGTCAAGTTTCAAGATTAGGTTTGCAAAAAGTCAAGGATCCATGCCGCTCATGCAAGTATAGGTAGAAGGCTTGAAAAACAAAGAACTCACACGGATGTAGCAAAAACTCACTATTGGCGTCAAATCGACTATAGGAAGCAACTACCAAACATGCCACAATCAAGTAGAATCCGGCTTCAAGTTCCCACTACTTCTAACCAACTACCTTAGCATGCTTTATCCTAGAATCAACCAAGCGTACTCTCAAACCGTGCACACCGTTACCATTTAGGAAGAAAAGCATTCAATTATACAAGTCCAAATGTTATTATGTCCAAAGCAAAAACAAAACAAAACACATTGCAAATTTGCCTTGATAGAAAGCAAAATCTTTTTGGAGGTTTTCAAAATAAAAGAAACATGGAAAAGCATATACAAAGGTGCAAAGCATATATGAATCAAAATCCCACCAAACATGATAGAATACCCTCCCCCAAGCTTGAAGGAGACAATACACTCAAACATAAATCATATAATCCATGGGAGGGGAAAACAAGGAGATCAATCCAACAAACCAACATATGTCCAACAAGTCATCATCCACCAGAGAAAGAGCAAAGAAAGATATTACCGGATTTGAGGTGGGTGTAAATACCCGCAAATGACCCAATTAAACCTTTCATAGCTAATTTCTCAAGAATTGAACCTTGTTTCCATGTGCTAGTAAAAATAGGAGTCAACCTTCCTTGATTCTTGATCCAAATCGAAGCACCAAAGTATATCAAGTCATGTACCTAGCAAAAGGCACACAAACATTTCCATGAGAGAAAAAATATATTCTAAAAAGAAAAGGAAAATCTAATCTAAAACATGGGTTACTTCCCAAGAAAGGCTTGCTTAAGGTCCAAGCTTGACCGCTCTAGTAAAATATTATTGCAACGATCGCAAGAGCTTGTCAAATGCACTACTACACATTTCATAAGAAAGTAAGTGTGCACATGACAAAAATAAGGCATGCAACAAGCAAAGTGCACACCTATGAGGAGAGAGATGCCAAGGGAAGGAAGAAGAATCAAAAGAAAACTCAATAAAATAAGAAGAAAAAGAAAAATAAGAAGAAAAGGAAAAAGAAGGCAAACTCTCCTCAAAATATTTTTGGGTGGCAACATCACCCTTTTCCCAAATTGGAGACAAATGAGCCACATTCAAATCATCATAGACAAAAGGGTCCCCAATAGGCTTACCAAAAAAGGAAGGGAGAAAAATAGGGCAATAGGGGATGTGATTAATCTTTTGAGAGAAAGGGGTATGAGAAATAGGCAAAGGGTTAGCTACTCCCTCAATATAAGGTCTCACATCACCAATGAGGGCATGAAAATCAATCATAGAATCCTCAAAAGAAGAACGCTCATGATCACCATCTCCCTCAAACATCCAACTCCCAAGAGGAACCACATAATCTCCTCCACTACCTTCATGAATAATAGCTCCCTCAACTTCCTTAAAGCCTAGAGTCTCAAAACCATGCATGAATGGAGGCAAATTAATTTCAAAATCATCTCTCTCCCATGAAGCATCATCAATGAACTTGCTTAAAAGGCTATGGCTATTCCCTATGCACTCAACAAACACATTTTTCATAACCTCAAACGAGTCCAAATACTCATGGATAGAAGAGTCACATTCATACACTTGAAACTCATCACAATCAACAAAGGAAGAGATGTCTAGACTTAAAATTTCATCAACCTCATTATCACTCTCGACTCTCTCTCCTTCACTCTTATGCTCAACAATAGGATCCTCACACATTCTTGGTTGCTCGAAATTACCATCATCACCCTCAACACACACATTAGATTTGTAACTTTCACACATAAGCATCAAGGATGACAATTGGCTTCCTAGCTCTTCATTTCTCCTTCTTCCCTCCTCAAGACGCTCCTCACTCATTTTCATCATCTCCAATTGACTTCTTAAACAATTAAGAGTCGACTCTTTGTTAGGCCCAAGATCATCACGAAACTCAACATGCCTAATTTGAGTTTCCAAGGTAGCAATAAGAGATTCAAAAGGTGTAGGAGATTGAGGCTCAACAAGAGAAGAAGAAGTACAACCAAAGGTAGGATCATCATCATTACAAACATGAGCATTTTCATCAAATAGGGGGTTGGGGGCATTTTCAAATGTATGAGATTTGTTAGCTTGAGCATGCAACACATTATCATGAACAAAAGAGGAAATAGAATTTGAAGCATTTGTTCTAGGTTCAACTATGGGGTCATGTGACACATCATGGTAAATCATGCTAACATTGGAAGAATTAACACATTGCACATCAAAATTGGAAGCACGTTTACCCTTATTATAGACTTCCCAAGCAAACCAAACATAAAATTTCCAAGCATCTTCAATAGAAAATGCTCTAAAATTACCATTATGCATTCCTTCAACTATATCCCTAGTTTGCTCATTCAAACCATGATATCAAATCTCACAAGCTTCCCAAAGATTACAACAATTATAGTCAAGAAATTCCATAAGTCTATTGAAATAATCACAAAAAGGCTCATCATCATGTTGAGAAAAAGATAGACATGCCATTTTTACAAAGAAGACAAAAGCAAATAAAAGAAAAATATACACAAAGACCTAGACTCAAGCAATCAAAAACACTCAAACATAGACACCGTTCCCCGGCAACGGCGCCATTTTGACGTGGGAAAATTAGGTCGTTGGACTAATCCTCCTAAGCCAAACAAAATTTATAAACACTCAACAAACCTAAATACAAGTATAGAGGTAAGTCAAGGGTCGAACATAGAGGAACGGTAATGTCCAAGTGCTTTCAATTATGTGCCTAAGCTAGGTCGAAGACGAAGGGTAAAAGAGGACACTAACAACTACTAAGACAAAGAAACCAAACAAGTAAAATACTAGGGATTAGGATTCACTTATAATAGCAATGAACAATGCAAATTGGTTTAGGAAGTGGACTAAGTCAAGCAATATGAGGGAAGATCAATTATGCAACCAAAAGAGCATATCAAGCTATTCTCCTAGAGGTCTAACTAGCGTCAACTACGATAAACTCTAGCTAGGAAACATCACAAGACACCTCAATCGTGTAAATGCAAGCCACAAATCAATGGTCCGTATCAATGTGAACTTACAATGCAATCTAGTGTGAATAACTAGGGTGATCAAGCCTAAATCAAACACACACATGCACATAATCAATTAACCAATTTAATCACATCATCAACTCCATCAAAAACCCCAATCTACATCAATCCATTACATAATACAAGCTTCACCAAATCCCTAACCAAACAACTACTCTAGCAACATCATCAATTCAACCAACAACTAAAGAAATCAACAATCTACAATCAAAGAATCAACAATCAAAGAAGAATAATAACTCTAATCAAACATCAACCATCAAAATCTAATCAAAATCAAACAATCTAAACATGAATACTAAACAAAACAATAAATGAGATAGAGTTTAGAAATGCTCATTGATAATAGAGTAGATCTCCAATACAATTGTCACCATTGGATCTTCAATCTCTCAATCACCATTGAAATTCTTCACTTTCTCTCTCTAAAATCTACTCCTAAAACTAACCCCTAAATCTAGAGAGAGAAGCTCTCAACTAAGCTAAGAATATGATCTAATTCTATTATTAAAACTTCTTACAAAAATTGGGTTCAAATAGGTATAAGAAGAGAGAGAAAATCGTCGAAATCCGATCAGAAAAGACCCACGTTAGTGCGGCCACACAACAGAGGACGTGCGCCCGCACCACCATGGTGTGCGGCCGCACATCCTTCGTGTGCGCCCGCACCTTCTGCGCGTGCGGCCGCACTCAGCTGGGTTTCTTCGAATCTTCAACTCTTCAAGCTCAAGGGGTGCACACATGATTTATGATGGTGATGGGCACTAGGAGTGGCAGTAGCTAAGGCTTAATATTGAGGGCACACACTTTCTTTGAAAGGAGCGCAAGAGAAGAGCCAAGACTTGGAACTTCCACTTCTTTTTATCTTGAGCTTCCCATATTCCATGAACTTGATCCAAAAGCTTCTTCCACCATAGTGGATCACCAAAATCAAGACCCGAACCTCGTCCAACACCTACAACCACGAAAATAGAGCAAATAAAGAAGAAAAGGATAGAAAACCAACGAAATCCACAAAAGCTACAAAATAAGAGAAGAAAGGTAAAACTAAGCAACAAAGCATAAAACTAAGCACTTATTAAGCATGAAAGCTAGGAAAAGAGAATAGAAAGGACCTAAATGCTCGTCAAATGTGTGCCATTTATGACACACATCACGGTGCAAGTTTGAAACGGGTAATTTGACTATTTAAAGGCATATTGGATGGTTCCACCCACTCAATTTTTATTTCCGGGCGTAAAAAGGTAAAAAAATTCCAAAATTGAAGGCTAAAATCCACGCTTTTGAGGAATTTTGAGGTTACGGGGCCTGTTGACGAAAATTCTTGACCCTAGGGGATACATCTTAGGGTCATATAATGACGTTTGGAACCAAACATGACCATTATATGTTGCCATAAATGTCCGAGGTAGGCTTGAGGTCACGATATCGGTGCAAGTTTGGAACGGGTAAATTGACTATTTAAGGCATATTGGATGGTTCCACCCACTCAATTGAACTCCCGGAGGGTATTAGGAACCATGGTAAACATCTCGGCCCTTTTTTTATCCGGACGAAAAACGGACAAAAAATTCCAAAATTGAAGGCTATAATCCACGCTTTTTGAGGAATTTTGAGGTTACGGGGCCCGGTGGTGAAACGTCTTGAGACCCTAGGGATACATATTAGGGTCATATTATGAAGTTTGGAACCATATATGACCTTTATATGTTGTACAAAATAGCCAGGGTAGGCTTCAGTTTACGAAATCGGTCCAAATTTGGAATGGGTAAATTGACTGTTTTAAGGCATATTGGATGGTTCCACCAACTCCGGAGGGTATTAGGAACCATGGTAAACATCTCTGCAATTTTAATTTCCGGGCAATTCCAAAATTGAGGGCTATAATCCACGCTTTTGAGGAATTTTGAGGTTACAGGGCCCGGTGGCGAAAAGTCTTGAGACCCTAGGGGATACATCTTAGGATCATATAATGACGTTTGGAACCATATATGACCTTTATATGTTGTACAAATAGCCGTGGTAGGCTTCAGTTTACGTAATCGGTGCGAATTAGGAAAGGGTAAATTGACCGTTTTATGGCATATTGGATGGTTCCACCCAATTAATTGGACTCTCGGAAGGTATTAGGAACCAAGGTAAGCATCTCGGCAATTTTTATTTTCGAGCGAAAAAAGGTCAAAAAATTCCAAAATTGAAGGCTATAATCCACGCTTTTTGAGGAATTTGAGGTTACGGGGCTCGGTAGTGAAAAGTCTTGAGACCCTAGGGGATGCATCTTAGGGTCATAAAATGACGTTTGGAACCATATATGACCATTATATTTATAAATGTCCAAGGTAGGCTTGAGGCACGATATCACTGCAAGTTTGGAACGGATAAATTGACTGTTTAAAGGCATATTGGATGGTTCCACCCACTCAATTGTACTCCCAGAGGGTATTAGGAACCATGGTTAACATCTCGGCAATTTTTATTTTTGGGCGAAAAAAGTTCAAAAAATTCCAAAATTGAGGGCTATAATCCACGCTTTTTGAGGAATTTTGAGGTTGCGGGGCCCGGTGGCAAATAGTCTTGAGACCCTGGGGGATACATCTTGGGGTCATATAATGACGTCTGGAACCATATATAATCCTTATAACCCTTATTTGTTTTGTGATGTATGTGGATCATATGACCATGATTCTAGCAATTGCAACAATGAATGTGTTGATGAATTTGACAACAATGAGTGTGAACATGTTAATTTTGTGTCAAACAACAATGTTCAAAGGTTTGATAATCAAAGAGGCCAATGGAATAGGAATTACCAAAACCAAGGCAATTTTGACAACTATAATCATAATGGTGGTTATAGGAACCAAGGGAATCAAGGTTCTCGTGGTAACCATAACCAAGGTTATAGTGGCCAAAATCAAAGCCAAAATTATGGTAATCAAAGCCAAAATTATGGTAATCAAAACCAAGGTTATGTAAATCATAACCAAGGTAATGGTAACCATAATCATGGTGGTGGTAACCATAATCAAGGTTATGGTTCAAATCAAAATAGGGGTAATTGGAACAATCAAGAAAGGGGAAATTTTCAAAACAACGCTCAAAGAGGTCCCCCACCCGGTTTTGTTCCAAAGACTCAAGGTGAAAATTCCTATTCACAACCTTCTTCTCCTAGGACTACTTTTGAAGAGTTGATTGATAATCAAACCAAGATCATTAACACCTATATGGCGGTTAGTGATAAGAAATTCAATGAGATGATAACCCACAATAAGATGCTTGAGACTCAAATTACCCAATTAGCAAGCACTATTAAGGATTTTGCTAGTCCTTCATCTTTGCCTTCCCAAGGTGTTGAACCAAAGAAACCCGTGTACTCTATTGCCACAAGTGGTGGAAATGATTATAATGAGGGAGTTTCTTGTTCAAAAGAGGGAAGAGATGAGAGTGGTGCTAAGGAGAATGAAGTGGGGAGGGTTGAGTCCAAGGGAATATATTGTGAGGTTGAGAAAAAAGAAGAGTGTGTTGTTGAAAAGATGAGTGAGGTAGACAGATTTCCCGATCTACCATATCCCCAAAAATATTTGAGATTCAAAATGGATGAGCAATTTGGGAAGTGCCTTGAAGTTCTTAAGGATGTTCATGATTCTACACCCTCTACCGAGCCAATTCCCGACAAGCCTAAGTACTCCAAGTTCCTTAAGGAGATACTAGAGGAGAAGGAAGATTTTGATGAGGGTAGTTCGGTGGAAGGAGGGAAGTGTTTTAGTGCTCTTATCCATTGTGAGCTTCCGGATAAGATGGAAGATCCGGGGAATTTTTCAATCCCTTGTCAAATTAAGAAAATGGTTTTTGAGAATGCTTTGTGTGGTCTAGGGGCTAATGTGAGTATTATGCCCTTTTCGGTTTTCAAAAGGCTTAATCTAGGTCAGCTTCAACCATCTAATATAACACTTCAATTGGCCGATCGCTCTATTAAGCTTCCTAAGGAAAGAATTGATGATGTTCCTTTAAGGATTGGAGAGTTTGTCTTTCCCGTGGATTTTGTTGTTTTGGAGATTGAGGAGGATGAACATATTCCAATCATTTTAGGGAGGCCTTTCTTAGCCACCTCGGGAGCTTTAATAGATGTGAAGGGAGGTCAAATCACTTTGAGATGTGGAAAATTTGAAGAGAGTTTTAAGTTGAAGCCAATGCATGAGTCCTTATCTTATGTGCAAGATATAGCATGTGCTAGTCTTTCTTGTTCCATTAATGGTATGTGCATGATTGATTCTTCTACTAACGATGTTTTTGAGATTGTTGATGATGTTTGTGCAAGTCTTAATGATGTTAGTGAAGGAGAATTTGTAATTCAAAAGCCAAGGGATGAGAAAGAAATGGAGTTTCCAAATTGGTTCAAGCTTAATTCTCAAGATGAAGAGAAAGCATCCATGATTAAAGATGTTGAAGTCAAGCCGAAGAAAAAGGCCCGTGACTCGAAGAAAGCAAGGAAAAGAAAGAAGTTGAGAAAGGAAAAAGAAGAATTTGAAAAGAATTTTGTGAAGGTTTCATTAAGCAACGATGAGAAGTTGCTCAAAATTGAAGAAGATTTTGCTCTATGAGCTACCTTGAAGAAGGTGGTGTTCTTTGATCCTCCATGATTAGGAGGAAGGGTCGAGCTTAGGACCTTAAGCAAGCGCTTCCCGGGAGGCAACCCGGAGTTTCTAACCTTTCTCTTTGATTTTTTGAATTTTCTTATTTTTGTTTCTTTTATTACTTTGTCTTTACTTTCACTTTTCTACTTGATTGGATTTTTAGGATGTCCTTTTGCGGGATTGGAATTCAAAAAGTATGCATGATGAATAGAAGGTGTTCAAGGCACAAATTACATTTTGTTTGATTCTAATCGAAATTTGAGGTAAAAGGGTAAGAATTTTAGAGAGGTAAGATAGGAAAGTCATGTTTTGAAAGTTGGAGGAAATTGATACTTAGTAAATTTTTGTGGTGAGCACATGAATTTTCAACTTTGAGGACTTTGAAAATGATTTTAGTTACTGCCTATGTTGTTCCTCATCACCATCATGATTCATGTGCGCACCAAAATAGGCAGTAAGTATCAAATTTTCGAGGAAAAAAGAAGGTAGGGAGACGCACAGGTCTGTGCGGCCGCACACGAGGCTGGTGCGGGCGCACACCATGCCTGTGCGGCCGCACATTGGCTGGGCGGGTATACCTTCCTTCTTCCTCCTTTTTCCCCTCATTTCATCACCTCCTTCATCTTCCTCACGCTCTTCCTCTCTCCAAACCCTCTTATGCGCACCTCTAACTCCTTCATTCATCATCAAAAATCACTCAAATCCTCACCAAAATCACTCCATTTTCAATTAAAATCACTCACAAAGCTTTCTACACTTCAAATTCCTCACAAATTGACCCAAATTTCACTCACTCTCTCTCCTACTCTTGGTGACCGAATTTGGGGCTTTCTTTGTGGATTCAAATTGCTTGCTCAAAATTGGTTAATCTTGCTTCTTTTATGGTATAATCACTAATCCTTGCTTTAATTTTTCCATTTATATCATAAATTTGCATGGATTAAAAATTTGTTTGAGCATGAATAATGTAGTATTGATTTTGTGATTTTAGATGCTTGATCTTGATTTTGGTTGTGATTTGGTGATGTTTGTTGATTGATTTTGCATAACATTGTGTTGTTTGTTGATTTTGTAGTGATTCTCATCATTTTTGGTTGAAATCTTGTGAGTTGAATTTTTGGAGTATTGGTAGTATATGATGATTTTGGTATTGGTCTTGTGGTTGTTCTTGGAGTGTTGAAAAGGAGTTTTTCTTGGATTATTGGTGTTGTTGATTGGTTTGGAATTGGTTTGATTGAAAAGAAGTGTGAATTTGGAGTTTGGTGATTTTGGTAGTAAGTGGTGAATTTGGGTGTGGTATTCTTGGTTCATTGGTTGTGCTACTTGTTGGTTATTGGTGATCTTCTTAGCCTCTCAAAATGTCTAAATACCTCAAGAAACTCACCAAGAAGCGAAAAACCGATGTTAGCATCGATGAGCCTCCTCGCCCAAGTACCTCCTCTAGGCCTAGTACATCTTCTAGGCCTAGTACTTCCAACCCTTCCTCCACTCAAACACGACCCCCAACCTCTCTTCCCAAAAAAAAAACTTCACCGACAAACAAAAGACCTTCTACCAAAACTTGAAAGATGAAAGAATCCTAAAACAAACCCGCCACTACTTCCAACCCAATATGCTGAAGTTGGGTATTGATAATGATGTGCGGTCGTTGCTTCTAAATCTCAGATTGGGTTCTTTCATCACCGATGCCTATCGCACCTATAAGGAGCCTACTTTGGAGTTCTTGGCTACCTTAGAGCTTGTACCCGTAGGAGGGGTATATAGGGTGCGTTTCCAATTGTTCAACCACATCTTCGACCAATCATTGGAAGAGTTCAACGCCGCTCTAGATTTTGATCCCCATGGGGATATTGTCAACGTTGAACACTACATTTTCCCGGAGTATGATCAACATTCATGGTGGGAAGACATCTCCGGTGGTAATGAGTTTATCACCAACAAGGCTAAGATCTCAGAGGTGTACCAACCTTGCCTTAGGGTTGTACACCGTCTTTTGGGCTATGTTTTGTTCCCCAAACAAGAAATGGGGAAGTTGAGTAAATTGGAGCTCAAGGTCCTTTGGTTGTCTACCCGCCCGGAGTATGTGGGCCGGTTGAACTTGGGCTATATCTTTGCCCAATATTTCTTGGAACTTCGCAAGAGGAGGACGGGAGAGATCCCATGTGGGGGTATGGTAACTAGGCTATTGACTCGCCTTCGCCTCAATGATTATCTCCCATTTTGTAAGGAGATCGGGGATGCAGCTTCTATCTACCTCGATATGCAACAATTGGGTTAAATCCAATTTATCTCCAAGGGCTTTAGCGAAGGGAGATATGAGTGGCTTAGGGGCAACGAGCATTGGTGCTACTTGCCTAACCCCAGCTTGACTTCTTTGGCTAGGATTGCCAACAATGTGTGGCATGTTCCCAAGTCCTTCCGGCATCCCAACTTTGACTCCGAGGAGGATGAGAAAGAAGATGATGAAGAAGAACAACAACATCAAGAACAACAACATCATCAACAACAACATTATTCTCCACAACAACAAGCTCCTCAAGAGCAAGAGCAAGAGCAAGGGCAACATGCTTTCGCCAATGCGGATTTGAGGGCTCTTAGTGAGCAAATGAGTGGATTGAAAATCCACGTGGATGGCATGTACGATCAAGACTTTGGGGCAATCTATGAGCAACTAAGAGGTCTTCAAGAGATGCAGCAAGGTATGTTTACACAACAACAAATTTATGAGGAGGAGGTTAACCGTGGGAACATTACTCCCCCGGTTAACTATCCGTACCTCCCGCCCCAACAAGGTACTCTACCTTCGTTTGGGCATCCTTATTGGTCGGGGCCTTCTAACCCCGACACCGAGCGTTACTATTACCCGGACGAGCACGGTAACTATGATTACAAGGCTCCAGGTGGTAGTGACTATAGGGGTGATCCTAACTACCCCCATATCCATCCCAACCACCCCTTTGAACTCAATTTGCCCGATAACTTCATCCCTCTTGCTCCTTGGCAACAAGATCTTTTCAAGGGGCATTATGGGTGGCCCGAGGGGTACACCGGAGGTTGGAAGCCCTACCCTCATCCCTTAGATGACCCCGAGCGCAACAGAGACCCCGATGGGGCCAGGCCAAGTGGGAGTGGTGGTGGTGATGGTAGTAGTTATTAGTTCCCTTTAGCTTCTCATGCTTTTTACCTCCATCCCTTATATTTTTTATGCTTGTTTTGTTTTGATTGGGATGTTGAGATGTATTTTTATCTAGCTTGGGGGAACTAATAACTTGCTCGGTGACCATTTTGTTGTTGTGTACATATCTTAGTTGCTTGCATGTTTATTTTCATTCCTCTTGTTTGTTTTCCTCATTTTCTTGATCTCTAGGCTACTTTCCTTGTAGCTAGCTTGTTTGCCCGATTTGCTTGGATGTTTGTTGTTTGTTGCGATGTTTTGCTTGGCATGTTGTTGTTGATAATCCCTTATATCCAAATCCCTTAATCCAAAACCCTTTAATCCAAATCCCTTAAATCCAAATCTTGTAGTTTAGAGTAGTTCTTTAGTTAGTCTAGAATTTATTGTTTACTTAGCTTTATTTCTTTTATTCTTTCTTCTCTTTGATTAGTTTAGCTTTTATTTTCTTTAGTTGTATATACTTCTTGCTTACTTTAGTTTCCTTTTATTTGTTGTTTTCTTTTATTTGTTTTGAAGTTACTAACCATTTTCTTTGTTCATAGTTTCTTTTATTTCTTTTTCTCACTTGGTTCCTTGAAGAGCTTATGGATATGGCATGCTACGAGGTGGTCTCTAATCGCTTCATTTATTTTTGCTAAGCTTGGAATCCCAGTGAGACCTTTCTTATTTTCTCTTTATTTTCCTTGGTTTCATAGAATAGGATTAGTTTAGGAGAAGTTGAATGGTTCGAGGATGGATGCTTGTTAACACGTAATGTGTTTGGGATCGGTGACTTTGTTGTCTATCGATCACTTGTTTGTCGATTGGGAATTTTATGTGTTTAACATGCTTTCTAGTCCTTTGCATGCTTTTTCTCCTATGTTTTCCTTTTCTATGTCTCTGTTTCTTTTCTTCTACTCTCTTTTATTTTAATTTTTCTCTTTTTTTCCTTTATTTTTCTCTTTATTTTTGATGTGATTTTGAGGCATTGTTTTTCATTTCTTTTCTTATGGAATGAACCCTGTACATTGGACTTGTCTTTTGCATGACTTTCTTCCTAGGTTGTAAAGGTATGCACGGTTTGAGACTATGTTCGGTTGACTCTAGGATAGTGTATGCTAGGGTAGTTGGTTTGAACTAGGAGGATCATGAAGCCGGATTCTACTTGTTTGTGGTACGTTGGTAGTTGCTTCCTATAGTTGATTTGACACCACTAGTGAGTTTTTGCCACAACCTTGTGAGGATTACTTGTTTTTCTATCCTTCAACATTCCTTGTATGAGCGGCGTGGATCCTTGACTATGCAAACCTAATCTAATTAAGCTTGATGTATGATTCTCGAACAAGAGACCGAACTATCTAGGAAGGACAAAGGCACATTTTTCGGGGTGGTATATTTTCATTTTTGCTATAATTTGTTATTTTCTTTATTTTTGGGGTTTACATTTGGCTTCTTGCAACCATTTGAGCCTTATCCCTTATTTTCAAGCCACATATTTAGTTATTTGACCTTTTGTTTCATTTCAATATTTTCTTGATTTTTGTGAAGCAATATGATCATTTGAGATGAAGTTTGTGGTGGTTAAGTTGGAATTTTGGTTTTTATGAATGCAAGTTTGTGATTTCATCTTCTTTGTGAATAATGGCAAATATATATGGAAAAGCCGTCCTACTTCTCAAAAGGCATGGACTAATAATTTGCATTTAGGAAAAGCCGTCCGAATGAAGCAAAAGGCAAGGACTTTGCGAATACAATATAAAAACACAAAAAAAATTGAAAAAGTGAAAAATTCAAAAATATTTTGATGTATTCTGTTCTCCTACTAAGCATTGAGGACAATGCTTCATTTTAGCTTGGGGAGAAGCGTGTACGCTTTTTGTATATATTTTTGTGAGTATAAGTTTCAAGTAAGCTTGGGGGTGTTGTTTTTGTTTGGTAATTTCTTGATTGTGGTGTTAAGGATTGATCACCCTTTTGCTTCACTTTTTAGGAAAATCACCAAATTTTTAAATTTTAGCCTACCTTCACCCTTTATGCCTTACGTTACAACCTTGGGGAAAGACCTTTCGACCTAGATAGTTGAGTCACTATTCGGGGGAGGGCATCATGGGTCATTGCCTAAGGAAAGGGGATGCATAGTCAAGATTGTCAAGTAGCCTTAAAATAATTTTTTTCTAGTTCCTTCGAGGAATCATTGGGACACTCACTAAGGGGAGATTTGAGACTAGTGGGAAGAACGCGATAAGATTGTTTGGGATGAAAGTGAATTGTGATAACTAGTTCCTATGCCTAGCATACCCTATGTTTCAATCAACCTTGGATATCTTGAAACGTGCATACCTTAACTACTTGAGATAGATTGTCATTCATTTGCATTATAGTCTTTATGTTGATTCATTTCGCAAAGGTTTGTTTTTATTTCATTTTCCTTCCTTTTTATGGTTTGCCTCATTGATGAAGCATGTATGAATAATGGATTAGTGTAATTTGGGCATAATTGATAGAGTTGATGATATGATTAAATTGGGTTGATATTTCATGTGCATGTGTGTGATTAATTGAGGTTGGGCCATCTTTGATTAATACACTAGATTGCATTGTAAGCTTTCTATGATACGGACCATTGATTAGTAAACTTGCAATTTCACGATTGAGGTGCTTTGTGACGTTCCCTAGGTAGTGTTTAGCGTAGTTGACGCTAGTTAGACCTCTAGGTCAACCATCTTAGTATGCTCTTTTGGATACATGATGATCTTCCTTCATATCACTTGACTTAGTCGGTTTAACCTCCCAAATTAGCGTTTCCATTACAATTACATGTGGATCCATTGCCCTAGTGTCTTTATATAGATTTCATATAAGCTTTTGCATCACCTAGTTTAGCCTTAGTTTCTACCATAAACCCCTACTTGACTTCGAAATAGCTTGATTTAGGCATCGTGCATTTGACCTCCATTCCCTTGGGTTCGACCTTGACTTACCACTACGCTAAATAGGGGTTTGTTAAGTTACAAATTTTGTTTGATAGGGTGGGTTGGTAGCCCAACGACCTACCGTTCTCCTTTCCATCAATATGACCCTTATCTGTTGCCATAAAAGTCCGTGGTAGGCTTGAGGTCACGATATCGGTGTAAGTTTGGAACGGGTAAATTGACTGTTTAAAGGCATAGTGGATGGTTCCACCCACTCAATTGGACTACCGGAGGGTATTAGGAACCATGGTAAACATCTCGGCAATTTTTATTTCCGGGCGAAAAAAGGTCGAAAAATTCCAAAATTGAAGGCTATTTTACGCTATTTGAGGAATTTTAATGTTATGGGGCCCGGTGCCGAAAAGTCTTGAGACCCTAGGGGATACATCTTAGGGTCATATAATGATTTTTGGAACCATATATGACCCTTATATGTTGCCATAAATGTCCGTGGTAGGCTTGAGGTCACGATATCGGTGAAAGTTTGGAACAGGTAAATTGACTGTTTAAAGGCATATTAGATGGTTCCACCCACTTAGTTGGACTCTAGGAGGGTATTAGGAACCATGGTAAACATCTCGGCAATTTTTATTTTCGGGCGAAAAAAGGTCGAAAAATTCCTAAATTGAAGGCTATAATCTACGCTGTTTGAGGAATTTTGAGGTTACGGGGCCCGGTGGCGAAAATTCTTAAGACCCTAGGGGATACATTTTAGGGTCATATAATGACGTTTGGAACCATATATGACCCTCATCTGTTGCCATAAATGTCCGTGGTAGGCTTGAGGTCACGATATCGGTGCAAGTTTGGAACGGGTAAATTGACTGTTTAAAGGCATAATAGATGGTTCCACCCACTCAATTGGACTACCGGAGGGTATTAGGAACCATGGTAAATATCTCGGCAATTTTTATTTCCGGGCGAAAAAAGGTCGAAAAATTCCAAAATTGAAGGCTATAATCCCACGCTTTTTAACTAATTTTGAGGTTTCGGGGCCCGATGGCGAAAAGTCTTGAGACCCTAGGGGATACATCTTAGGGTCATATAATGACGTTTGGAACTATACATGACCCTTATATGTTTCCATAAATGTCCGTGGTAGGCTTGAGGTCACGATATCGGTGCAAGTTTGGAATGGGTAAATTGACTTGACGTGGGGAAAACTAGGTCGTTGGGCTAATTCTCCCTAAGCCGAACAAAATTTGTAAACACTCAACAAACCTAAATACAAGTATAGAGGTAAGTCAAGGGTCGAACCCAAAGGAACGGTAATGCCTAAATGCTTTCAATTATGTGCCTAAGCTAGGTCGAAGACAAGGGGTAAAAGATGACTCTAACAACTACTAAAACGAGGAAACAAAGCAAATATAAGAGCTAGGGATTAGGATTCACTTATAATAGCAATGAACAATGCAAATTGGAATGGAAAGTCGACTAAGTCAAGCAATGTGAGGGAAAGTCAATCATGCAACCAAAAGAGCATGTCAAGCTATTCTCCTAGAGGTCTAACTAGCGTCAACTACGATAAACTCTAGCTAGGAAACATCACAAGACACCTCAATCGTGTAAATGCAAGCCACAAATCAATGGTCCGTATCAATGTGAACTTACAATGCAATCTAGTGCAATAATCAAAGTTAGCTACTCTCTAATTAATCACACACATGCACATGATCAATCAACCAAGTTTACTCACATCATCAACTCCATCAATTATCCCCAATTTACATCAATTCATTACATCAAAGCTTCACCAAATCCCTAACCAAACAACTACTCAAACATTATCATCAATTCTACCAATACAAACATGAATAACCAAAATCAATCATGAATTCATCAAAATCCAATCAAAATCAACAATCAAAACAATGAATATTAAACAAAGCAATAAATGAGATAGAGTTTAAAAATGCTCATTGATAATAGAGTAGATCTCCAATACAATTGTCACATTTGAATCTTCAATCTCTCAATCACCATTGAAATTCCTCACTTTCTCTCTCTAAAATCTACTCCTAAAATTAACCCTAAACTAGAGAGAGAAGCTCTCAACTAAGCTAGGAAAATGATCTAATTGTCATACTACTTGTTTCTCTCTCTACCTAAAAATGGGTATTTATAAATACAAGAATTAAAAGAAAATAAAAGAGAAAAGAAAATAAAAGAAAAGGAAAAGAAAAGAAAAGAAAAGAAAAATAAAATAAAACAAAAGAAAGAAAAGGAAAAATAAAGGAAAACTAAAATTAAAAAGAAAATAAAAATAAAAATAAATCAAAAGAAGAAAAGGGGAACAGCAAAAATCGTGTTACTTCATCAAATTGGGGAAATAATCCCATGTTTCTCACGGCTATCACCCAAAGCACAAACAAATCAAAGCCGCACATCATCATCACTCTTCAACGATCAACGGCTTGAACAAAGCCCAGGTGGGTGCGGCCGAACTCGTTAATTGTGCGCCCGCACCTGCTGAGGTTCGAGGCTGCTCTGCTGGAGGTTCAATTGGAGGCGGCGTGGCTGGTGGCTGTGGCTGGAGATATGGTGCAAAGGTGGCTGTTTGTGGGTGAAATTGGTTGCGGCTGTTGGAGAATTGGGGGAAATAAGGGAGTGCGTGAATTGGTGGCAATTGTGTTTGGTGGTGTTTGGGGGCAGCATGGGCTGCGTTTGAGTTGCTGCAATTGTTGTTGTTGTTGAGGTGGTTTGCGGGAATTGTTGTTGAGAGGTGGCTGCGATTGGAGGTCATAAGGGAGGTTGCGTGAGTGGTGGCTGGGATTTGTGGTGCGAAGGTGGCTGGAGAACAGGGGAAGGTGCGTGGTGAGTGGTGGTGTTGCGTGGCTGGAGTTTGTGGGCAGTGGTGGTGATTGGTGGTCGGAGTGATGGGAGGTTGGTGTTGCGAGGTGAGGGAGTGAGGTAGTGGCTGCTGGGGGTTGCTTCGGGGAACAAGGGAAATTGAAGGAGTGTGGCTGGAAAACAGGGGAAAGCAGGGGAAGAGAAGGAAGGAGTTGCTGCCTCCTTTCATTACCATCACTACCATCACCATGATGGTGATGAAGGTTAAACTATGCAGTAGCTTTCCAAATTGGACTTGGGACAAACACGTACAAAGCACACAAAACCGAGGAATAAAAATAAAGTAAAATAAAACTAAAACTAACAAATAAAAGTAGAAGAAATAAAATGAAAATGAAAATAATAAAAGAAAGAAAAATAAAATAAAATGAAAACAAAATAAAGTAAAGGAAAATGAAATAAAAATAAAATCAAATAAACTAAAATAAAATAAAACTAAATCTATAAAATCTAAAATAAAAAGGAAACAACTAAAATAACGAAAATAAAAGAAATAAAAGAGAAAATACTAGAAAACCATAGAAAATGCTCAAAAGCCGTAAAATAAGAGAACAAAGGTAGAATAGAGAGAGAAAGCATAAAACCGAGCATTTATTGAGCAAGAAAGCAATGAAAAGAGGACAAAAAGGACCTAAATGCTCATCAAATGTGTGCCATTTATGACACACATCAAATACCCCCAAGCTTACCTCTTGCTCGTCCTCGAGCAAAACAAAACCAAGGGAGTGAAAATGACGAGCTTATTGAAACAAACTAAACAAGAGACGAGATGAGAATATACACTAACTCACTGTCGTAGGAATCACGGTTGTTTTTAGCTACAACAAGCCCTTTAAACCCCAAAGTCGCCTATGAGGACGAGTGAGGTCTCGTAAGGGTATCCTAAGAGTTTGACCCATAACTCTCATAAGAATACAAACAAGGCAAAGCATGAAAAAGAAAACAAAATACAAGAAAAGCAAACAAATGTTCATGAAAGGACTTTTGCAAATGTACAAGCACAAGTGGATGCAAATCTTTCTAAACAAGTAAGGGAGTGCACGTTCCAAAATATTTAAGGTTGATTGAAACATAAATATGCTAAGCATAGGAACTAGCTTTCACAATCCACTTTCATCCCAAACAATCTTACCGCGTTCTTCCTAATAGCTTCAAATCGACCTCAAATGAGCATCCCAATGATTCCACGAAGGAACCTGAAAAAGAGAATTTTTAGGCTACTCGACATCTTGACTTTTGCATTCCCTCTCCCTATTCTTAAGACACACATTCCTCTCCACCGAAGAGTGACTCAACCATTTAGGTCAAAAGTCTTTTCCCAAGGTTGTAACGTAAGGCAATAAGGGTGAAGGTAGGCTAAAAATTTGAAATTTGGTGGTTTTCCTAAAAGTGAAGCAAAGAGGGCGCCTTTCTTTAGAAACACAATCAAGTAATCACCAATACAAACAAAAATACTCACACCCCCAAGCTTATTCAAAGCTATAAACCACAAACATATACACAAAAAGCGTGAGAACGCTTCCCCCCAAGCTTAAATGGAGCATTGTCCTCAATGCTCAAAAAGTGAGAAAACTCACATCAAAATATTTTTGAATTTTTTCACTTTTTCAATTTTTTTTTCTTTTTTTTTTAATAGTGCTTTGTCCTCGCCTCTTTTAACTTTGGACGGCTCTTTCGATTTTGCACTTATTTGTCCACGCCTTTTGTAATGTAGGACGGCTTTTACTCATACTCATTTGCCATTATTCACAAGGAAGATAAAACACAAACTTGCTTTCATAAGAACCAAACATTTCAACTTTCCACCACAAACTCCATCAAGAATGATCAATTGCTTCACAAAAACCAAGAAAGAAAGATAAATGAAACAAAAGGCCAAAAGAGCTAAAGATGTGGCATGAAAAGAAGGGATAAGGCTCAAATGGTTGCAAGAAGGCAAATGTCAACCCAAAAATAACAAAAAATGAATAAAACTATCCTAAAAATGAAAAATACCACCCCGAAAAAGGTGCCTTTGTCCTCCCTAAATGGTTCGGTCTCGGATTCAAGATCTATGAGTCAAGTTTCAAGATTAGGTTTGCAATAAGTCAAGGATCCATGCCGCTCATACAAGTAAGGTAGAAGGCTTGAAAAACATAGAACTCACATGGTTGTAGCAAAAACTCACTATTGGTGTCAAATCGACTATAGGAAGCAACTACCAAACATGCCACAAACAAGTAGAATCCGGCTTCAAGTTCCCACTAGTTCTAACCAACTACCTTAGCATGCTTTATCCTATAATCAATCAAGTGTACTCTCAAACCGTGCACACCGTTACCATTTAGGAAGAAAAGCATTCAATTATACAAGTCCAAATGTTATTATGTCCAAAGCAAGAACAAAACAAAACACATTGCAAATTTTCCTTGATAGAAACAAAAATCTTTTTGGAGTTTTTCAAAATATAAGAAACATGGAAAAGCATATACAAAGGTGCATAACACATAAGAATCAAAATTCCACCAAACATGATAGAATACCCTCCCCCAAGCTTGAATGAGACAATACACTCAAACATAAATCATATAATCCATGGGAGGGGAAAACAAGGAGATTTATCCAACAAACCAACATATGTCCAACATGGCATCATCCACTAGAGAAAGGGCAAGGAAAGATATTACCGGATTTGAGGTGGGTGTAAATACCCGCAAATGATCCAATTTAAACCTTTCAAAGCTAATTTCTCAAGAATTAAACCTTGTCTCCATATGCTCGCAAAGATAGGAGTCAACCTTCCTTGATTCTTGATCCAAATCGAAGCACCAAAGTATATCAAGTCATGTACCTAGCAAAAGGCACACAAACATTTCCATGAGAGAAAATCTATTCTAAAAAAAAGGAAAATCTAATCTAAAACACGGGTTACTTCCCGAGAAAGGCTTGCTTAAGGTCCAAGCTTGACCGCTCTAGTAAAATAATATTGCAACGATCGCAAGAGCTTGTCAAATGCACTACTACACATTTCATAAGATAGAATGTAGGCAAATGACGGAAGAAAAACGTGCAACAAGATCATTGCACGCAAGTGAGAAGGGAGGTGCCAAAAGAAAGAAGAAGAAGGATCAAAAGGAAAAACAAGAAAATAAGAAGAAGAAGGGGGAAAAGAAAAAGAAAAAGGCAAATCCTCCTCAATAAAATATTTTTTGGTGGCAACATCACCCTCTTCCTCAATTAAAGACAAATTAGCCACAAGCAAATCCTAAAAGACAAAAGGGTCCCCAATGGGCTTACCAACAAAGGAAGGGAGAAAAATAGGGCAATAGGGGATGTGGTCAATTTTTGGAGAGAAAGGGGTATGAGAAATAGGTAAAGGGTTCGCGACTCCCTCAACACAAGGTCTCACATCGCCAATGAGGGCATGAAAATCAATCATAGAATCCTCAAAAGAAGAACGCTCATGATCACCATATCCCTCAAACATCCAACTCCCAAGAGGAACCACATAATCTCCTCCACTACCTTCATGAACAATAGCTCCCTCAACTTCCTTAAAGCCTAGAGTCTCAAAACCATGCATGAATGGAGGCAAATTCACTTCAAAATCATCTGTCTCCCATGAAGCTTTCTTAATCAACTTGTTTAAAAGGCTATGGCTATTCCTTATGCACTCAATAAACACATTTGACATAACCTCAAACGAGTCCAAATACTCATGGATAGAAGAGTCACATTCATACATTTGAGATTCATTATAATGGGTGGGAGGGTTGGGAATTTCAAATTCAACGCTCTCTTCGTTCACAACTCCTTCACCATCACTCATATGCTCACCAAAGGTATCCTCACACACTCTTGGTTGCTCAAAATCACCATCACCATCATCATCCTCAACACACACATTGGATTTATTATTTTCACACACAAGCATCAAAGATGACAATTGGCTTTTTAGCTCTTCATTTCTCCTTCTTTCCTCCTCAAAACGCTCCTCACTCTTTTTCATCATCTCCAATTGACTTCTCAAACAATTAAGAGTAGACTCCATTTTAGGCCCAAGATCATCACTAAGCTCAACATGCCTAGTTCGAGGTTCCAAGGTAGCAATAAGAGATTCAAAAGATGTAGGAGATTGAGGTTCAACAAAAGAAGAAGAAGTACAACCAAGATTGGAAGAATCAACATTGAAATCATGAGCATGTACATCACATTGGGGGGTGGGGGCAAAATCAAGAACATGAGATTTGTCATCAAGGGAACGAAGCACATCACAAGAAGGCATGGTAAATAATGAAGAATATTGAAACACACCATTAGCATCAACTTGAGCATGTACTCCATTATCATGAACAAAAGGGGAAATAGAGTTGAAATCATGTGTTCTAGGTTCACTAATGGGATCATGTGACAAATCATGGGAAATCATGCTAACATTAGAAGAATCAAGACATTGCACATCAATATTAGGATCATGATTACCCCTATTATAAACATCCCTAGCAAACCAAACATAAAAATCCCAAGCATCATCAATTGACAATGCTCTAAATTCACCATTGTGCATGCATTCAACTTTATCCCTAGTTTGCTCATTCAAACCAAAATAACAAATCTCACAAGCCTCCCAAAGGCTACTACAATTACAATCAAGAAATCCCTCTAGTCTATTAAAATATTCACAAAAAGGCTCATTGTCAAATTGAGGAAAAGATAGACATGCCATTTTATATAAAGCTGATGAGTGACATTTATGTCGCTCCTAGGATAGTGTTTATGCCTTGTTTTAGCTTGTCTTAGGGTGTTTTGTAGTTGTTTTGTTCAAATAATGCGTGCATGCATGTCTCGATGTGTTTTTAATGAAATCGCGTATATTCCTTAATGCTTGCTTTCATTGCGTGTTTGCACCGTTCCCTTTACCTTATTGCTTCCCTTGGTGTTTGTGCTTAGGTATTTAAAGTCTTGGATTGCAAAGAAGAAGCCAAGGAAGCATGAGAGAAGAATCGAAGAAAGGCCAGAGTGTGCGGGCGCGCAGCCCTGTGAGAACCCGCGCAAAACTGGCAAAATTGCAGAATCAAGGCAGAAAGTTTTGCGCGGCCTGTGCGCGACATGTGCGCGGGCGCACAACGACACTGCGCGGGCGCGCAGCTACAGTGCGCGGGCGCGCAGCCAGCAACGCGGGCGCACACACCAAAGCACAAGCCGCGCAACCCTCAAATGCGCGGGCGCGCAGCTTCCTCGCGCGGGCGCGCAGCGAGTCCTGTTCAGCGTTTTTGCGCGATTCTTTATATATTGCGGGGCTTGTTTTGCACAAGGGACGACTTCATTCTTTTAGATCTTTTTCCATAGTTTTAGGAGAGCTTCTCTCTCTAGGTTTAGTTTAGGATTAGTGTAGTTTAGAGAGAGAAAGTGAGGGGCTTCACCATTGTTGATTGTAGCTTGGATCTTGAAGAAGAAGATTGATCATCTTGTTTGTAGACTTCCATCTTCAATCAATGAGAATCTCTAACTCTCTCTCCTCTATTTTTATTTGCTTTCTTTTGATTATTGTTTTTGTTGTTGGTATTGCTTATTAATCATGTTGATTCTTGATTATTTGTTGATTAATCTAGTTGTTATCATGATTAGTGAGTAATTCCCCCATTAAGGGGATGGTGGTGGTGTAGTTGAATCTTGAGCATGTTCTAGGGTTTAGAATTGATTTATTTGTGATTAAAGTCTTTATATGCTTGATATTCTTTAATCTACTTGCAAAATGCATGTTGTTAGTTGATTAAAGGTGAATCTTTGCTAACAAGGAACGGAAGTTGACTTAGTTAAGGTTCATTGTTATCGATTGTTATTTAATAGTACCTCCTAGTATATGGTTCTAATGTGGAAACATAGAGGCTATGTTAGGAGAAGCCAATTGACCCCGGAAGGCGGCTAGATTGGACCCTTTATTTCGATATTTGAGCATGTTTAGTTCATAATTAATTCAACTTCTATGCTTTTGTTTATGTTCAAGTGAATGTTATACCTAAACCATTTCCCTTAATGTTTTATTTCTTGTTTTAGCATTTTTAGACTTTAGTTTACTTATCTCCTATTCCGGACTAGCTTAATTGTCGATAACATTTGGTGGTGTTTAACCGTTCTCTGTGGTTCGACCCCTATGCTTGCCTTATACTCGTATTAGGTTTGTTTAGGTTGTATAAATTGTATTTGATCTAGGTGTAGTCGTTTGACGACGCGATTAACGGCGCCAATTGGCTATGCCTTGTTTTCGAGCAAAGCTAGAGCAAAAGAGAACAAGACGAAAATTATTGGAAGCAAAAGAAACAAAATAGAAACAAGGAGAAAGAATGTACACTAACTCACTAACGTAGGAATCACGGTTGTTTTTAGCTACAACAAGCCCTTAAAACCCCAAAGTCGCCTATGAGGACGAGTGAGGTCTCGTGAGGGTTTCCTAAGAGCTTACCCACAACTCTTGAGAAAAACCAAGGCAAGGCAACAAAAGGAAAAAAAAAAAAGAAACACGAAGAGGAAAAGCAAACACAAGCTCATATATGGACAAGAGATAGGGACAAGTACTAATGAATGCAAACCTTTCTAAATGGACAAATGTATGCACGTTTCAAGATGTCAATGGTTGATTGAAACATAACACATGCTAAGCATAGAGAACTACTTAGGATTCAATCCACCCTAGCCCCAACCAATCGGGCCACGTTCTCTCTACTAGCTTCAAATCAACCCTTAAGCTAGCTTCTCAAGATTCCACGAAGGAACCGGAAAAAGATAAAGAAATGAAAAACTTTGAGAAGGTAATCCCGACGTCTCAACTATGCATACTCTTTCCATAGGTTTGAAATCTATCTCCCTCCACCGTTCTTTTGACCTAACCCACTAGAGTCTAAGGGTCTTTTTATTGGTTGTAACGTAAGGCTAAGGGTTAAGGTGGGGTAAAAATTTGAAATTTGGTGAAATTTCCTAAGTGAAGCAAAAAGTGCGGCCGACACTCAAAAATAACTCAAGAATTCACTAAATATCAAGCAAAAATACCACTAATGCCATTCCCCAAAGCTTATTCAACACAAACACAATATTCCCCCCAAGCTTAAACAAAGCATTGTCCTCAATGCTTAAACTAAGGAAGAAAATGAAACCAACTAATTTTTTTATTTTTTTTTTTTTGACTTTATTCATTGTCCTTGCCTTTTTAACTTTGGACGGCTTTTTCTTGAAACTTCATTTGATTTCCATAAATTTGCATATTTCTTTACAAGCTCAACTCTAACCAAATCTCAAAGTGCTTCTTGTTTATGATCAACAACTCTAAACTTCAAACCTCACATGCCAATGCTTCACTAACTAAAGGGTTGGTAAACATAGGTCATTAGGTTTGTAACTTGGTTTAAACAAGAGCGGGAAACATAAGGCTCAAATTGGTTAGCAAGTAGGTTTATGCAAAATAGAAAATCAAATTTGTAACAAAATAAAAAGAAGATAAAGAAAAATGAGAAAGAAGTGCCCTTTTCCTCCCCTAGAGTGCTTCGGTCACGATCTTGGGAGCTATAAGTCAAAACAAGGATCAAGACATGCATAGCTAAGGATCCAAATGTGCCACACAACAAAGTGATGAAGGCTAGAACAATGTTACCTCACACGGGATTATAACTAAGCAAATACCAACTAAGGGTGCCAAATCCACTATAGAGAGCAACACCATCTTACCACATACCCGTGAACTAAGGCTTCATGGCGCCCTAAAAGTTCTTAACCCGGCTACCTTAGCATGTAATATCCTAGAGTCAACCAATGACACTCTCAAACCGTGCACACATTAACCACTTAGGAAGAAAGGCATTCAAGAGTAAACAAATCCAAAAGATATAATGTCCAAAATAAGAACAAACAAAACACAATTTGCTAAACTTGCCTTGAAGTAAACAAAAATATTTTTGGATTTTCCAAAAGCATGAAAAAAAAAAACATGGAAATGTATATACTCAATGCATGACATATATGAATCAACATCCCACCAAACATGATAGAATACCCTCCCCCAAGCTTGAATGAGGCAACATACTCAAACATTGACCAAATAATCCATGGGAGGGGAAAAGGAAGAGATAAAACCACAAACCAACACATGTCCAACAAGGCATCAACCATTAGAGAAAGAGCAAGGAAAGATGTTACCGGATATTAGGTGGGTGTAAATACCCGCAAATGACCCAAATAAACCTTTCAAGACTAAATTCCTCTAGTATCGAATCTCGCCCTCCATGTGCTAGCAATTGCGGTGCCAATCTTCTTTGATTCATGATCCAAATCAATGCACCAAAGTATACCAAGTCATGTACCTAGCAAAAGGCGCACAAACATTTCCATGAGAGAAAATCTATTCTAAAAAGAAAAGAAAATGAAAGCAATAAAACACGGGTTACTTCCCGCAAAGGCTTGTTTAACGTCTAAGCGAGACCGCTCTAGGAAATAATAATTCAACGCACGCAAGAGCTTGTCAAATGCACTACTACACATTTCATATGATAGAAGGTAGGCAAATGACGGGATAAGAACGTGCAATAAGATCGTTGCACGCAAGTGAGAAGGGAGATGCCAAAAGAAAGAAGAAGAGGGATCAAAAGGAAAAACAAGAAAATAAGAAGATTACACCTAGATCAAATACAATTTATACAACCTAAACAAACCTAATACGAGTATAAGGCAAGCATAGGGGTCGAACCACAGAGAACGGTTAAACACCACCAAATGTTATCGACAATTAAGCTAGTCCGGAATAGGAGATAAGTAAACTAAAGTCTAAAAATGCTAAAACAAGAAATAAAACATTAAGGGAAATGGTTTAGGTATAACATTCACTTGAACATAAACAAAAGCATAGAAGTTGAATTAATTATGAACTAAACATGCTCAAATATCGAAATAAAGGGTCCAATCTAGCCGCCTTCCGGGGTCAATTGGCTTCTCCTAACATAGCCTCTATGTTTCCACATTAGAACCATATACTAGGAGGTACTATTAAATAACAATCGATAACAATGAACCTTAACTAAGTCAACTTCCGTTCCTTGTTAGCAAAGATTCACCTTTAATCAACTAACAACATGCATTTTGCAAGTAGATTAAAGAATATCAAGCATATAAAGACTTTAATCACAAATAAATCAATTCTAAACCCTAGAACATGCTCAAGATTCAACTACACCACCACCATCCCCTTAATGGGGGAATTACTCACTAATCATGATAACAACTAGATTAATCAACAAATAATCAAGAATCAACATGATTAATAAGCAATACCAACAACAAAAACAATAATCAAAAGAAAGCAAATAAAAATAGAGGAGAGAGAGTTAGAGATTCTCATTGATTGAAGATGGAAGTCTACAAACAAGATGATCAATCTTCTTCTTCAAGATCCAAGCTACAATCAACAATGGTGAAGCCCCTCACTTTCTCTCTCTAAACTACACTAATCCTAAACTAAACCTAGAGAGAGAAGCTCTCCTAAAACTATGGAAAAAGATCTAAAAGAATGAAGTCGTCCCTTGTGCAAAACAAGCCCCGCAATATATAAAGAATCGCGCAAAAACGCTGAACAGGACTCGCTGCGCGCCCGCGCGAGGAAGCTGCGCGCCCGCGCATTTGAGGGTTGCGCGGCTTGTGCTTTGGTGTGTGCGCCCGCGTTGCTGGCTGCGCGCCCGCGCACTGTAGCTGCGCGCCCGCGCAGTGTCGTTGTGCGCCCGCGCACATGTCGCGCACAGGCCGCGCAAAACTTTCTGCCTTGATTCTGCAATTTTGCCAGTTTTGCGCGGGTTCTCACAGGGCTGCGCGCCCGCACACTCTGGCCTTTCTTCGATTCTTCTCTCATGCTTCCTTGGCTTCTTCTTTGCAATCCAAGACTTTAAATACCTAAGCACAAACACCAAGGGAAGCAATAAGGTAAAGGGAACGGTGCAAACACGCAATGAAAGCAAGCATTAAGGAATATACGCGATTTCATTAAAAACACATCGAGACATGCATGCACGCATTATTTGAACAAAACAACTACAAAACACCCTAAGACAAGCTAAAACAAGGCATAAACACTATCCTAGGAGCGACATAAATGTCACTCATCAAACTCCCCCAAGCTAAACCTTTGCTCGTCCTCGAGCAAAGCTAGAGCAAAAGAGAACAAGACGAAAATTATTGGAAGCAAAAGAAACAAAATAGAAACAAGGAGAAAGAATGTACACTAACTCACTAACGTAGGAATCACGGTTGTTTTTAGCTACAACAAGCCCTTAAAACCCCAAAGTCGCCTATGAGGACGAGTGAGGTCTCGTGAGGGTTTCCTAAGAGCTTACCCACAACTCTTGAGAAAAACCAAGGCAAGGCAACAAAAGGAAAAAAAAAAAAAGAAACACGAAGAGGAAAAGCAAACACAAGCTCATATATGGACAAGAGATAGGGACAAGTACTAATGAATGCAAACCTTTCTAAATGGACAAATGTATGCACGTTTCAAGATGTCAATGGTTGATTGAAACATAACACATGCTAAGCATAGAGAACTACTTAGGATTCAATCCACCCTAGCCCCAACCAATCGGGCCACGTTCTCTCTACTAGCTTCAAATCAACCCTTAAGCTAGCTTCTCAAGATTCCACGAAGGAACCGGAAAAAGATAAAGAAATGAAAAACTTTGAGAAGGTAATCCCGACGTCTCAACTATGCATACTCTTTCCATAGGTTTGAAATCTATCTCCCTCCACCGTTCTTTTGACCTAACCCACTAGAGTCTAAGGGTCTTTTTATTGGTTGTAACGTAAGGCTAAGGGTTAAGGTGGGGTAAAAATTTGAAATTTGGTGAAATTTCCTAAGTGAAGCAAAAAGTGCGGCCGACACTCAAAAATAACTCAAGAATTCACTAAATATCAAGCAAAAATACCACTAATGCCATTCCCCAAAGCTTATTCAACACAAACACAATATTCCCCCCAAGCTTAAACAAAGCATTGTCCTCAATGCTTAAACTAAGGAAGAAAATGAAACCAACTAATTTTTTTTTTTTTTTTTTTTTGACTTTATTCATTGTCCTTGCCTTTTTAACTTTGGACGGCTTTTTCTTGAAACTTCATTTGATTTCCATAAATTTGCATATTTCTTTACAAGCTCAACTCTAACCAAATCTCAAAGTGCTTCTTGTTTATGATCAACAACTCTAAACTTCAAACCTCACATGCCAATGCTTCACTAACTAAAGGGTTGGTAAACATAGGTCATTAGGTTTGTAACTTGGTTTAAACAAGAGCGGGAAACATAAGGCTCAAATTGGTTAGCAAGTAGGTTTATGCAAAATAGAAAATCAAATTTGTAACAAAATAAAAAGAAGATAAAGAAAAATGAGAAAGAAGTGCCCTTTTCCTCCCCTAGAGTGCTTCGGTCACGATCTTGGGAGCTATAAGTCAAAACAAGGATCAAGACATGCATAGCTAAGGATCCAAATGTGCCACACAACAAAGTGATGAAGGCTAGAACAATGTTACCTCACACGGGATTATAACTAAGCAAATACCAACTAAGGGTGCCAAATCCACTATAGAGAGCAACACCATCTTACCACATACCCGTGAACTAAGGCTTCATGGCGCCCTAAAAGTTCTTAACCCGGCTACCTTAGCATGTAATATCCTAGAGTCAACCAATGACACTCTCAAACCGTGCACACATTAACCACTTAGGAAGAAAGGCATTCAAGAGTAAACAAATCCAAAAGATATAATGTCCAAAATAAGAACAAACAAAACACAATTTGCTAAACTTGCCTTGAAGTAAACAAAAATATTTTTGGATTTTCCAAAAGCATGAAAAAAAAAAAACATGGAAATGTATATACTCAATGCATGACATATATGAATCAACATCCCACCAAACATGATAGAATACCCTCCCCCAAGCTTGAATGAGGCAACATACTCAAACATTGACCAAATAATCCATGGGAGGGGAAAAGGAAGAGATAAAACCACAAACCAACACATGTCCAACAAGGCATCAACCATTAGAGAAAGAGCAAGGAAAGATGTTACCGGATATTAGGTGGGTGTAAATACCCGCAAATGACCCAAATAAACCTTTCAAGACTAAATTCCTCTAGTATCGAATCTCGCCCTCCATGTGCTAGCAATTGCGGTGCCAATCTTCTTTGATTCATGATCCAAATCAATGCACCAAAGTATACCAAGTCATGTACCTAGCAAAAGGCGCACAAACATTTCCATGAGAGAAAATCTATTCTAAAAAGAAAAGAAAATGAAAGCAATAAAACACGGGTTACTTCCCGCAAAGGCTTGTTTAACGTCTAAGCGAGACCGCTCTAGGAAATAATAATTCAACGCACGCAAGAGCTTGTCAAATGCACTACTACACATTTCATATGATAGAAGGTAGGCAAATGACGGGATAAGAACGTGCAATAAGATCGTTGCACGCAAGTGAGAAGGGAGATGCCAAAAGAAAGAAGAAGAGGGATCAAAAGGAAAAACAAGAAAATAAGAAGAAGAAGAAGAAGAAGAAGAAGAAGAAGAAGAATAAGGAGGAGTAAAGAAAAGGAAAGAAAAAGAAAAAGGCAAAACCTCCTCACTAAAATATTTTTGGGTGGCAACATCACCCTTTTCTTCAACAATAGACGAATGAGGGGAATTAAGATCATCATAGACAAGGGAGTCCCCAATAGGTTTATCAACAAAGGAAGGGAGAAAAATAGGGCAATAGGGGATGTGGTCAAACCTTTGAGAAAAAGGGGTATGAGAATTAGTTAAAGGGTTCGCGACTCCCTCAACACAAGGTCTCACATTGCCAATGAGGGCATGAAAATCAATCATAGAGTCCTCAATTGAAGTCCTCTCACAATCGACATCTCCCTCAAGCTCAAAAACTCCAAAGGAACCAACCTCATCCTTCTTTGCACCACTATAAACAACTTTTCCTTCCACAAACTCAAAACCCAAGTCCTCAAAACCGTGCATGAATGGATGCAAAAATAACTCAAAATCATCTCTCTCCCGTGAAGCATCATCAATGAACTCACTTAGAAGGCTATGAGTTTTCATTTGACTCTCAATAAACACATTGGACATAACCTCAAACAAGTCCAAACACTCATGGATAGGAGAGTCACATTCATACACTTGAGGCTCATCAAGATGGGAAAGAGGATTAGGATTTTCAAAATCAACACTCTCTTCATTCTCTACTCCTTCACCATCACTCGAATGCTCTCTAATGGGATCCTCACTCATATGGGGAAGAGGAGAAGAAGGAAGGGCATTTTCTTGAGAGTTGGCTAATTGGAGAATTTGGCTCTCAAGCATCTTCATTCTAGCTTCCACCTCCCTATTCTCAACTTCCCTCATCTCGTTATACCTCTCCATCATCTCCATTATCTTCATTATCTTCTCTTCCTTCAAATTTTCCATAGAATTACCCTCATAAAAGGATTCATTAGGAGCATAAGGGAAATCATTTGGAGCCATGTAAGAACAAGAAGATGAGGAGGGAGGATCATTCACATTATAAACATGAGCATCATCATATTGGGGAAAGGGGGCATAATCAAGCAAATGAGATTCATTATCAACAATAGGAGAAAAAGAGTTGAAATCACTTGTACTAGGTTCACATATAGGATCACAAGACAAATTATGGGGATTCATGCCACCAATAAAACTATTATCACATTGAGAATCAAAATTAGCAACATTACATGCCCTATTGCGCACATCCTTAGAGAACCGTACAAAAAAGCTCCAAGCACTATGAACCGTTAATGCTTGAAATTCACCATTAAACCTACTTTCAACTTCATATCTCGTTTGTTCATTCATGCCACAATAACAAATCTCACAAGCTTCACAAGGATTACAACCATTATAGTTCAAAAACTCTACAAGTCTATGGAAATAGACATAAAAAGGCTCACCATCATATTGAGGAAAAGAAAAACGTGCCATTTTTCATCAACAAAAACAAAACAAAGAGAACAAAAATAAATCAAAGGAAAAATATATACAATGGACTAGTCTCAATAAGATAACACAACGGTAATGGAAGCCATTCCCCGGCAACGGCGCCAATTTGACAAGGGAATAATCGCGTCGTCAAACGACTACACCTAGATCAAATACAATTTATACAACCTAAACAAACCTAATACGAGTATAAGGCAAGCATAGGGGTCGAACCACAGAGAACGGTTAAACACCACCAAATGTTATCGACAATTAAGCTAGTCCGGAATAGGAGATAAGTAAACTAAAGTCTAAAAATGCTAAAACAAGAAATAAAACATTAAGGGAAATGGTTTAGGTATAACATTCACTTGAACATAAACAAAAGCATAGAAGTTGAATTAATTATGAACTAAACATGCTCAAATATCGAAATAAAGGGTCCAATCTAGCCGCCTTCCGGGGTCAATTGGCTTCTCCTAACATAGCCTCTATGTTTCCACATTAGAACCATATACTAGGAGGTACTATTAAATAACAATCGATAACAATGAACCTTAACTAAGTCAACTTCCGTTCCTTGTTAGCAAAGATTCACCTTTAATCAACTAACAACATGCATTTTGCAAGTAGATTAAAGAATATCAAGCATATAAAGACTTTAATCACAAATAAATCAATTCTAAACCCTAGAACATGCTCAAGATTCAACTACACCACCACCATCCCCTTAATGGGGGAATTACTCACTAATCATGATAACAACTAGATTAATCAACAAATAATCAAGAATCAACATGATTAATAAGCAATACCAACAACAAAAACAATAATCAAAAGAAAGCAAATAAAAATAGAGGAGAGAGAGTTAGAGATTCTCATTGATTGAAGATGGAAGTCTACAAACAAGATGATCAACCTTCTTCTTCAAGATCCAAGCTACAATCAACAATGGTGAAGCCCCTCACTTTCTCTCTCTAAACTACACTAATCCTAAACTAAACCTAGAGAGAGAAGCTCTCCTAAAACTATGGAAAAAGATCTAAAAGAATGAAGTCGTCCCTTGTGCAAAACAAGCCCCGCAATATATAAAGAATCGCGCAAAAACGCTGAACAGGACTCGCTGCGCGCCCGCGCGAGGAAGCTGCGCGCCCGCGCATTTGAGGGTTGCGCGGCTTGTGCTTTGGTGTGTGCGCCCGCGTTGCTGGCTGCGCGCCCGCGCACTGTAGCTGCGCGCCCGCGCAGTGTCGTTGTGCGCCCGCGCACATGTCGCGCACAGGCCGCGCAAAACTTTCTGCCTTGATTCTGCAATTTTGCCAGTTTTGCGCGGGTTCTCACAGGGCTGCGCGCCCGCACACTCTGGCCTTTCTTCGATTCTTCTCTCATGCTTCCTTGGCTTCTTCTTTGCAATCCAAGACTTTAAATACCTAAGCACAAACACCAAGGGAAGCAATAAGGTAAAGGGAACGGTGCAAACACGCAATGAAAGCAAGCATTAAGGAATATACGCGATTTCATTAAAAACACATCGAGACATGCATGCACGCATTATTTGAACAAAACAACTACAAAACACCCTAAGACAAGCTAAAACAAGGCATAAACACTATCCTAGGAGCGACATAAATGTCACTCATCAAAAGCAAACAAAAGAAATCAAATAAAAGGAAACTATAAACAAAGACCTAGACTCAAGCAATCAAAAACACTCAATCATAAACACCGTTCCCCGGCAACGGCGCCATTTTGACGTGGGGAAAACTAGGTCGTTGGGCTAATTCTCCCTAAGCCAAACAAAATTTATAAATGACGTGGCTCGGAATGGTAGGTCGTTGGGCTACCACCTTGCCCTATCAAACAATATTTATATGCTTAACCAACCCCTAATAGTCTAGCAGTAAGTCAAGGTCGAATCCCAAGGGAATGATGTTAAATGCACGAAGTCTAGATTAAGCTATTTCGGAAACAAAAGGGGTTTGAAGTAGGATTAGGTCTAAACTAGGTATGCAAACTTGTATTTAATCGATCTAAAACACTAGGGCAATGGATCCACATACATTCACAATGGAATTGGTAATTTGGGAGGTCAAATCGACTAAGTCAATCGATATGAGGGAAAACTATCATGTATCCAAAAGAGCATGCTAAGGTGGTTCACCTAGAGGTCTAACTAGCGTCAACTATGCTAAACTCTGACTAGGGAACATAACAAAGCACCTCAATCGTGAAATTGCAAGTCTACTAATCGATTGTCCGTGTCATAGCATACTTACAATGCAATCTAGTGTGTTAATCAAAGATGGCCAAACCTCAATTAATCACACACATGCACATGAAAAATCAACCAATTTAATCATATCATCAACTCCATCAATTATCCCCAAATTACACTATTCCATCATTCATGCATGCTTCACCATCTCCCTAGCTAGAGAACTACTCACTAGCCATGGAAATGGAGATCAAAACTACAACATTCATCAAATTAATCATCAACATGCTTGATTTCAAAGATTAAACCAACAATCAATCAAAATCAATCAAAATTCAATCAATAACCAAATCAATCATCAACAATATGAAAAACTAATGAAATCAACTAAAATCAAACTTGAATTGAGATTAAGAAGAAAATCCTTACACAACTTTGATCAAAAGATCAAATACAATGATGAATTCTTGAACAAACACCAAAGATCATGAGTTTCTCTCTCTAGTTCTTGAGTTTCTCTCTCTAAAAGTTCTCCAAAAACTAACTATCTAATTCAATCTAAAATTTCTTCCTAAAAATAGGTAGAAATAACTATATATACAAGGAGGAGGTCGGTAAAGACGCCCAAAAATAGACCCTCGTAAGTGCGGGCGCTCGGAGGTGGGAGAAAGGCACGCACGGGACACAAACCAAGGCATGTGCGCCCGCACGTGCCTGGTGTGCGGTCGCACACGACCACTGTGCGGCCGCACATCCCCTGTGTGCGCCCGCACGTACCTGGGTTTCCTCCCCTTCTTCTCTTCGTCCTAGCTCAAGAGGTGCATGCATCCTAGATGATGATGATGGAGGACAAGATAGGCAGCAACTTCCTTGAATTTCTTGAAGAAAATGAGCCATGAAGAAGGCATAATCAAGACCTTGAAGCATGCTCCTTGAACCCCACATTGACTTGAAACTTCTTGCACAAGCTTTAAGCATGAAAATCAATGGAAAACCATGGAAAGGAAGCCCGGGAATCCTTGGACAATCAATCACAACCTACAACCAAAGGATAAAAAGCAAGTAAAAGGGAAAAGAAAGCAAGTAAACAAGAAAAAGCACGAAATAGAGAAATAAACTACAAAAGGCATAAAAAGAGGAAAACAAGAATAAAACTAAGGAAAACTAAATAAAAGAAAGATAAAATGAAATAAAAATCATCCAAAAAGAAACCAAATGAGTGCCAAAAATGTCACTCATCAAATTCCCCCAAGCTAAACTTTTGCTCGTCCTCGAGCAAAACCAAGCAAGGAAAAGAAAGGATGAAATCTTTATTAGAAAAACGAAAAAGAAAGACTCAAGATAAGAATATACACTAATACTCATTGTCGTAGGAATCACGGTTGTTTTTAGCTACAACAAGCCCTTTAAACCCCAAAGTCGCCTATGAGGACGAGTGAGGTCTCGTAAGGGTATCCTAAGAGTTTGACCCATAACTCTCAACCAAACATCAATGAGGCAAACCAAAGAATTAAAAGAAAGAAAAACAAACCTTTACGAAATGAATCAACATAAAGACTATGAAGCAAGTGAATGACAATCTTTCTCAAGTAGTTAAGGTATGCACGTTTCAAGATATCCAAGGTTGATTGAAACATAGGGTATGCTAGGCATAGGAACTAGTTATCACAATTCACTTTCATCCCAAACAATCTTACCGCGTTCTTCCCACTAGTCTCAAATCTCCCTTTAGTGAGTGTCCCAATGATTCCTCGAAGGAACCGGAAAAAGGAATATTTTAGGCTACTCGACATCTTGACTATGCATCCCCTTTCCTTAGGCAATGACCCATGATGCTCTCCCCCGAATAGTGACTCAACTATCTAGGTCAAAAGGTCTTTCCCCAAGGTTGTAACGTAAGGCATAAAGGGTGAAGGTAGGCTAAAAATTTAAAAATTTGGTAATATTCCTAAAAAGTGAAGCAAAAGGGTGATCATTCCTTAACACCACAATCAAGAAATTACCAAACAAAAAACAACACCCCCAAGCTTACTTGAAACTATACACACAAAAATATATACAAAAAGCGTACACGCTTCTCCCCCAAGCTAAAATGGAGCATTGTCCTCAATGCTTAGTAAGAGAAAAGAATACAACAAAATATTTTTGAATTTTTCACTTTTCATAATTTTTTTTTTTTATAATGCAATTGCAAAGTCCTTGCCTTTTGTAACTTGGGACGGCTTTTACAACCTTTGCACTTATTTGTCCATGCCTTTTATAACATAGGACAGCTTTTACTCAAACTCATTTGCCATTATTCACAAAGAAATCAAAACACAATCATGTTTTCATAAAAACAAAATTTCCAACTTAACCACCACAAACTTCATCTCAAATGATCATATTGCTTCACAAAAATCAAGAAAAGTAGAAAATGAAACAAAAGGTCAAATAACTAAAGATGTGGCTTGAAAAGAAGGGAATAGGCTCAAATGGTTGCAAGAAGGCAAATGTAAACCCAAAAATAAAAGAAAATAGCAAAATAAAGTAAAAATGAAAATACCACCCCGAAAATTGTGCCCTTGTCCTTCCTAGATAGTTCGGTCTCGTGTTTGAGAATCATACATCAAGCTTTATTAGATTAGGTTTGCATAGTCAAGGATCCACGCCGCTCATACAAGGAATGTTGAAGGCTAGAAAAACAAGTAACCTCACAAGGGTGTGGCAAAAACTCACTAATGGTGTCAAATCAACTATAGGAAGCAACTACCAATATACCACAAACAAGTAGAATCCGGCTTCATGATCCTCCTAGTTCAAACCAACTACCCTAGCATACACTATCCTAGAGTCAACCAAACATAGTCTCAAACCGTGCATACATTTACAACCTAGGAAGAAAGTCATGCAAAAGACAAGTTCAATGTACAATGTTCATCTCAAAAGAAAAGAAATGAAAAACAATGCCTTAAAATCACAACAAAAACAAAAAGAAAAATAAAAGAAAATAAGAGAAAAAGGGAAAAAATAAAAGAAAGTAAAAGAAAAGAAAATGGAGACATAGGAAAGGAAAACATAGGAGAAAATCATGCAAAGGTCTAGAAAGCAAGTTAAACACATAAAAATCCCAATCGACAAACAAGTGATCGATAGACAACAAAGTCACCGATCCCAAACACATTACGTGTTAACAAGCATCCAACCTCGAACCATTCAACTTCTCCTAAACTAATCCTATTCTATGCAACCAAGTAAAAATAAAGAGAAAAAATAAGAAAGGTCTCACCGGGATTCCAAGCATAGAAAAATAAACGAAGCAATAAGAAACCACCTCGTAGCATTCCATATCCGTAAGCTCTTCAAGGAACCAAGTGAGAAAAAGAAATAAAAGAAACTATGAACAAAGAAAATGGTTAGTAACTTCAAAAAAAAAAAAAAAAAAAAAATGAAAACAACAAATAAAAGAAAATAAACAAAGCAAGAAATATATACAACTAAGGGAAAGAAAAAGCTAAAACTAAACTAACTAAAGAACTACTCTAAGCTACAAGATTTGGATTAAAGGGATTTGGATTGAGGGATTTGGATTTTAGGGAATATCAACAACAACATTTCAAGCAAAGCATCTCCACAAACAACAAACATCCAAGCGAATAGGGCAAACAAGCTAGCTACAAGGAAGGTAGCCTAGAGATCAAGAAAAATGGGGAAACCAAAAAGAGGAAAGAAAATAAACATGCAAGCAACTAAGATATGTACACAACAACAACAAGATCACCGAGCAAGTTACTAGTTCCCCCAAGCTAGATAGAAAATACATCTCAACATCCCGAATCAAAACAAAGCAAGTATCAAAAATATAAGGGATGGAGGTAAAAAGCATGAGGAGCTAAAAGGGAACTAATAACTACTACCACCACCACCACCACTCCCACTAGGCCCGGCCCCATCGGGGTCTCTGTTGCGCTCGGGGTCATCGAAGGGATGAGGGTAAGGGTCCCATCCTCCGGTGTACCCATCGGGCCACCCATAATGCCCCTTGAAAAGATCTTGTTGCCAAGGAGCAAGAGGGGTGTAGCTATCGGGCAAAGTGAGCTCAAAAGGGTGGTTGGGGTGGACATGGGGGTAGTTAGGATCCCCCCTATAGTCACTACCACCCGGAGCCTTGTAATCATAGTTTCCATGCTCATCTGGGTAGTAGCGACGCTCGGTGTCGGGGTTAGGAGGCCCCGACCAATAAGGATGCCTAAACGAAGGTAGAGGACCTTGTTGGGGCGGGAAGTATGGATAGTTAACCGGGGGAGTGATGTTCCCACGGTTAACTTCCATATCATAAAGTTGTTGTTGTTGTGAAAACATACCTTGTTGCACCTCTTGAATACCTCTTACTTGGTCATAGAGTGCCCCAAAGTCTTGATCGTACATGCCATCAATGTGGATTTTCAATCCACTCATTTGCTCACTAAGAGCTCTCAAGTCATCATTGGCAAAAGCATGTTGCCCTTGCTCTTGTTCTTGCTCATGGGAAGCTTGTTGGAGAGGAGAGAAATGTTGTTGTTGTTGTTGTTGTTGATCTTGTTGTTCTTCTTCATCTTCTTCTTCTTCTTCTTCATCCTCCTCGGAATCAAAGTTGGGATGCCAGAAGGACCTTGGAACATGCCACACATTGTTGGCAACCCTTTCCAAAGAAGTCAATCGAGGGTTAGGCAAGAAGCACCAATGTTCGTTGCCCCTTAGCCACTCATATCTCCCTTCACTGAAATCCTTGGAGATAAATTGGATTTGGCCCAATTGTTGCATATCAAGATAGATGGAGGCCGCATCCCCTATCTCCCTACAAAATGGAAGATAATCATAGAGGCGAAGGCGAGTCACGAGCCTAGTCACCATACCCCCACAAGGGATCTCTCCCGACCTTCTCTTGCGGAGTTCCAAGCAATATTGGGCAAAGATGTAGCCCAAGTTCAACCGGCCCACAAACTCCGGGCGAGTAGAAAGCCAAAGTACCTTGAGCTCCAATTTGCTCAATTTCCCCATCTCTTGCTTGGGGAACAAAACATACCCCAGTAGACGATGCACAACCCTAAGGCAAGGTTGGTACACGTCCGAGATCTTGGCCTTGTTGGCAATGAACTCACTACCTCCGGAGATGTCTTCCCACCAAGAATCTTGATCATAGTCCGGGAAGATGAAGTGTTCAACGTTAATAATATCCCCATGGGGATCAAAATCCAAAGCAGCGTTGAACTCCTCCAAAGATTGGTCAAAAACTTGGTTGATTAATTGGAACCGCACTCTATATACCCCTCCAATGGGTACTAGCTCCAAGGTAGCCAAAAATTCCAAGGTTGGCTCCTTGTAAGTACGGTAAGCATCGGCAATGAAAGTCCCCATTCTCAAGTTCAAAAGCATAGACCGCACATCATCATCAATCCCCAACTTCAACATATCGGGTTGAAAGTAATGGCGGGTTTGTTTTAGGGTTCTTTCATCTTTGAGATTTTGGTAGAAGGCTTTTTGTTTTTCTGTGAAATTTTTCTTCTTTGGAAGAGAGGTTGGAGGTCGAGTTTGAGTAGAAGAAGGGTTGGAAGTACTAGGCCTAGAAGATGTACTAGACCTAGAGGAGGTGCTTGGGCGGGGAGGCTCTTCGATGCTACCATCGGTCTTTCTCTTTTTGGTGAGTTTCTTTAGGTATTTAGACATTTTGAGAGGTAAAAGAAATCACCAACAACCAATCAAGTGAACAATCAAAGAACCAAGAACACCACACCCAAATTCGACGCTTACTACCAAAAATCACCAAACTTCCAATTTCACAATTTCTTTCAACCAAACCAAATCCAATCCAATCAATAATTCCAATGAACCAAGAAAAACTCCTTTCAATCAATCCAAGACCAAAACACAAAGCCAACTCCAATATCACCACTTACTACCAAATTTCCAAATTTTCAACTTTCAAGAATTCAACCAAAATTGATGAAAATTGCTACAACATCAACAAACAACACAATGTCATGCAAAATCAATCAACAATTACCACTAATTCATAACCAAAATCAAGAACAATCATCAAAAATCACAAAATCAATACTACTACTATTCATGCTCATACAAAAATGTAAATCATGCAAATTTGTGATATAATTGACAAAATTAAAGCAAGGATTAGTGATTATACCATCAAAGAAGCAAGATAAACCAAGTTTGAGCAAGCAATTCCAACTCCACACAAAACCCCCAAATTTTCGGCCTTCTTGAGTAGGAGAGAGAGTGAGTGAAATTTGGGTCAAATTGTGAGGAATTTGTAGTGTAGGAAGATTTGTGAGTGATTTTGAGTGAAAAAGGAGTGATTTTGGTGAGGAATTGAGTGAGTTTTGATGGTGAATGGAAGGTTGGAGGTGCGCATAAGGAGGGTTAGGGTGAGGAGAGGTCGTGAGGGAGATAGGGGAATGGAGGAAATGAGGGGAAAGAAGGAGGAAGAAGGGAAATATTGGACGTCCAGCCATGTGCGCCCGCACATGGCTTGTCTGCGGCCGCACACGAGTGTTGTGCGCCCGCACATGGCTTGTATGCGGCCGCACAGACTGTGCCGTATTCCTCTTCTTTTTTTTTTTTTTTTTCAAAAATTTCATACTTGCTGCCTATATGGGTGCGCACATGAATCATGATGGTGATGAGGAACAACATAGGCAGTAGCAAAAATTATTTTCAAAGTCCTCAAAGTTGAAAATTCATGTGCACACCTCAAAAATTCACCAAGTATCAATTTCCTCCATTATTCAAAATATGAAATTCCTATCTCACCTTTCTAAAAATTCTTACCCTTTTACCTCAAATTTCGATTGAAATCGAACAAAATATGATTTGTGCCATGTACACCTTCCATCCATCATATAAGCTTGTTGAGTTCCAATCCCACAAACGAACATCCTAAAAATCCAAATAAAGAGAAAAATAAAAGAAAAGACAAAGTAATAAAAGAAACAAAAATGAGAAAAATCAAAAATCAAAAAGAAAGGTTAGAAATTCCGGGTTGCCTCCCGGGAAGCGCTTGCTTAAGGTCCTAAGCTCGACCCTTCCTCCAAATCACGGAGGATCAAAGAACACCACCCTCTTCAAGGTGGTTGATAGAGCAAATTTTTCTTCAACCTTTGGCAACTTCTCATTGTTGCTTGATGAAACTCTCACAAACTTCTTTTCAAACTCTTCTTTTTCTTTCAACTTCTTCCTTTTTCTTGCCTTCTTAGAGTCACGAGCCTTTTTCTTTGGCTCAACTTCAACATCCATTGTCATGGAAGCTTTCTCTTCCTCAATAGGATTAAGTTTGAACCAATTTGGAAAACCAATATCTTTCTCATCCTTTGGCTCTTGAATCTCAAATTCTTCTTCACTAACAACATCAATACTTGCACAAGCATCATCAACAAACTCAAAAACATTGTTAGTGGAATAATCAACCATGCATATATCATTGATGGAATGAGAAAGACTAGCACATGCAATATCTTGAACACAAGACAAAGACTCATGCATAGGTTTCAACTTAAATCTCTCTTCTAAATTCCCACACCTCAAAGTAATTTGACCTCCTTTGACATCTATTAAAGCTCCCGAGGTAGCTAAGAAAGGCCTCCCTAAGATGATTGGAATATGTTCATCTTCCTCTATCTCTAGAACAACAAAATCCACCGGAAAAACAAACTCTCCAATCCTTAAAGGGACATCATCAATTCTTCCCTTAGGTAGCTTAATAGAACGGTCGGCCAATTGAAGTGTTATCTTGGATGGTTGAAGCTCACCAAGATCAAGCTGCTTAAAAACCGAGTAAGGCATAATGCTAACACTAGCACCAAGGTCACACAAAGCATTCTCAAAAAGCATTTCCTTAATTTGACAAGGGATTGAAAAATTCCCCGGATCTTCCATCTTCCTTGGGAGTTCGCCATGGATAAGAGCACTAAAGCACTTCCCTCCATCCACCGAACTACCCTCATCAACATTCTCTCTCTCATCTAAGATCTCCTTAACAAACTTGGAGTACTTAGGCATGTCGGGAATTGGTTCGGTAGAGGGTGTAGAATCATGAACATCCTTAAAAGCTTCAAGGAATTTCCCAAATTGCTCATCCATTTTAAATCTCAAGTATTTTTGGGGATATGGAAGATCGGGAATTCTCTCTATCTCACTCATCCTTTCATCAACACACTCTTCTCTTTAGTCACCCTCACAAAAGAATTCCTTAGACTCAACTTTTTCCTCTTCATTCTCCTTAGCAACACACTCATCTCTTTCCTCCTTTGACCAAGAAACTCCCTCATCAACATCAAATCCACCACTAGTGGCTATAGAGTACACGGGTTTCTTTGGTTCAACGCCTTGGGAAGGCAAAGATGAAGGACTAGCAAAATCCTTAATTGTGCTTGCTAATTGAGTGATTTGAGTCTCAAGCATCTTATTGTGAGTCATCATCTCATTGAATTTCTTGTCACTAACCGCCATATAGGTGTTAATGATCTTGGTTTGATTATCAATCAACTCTTCCAAGGTTGTCTTAGGAGAAGAAGGTTGTGAATAGGAATTTTCATTTTGAGTCTTTGGAGCAAAACCGGGTGGGGGACCTCTTTGAGCATTATTTTGAAAATTTCCCCTTCCTTGGTTGTTCCAATTACTCCTATTTTGATTTGAACCATAACCTTGATTATGGTTACCACCACCATGATTATGGTTTCCATTACCTTGGTTATGATTCACATAACCTTGGTTTTGATTACCATAATTATGATTTTGATTACCATAATTTTGGCCTTGATTTTGGCTACTATAACCTTGGTTATTGTTACCACGAGAACCTTGATTCCCTTGGTTCCTATAACCACCATTATGATTATAGTTGTCAAAATTGCCTTGGTTTTGGAAATTCCTATTCCATTGGCCTTTTTTATTATCAAACCTTTGAACATTGTTGTTTGACACAAAATTGACATGTTCACATTCATTGTCAAACTCATCAACACATTCATTAGGACAAGCACTAGAATCATGATCATACGATCCACATGCATCACAAAACAAGCAACCCAAAGGCATATTATGTGAAGAGGGAGGGGGTTGAGAGTTAGAAGGAGTACCTCTCCCCTTAAATTGGGAGGGAAGATTGGAAGCTTGAGAAGAGGTAGGAGTGCTCTCCAACATAGCCTTGATTGCGGTGACCTCCTTTCCTAGATTTGTCATTTGAGAGGAAAGGTTGTTGATTGCATTGAGATGGTCCACCGAATACAATGAAGATTGTTTGCTTGAAGAGTCTCTCTCCCCATCTTGCCAATCCCTATAATATGTCACCACATCCTCAATGATGTCCACAACTTCTTCCTCGGTTTTGTTCATGATAGGGCCCCCGGCCCCTCCATCAAGGCATGACTTGCCTTGGGGACTTAAGCCGCCATAGAAGATTTGGATCACTTGGTATGTGGGGATTCCATGATGAGGACACTCCCTTTGATAATCTTTAAATCTCTCCCATGCTTCATAGAGACTTTCATTTGGCCTTTGCTTGAACCCTTGAATCAAGGCTCTTGCCTCCGCCGTCTTCTTTTGGGGATAGAAACGGGACAAGAAAGCCTTTGTAACATCATCCCAAGTTCTCAAGGAGTTGGGCTTCACCTCCTTGTCTAGCCACTCCAAAGATCTACCTATTAGAGAGAAGGGGAACAACTTGAGGCGGATGAATTCTTGAGAGACCCCATTGACTTTGATAGTGTTGCAATATTTTTCAAATTCTTTCAAATGGTTCAATGGGCTTTCATTTTTAGCCCCACTATATTGCCTTCTCTCGATCAAGGTGATCATTGTCGGACGGATTTCGAAGTCATTTGCCGGGGTAGTTGGGGGAGCAATTCCACTTTCAAATCTATATGCCCCGGGCACTCCAAGCTCCTTCAAGGCTATTCTAGGATGTTCACCCATTCCTTGTTCTTCTTGAATTTCTTCTTCACTCGAAGAGCTATAAGCCAAAGATCTAATATCCACTCTTCTTCTTGAAATAGTCCTTTCTATTTCCGGATCAAGGGGAACAAGGGGACGATCACGGGTTCTATACATGCAAAACTCACACAAAAATGTTAGTAGCACGGCTACAAATGTAGCCTAGAGAAACAAAAATCTTTTTGTATTTTATCAAAAATGAAATAGACTCAAAAACTTCATACACTCAAGCACCATTCCCCGGCAACGGCGCCATTTTGACGTGGCTCGGAATGGTAGGTCGTTGGGCTACCACCTTGCCCTATCAAATAATATTTATATGCTTAACCAACCCCTACTAGTCTAGCGGTTAGTCAAGGTCGAATCCCAAGGGAATGATGTTAAATGCACGAAGTCTAGATTAAGCTATTTCGGAAACAAAAGGGGTTTGAAGTAGGATTAGGTCTAAACTAGGTATGCAAACTTGTATTTAATCGATCTAAAACACTAGGGCAATGGATCCACATACATTCACAATGGAATTGGTAATTTGGGAGGTCAAATCGACTAAGTCAATCGATATGAGGGAAAACTATCATGTATCCAAAAGAGCATGCTAAGGTGGTTCACCTAGAGGTCTAACTAGCGTCAACTATGCTAAACTCTAACTAGGGAACATAACAAAGCACCTCTATCGTGAAATTGCAAGTCTACTAATCGATTGTCCGTGTCATAGCATACTCACAATGCAATCTAGTGTGTTAATCAAAGATGGCCAAACCTCAATTAATCACACACATGCACATGAAAAATCAACCAATTTAATCATATCATCAACTCCATCAATTATCCCCAAATTACACTATTCCATCATTCATGCATGCTTCACCATCTCCCTAGCTAGAGAACTACTCACTAGCCATGGAAATGGAGATCAAAACTACAACATTCATCAAATTAATCATCAACATGCTTGATTTCAAAGATTAAACCAACAATCAATCAAAATTCAATCAATAACCAAATCAATCATCAACAATATGAAAAAATAATGAAATCAACTAAAATCAAACTTGAATTGAGATTAAGAAGAAAATCCTTACAAAACTTTGATCAAAAGATCAAATACAATGATGAATTCTTGAACAAACACCAAAGATCATGAGTTTCTCTCTCTAGTTCTTGAGTTTCTCTCTCTAAAAGTTCTCCAAAATTTAACTATCTAATTCAATCTAAAACTTCTTCCTAAAAATAGGTAGAAATAACTATATATACAAGGAGGAGCTCGGTAAAGACGCCCAAAAATAGACCCTCGTAAGTGCGGGCGCTCGGAGGAGGGAGAAAGGCACGCACGGGACACAAACCCAGGCATGTGCGCCCGCACGTGCCTGGTGTGCGGCCGCACACGACCACTGTGCGGCCGCACATCCCCTGTGTGCGCCCGCACGTACCTGGGTTTCCTCCCCTTCTTCTCTTCGTCCTAGCTCAAGAGGTGCATGCATCCTAGATGATGATGATGGAGGACAAGATAGGCAGCAACTTCCTTGAATTTCTTGAAGAAAATGAGCCATGAAGAAGGCATAATCAAGACCTTGAAGCATGCTCCTTGAACCCCACATTGACTTGAAACTTCTTGCAGAAGCTTTAAGCATGAAAATCAATGGAAAACCATGGAAAGGAAGCCCGGGAATCCTTGGACAATCAATCACAACCTACAACCAAAGGATAAAAAGCAAGTAAAAGGGAAAAGAAAGCAAGTAAACAAGAAAAAGCACGAAATAGAGAAATAAACTACAAAAGGCATAAAAAGAGGAAAACAAGAATAAAACTAAGGAAAACTAAAGAAAAGAAAGATAAAATGAAATAAAAATCATCCAAAAAGAAACCAAATGAGTGCCAAAAATGTCACTCATCAATAAACACTCAACAAACCTAAATACAAGTATAGAGGTAAGTCAAGGGTCGAACCTAAAGGAACGGTAATGCCTAAATGCTTTCAATTATGTGCCTAAGCTAGGTCGAAGACAAGGGGTAAAAGATGACTCTAACAACTACTAAAACGAGGAAACAAAGCAAATATAAGAGCTAGGGATTAGGATTCACTTATAATAGCAATGAACAATGCAAATTGGAATGGAAAGTCGACTAAGTCAAGCAATATGAGGGAAAGTCAATCATGCAACCAAAAGAGCATGTCAAGCTATTCTCCTAGAGGTCTAACTAGCGTCAACTACGATAAACTCTAGCTAGGAAACATCACAAGACACCTCAATCGTGTAAATGCAAGCCACAAATCAATGGTCCGTATCAATGTGAACTTACAATGCAATCTAGTGCAATAATCAAAGTTAGCTACTCTCTAATTAATCACACACATGCACATGATCAATCAACCAAGTTTACTCACATCATCAACTCCATCAATTATCCCCAATTTACATCAATTCATTACATCAAAGCTTCACCAAATCCCTAACCAAACAACTACTCAAACATTATCATCAATTCTACCAATACAAACATGAATAACCAAAATCAATCATGCATTCATCAAAATCCAATCAAAATCAACAATCAAAACGATGAATATTAAACAAAGAAATAAATGAGATAGAGTTTAGAAATGCTCATTGATAATAGAGTAGATCTCCAATACAATTGTCACATTTGAATCTTCAATCTCTCAATCACCATTGAAATTCCTCACTTTCTCTCTTTAAAATCTACTCCTAAAATTAACCCTAAACTAGAGAGAGAAGCTCTCAACTAAGCTCGGAAAATGATCTAATTGTCATACTACTTGTTTCTCTCTCTACCCAAAAATGGGTATTTATAAATACAAGAATTAAAAGAAAATAAAAGAGAAAAGGAAATAAAAGAAAAGGAAAAGAAAAGAAAAGAAAAGAAAAATAAAATAAAACAAAAGAAAGAAAAGGAAAAATAAAGGAAAACTAAAATTAAAAAGAAAATAAAAATAAAAAGAAATCAAAAGAAGAAAAGGGGAACAGCAAAAATCGTGTTGCTTCATCAAATTGGGGAAATAATCCCATGTTTCTCACGGCTATCACCCAAAGCACAAACAAATCAAAGCCGCACATCATCATCACTCTTCATCGATCAACGGCTTGAACAAAGCCCGGGTGGGTGCGGCCGCACTCGTTAATTGTGCGCCCGCACCTGCTGAGGTTCGAGGCTGCTCTGCTGGAGGTTCAATTGGAGGCGGCGTGGCTGGTGGCTGTGGCTGGAGATATGGTGCGAAGGTGGCTGTTTGTGGGTGAAATTGGTTGCGGCTGTTGGAGAATTGGGGGAAATAAGGGAGTGCGTGAATTGGTGGCAATTGTGTTTGGTGGTGTTTGGGGGCAGCATGGGCTGCGTTTGAGTTGCTGCAATTGTTGTTGTTGTTGAGGTGGTTTGCGGGAATTGTTGTTGAGAGGTGGCTGCGATTGGAGGTCATAAGGGAGGTTGCGTGAGTGGTGGCTGGGATTTGTGGTGCGAAGGTGGCTGGAGAACAGGGGAAGGTGCGTGGTGAGTGGTGGTGTTGCGTGGCTGGAGTTTGTGGGCAGTGGTGGTGATTGGTGGTCGGAGTGATGGGAGGTTGGTGTTGCGAGGTGAGGGAGTGAGGTAGTGGCTGCTGGGGGTTGCTTCGGGGAACAGGGGAAATTGAAGGAGTGTGGCTGGAAAACAGGGGAAAGCAGGGGAAGAGAAGGAAGGAGTTGCTGCCTCCTTTCATTACCATCACTACCATCACCATGATGGTGATGAAGGTTAAACTATGCAGTAGCTTTCCAAATTGGACTTGGGACAAACACCTACAAAGCACACAAAACCGAGGAATAAACATAAAGTAAAATAAAACTAAAACTAACAAATAAAAGTAGAAGAAATAAAATGAAAATGAAAATAATTAAAGAAAGAAAAATAAAATAAAATGAAAACAAAATAAAGTAAAGGAAAATGAAATAAAAATAAAATCAAATAAACTAAAATAAAATAAAACTAAATCTATAAAATCTAAAATAAAAAGGAAACAACTAAAATAACGAAAATAAAAGAAATAAAAGAGAAAATACTAGAAAACCATAGAAAATGCTCAAAAGCCGTAAAATAAGAGAACAAAGGTAGAATAGAGAGAGAAAGCATAAAACCGAGCATTTATTGAGCAAGAAAGCAATGAAAAGAGGACAAAAAGGACCTAAATGCTCATCAAATGTGTGCCATTTATGACACACATAATGACTGTTTAAAGGCATATTAGATGGTTCCACCCACTCAGTTGGACTCTCGGAGGGTATTAGGAACCATGGTAAACATCTCGGAAATTTTTTATTTCCGGGCGAAAAAAGGTCGAAAAATTCCTAAATTGAAGGCTATAATCAACGGTGTTTGAGGAATTTTGAGGTTTCGGGGCCCGGTGGCGAAAATTATTAAGACCCTAGGGGATACATTTTAGGGTCATATAATGACGTTTGGAACCATATATGACCCTTATCTGTTGCCATAAATGTCCGTGGTAGGCTTGAGGTCACGATATCGGTGCAAGTTTGGAACAGGTAAATTGACTGTTTAAAGGCATATTGGATGGTTCCACCCACTCAATTGGACTCCCAGAGGGTATCACGATCCATGGTAAACATCTCGGCAATTTTAATTTCCGGGCGAAAAAAGGTAAAAAAATTCCAAAATTGAAGGCTATAATCCCACGCTTTTTGAGGAATTTTGAGGTTTCGGGCCCGGTGGAGAAAAGTCTTAAGTCCCTAGGGGATACATCTTAGGGTCATATAATGATGTTTGGAACTATATATGACCCTTAGATGTTGCCATAAATTTCCGTGGTAGGCTTCAAGTCACGATAACGGTGCAAGTTTGGAACAGGTAAATTGACTGTTTAAATGCATATTAGATGGTTCCGCCCACTCAATTGAACTCCCAGGGGTATTAGGAACCATGGTTAACATCTCGGCAAATTTTATTTCTGGGTGAAAAAAGGTCAAAAATTCCAAAATTAAAGGCTATAATTCACGCTGTTTGAGGAATTTTGATGTTTTGGGGCCCGATGGCGAAAAGTCTTGAGACCCTAGGGGATACATCTTAGGGTCATATAAAGACGTTTGGAACCATACATGACCCTTATATGTTGCCATTAATGTCTGTGGTAGGCTTGAGGTCACGATATCGGTGAAAGTTTGGAACAGGTAAATTGATTGTTTAAAGGCATATTGGATGGTTCCACCCACTCAATTGGACTCTCAGAGGGTATCACGATCCATGGTAAAAATCTCGTTAATTTTAATTTCCGGGCGAAAAAAGGTAAAAAAATTCCAAAATTGAAGGCTATAATCCCACGCTTTTTGAGGAATTTTGAGGTTTCGGGCCCGGTGGAGAAAAGTCTTAAGTCCCTAGGGGATACATCTTAGGGTCATATAATGATGTTTGGAACTATATATGACCCTTGTATGTTGCCATAAATTTCCGTGGTAGGCTTGAGGTCACGATATCGGTGCAAGTTTGGAACGAGTAAATTGACTGTTTTAAGGCATAGTAGATGGTTCCACCCACTCAATTGGAATCCCGGAGGGTATTAGGAAACATGGTAAACATCTCGGCAAATTTTATTTCCGGGCCAAAAAAAGTCAAAAAATTCCAAACTTGAAGGCTATAATCAACGCTTTTTTAGGAAATTTTAGATTATAGGGCCCGGTGGCGAAAAGTCTTAAGAACCTAGGGGATACATCTTAGGGTCATATAATGACGTTTGGAACCATATATTACCCTTATATGTTGCCTTAAATGTCCGTGCTAGGCTTGAGGTCACGATATCGGTGCAAGTGTGGAACGGGTCAATTGACTGTTTAAAGGCATAGTGGATTGTTCCACCCATTCAATTGGACTCCCTGAGGGTATTAGAAACCATAGTAAAAATCTCTGCAAATTTTATTTCCGGGCGAATTAAGGTCCAAAAATTCCAAAATTGAAGACTATAAAATCCACGCTTTTTGAGGAATTTTGAGGTTACGGGGCCCGGTGGCGAAAAGTCTTGAGACCCTAGGGGATACATGTTAGGGTCATATAATGACGTTTGGAACCATATATGACCCTTATCTGTTGCCATAAATGCCCGTGGTAGGCTTGAGGTCACGATATCGGTGCTAGTTTTGAACGGGTAAATTGACTGTTTATAGGCATATTAGATGGTTCCACCCAATCAACTAGACTCCCGGAGGGTATTAGGAACCATGGTAAACGTCTCTGCAATTTTTATTTCCAAGCGAAAAAAGGTCAAAAAATTCAAAATTGATGGCTATAACCACGCTTTTTGAGGAATTTTAAGGTTACGGGGCCCAGTGGCGAAAAGACTTGAGACCCAAGGGGATACATCTTAGGGTCATATAATGACGTTTGAAACCATATATGACCCTTATATGTTCCCATTAATGTCCGTGGTAGGCTTGAGGTCACGATATCGGTGAAAGTTTGGAGCGGGTAAATTGACCGTTTTAAAGCATATTGGATGGTTACATCCACTCAATTGGACTCCCGGAGGGTATTAGGAATCATGGTAACATCTCGGCAATTTTGATTTTCAGGCGAAAAAAGGTTAAAAAATTCCAAAATTAAAGGCTATAATCCACGCTTTTTGAGGAATCTTGAGGTTCCGGGGCCCGGTGGCGAAATGTCTTGAGACCCTAGGGGATACATTTTAGGGTCATATAATGACGCTTGGATCCAAAGATGAACCTTATATGTTGCCATAAATGTCCGTGGTAGGCTTCAGGTCACGATATCGGTGCAAGTTTGGAACGGGTAAATTAACCGTTTTAAGGCATATTGGATGGTTCCACCCATTCAATTGGACTCCGGGAGGGTATTAGGAACCATGGTAAATATCTCAGAAATTTTTATTTCCGGGCGAAAGAAGGTCGAAAAATTCTAAAATTGAAGGCTATAATCCACGCTTTTTGAGGAATTTTTAGGTTATGTGGCCTAGATGCAAAAAGTCTAGAGACCCTAAGGGAAACATCATAGGGTCATATAATTACGTTTGGAACCATATATGACCCTTATATGTTGCCATAAATGTCTGTGGTAGGCTTGAGGTCACGATATTGGTGAAAGTTTGGAACGAGTAAATAAACTGTTTAAAAGCATATTGGATGGTTCCATCCACTCAATTGGACTACCGGAGGGTATTAGGAAGTGTTTCGGGGTTTTTTGAGTCCCTCGAGAGAGTTACAACACTAAGACTGGTTGCTCACTTGGATGCCTGTACCTGCAAAACAACGGAGCACCGAATGGTCGGTGGTCCGCCTCCGAAGCTTAAGTTAGTCAAAGTTCGAAGAATAAGGTGCGGAACGTAAAGGATATCTGCTCGGATTCCGAGCTCAAGTGTACTGTACCCTTGGGGGTGACAGTTCTAACAATGATTGGTAATCACTGAGTGTAAAGTGTAAAACGTCAATGTCAACGTCAACGGGTAAAAAGGTGTGTGTGTGTTCTGTAAAATCCGAACCCATAAATGAGGAGGTCAACTCCTACTTATAGGCTTCTCGAAAAGCGTGCACTTACTAGGGTTTCGTGCAGCTTAGCAGACCTCGGGATTTGGGCCTAAAAGCCGCCAATCCTAGATCCTTTTATCTGTCTGCCACGTGTCATTCCCTGATTGGTCCATGGTGGCGCCCCTTTCAGTGACACGTGGCGGACTCTGAGTGGGCCAACTGGCCTTGGGTATTTTTACCCAAATCATTTGCCCCTCACAGGTAACACGCGCTTGCCACGTGCTGCCTGTGACAGGTGTCGGCATCCGGTTGTTCGGATTCAAAAAATAATTGAGGAGGGAAAATTTTAGGGTTTTTAACCCTTCTATAAATAGAAAGTTTTCACCCCCCTGGAATTGTTACACCGTTGCGAATCTTTGGAGAATCTCTGACTTTTGACTTTAAGAATCTCAAAATTCCCCAAGTATTCATCTTTCAAGCATCCGACACTCGGCCTACTTGTCCGACCGTTCTTCAGTCGACCAAGCGTCTCTTTTACCCTTCTTCTAAAGGTAACGCCTGTTTCTTCTTTTATTTTTTCATTTTTTCTTTGTTGTCGAAAAAATGGTTTCCCAATCGCATGCGGCACAGTATAGGATAGTGATCAGCCGGTCACCGGGGACGGCTGAATCTAGAACTTGCAGTGCCGACTGCTTGGCCAGCGACTGTACTTTGCGAACTTCTCCGAATCCGACTGGTTTCGTGTCTGTGCAGGACACAATGGCCAGAACAAAAAGAACAGCAAGATTATCCGACTCTGACAGATCTTTTTTCCCGTTGGACGGATCAACTCTTTATTCTGACGGCTCCATGAGGGTGCCTCGAAGTGAGGTGTCAGAACACCCTGATAGCCCCTCTTATCTTCCCCCTACCCCCACCTACTACCATTCGTCCACTTCAAGCGGTACTCCTAGTGATAGGATACTGGAGGAGGCGGATGAAACTTATGCAGTCGGGCCTTCTGGACGGGCGCCGGAAGAGAGTCTAAGGGAGGACCCTGCCGGCCCTATTTGGCAGTCCCTTAGCTCTGATGACAACTCTGATGACGAGTCGGCCTCGTCATCTTCTTCAGATAATGCTCCTGCCTCTTCAGGGGAGGCAAGGTCAAAATTAAATGATGCCAGGGAATCCCTGGCAGCTGAGAAGGGGGAATCTTGGGCCGAGCCGAGCGCTTCCAGGCGCTTGGAGAAAGCCCCCTATTATCATCATGTTTCGCAGAGCAGGCGAAACACCATGGCAAACGGCTTTGCAAATTTTAGACGCAAGGTTGTGCTGGGCCATGGCTTTACTTTGTGCGTCCCAAATAAGGACGACACTATTACTTGGCCGAGCATGGCCAGCTACCAAGACCGAGCATTCGGTTGTTATGAGGCGGCCTTTCAGGCTGGCTTGCGCTTCCCTCTCCATCCGGCTGTGGAGAGAATTTTGGATGGATACCAACTTGGTATCTGGCAACTTGTACGCAATTCCTGGATAAACATTCTGGGGTATGTTGCCGCCTGCGAGATGCTAGAGGTGGAGGCGAGCTTTGAAGCATTCGCCCATATGCATTATCTTAGCAGGGCGCCTGCTAGGGGTGGCGAGGGCTGGTACACCTTGACTACTTGCAAGGGGTACATGATGGCTGTCGGCAAAGAGAACAAGTGGAAAGACTGGAGAACTAAGTTCTTTATAGTCAAAGTTGCCGACTGCCGCCTGAACCAAAAGTATAACATGTGGAACAAGGATCCACCTCTCCTAGCAGGCAGGAGTGCATTGCCAGCTCTTCCCAGACGAGCAAAGGAGGAGATCATGGATGCGGGTTTGTTTACCGTATCTGTGAAGACGAATGATGTGGGGGACAAAATAGTCACCCCCCAAAGCTATCTCCCTTTGTACAAATGGTTTGAGGAAGGGACATTCTTGGCCGCTTGTGGGCTAAGTACTGAGATGCCGAGAGGTAGTCGGCCGTCTGTTTAGTATGCCATGTTTTTCTTGTCTTCACTTGTTACATGTTTCTAACACTTGATTCTTTTTTGCAGACAAAGCAATGGAGAAACTCTCGGCCTCCAAGAAGCCGGCTGTATCTGCTGCCAGATACAGATCGAATGCCCTTAACAGGGCGGATGCCACCACTGCAAGGGTGGAAGGGCAGCAACCAGCCGGTACCCCAGGGGTGAGATTTGCATACTCAGCACCCATCTGATTAATGCCGAGTTTGTGCCGAATGTTTTCTGACCTTGTTTTGTCTTCAATGATACAGGGTACCTCCTCTAAATCCCCGTCCAAACCATCCGACCCTAAGCTCCAAAAGACTAGGGCGGGTGATGTGAGCGCATCCGGCCTGGGTGGCCGGAAGCACGTTGCTCATAAGCCCAAGAGGCCCTCAGACGCCCCTGCTGGTGAGGCGAGGTTTTTGGGGGAAAAACCCCCCTCCTCTTCTGGTAAGGAGAGGTTTCTGGGGAAAAGACCCGCCTCTTCTGCTGGTCAGAAGAGGTCTCTGCGGGAAGAGGAGTTGGACGAGGGCGACGGTAAGACCATTCGTCCTCCCTTTCTTTTCTGCAGGTTATGCATAGTATTTTTTCTAACTTTTTCACCTTGCAGTTCCTGTGCAGAGGCCGACTGTAGTTCAAATGGCCAAGTCCATGCTGAGGGCGATTGATCCGGATGATAAAGCATCTGTCAGAGGAGTTGGTACCCTAGACCTCGATGGCATTCTAGGGAACCTTTGTGAGGTATAGACTTAGCTTTGAATCTCTTTTTCATTCAGCTCTTTCTGTTATCCGCCTGGTTCTTAACCATCCGGCTTCATTTCTGCAGGCCATGCTGCGCGTCCAAGGACTCGGACGACCCCTCAAGGAGAAGTCCAAAGAGGTAAAAGCTGCTAAGGCTCAGGCCGAGTCCGCCTTGGATAGAGCTCAATTTGATATTGCCCAGAATGAATTACTGACGCTTGATATGATGTATTCGCAGACGGAGGCCAACCTGCAGGTGAAGAAGGACCTGGACTCGGCCAAGCTGCAGATCTCCAACGAACCTTAAGAAGGAGATTAAGTCTCTCAAGGAGGAGTTCGAGCCTCTCCAGGGGGCCAAGGACGAGGCCGAGAGAGCCAAGCAGATGGTGACCCGCCTGAAACAGCGCCTCTCAAATCAGGAGCATCAGCTGAAGGCCAAGTATGAGTCCCTTGCCGAACAAGAACGATCTGAACTGGTCAAGCAAATGATCAGGGATAATGAGATCGTCATGCGGGATACTTGGGCGGCTGTTCAGCCAGACTCGGACTATCAGGTTTGGAAGTCCAAGTTTGAGGAGCTTAGCAAAGCTTTTGACCTCGCCTCCTTGAGGAGATGGAAGAAGCTTCCAAGGCTGATGATGAGGCCGAGGCTGCTGAAGGCTCTGGGTCCGACTCTTCTGAGGAGTCGTCCTCTGGGAGGAAGAGGAAGATCAGGCGGAGGAGCGAGAGAAAAATGCTGAAGAGCAGCCAAAGGGCAACAGTCCGGCTGCCAACAAAGAGGCTCTCCCCTGATCACTTAAGCTTTTTATTGTTGTTTCTGCGGCCGAATGGCCAAGTACTTGCTTTTCCGGCCTGTGTGCCGAGTATTTCTGTATTTTTACCGACCGAGGGGTCGGGTAATTTGACAATTTCCCTGGCTTTGCCAGATAACAATTTTAACCAATCGTCTGGTGGCGGTTGGTCATTTTAATTTTGAATCATTCGGCCATTTGGCTGATGTTCTTCATATCCTGCCTTTTGTCAAATCTTTAAATTTTTGCATGTTTGTTGACCAAGTATTATAACCTGTATACCATGCGAATGTTCTTGCCCCTAGACGGATGTCGAGTGGTTTCGGTTTATGAGATTGATTGGCTTGGAAATTATTGATACTTAGAAGAGTATTTATAGTTTCTGAGTCAATCAATCACTATGGTGATTGCCCCAAACCACGCGGCAGACGTCCATCCAGAGTTGAGCAACAGTAAGTGTTCATTCGGCCATTTGGCTGAACAGAACTCAAATTTCCAACTTAGCTGATTTGCTAAGGAAAAATCCCCGCCTGTTCTGCCCCATAGGCAAAAGCAGGCGCATCCGACCATTGGTCTCATTGAGATTAAAGTGGTAAGTCTTGGGACTTTACTTTTTATCGTTTAAAACAATTCATCCGCCTGTCTTGCCCCATAGGGTAGGATCAGGCGGCATCCGGCTAATAGCCTCAAATAGTTGCCAAATAATTAGCTTAACGGATTTTATTAAATCGTTCCGCCTATTTTACCCTTGAGCTAAAACAGGCGCATCCGGCTTGATGCCTCAGTTAGCCTCTACTTATGAAACAGTGACCATTTCTGAACTGTGTTTGAACAGATAGAAAATTTTGGCCTTTTAGATTCCATTTTCGATTAAAACAAACGACTGCGAGTGCTATCATAGCATTCGGTAGGGCCGCTTGATATATTCGTAGAGCAATGTACCACCCAAATGGGAGATGCCCTCCTCGACGAATTCGCCCGAATGGACGTCGCCGGTTATCTGACTCATGTTGGAGCAGACGGCCATACTCATGTTGGAGCAGACTGTGACCTTTCGGTAATAATATCCGGCCATTGGCCTCACGTCACTGGGACGTTAGTTTATCTACTAAGTTTCAAACTTAGTTCATTATCCGGCCATTGGCCTCGATAGCCTCTAATCACGAAACAGTAGCTGTTTTCCATTCGTACTAGAATCAGTTGGAAAACTTATGCTTTTTAGATTTCATGTTTAGATTAAGTCAAACAACTGCGAGTGCTGCCTCAGCATTCGGTAGGGCTGTTTGATGTTTTAGTAGAGCAATGTGCCTCCCAAATGGGGGATGCTCTCCTCGACGAATTCGCCCGAATGGACGTCGTCGGTTATCTGACTCTGTTGGAGCAGACTGTGACCATTCGGTCTCTTTTTATCTGGCCTTAGGCCTCATTCTTTATTAAGTATAAACTTAACAAAGTTTTTCATAGGAACGACTGTTCAGAACAATCGGATCCTTCAATTGGTTGGGACGTCTGCTGTTGAGACAATCGCCTTACAAATATGTCGGCCGTCTGTAACTGGTACAGGCGGTGCTGAAAATAATGAATTTGAAAGAGGGAAGTATCTTCTCATTAATAATTTATAGATAACAAAATTTGGAGTATTTACACTCGTACTTAGAAGTAGTACTTTTTCAAGTTGTCTACATTCCAAGTTCTGGGCAGCCGCCTGCCGTCTGGTTCTTCCAGGCGGTAGGTGCCGTCTCTTATTTCTTCGTAGATTCGGTAGGGGCCTTCCCAATTTGGAGTTAGCTTTCCCTGCTCATTCGCCCTACCGACTGCTTCCATTTTTCGCAGCACAAAGTCCCCCACTTTGAGAGGACGCTTGTGTACTCTTTTGTTGTAAGCCCGAGTCATTCTCAGACGGTATATCTTATGGCGCAGGGCAGCATTGCCCCTGCGCTCTGGTAGTGAGTCCAATGCTAGACGCATGGCCTCCCAATTCACCTTCTCGTCATACAACATGATTCGAAGAGTCGGCTCATAGTGCTCAATGGGCAAAACAACTTCTGCACCATAAACCATAAGAAATGGGGTTTCTCCAGTTGCCCCTTTAGCAGTCGTCCTGATGGACCAGAGGATGTGTGGTAGTTCATCCGCCCAAAGGCCACCAGCTCGCTCAATTTTCTTTTTAATCCCATCCGAGATTAACTTGTTAAAAGCCTCAACCTGGCCGTTTGCTTGGGGCCGGCCGACTGATGCGAAGAAACTGGAGATCCCTTGGTCTCTCAGCCAAACCTTGAGCTGAGGCGTTTTGAATTGAGGACCATTGTCAAACACCATGGACATGGGCACCCCAAACCGAGTGATTATGTTTTTCCAAATGAAGGAAATGACATCTTTAGTCTTAATGTTTTTGACTGCCTCCGCCTCTACCCATTTAGTAAAGTAGTCAATAGTCACCAGTATGTAGCGCCTGCCGCCTGGTGCGGCTGTATAGGGCCCAAGAATGTCCATGCCCCATTTGGCAAAGGGTATTTGATGAGTGGCATTTATGCCACAATTTAGTGTACTCTTTACGGGTTTTTCCCACCCATTTGTAGCTTGTTTTCCCCCTTTTCTCTCCTTTTTGTTCCTCTTTTCTTTGTTTGCCTTTCTCCTTGTTTTCTTTGTTTTTGTTTTGTAGGAACCAAGACATTGGAAGAAGAACAATTCACTCCCAAACTCCCCTTTGTGCGGGCGCGCAGCTCTGGGAGAACCCGCGCAGGATGGCTCCTTGAGCAGAACACAAACAGAAGATTTGTGCGCCTTGTGCGCGCTCAGTGTGCGGGAGCGCGACTGATGTGTGCGGGCGCGCAGCTCTGGGAGAACCCGCGCACAGCACAGCATCAGAAGCAGAACCAAAACAGAGTGTGCGGGCGCACACCCCTCAAGAGCGGGCGTGCTGTATTGCTGAGAGAAGGCGCGCATCCATGGGTCTCATTCTCCGTACCCACAGATCTGCGGGCGCGCAAGATCTGCGAGGGCGCACACCCAACTTCTGCGCGGGCGCGCAGTGTATGTGCGCGGGCGCGCACCGCTGAGCTGCGGTCTTTATTATTTCGTATTTTTGTATCTTTTTGGGGACCGATATATATAGGCGGTAGAGAAGTTTAGGGAATCATCTATCATTACTTAGAAACATTTTAGCCCTAATCTAGTGAGAGAAACTTCATTAGTAGAGAGAGAAAGTGTGGATTTCCATTGATGAACTTGGATATTGAAGAAGGAGCTTGCTTGAACCTTTGTAAATCTTCATCTTCAATTAATGAGCAATTTCTTACTCTCTTTCTTTGATTTTGTATTTAGTTTTATTTGCTTATTTTGATTTTCCTTCATTGCTTATTGATCATGTTGATGCTTATTGATTTGATGATTGATATTGCTTTCAATATGATTTGTGAGTAGTCCCCTAGCCAAGGGTGTGGGGATGGTGTAGTTGTTGATTGATTCATGCTTATGATGTTGGGGTTTTGTTAATGGTGATTAAAGTCTTTGTATGTTTGATGTTCTTTAATCTTCTTGCAAGTGCACATTGTTAGTTGATTAAAGGTGAATCTTTGCTAACAAGAAACTGAAGTTGACTTAGTTAAGATCCATTACTATCGATAGTTCTTTGATTGCACCTTCTAATATATGGTTCTAGTGTGGAAACATAGAGGCTATGTTAGGAGGATTTGATTGACCCCGGAAGGCGGTTGGATTGAGCTTTAATTCGATATTCTTACATGCTTAGTTTACCATTGCTTTGCTTTCGTGTTATTGCATGATCAATTGGCAACTGCATCTACCTACTTCCCTTGGTGCTTAGTTATATTGGTTTTAATCATTCTTAATCTCTAGTTTAATTTCTTAGCTTTTCACACTTCTCGTTCCGAGGTAGCTTAAGTATTGAGTAGTGAATGTGGTGCTTATGCATGTCTCCTTGTGGTTCGACCCCTATACTTGCCTTATACTTGTATTAGGTTTGTTTAGGTGTATAAATTATATTTGATCTAGGTGTAGTCGTTAGACGACGCGATTATTCCCTTGTCAAATTGGCGCCGTTGCCGGGGAGACGGCTTCCATTAATTTTTCACTACTTCATTTGAGACTATCTCATTTCTTGTCTGTTAGTATTTGTTACTTCTTGTTACTTGTCAATGCTTACGTTCTCCTTAGCTTTGTTGTATGAACAGAGGACGAACTCGCTCAAGGTCCTTGGTTCCCATTGATCCGGAGTTAGAAACATCCTTGTCCTTACTACGAAGAGAAGCGAGAGCGAGGAGTAGAAATTCTCACACCCCAACGAAAGAAGGAGTAAGAGAATTGGAAGATACTCCACCATCTTCACCCTCGAGTGACGACTTAGATAGCCCTATTTCGCTATTAAGTCCGGAAATCAACCCCTTTTCAAACTTTAAGTCCGGAGGTGAAGACGGTCCTAAAATGGGAGAGAATACACCTTTGAGTCGTCTTGGGGCTCCCGAAGCCTTTAGAGCCCAAAGTGGGATCCTAACTCCTACCACTCAAGCCAACAATTTCGAAATCAAGCCCAATTCGATTGCTTTGATAGAGAGGAAACAATTCTCGGGTGGAAAATTTGAGAGCCCTCATGAGCATTTAAAAGAATTTGAGAAATATTGTGACACAATCAAAGCCAACGGGGTGACTCAAGAGTACATCCGTCTCAAGATGTTTCCATTTTCTTTAATTGGGAGAGGTCTAGAATGGCTAGAGAAGGAGGTGCCCCCTAACTCTCTCACAACTTGGGACCAAGTGACAACGGCTTTCTTGAGGAAATTTTATAACCATAGGAAGACCGCAGAGGCTCGATCGTTGATCCAAGGCTTTCGCCAAAAGAGTGGTGAGACTCTAAGTGCGGCATGGGACCGGTACAAGGAGCTTCAACGTCAATGCCCACATCATGGGATACCCAAGTATCAACTCATCCACACTTTCTATGGAGGTCTCTCACCTCAAGGGAGAACAAGCCTAGATGCCGCCGCCGGCGGTCCAATCATGAACAAGGGAGAGGATGAAGTGGAATGCATCATAGAGGAGGCCGCAAAGCACTATGATGATTGGTACGAAGGAGAAAGGGAGGCCACTTCTAGCAAAGGTGTCTATGCATTAGAGCAAGCCAACGTAATCAACAACCTTTCTTCCCAAATCTCCAAGATGGCCAAGCAAATGGATGAAATGATGAAAGAAAGGTCCAATCCTCATGGTAATACCTCCCCTTCAACCAAGGGAGGCAATGGTATGGCCACTTCTTCCCCCTCTTCTTATAATAAAATGCCTCAAGGATGCATGTTTTGCTCAAAATGTGAAACCTATGATCATGATACCTCCCATTGTGTGTATGCTTGCGAAGTTCAACCCCCTCCCTATGAATATGATGATAATGTAGAAGATGTCAATGCTATGAATTTTGTTCCTAGAATGGAAAATGTAGGGAACTTGAGGCCAAACCCCAATCAAATGGGGAATTGGAATCAAGGTGGAAACCGTGGTTGGAACCAAAGTGGTGGTGGTTATGATAACCAATACCATGGTGGGGGAGGCCCTTCCAATTTCAATGGAAGAGGCTACTCTAACCAAAGAGGGTATGGCTACCAAAACCAACAACCCAACTCCCGATACCAAGACCATCAAAATCAAAATTTTGGTGATCAAGGTAACATGGGAAATAATCGACAAAGCAATGTTCCCAACCAAGGAACCGGAGGCAATAGGGGCCAAAATGTTTCTAACTATGCCCAAACCAATAGGCCTCCGGGTTTCCATCAATCCCAACTTCCTCCACCTCAACAACCTCTTCAAATTGAGGCCCCTCCTAATGATCCCGTGATGGCTAAGCTAGATGCCATCATGAAGATGCATGAGGAGGAAAAGAAGAGGAATGAGGAGGAAAAGAAGAGGAATGAGGAGGATAAAAAGCGAACCAATGCTCATATGAAAATGCTTGAAACCCAAATTGCCCAACTTGCTTCCAATTCTTCTTCTTCTTCTTCCTCTATCCCTAGTCAAGGAGTCAACCCAAAACCTTTGTATGCCGTGACAACAAGGAGTGGAAAGGTAGTAGGGAGTGACCCCTTAGTTGAGGAAGAACCTCGAAATGAAGTAGAGTTGGAGAGGGGGAGTGAGAGAACCAAGGAACCTTCTAATGTTGAGAGGGAGAGGGATGTTGAGGTGCAAAAGGAAAAAGAGACCACCCCCTTGCCCCTAAATCTCCAACCTAGAGAGGAGAGGCTACCTTTTCCCCAAAGATTTGTGAGAGCTAAGCTTGATGCTCAATTTGGGAAGTTTTTGGATGTGATCAAGAACTTGCATGTTTCCCTCCCTTTTATAGATGCTATGAAACAAATGCCCCATTACTCTAAGTTTTTGAAAGATCTTTTGAGTGGGAGAAGGGAGTGTGAAACGGTGAGCTTGACCGCCAATTGTAGTGCAATCCTTTCCAACAAACTTCCCACTAAGTTGAAGGATCCGGGTAGTTTCTCCATTCCTTGTTCTATCAATGGGATTGAGTTTGACAAAGCTTTATGTGATTTAGGAGCGAGTGTGAGCCTCATGCCCTACTCCGTCTACCAAAAGCTCAATGTAGGAACCCTTTCCCCCACCAACACCACTCTCCAACTAGTGGATCGGTCTATTAAATTTCCCATGGGGAAAGTGGAGGACATCCCCCTTAGGGTAGGGAAGTTTACATTCCCCGTGGATTTCTACGTGCTAGAAATGGATGAGGATGAAAGGATTCCTATTATCTTGGGTAGGCCGTTCTTAGCCACCTCTAGGGCCATTATTGATGTGAAGGAAGGCAAAATATCTTTGAAAATTGACAATGACTCAATTGAGTTTGATTTAAATAGTGTCATGCAACAACCTTCCTCAAGTAGTGAATGCTTTAGAGTAGATGTTCTAGATTCCATGCTTAGTGAATTCTCTCGTTCCCATTTGTATGCTTCTAACGATCCCCTAGAGAATGTATTGTTGAATGATTCTAAGCTAGGTGTTCGCAAGGACGACATTCAATTCTATGAGGATTTGCTAGAGGAAAGCAAGAGCAAGTGCATGGATGAGAGCATGGAGGAGGAGGCTTTTCACACCCATGACCTCTTTCAAGTTGAGGAAAGAGAAGAGAACACCAATGGTAAGGGAGTACCGAAGGTAGACTTGAAACCTCTACCTTTGGGCTTGAGGTATGTATTTCTTGGTTCTAATGAGTCTTTCCCCGTGATTGTTAATTCCAACCTAACGGAGGAGCAAACCTCCCTCTTGATCAATGTCTTGAAAAAACACAAGAAAGCTTTAGGCTATACCATTGATGACATCAAAGGTATAAGTCCTTTATGCATGCACAAAATTGATCTAGAGGGAGATGCCAAACCCGTTAGGCAAAGGCAAAGGAAGCTTAACCCTTCCATGCAAGAGGTTGTGCGGAAGGAAGTGGCTAAGCTTCTTGATGCGGGAATTATATACCCAATTGCTCATAGTGATTGGGTATCTCCCGTGCAAGTTGTGCCTAAGAAAGGGGGAATGACGGTGGTGAAAAATGATCATGATCAACTAGTCCCCACTAGGCTTGTAACCGGTTGGCGCATGTGCATTGACTATCGCCAACTCAACACAAGTACATGCAAAGATCATTTTCCATTACCGTTCATTGATCAAATGTTGGAGAGGCTTACAAAGCATTCCTTCTATTGTTTTCTTGATGGCTATTCGGGATTCTTCCAAATCCCGATTGACCCCAAGGATCAAGAGAAGACGACTTTCACTTGCCCCTACGGTACTTATGCGTATCGTAGGATGCCTTTTGGGCTTTGTAATGCTCCCGCAACATTCCAACGTTGTATGATGTCCATTTTTAGTGATATGATTGAGGATGAGATAGAGGTCTTTATGGATGACTTCTCCGTTGGAGGGGCCACCTATGAAGATTGTCTATCTAATTTATCTCGTTGCTTAGAAAGATGTGAGAGGGCTAACCTCGTGCTAAATTGGGAAAAGTGCCATTTTATGGTAGAAAGTGGGATTGTTCTTGGGCACAAAATTTCCCATGCCGGCATTGAGGTTGATAGAGCCAAGGTAGAGGTCATTGAGAAACTTCCTCCCCCCACCAACGTGAGGGAAGTGAGGTCTTTCCTTGGCCATGCCGGGTTCTATCGGCGTTTTATAAAAGACTTTTCTTTGATTGCAAAACCTCTCACATCCTTATTGCAACAAGATAAAGAGTTTATATTTGATGATGCTTGTCATGAGTCTTTTTGTAGGTTGAAAGAGGCCCTTTGCACCGCCCCTATTGTCCAAGGCCCGAATTGGTCTCTTCCATTTGAGCTCATGTGCGATGCAAGCGACGAGGCTATTGGTTCGGTTCTTGGGCAACGAAAGGATGGGAAGCTCCATGTCATACATTATTTGTCCAAAACTCTCAACGACGCTCAACGAAACTACACAACCACCGAGAAGGAATTCTTAGCGGTTATTCACTCATTTGAGAAGTTTAGAACCTACCTCATTGGTTCTAGGACAATTGTGTACACCGACCATTCGGCTCTCAAATATTTGATAGGGAAGAAGGAAGCTAAACCAAGGTTGTTGAGATGGGTTTTAGTTCTCCAAGACTTTGATTATGAAATGAGAGATAAAAAGGGAGCCGAAAATGTGGTGGCGGATCACCTTTCAAGGTTGGGCGGTGCAAGGTTCAAGGATGATGGTTTGCCAATAGAGGATGCTTTAAGGGATGATGTGCTATACGTTCTTGAGGTGAAGTCGGCTCCATGGTATGCGGATATTGTGAATTACTTGGCTTGTGGTGCCATACCTCCGGATTTCACTTCACAACAACGTCGAAAACTCAAGCACGAGGCAAAGAGATATATTTGGGATGAACCGATTTTGTTGAAGAGAGGGGTTGATGGGTTATTGAGGAGATGCGTTCCCGATGATGAGTTTCAAAGTGTTCTCCACATGTGCCACTCCTCTCCTTGTGGTGGGCATATGAGTGCTCAGAAAACCGCCTCGAAAGTTCTCCAATCAATGCTCTTTTGGCCTTCCTTATTCAAGGACTCTTGGATATTTGTCAAGACCTGCGATAGATGTCAAAGGGTGGGGAATATTTCGAGAAGGGATGAAATGCCACAAAACCCCATCCTTGAGCTTGAAGTTTTCGATGTGTGGGCGATAGATTTCATGGGGCCTTTTATCTCCTCAAATGGGAACAAATATATTTTGGTTGCCGTTGACTACGTGTCCAAATGGGCGGAGGCCGTAGCTTCTCCAACAAATGACTCAAAAGTGGTGGTCAACCTCTTCAAGAAAGTGATTTTCCCAAGATTCGGTGTTCCAAGGGCAATTATTAGTGATGGGGGGTCACATTTCAAACACCACACCTTCGTGCGACTACTTGAGAAATATGGGGTATCTCACAAGCGGGGGCTTGCTTATCACCCCCAAACAAGTGGTCAAGCGGAGGTCACAAATAGAGAGCTCAAAATGATTTTGGAGAAGACAGTTGCCAGAACGAGGAAGGATTGGTCCTCTAAGCTCATCGATTCTCTATGGGCTTATAGGACCGCTTTCAAGACGCCAATTGGGACCACCCCCTACAAGCTTGTATATGGGAAGAATTGCCATTTGCCCGTGGAGATGGAGCACCGTGCTCATTGGGCGATCAAGCAAATCAACCTTGATCTCCACAGTGCGGGGGAGCAAAGGCTTTTAGAGTTACATGAGCTAGAGGAATTGAGGTTGAGTGCTTATGAGAATGCAAGCATGTATAAGGCAAGATCAAAAGCGTGGCACGACGCTCAAATCATCAAGAAAGATTTTGTAAAAGGGCAAAAGGTGCTCCTCTTCAATTCAAGGTTGAAACTCTTCCCGGGCAAGCTCCGATCAAGATGGAGTGGGCCATACATTATTACGGAGGTGTTTCCATATGGTGCTTATGAAATTTTCCAAGATGGGCACTCCCCCTTCAAAGTCAACGGCCACCGCCTCAAGCCTTATTTTGAAGGATTCCCAAGTGATGAACCAATTTCAGTTACTCTAATTGATGTGCATCGTCAATTCCACCCTCCTTAATCATCTCGAAGAACGTCGAGCTAACGACGCTAACCAAAAGCGCTTCCGGGAGGCAACCCGAGTTTCTAAACCTCTTCTACTTTCTTCTTTTCTTGTTAGTTTTTCATTTTACAACTTTGGATTATTGGGATTTATGAGTTTTGATTATAATTGAGTCTTTGATAAACGGTGCATCTAGCATGATACATGACTATTTTTGCAGGCCGTTTGGTGTTATGTTTGGAGCTAGGTTGAGGTTTGGAGACTTAAAAGTGAGCGAGGAGCCATGCACAAGAGGATTTGATGAAGACCCTGTGCGCGGGCGCGCAGGCCTGGGAGAACCCGCGCACAGGGAAGTTCAAATTCCAGAAAGTTTTGCGCGACATCTGTGCGACATCTGTGCGGGCGAGCATACAAAGTCTGCGCGGGCGCGCAGGCCTGGGAGAACCCGCGCAGATTAACAGGCAAAAGTTCAGCTTCTGGCAGAAAGTTTTGCGCGACGTGTGTGCGACATCTGTGCGGACGCGCAGTTCACTTGCGCGGGCGCGCAATATACCTGCGCGGGCGCGCAGACCTGGGTTTATCGGGGCTTAAGTCTCCTTTTTCCCCGATTCTTTCATCATTTTCCCAAATACAAACACGATTCTCACTCTCTCTCCTCAAGAACTCAAACCCTAACCTCCCAAATCCCCTCGGAATCTCAACAAATCCCTTACATTCCCTCAATTTCCTCACAAATTCATCACTTTCCCCTCTCAAAATCACCCATTTTTCACCAAATTCGTGGTTGCTCTTCGGTGGTCAAGGTGGTGGTGCGTGAGGGCTCTTGAAGGTCTTCAAGCTCTTCAATTGTGGTATAATCCTAATCCTTGAGTACCTTGTGGTTTTGATTCTTTAGATAAGATCATGTTTTAGGATTGTTAAGCAAAAATTGAGCTTGTATGGATTTTGTGTGATTTTGGGGTAGTTTTGCTTATAATTGCGGAATTTGTCATGAATTTCTTGGTGATTTGTGAGTATTGTTGATGAAATTGTCGTTTTTTTATGCAATTTGCCTAGCAAATTACTTGACTTGGATATTGAGAATTTTGTGAGTGATCACTAGCTTGATATTGAGCATTGAAAATTGTTAATGCATGTGGAATTGAAAATGTATGTTGTTAAGAGTTTTTGATGCTTGATATTGAATTTTACTTAGTGATTGCCTCTTTAGTGATTGAGTATTGCAAATTTTGGCATTGAATATTGTTGGCGATAGTTGTTTTCCTCTTGTGTTATTTGTATCCTGGAAAGTTGTTGCTCCTAACCCCTTTTCAGATAACAAAATCAAAGGCTTCAAGTGTTGTTGTTGTTGTGGGAAAGATTTGGTATTCTTGATTGTGGATCTCTCCTTGGTGTTCTTGGTATTTTTGGGTTGTTGAGTAAAGTTGGTGAAGATGAGCGGTAGGAGAAGGAGTAGAAAGGAGCCTAGAATGTCAGTTGATGAGCCCCAACCCTCCTCCCAAAATCAAAACCAAACACAATCCTCTCTTCCCACTTTAAAGTTTGTGAACCGACACCATGCACCCTTCCATCAAACACTCCTCAAACGCAAGCTTAACCCCACCCGACACTACTATCAACGCTCAATGCGTGATTTGGGGATAGATGAGGACCTTCGGTCCCTTCTTGACAACCTGGGGATGAGTGAGTTCATCAAGCACCAATACCCAACCTTCAAAGAACCCACCTACGAGTTCCTCGCTTCCTTTGAGAAGGAACCCGTTGGAAACAACGAATTCCAAATCTCCTTCCAACTTTTCAATGCCCGCCATGTTGTCTCTCTTCGGCGTCTAAATGAACTCTTAGACTTTAACCCCGACGCCGACCTACTTGCCCCATCCACCGAGCTCTTCCCCGAGTACGATGCTTTCCGTTGGTGGCGGACAATTACCGATTCGGATGAGTTTAGTACTCGGTACTCGGTGGCAAGCCAAATCAACCACCCGGCACTCCGCATCCTTCACCGCATCTTGGGGTTTGCGGTGTTTAGTAAGCAAGACTTGAGTAAACTCTCTCATGAGGAGCTTTTCACTCTTTGGGTCGCCACAAAGGAGGAGTTGAGTGGGCGGCTTAACATGGGGTATTGGTTTGTGCTTTGTTGTGAGGCAATCAAGAATGGGAACAAGACGGGAGAGATTGCCTTAGGAGGGATGATTTCAAGGATCGCCTCGAAGCTAGGGGGTGAGGTTCTCTTCCCTTTTTGTACACGGGTGGGAAGAGACAGAGACATATTCGTGGACATCTCCTACATGAGGAAGTCAGTTTTCATCCAACCAACCGACGATGTGAACAACTTCCATGATTGGTGTGTTGAGAGGGAGCACCATTGCATTCTTCCATTCCCAAGCCGCACTTCCTTGGAGAGGAACGCGAGGAATGTGTGGAAGGTTCCTAAGGACAATGGTGTCCTTCCTAACGCTCTTGGAGGTGAGCGAAATATGATCATTCGCGAACAACATCAACAACAAGAAGAACAACAACAAGAAGAACAACAACAACAATTCCAACAGCAACAGCAATTTCAGCAACAGCAGTTTCATCAGCAACAACAACAACAAGGGTTTCAACTTCAAGGTTTCCAGTATGGGGAGGGACCCCAAGGTTTGCGCGTCCCCTCCTCTAGTGAGGGAGGTATGGCCTCTTCCTCTTCTTCTTTTAACCTTGAGCAAGCTTTCCAAAACCTGTCAATGCAGGTAAACCGGTTGACGGAGGCCGCCGATGGGTACTCGGTTTACAATGCCAACATTTATGATTGGCATGTAAACCAAGGACATTTTACCCCACCGGTGAACTATCCGTATTTTCCGCCCCAACAGGGGCCGGTTCCTTCTTACGAGGAACCGCATTCTGACGGCACTCCCCGTCAACCGGTTTGGCCCTATTGGTCCGGGCCTTCATCTCAAGGGACCCCCCGAGTGAACTACCCCACCTCTGAGGGGTATGATTACAAGGCACCGGGGGGGTGTGATTACCGTGGGGACCCCAACTACCCCATGTACACATCCGAGCCCCTTGAGATGCCCCCTCCCTATGACCCTCTTCCGGATTACCAGCAAGAGTTATACCGGAACCGTGGTTTTCCACCGGGTTACACCGGTGGTTGGGACCCCCATGGCCCTCCTATCGACGTCGACTACGAGTGGCGTCCTTATGGAGAGAACTCTAGTTCTCACATGGAGGACTAGGGCCCTCGGGCCGAGTTTAGCCCTTCCTCCCACCCTACTTTCCACTTTGTTCAAACCGAGGACGGTTTTCCGTTCAAGTGTGGGGGGGTGCTTGTTTATTGTTCCATTCAAGGGCTTTGTTTTTATGGGGCGTGATTTTGGGCCAATAGGTGTCTTTTTGGAAGATTCCCTCCCCTCTTTTCAACAAAATGATGATGATGATAATGATGTTTTAATGAAACCTTGTGTTGTTTTGGCTCCCTTTCTTTTCAAAAATCCAAATTCCCCTTTAATCCAAACTTTTTCTTGTGTTGTTTTTGCTTTGTATATATTTCTCTTGCTACTAACCAAATATTTGCCGAGTTGTTTTGGTCTTTGATATTTTGTAGGGCTTATGGGCGCATTCCCCGAATATTTCCGAGCAATGGAGTTTCAACGATCGTGGACTTGCGTTTTCTAAGCGTAACTGGGTGACAAATTCTCCTTCTCAACTCTTTAAATATTTGATTGGTTGCATAGCTTAGGTTAGTTTAGGAAAGAGTTGAATGGTTCGAGGTTGATTGTTTTGGTTCTAAGGAACCTGGGATCGTTGATGTTGTATTCAACGATCATTGTATGTCGATTGGGATTTATATGATTTGCATGCCTCCTTTATGAACCTTCTTGACTTCTTCCTTTTTCTTTGTGTGTTGCTCTTCTTCTTTCCCTTATGTGACATTCATAATCATGACAAGAGGAAAATTTTGGAAATTGAGAATTTGCTTGTTCATTTGGAAATGTGGACCTATGTGCATTTGCTATGACATATTCTTTTGAATGCTTACCTTCCTAGTTGAAGAGGGTCTTCACGGTTTGAGAGTGCTTAGGGTTGAACTAGACACATTTTAAGCTAAGGTAGCCCGGTTTAGAACTCTTGAGGACGTTTGAACCCCTAGTTCACGGGAAAGTGGTAAGATGGTGTTGCTCTCCGTAGTGAATAGGATTCCCTTGGTTGGCAATTGCTTACTTTCATATCCCATGTGAGCGTTTATTGTTCAAGCCTCCATCACTTTTGTTGAGCGGCATTTTGGATCCTTAGCTATGCGTGTCTTAATCCTTGTGTTGATTTCTAGCTCCCAAGACCGTGATCATATAACTCTAGAGGAGGAAGAGGGCATCTCTTCTCATTTTTCTTCGTTTTCTTTGTGTTTTGTTACAAATTTGTTTTTTTTCTATTTTACGTATACCTACTTGCTAGCCATGTTGAGCCTTATTTCCCCTTTCTTGGTTAAACCACGTTACAAACCTAGCGGCCCATGTTCTACCAACCCTTGTAGTTAGTGAAGCATCGGCTTGTGAGATTCGGGTTTGAGAGTCTTGATTTTAAGCAAGGAAGTTGTGTAATTTGGTTTGAATGAGGTCTTGAAAGTCTATTCATGAGAAAGTGTGCAAAAGGTTGGCAAGGAAGTTGTAATCTATGAAAACCAAGAGCCAAAAAAAAAAAAAAAAAAAAAAAAAAAAAAAAAAAAAGAGTAGTATTGTCATGTAGTTTGTATTGAGGGTGATGATTTGAAACTTAGGTTAGATTCCTATGTTGCTTTTGAGAGATGGCTGCTCCTATGCTTCACTTAGGAGTTTCCACCAAAATTTTCAAATTAATTCCCTACCTTAACCTTTAGCCATGACATTACAACCCTAACTAAGACCCTTGGACTCTAGAGGGGCGTGATCAAGGAAACTGTGGAGGGAGATAGATTTCAACCCTATGGAGAGAGTACGCATAGTTGAGATGTCGGGATAGCCTCGTTGTTCCACATAGATTTGATTTTTCCGGTTCCCTCGCGGAATCATAAGGAGCCAACTAGGGGATGAATTGAAGCTAAAGGAGAGAACGAGGACCGTCTTGGATGGGGCTAGGGCGGAAGATGAAATCATTAGTTCTCTATGCTTAGCTTAGGTTTGTCTCTTTCAACCTTGAGCATCTTAAAGCGTGTTTCCCCTCTTGAATTGAGAAAGGTAAGTATTCTTTGATCAATGTCATTATATCTGAGTCCGATCTAAGCAATTCTCACCGTGGCATTAAATTGATTCTCTTGAACCTTGTCATGTTGTGTTTGTTGTCTTTTGCCTTGGTTTCCCTTGCTTGGGGACAAGCAAGAAGCAAGTGTGGGGGAATTTGATGAGTGGCATTTATGCCACAATTTAGTGTACTCTTTACGGGTTTTTCCCACCCATTTGTAGCTTGTTTGCCCCCTTTTCTCTCCTTTTTGTTCCTCTTTTCTTTGTTTGCCTTTCTCCTTGTTTTCTTTGTTTTTGTTTTGTAGGAACCAAGACATTGGAAGAAGAACAATTCACTCCCAAACTCCCCTTTGTGCGGGCGCGCAGCTCTGGGAGAACCCGCGCAGGATGGCTCCTTGAGCAGAACACAAACAGAAGATTTGTGCGCCTTGTGCGCGCTCAGTGTGCGGGCGCGCGACTGATGTGTGCGGGCGCGCAGCTCTGGGAGAACCCGCGCACAGCACAGCATCAGAAGCAGAACCAAAACAGAGTGTGCGGGCGCACACCCCTCAAGAGCGGGCGCGCTGTATTGCTGAGAGAAGGCGCGCATCCATGGGTCTCATTCTCCGTACCCACAGATCTGCGGGCGCGCAAGATCTGCGAGGGCGCACACCCAACTTCTGCGCAGGCGCGCAGTGTATGTGCGCGGGCGCGCACCGCTGAGCTGCGGTCTTTATTATTTTGTATTTTTGTATCTTTTTGGGGACCGATATATATAGGCGGTAGAGAAGTTTAGGGAATCATCTATCATTACTTAGAAACATTTTAGCCCTAATCTAGTGAGAGAAACTTCATTAGTAGAGAGAGAAAGTGTGGATTTCTATTGATGAACTTGGATATTGAAGAAGGAGCTTGCTTGAACCTTTGTAAATCTTCATCTTCAATTAATGAGCAATTTCTTACTCTCTTTCTTTGCTTTTTTATTTAGTTTTATTTGCTTATTTTGATTTTCCTTCATTGCTTATTGATCATGTTGATGCTTATTGATTTGATGATTGATATTGCTTTCAATATGATTTGTGAGTAGTCCCCTAGCCAAGGGTGTGGGGATGGTGTAGTTGTTGATTGATTCATGCTTATGATGTTGGGGTTTTGTTAATGGTGATTAAAGTCTTTGTATGTTTGATGTTCTTTAATCTTCTTGCAAGTGCACATTGTTAGTTGATTAAAGGTGAATCTTTGCTAACAAGAAACTGAAGTTGACTTAGTTAAGATCCATTACTATCGATAGTTCTTTGATTGCACCTTCTAATATATGGTTCTAGTGTGGAAACATAGAGGCTATGTTAGGAGGATTTGATTGACCCCGGAAGGCGGTTGGATTGAGCTTTAATTCGATATTCTTACATGCTTAGTTTACCATTGCTTTGCTTTCGTGTTATTGCATGATCAATTGGCAACTGCATCTACCTACTTCCCTTGGTGCTTAGTTATATTGGTTTTAATCATTCTTAATCTCTAGTTTAATTTCTTAGCTTTTCACACTTCTCGTTCCGAGGTAGCTTAAGTATTGAGTAGTGAATGTGGTGCTTATGCATGTCTCCTTGTGGTTCGACCCCTATACTTGCCTTATACTTGTATTAGGTTTGTTTAGGTGTATAAATTATATTTGATCTAGGTGTAGTCGTTAGACGACGCGATTATTCCCTTGTCAGTATTGGGCTGTGAATGGCCGACAGGTCTGTAGCCGGACGATGAATGAGCTTGCCAAATTTCTGACACTTGTCGCATTTTTTCACCAATTCCATTGCATCCGACTCCAGTGTAGGCCAGAAGTAAAGCCGCCTGGCTTTGGCTGCAAGGGATCTGCCCCCTATATGAGAGGCGCAAAATCCTGCATGCAACTCTTCGAGGACTTCCTTACCCTTCTCAGGGGTAACACACTTCAACAGAGGCTTCAGAAAACCAGCCCTGAAGAGTTCTCCTTGTCGTAACTCGAAGTTAGCCGCTCGTTTTTTCAAAACAGCCGCCTCCTGTGGTGAATCAGGAAGCGTACCGTCTGTAAGGTAAGTCCGGATGCTGTCCATCCAGGTTGAACTTCGATCAAGAACTCCAATGGGGTCGTCTTCAGAGATACTCCTCTTTTCCATGACTTCCCAGAAGACTGACCGAGGTGTTTCACAAGAGGCGGATGATGCCAGTTTGGACAGAGCATCCGCCTGATTGTTGGAAGACCTGGGCACCTGACTTAGAGTAAACTCTTCAAGTGTCCTAACTTCAGTCTTGACCGCCTGCAGGTATTTTATCATGGCCGGATGTGTAGCCTCGTACGTTCCATTGACTTGGAGTACGACCAGTTGAGAGTCTGAGCAGGCGTCAACCTTCTTTGCCCCTGCTGCCTTACAGTACCGAATGCCAGCAAGCAGGGCTTCATATTCGGCCTCATTATTAGAGACCTGGAACTTGAAGCGTAGTGCATATTCATATTTGTCCCCTTTAGGAGACTGACAGATAATCCCTGCACCACAGCCGTTCACAGTGGAGCTCCCGTCCACATACACTTTCCAAACCTGACTAGTATCATCCGGAGCAACCGGCCTTGTCATTTCTACAATAAAATCGGCGAATGCTTGCCCCTTTATTGCTTTTCTGGGTTCGTAAGTGATTTCCAGTCCTTGCATTTCAATTGCCCATTTGAGCATTCGGCCAGAAGACTCCAAGGTTGTCAGAGGCCGCTTGATCGGTTGGTCAGTATAGACCACTACCGCATGTGCCAAGAAGTAAGGTTTCAACTTTTTGATGGCCATGTAGAGAGCAAGACCACACTTTTCAACCATGGGATACCGAAGCTCAACGTTCCTGAGAACATGACTGATGAAATAGACCGGGAGCTGAGTGCCGTCTCTTTCAGCTAAGAGAACGGCGCTGAGAGCATGATCGGAGACGGCCAGATACATGAAGAGCGTCTCTTTGGGCAAAGGGCTAACCAGCCTTGGCAAAGAGTGTAGGTGAGTTTTTAACTTTTGGAAGGCCGCCTCTGCATCATCACCCCATTCAAAGTTAGTCTTCTTCCTGATTGCTTGGAAAAAGTAGAGACACTTATCGCCTGACCGACTGAGGAATCTCCCCAAGGCCTCCAGACAACCTGTAAGCTTTTGAACCTCTTTCACAGTACGGGGCGACTACATGTTGATGACCGCCTGTATTTTCTCCGGGTTGGCCTCTATTCCTCTTTGATCAATCAAGAATCCGAGAAACTTCCCAGACTCAACACCAAAGACACACTTTTTTGGATTTAGCATGACCTTGTGCCGCCTAAGTGTGGCGAATGTTTCTCGGAGATCAGCAAGGTGATCCGCCTGAAGTTTGGATTTGACTATCATGTCGTCAATGTATGCTTCCACATTTCTCCCAATCTGACGAATGAAAACTGTGTTAATCATTCGTTGGAAGGTAGCAGGCGCATTCTTCAAACCAAACGGCATCACTGTATAACAAAACAACCCCTGATCAGTGACAAAAGCAGTCTTCTCTTGATCTTTTTTCCACAAGGGTATCTGGTGGAAGCCTGAATAGGCGTCCATAAAGCTCATCAGGGCATGGCCGGCTGTTGAATCGACCAGACTGTCGATTTTTGGCAATGGATAACTATCCTTCGGACATGCCTTGTTCAGATCGGTGTAGTCAACACACATTCGCCAAGTACCATTCGGCTTTTTTACCAACACAACGTTGGCTACCCAATCAGGGAAATTGCATGGCCGAATGAACTTAGCATTCAGCAGCTTTTGAACTTCAGCGGCTGCCGCCTGACTTCTTTCTTCGCCGTGATTTCTTTTCTTTTGCCGAATGGGCTTCTTTTTGGGATCCACGGCGAGTTTGTGAACAGCAAGATCCGGTCTTATGCCAGGCATCTCTTCTACTTCAAAGGCAAAGATGTCTTTGAATTCTCTCAGGAGCTGGTGCAAACTGTTACCTAGCTTGGCAAAAGCAATCGTCCCTACTTTAACAGTCCGCTCTGGCCGAGCGTCGTCTAGGGGGATATCGATGTGTTCACCAGCCGGCTGGGGACGGAGATCATCCGGCCGTTCCCCAGTCAGTGACTGCTATTGCCTTTCTTTTTTTACCGCCACCAGCTGAGCCACTTTCCTCTTTTTCTCAGCTGGTGGGGCCGCCTTGTCTTCCCTAATATCATCAAGGTCGACTGTTTGTTTGCCCCGGAAGGTTGCTGCGACCGCGGGCTTAATGTCCGAGAGATAACATTCCAGGGCTGTTTTTAGGTCCCCATTAAGGGAACCGACTGTGCCATCATCCCTCTCATACTTGACAAGCATGAGAGCAGGGATGATGACGGCCTTGCACTCGTTAAGAGTGGGTCTACCAAAGATGAGGTTGTAGGCAGAAAGCTCTTCAACCACGAGGAACCGGATGGTCATATGCCGACCGTTTCCTTTTTGCCCCAGCCGGATGGGCAGATCTATTCGGCCGACTGGGTGTACAAGTCCTCCCCCAAAACCCTACAAGGGTGTGAGAAACCTCTATCATACTGTCCGGCTTGTACTTGAGATTCGACAAGCATTTGAGGCTGCTGAGGTCAGAGGAACTGCCTGTGTCGATCAATATTCGACCAACCAGTTTGTTGGCCACTTTACATTCAATGACCACAGGGTCATCATGCGGCCGACGGACTTTGCCTCTGTCCTTTTCGGTGATGATGACTTCAGGGAAGGCGGATGTTCCTGCCGCCTCTCCCTCTTCAACAGAATGGATCATCTTTTTCAGATGATCCTTTGTGCCCCGAATGGTCGGGCCACCCCCGGCGAATCCGCCTGCTATAGTGTATACCGGCTCTTCATCGGTGTCGGTACTAACAGTCGGCTGGGGAGCCGTCTTTTTGGACTGCCCCTGCTTCGCCTTTGAAGTCACTTTGGACTTCACATAGGACTTTAGTTGTCCTTTGTCGGCCAAACGGTCAAGTTCTCGTTTGAGAGCGAAACAGTCGTTGGTGTCATGGCCGATGTCTTCATGAAAATGGCAGTGTTTATTTTTGTTCCGATGTTCAACGGAACCTCTCATGGGAGTCGGCTTCTCAAAAGTCAGCCGGTCCTTTATTTCCATGAAGACGGAACCACAGTCTTTGTGGAATTCGTACCTTGGAACATACGGTTTCCACTCTTTCTTTTTCTTCTAGGCCGGCTGATCAGAGTTATCAACGACCCAGACTTGTTTTTTCTTTTTGCTTTCTTCTGTCTTGGGAGCCGACTGAACAGGCCGACTCTCCTGCTGTCGGTCGAACTTCTTAGAGTCCGACTGCTTAGTGGTGGAGCAGAGTTCGGTTGCCTGTATATAGGCTTCCGCCTCTTGCAGTGCTCCCTGCAGAGTGAAAATTTGCTTTCGGACAAGTTCATACTTGAAAGTAGAACCGTCCTTCAGACCCTTGAAAAAGTCTGTGAAGGCGACCTCGTCAGATAGTCCATGGATCTGGATTCGTACCAAATTGAACCGCCTGACATAGGAACGCAAACCTTCTCTATCTCCCTGCTGTACATTTCCAAGATCAAGGCTTGTCTTTTTCGCAGGGATATTCATGGAGAAGTTGGAAGCAAACAAGAACGCAAGCGTCTTGAAGCTATTGACGCAACCAGCCGGCAAGTTGCCGAACCACTACTGGGCTATACCCTTCAGGGTGGCTGGAAAGCAGCGACACCATGCGGCATCATCCAACCCTTGTAAATACATGAGGTGGGTGTATGCTAGCAGGTGGTCTTCAGGGTTGGTGGTCCCATCATAGGCTCCTACCAACACATTTTTAACCTTGGCCGGCTGTTCGGCGTCGGTAATTTCCTTGGTGAAAGCAGTGGGTTGGACTCCAAGGTGCTGCAGCCTAAGCTGCCAGTCCATGGGCTGATAGCCGCATGCCGCCTGTCCTCCATAAAAGGCAGGCCGAATGTATGGTTGAGCTGGCGATTGGTACATTGGCTGAGCCATGTACTGGGCCGGCTGGATGACATGAGGTCCAACTTGAACCAGGGGGCTTCTTATTGGAGTCTCATGCGCAGATTGTGAATACCTTAATGAGGTATGCTGAGTGCTTTCATGATAAGTCGATGTTGAGGCCGACTCTGAAAGCTCATTTCTTTTCTGCTCGATGTAATGCCGAGCATCAGAGAATGTTTTCTTGTTACCATCCGGCTGAACATGCCGAATGGCTTTTCTTGCAACTGTTTCTGGGAAACGGAGTCTCGAAAGGTCAAACTGAGGCCGAGCCGTGTCCTTGGGATGAGGAGTCGGCTGTCGGTCCCTGATCGACTTGTGCTTGCCCAATTGGGCTGACTTCTTGGCCGACTGCTCCTTGGAAGCAGTAGCCGACTTCTTGTTGGTGAGTTGTTTTATCTCACCACGGAGAGTGCTCACAAGCTTCATGAGCTCATCTCTAGTTACTGGGTCTGACCCTTCCGCATGGGTAGAATCAGACGGCTTTTTTGAATGTCCGACTGGTTTGCCTGGAGCATTCTGAGAGTGAGGGCGTTCCCGCTTTTCTTTGCTGCGGATGCGCCTGGAGATGAGAGACCCATCTCTAGCAGTATAAGTTTCGACGTCACCGTCGTCACCTGAATCATGGTCTGTCTGGACCAACACTTCGTCCAGGGACCGATTGGTCTCTGGTAGCTGTTTGGTCTCCGGAGGCCGATTGGTTTCCGGAGGCCGATTGGTTACATCAATTGGTACAGTTTCCGAAGTGACCATCTTAGAGGTACTCTCCCCACAGACGGCGCCAAATGTTTCGGGGTTTTTTGAGTCCCTCGGGAGAGTTACAACACTAAGACTGGTCGCTCACTTGGATGCCTGTACCTGCAAAACAACGGAGCACCGAATGGTCGGTGGTCCGCCTCCGAAGCTTAAGTTAGTCAAAGTTCGAAGAATAAGGTGCGGAACATAAAGGATATCTGCTCGGATTCCGAGCTCAAGTGTATTGTACCCTTGGGGGTGACAGTTCTAACAATGATTGGTAATCACTGAGTGTAAAGTGTAAAACGTCAATGTCAACGTCAACGGGTAAAAAGGTGTGTGTGTGTTCTGTAAAATCCGAACCCATAAATGAGGAGGTCAACTCCTACTTATAGGCTTCTCGAAAAGCGTGCACTTACTAGGGTTTTGTGCAGCTTAGCAGACCTCGGGATTTGGGCCTAAAAGCCGCCAATCCCAGATCCTTTTATCTGTCTACCACGTGTCATTCCCTGATTGGTCCATGGTGGCGCCCCTTTCAGTGACACGTGGCGGACTCTGAGTGGGCCAACTGGCCTTGGGTATTTTTACCCAAATTAGGAAGCATGGTAAACATCTTGGTAATTATTATTTCCGGGCGAAAAAAGGTCAAAAAATTCCAAAATTGAAGGCTTTAATCCAAAATTTTTGAGGAATTTTGAGGTTACGGGTCCTGGTGGCGAAAAGTCTTGAGACCCTAGGGGATACATCTTAGGGTCGTATAATGACGTTTAGAACCATATATGACCCTTATATCTTGCCATAAATGTCCGTGGTAGGCTTGAGGTCACGATATCGGTGAAAGTTTGGAACGGGTAAATTGACTTTATAAAGGCATATTGGATGGTTCCACCCACTTAATTGGACTCTTGGGGGGTATTAGGAACCATGGTAAATGTCTTGGCAAATTTTATTTTCGGGCGAAAAAAGGTCAAAAAAAATTCCAAAATTGAAGGCTATAATCCACGCTTTTTGAGGAATTTTGAGGTTACAGGGCCTGGTGGCGAAAAATCTTGAGGCCCTAGGGGACACATATTAGGGTCATATAATGACGTTTGGAACCATATATAACCCTTATATGTTGCCATAATTTTCCGTGGTAGGCTTGAGGTCACAATATCGGTGCAAGTTTGGAATGGGTAAATTGACTGTTTAAAGGCATAGTGGATGGTTCCACCCACTCAATTGGACTCCTGGAGGATATTAATAACCATGGTAGACATCTCGGCAATTTTTATTTTTGGGCTAAAAACGCTCAAAAAATTCCAAAATTGAAGGCTATAATCAACGCTTTTTAAGGAATTTTGAGGTTACGGGGCCCGGTGCCGAAGAGTCTTGAGGCTGTAGGATACATCTTAGGGTCATATAATGACGTTTGGAACCACATATGACCCTTATACGTTGCCATAAATGTCCGTGGTAGGCTTGAGGTCACGATATCAGTGCAAGTTTGGAACGGGTAAATTGACTGTTTAAAGGCATATTGGATGGTTCCACCTACTCAATTGGACTCCCGGAGGGTATTAGGAACCATGGTAAACATCTTAGCTGTTTCGGTGTTTTTTGAGTCCCTTGGGAGAGTTACAACACTAAGACTGGATGCTCGCTTGGATGCCTGTACCTACAAAACAACGGAGCACCGAATGGTAGGTGGTCCGCCTGCGAAGCTTAAGTTAGTCTAAGTCCGAAGAATAAGGTGCGGAATGTGAAAAGTTATCTGCTCGGATTCCGAGCTCGGGTGTACAGTTCTCTTGAGAGTGAAAGTTCTGACAGTGACTAAAAATCACTGAATATTCCTCGGAAGGATTGTAAAGGATTCTTTTGTGTATTTATCACGTAGAAGGGAACGTAACATCACGTAACTATAAATGAGGATGTCATCTCCTATTTATAGGATTCTCGAAAAACGTGCACTCCCTAGGGTTTCGTGCCCTAGAGAATATTTACGCAGCTTTTGCAGACTTCGGGATTTGGGCTTGAAAGCCGCCAATCCCAGGTGCTTTTATCTATCTGCCACGTGTCGTTCCTTGAGAGGTCCAAGGTGGCGCCCCTTTCAGCGACACGTGGCGGACTCTGATTGGGCCAACTGGCCTAGGGTATTTTTACCCAAATCATTTGCCCCTCACATGTGATACGCGCTTGCCACGTGTTGCCTGTGACAGGTGTCAGCATCCGATTGATCGGATTTCGAAAAATTACTGTGGAGGGAAAGTTTAGGGTTTTTAACCCTTTTATAAATAGAAAGTTTCACACCCGGATTTTTTACACCTTTGCGAATCTTTGGAGAATCTTGGACTTTTTACTTTAAGAATCTCAAAATTCCCTAAGTGTTTCTTAGTTTTCAAGCATCCGACACTCGGCCCGCTGTCCGACCGTTCTCAGCCAACCAAGCGTCTCTCACCCTTCTTCTAAAGGTAACACCTGTTTCTTCTTTTACTTTTCATTTTTTCTTTGTTTTCGAAAAAATAGTTTCCCAATCGCATGCGGCACAGTATAGGATAGTGATCAGTCGGTCACCGGGGACGGCTGAATTGCAGTGCCGACTGCTTGGCCAGCGACTGTGCTTTGCGAACTTCTCCGAACTCCGATGGATCTTTTTTCCCGTTGGATGGTTCAACTCTTTATTCTGACGGCTCGATGAGGGTGCCTCGAAGTGAGGTGTCGGAAAACCCTAATAGCCCTTCTTATCTTCCTCCTACCCCCACCTATTACCTTTCGCCCACTTCAAGCGGTACTCCTAGTGATAGGATACTGGAGGAGGGAGATGAAACCTATGCAGCCGGGCCTTCTGAACAGGCGCCGGAAGAGAGTCTAAGGGAGGACCCTGCTGGCATCAGTCGGCAGTCCCTTAGCTCTGATGACGAGTCGGCCTCGTCATCTTCTTCAGAGAATGCCTCCACCTCTTCAGGGGAGGCAAGAACCAGAATAGATACTGCCAGGGAGTCTTTGGCAGTTGAGAATGGGGAATCTTGGGCCGAGCCGAGTGCTTCCAGGCGCTTGGAGAAAGCCCCCTACTATCATCATGTTCCGCAGAGCAGGCGGAACACCATGGCAAACGGCCTTGCAAGTTTTACGCGCAAGGTTGTGCTGGGCCATGGCTTTACTTTATGCGTCCTTGATAAGGACGACACCATTACTTGGGCGAGCATGGCCAGCTATCAAGACCTAGCATTCGGTTGTTATGAGGCGGCCTTTCAGGCTGGCTTGCACTTCCCTCTCCATCCGGCCGTGGAGAGAATTTTGGATGGATACCAACTTGGTATTTAGCAACTTGTACCCAATTCTGGGGTACGTAGACGCCTGTGAGATGCTGCAGGTGGAGGCGAGTTTTGAAGCATTCGCCCACATGCATTATCTTAGCAGGGCGCCTGCTAGGGGTGGCGAGGGCTGGTACACCCTGACTACTTGCAAGGGGTACATGATGGCTGTTGGTAAAGAGAACAAGTGGAAAGACTGAAGAGCTAAGTTCTACATAGTCAAAACCGCCGACAGCCGCCTGAACCAAAAGTATAACAGGTGGAACAAGGATCCACCTCTCCTAGCAGGTAGGAATGCATTGCCAGCTCTTCCTACACAATCAAAGGAGGGGATCATGGACGCGGGTTTGTTAACCATGCCCGTGAGGACGAATGATGAGAGGGAAAAGGAAGTCACCCCTCAATGCTATCTCCCTTTGTACAAATGGTTTGAGGAAGGGACATTCTTGGCCGCTTGTGGGCTAAGTACTGAGATGCCGAGAGGTAGTCGGTCGTCTGCTGAATATGCTCCTTTTTATTTTGCTTGTCTTCACTGGTTAAATATGTCTAACACTTGATTCTTTTTTGCCGACAAAGCAATGGAGAAACTCTCGGCCTGCATGAAGCCGGCTGTATCTGCTGCTAGATACAGATCAAACGTCCTTAACAGGACGGAAGCCACCACTGCAATGGTGGAAGAGCAGCAACCAGCCGGTACCCCGGGGGTGAGATTTTATACTTAGCATTTTTCTGATTAATGCTGAGCTTTTGCCGAATGTTTTACTGACTTTGTTTTGTCTTCAATGATACAGGGTACCTCCTCCAAATCCCCGTCCAAACCATCCGACCCTAAGCTCCAAAAGACTAGGGCGGGTGATGTGAGCGCATCCGGCAAGGGCAGCCGGAAGCACATTACTCATAAGCCCAAGAAGCCCTTATACGCCCCTGCCGGTGAGACGAGGTTTTTGGGGAAAGAGCCCCCCTCCTCTACCGCTGCGAAGAGGTTTCTGGGGGAAAAGCCCTCTTCTTCATCCGATCCGAAGAGGCTTTTGGGGAAAAAGCCCGCCTCTTCATCCGGTCAGAAGAGGATTTTGGGGGAAGAGGAGGTGGATGAGGACGATGGTAAGGACCATTCGTCCCCTTTTCCTTTCTTCAAGTTATCCATACTTGAATACTCTTCTAACTTTTTCTTCTTGTAGTTCCCATACAGAGGCCGACTGTAGTTCAAATGGCCAAGTCCATGCTGAGGGCGATTGATCCGGATGATAAAGCATCTGTCAGAGGAGTCGGCACCCTAGACCTTGATGGTATTCTAGGGAACCTTTGTGAGGTATAGACTTAGCCTTGAATCACTTTATCATTCGTTCTTTTTTTTTTTTAGCCGCCTGGAGCAGCGCCTCACCAACCAGGAGCACCAGTTGAGGGCCAAGTTTGAGTCTCGTGCCGAGCAAGATAGAGCTGAACTGGTCAAACAAATGATCAGGGATAATGAGGCCATCATGCGGGACACTTGGGCGGCTGTTCAGCCAGGCTCAGACTAACAAATTTGGAAGTCCAAGTTTGATGAGTTCAGCAAAGCTCTCGACGATCGCCTCCTTGAGGAGATGGAAGAGGCTTCCAAGGCTGATGCCGAGGTCGAGGCTGTCGAAGGCTCTAGGTCCGACTCTTCTGGGGAGTCGTCCTCTGGGAGGAGGAGGAAGATCAGGCGGAGGAGCGAGAGAAAGATGATGAAGAGCAGCCTAAGGGCAACAAGCCGGCTGCTAATGAAGAGGCTATCCCCTGATCACTTAAGCTTTTATTTGTTGTTTCTGCGGCCGAATGGCCAAGTACTTGCTTTTCCGGCCTGTGTGCCGAGTATTTATGTATTTTTACCGACCGAGAGGTCGGGTAATTCGACAATTTCTCTGGCTCTGCCAGATAACAATTTCAACCAATCGTCTGGTGGCGATTGGTCATTTTTAATTTGAATCATTCGGCCATATGGCTGAAGTTTTTTCATTCTGTCCTTTGAATTGTTTTGAAATTTTTGCATGTTTTTTGGCTAAGTATTATAACCTGTATACCATGCGAATGTCCTTGCCCCTGGACGGATGTCGAGTGGTTTCGGTTTGTGCGATTGATTGACTTGGAAATTATTGATACTTAGAAGAGTATTCATGGTTTCTAAGTCAATCAATCACTATGGTGATTGCCCCAAACCACGCGGCAGACGTCCATCCAAAATTTGGCAAAAATAAGTGTTCATTCGGCCATCGGCTCGAACAAAACTCAAATTTCCAACTTAGCTGTTATGCTAAGGAAAAATCCCCGCCTGTTCTGCCCCTTAGGCAAAAACAGGCGCATCCGGCCATTGGCCTCATGGAGATTAAAATGTGAAGTCTGGGACTTAACTAATTTTCGTAAAAGTAATTCATCCGCCTGTCTCGCCCCATAGGTAAGGATCAGGCTTCATCCGGCTGATGGCCTCAAACAAGTGCTAAGTAGTTAACTTAACACATTTTTGTAAAGTTATTCCGCCTGTTTTGCCCCTAAGCTAAAACAGACACATTCGGCTTTATGCCTCGGTTAGCCTCTACTTATGAAACAGTGACCATTTCCGTACTGTGCTAGAACAGATAGAAAATTCTGGCCTTTTAAATTTCACTTTCGATTAAAACAAACGACTGCGAGTGCTGCCTTAGCATTCGGTTGGGCCGCTTGTATATTCGTAGAGCAATGTGCCACCCAAATGGGAGATGCTTCTCCTCGACGAATTCACCCGAATGGGCGTCGCCGATTATCTGACTCATGTTGGAGCAGACGGTCATGCTCATGTTGGAGCAGACGGTCATGCTCATGTTGGAGCAGACTGTGACCATTCGGTCTCTTTTTATTTTTATCTGGCCTTAGGCCTCGCAATTGATTAAGTGAATATTGGTATAAACTTAATAAAATTTCGTAGGAACGACTGTTTAGAACAATCGGCTCCTTCAAAGGGTGTGGGGCGTCTGCTGTTGGGACAGACGCCCTTCAAACATATTGGTCGTCTGTAGCTGGTACAGACGGTACTAAAACTTTAAAATAATAGAACAAGTTGGAACATGGAAGCATATTCTCTTTAACAAAACTTTGACATAACAACATTGAAGTATTTACGTTCGTACTTAGAAGTAGTACTTTTTCAAGTTGTCTACATTCCAAGTTCTGGGCAGCTGTCTGCCATCCAGTTCTTCCAGGCGGTAGGTGCCGTCTCTTACTTCCTCATAGATTTGATAGGGGCCTTCCCAATTTGGGGTTAGCTTTCCCTGCTCATTCTCCGTACCGACTGCTTCCATTTTTCGTAGCACAAAGTCCCTCACTTTGAGAGGACGCTTGTGTACTCTTTTGTTGTAAGCCCGAGTCATTCTCAGACGATATATCTCATGGCGCAAGGCAGCATTGCCCCTGCGCTCTGGTAGTGAGTCCAATGCTAAACGCATGGCCTCCCAGTTCGCCTCCTCATCATACAACATGATTCGAAGAGTCGGCTCATACAAGACAGCTTCTGCACCATACACCATAAGGAATGGGGTCTCTCCAGTTGCCCCTTTAGCAGTCGTCCTGATGGACCAGGGGACGTGTGGTAATTCATCCGCCCAAAGGCTACCAGCCCGTTCAATTTTCTTTTTAATCCCGTCTGAGATTAACTTGCTAAAAGCCTCTACCTGGCCGTTTGCTTGAGGCCGGCCGACTAATGCAAAGAAGCTAGAGATCCCTTGGTCTCCCAGCCAAGTCTTGAGTTGAGGCGTCTCAAATTGAGGACCATTGTCAAAAACCATAGACATGGGCACCCCGAAACGAGTGATTATGTTCTTCCAGATGAAAGAAATGACATCTTTTGTCTTAATGTTTTTGACCGCCTCCGCCTCTACCCACTTAGTAAAGTAATCCACAGCCACCAATATGTAGCGATTGCCACCTGGTGCGGTTGTATATGGCCCCAAAATGTCCATGCCCCATTTGGCGAAGGGTATTGGGCTGTGGATGGTCGTCAGATCTGTTGCCGGACGATGAATGAGCTTGCCAAATTTATGACATTTGTCACATTTTTTAACCAATTCCATTGCATCCTACTCCAGTGTAGGCCAGAAGTAAATTGGCAGCAAGGGATCTGCCCCCTATATGGGAAGCGCAGAATCCCGCATGCAACTCTTCGAGGACTTCCTTACCCTTCTCAGGGGTAACACACTTCAACAGAGGCTTCAGAAAACCAGCCTGAAGAGTTCTCCATGTCGCAACTCGAAGTTAGCCGCTCGTTTTTTCAAAACAGCCGCCTCCTGTGGTGAGTCAGGGAGCGTGCCGTCTGTAAGGTAAGCCTGGATGCTGTCCATCCAAGTTGAGCTTCCGTCAAGAACTCGAATGAGGTCTTTTTCAGAGATACTCCTTTTTTCCATGATCTCCTAGAAGACTGACCGAGGCGTTTCACAATAGGCGGAAGATGCCAGCTTGGACAAAGCATCCGCCTGGTTGTTGGAAGACCTGGGCACTTGACTTAGTGTAAATTCTTCAAGTATCCCAACTTCAGCTTTGACCGCCTGCGGATATTTTAACATGGCCGGATGAGTGGCCTCGTACGTTCCATTGACTTCGAGTACGACCAATTGAGAGTTTGAGCAGGCGTCTATTTTCTTTGCCCCTGCTGCCTTACAGTATCGAATGCCAGCAAGCATGGCTTCATATTCGGCCTCATTATTGGAGACCTGGAACTTGAACCGTAATGCATATCCAAATTTGTCCCCCTCAGGATACTGACAGATAATCCCTACACCACATCCATTCGCAGTAGAGCTCCCGTCTACATACACTTTCCAAACCTGACTAGCAGCATCCGGAACAACCGGCCTTGTCATTTCCACAACAAAGTCGGCGAATGCTTGCCCCTTTATTGCTTTCCTGGGTTCGTAAGTGATTTCCAATCCTTGCATTTCAATCGCCCATTTGAGCATTCGTCCAGAAGACTCCAAGGTTGTCAGAGGCCGCTTAATCGGCTGATCAGTGTAGACCACTACCGCATGTGCCAAGAAGTAAGGTTTCAATTTCTTAATGGCCAAACTTTTCAACCATGGGGTACCGAAGCTCAGCGTTCCTGAGAACATGACAGATGAAATAGACCGGGAGCTGAGTGCCATCTCTTTCAACTAACAAAACACCGCTGAGGGCATGATCGGAGACGGCCAGATACATGAAGAGCGTCTCTTTGGGCAAGGGGCTAACAAGCCTCGGCAAAAGAGTGCAAATGAGTTTTTAACTTTTGAAAGGCCACCTCTGCATCATCACCCCATTCAAAATTAGTCTTCTTCTTGATTGCCTGGAAAAAGTAGAGACACTTATCGCCTGACCGACTGAGGAATCTCCCCAGGGCCGCCAGATAACCTGTAAGCTTTTGAACCTCTTTCACAGTTCGGGGCGACTTCATGTCAATGACCGCCTGTATTTTCTCAGGATTTGCCTCTATTCCCCTTTGATCAATCAGGAATCCGAGAAACTTCCCAGACTCAACACCAAAGACACACTTTTTTGGATTTAGCATGACCTTGTGCCGCCTGAGTGTGGCGAATGTTTCTCGGAGATCAGCAAGGTGATCCGCTTGTAGTTTGAATTTGACTATCATGTCATCAATGTATGCTTCTACATTCCTCCCAATCTGATTAATGAAGACCGTGTTAATCATTCTTTGGAAAGTAGCAGGCGCATTCTTCAAACCAAACGGCATCACAGTATAACAGAACAACCCCTGATCAGTGACGAATGTCGTCTTTTCTTGATCTTTTTTCCATAGGGGAATCTGATGGAAACCTGAGTAGGCGTCCATAAAACTCATCAAGGCATGACCGGCTGTTGAATCAACCAGTCTGTCGATCTTTGGCAATGGATAACTGTCCTTCGGACATGCCTTGTTCAGATCGGTGTAGTCAACACACATCCGCCAAGTTCCATTCAGCTTTTTAACTAATACAACGTTAGCTACCCAGTTAGGAATGTTGCATGGCCGAATGAACTTGGCGTCCAGCTGCTTTTTAACTTCAGCTGCTACCGCCTGACTTCTTTCTTCACCGTGATTTCTTTTCTTTTGCCGAATGGGCTTCTTTTTAGGATCCACGGCGAGCTTGTGGACAGCGTGATCCGGGCTTATGCCAGTCATCTCTTCCACTTCAAAGGCAAAGATGTCTTTGAATTCTTTCGGAAGCTGGTGCAAACTGTCACCTAGCTTAGCAAATGCAACCGTCCCTACCTTAACAGTCCGCTCTGGCCGAGAGTCGTCCATAGGGATATCCGACCGTTCCCCGGTCAGTGATTGCTATTTTTTCTCTTTTTTGACCGCCACCAGTTGGTCAACGTTTCTCTTTTTCTCAGTTGGTGGGGCAGCTTGGTCTTCCCTGTCATCAGCAAGGTCGACTGTTTGTTTGCCCCGGACGGTTGCTGCGACCGCGGGCTTGACATCCGAGAGATAGCACTCCCGAGCTGTCTTTTGGTCCCCGTTAAGGGAGCCGACTGTGCCATCATCCCTCTCATACTTAACGAGCATGAGAGCAAAAATGATGACGGCCTTGCACTCGTTAAGAGTGGGTCGACCAAAGATGAGGTTGTAGGCAGTAAGTTCATCAACCACGAGGAAATGGATGGTCATATGCCGACCGTTTCACTTTTGCCCCAGCCGGATGGGCAAATCTATCCGTCCGACTGGGTGCACGAGTCCTCCCCCAAACCCTACAAGGGTGTGAGAAACCTCCATCATGCTATCTGGCTTGTACTTGAGATTGGAGAAGCATTTGAGGCTGATGAGGTCAGAGGAACTGCCTGTGTCGATCAAGATTCGACCAACCAGTTGGTTGGCCACTTTGCATTCAATGACAACAGGATCATCATGCGGCCAACGAACTTTGCCTCTATTTTTTCGGTGATGATGACCTCGGGGAAGGCGGATGTGCTTGCCGCCTCTCCCTCTTCAACAGAATGGATCATCTTTTTCAGATGATCCTTGGTGCCCCGAATGGTCGGGCCACCCCCAGCGAATCCGCCTGCTATGGTATATACCGATCTTCATCGGTGTCGGTACTAACAGTCGGCTCGGGAGCCTTCTTTTTGGACTGCCCCTGATTCACCTTTGAAGTAACTTTGGACTTCACATAGGACTTCAGCTGTCCTTTGTCGGCCAGACGGTCAAGCTCTCATTTGAGGCTGAAAAAGTCGTTGGTGTCATGGCCGATGTCTTCATGGAAATGGCAATGTTTATTTTTGTTCCGATTTTCAACGGAACCTCTCATTGGAGTCGGCTTCTCAAGAGTCAGCCGGTCCTTTATTTCCATCAAGATGGAGCAGTAGTCCTTGTGGAATTCGTACCTTGGGACGTACGGTTTCCACTCTTTCTTTTTTTTGCTGGGCCGGCTGATCAGAGTTATCAACGGCCCAGACTTGCTTTTTCTTTTTGCTCTCTTCTAGCTTGGGAGCTGACTGAGCAGGCCGACTCTCCTTCTGCCGGTCAAACCTCTTAGAGTCCTACTGCCTGTTGGAGGAGCAAAACTCGGTCGCTTGTATATAGGCTTCCGCCTCTCGCAGCGCTCCCTGCAGAGTGAAGATTTGCTTTCGGACAAGTTCGTACTTGAATGTAGAACCATCCTTCAGACCTTTGAAAAAGTCTGTGAAGGCGACCTCGTCAGATAGCCCATGGATCTGGATTCGTACCAGATTGAACCGCCTGACGTAGGAACGCAAGCCTTCTCTATCTCCCTGCTATACATTGCCAAGATCAAGGCTTGTCTTCTTGGCAGGGATGTTCATAGAGAAGTTGGAAGCAAACAAGAACGCAAGCGTCTTGAAGCTATTAATGCAACCAGCCGACAAGTTGCCGAACCACAGCTGGGCTATGCCCTTCAGGGTGGCTGGAAAGCAGCAACTTCATGCGGCATCATCCAGCCCTTGTAAATACATGAGGTGGGTGTATGCTAGCAAGTGGTCTTCGGGGTTGGTGGTCCCATCATAGGCTCCTACCAACACATTTTTAACCTTGGCCGGCTGTTCGGCGTTGGTTATTTCCTTAGAGAAAGCAGAGGGTTGGTCTCCAACGTGCTGCGGCCTAAGCTGCCAGTCCATGGGCTGATAGCCGCATGCCGCCTATCCTCCAAGGAAGGCAGGCTGGATGTAAGGTTGAGCAGGCGTTTGGTACAATGGCTAAGCCATGTACTGAGCCGGCTGGATGACATGAGGTCCAACTTGAACCCGGGGGCTGCTTATTGGAGTCTCATGCACGGATTGTCAATACCTCAACGAGGTATGCTGGAAGCTGTCATGGTAAGTCGACGTTGAGGCCGATTCCGAAAGCTCATTCCTCTTCTGCTCGATGTAATGTCGAGCATCAGAGAATGTTTTCTTATAACCATCCGGCTGAACATGTCGAATGGCTTTCCTTGCAACCGTTTCTGGGAAACGTAGTCTTGAGAGGTCAAACTAAGGCCGAGCTGTTTCCTTGGGATGAGGAGTCGGCTGTCGGTCTTTGACCGATTTGTTCTTGCCCGTTTGGGCTGACTTCTTGGCCAACTGCTCCTTGGCAGAAGTAGCCGACTTCTTGTTGGTGAGTTGTTTTATCTCACCACGGAGAGAGCTCACAAGCTTCATGAGCTCATCTCTGGTTACTGGGTCTGACCCTTCCGCTTGGGTGGAATCAGACGGCTTCTTTGAATGTCCGGCTGGTTTGCTCGGAGCATTATGAGAGTGAGGGCGCTCCCGCTTTTCCTTGCTGCGGATGCGCCTGGAGATGAGGGACCCATCTCTGGCAGTATAAGTTTCGACGTCACCGTCATCACCTGAATCATGGTCCGTCTGGACCAACACTTCTTCCAGGGACCGATTGGTCTCTGGTGGTTGTTTGGTCTCCAATGGCCGGTTGGTTTCTGGAGGCCGATTGGTTACAGAAATTGGTACAGTTTCCAAAGAGGCCATCTTAGAGGTACTCTCCCCACAGACGGCGCCAAATGTTTCGGGGTTTTTTTAGTCCCTTGGGAGAGTTACAACACTAAGACTGGATGCTCGCTTGGATGCTTGTACCTGCAAAACAACGGAGCACCGAATGGTCGGTGGTCCGCCTCCGAAGCTTAAGTTAGTCTAAGTCCGAAGAATAAGGTGCGGAATGTAAAAAGTTATCTGCTCGGATTCCGAGCTCGGGTGTACTGTTCTCTTGAGAGTGACAGTTTTGATAGTGACTAATAATCACTGAATATTCCTCGGAAGGAGTGTAAAGGATTCTTTTGTGTATGTATCACGTAGAAGGGAACGTAACATCACGTAGCCATAAATGAGGAGGGTCATCTCCTATTTATAGGCTTCTCGAAAAACGTGCACTCCCTAGGGTTTCGTGCCCTAGGGAATATTAACGCAGCTTTTGCAGACCTCGGGATTTGGGCCTGAAAGCCGCCAATCCCAGGTCCTTTTATCTGTCTGCCACGTGTCGTTCCCTGAGAGGTCCAAGATCGCGCCCCTTTCAGCGACACGTGGCGGACTCTGATTGGGCCAACTGGCCTAGGGTATTTTTACCCAAATCATTAGCAATTTTTATTTCTAGGCGAAAAAACGTCAAAAAATTTTAAAATAGAACGTGTAAATTGACTGTTTAAAGGCATATTGGATGGTTCCACCCACTCAATTGGACTCCCGGAGGTTATTATGAACCATGGTAAAAATCTCGGCAATTTTTATTTTCGAGCGAAAAAAAGGTCAAAAAATTCCAAAATTGAAGGCTTTAAATCCACGCTTTTTGAGGAATTTTGAGATTACGGGAACCCGGTGGCAAAAAGTATAGGGACCCTAGGGGATACATCTTAGGGTCATATAATGATGTTTGAAACCATATATGACCCTTATATGTTACCATAAATGTCCGTGGTAGGCTTCAGGTCACGATATCGGTGCAAGTTTGGAACAGGTAAATTGACTGTTTAAAGGCATATTGGATGGTTCCGCCAACTAAATTGAACTCCTGGAGGATATAAAGAACAATGGTAAACATCTCGGCAAATTTTATTTCCAGGCGAAAAAAGTTCAAAAAATTCCAAAATTAAAGGATATAATCCACGCTTTTTGAGAAATTTTAAGGTTACGGGGCCTGGTGGCGAAAAGTCTTGAGACCCTATGGGATACATCTTAGGGTCATATAATGACATATAGAACCATATATGACCCTTATATGTTGCAATAAATGTCCGTGGTAGGCTTGAGGACACGATATCGGTGCAAGTTTGGAACGGGTAAATTGACTATTTAAATCCATATTGGATTGTTCCACCCACTCAATTGAACTCCTGGAGGGTATTAGGAACCATGCTAAACATCTCAACAATTTTTATTTCAGGGCTAAAAAAGGTAAAAAAAATTTCAAAATCGAAGGCTATATAATCCATGCATTTTGAGGAATTTTAAGGTTACGGGGCCCGGCGGCGAAAAGTCTTGAGACCCTAGGGGATACATCTTAGGGTCATATAATGACTTTTGGAACCATATATGACCCTTATATGTTGATATAAATGTCCGTGGTAGGCTAAAGGTCACGATATCGGTGAATGTTTAGAACGGGTAAATGAACTGTTTAAAGGCGTATTCGATGGTTCCATCCACCCAATTGGACTCCCGGAGGGTACTAGGAACCATGGTAAACATCACTGCAATTTTTATTTTCGGGCGAAAAAAGGTCAAAAAATTCCAAAATTTAAGGCTATAATCCACACTTTTTGAGGAATTTTGAGGTTACGAGGCCAGGTATCGAAAAGTCTTGAGACCCAAGGGATACATTTTAGGGTCATATAATGACGTTTGGAACTATAAATGATTATTATATGTTGCCATAAATGTCCGTGGTAGGCTTGAGCTCACGATATCAATGCAAGTTTGGAACGGGTAAATTGACTATTTAAAGGCATATTGGATGGTTGCACCCACTCAATTGGACTCCTGGAGGATATTAGGAACCATGGTAAACATCTCGTCAATTTTTATTTCCGGGCAAAAAAAGGTCAAAATATTCCAAAATTGAAGGCTATAATCCATGCTTTTTGAGGAATATTGAGGTTAAGGGGCCTGGTGGCGAAAAATCATGAGACCTAGGGGATACATCTTAGGATCATATAATGACGTTTGGAACCATATATGACCCTTATATGTTGCCATAAATGTCCGTGGTTGGCTTGAGGTCACGATATCGGTGAAAGTTTAGAACGGCTAAATTGACTGTTTAAAGGCATATTGGATGGTTCCACCCACTCGATTGGACTTCAGGAGGGTATTAGGAACCATGGTAAACAACTCGGCAAATTTTATTTCAGGGCGACAAAAGGTCAAAAAATTCCAAAATTGAAGGCTATAATCCACGCTTTTTGAGGATTTTTGAGGTTACGGGGCCTGGTAGCGAAAAGTCTTGAGACCCAAGGGATACATTTTAGGGTCATATAATGACGTTTGGAACTATAAATGACCCTTATATGTTGCCATAAATGTCCGTTGTAGGCTTGAGGTCACGATATCGGTGAAAGTTTGGAACGGGTAAATTGATTGTTTAAAGGCATATTTGATGGTTCCACCCACTCAATTGGAATCCCGGAGGGTTTTAGGAACCATGGTAAACATCTCGGCAAATTTTATTTCCGGGCGAAAAAGGTCAAAAAAAATCCAAAATTGAAGGCTATAATCCACCCTTTTTGAGGAATTTTGAGGTTACGGGGCCTGGTGGCGAAAAGAGTTGACACCCTAGGGGATACATCTTTCGTTGCGTTCTTTTAGAACCTTCGTGGCCTGGTGCATCAACATTTTTGCTTCTGACATAACCTGCATAAGCATGTACACTTCCTGTTTAGTTGCAGGTTCTTGTCCATAAGGAAAACAGTCATTCGCATCCTGAAAGATTTCCTCTTCTTCCTCAGTGGGTTTAATGAGATTAGAGGGGTTAACTTGATTTTCCACATCAGAAATAGCCAAGGAATCCGACAGTGGTGCGGTGTTGATGCTTGGCTTCTTGCTTGCAGGGGGCAATGGAAGTTTGTTATTATCAATCAAATCCAGGATAGTTTCCTTTAGCTTCCAACAATTTTCCGTGAGATGGCCCCTACCTTGGTGATATTTGCAGTGTGCGTTGGGGTTCCAGCTAGCCGTTCTCTTTTCGACAGGTGGGCCCCCAAACGGTCCAATGGGAGTTATAAGACCTTTTGCGTGTAGGGGATCAAACGCGGTGTCATAACTCATGCCGATAGGAGTAAAGTTCCTCCTAAATGGTTTCTTTTGTCCTTGATTATTCATAGCAAGGACTTCATTTAAATTAAAGGTGCAAACGTTGTTTGAGTGGGCGGTTTTTGATGAAGAAGGATTGTCGTTCTTCTTACCTTTCCAGCAACTATTGGAGTTACTATTGTTAGCAGCTTTTTGTTTAGCCAGGTCGTCTTCAATATTGATACCAATGTCACAGACGGTCTTGAAAGTGTGCAAGTTATTTTGGTACTTGAGATGCTTCGAATATTTTTCTTAGAGGTTCTTGATGAACATCCTTACAGATTCCTTTTCACTAGGCACCTCAACCATTTTTGCAGAAGTTTCCCTCCATTTGTTAAAGAAGGAAGTAAAGCCTTCATTCTCTTTTTGTTTCAGTATTTCAAGCTCCCTATGATCGGTTTCAACTTGAACATTGCACTTGTAAATACCAATGAAAGCACTTACAATAGACTCCCAACTAGAGGTTTTTTCTTTTTCAAGAGAAAAGTACCATTGTTGACACACAGTTTCTAAAGATAAAGAAAACACAGAATGAAAAGCTTTCTTATCTATTCCCTTAATGTTCATTACAGTTTCAAATGCTCTTAAATGAAAATAAGTGTTATCCATTGGCTTGAATTTCGGGATGTCGTTGGCGTTGAACTTCTGCGGAAGAAGGTCCTTGTCTACCGAGACCCCTTTCGAGCTAATCCCCTAGAATCAATAATCATTGGATAGTTTTCTCAAACATTCCTAAATGAGCTCCATTTGTTGTTGTCTTAGAGGGTCATTAATTTGAAGAGTTAAACCCTTCAACATTTCAGCCAAGTTAGCCACTTGTCCCTTAACTTCGTTGAGTTCTTCTTGACTTGCCATTATCTTCTTAGCTTTCCTTTTCCTACCGATCAGCTTATCAAAAAGTAAGACTTGAACGAAAGTGTTTTCCTTGATTATACGCCCTTCCTTTCTTGACCACGCGCTGTAAATTAAACCAAATTCGTTTTAATGACACGACTCAAATTGACTTTCATTTTATGGTTTAAAAGCAACAAAAAAAAATTAGGGTGAGTATTTGCATATTTTTGGGAATGGGTTCAAACAAGTGGTTTAATTTGAGGATTAATATCCGACTTACCCCCTTAAAAAATGACGGAAAACACGCATTCGAGACTTTCTAGACATGGCCATAGTGTGACAAACAATTTAAGTGTGTGCTTTATAAGTGTGTGCAAGTGACATGCTTTGACTCTTGTGTGTGACCATGGGACTAAGTGCCTAGACTCTATTAAAGACTTAAACAAGGTTTAAACCATAGATAAACTGGTGAAACTGCTTAGCAGACTGTTAAATTAGACTCGTCGTAATGACTCGAGTAAGAAACAGGACTGTCGTCGGAACAACAGAACTGTCGCCGCTGTTTAAAGCCTGTCGCCAAATGACAAAGTTGTCGCCAAGCAACAGATAGTAAACAGAGGCGCCATAGCCCAAATTTCTGCGCCATAGCAGGAACATTAATCTGGACTATTTCCAGTAATTTTACTCTAAGGGGACATGCCTAAATTCGTACTAAGTCATATTGATTAATTTATTAGCCTTTAATTAGTCACAATAATTAATTAATTAATTAATTAATTAATTAGAAGTCCTTTTTAGTCATTACTTGGTTTTTTTAGACTTAAACACAAGTCAAACAAACGGTTAGCACATACATAGTATGCACAAGCAAAGATGCACAAGTAGTTCACATAGTCACAATATGATGCAATGAGTTTGCAACCTAACCATGTCTCTAGCTCTCCAAAGTTCAAAGATATGGGTATGTCAAAGAGGGTCTATGGTTATGAGTCCAGATGCATCGCGCGGAAGCCTTACCTTTGGAAGGGTTGGCGCGTATGGATGGGACCCCACAAGTTAAAACTTGCTTCCACGGTTTGGTGAATTCACAAACTCGGATGTACCCGTTGTTGCCAGGAGCGTTCGATTGGGTAGATGCAGCGTGAACCCCTAGAGGGTTATGGCCATATGTAGAACACATATGGGTTTCAGAAAAGAGAGAAAAACTCAATCAGGAAGTAGAATCGAGCCAACAGTGCTAGAAATAGTAAAAACAAGAAGGCAGAGTTCTGGCTCGGTATTGGAAGAACTTGGCGCCCGACTACAGGGACTGTAGCCGCAAAAGAACCCCTGTCGCCAAACGACAGACTTGTCGCCAGGCGACAGAAGCTCTTTACAGGCGACATGCACTGTTTTCCAGACGCTAGTTCCTACATGCCTCAGCAGGTATTCGGGTTCTTAGAATTTTCCAGATTTCGCAGTATTATTTCGATTCTATTTGTGAAAGATATTTTTAACTCATTTCAGTTGCTTGCTTTCCTATCGACTGGCTACGATTAAGAAGAGGCGAGCTACTTTGGCCGGCGAATTTCGCCAGAGGATTCTTTCGGCGAGTCGTGCGTCGGTGAGTATTTTGACAACACATTTGTATCTTTCTTTACATGTTTATTATTTTTTTTTGATGATTTTCATGTGATTGTATTAGATCGATCTCCATCCTTGGAGTTAAATTGTCAGAGTCCCTGAAGATATCCGTTCTGGCATGGTTCGTTGCCAGTTCCGGGCTATCTACTCGGGACTTCCGGTGCTGCAAAGGCAAACGCTTGGTTTTTAGGCGAGCGCGTTCTCCGGCAACATTCGTCAAAGGAGCCTGTGGTCCCTGTGGATTCTCCAATCCGGATGCTACGTCCGGATTTGCTGTCGACCGAGGATCGAGCTCAGGCGATCCTTGGTTATCCAGCAGATCAGCTGGTGCTGCCGGATGCTTCTTATCTGGCTTTCATTGCATCCAGGCTGACTCCTTTCCCAGCTTTTGTTCCGTTTAGTATCTCGATTCTCTTTTTTTTTTCTATTTATTTTTTCGGAACTTCGACCCTCTTTTTTATTACTACCTCCGGTTCATTTTACTTGCAACAATTTCCTTTTTGGGGTGGTTCATATTACTCGCAACAAATTTTTTTTTTCCTTATTTAGTAACTTTTGAACTGCACAATTACATATATGCCCTTACTTTTTTTCTAATCCTACTACTTAACAATTTTAATTGGATTTGCTTAGTTTTATGTTTTGATTAATTAACCTAACTATTCCCACCAAATTTACCCATTTCCCTTTAAAATCCTTCATCTCCCAACCACCTTCATTGAATCTGCATTCAATACAGATTGAAGATGGTTGAGAGCATTCAATTCTGGGAAATTTTCCTAGAAAACCCACCCTCTCCCAAACCCTACTGCTTTAAATTGTTCACTCTCTCACTCTCTCTCCTCTTTGCCTTCTCTTTGTCTTCTCGTATACTTCATCTTCTTCTCTTCTCTCTCTTCGTTTTCTGGGTTCTGCTCCTTCCTCACTCTTCAACTCTCCATCAAAATGTCTCAAAACCCACCAAAAACTCCAGATCTCATCTGCCTTGAGTCCCTTTCTTCCGGATCTACACGTTCACCCCCTAAAGAGGGTGTAACTAGGTTTGTGCCTAGGCGTGGTTCTCGTGTTATGAAGCCTATCCGTCGTGCTTCGATCATTGCGAGAAGGAGGATTAGAGGGGCGAAGCTTTATGAATACATTTCCAGTGATGAGGATGAGCAGCCCATGCCCACTTCTGGCTCTAAAAGACCTGTTGCAGCAACTGAAAGCCCAGATCTTGAGGTTGTTGCAACTAGGGCTGGCAAATGGATCAGGTCGGGTCGGGTTCGTGTTCGGGTCAGTTGATTTCGGGTCAGCTACCCCCCAACCCTAACCTGATCCATTTAATTTATCGGGTCGAAAACCCGAACCTGAACCTGATATTATCGGGTTCGGGTCAACCCGAAATTGACCTTATCTGACCTGACCTTTTTTTTTTGGGTTTTAAATTTTTAATCAGATTATTCAACCTGAAACTAGCCTGATTTGTTTTTCTAATAACTTTAATTATCAAACCCATTGATATTATCAAACGAACACTCAAGTTCATAGACACATTGCTTTAGTTGAAACCAAAATACTATGTAAACAACATATTTTATTGAAACCAAAATTAACTAAAAGAAGTGTTCTTAATGAACGAGCGAGTAATAAACATAAAAATCAATAAATTACAAGGTAAATAACAAAAACATGAAAAAAAAAACAATTATCATCAGATTTATCACATTTACTAGCTTGCAATATCGTCAGTAGTGTCGCCGCTGCCGCCACCTCTCATTCTTCCATAATTTAATGTGTGGGAAGTCTGGGAACTGCCTGCCTTACTCTTGAATTGCAATATGGAATTATGGATCTCCACAATTGAAGAGAGAGAAAATTGAGAGATAACTTGAAATAGGAGAGAGAAAGGGCTTCTTACGGCTGCTGAAAGAGGATTGAGAGTGTGATAGGATTTAGGGTTTTATGTTTTATTAGAATTAAATATGGTCTTGGGCTAGTTTACTTCAGCATTTTTTTTTTTGCCTATTTCACTTATTTCGGGTTAAGTGGGTCATTTTCGGGTTGAAAATGTCAACCTTAACCTAACCCATTTAATTATCAGGTCGGGTTCGTGTCGACCCATTTAAGTTTTCGGGTCAAGAATCTCAACCCAAACCTGCTATTTTCGGGTCGGGTTCGGGTCGTGTTTTCGGGTCGGATCAGTTTTTGCCAGCCCTAGTTGCAACCAAAGAAGGCGGATCTGGTTCTTCCGTCCCTATATCAGCTCCTTCACCACCACAAGAAGCCATCTCATCAACTGGGTCTTCGGCTTTTCCTGAACTGACTGCCGGAGGAGTTCTCCAGCCACCAGCTACGCATCCTATGATGGGTGGGAGTTCTGCAGGCCCAAGCTCTGGTTCCAAGAGGATCAGATCTGGACTACCTGAAGGGCTTGAGCCTGATGATGTTGTGGAGGCTTACCGTTTGATCTACTACCCCCAGTAGTCCCTTTCCCCATACTAATTTGGGCAGCGTAATTTCTATCACCCCTTTCTCCTGTTACTGTTCCAATTTAGTGATATTCATGCTTATATGCTGCATACTGGTTTTTGTGACTCTGATTTTGGTTATGTTGGCTGTTATGTTACTGTATTTATGAGTCCCTGTGTTCTTGGCTTTTATGCTACTCAAATTCTGGTGTATTGACTGTTGTTGGTGTGTTGGAGTTGCCTGTAAACTGTGTTGTTGTGCTGGATTTGGTTTTCCCTTGTGTTGTTGTGTTGGATCTGGTTTTCCCTTGTGTTGTTGTGTTGGATCTGGTTGATCTTGTGATTTTGTGTTGTTGGTGTGTTGGATTTTTTGCTGGAGAATTTGAGTCCCCTGTGTTTGTTGTAATGAGTCCCCCCTAATGAAATGCATGTTACCCAATCCCATCCAGATGATGAAGGGACTCATCAGATAGCTAATTTGAGTAAGATGGCTGCTCTAGTACCCTCTATTTGAGGAGTATTATCGAGGTACCACAACTCAGAGATGCCTTGAAAGATAAAAAAAAAACCCACTGATGGATGGTTGTTACCTAATACAGAGATTGCTAACATTAATGTCCCAAAAACTGGTACTTGATACTTACATACCTTCAATTGCATCTAAGACTGCCTATCTATGAATACACAATGTTTGATATCAAAATACACCTAACCATTAATTTTGAAAACAACAAAAAACATGTTAAAATCATACTGGTTATGTGTGGCAGTCTATGCTTCATCTTGTATGATATGCATCCCTTTTATCTTCAGTCTACATCTACCTCCATTTGGTTTTCATTTGCAACACTTGTTGGAATAATGATTGAATCAAGGTAGTGTACTACCTCTGCAATGAGTTCCTTGTCCACCTCTAGCAAATCTGGTAGAGCACCTTGCCTATCTAAACTCCTTTTTTTCATGTGTGGTGGTGTGTAGTTGTTACCCCCTTTTCTTCTTAACACCTCTATCATGCAAGATTGGAGAGTAATCCAACAATATTTATTAAGCTCTGCCTCAAATCCATTGAATGCTATTTCTACTTCTCTTATAAGATCATCTAAATTTTGAGGGAATGACTGATACTGCAATGATTGAATGACATTGAAGAGTCCTAAGTCTAAAACATTCATGTCTGGTGATTGTGCTGGTTGAAAAACAAAGTTGATGTTGAACCCATATGCTTTACATGCTTCCTGAAATTCTTCATCTTGTGGTATTTGGTGAGGCCTAGCATTGTCCCACTGAATTGTGATGTCCTTGGGCAGTTGGGGTGGCCATTGTGCATGTATTGTGGGCAAAACATGGTTAAGTAGCATGTCCCTTATAGCTTCTTTGTTTATGCTCTGCACTGCCTTAGCTTCAATTGTACCCTTGTCTCTGTTTTTGCTTTTTTTCTTTGCTTGCTCATACTTGACAAAGGGAAAAAGACCATACTTACCATCATGTAGTAATTGTTTGTTCTCATCATACAATGGTTTCCCAACCATGCCCATAAACATTGCCTTCACCTTAAATCTCCTTGACTGATGTGCTCTGTATGGATTTTCTTCTGCTAGTAACAGGTAGAATGTTCTTGTTTCTGGGTTTATGAAAAACCACTTCTCATCAATGTGTATCCATTGTTGCATATCAACAAAAGAAGGGTCCCCTTCTGTAGGAATAGGGGTAATGTGACTTAGAACCCATTTCAGTCTTGCAATTTTATGGTTGTCAGTCAGTGCTGGTTTGTTTGTGCTTGTGTGTGTTCTTAGTCTACCCCTTTTCCTTAACCTATGAATTGCAGACTTAGAAATATGAAGGGCTGCAGCATACCCTCTTTCAGTCTGTCTCTTGTACAAAGGGACAGATGTTAAGAATTCATCAGTGTATTCCTTTTGTTTTCTACCACAAGCACCTACTTTCTTAGTCCTAACATCTACACCATTCCCTTCTAGCATGTGTTGTTTAATTACCTTAAACCATCTTGTTGTTGTTGATCTATGCACATAATGCTTTATAGCCAAGTGTGATAGAAATCCTCTTGGCAAAGAGTCCCCCTCCATATTGGGCATGATCTCATCAACAAGATTCCTCTTTTCTTCCACTGTCATTTCCCTTTGTTGTCTGCCATACACATGTTCTGCATCTTGTTGTTCAGCATCATCATCTACATCATAACCTTCTAGTTCCTCTGAGCTGTTGTTGTTATCATCACTGTATTCCGCACTCCATTGATGCCATGTTGCCATATCTTGTTCCTCATCATAAAGCTGATTTGCATTGAAGAAGAGTTCTTCAAAGAACTCTGCCATGAGTCCGTGGCTGGAACTTTTTGGATGGTCTTCAACGGAGCCTAGTACAAATGGACATAGATGCTGCTTTTGATTAACTTAGCACTGTGAATGTAGGCTGATTATAAACTAATTTTAGGATGATGTAATTCGTAGGGTTCTGTTTTGTAAACACTTAATTATACACTTATTACCCCCCCAAACCCCGTCCCTGTGTGTCTTTTGTTTGAAAAACAATTACTCTTGTGTTTGGATGAATCCTCTTTTTATAAGGGGATGTTACTTGAATGCCAAGCTGAATTGGATTTGGGGTATTTGGCAGAAAATTTGAATTTTGCTTGAAAATTTGAGAGGGAAATGCTTGTCAAATTTTGTGTAAAGGAGTCCCTTTAAAAATTGGCTGCAAAAAAAAAGGGAGGGAATGCCTTTCCCATGTGAAAAATCAGAAAAAATTGGGTGGGAAAGGTCCACCTAAGCATACTTTCCCACCCTTCCTACTTTTATTAAAAATTGGGACCACATACTTTCCCTCCTTATTATCTCCCTTAATTGCTAAACTATCTCATGCATTAAGCCCCTTAAAAGTTTTGTCTTGGTTTGCGTAAACTTGTACTTTGTTGCAAGTAAAATGAACCGGAGGTAGTATTTTATTATATTTTTTTAGCGGGTCGAACTAGGTGGTTGGGTGCCTCCTTCAGCGGAGATCACGTATACCGATGCTGTTGGGTCGATGACGTAGAGAAAACTAGGTCGTTAAACTAATCCTCCCTACGGTCAAACAAATCTATAATCACTCAACTACCTAAATACAAGTATAGAGGCAAGTCAAGGGTCGAACCACTAGGAACGGTTATATTCAAGTATTTCTAATTAACGCCTAAGCTAGGTCGAAGTCTAAGGTGAAAGGTAACACTATTCTACTTCCTAAACCAAGAATCAAACAAACAAATGAAACACTAGGGAATGAGGATCTACATGCATTCATGAAAACAAAGCTAATTAGGGAGTCAAGCAATCCAAGAAATTGATAGACAAATAGTAGGAGCAATTAGGAGCATTCAAATAATTATCCTCATACTCTCTAACATAGATTTCCCTAGTGCTAAACAATATGAAGAAACATAATCAAATACTCAACTAATTATGATCAAATCAATATCAAGTGGTCATGTCAATCAATTCAATCATGCAATCAATGCTAGCAATCATGGTTAGCTACTCGAATCAAACTTATGCAACATGCAAACCTCTACACTACTACAAAAAGGAGAATACACATCGCCTAAAATAGGGTATATAGAGCGCCTCTAAGGCGCTTCTCTAAGGGGGTGCCCTATAAAGTCTACACAACGCCTATTTGAGGCAATCTATATCTAATAGGATATAGAGCGCCTGTCTAAGATAACAGCTTTCTATTCCAAGTATAAAATAATAAAAAAAAACATGGAAAACAGAGTTGTCATCTATAGATAGGCGCTCTGTAGTTATGTGAAACAAGAACGCTTATCATAGATAGGCGTTCTCTTTTCCATACTTATTTTTTAAAAAAAAAATTATTATTATTATTATTATTTATCAATATTATTGATAAATAATAATAATAATATTATGTACATAATTAATAAAACACCGTAATAACATTTTTATTTATCAAAAAAATTATATACAAATATTTCAATTACATACAATAAATAATCTAGGGGGGAAATATTATATTGCTAGTACAAGTTGAGACAACCACCACTGCTATTAGTGCCGAAAGCCAGCAACACCTCCAAGCACCGCACCAATCAGCGATACAACCACCTCCTTTCCACCGACGTTCTAAATTTTGCAGTAACAATTGAAAACCCACCATTTCAATCAAAGCAGCCTCAACCCAAACCCCTGCTCACGAATCAACCACCCACAAATCAAAACAACAACTAAGAATCAACACTACCAAAAAAAAAAAAGATACATAATTAAGATACACTACCAAATCTAAAGGTGTAAATCAGAAGTTTCAGATTTAAAATTGATAATTAAGACTTAAAACGAACTGGTAAAATGAAAATCAGAAATTCGAATTAGAATAAAATCTAAATTAAAACATCCATAGAAAATAAATAAAATCAGAGATTTCAACATGAAAACCAAACACCCAAAGAGAAACCGCACCAAAAACCCACAGATCTAAAACAATTGAGAAGCAAATCAAAATTTGAAAATGAAAATCAGATCAGATATCTGAAAAAGAATGAAGTCATGAACTTTAGATCGGAAAAATAAGCCAAAAAAATCATAAAAATCACTTTAAAACAACCAAAAAACGAATTTGAACATTGAAATTAGAACAAAAATGAGATTAATCTTCACATACCTTATTACATCTATAGACTTCTCACTTTTTCAATGAGTTTTATTGCAACATTTGTACATTGAAATTCGAACACAAAATCCGGCTCGGTCGACAACGTTAGTTCGTAAAAAGATTAAGACCAACCACCGCGGACAAACCAAGGTTTAAGGTGCTGCCATGGTGGTGATGAACGAAGGTTTGGGATTGGCTTAAATCTATTACAGGTTGGAGCCTTGGAGGTGATGATGGCAGTAGAATATGGTGTAATTGAGGGATGAAGTTAGAAATTAGAGGAGACAGAACTCAGAGAAGTAGTAAGGGTTAGAGGAGAGAGATGTGGAATGAAATATGAAATTAGAGAAGTGACGGCTATAGCTCTTGATTGAGAGGAAAGGAGTTAGGGTTTGTGAGGTGCACGGTTTTTTTTTCCTTTTTTTGATTTTTTTTTTTTTTTATAATACTTATAGAACGCTTAAACAAGAGAGGTGCTCTATATTGTCTAGTTTAAATTTTGTATGTATCAAATAGAGCGGTTAACTTTAATAGGCGTTTTATAGGTTTAACATACAAAGCGCTGATCTTACATAGGCGCTCTATATAATTCTAGAGATCGCCTATGCAACTTGACAGTTGTGTATTGTGTGTTACTTATTCCTGTTTTTTGTGGTAGTTCTATGAATCAATGTAATCACAACACAAGAACTACTCAAATTCCCAAAATAGTCTCAATCCATCAATCACACATGTTTACCCAAACACAAGCAAGTAAACTACTCAAAAAACATGATCAAATGAACAACCAAACAATTAGAATCATCAAAACCAATAACAACATTAAACAACAAAATCAACCAAACAACATGAAATTAAACCAAGCAAATAAAGAGGAGAGAGAATGAGAAATGCTCATTGATTGATTAAGAAGATCTTCAATACAATTGTCACCATTGAATCTTCAATCTCTCAAATTACCATTGAAATCTCTCACTTTCTCTCTCTAAAACTACTCTTAAACTAGCCTAATCTAGAGAGAGAAGCTCTCAACCAAAGAGAGAGAAAGCTATTCTAAAACTAAGAATTACATGAATAAAGAAAAAAATAATGAAAACCAAAAAAAACCATCTAAAAACAAAACGAGAACGAAACTTTAATCGTAAAAGACCCCGAAACCCGCGCCCACGGCCAAAGCCCTAGCCCGCGGGGTCAAGGTCCGCCCCCACGGGGAGCCCGCGGCCAGCCCTTGGGGGCTTACTGCCTAAAAACGTATGTTTTGGAGATGCAGCAACCCCGCCCCCGCGGGTACTGTAGCCAGCGCCCGTAGCAGTTTTCCAGGGCCAACTTCAGAAGGCTGTAATTTCTGATCTAAGAACTATATGAAGGCTTGCAACCTATCATTAGAAAGCCCTTCAAGTCTAGTTCCCAACCCAACTTAAATCACCCCAATCCGATTTGTAGAACTTGAGATATGACTGAAACAATGCACAAAGGTCCAATTTGATATTTTGCAATCCTTCGTTTTCCTTTGTTTCAAACTCAAATTCAATTCCGAAAAGTGCATATTGATCCTAGTGGGTGCTATTTTCAATTCCCATGCATATAGCTCGCGGCGTACCTACAAAACAAGACAAAGAAACGGAGAAACGAGAGAAATATCCAAGAATTGAATAAGATGATAAGAAAACCATTAAAAGCAGGCATTTCTCTAAACTAACACATAAACACGCAAATCGAGCATTATTCTCTAAAAACATGACATCAATGACTAAAAAGGAGCATAGAAATATAAAGAAAACATAGCCTAAAGGTTCCATAAATGGCACGGATTAAATTCCCCCCAGCTAAACTTTTGCTCGTCCTCGAGCAAAACAAAATCCAACCTAAGGGAAAAATGAAGACATTATTCAAGCAAAGCAAGAAACAAGAAAACTAGAGAAGATGGGAATATACACTAACTCACTTTCGTAGGAATGACGGTCAATTTTAGCAACTAAAGACAAGCCATTTAAACCCCTAGATCGCCCTAGAGGACGAGTGATGCTCTCGTTAGGGTATGCTAGGAGTTTAACCCATAACATTCATAATAATACAAACAAGGCAAAGCAAGAAAAGGTAACCAAAAGAAAAGAAAAGCAGCAAATTTTCATGAAAGGAATTTTCCAAATGTACAAGCATAAATGAATGCAAATATTTCTAAACAACTAAAGGATTGCACGCTCAAAGATACCTTAGGTTGATTAAAACATAAATATGCTAAGCATAGGACCTAGTATCACACCGCACTTTCATCCCAAACGGTCTTACAGCCTTCCCCCTACTGAACTCATATCTCCCCTTAGTGAGCATCTCATAGATTGCGCGAAGGAATCGGAAAAAAGATCAAATTTTTGGCTACTCGACATCTTGACTACGCATCCCCTTTCCTTAGGCTATAACCCATGATTCTCTCCACCAATGAATGAATCAACTCCTAGGTCAAACGGTCTTCCCAAAGGTTGTAACGTAAGGCAAAAAGGGTTAAGGTAGGCTAAATTTAAAATTTGGTGGTTAACCTTATTAATTGTGAAGCAAAGATTGGTCAAATCTCAACACCAAACTCAAGTAATCACCAAACAAAAATATATTAACACCCCCAAGCTTATTCAAATCTAAGATCACAAACATATATACACAAAAAGCGTTAGAACGCTTCGCCCCAAGCTTAAATGAAGCATTGTCCTCAATGCTCAAAAAGGAAGAATACTCACATCAAAATATTTTTGCATTTTTCATTTTTCACTTTTTTTTTTTGCATTTTCTCATTTTCGATTTTTTTGTGTTTTCTCTTACTCTTTATAAGCATTAGTCCTTGCCTCTTTTGAATAATGATGGCTTTTTCAAATTTGCATTTATTATTGTCCTTGCCTTTTAACTAGTGACAACTTTTACTTAGTCATTTGCCATTATTTACGAAATATATACAACTCAACCTTGTTCACCAATTCGAACAAAAATCCAAACTTATACACCACAATCATCCAATATTGACCATTGCTTCACAAAAACCAAAAAAATGAAAAGGAAACAAAAGGCTCAAGATATCTAATTATGCAGCTTGAAAAGAAGGGAAAAAGGTTCAAAGGGCTAGCAAGAAGGCAAATGTATCCCTAAACCCAAAAGTAAAATTAAGGAAACTATCCTAGAAAAACGAAAAATACCTCCCCGAAAAGATGTCTTTGTCCTCCCTAGGTGGTTCGATCTCGATCTTAGGAATCGTAAGTTAAGATTCTAGATTAGGTTTGCGAAAGTCAAGGACCCATGCCGCTAATGCAAGAATATGTTGAAAGCTTGAAAAAGTGTAAATCTCACATGGTTGTAGCAAAAACTAACTAAGGTTGTCAAATCGAAGATAGGGAGCAACTACAAAACATGCCACAAACAAGTAGAATCCGGCTTCATGTAGTTCTAGAAAACTACCTTAGCATGCTTTATCCTATAATCAAGCAAACGTAATCTCAAACCGTGCACACCACTAATATTTAGGAAGAAAAGCATTCAAGTATACAAGTCCAAATGTTATTATGTCTAAAGCAAGAACAAAACAAAACACATTGAAAATTTGCCTTGATAGAAACAAAAATATTTTTGGAGTTTTTCAAAATATAAGAACTTGGAAAAGCATATACAAAGGTGCATAGCATATATGAATCAACATCCCACCAGACATGATAGAATACCCTCCCCCAAGCTTGAATGAGACATACACTCAAACACAAATCAAATAATCCATGGGAGGGGAAAGCAAGGAGATCAATCCAACAAACCAACATATGTCCAACATGGCATCAACCATTAGAAAAAGAGCAAGGAAGGATATTACCGGATATTAGGTGGGTGTAAATACCCGCAAATGACCAAATTTTAACCTTTCAAAGCTAACATCCTCTTATATTGAATTTTGGCTTCCATATGCTAGCAAAAATAGGAGTCAACCTTCCTTGATTCTTGATCCACATTGAAGCACAAAAGTATATCAAGTCATGTACCTAGGAAAAAGCACACAAACATTTCCATGAGGGAAAGTCTATATTAAAAAAAAGAAAAGAAAATCTAATCTAAAACACAGGTTACTTCCCGAGAAAGGCTTGTTTAAGGTCCAAGCTTGACCGCTCTAGTAAAATAGTATTGCAACGAACGCAAAAGCTTGTCAAATGCACTACTACACATATCATATGAAAGAAAGTATGCACATGACAAAATGAAGGCATGCAACAAGCTTAGTGCACATCTATGAGGTTGAGAAGAGGAATGCCAAGAAGAAGAAGGAGAGAAGGGAAAAACAAGAATAAGAAAAAGGAAGAGAAATTAAAGAAAAAGAAGAAGGCATACTCTTCCCAACAAAATATTTTTGGTTGGAAATCCCACCATCATCCTCAAAAGTCATAAAATGAGGCACTTGGGGGACTAAAGGCTCTTCAAGAGGAAGAAATATGAGAAAAGAAGGTAATGACATGGGATAGGCGGGAACAAGATCAAGCTTTCTTGAAAATAAGGTGTAAGGTGAAGAAATGGGAATTAGTTTCTCACATACACAACTATCCATTGAAACACAAGCTCTCTCATCCAATGAACTCACATCCAAAGGGCTCTCCTCCAACTCATCATCACTCAAATTAAGCTCATTCTCAATCACATCCTCCTCATAAACTTCACACCCTAAATGGGCTCTCAAAAGCCACAAATCATCATCAAGGTTCAAAGGAAGCTCATCAAAGGGTTGAGGGTCAAACTTGGGAGGTAGCTCAAAATAAACATGAGAGGTACAATCTCCCTTCAAAATGGACTCGTCCATCACGACGGTGGAAAATGTAGAAGAGAAAGGTTCATCAAAGGTGAAAGAGGGAGGCAATGGTTTAAGATTTGAGATAGGAATTGGAGACTCAACCTCACAAAACGCTTCACTCTCATCTTCATAATCATCAAAAGTAGGCTCTACATCCTCAACCTTATCATATGGAACCTTTTCTTCATCAAAATCATCAAAGCTTAAGGCCTCACCCTCAAAGCAACCATGGTCATCATGCAAAGGGGATGGAGTGGAAGAAGGTTGGTTTTCAAAATTAAGGAATGGAGGAATGAAATCATAATCAAGGGAGTTGGGTGGGAGAATTGACTCACTAATTGGTTTGTCAAAACTTAAAACTTCTTTGTCCTCATCATCCTCAAATATCTAATCTCCCATGGAGACTACTTCATCCTCCTCATCCATACTCTCTTTCCTAACAACTTCTTCACGCTTTAAAAATTGCAGTGTCCCATCCTTCATAACTTGAATTACCATCTCTTCAATATTAAGAGAAGTCAAAAATTTTAGTTTCTCTTCAGCTCCCTCTAAAGGCTCAATGGAACAATATTCAAATTTAGAAGGAGGTTTAAAATACAAAATCCGTTTAGGAACGTCCATCTCTACACCCTTTTCCTCACTCATAGGCTCTCAGACATCCTCCTTGCACACTTTGGAGCTCTCAAAACAATCATCGTCATCATCTTCCATATCTTCCAATGTGGTAGAAACTTCATTTACATTCAATAATGATGACAATTGACTCTCCATCTCCTCATTCTTCCTAAAAACACCCTCATTACTCTCTTCTAACTTTTTCAACATTTCCATTTGGCTTCTTACAATCTCCAAATATCTCATCTCATTTGGTTCCAAATTAGAATTCATCTCCAATTTTCTCAAAGAACCACCAATTTGATTATAAGAAGACTCAAAGGTAGGATCTAAAGATTGGAAAGATGAAGAGCATTGAGGAGCATCATGGGGAAAAGAATTATGTTCAAGCACGCAAGGATCAACATTAGAGATATGAGTGGCATCATCAAATTGGGGAATGGGGGCACAAGTAGGCATGCAAGATTCATCATTCATGGAACATGGACCATAACAATTGATTTGGGTAAAAATACCCAAGGCCAGTTGGCCCACTCAAAGTCCGCCACGTGTCACTGAAAGGGGCGCCACCATGGACCAATCAGGGAATGACACGTGGCAGACAGATAAAAGGATCTGGGATTGGCGGCTTTTAGGCCCAAATCCCGAGGTCTGCTAAGCTGCACGAAACCCTAGTAAGTGCACGCTTTTCGAGAAGCCTATAAGTAGGAGTTGACCTCCTCATTTATGGGTTCGGATTTTACAAGATACACACACCTTTTTAGCCGTTGACGTTGACATTGACGTTTTACACTTTACACTCAGTGATTACCAATCATTGTTAGAACTGTCACCCCCAAGGGTACAGTACACTTGAGCTCGGAATCCGAGCAGATATCCTTTACGTTCCGCACCTTATTCTTCGAACTTTGACTAACTTAAGCTTCGGAGGCGGACCACCGACCATTCGGTGCTCCGTTGTTTTGCAGGTACAGGCATCCAAGTGAGCGACCAGTCTTAGTGTTGTAACTCTCCCGAGGGACTCAAAAAACCCCGAAACATTTGGCGCCGTCTGTGGGGAGAGTACCTCTAAGATGGTCACTTCGGAAACTGTACCAATTGATGTAACCAATCGGCCTCCGGAGACCAAACAGCTACCAGAGACCAATCGGTCCCTGGACGAAGTGTTGGTCCAGACGGACCATGATTCAGGTGACGACGGTGACGTCGAAACTTATACTGCTAGAGATGGGTCTCTCATCTCCAGGCGCATCCACAGCAAAGAAAAGCGGGAACGCCCTCACTCTCAGAATGCTCCGGGCAAACCAGTCGGACATTCAAAAAAGCCGTCTGATTCTACCCATGCAGAAGGGTCAGACCCAGTAACTAGAGATGAGCTCATGAAGCTTGTGAGCACTCTCCGTGTTGAGATAAAACAACTCACCAACAAGAAGTCGGCTACTCCTTCCAAGGAGCAGTCGGCCAAGAAGTCAGCCCAATTGGGCAAGCACAAGTCGATCAGGGACCGACAGCCGACTCCTCATCCCAAGGACACGGCTCGGCCTCAGTTTGACCTTTCGAGACTCCGTTTCCCAGAAACAGTTGCAAGAAAAGCCATTCGGCATGTTCAGCCGGATGGTAACAAGAAAACATTCTCTGATGCTCGGCATTACATCGAGCAGAAAAGAAATGAGCTTTCAGAGTCGGCCTCAACATCGACTTATCATGAAAGCACTCAGCATACCTCATTAAGGTATTCACAATCTGTGCATGAGACTCCAATAAGCAGCCCCCTGGTTCAAGTTGGACCTCATGTCATCCAGCCGGCCCAGTACATGGCTCAGCCAATGTACCAATCGCCAGCTCAACCATACATTCGGCCTGCCTTTTATAGAGGACAGGCGGCATGCGGCTATCAGCCCATGGACTGGCAGCTTAGGCTGCAGCACCTTGGAGTCCAACCCACTGCTTTCTCCAAGGAAATTACCGACGCCGAACAGCCGGCCAAGGTTAAAAATGTGTTGGTAGGAGCCTATGATGGGACCACCAACCCTGAAGACCACCTGCTAGCATACACCCACCTCATGTATTTACAAGGGTTGGATGATGCCGCATGGTGTCCCTGCTTTCCAGCCACCCTGAAGGGCATAACCCAGCAGTGGTTCGGCAACTTGCCGGCTGGTTGCGTCAATAGCTTCAAGACGCTTGCGTTCTTGTTTGCTTCCAACTTCCCCATGAATATCCCTGCCAAGAAGACAAGCCTTGATCTTGGTAATGTACAGCAGGGAGATAGGGAAGGTTTGCGTTCCTATGTCAGGCGGTTCAATCTGGTACGAATCCAGATCCATGGGCTATCTGACGAGGTCGCCTTCACAGACTTTTTCAAGGGTCTGAAGGACAGTTCTACTTTCAAGTATGAACTGGTCCGAAAGCAAATTTTCACTCTGTAGGGAGCACTGCAAGAGGCGGAAGCCTATATACAGGCGACCGAACTCTGCTCCTCCACCAAGCAGTCGGACTCTAAGAAGTTCGACCGACAGCAGGAGAGTCGGCCTGCTCAGTCGGCTCCCAAGACAGAAGAGAGCAAAAAGAAAAAACAAGTCTGGGTCGTTGATACACTAGGCGAAAAAACTAGTTGGCCACCGGTTCAAAACCCCCCTATGCCACCGGTTTTGAACCGGTGGTCAGTTGGGGGGTGGCAAATCCTAGAACAAAAGGCCACCGGTTCAAAACCGGTGGCAAATTAACTAATTGCCACCGGTTAACCGGTGGCAATAATGCTTCCCGGTTTTTTTTTTTAATATTTAAGATAAATGCCATCGGTTAACCGGTGGCAATAACATGTAATTTATTTTTTTTTTTTTTTTGCCTTTTGCTTGTTCTGCAATTATAATAAAAATAATATAAAAACACCATGTAAAATGCAAACCAAACATCACAGTATAGCAGAAGCGCAAAAACAATGAAATGTAATCCCATTATATTCAACAAGTAAATTGTTATTGTACAATACAAAAAAAAAATTAAAAATTACAATGAATTATTATGAAATTCAACTCAGAAATTGTTGTTGTACAATATATATAAAAAATACATCAAAAAAATTATTCCAAAATCAAGTCTTGAATCCTTGTTTCCTTAATTAACACCTGCATCAATTAAAACCAAAAATTATTAAAATTTAAAAAAAAATGCGAAAAAAAAACCTGAAAACTCATGCAAATCAATTAAAGTCAGCAAACCAGAAAATCAATTAAACCCAGCAAATAATTAAACCCAGCAAATTTATTAACCCCAAAACTTTCTAAACTCAATTAAACCCAGAAAAATTTCGATTGAAAACCCAGAAAAATTTCGATTGAAAACCCAGAAAAAATCAAATAAAAATCGAATTAATGCCGATTTTAAAACTCAGAAAATTCGAATTAAAAAGCCCAGAAAAATTCTATTTAAAAACCCAGATAAATTGGAATTAAAAACCCAGAAAAACCAAGAAGAAATCGAATAAAATAGATTAAAATCAAATAAAGTTCGAATTAAAATCGAGTAAAACCGAATTAAAATCGAGTAAAAACGAATTAAAATTGAATTAAAATTAAAAAAAAAATCGATTAAAATCAAACCCTAACCTCGATTAAAGTCGATAATGCTATGCATGTGTTCGTCGTTATTGTTGCGGGAGTGGTGGAACAATTGGTGGTGGTGGTGGAGATGCTGCGGTGGTGGTGAATTCGAGCAAGAGAAGGAGATGAGAAGAAGGAGATGAGAAAGAGAAAGAGAAGGGGGGGATCGAAGAAGAAGGAGGAGATAGAAGAAGAAGGAGATCGAAGAAGAAGGAGGAGATAGAAGAAGAAGGAGATCGAATTGAGAGGGGAGAGCAGGAGAGAGAAAGAGGAGAGGGGAGAGCAGGAGAGAGAAAGAGGATGAGCGGCTGTGAGGAAAATGAGTAGGGTTTGGGGTTTATAAGGGGGGTGGTTTTTTTTTAATTGATTATTGCCACCGGTTCAAACCGGTGGCCTTTACTATTTTTGCCACCGGTTCGGTTTGAACCGGTGGCAATTTAAATTTGCCTATCCCGCCTATTTTTTAAGCCACCGGTTTTCGAAAACCGGTGGCCATAGAGCGGTGCCTCTTTGCATTTTTCTACTAGTGATAACTCTGATCAGCCGGCCAAGAAGAAAAAGAAAGAGTGGAAACCGTATGTTCCAAGGTACGAATTCCACAAAGACTGTTGTTCCATCTTGATAGAAATAAAGGACCGGCTGACTCTTGAGAAGCCGACTCCAATGAGAGGTTCCGTTGAACATCGGAACAAAAATAAACACTGCCATTTTCATGAAGACATCGGCCATGACACCAACGACTGTTTCAGTCTCAAACGAGAATGTGCCGCATGCGATTGGGAAACCATTTTTTCGACAACAAAGAAAAAATGAAAAAATAAAAGAAGAAACAGGCGTTACCTTTAGAAGAAGGGTAAAAGAGACGCTTGGTCGACTGAAGAACGGTCGGACAAGTAGGCCGAGTGTCGGATGCTTGAAAGATGAATACTTGGGGAATTTTGAGATTCTTAAAGTCAAAAGTCAGAGATTCTCCAAAGATTCGCAACGGTGTAACAATTCCAGGGGGGTGAAAACTTTCTATTTATAGAAGGGTTAAAAACCCTAAAATTTTCCCTCCTCAGTAATTTTTTGAATCCGACCAACCGGATGCCGACACCTGTCACAGGCAGCACGTGGCAAGCGCGTGTTACCTGTGAGGGGCAAATGATTTGGGTAAAAATACCCAAGGCCAGTTGGCCCACTCAGAGTCCGCCACGTGTCACTGTTGGGGTTTGGTGAGTCCGACTCACCGCGGAAACAAACCCAAAACCAAGACCGCACTCGCAATAAATAAAACCATAAACATAATTAAATTAATCACAAGATTAAGATAAGCTAATTACCCTTGACGCGTGCTTCGCTCCAAATGAGCTCTTACTTGAAAGCTTCAAGTCCCGCTCGCACGGAGACCTCCAACGAAGTCCACCCGCACCAACAAAACCGACTAGGTCCAATGTCTTGGAGTTAGCAAGACCCGACCAACAAAACCCGAGTAATAATATTGAGTTCAAAGGTTTTCACTAATTGTGATGCCTTTTCCAACTCTTACTCAAGCATCTTTCCCAATGCCCATACTTGGGTATTTATAGGAAATGATGGAGTATCATTTACTCTCCCATCAATGTGGGATAGTATGATTTTTCCATTTTATTTTAAAGCTAAAATAAAATCAATAATCAAGCTAGTAATAAATCAACAAGTGGCAAGCTCATGTGAGTGGTTAGGTGAGGACCATTTGGAGAAGGGGGGGACCAAACTTGCTCCCCACTCCCTCTCCCATAACCGGCCAACTCACTCCCCACACACTCAAGGACCACAAGCCACATGGCACCCACCCTTGGGCACCAAGGCAGCCAAGGTGGGCTGCCATGTGCTGCTGTCCGTGGCAGCCACGCCCAGCAAGCCCAGCAAGCCCAGCACTTGCATGCGGGCTGCTGCTGTTGCTGGCCAGCACGCCCAGCATGCTTGTGCGGGCTGCTGCTGCTGGCCTTGTGCCTCGGCCAGCGCTGCTAGGCAGCAAGCAATGGCCTAGCCATGCTGCTGCTAGCTGTGACGAGCTGGCGCGCCTAGCGTGCTAGCTCCAGCAGCTTGTTGCGGCATGGCTTGCTAGCCATTGCGCGCACAAGGCTGCGCCTAGCATGCTAGCACGCACTAGGCTGCGCCTAGCCTTGCGATGCTAGCATGAGTGCGCTAGCACGCACCAGCCAGCCTAGGCTCGGCTTGGTGCGCATGCTAGCCACCATGCTAGGCCATACGCCCTTAGCACTCGGTTTGCTAGGGCATTCCGATGCTAGGGGTATTTTGGTCTTTTGTTGATTTATTACTATTACTCGTCTCGTCTTTCACTATTTTTCGACTCGACTTCCGACGCTCGGTTTCGACGCTCTAAGCTCGAATTTCCGACGTCTCAATAAATATTACTCGGTCGACTCATTAATTCCTTCTGAATTAATTCGTCGTTTCGGTTTGTTGAATGCTTGGGTGTGACCCGAAGGGTTCAGTCAAGATTAAGCTGTAACATTAATTATCCATTAATATTACTGATCGGAAGCGGCCTCCACCCAGGCATTCCGATCACTTGACCTTACTGAATATATTAGCTTTCTAATAATTCTGAACCCGCTAACGGAATAGTACACTTGTTCGAAGGACACCATTCCTTTCAATCTCCCACTTGTCTTTCCGGACAAGTGCTCATTTTGTGTACAGCCCTTTCCTATGTCGCTTAATGTCTCTTCATGAACTATAAGGTAAGATTTATTTTGTCATCCTTATTACGTCCAGAAGTGTTTCCCGATTCCGAGTCCGACTGTCAATAAACAGATGATTTCTAAAATCCATCCGAGCACGGCCATGCATTTTACAGTCTCGCTCTACGAGAGGCCTTGTATACAACAAAGACATCTTCCCTATTTTACTAGGGGGACATTCCCAGTCTTGTAATGTAGCTCCTCTTACTGAGAGGACCTAGCCGCCCGAGTGTTGCCGTTATAATCCCCTATTACGGCAGACGTTTGACAACATCAAAGCGAACTAGTACTCAAACAAGAGAACTCACACTACTCATGGTCGAGGAAATAGGTTCCGATAGCCATAATGAGAAGTATACTTATGACAAATTTTTAATTTCTTAAAGTATTCTCATAGGTCGATCCAGTATGGTTCTAAACCAATACCTGTGCAAATGATTTACGACAATCATGTCCTCGTAGCACATGAAACGGTGCTATAAATCAGACTACACACTAATCTCAATTAGTCATTAATCGTCCATCGTTTAAATGACCTTGATTAGGGATAATTTTCGATTATAATATTCAATGTTCACTTAATAGGTGTTTCCTTACCAAGACTGGTCTTGATACCCTATTTTGAATATTCTCAGAATCGAATGGACTCATTATTTAATCCTAAACCACAATTAAATAGCATAATGGAGTAATAAAATGTTGCATGAAATTTTATATTACTCCAAAACATGAATGGTTTTCCTTAGTGTCTTACATTAACTTTTCTCAAAATTAACTAAAACACTAAACAAGGAAATCAAAGCCAGTCTCCTACATGCTTGATTCCCATTGCCTCAACGTGCTTGTTGTGCTTCACTTGAGGCAAAGGTTTAGTAAGTGGATCGGCTACATTGTCATCCGTTCCAACTTTGCAAATTCTGATTTCACCCTCTGATTTCCATTCTCGAATCATGTGAAATCGCCGCTTGACATGTTTGACCTTCTGATGTTCTCTAGGCTCTCTGGCCTGAGCAATAGCTCCATTGTTGTCACAATAGAGGGCTATTGGACCCTTTATAGAGGGTACAACATCAAGTTCGCCAACGAACTTACGAATCCAAACAGCCTCCTTAGCTGCTTCAGCAGCTGCCAAGTATTCGGCTTCAGTTGTAGAATCTGCAGTTGTACTCTGCTTTGCGCTCTTCCAACTAAACGCCCCTCCATTTAGACAGAACACATATCCAGATTGCGATTTGAAATCGTCTCTGTCAGTCTGGAAGCTTGCGTCGGTATAACCTTCCACAACCAAATCCTTTGTACCACCATACACCAGGAATTTATCCTTGTTCCTTTTCAGGTACTTTAGGATATTTTTGGCCGCAGTCCAATGCGCCTCTCCTGGGTCTGATTGGTAACGGCTCGTAGCACTCAAGGCATACGACACATCTGGCCTAGTACATATCATGGCATACATGATAGATCCAATAAGTGAAGCATATGGAATCTGATTCATTCTTACCCGCTCATCAGGTGTCTGTGGACACTGCTTCTTGCTTAGGGTTATGCCATGTGACATTGGCAGGTGACCTCTTTTGGCCTCCTCCATGCCAAATCGAGCAAGTACCTTATCAATATAAGTACTTTGACTCAATCCAATCATCCTTTTCGATCTATCCCTATAGATCTTGATGCCTAGTATGTATAGAGCCTCTCCCAAGTCTTTCATTGAGAAGCACTTTCCAAGCCAGGCCTTTACAGACTCTAACAACGGAATGCTGTTTCCAATGAGCAATATGTCATCGACATATAAGACTAGGAAGGCGATGTCACTCCCACTGACCTTCTTGTAAACACAAGATTCATCTGGATTCTTGATAAAACCAAACTTACTGATGGCTTCATCAAAACGCAGATTCCAACTTCTGCTTGCTTGCTTTAATCCATAAATGGACTTCTTAAGCTTACAAACTTTCCCAGCATTGATCTGGTCGACAAAACCTTCAGGCTGTGTCATATACACAGTTTCTTCCAAATAACCATTAAGGAAGGCGGTTTTGACGTCCATCTGCCATATTTCATAGTCGTAATATGCAGCAATCGCTAGGAGGATCCGAACGGATTTAAGCATTGCAACTGGTGAAAAGGTTTCATCGTAATCAATACCATGAACTTGTCTGTAACCTTTTGCCACCAATCTAGCTTTGTAAATGAATACATTTCCATCTTTGTCGGTTTTCAACTTGAAAATCCACTTACATCCGATCGGTGTATAACCTTCGGGTAAGTCAACCAAGTCCCAGACTTGATTTTCAAACATGGAATCCATTTCAGATCTCATGGCCTCTTGCCATTTAGCAGAGTCGGTGCTTGCCATCGCTTTCTTGTAGGTTGCCGGTTCATCTCCATCCATAATCAGGATGTCCTGATTCTCGGTTAATACTAAACCAAGATATCTATCAGGTTGAGATCTCGGCCTCAGAGACCTACGTAGGGTAATGGATTGAGCATTTGCATTGTCGGTTCGACTTTGCACATTTTGATCATTTTGACCTGCGTCAACAGATGCTGTTTGAGCACTCTGACTGTCATTATGATTTTGTTGCTCATCCTCACGAACTTCGTCGAGTTCGATTTTCCTCCCACTTGTCATTTTGGAAAGGTGCTCCTTCTCCAAAAAGACACCATCGCGAGCAACAAACACTTTGTTCTCCGATTTGTTGTAGAAGTAATACCCTTTGGTTTCTTTTGGGTAGCCCACAAAGTAAACCTTGTCAGATTTGGGATGAAGTTTGTCAGAGACTAATTTCTTGACATATGCTTCGCATCCCCATATCTTTAGAAAAGATAACCTAGGAGGTTTCTTCGTCCATAATTCATATGGAGTCTTTTCTACAGCTTTTGATGGAGCACGGTTCAGTGTTAGTGCCGCAGTTAGAAGTGCGTGTCCCCAGAAAGAGATAGGAAGATCACTAAGACCCATTGTTGATCGTACCATGTCTAACAAGGTCCGATTTCTCCTTTCGGATACTCCATTCCATTGTGGAGTTCCTGGAGGTGTCAATTCTGAAAGTATACCCTTTTCTCTCAGATGGTCATCGAATTCTTGGCTCAAGTATTCACCACCTCGATCCGATCGAAGGGCTTTGATTTTCTTGCCAAGCTGATTTTCAACTTCACTCTGAAATTCTTTGAACTTTTCAAATGATTCAGATTTGTGCGACATGAGGTAGACATAGCCATATCTACTATAGTCGTCTGTGAAAGTGATGAAATATCGATGTCCATTTCTTGTGGTTGAGCTCATTGGTCCACATACATCGGTGTGTATAAGACCCAATAAGTCACTTGCCCTTTCTCCCAACTTGGAGAATGGCTGTTTAATCATCTTGCCTAATAGACATCCTTCGCAATTCTCAAACGATTCTAAATCGAAAGAGTCAAGAACACCTTCTTGTAGAAGTTTCTTGATGCGTTTGATGTTAATGTGGCCAAGACGACAATGCCACAAGTAAGTCTGATTTGACTCCATGGTCTTAGCTCTTTTGGTATCATTATTCACATTATAAACTTGTTTGTATGATGAAAGCACATAAAGACCATTTTCAGAATGTGCAATACCATATAAAACATTATCGAGATAAAATGAACATTCTTTGTTCTTTACTCGAAATTCAAAACCTTTGGCGTCCAACGCCGAAATTGAAATAATGTTTTTGGTAATGTTGGGAACATAATAAACATTATCGAGTTCCAAAACTAGCCCGGTGGGCAAAGACAAACTGAGAGTTCCTACGGATACGGCACCAATTCTGGCTCCATTGCCGACCCGGAGTTCAATCTCTCCCTTCTCTAGCCTTCTAGCGTTCCTTAGTCCCTGAGAGTTGGAACAAAGGTGTGAGCCACATCCGGTATCTAATACCCATGATGTTAAGCTAGTGAAGTTAAAGTGTATAACGAATATACCTGATTCAGAAGCAACGGTTCCGTTCTTCTTATCTTCCTTGAACTTGAGGCAATCTCTCTTCCAATGTCCCTTCTTCTTAAAGTAGAAACATTCGGAATCAGATTTAGAAGATGCTACCCTCTTATCCTTGGTAGCTTTAGACTTAGGCGGAAAAGTTTTCTTCTTACCTTTCCCCTTAAAGCCTTTCTTCTTCTTGCCCGAAAATTTGAACGGCTTGCCCTTTTTAATCATGAGCATATCATGCTTTCCCTCATCCTTGAGCGTTTGCTCAGCTTGCTTCAACATACCATGAAGCTCGGTGAGGGTTTTCTCCATGCTGTGCATATTATAGTTCATCTTGAACTGATCATAGCCTTTGTGCAGCGAGTGGAGAATGATGTCAATTGCCATCTCGGTTGAATACCCCGCATCAAGCCTTCCCATGTTTTCAAACAATCCAATCATTTTGAGTACATGTGGGCTGACTGGCTCTCCTTTCTTGAGCTTGCTCTCAAGGATCTGCCTGTGGGTTTCAAACCTTTCAGTTCGGGCCTGCTCTTGGAACATATTCTGCAATTCAGAAATGATCTCAAAAGCCGTCTCCTTTTCAAACAAAGTCTTTTGAAGCTCAGGTGACATTGTGGCCAACATGATACATTTGACATCTCGATTGGCACTTTGCCATCGATTTAGGGCAGCTTGAGTTACCTCCTCATTGGGAGTCTTGGGCATTTCCTCATCAAGGACATATTCCTTTTGCTCTTGCATGAGAACAATTCGCAAATTCCTTTGCCAATCAAGAAAATTTGGCCCACTCAGTTTCTCCTTGTCGAGAATTGAGCGTAACGAGAATTGGTTGTTCGAGTTATTTGAAGACATGATTCTACAATTGAAAGAATTTAAAATGAAAAACCATTCATTATACTTAAATAAGATTGAAATCATGCATTTTAATCAAACTTATTTAAAACGTCTTATTCACACATTAAAGATTGTCCCCAATTTTGGTGAGAATAAGTCGATTCCAAGATCCAAAGAAACAAAGAGTGGTTAAGCATGCTTTGGCTTGTCTTAACACTCAATCTCCTAAGGTAAGCAACGCTTTGCTAATGGCTCCAAGCCACTCTTGGTTGAATAAATCGTCGCATCCAATGCTCTCTAAACAATTTATTCACTTTGCCACGGCATGTTAGGACTCCATCACTCATATCGTTGAGTATAACCCAAACCACTTGCATACCTAGTACGCCTTACGTTCCTTGGAGAAGTAGTGATGCCTCGCTTTGGCGTAGCCCATCACTACCCTCGTTCGGTTGGTAAGTGTGTTTTGGAATGGCAAGTTTTACTCAATTTTAAGGGACCTAGGGTTTCTATGTTGGTTGATTTAAGTGAACTTAATTAATCATCTCAACATTCGAAATCCTAACCATGCATCTAACATATAATTCAAATATATAAACATAAATATATATTGAAAACATAAATAGAGATGCATTTGGCAACTAGCATGACCCCTTGAGATCTTCAAGTCTTCAAAAGTTCTTCTTTTGCAACTTCATGGCTTCGTCTTCTAAGAACTCCGTCTTCAAGACTTGACCAAATAATATAATTGCTAGTATCTACGATTAGGACTAATCTAAATATTAAGGTACAAAAATACTCAACGGTTCGCAGACCGTATTTAGATTTACAAAAATACATCACGGATCACAGTCCGTATTTTCTATCCTAATCGGGCCCCACTAGTTGCCATTTCATAAAACCTGTGAGAGAATTTTACATTCCATTCATCCATTCACTATCTGTGAATGGCCCATGCATTTTACAACGATCAAACAAGTAACAATGCATAAAACCGCGCGGGAACTAGTAATTAATCTAGGTGGTTAATTCAATTAACACGCCTAATTAAACTAGTCAAAGTTGCTTTAACCGGTTATGGTAATAACTAAGAGACGCTCCCACTAAATTCCGCATCCAATCTTAACTAATCCAATTAATTAAGTCGGTGAACCCAAATATTTGTCAAAATTAATTTTGCAAATGTCGTTCAAAAAACCCGAGGCCTAGCCTCCAAAATTTTAATTAAATAAACAAAATAATTAAAATAATTAAAACGACAATCTAAGCAAAATTACGAATTCCATAATGTCTAAGTGCCTAGCACTAAGACTTGGAACCCAAAATTGCCCTTATTTACATATTAAGCAATGCTAAAATTAACTTTAAAATAGCATCGCCTTAACAACCCGGGGTTGTTGTGCCAATTATGGGATCGTACGTACCGTACAACAAGCTCGTAACATACCCATTCGCACCCCCGCAACACCAAGCATGCCCATGGGCTGCTTGTGCTCGCCCACGCCACGCCCAGCCAAGCCAAGCGTAGCAGCACGCACAGCGCGCACAGCACTATGCTGCTGCTGCGCCATGCTGCTGCTGCGCCATGCTGCTGCTTGTTGCTGGCTGGTGCGCTATGTGGCTGGCAGCGAGCAGCAGCCCACGCCCTTCCTCGCACACACAGTTGCACAACACCACGCACCTAAGCACGAAGCACCCCAGCAGCCTCGGCAGCCACATATGGGTTGCGTGAGCAGCCCAGCTGGCCGAGAGCTAGCTCGGGGCTCTTAGGCCTCGTGTTGCGTGCTAGTGCTTCGAAAATTATCGAATTTTGTGTGTGACATTATAAATCAATTCTAAATTAATTTTAGAATCAATTTTGAGGAAAAATGAAAAATAACAAGTCCAACTTAAATAATTCATCCAAAGCAATTAACCAAATTTATTACCAAGAATCATTCTTTAATAAAATTGGTTTAACTTGGTGTAACAAAATAAATTAGGGCATTTCTCACTATTAATTTAATCACTTTAAATTAATCTTGAGATTTTGACAAAATAAAAGGGAGTTGGAAAAATGAACATAAGTTCAATAAAGACTCCAACTTTAATACTTGTGACTCCATGAAAAATTATATCTTCCAATATGAAGATAAACCAATTTCTATCACAAGTTTTAAACTTTATGATTCCAATTAACTAAAAAATGATTAAATCAACAAAGTTTAACCAAAATTCATGGAATTTAGTAACTCAAAGTTTCAATCACTTATCATAAGTAAAGATTGAATCTTTAATACTTGGAAGCATCAAAGAACAACTATTTCACACTCAATGCAATTAATTTGCAATTATGTGAAAAATAAAACCAAACTTTCAAGCACCAATTACTACCAAGTAATCATGCTTAAAGTGGTCTAAAAATCGCATATAAAATAAGGAAAGAACCATTTACATAACCACCATAAATATGCAATCAATTTTCAAGGTTAGAAAGACTTAAAATTTTTCGTCAAAACAAAAAATCCCTCGAAAAATGCATTTCTGGTCGTTTTCTGGCTAAAAACCAAGTCCTAGAAGGGTAAAACCATTTCCAGAATACCTTTTCCACCCAAAATTCACTATTTTTGGGTCGAAATCTGGGTTCGGGGCTGAAGATAGCTCTAAAACGAGGTAAAATTTGAAAAACGAGTTACTAATATAATTAGCAACTTAAAACCAGAAAAAAAAATAAGCCATAATTACACCTTGAAAAAAATATGATTTTAAAATAAACGAGCGAGGCTCTGATACCGCTGTTGGGGTTTGGTGAGTCCGACTCACCGCGGAAACAAACCCAAAACCAAGACCGCACTCGCAATAAATAAAACCATAAACATAATTAAATTAATAACAAGATTAAGATAAGCTAATTACCCTTGACGCGTGCTTCGCTCCAAATGAGCTCTTACTTGAAAGCTTCAAGTCCCGCTCGCACGGAGACCTCCAACGAAGTCCACCCGCACCAACAAAACCGACTAGGTCCAATGTCTTGGAGTTAGCAAGACCCGACCAACAAAACCCGAGTAATAATATTGAGTTCAAAGGTTTTCACTAATTGTGATGCCTTTTCCAACTCTTACTCAAGCATCTTTCCCAATGCCCATACTTGGGTATTTATAGGAAATGATGGAGTATCATTTACTCTCCCATCAATGTGGGATAGTATGATTTTTCCATTTTATTTTAAAGCTAAAATAAAATCAATAATCAAGCTAGTAATAAATCAACAAGTGGCAAGCTCATGTGAGTGGTTAGGTGAGGACCATTTGGAGAAGGGGGGGACCAAACTTGCTCCCCACTCCCTCTCCCATAACCAGCCAACTCACTCCCCACACACTCAAGGACCACAAGCCACATGGCACCCACCCTTGGGCACCAAGGCAGCCAAGGTGGGCTGCCATGTGCTGCTGTCCGTGGCAGCCACGCCCAGCAAGCCCAGCAAGCCCAGCACTTGCATGCGGGCTGCTGCTGTTGCTGGCCAGCACGCCCAGCATGCTTGTGCGGGCTGCTGCTGCTGGCCTTGTGCCTCGGCCAGCGCTGCTAGGCAGCAAGCAATGGCCTAGCCATGCTGCTGCTAGCTGTGACGAGCTGGCGCGCCTAGCGTGCTAGCTCCAGCAGCTTGTTGCGGCATGGCTTGCTAGCCATTGCGCGCACAAGGCTGCGCCTAGCATGCTAGCACGCACTAGGCTGCGCCTAGCCTTGCGATGCTAGCATGAGTGCGCTAGCACGCACCAGCCAGCCTAGGCTCGGCTTGGTGCGCATGCTAGCCACCATGCTAGGCCATACGCCCTTAGCACTCGGTTTGCTAGGGCATTCCGATGCTAGGGGTATTTTGGTCTTTTGTTGATTTATTACTATTACTCGTCTCGTCTTTCACTATTTTTCGACTCGACTTCCGACGCTCGGTTTCGACGCTCTAAGCTCGAATTTCCGACGTCTAAATAAATATTACTCGGTCGACTCATTAATTCCTTCTGAATTAATTCGTCGTTTCGGTTTGTTGAATGCTTGGGTGTGACCCGAAGGGTTCAGTCAAGATTAAGCTGTAACATTAATTATCCATTAATATTACTGATCGGAAGCGGCCTCCACCCAGGCATTCCGATCACTTGACCTTACTGAATATATTAGCTTTCTAATAATTCTGAACCCGCTAACGGAATAGTACACTTGTTCGAAGGACACCATTCCTTTCAGTCACTGAAAGGGGCGCCACCATGGACCAATCAGGGAATGACACGTGGCAGACAGATAAAAGGATCTGGGATTGGCGGCTTTTAGGCCCAAATCCCGAGGTCTGCTAAGCTGCACGAAACCCTAGTAAGTGCACGCTTTTCGAGAAGCCTATAAGTAGGAGTTGACCTCCTCATTTATGGGTTCGGATTTTACAAGATACACACACCTTTTTACCCGTTGACGTTGACATTGACGTTTTACACTTTACATCAGTGATTACCAATCATTGTTAGAACTGTCACCCCCAAGGGTACAGTACACTTGAGCTCGGAATCCGAGCAGATATCCTTTACGTTCCGCACCTTATTCTTCGAACTTTGACTAACTTAAGCTTCGGAGGCGGACCACCGACCATTCGGTGCTCCGTTGTTTTGCAGGTACAGGCATCCAAGTGAGCGACCAGTCTTAGTGTTGTAACTCTCCCGAGGGACTCAAAAAACCCCGAAACAACAATCATCAATGGAAACATTTGAATAACCATGACCACGATCATAACTATCTCTAGCAAACCATACATAAAAGTCCCAAGCATTATCGATTGACAATGCCCGAAATCTACCATTAAATATGCTTTCAACAATGTCTCTAGTTTGCTCATTCAAATTATGATAACAAATCTCACAAGCCTCCCAAATATCCCAACCATGGTAACTAATGAAGTTCTCTAGTCTATTAAAGTACACCCAAAATAGCTCATCCTCTAATTGGGGAAACGAGAAATTTTCCAGTTTATACAAAACAAGCAAAAATCAAATAAAATTAATGTATACACAAAGACCTAGACTCAAGCAATCAAAAACCCTCAAACATAGACACCGTTCCCCGGCAACGGCGCCATTTTGACGTGGGGAAAACTAGGTCGTTAAACTAATCCTCCCTACGGTCAAACAAATTTATAATCACTCAACTAACCTATTTACAAGTATAAAGGTAAGTCAAGGGTCGAACCACTAGGAACGGTTATGTTCAAGTATTTCTAATTGTTGCGCCTAATCTAGGTCAAAAATGAAGGTAAGAGAGAATACTAACAACTAACAAAACAAGTAACCAAGGAAATAAAACACTAGGAATGGGGATCAACAAGTAATCATGTCAATTGCAACAACTTGGAAGAGTATGCCAATCAAAGGTTGGGAGGACTAATGAAAAGAGCAATCAATTAGAATCAAAGAGATATCTCCTAACTGTTAAGCTAGGGTTCACTATGAATAACAAATCAAGAGAATCACAATCAAAACCAATCGACAATTGCAATCCCTAAATCAGTTGTTCGTGTCATTAGCAATTACAATGCAATCTAGCATAATTCTCAAGGCCTAATTGAATTACACACATGCAAACCTTCATTAATCACTTTAATCTCAACAATTAATCAACTCAATTCCAAAAATAATCACAATTAATCAATCATATAAGTTTCACCCAATTCCTAGCCAACAACTACTCAAACAACATCATCAAATCAACTATCAACTATAGAAAACAAGAATCAAAAAAATAAATGAAGAACAATTACTCTAATCAAACATCAAATATCAAAATCAAACCAAACAAACATCAAATTAAACAAAGCAATTAAATGAGATAGAGTTTAGAAATGCTCATTGATAATTAAGAAGATCTCCAACACAATTGTCACAATTGCATCTTCAATCTCTCAATCACCATTGAAATTCCTCACTTTTTCTCTCTAAAACTACTCCTAATCTAGCCTAATCTAGAAAGAGAAGCTCTCAACCTAAGAGAGAGAAAATTATTCTAAAACTAAGGAATTACATGAATGAAGAATAATGAAAACCAAAAACTATATAAACAAAAGGAAAAAAGAAGCTTAAAATCGTAAAAGACCCAGAAACCCGCGCCCGCGGAGAAGAATGGACACCCCGATAGTCGCGCCCGCTGCCCAAGCCCGCGCCCGCGGGAAGACCCTGGGACACCCGCGGGGGCTTACTGCCCAAATCTGGCAGTTTTGGTGCTGCAGCAACCCGCAACTGCTGGTGCGTGGCTGTTGTGCGAGGCATCTTAGGGCAGCGGCCTTGGGCTCGGGGCTGCTGCCTTGGGATTCGTGCTTCTGAAGCTTCCTTGGTCGGCTTGACTTGCATGCTTGGATTCCCTAATTTGTCTCCGTTCAATTCCTTGAATGCGCTTGAGCTTCCTCCTTGATGATTAAATCCCGGGAAGCTCGACACACCTACAAAACAAGTCAAAGAAACGGGGAAACAAGATAAATAGCCGAGAAATGAATAAAATAATAAGAAAACCTTTAAAAGCACGCATTTCTCTAAAATAATACAAAAGCACGCAAATTAATCTTTATTACATAAAAACACGAAATAAAAGGCTAAAAACATGCATAAAACTATGAAGAAACCTACCTTGTGAGTGCCAAAAATGGCACGCATCAAATTCTCCCAAGCTAAAATTTTGCTCGTCCTCGAGCAAAACAAAATCCTTCCCAAGGAAAAATGATGACATTATTCAAGCAAAGAAAGAAACAAGAAACTAAAGAGGATGGGAATATACTCTAACTCACTTTCGTAGGAATCACGGTCAATTTTAGTAACTAAAGACAAGCCATTTAAACCCCTAGATCGCCCTAGAGGACGAGTGATGCTCTCGTAAGGGTGTCCTAAGAGTTTAACCCATAACTCTCATAATAATACAAACAAGGAAAATCAAGAAAATGAAACCAAAATACAAGAAAAGCAAACAAATGTTCATGAAAGGACTTTACCAAATGTACAAGCACAAGTGAATGCAAGTCTTTCTAAACAAGTAAGGGAGTGCACGCTATAAGATACCTAAGGTTGATTGAAACTTAAATATGCTAAGCATAGGAACTAGTTATCACACTCCACTTTCATCCCAAACGGTCTTACCGCGTTCCCCCTACTAATCTCATATCTCCCCTTACTGAGCATCACATAGATTCTGCGAAGGAATCGGAAAAAGATCAAATTTTTGGGCTACTCGACATCTTGACTTCGCATCCCCTTTCCTTAGGCAATGACCCATGATTCCCTCCCTCGAATAGTGACTCGACTTTCTAGGTCGAAAGGTTTTTTCCCATGGTGTAACGTAAGGAATAAAGGGGTAAAGGTAGGCTAAAATTTAAAATTTGGCGGTTTGCCTCAAATTTGGTGATTAATCCTTAACAACACGATCAAGAAATCACCAAACAAAAGCAACACCCCCAAGCTTATTTGAAGCTATACTCACAATAAATATATACAAAAAACGTAAACGCTTCTCCCCCAAGCTTAAATGAAGCATTGTCTTCAATGCTTAAAAGGAGAAAAGAATACATCAAAACATTTTAAATTTTCACTTTTTCAATTTTTTTTGTGTTTTTTTTATGACTTGCTTTGTCCTTGCCTTTTTCTAAATTCGGACAGTTTTTTCAAAATTGCAATTATTTGTCCATGCCTTTTAAGAAGTAGGACGGCTTTTACTCATATACACTTGCCATTATTCACAACAAAGAGTAAAATCATAAACTTGCATCAAAGGAACCATATATATCAACTACATCACCACAACTCCTTCAAGAATGATCAATTGCTTCACAAAAATAAGAAACGAAAGAAAATGAAACAAAAGGCCAAAGATCTAAATATGTGGCTTGAAAAGAAGGAAATAGGCTCAAATGGTTGTAAGAAGGCAAATGGAAACCCAAAAACAAATGTGAAACAAACTAACCTAAAAATGAAAAATACCACCCCGAAAAAGGTGCCTTTGTCCTCCCTAGATAGCTCAGTCTCGGGTTTAAGAATCATACATCAAGCTTTATAGATTAGGCTTGCAAAGTCAAGGATCCATGCCGCTCATGCAAGAAAATGATGAAAGCTTGAACAAATATATATCTCACATGGTTGTAGCTAAAACTCACTAAGGTTGTCAAATCGAAGATAGGGAGTAACTACCAAACATACCACAAACAAGTAGAATCCGTCTTCATGATCCCCCTAGTTCTAGACAACTACCTTAGCATGCTTTATCCTAGAATCATCCAAACGTAATCTCAAACCGTGCTCACCACTACCATTTAGGAAGAAAAGCATTCAAGTATACTAGTCCAAATGTTATTATGTCCAAAGTAAGAACAAAACAAAACACATTGCCAATTTGCCTTGATAGAAACAACAATCTTTTTGGAGTTTTTCAAAACATAAGAAACATGGAAACGCATATACAATGGTGCATAGCATATAATAATCAACTCCCACCAAACATGATAGAATACACTCCCCCAAGCTTGAATGAGACATTACACTCAAACATAAATCAAACAATCCAAGGGAGGGGAAAACAAGGAGATCAATCCAATCAAACCAACATATGCCGAACAAGTCATCATCCACTAGAGAAAGAGCAAGGAAGGATATTACCGGATATTAGGTGGGTGTAAATACCCGCAAATGACCAAATTTTACCCTTCCAAGCTTGACCGCTCTAGAAAAAAATAATTTAACGCACGTAAGAGCTTGTCAAATGCACTACTACACATTTCATAGGAAAGTAAGTATGCACATGACAAAATAAAGGCATGCAACAAGCTTAGTGCACACTTATGGAGTTGAGAAGAAGTATGCCAAGAAGAAGGAGATAAGGGAAAAACAAGAATATAAGAAAAAGGAAGAGAAATAAAAGAAAAAGAAGAAGGCATACTCTTCTCAACAAAATATTTTTGGTTGGAAATCCCACCATCATCATCAAAAGTCATCAAATGAGGCACTTTGGGGTCTCAAGGCTCTTCAAGAGGAAGGGATATGAGAAAAGAAGGTAATGACATGGGATAGGAGGGAACAAGATTAAGCTTTCTTGAAAATAAGGTGTAAGGTGAAGAAATGGGAATTGGTTGCTCACTTACACCACTATCCATTGAAACACAAGCTCTCTCATCCAATGAACTCACATCCAAAGGGCTCTTCTCCAACTCATCATCATTCAAATTAAGCTCATTCTCAATCACATCGTCCTCGTAAACTTCACACCCTAAATGAGTTCTCAAAAGCCGCAAATCATCATCAAGGTTCAAAGGAAGCTTATCAAAGGGTTGAGGGTCAAACTTGGGAGGTAGTTCTAAATAAACATGAGAGGTACAATCTCCCTCCAAAATGGCCTCATCCATCACGATGGTGGAAAATGTAGAAGAGAAAGGTTCATCAAAGGTAAAAGAGGGAGGCAATGGTTTAAGATTTAAGATAGGAATTAGAGACTCAACCTCACAAAACGCTTCACTCTCATCTTCATAATCATCAAAAGTAGGCTCTACATCCTCAACCATATCATATGGAACCTTTTCTTCATCAAAATCATCAAAGCTTAAGGCCTCACCCTCAAAGCAACCATGGTCATCATGCAAAGGGGATGGAGTGGAAGAAGGTTGGTTTTCAAAATTAAGGAATGGAGGAAAGAAATCATAATCAAGGGAGTTGGGTGGGAGAATTTACTCACTAATTGGTTTGTCAAGACTTAAAACCTCTTGGTCCTCATCACCCTCAAACATCCAATCTCCCATGGAGACTACTTCATCCTCCTCATCCTTATTCATGAAACTTTTAGTGACATCTTGCCATGTTGTAGTATACTTGGCATCTAGAAAATAAAGCCATTGTTGGAAAACATCCTTTATGAAAAGAGAGAACACTGTAGGGAAGAGTGTTACATCCAATCCCTTGAGAGCCATGGTTGTAGAGTAGACCTTCAAATGGAATATTGTATTGTTAGTGGGTTTGAACTTGGGTATGTCAGAAATGGAGAACTTTTCAAGGAGCTTATCCTTCAAATCTAAAGGAGTGGAAAGTTTTACTATGTAGGTGAGCTCTTGAGAAATTTTTTTCACTTGTTCTTTTATCTTGTCAATTGTAGCAACAGTGACTTTGTTTTGTTCCATGGTATTGACCTTGGTGGTAAGGGTTTGTATCATGGCAGAAAGTGCCTCGATGGACTTGTGAATGCCCTCAATATCTTCTTTGGTGGCCATTGCGATGAATTGAAAGTAGTTCGAAGACTCGAACCGCGCTAATCTACCCCTGCTTCTTGACCAAGTGTTGCGATACATAGTAAACTAATCACTTAATGGTTTGACTCACCATTTAAAATAGGAAAGAAAAGGGTGATAGATAGATATTTAAAAGCATGAAAGAAAAATTTCACTCATTTTTTTATTATGACAAGAAATGACACATGAATGAACCCAGTATACGATCATAAACAATATAGTGTATGACTTGACGACAAAGTGTGCGCAACAACTCAACAAGTGTGATTAGGTGAGTTTTTTAGGACTCGTGATATGATCAAATGACTAGACATCAAGACGTTATGACAAAACAAAGGACGTAAGTGTAACACCCCCAAATCTCCCTCAACGGAAATACCTAAAAATACGTATAATTATACCGTAGAGATAGACATGTGCGTATTAACGCCGCGTGATTACGCAAGGCTACTCAAACTTACTAAAATAAACCAATACTTTGTAGCGGAAACTCAACTTTCTTTTATTAATACTTATAAAAATAGTAACATTGTCATGAATGCTCTGAATAAAGACAAGACCAACATTCCTAAACTAGGTGAAGCAAATCGCGGGACTCCCATATGCTCATTTATGACTCCACCTGAAAATAGTCAACACTGCTTACCATTACGGTAAATAAGGCGAAACAAAACAAATAGAAAATACAGATTAGCAAAATATGTTATGTACGATAAGTCTCGAGCCGTCTTTTGGTCCCCATTAAGGGAATCGACTGTGCCATCATCCCTTTCATACTTGACAAGCATGAGGGCAGGAATGATGACGGCCTTGCACTCGTTCAGAGTGGGTCGGCCAAGGATGAGGTTGTAAGCAGTGAGCTCTTCAACCATGAGGAAACGGATGGTCATATGACGACCATTTCCCTTCTTTCCCCGGCGGACGGGCAAGTCTATCCGTCCGACTGGGTGCACAAGTCCTCCCCCAAACCCCGCAAGGGTGTGGGAGACCTCCATCATGCTATCCGGCTTGTACCTGAGATTGGACAAGCATTTGAGGGTGATGAGGTCAGAGGAGCTGCCTATGTCTATCAGAATTCGACCAACCAGTTGGTTGGCGACTTTGCATTAAATGACCACAGGTTCATCATGCGGCTGACGGACTTTGCCTCTGTCCTTTTCGGTGATGATGAATTCGGGGAAGGCGGATATGCTTGCCGCCTCTCCCTCTTCAACAGAATGGATCATCTTTTTCAGATGATCCTTGGTGCCCCGAATGGTAGGGCCACCCCCGGCGAATCCGCCTGCTATTGTATATACCAGATCTTCATCAGTTTCGGTACTAACAGTAGGGTGCGGAGTCTTCTTTTTGGACTGCTCCGAATTTGCTTTTGAAGTCACTTTGGACTTCACATAGGACTTTAGCTATCCTTTGTCGGATAGACGGTCAAGCTCTCGTTTGAGGCTGAAACAGTCGTTGGTGTCATGGCCGACATCCTCATGGAAATGGCAATGTTTATTTTTGTTCCGATTTTCAGTGGAACCTCTCATTGGAGTCGACTGCTCAAGAGTTAGCTGATCCTTTATTTCCAAAAGGATGGAGCAGCAGTCCTTGTGGAACTCGTACCTTGAGACGTACGGTTTCCACTCTTTCTTCTTTTTCTGGGCCGGCTGATCGGAGTTATCAACGGCCTAGATTTGTTTTTTCTTTTTGCTTTCTTCTAGCTAAGGAGCTGGCTGAGCAGGCCGATCTCCTTCTATCGGTCGGACCTTTTAGAGTCTGAGTGCTTGCTGGAGGAGTAGAGCTCGGTCGCCTGTATATAGGCTTCCACCTCTCGCACTGCCCCCTACAAGGTGAAGATTTTTTTGCGGACGAGTTCATACTTGAATGCAGAACCGTCTTTCAGACCCTTGAAAAAGTCTGTGAAGGCAACCTCATCAGACAGCCCATGGATCTAGATTCTCACCAGATTGAACCGCCTGACGTAGGAACGCTAACCTTCTCTATCTCCCTGTTGTACATTGCCAAGATCAAGGCTTGTCTTTTTGGCAGGGATGTTAATAGAGAAGTTAGAAGCGAACAAGAACGCAAGCGTCTTGAAGCTATTGATGCAACCACCCGACAGATTGCCAAACCACTGCTAGGCTATGCCCTTCAGGGTGGTTGGAAAACTTTGACACCATGCGGCATCATCCAACCCCTGTAAATACATTAGCTGGGTGTATGCTAACAGGTGGTCTTCAGGGTGGGTGGTCCCATCATAGGTCCCAACCAACACATTTTTAACCTTGGCCGGCTGTTCGGCTTCGGTTATTTCCTTGGAGAAGGCAGATGGTTGATCTCCAAGGTGTTGCAGCCTAAGCTGCCAATCCATGGGCTGATAGCCGCATGCTGCCTACCCTCCTAAGAAGGCAGGTTGAATAAAAGGTTGGGCAGCCGACTGGTACAATGGCTGAGCCATGTACTGAGCCGACTGGATTACATGAGGTCCAACTTGAACCCGAGGGCTGCTTGCTAGGGTCACGTGCGCAGATTGTGAATACCTCAGAGAGGTAGTCTGGAAGCTATCATGATAAGTCGACGTTGAAGCCGACTCTGAAAGCTCATTCCTCTTTTGCTCGATGTAATGTCGAGCGTCAGAGAATGTTTTCTTGTTACCATCCGGCTAAAACATGCCGAATGGATTTTCTTGTACCCGTTTCTGGGAAACAGAGTCTAGTAAGGTCAAACTGAGGTCGAGCCTTCTCCTTAGGGGCAGCATGAGGAGTCGGCTGTCGGTCCCTGACCGATTTGTGCTTGCCCACATGGGCTGATTTCTTGGGCGACTACTCCTTTCTAGGAGTAGCCGACTTCTTTTCGGTGAGTTATTTAATCTCACCTCGGAGACTGCTCACAAGCTTCATGAGCTCGTCTCTGGTTAATATGGCAAATCCTGCCGCCTGGGTAGGATCAGCCAGCTTCTTTGAATGTCCGGCTGATTTGCTCGGAGCATTCTGAGAATGAGGGCGCTCCCGCTTTTCCTTGCTGCGGATGCGCCTGGAGATGAGAGACCCATCTCGGGCAGTATAGGTTTCGACGTCACCGTCGTCACCTAAGTCATGGTCCATTTGGCCCAACACTTCTTCCAGGGACCAATTGGTCTCTGGTGGCTGTTTGGTCTCTGGAGGCCGATTGGTTTCCGGAGGCCGATTGGTTTCAGGAGTTGGTACAGTTTCCAAAGAGGCCATCTTAGAGGTACTCTCCCCACAGACGGCGCGAAATGTTTGAGGGTTTTTGGTGTCCCTCGGGAGAGTTACAACACTATGACTGTGTTGTTTCAATGAATACTACAAAAAAGGGGGTTGAATTGTAGTATGAGGGTTTAGCCAAACTATTTGCGGAATTAAAACTAAATAACCTAAAGGAACAGAAAGATAAGCTGAAGGAACAAAAGTGCACAAGAGAGTTTTACGTGGAAAACTCCTTCGCCCTAATCAAGGAGAAAAACCACGACCACTTGGGATTTTAGGAAAAGAATCTTCACTAGAATACGGCAGTATATCCTATTACAAACTAAAGACTCTTACTTCAAGTTCCTCAACGAACTTAAAGCCCCGAGGAACAAGTTACCCAACTTGTTACTCCTTCTCTTCTCTTTCTCTCTTCTCACTTCTCTCTGCTCTTTCTATTCTCTTTCTCTTCTCTTTCTTACTTCTCTTTCTCACAATACAGAAGTTCACTCAAACTTCCCCATTCCCCAAATTACAACTCAAAAGAAAGAAATAAAACTTGAGTATAAGAACATTAAGAACACTCTAATTGACTTATGTGGAATTGGACTCTTAACTCAATTGAAAGCTTAAAACATATGTGAGCAAGGGTGAGTAATTCCAACAAAAATCATGAACTATTTATACAGCAAGAAATGTCTTAGAGAAACTTCTTTGTGCAGCAATACCATTACGCCACTACTCCAACGCACTAAGAAGATCATGTCCCTAAAATTAAGGAACCATGAACTACTCAATGTGCAAGACCATGACTCAAAGAAGAACATGCGAAGTAGGCCGTAAGTTTTGAGAAAACGTGGAGATTTTATTTTCAGAAGACATTTTCGAAAATCAGAAAATAAATAAAATCTTTTGGTTAAGAAAAAGATAAACGTTTAACAGCTTAACCAAATTCCTAAATACTAGCATGCGCACTATTTTCTCTAAAACCAATTCCACACATATATTTCGAGTGTAACTAATTTTCTTATACTTACATAAATCCTAAAATATATAAAATATTTAGTCTTCATGTTTCTGTAATGAAGCTTCTACTCCGAGGCTTATGTTCCATGGTAGGAACTTCTCTTCTCTGGTGATGCTTCTTCTCTGAAGCTTCCGTTCCCTAAGGGAACCTTCTCTTCTCAAGTCTTCATTTTCTAAAGCGCCAGTTCCTCTCAGGGAACTCTTCTTTTTGGATAGCTTTGTTTCTGGCCTTCCTGTTCCTCATGGTATCTTTGCTCGACACTTAATTCTCCTAGTCTTTGCACTGATCACACACTTAAACACTCAAGCCTTTATTAGTATGTAAGTAAGTAAGGTTGTGCAATCATCAAAATCCTTAAGTCCAACAATATTCCCCCTTTTTAATGATGACAAACAATCCAAACTTACTTACAAGGAAACAAAGATAATCCATTCTAAACTAAAGAATGAAAATGCAAAAACACAATGCAATGCAGAAGGGAACTACTTAATAAAAACAAAGACAGAAAACAAAAAGAAGAAAATTTGCAAAAATTGAAAAACTTATATTTACATATACCTGCCTGTAGAGAAGTAGGCTTGCTGAGAAAAAATCTAACAAAGACCATAGAATGATTAAGTTTCCTTGAGATAGTTTGCATTTTTTTCCCCTTTTAGCATTATCAAAAACCAACATACAAGCAACAGTATACCATAACACAGCACCATCAAGTGGTCTAGTGTTAAGACAAATAGCATGCATATATAGAGAAAACATTCACAAAGCATATTGGCAAAAGAATTATAGACATTCATCATCCAAAACCAATTTAAAATATCGGCCAATGTACCAAATTTGCAAGTTCACAAAAAAAACAAAGTGCCCAAAATATTACAGACCGAAATTAAAAATTGTTTCCCAAAAACAAATAAAAACAGAGTTTGATCACATAGATAGGCTGCAGGAAAAACAGGTTAGGAAGCAGTGCTCTGGTCATCATCAACAGCAAGATCCTCCAGCTTCTTGCTAATTTGAGACACAATGTCCTTTACAGTGGACTGTCTCCCCTGTTCTGAGCTCGTGACCAGTTTTTTCAGATTTGCATCAAGAGTGAGCACACTCTTGTTCAGTTCCTCCATCTTCACCTTTGACTGCTCTTGTACCTTCAGCACCCTGTGGAGCATCTCCTTCAACTCCTTCACATCCTCGCTGGGAAATTTAGGTGGGGAACTGAACGCTGCAAAACCTAAAGTAGATGCATACTTGCCCGAAGTAGGAGAGTTGGTGATTTTCTGCAAATCTTCCTGTACGCCAATAATATCTATGTAGATAGGTGCTGGGGCCTCCTTTTTCTTCATCAACCTTAAACTCTTCCTCTTCTTCCTTCCCCCAGTCTCAATGACCTCTTCCACCTGCTTTTCCTCTTCCTCCTCTTGCTCTTGTATTTCCTGAACAACATTGTCTATAGCCTCTACTGCATGATCTTCTCCTACTTCCCCCTCAACTAGTCCACCTACTTCTTTTGGCCTCTTGTCCTCCTGCACAACTTCAAAACACCCATCTAAAACTTTCATCTTATGGTTTTCAAGGAAAATGGGTTGAATGTATTTGGTGTTTTTGAGGGGCAGGGGTTCTTTATCAGTGAAGGAAACGCCAAAACTTTTAAACACATAAGTAAGTAGGTTGCCATATCCAACCTTCCAACCTTTTGGCACACAGTGAGAGAGGTGTTGGATCATGATAGAGGGAAAGTTTAATTGGATCTTTTTGGCTAGTCAATAAATTAAGACAGAGTCAAGCTTGTTGGCACTGTCTCACTTTTGAGAGCGAGGAATAATGTCATTGAACACAAATTTCAGCAGGATTTTGTCAAGAGGGGTTTGGTCATTGTGATTATTAATATAGGTTTTCTTAGGGTCACCACCTAATACTCCACTATTTCATCAATATTGGCATCAAGAATCGGATTCCTTATCACATTATTTTTGAAATAAATATCATAACCAGTATTAGGCACATGAAACAGCTCAGCCAGATACATAGCATCAAACTCAATTTGTTTCCCATACACATAGCAACGAATAGTATTGTAGACACCCATTTGTGTCTCCCCAAAACCAAACCCAGTGATGAATGCCTTGTGCGTCGAAACATAATCGAATTAGGTGAAAGTGATTCGAAAGTCAAGTGTCGCGGTTTAGTTTTAATTAATTTCTTTTCTCTCTGTTTTTGAAAATGGCTTTATTTATTTGAAAATATCCATTTCAGTTTATTTTGGTCCTTGATAAGGGTCCAATAATAGTGTAGTTGGATGGGGCTTGAAAAGACCTTTCCAACGATATATTATAAGCCCAATTCCGATGAATATTGAGGAAGTTATGGCCAAAATACTAAACTGGGCCCGGTGCTTTATTTTAATACGGCCCAATGATCTAGAGGAGGGCCCAATATTAATTGTTATTCCTAAGGTTATTAGGATTAATTATAGTTTTCTAGAAGTTTCTAGAAAGTTCTTTTTAATTCTAATATTGATAGGATTAATAATTAATTATCTTTAAAGGTTTTTTTATTTGGAATAAAATATTGTTTTATTATCTTAAATACGTATTTTATCTTCTGTACGGATTCCGTAGATCAAGTTGATTAAAGATCGGATTCCGTGTAAAGATAAAAACGCGCTTATACAGGCTGTCGCCAGACGACAAGTCTGTCGCCACGCGACAGACTCTGTCGCCGCGCGACAGACCCTGTCGCCTTGCGACAGAGTCCATTCCTGGCGACAGCGTGAAGTTTTATTCCTTATCAAATTCCGTGTTTTTCCGGATTATTTTCATTATAAATAGCGTCCGGATTCCTGTTTTCAGAATCATCAATTATCTCTCATCAACTCTTTCTTAATTCTCTCTTTTCTCTCTTGAGCAATATTTGCTTTCTTTCTCTCTCTTTCTAAACTACCTTTTTACAAACAAAATTCCGCATTCACAAGACTTAGAGTCTCTTAGCCAAGTTCGAAGTTGCCTTCGCCTTAGACGTGCAAGGTTTGATATTTTCTGAGGGTTTGGTCCAAAACTAGTCTAAACTTTATTTAATTTGATTTCAATTTTATTTTTTATTTTCATTGAAGTTTACTAACTTGTGTATTTTGTTATTAGAAAGTGGTACGAGGCTTCAAAGTATGTAATCTTATTACTCTCTTTCAATGTAGAAAGCATGTTTATTATTGTTTAATTCCTAGTATCATGTTAGGATGTTATTTAATGCTTTCTAGTATCATGTTTAGGATGCCTTTATTATTTCTAATAGCATGTTAGTACCATGTTAGGTTTAAAGCTTTGATCTTTATTGTTTAGTGACATGCTAGGATTGGTTATTAATCTTGTTAGTATCATGCCTAGGATCTTGCTACTATTATTAAGCTTTATTATGCCTTATCATGCTATTATCATCGTTATGGTTATCATGATTATTATTTATTGTTTATTATTATGTTGCTTGATATTATATTGTTTTATTGTTATTGCTTGATCACGCCTTTTATGCAGGTTAAAGGGAATTTGTACTTGAAATCACGCTTAATAAGATAATTATTAATTTGGTTAAGGCTAATGTGATTTTAACTCAAGTGATCGCCAATAATAGTATTATTTGTGCATTAATATTCAACCAACATAGATAAACAGGGTAGGATTAATATAATGTTTGTATGTTATTCGAAAAGCGCGCATGAATACGAGCAGAACAAAGTAGAGGCCTATTTTATAGGGCGGGTCCTTTCTTTTGTAGATTGGATTCGTACCCTCATCCCCGGACCCTGTTTGGTTCAAGACCTTATGGAGTAGTTGACGGTCCTTTGGATTGTCTTTTGGGTACAAGTTCCTTAAAACTTGTTGGCGACTCTTTTTGCTCTTTGTCTTTCCCTTTGGAACGCCACCGTACTTTAGTGTATGATCACAGTGGGGTTCAAGTTTGGGGTTATCGTAACGCTTGAAATATTCCCTACAGTTTTTGGCGACTCCACTGGGGAGGATTTCTATTTATATTCCTGAAATTTATTAAATTTTGGCAATTATTTAGAATGAGCGGATGAGACTCGAAAAATTCTAAGTATTTCATGTGCCTGATTTGATTAACATTATTGTCATATGCATTAAAAGGTCCTCATGGGAGCACCCCATGAGTCAATCCATAGGAATTTTACACGTAGGAAATTCGGGAAATATCTTTCATGACTAGAATCGAAAAGATAATACGAAATCTGGAAAATTCGAAGAACACAGAAACTTGCCAAGGCATGTAGGAACTAGCGTCTAGAAAACAGGGCTTGTCGCCCGTAAAAAGTTTATGTCGCCTGGCGACAGTTCTGTCGCATGGCGACAGGGACTTTTTTACGGCGACAGTCCCTGTAGTCTGGCGCCAAGTTCTTCCAATACCGAGCCAGGGTTCTTTCTTCTTGCTTTGACCTTTTCTAGTGTTGTTGGCTCGATTTTGCTTATTGATTGAGTCGTTTTCTCACTTTTCTGAAACCCATATGTGTTCTACATATGGATATAACCCTTTGGAGGTTCCTGCTTTGCCTGCCCAATGGAGTATTCCACTATTTTGTGCAAAGCTCAGATTTGGGGACGTGTAAGTTTTATGAATCCATCCAACCATGGCGTCGAGTCCGATCTCCTATCGCACTTGCGGAATCTTGTCCATTCGCTCCAACCCTCTTTGCAGGCTTGTGTGCAATGCATGTGGATTCTTAACCATGGACCTTTTTTGACTTAACCCATATCCTCGAACTTTAGAGAACTAGAGCCATGGTTAGGTTGCAAACTCATCTTGTGACTATGTGAACTATGTGTACTTTTTGCGTGTATATATTATATGTGCGCTAACCGTTTGTTTGACTTGTGTTCAAAACTAATAAATTGACTAATGACTAAAAGGACTTTGTCTAAGTAATTAATTAATTAATCTTGAATTAATTAAAGGCTAATAATTTAATCAATTCGACTTAGTACGACTTTAGGTATGTCCATTTAGAGTAAAATTACTGGAAACAGTCCAGATGAATGTTCCAGCAATGGCGCAGGAGTTTGGACCGTGGCGCTGCAGTTTAGTGTCTGTCGCCTGGCGACAATTTTGTCGTCTGGCGACAGGCTCTAAACAGTGGCGACAGTTCTGTTGTTTTGGCGACAGTCCAGTTTTCTTACTCGAGTCATCACGATGAGTCTAATTAATGGATCTGCTAATCGAATTAATCAGTTTATTAGTTATTTAAACCATGTTCATGTCTTTAATTGAATTTAGGTATTTAAAAGTCTCATGGTCACACACTAGTAGTTAACGCATGTCACTCACACACACATAAAGCACACACATAACATGTTTGTCACGTTATAACCATGATTAGAGAGTCTTGAATGCGTATTTTCCGTCATTTTTTTTGGGGGGGTAAGTCGGATATTAATCCTCCAATTTAGTTTCCCCTAATATATATATAATTTATACCCCATCATTTTTTTAATATTTTAAACATAAAGTCAAGTCAATTAGAGTCAAATATTAAAACAAATATGGTTTAAATTACAGCGCATGGTCAAGAAAGGAAGGGCGTTTAATCAAAGACAACACTTTTGTTCAAGTCTTACTTTTCGACAAACCAATCGGTAGGAAAAGGAAGGCTAGGAAGGCAATGGCTAGTCAAGAAGAACTTAATGAAGTCAGGGGACAGGTAGCCAACTTGGCTGAGATGTTGCAAAACCTATCGCTACAAATTAATAACCCTGAGAAACAGAAACAAATGGACCTAATCCAGGAAAGTTTGGGCAAGCTATCCAATGATTTCAGATTTCAAGAGATTAGCTCTCAAGGGGTCTCGGTGGATAAGGATCTTCTTCCACAAAAATTCAATCCCAACGACATCCCTAAGTTCAAGGCTATGGATAATCCTTACTTTCATTTAAGGGCTTTTGAAACTGTAATGGGTATTAAGGGGATAGATAGGAAAGCTTTTCATTCTGTATTCTCATTATCCTTAGAAGCTGTATGTCAACAGTGGTACTTTTCACTTGATAAAGAAAAGACCTCTAGTTGGGAATCTATTGTGACCGCTTTCATTGAAAGGTACAAATGCAATATACAAGTTGAAACCGATCACAGAGAATTAACAATGCTAAAACAAAAAGAAAATGAGGGTTTTACCTCCTTCTTCAATAAATGGAGGGAAACCACCGCAAAAATGGTTGAAGTGCCTAGTGAGAAGGAATCCGTTAGGATGTTCATTAAGAACCTCCAAGAAAATTATTCCAAGCATCTAAAATACCAAAGCAACCTAAACACATTCAAGGCAGTATATGACATTGGAATTAACATTGAGGATGACCTCACTAAACAAAAAATTGCTAGTAACAACTCAAGTAGTGGCTGGAAAAATAAGAAGAACGACAATCCTTCTTCATCTAAATCTACCCACTCAAATAATGTTAATACTTTTCCTCTTAATGAAGTACTAGCAATGAACAACAATCAAGGGCAAAAGAAACCATTTAGGAAGAACTATACTCCTATTGGTATGAGTTATGACACCGCGTTTGACCGCTTACATGCAAAAGGTCTCATAACTCCTATTGGACCATTTGGAGATCCACCTGTCGAAAGGAGAACGGCTAGCTGGAACCCAAATGCACATTGCAAATATCACCAGGGTAGAGGACATCCTACAGAAAATTGTTGGAGGTTAAAGGAAGCCATTCAAGATTTGATTGATAGTAACAAGCTCCCATTACCCCCTGCAAGTAAGAAGCCAAGCATCAATACTACACCACTATCAGATTCTTTGGCTATTTCCGACGAAGAAAACCAAGAGGATCCATCTAGTCTCATAGAGCCTATCGAGACTATTGAAGAAGAAATCTTCGAAGATGCTCTCGAATCCTCCGGTCAAGAATACGCGACTAAACAGGAAGTAGTGGCATTAACATTAGTACTTTCGGAATTGAAAAAGTTTATGTCGCAAACCTTCGAAGCTATAAAAGAGCAAAATGAATTGATTAAGAGAAAGAAACCCTTTTCTTTCCAAGTAATTGACACCCCTAAAAAGAGCACTAGGAAATACACTCCAATTGGGATGTCATACACAAACATGTTTAAAATGCTCTTCGAGAGTGGAAAAGTCCAACCCCTCGAGCCAAGACCATTCGAATCGCTGAAAAGGACAGACAAATACTACTGTGTGTATCATCAATCAGGGGGACATACAATAGAACAGTGCTTCAAATTCAAAGACTTGGTTCAACGTTTGATTGATGAGAAAAAGCTAGTTAAACTTCCACAGGATGCCACGATAAACGGAGTATGGGACAGTGATGACGAGGATGTTTACCTCAAAGACATCGAAGAAACTCCTCTATCAACAATATATCCAGTAAGTGACATTTGGGATGAGGAAGATTCACCTATAGATGTCCTCACTAGATCCGGGAAAAGAACGAACCAAAACACGTGGAGGATAATTCATCACTTATCCAAGCAGTTCTCCAAAGCGAAAATTTCGATCCCTCCAAGCTTATTACTCCTGTAGAAGATCAAGAGCGTGGATGGCGCAAGACGGTGAGAGTCGTCACTACAAATGGAAGGAAGATTTCAGTAACCACGGGACAAGGACCAATTTTCGAAGAGTCGTCTGAGTCAGAATCTGAATTAGAGTCTCCCCCTATCGAGTCTTCTAAGTCCTTAGTTGTAGCATCTTCATCTTCTACTCCTAGGATAGTTAGTGATCAAATCCCGACGGATATTTCTTTATTCGATGTAATGATTTCCGAGTTCAATAATATGTCTTCTTCTCCTTATTCCTCTTGTTTTTCTTTATCTAAAGATGACGAACATTGCTTGGCTAATGATGAAAAGGACAAAGAAATTATTAAAGCAATGGAAACACTTGAAAATAAAACGCCAATAATTGAGGATACAGAAACGGTTGATATCTCAAAAGATCCAACCATTAAAAGAGAAGTTAAAATCGGATTGACATTAAACAAAGAAGAAAGAACGGATTTAATAAATCTACTAAAAGAATTTATCGATGTATTTGCTTGGTCATACGAAGATATGCCAGGCATTAATAGAGAAATAACTCAACACACTATACCATTAATTCCAGGAATGAAACCTGTAAAACAAAAGTTACGTCGAATAAAACCCGACGTAGCCCTTAAAATAAAAGAAGAAATACAAAAACAAATAACTGCAGGTTTTATCCGGGTATCCAAATACCCCGAATGGGTCTCTAATGTGGTCCCAGTTCCGAAAAAAGATGGTAGAGTCCGAATGTGTGTCGACTATCGAGATTTAAACAAGGCAAGTCCAAAGGACGACTTCCCTTTACCACACATCGATATTTTGGTAGATAATACAACAAACCATGCACTTCTCTCGTTTATGGATGGATACGCAGGGTATAATCAAATTCTCATGGCCGAAGAAGATATGGAGAAAACAACATTCATAACACCTTGGGGTACTTATTGCTATACGGTAATGCCATTTGGGTTAAAGAACGCAGGTGCCACTTACCAACGAGCAGCAACTGCCCTACTCCATGATATGATGCATAAAGAAGTAGAAGTCTATGTGGATGATATGATTGTAAAATCAAAAGACCGTCAAGGACATCCAATAGCCTTAAAGAAATTCTTCGAAAGATTAAGAAAATACAACATGAGGCTAAACCCCTCTAAATGTGCTTTTGGAGTCACTTCAGGGAAGCTTTTAGGCTATGTCATAAGTTCTCGAGGAATAGAAATAGATCCTACAAAGATAAAAGCAATCATGTCCATGCCACCGCCCAAAACCGAAAAACAAATTCGGGGATTTATTGGCCGGTTACAATATATAAGTAGGTTCATATCTAAGTTAACCACGATATGCGAACCAATATTTAAGAAGCTTAAGAAAAATGTACCAATTATATGGGACGATGAGTGTCAAAAAGCCTTTGAAAAGATCAAAGCCTATCTCGCAAATCCTCCCGTATTAGCTCCAGCACTCCCCGGAATACCCTTAAGACTATACTTAACCGTCACAAAGGAGACAATGGGGGCTATGCTCGCACAAGAGGTAGAAAGCAAGGAAAATGCCATTTACTATCTAAGTAAGAAAATGCTCGAGTACGAAACACGCTATACACCATTGGAAAAGTTGTGCCTCGCATTGGTATGGGCCACAACTAAATTAAGACATTACATGCTCGTGTATACTGTCTATGTAGTCTCACGAATGGATCCCTTAAAATATCTATTCGAAAGATCCACACTTAATGGACGAATCTCAAGATGGATAGTAAATTTGGCTCAATTTGACATAAGGTTTATGCCTCAAAAAGCAATTAAAGGATCAGTGGTCTCGGATTTTCTAGCAGATTTCCCAATAGAAGATTCAACACCCTTAGAAGAGAACGAATTCCCGGACGAAGACTTAATGATGATAGAGGATGACACGTGGACTCTGTATTTTGACGGAGCCTCGAACCAAAAGGGGTGCGGTGTAGGAGTCTTATTAGTATCACCTAAGGAAGAACATGTTCCTATATCCATCAAGTTAGATTTCGACGTCACTAACAACGCAACTGAATATGAAGCATGCGTCGTAGGCCTCGAAACCGCTTTAGCCTTAGGCGTGAAAAAACTCCGGATATTTGGAGATTCATCCTTAATCATTAATCAAATTTCCAAAAGATGGAAAGTTAGGAGTGAAAGTCTAGCTCCTTACCAGACATATTTGGAAACTCTCACCGATCAACTGGAAAAGGTAGAATACACTTACCTACCTAGAGAAGAAAATCAATTCGCTGACGCTCTGGCGAGGTTAGCTTCAATGGTTAGAATACCTAAAGAAATCGAACAAATGCCTTTAACTATAGAGAAAAGGCATAAACCTGCATACATTCAAGCTATACAAGATGATGAAATAATTCAAGAAGAAGAACCAGAGGAGGAGCCATGGTTCATAGATATATTGAACTATGTCACCAAGGGAGAATACCCTCCTCATGCTGACAAAAGAGCAAAAAGAGCATTAAGGCTCTTAGCTTCCCAATTTGTACTCATAGGAAATGAACTACACAAAAGGGTACCTAATGGACGAGCTCTACTATGTGTAGGTAAAAAGGATGCTCAAAGGGCTATGAGAGTTATCCATGAGGGTATATGCGGAACACATGTTAACGGCAAAATGCTAGTCCAAAAAATAATGCGAGAAGGATATTACTGGACTACCATGAACAAAGATTGTCATCAATATGTAAAAAGATGCCCCAAGTGTCAAATTTATGCAAATTTGCAACATATACCGCCATCTCTTCTCTACACCTATACTTCACCATGGCCTTTCTCTACATGGGGAATAGACATAATCGGGAAGATTACACCCCCAGGAACAGGAGGTCACGAATACATCTTGGTTGCAATAGATTACTTCACAAAGTGGGTGGAAGCACAATCATATGCTAAACTCACCGCCAAACATGTAGCACTCTTTATCGAAAGAAACATAATTTGCCGATACGGAGTCCCACATGAGATGATAAGTGACAATGGAACTCACTTTCAAGCAGAATGTGAAGAATTGCTGCAAAAGTATGGCATTCAACATCACTATTCTTCTCCATATAGACCTCAAGCAAATGGGGCAGTTGAGGCTGCTAATAAGAACTTAAAAACCAATCATTGAGAAAATGACTGAAAATTATAAGGATTGGCCTGACAAACTCCACTTCGCACTGTGGGGATATCGCACGTCAATCCGAACATCAACAGGAAATACACCATTCAATTTAGTATACGGGATGGATGCTGTACAACCTGTAGAATTAGAAATACCTTCTTTACGCATTGCGTTAGAAAGTAAACTCGATGAAGTTGAGTGGACCAGAGCACGATATGAAGAGCACTAGAAGCTCTACACCATACCCAATGTTATCAAACCCGTATGGCTAGACATTTCAACAAAAAAGTCAAAACTAGAAATATTAAGGTTGGGGACTTGGTATTAAAAGCATTAAGGAAAAATGTTTTAGACCCAAGAGGCAAACCCTCGCGACAGATACTTTTGGCCAGCGCTGGAGTGGCGACAGAGTTCTGGGCTCTTCCTTATGGTTTTGTGGGTCCAGTTTAGTAATTTGGGTTCCTTGGTACACCAGTTAGCCCTTTAAGCGATTGACATGATTTAGTCAGCTTGATCAAAATGCACTGAGTGATCGACTTGATGAAAGATCGTCTCACTTTAGCTTAAAGCGCCTAAGTATTGGCTCATGATAAGGAACCGAAATAATGGTTCAACAAATAAGGCACCGAAATATTGGTTCAATAAACGCACCAAAGTAATGGTTCACAAAGGCAAAAAGCACCAAAGTACCGGCACAAATATAAAAGCAATGATAAATAATGATATTAAGGGTCAATAGGTAGAGTGATTCTTTGGCGATGTCTCAACATAAAGGGAGATTGTTTAGCGGCGAAGTACGGTCGAGACGAGGTAGTGTCACAAATGATGGAGATGGCGAAGCAAGGTCACCTTCGGCGGTCCCTCAAGGTAAAGAAGACATTGTCTATAGCGGCGACATACTGCTGTGGCGACGTATGGCCACACCCAGGAGATGACGACATACAGTTATTTTCGATGATGTTCCCGAAATACTGTGGAGGATCATGAGTATTGAAGACGGCGACATAAAGTTATCTTCAAGGATGGCGTTCACGAGGCACAGTGGAGGTTGTCACAAACAACATATGAAGCAACATCAAAATGGTTACTTTTAGAGACGTGTGCTCGACGGTGCAAGATACGCGTTTCTTAACTCTTTTATCTGTTTTAACTAATGATTAGTTTGCAGGTATCGGCGTTATAAGAATGATTTGGAATTGCAGAACATTTTGAATCATTCTCCGTCCCTATCGATACTTTGACTCTCGTTTTTCGAAACATAAGTTTCTTCAAACTCAGTCAAAGTGGGGGCTTCTGTAGACACCCATTTGTGTCTCCCCAAAACCAAACCCAGTGATGAATGCCTTGTGCGTCGAAACATAATCAAATTAGGTGAAAGTGATTCGAAAGTCAAGTGTCGCGGTTTAGTTTTAATTAATTTCTTTTCTCTCTGTTTTTGAAAATGGCTTTATTTATTTGAAAATATCCATTTCAGTTTACTTTGGTCCTTGATAAGGGTCCAATAATAGTGTAGTTGGATGGGGCTTGAAAAGACCTTTCCAACGATATATTATAAGCCCAATTCCGATGAATATTGATGAAGTTATGGCCAAAATACTAAACTGGGCCCGGTGCTTTATTTTAATACGGCCCAATGACCTAGAGGAGGGCCCAATATTAATTGTTATTCCTAAGGTTATTAGGATTAATTATAGTTTTCTAGAAGTTTCTAGAAAGTTCTTTTTAATTCTAATATTGATAGGATTAATAATTAATTATCTTTAAAGGTTTTTTTATTTGGAATAAAATATTGTTTTATTATCTTAAATACGTATTTTATCTTCTGTACGGATTCCGTAGATCAAGTTGATTAAAGATCGGATTCCGTGTAAAGATAAAAACGCGCTTATACAGGCTGTCGCCAGACGACAAGTCTGTCGCCACGCGACAGACTCTGTCGCCGCGCGACAGACCCTGTCGCCTCGCGACAGAGTCCATTCCTGGCGACAGCGTGGAGTTTTATTCCTTATCAAATTCCGTGTTTTTCCGGATTATTTTCATTATAAATAGCGTCCGGATTCCTGTTTTCAGAATCATCAATTATCTCTCATCAACTCTTTCTTAATTCTCTCTTTTCTCTCTTGAGCAATATTTGCTTTCTCTCTCTCTCTTTCTAAACTACCTTTTTACAAACAAAATTCCGCATTCACAAGACTTAGAGTCTCTTAGCCAAGTTCGAAGTTGCCTTCGCCTTAGACGTGCAAGGTTTGATATTTTCTGAGGGTTTGGTCCATAACTAGTCTAAACTTTATTTAATTTGATTTCAATTTTATTCTTTATTTTCATTGAAGTTTACTAACTTGTGTATTTATTTATTAGAAAGAGGTACGAGGCTTCAAAGTATGTAATCTTATTACTCTCTTTCAATGTAGAAAGCATGTTTATTATTGTTTAATTCCTAGTATCATGTTAGGATGTTATTTAATGCTTTCTAGTATCATGTTTAGGATGCCTTTATTATTTCTAATAGCATGTTAGTACCATGTTAGGTTTAAAGCTTTGATCTTTATTGTTTAGTGACATGCTAGGATTGGTTATTAATCTTGTTAGTATCATGCCTAGGATCTTGCTACTATTATTAAGCTTTATTATGCCTTATCATGCTATTATCATCGTTATGGTTATCATGATTATTATTTATTGTTTATTATTATGTTGCTTGATATTATATTGTTTTATTGTTATTGCTTGATCACGCCTTTTATGCAGGTTAAAGGGAATTTGTACTTGAAATCACGCTTAATAAGATAATTATTAATTTGGTTAAGGCTAATGTGATTTTAACTCAAGTGATCGCCAATAATAGTATTATTTGTGCATTAATATTCAACCAACATAGATAAACAGGGTAGGATTAATATAATGTTTGTATGTTATTCGAAAAGCGCGCATGAATACGAGCAGAACAAAGTAGAGACCTATTTTATAGGGCGGGTCCTTTCTTTTGTAGATTGGATTCGTACCCTCATCCCCGGACCCTGTTTGGTTCAAGACCTTATGGAGTAGTTGACGGTCCTTTGGATTGTCTTTTGGGTACAAGTTCCTTAAAACTTGTTGGCGACTCTTTTTGCTCTTTGTCTTTCCCTTTGGAACGCCACCGTACTTTAGTGTATGATCACAGTGGGGTTCAAGTTTGGGGTTATCGTAACGCTTGAAATATTCCCTACAAGTATCCTTAGAGTACTTAAAACTTTTGCAGAAATCTCTCATAGCATCAACATACAAACTTCGATTAAAACACTCACCCAACATATTCACCCAATTTTGAGCTTCAAACAAATCTAACAATTCATAAAACCTTAACAGATCTACACCAAGGTAAATTAAGTGCCAAACCTGTCACGAAGTGATCACTGATCTTCTCCTGTTTCTTCATAGAAGCAGGCTTGTCTCGATAGTTGACACCCATCTCCGAAACGTTTTCCTCCTCTTCTTGCATGTCATCGATTTTCCTTTTTCGAGAAGAATTAGACTCAGTAGGAAGAGGCTCAGAAATTTGAGTTTTGGGGATGATTTCCATGGTGATTTCTGGAATAGGGTTTGTGTTTGCTTCGGCTTCAGTCTGGATTTTTGGTGAGACAGACATTGGTGAGAAATTTTGATCGGAGTGATGAGAGAGAAGGTAATTTTTGTGTGGCGTAATTTTTGGTGAGGCTGACATGTTTTTACGGTGGAGGTAACTTGGTGGAGTGAATAAGTGAGGTGTCGTTTGAGAGGTGAGGTGAATTTAGTTGATTTGACACTCCTATTTATTGCTTAGGGAAACATAAACCGTGTTTGAGGAGAGTAATGGATGTGGGCAGCTTTTTGAACATAAGATAATGATGAATTTTGATACATTCATCCGAATTTAGTGTTTAGATAAAAAAATTGGAATTTTGAAGATTAGATAAACACAACAATTTTATCTTTTGAATGCAATTAATGAAGACCACTTGCAAATACAACTTGATACACGGAACAATTCAACAAGGCTCATGCAATCAATTTTGGACTTCCAATATCTATGACTTTCAAATTTACATGCCCTTAGTAAATGTTACTCCTGCTCACAACTTGCCTTAACTATGTAGTTAAACATATAACACTTGTGTACAGTACACAATAGTTTGAGCACGTTAGTTTGAGTTTCATACCTGAGGGAACTTGATGCATTTTTCTTAGTATAACTTAATCATCCTAAGTTCCATTCTCATCTTCTCATGCCTTTCTCTATTCAAGAGCTTAGTTAATATATCTGTAATTTGATTGTCAGTTTGGCAGAAATCTAACTTGATTAAACCCTTTTCAACATTATCCTTAAGGAAATGATGCCTTATATGAATATGCTTGACTCTTGAATGATGTACTGGTGAAAGGAATGGTGTCCTTCGAACAAGTGTATTATTCTGATAGCGGGTTCAGAATTATTAGAAAGCTAATATATTCAGTAAGGTCAAGTGATCAGAATGCCTGGGTGGAGGCCGCTTCCGATTAGTAATATTAATATAATTCATATTAAAGCTTAATCTTGACTGACCCCTTCGGGTCACACCCAAGCAAAATATACGAACCAACTCGACGAATTAATTCGGAAGAAATTAATTCGTCGCCCGAGTGTTAAATATTTAGACGTCGGTAATTCGAGCTTAGAGCGTCGAAACAGATCGTTAGAAGTCGAGTCAAAATAATAAAAGACGAGACGCGCAAAAATAATAATAAATCGACCATATTCCCAAAATACCCCTAGCATCGGAGTGTCCCGAGCATCCGAATGCTAGGGCAAAAATGTCCTCGCAAAGGTTGCTAGCAAGCACCAAGCCGAGCCTAACATGGCTGGGTGGTGCGTGCTAGCGCACCGTGCTAGCAACCACGGCCAGCAGCAGCTAGCAGCCGCAGCACGTGGTGCGTGCAGTAGCTAGCTGCCGCGGCTAGTGATGGGATGAAGAACGGTAGGTCGTTGGGCTACCACCCCGCCCAATCAAACAAAATTTGTAACTCAACTAACCCCTATTAAGTGTAGTGGTAAGTCAAGGTCGAACCCAAGGGAATGGAGGTCGAATGCACAATGCCTAAGTCAAGCTATTCCGAAGTCAAGTAAAGGGGTTTATGAAGGAAACTAGAGCTAGAACTAAATGATGCAAGAATTTGTATGAAATCAATCTAAAAGGCACTAGGGCAATGGATCCACATGTAATTGCAATGGAAAATGGTAATTTGGGAGGTTAAACCGACTAAGTCAAGTGATATGAAGGAAGATCAATCATGTATCCAAAAGAGCATACCAAGATAGTTCACCTAGAGGTCTAACTAGCGTCAACTACGCTAAACACTACCTAGGCAACGTCACAAGGCACCTCAATCGTGAAATTGCAAGTTACTAATCAATGGTCCGTATCATAGCAAGCTCACAATGCAATCTAGTGCAATAATCAAAGATGGCCAAACTTGAATCAATAACACACATGCACATGAGTTATCAACCAAATTTAATCATATCATCAACTCCATCAATTATCCCCAAATTACTCTAATCCATCACTCAAACATGCTTCACCATTTCCCTAGCTAGAAAACTACTCACTAGCCATGGAACTCAAGATCGAAACTACACTAATCATCAATTTCATCATCAACATATTTGAAATCAAAGATCAAATCAACAATCAATCAAAAATCAATAAAACTTCAATCAATAATCAAACAAACTTCAATCAATCAACAATAACATGGACAACAAATGAAATCAACTAAAATCAAACTTGTATTGAAATCAAGAAGAAGATCCTTACAAAACTTTGTTCTAAAGATCAATTACAATGAAGAATTCTTGAACAATCACCAAAAACCATGAGTTTCTCTCTCTTCAATCCTTGAGTTTCTCTCTCTAAAATTCTAATAAAAAACTAACTATATGGAATCCAATCTAAAACTCTTCCAAAAATAGAAAGAAATAACTTTATATACAAAGAGGAGGTCGGTATTGACGCCAAAAAATAGACCTACGTCGGTGCGGGCGCATGGAGGAGAGAGAGTGGCGCGCACGGGAACACACCCAGATTGGTGCGCCCGCACGCACCAGGTGTGCGGCCGCACTCGACCAATGTGCGGCCGCACACCCCCTGGGTGCGCCCGCACCTAGCTGGGTACTTCCCCCTTTTTCTCTTCGTCCTAGCTCAAGTGGTGCACACATCCTAGATGATGATGATGGAGGACAAAGTAGGCATAAACTTTCTTGAATTTCTTGAAGAGTATAAGCCATGAGAAAGGCATATCCAAGGCCTTGAAGCATGCCCCTTGGATCCACCTTTGACTTGAATCTTCTTGCACAATCTTTAGGCATGAAAACAATGAAAGATCATAGAGAGGAAGCTCGGGAATTCTTGGACAATCAATCACCACCTCGCTCGGGAACACACCCAGAGAGGTGCGCCCGCACGCACATGGTGTGCGGCCGCACACTCCTCGAGTGTGCCCGCACAAAGCTGCAGCTTCCTTCTCTTCTTCTTCATCCTAGCTCATGCGGTGCACACATCCTAGATGATGGTGATGGAGGACAAGGTAGGCAGGAACTTTCTTGAATTTCTTGAAGGATATAAGCCATGAGAAAGGCATATACAAGGCCTTGAAGCATGCTCCTTGGATCCCCCTTTGACTTGAAACTTCTTGCACAAGCTTTAGGCATGAAAATTAATGAAAGACCATGGAGAGGAAGCTCGGGAATCCTTGGACAATCAATCACAACCTACAAACAAAGGATAAAAAGCAAGTAAAAGGGAAAAATAGCAAGTAAACTAGAAAATGCATAAAATAGAGAAACTAACTACAAAAAGCATAAAAAGAAGAAAACTAAGGAAAACTAAAGAAAAGAGTGATAAAATGAAATAAAATTCATCCAAAAAGGGACCAAATGAGTGCCATAAATGTCACCCATCAAATTCCCCCAAGCTAAACTTTTGCTCGTCCTCGAGCAAAATAAAGCAAGAAAGATCAAGGATGAAAAATTTATTGAAAATAAAAAAGAAAGACTCAAGATAAGAATATACACTAAGACTCGCTGTCGTAGGAATCACGGTTGCTTTTAGCTACAACAAGCCCTTTAAACCCCAAAGTCGCCTATGAGGATGAGTGAGGTCTCGTAAGGGTATCCTAAGAGTTTGACCCATAACTCTCCACCAAACATCAATGAGGCAAACCATGAAAACAAAAGAAAAGAAAATGAAAATAAACCTTTGCGAAATGAACTCACATAGAGACTATAATGCAAATGAATGACAATCTTTCTCAAGTAGTTAAGGTATGCACTTTTCAAGATATCTAAGGTTGATTGAAACATAGGGTATGCTAGGCATAGGAACTAGTCATCACAATCCACCTTCATCCCAAACAATCTTACCGCGTTCTCCCCACTAGTCTCAAATCTCCCCTTACTGAGTGTCCCAATGATTCCTCGAAGGAACCGGAAAAAGAATTATTTTTAGGCTACTCGACAATCTTGACTATGCATCCCCTTTCCTTAGGCAATGACCCATGATGCCCTCCCCCGAATAGTGACTCAACTATCTAGGTCGAAAGGTCTTTCCCCAAGGTTGTAACGTAAGGCAATAAGGCTTAAATTAAAAATTTGGTGGTTTTCCTAATAGTGAAGCAAAGATTGCGCATTTCTTTACACCAAAACTAAGTTATCACCAAACAAAAACAACACCCCCAAGCTTACTTGAAGCTATACTAAAAAAGAAATATATACAAAAAGCGTACACGCTTCTCCCCCAAGCTAAAATGAAGCGTTGTCCTCAATGCTTAGAAGGAGAAAAGAATACATCAAAATATTTTTGAATTTTTCACTTTTTCAATTTTTTTTTGTTTTTTTATACGAATTTGCAATATCCTTGCCTTTTACTTAATTCGGACGACTTTTTCTATATGCAACTTATTAGTCCATGCCTTTTATGAAATAGGATGGCTTTTCTCAAATATTTGCCCTTATTCACAAAGAAAATGATATCACAAACTTGCATTCATAAAAACCAAAATTCCAACTTCATTCACCACAAACTCCGCCACAAATGATCGATTTGCTTCACAAAAACCAAAATTAGAAGAAAATGAAACAAAAGGTCAAATAACTAAAGATGTGGCTTAAAAAGAAGGGATAAGGCTCAACTGGTTGCAAGAAGGCAAATGTAAACCCAAAAATAAAGAAAATAACAAAATAAAACAAAAATGAAAACCACCACCCCGAAAAATGTGCTTTCGTCCTTCCTAGATAGTTCGGTCTCGGGTTTGAGAATCATACATCAAGCTTTTTTAGATTAGGTTTGCATAGTCAAAGATCCACGCCGCTCATACAAGAAATGTTGAAGGATTGAAAAACAAGTAACCTCACAAGGATGTGGCAAAAACTCACTAATGGTGTCAAATTGACTATAGGGAGCAACTACCAACATGCCACAAACAAGTAGAATCCGGCTTCATGATCCTCCTAGTTCAAATTAACTACCCTAGCATACACCTATCATAGAGTCAACCGAACATAGTCTCAAACCGTGCATACCTTTACAACCTAGGAAGAAAATCATGCAAAAGACAAGACCAATGTACAAAGTTCATTTCATAAGAAAAGAATGAAAAATAAAGCCTCAAAATCACATCAAAAATAAAAAGAAAAATAAAGGAAAGTAAAAGAAAAGGAAAATAAAAGAAAATAAAAGAAAAGAAATGGAGACATAGAAAAGGAAATATAGGAGAAATAGTATGAAAAGGACTAGAAGGCAAGTTAAACACATAAGAATCCCAATCGTCAAACAAGTGATCGATCGACATCAACGTCATCGATCCCAAACACATTACGTGTTAACAAGCATCCATCCTCGAACCATTCAACTTCCCCTAAACTAATCTTATTCTATGCAACCAAGAAAAATAAAGAGAAAAATAAGAAAGATCTCACCGGGCTTCCAAGCGTAGCAAAAATAAACGAAGCAAGTAGAAAGCACCTCGTTGCATTCCATAAACAAAAGCTTCTTCAAGAAACCAAGTGAGAAAAGGAAAATAAAAGAATCTATATACAAAGAAAATTGTCAGTAACTTCCAAATGAAATCAGCCGAAAATTCAGCAGCATAACGACAGTAAATGAAATATATATATATATCAGAGACAGTGAAACATCAGGAAACATCATCATCAACAAGAATCATCAGAATAACAGCAGAGCAGATAGATAAGGAATCAGAGTAAGTCATCATCAGAGAAATCAGCAGAGAAAACATCATAGAGACATCAGATCAGAAAGAGGACATGGAGGCTAAGAAGGAATAATGCTAAATGACCACTAGCAACGAGGAGGACATGCAAACCACAACCAACCTAAACCAACTCCCCCAAGCTAGAAATGAGCTACCCCTCCCCCAAGCTAGGGCAAACAAGAAACACAATCATAAAACAAGCATACGGAGAGGGGTAGCCAACATGGCTCACTCGGCACTAAAGTAGGGGGTAGAACTAGAGCTCCCCCCACCCATGGAAACAACCTCCTTCCCTTTAGCCCTACCTAACCTCCTAAGGGCATCAGCGGCATAATACTTAGACCAATCATCCAAAACAGGGGGCCCGAACGACCCCACCTCCCCTCAGTCTCAGAGGAAGGGAAAGGAGCAGGGTTAGCTGGATCGTAAGTCCAGTCACACCCTCCCGGCCTCTTGTAATCATAATCCCCTCTAGAGGTCCTACGAATGGCACTATGTGCCACATGTGGGCCCTCCTAATAGGGATAACAGAGACGGGGCCCAACCGCCTTGTCATAAGGCTCCCACTGTGGGATAGGGCCCTCTTGGACCGGGAGGTACGGGTAGTTCACATAAGGCTCAATATCCCCCCTAGAAACATGATAATCATAGACCCTCCTAGCATGATAATCATAGCTACCCTCCAAACAACCATTCCCCATAGAAGAGGAAGAAGAAAAGGCAAAAGTAAGGGCATCAATCTTTTCATGCAAGCTAGACAAGTCATGTAAGGAAGGAGATGAAGGAGAAAGAGGAGTAGGAGAAGAAGTACTAGGGTTACCTCCTTTAGATGATGAGGCCTTAGACTTTTGACGAGCATTTCCCGAAGGAGGCATGGAAACCCTACGAAAAGAACTTGGAATATCTCTCTTGTGCGGCTTCCAAGGGTAGGATGAATTTTTGTCCCTCACCATAGATCCTTCGTAGGGGATAAGGCACCAATCGGTAGTCCTCGACACTTTCCAAATGAACAAATCATCCATGATGGTGCGCTTAATGAACTTTTGGTTGATCAAGGCAAACGTGCCCAGCAAGCAAGATGAAGACTTCTCTCTTGGGTCCTTAATGTCCTTAAGATTCTCAATCTTTGATGCATACTTTTTGTTAAGTGACAACACAATGATGGTAATCATACCCCCTATTTGTATGCTCCCCGAGAGAAAGAAGTCGTCCCTAATGTCGATGAAACGGTCGAGCAAGTGCCTTGCAAAGTCGATCACCTCCACTTCTTCATCCTTGGGTTGACTTGCTAACCATAACCAACTTAGTTGTTCTTGAGACATGGCTCCAAGAGATTCCTTGGAGAAAAATTCATAAGTAAGGATGCGGCTAAAATAGCGCATCGCACCATGGACTATTGAGGCCGACTTTGAAGTTCGAGCACAATAAGCTTCTTCATTAGAAATGCTATCCCACCAATCATCTTCATCGTACTTATGGTCGTGATGAAGAGTTTCATAAGCCGGATAAATCAAAGGCACACCCTCGATCGGCTCCGGGAAATGGAACATCTTGTTGAGGAATGAGAGGGGAATAGAATAATCCTCATTGAACACTTGGAAAGAGAGTGTTGGACATTCATTGTCATTTCCGCTCTTGTGTACATCGAGAGATGATAGAACTTCATATGTGAGCCTTGCAAATGTGGGAGCACTAAGATCGATGAATTGCTCAAGGCCCAAATTCCGAGCTAACATTCGAACATCATCGTCGATCCCTTGAAGAGTGGCGGTATCATGATCATAGAATCTCGTAGAGTATAATTTCCTAGATGATAGACTCTCAAATCGGTCCCAATGCTTTTAGACCTTAAACTTGATGTCGTATGTTTCCTTGATGGTAGAAGGTGGATCAATGGTTCCTCTTGAATTTGTAACCTTGGTACGTTTTACTTGCCTTGAACCACCCATCTACAAAATAATGGACAATGAGAATGGCTTCAAAAATAGGAATAGTATCCCAAAAATTAATCATGAATATGGGGAAAAATAAAGTGTACAATATTCAAAGAATTAAGCAAAAATTCAATAAAGTTGAATAATGCATAATCAAAGCATCATAATTGTCACAAATATTACCCCAAATCACAATTAATAGAAGCAACAATATACTACATTACCAACAAACCATTGTCTCCATTATCACCATCAACATCAACAAAATACCCTAAAACTAATCATATGAAAATCCAACAAAATTTATGCCAAAATTCATAATATGCTCAAATAATACCATCATCATAATTAAATTTCACAAAACCAACATCATCATTTCCATAGTCATCAACATTATAACAAGTAGTGGTAACAATGGTGATGTGAGTAAGGGTAGTACTAATCATGCTCAAAGCCTCATGAGGTATAAAAATTGAAACTTTATCACATAAAACATGCAATTATACTCTCAATTGATAGGAAATCACAAGATTAAAGCAAGAAAAACACTACTACACATAAACATCTCCAACAATCATACCAACGAGTTCCAATTGAAAAATACCCAAAATTTTCAAACTACGAGAGAGAAAATTACCTTTAATGATGTAGAATGAAGACTTGGGTAACAAAGTAGTGAGAATTATCGAGATATGATGTAGAAAGATGAAAAATAATATGATGAAGATGAAGTATAACTATGAGCCACCCCAATAGATCTATGAAGGAAGTAGAATGAAGTAGGAAAGAGAGAGAGGAGGGGAAAATCGGCCTTAAAAGAGGAGGGAAAGCAAGGCTTCGTACACCCAGCTAGGTGCGGCTGCACATGGGGGACGTGCGCCAGCACAGAGCTCGTGTGCGGCCGCACATAGCTGTTGTGCACCCGCACAAAAATTGGAGCTTTTCCTCCGAATTTCATCCTCCCTCACCTAGTGCGCACACCCCCTATGATGGTCATGGTGAACCATATAGGCAGTAGCTACACTTCATATTGGAGAGTGAAAAACATGAAAATCATGAAAATAAACACAAGTACTCACCATCCTCCATACATACCTCTTTTTTCAACTTAAGAATTGGGATAAATTTACCTCAAAATTGGGATTAAAGTTGTTGGAAATCATCTTAAATCAACCTACAACATCAAACACAACAAGATTAAATCACAAAAACACCATCAAAACACAAAGAAAAATCAAAAGAAAAAGGAAGAAAAAGTTAGAAAACACGGGTTCCCTCCCGTGAAGCGCTTATTTTAGAGTCTTAAGCTAGACATCCTCCACCTCTTTCAAGGTGGATCATAGAGAGTCATATCATGGATGACCCCCACAAATACTCCATCATAATAGCGCTTGAGCCTATGCCCGTTGACCTTAAAAGTCCTCGAAAAATCCAAAGGAGAAATTTCAATAGAACCATTTGAGAACACATCTTGAACAACAAAAGGACCCGTCCAACGAGACATCAATTTTCCGGGGAAAAGCCTCATTTTTTAATTGAAAAGAAGCACCTTATCCCCCGGAACAAACTCTTTCTTCTCAATGAGCTTATCATGCACGTCCTTAGTTCTAGCTTTATACAAGCTAGCACAATCATACGCATCCAACCGAAGCTCTTATAACTCATGTAAGTCCAACCAACGTTGCTCACCCGCACTAGCCAAATCAAAATTGATCTTCTTAATAGCCCAATGAGTGCGGTGCTCATGCTTAACCGGAAGGTGACAAGACTTCCAATAAACCAAGCGATAAGGAGTGGTACCAATAAGAGTCTTGAAAGCCGTTCTATATGCCCACAAGGCATCATCTAGCTTGTTTGCCCAATCTTTCCTACTCCTTGCAACCGTCTTCTCAAGAATCAACTTCATTTGACGATTTGATACCTGAACTTGCCCATTGGTTTGAGGGTGATAAGGAAGACCAAATCTTTGGTTCACTCCATGCTTCTTCAACATCTTCCGAAAAGAATAGTGCACAAAATGGGAGCCATTATCACTTATAACCGCTTTGGGGATGCCAAACCTTGGGAATATTATCTTTTTGAACAACTTCATCACCACTTTATGGTCATTAGTTGGAGAAACAATGGCTTCCACCCACTTTGACACATCAATGGCAACAAGAATATATTGATTCCCATAAGAAGATGGAAAAGGACCCATAAAATCTATACCCCAAACATAAAATATTTCCAACTCAAGTATTGGTTGTTAGGGCATCTCATTCCTTCTTGAAATATTCCCGGTCCTTTAGCATTGGTCACAACTTTTGACATACTCCCAAGCATTCTTGAAGAGGTTAGGCCACCATAATCCACATTGAAGCACCTTAGAGGCCGTTCTTGAAACACCCATATGACCACCACTAGGATCCGAGTGGCACATCTTCAAAACATTTGGTATTTCCTCATTTGGCACACACCGGCGCAAAAATCCATCCACACCTCTTTTGTACAAGATTGGCTCATCCTAAACATAGTGCCTAGCTTCTCTCTTGAGCTTCCTCCTTTGATTGTTGGAAAAGGAAGGAGGGAACTCCCCACAAGCAAGAAAATTCACCAAATCGGCAAACCAAGGGAGCTCCTTCACATTGATAACATATAATGAATCATCCAACATCCGGTCCTCTATAGGGGACCCATCATCTTGAACTTGAAAATCCTCAAGTCTAGACAAATGATCCGCAACTACATTTTCCGCACCTTTTTTTATCCCGGATCTCAAGATCAAAAGATTGTAGCTCAAGGACCCAACAAATCAACCTCGGTTTGGATTCCTTTTTTCCAAAGAGATACTTCAAAGCCGCATGATCGGTGAAGATTATAGTCTTAGACCCGAACAAATAACAACGGAATTTCTCAAAAGAATGAACAATAGCCAAGAATTCCTTTTCCGTTGTTGTGTAATTTCTTTGAGCACCATTTAGGGTCTTTGACATATAATAGATGACATGAAGCCTAAGAATTCATACCTAAGGTGTGATGGTAGAGGTTTGAGCTCTACCATGGGAACACCTTTACCTTCTTTGGTTGAGGCCAGTTGCAAAGCATCTTGACTCGATATCCCCATACAAATTTCTTCTCCACTCCCTATATTGCCTCCATCAAGCAAATCTTCATACAATTGCACTTCCTTGCTTGGGATACCTATCTTTTCCTTATTCAACAAAACACACTCAAGAGGATCATTAGATGTGAGCAAGTGCTCATGCATGGAATTCACAATATTATCAAGCACTTTAACTCTCATGCAATTCTCAAAAGAAGAAGAGGGATATTTCATTCCTTCATTCAAATCAAATTCAACTACCTCCTCTCCAATCTTAAGAGAAATCTTAGCACTTTTAACATCTATCATAGCCCCTGATGTAGCAAGGAAAGGTCTACCTAAGATAATAGGTATTGTAGCATCTTCATCCATATCCAACACTACAAAATCAACCGGAATAACAAATTTCCCAACCCTTAAAGGCACATCTTCTACCTTTCCCTTAGGAATTTTGATCGACTTATCGACTAATTGCAAAGTAATCTTGGAAGGTAGAAGTTCTCCTAGACCTAATCATTGATAAACCGAATATGGCATAAGGCTAACACTAGCTCCTAAGTCACATAAGGCATTATCAATTTGGGTCTTGTTAATGGCACAAGGGATGGAAAAATTTCCGGGATCCTTCAACTTAGGAGGCATCTTGTTCATGATAATTGCACTACAATGTTCGGTAAGGCTCATTGTCTCCATCATATCACAAGTCCTTTTTCCACTCAAAATCTCCTTAAGGAACTTAACATAGTTTGGCATTTGTTCAACAACATCGGTGAAAGGAAGAGTTAGAAGAAGTTGCTTAAGCATCTCTACAAATTTCCCAAATTGCTCATCCAATTTATATCTATTATATCTTTGGGGATAGGGAAGCCTTGGTTTGCAAACCTCAACCTCTTTCTCTATCACCTTCTCTACTCGTCCCTCATCAACATTTTCACTCAAAGGACATTCATCACCTTCAACTTCAATGGGATTCTTACTAGTGCTCTCTCTAGCAACACTCTTCTTAGGCACACCTCCCTGAAGGACCCTACCACTTCTAGTAACAATGGCATCCATAGGGTTCCTAGAATCTAGGCTAGGTGGAGTCAAAGAAGAAGAGTTTGCATATCCCTTGAACACACTAGTCAATTAAGAAAGTTTTTCACTTAAATCCTTGTTATATGCCAACATGTAATTAAACTTCTCTTCATTCAAAGCCATATAAATTTCCAAAGTTTTGGCTTGTTTCTCAATGACACTTTCCAAAAATTCCCTAGAAGAAAATGATTGATCATAGGAATTATCACTTGAACTTTGAGCATTTGGAACTAAATCAATTGGGGAACCTCTTTGAAAATTTGCTTGAAAATACCCCCTAGTTTGATTATTCCAATTACCCCTAGTTTGATTTTGGCTCCTTTGTTGACCATGGTTATCATAACCTTGATTATGATCCCCATGTCTATAACCATGACCATGACCATTACAACCATGATGGTTATAGTTACCATGAATCCCTTGGTATCAATGATTTCTACAACCTCCATTTTGGTTATAATCATCATGATTCATATGATAATTCCTATTTCCAACATTCCTTTGAACATCAATTCTAGGTTCACAAGAATGATTATTGATATGATTCACATGTTCCATTTCACTTCCATCACATTCATTGCAAGGAACATTTGGGCACATAGAAGCATTATGATCATTTATTCCACATAATTCACAAGGCCAACATTCCACAATCATGCAACAAGAAGAAAGATTAGAGTTAGAGTGAGAAGATGTACCTCTCCCCTTAATTTGGGAGGGAAGAATTGGAGCTTGAGAAGGGGGCTTCTCAAGCTTTTCTTTGAGAGACATAACTTCTTTCCCTAAATCCGCAATCAAAGTAGTCAAATCATTGATGGCACTAAGTTGTTCGATTGAGTAACCCTTGCTTGTTGGTTCTCTCTCCACTTCTTGCCAATTCATGTAATGACGAACCACTTCATCGATTGCATCAACCACTTCTTCTTCCGTTTTGTTCATGATTGGGCCTCCGGCTCCGGCATCCAAACTTGCTCTCCCATGAGAACTTAACCCACCATAGAAGATATGTATGATTTGATAGGTAGGAATCCCATGGTGTGGACACTCCCTTTGATAATCCTTAAATCTTTCCCATGCTTCATAGAGACTTTCATTTGGCTTTTGCTTGAACCCTTGAATCAAAGCTCTTGCCTCCGTCGTCTTCTTTTGAGGATAGAATCGGAACAAGAAAGCTCTGGTGACATCATCCCAAGTTCTCAAAGAATTGGGCTTCACTTCTTTATCTAGCCATTCCAATGATCTTCCTATTAGAGATAAAGGGAACAACTTAAGGCGGATAAACTCTTGAGATACTCCATTGACCTTGATTGTGTTACAATATTTTTCAAACTCCTGAAGATGGTTCAATAGGCTCTCATTCTTAGCCCCACTATATTGTCTCCTCTCAATTAGGGTGATCATTGCCGGCCGAATTTCAAAGTCAATTTCCGGTGTTGTAGGTGGAGCTATGCCGCTCTCATACTTATATGCAACGGGCACTCCTAGTTCCTTCAAGGCAACTCTTGAATTTCCTCCCATGGCTTGGGATCTATGCACACAAAACTCAAAGAAAATATTAGTACCACGGCTACAAGTGTATCCTAGAGTGTAAAATCTTTTTGTATTTTGTAAATAGAGTGGAATAGACTCAACAACAACATGCACTCAAAGCACCATTCCCCGGCAACGGCGCCATTTTGATTGGATGAAGAACGGTAGGTCGTTAGGCTACCATCCCACCCAGTCAAACAAAATTTGTAACTCAACTAACCCCTATAAAGTGTAGTGGTAAGTCAAGGTCGAACCCAAAGGAATGGAGGTCGAATGTTTATTGCCTAAGTCAAGCTATTCCGAAATCTAGTAGGGGTTTATGGTGAAAACTAAAGCTAAGCTAAGCTACGCAAAACGCTTGTACTAATCAAATGCTAAGGCACTAAAGGAATGTATCCACATGCACCAACAATGAAGTTCAATCAACTCGGGGAATCAACCAATCAAGTCAAGCAATGTGAGGGAAAACCGAAATTGCAACCAAGAGAGTACATCAAGCTATTCTCCTAGAGGTCTAATTAGCGTCAACTACATCAAACACTAGCTAGGAAACATCACCAGATATCTCAATCGAGCAAATGTAAGCCACAAATCAATGGTCCGTATCAATGTGAACTCACAATGCAATCTAGTGTGAATAACAAGGGTGATCAAGCCTAATCAAGCACACACATGCACGAAATCAATTAACCAATTTAATCATATTATCATCTCAATCAATTTCCCCTAAATTAATCTCAATTCATCATCAATACATGCTTCACCAATACCCTAGCAAATAAACTACTCACAATCCATGAAGAACATCAAAATCAAAGATAAACAAATCATCATTCCCAAATTCATCAATTGAAATCAAATTGAAACCAACAAATTCAATCAAAACCAATCAAACTATCAATTAACCAAATCAAACAACAATACTAATGAAATCAAACATTGAATTGCATTAAAGAGTAAAGAATCCTTACAAACTTGATAGAAATCAAATCAAATGTAGCAATCTTCAATCATCAATCATCAAACCCACATTTTCTCTCTCTAAAAATGCTAAGAACTAGTGTTTTTCTCTCTCTAAAATCTAATCTAATCTAAATCTCTCAAATGAACATCTAATTCTCCTTCCCTAAAAGGAAAGAAATAACTATCAATACAAAGAGGAAGTTAGGATTGACGTCCAAAATAGACCCACGTCGGTGCGGGCGCTTGGAGGAGAGAGAGAAGCGCGTACGGGAACACACCTAGAAAGGTGCACCCGCACGCACCTAGTGTGCGGCCGCACTCGACAAATGTGCGGCCGCACACTCCTCGAGTGTGCCCGTACAAAGCTGCAGCTTCCTTCTCTTCTTCTGCGTCCTAGCTCATGCGGTGCACACATCCTAGATGATGGTGATGGAGGACAAGGTAGGCAGGAACTTTCTTGAATTTCTTGAAGGATATAAGCCATGAGAAAGGCATATATACAAGGCCTTGAAGCATGCTCCTTGGATCCCCCTTTGACTTGAAACTTCTTGCACAAGCTTTAGGCATGAAAATTAATGAAAGACCATGGAGAGGAAGCTCGGGAATCCTTGGACAATCAATCACAACCTACAAACAGAGCATAAAAAGCAAGTAAAAGGGAAAAATAGCAAGTAAACTAGAAAATGCATAAAATAGAGAAACTAACTACAAAAAGCATAAAATGAAAAAAACTAGAATAAAACTAAGGAAAACTAAATAAAAGAGTGATAAAATGAAATAAAATTCATCCAAAAAGGGACCAAATGAGTGCCATAAATGTCACCCATCATTTTATGATTGTTTTTGTTGATTTTTGATGATTTTCTTTGATGAATCCTGAGTTTTTGTAGGTGGAGATGCTCCCGAGAGAAAAATCCAAATCCAAATTCCCGAAAATCCAAATCCCCTTAATCCAAACTTTGTAGATAGCTTTTTTTTTTTATTTTTCTTATTTTTGTTTATTTCTTTAGTCTTCCTCCTTATTTTCTAACTTTTTCTTGTTTTGTTGTAGTTTCTTTTGTTTGGCTCACTTTTCTTGAAGCTTGAGACCGGAGATGAAGGAAGTTAAGGAGCAACCCGAGCTCCCTTGGTGAGATTGGTTCTATTGCCTTGTCTCCTATAATCAAGCGGCATTTGGTGAGACCTTTCCTTTACTTTTCCTTTTCTTTTTCTTTCTTTTTGAGTGCTTAGTTTAGGTTAGTTTAGGAAGAGTTGAATGGTTCGAGGTTGATTGATTGCGGTTCTAAGGAACCTGGGATCGTTGATGTTGATATCAACGATCACTTGTATGTCGATTGGGATTTATTTGACTTATATGCCTCGATTATGAACCCTTTAATTTCTTCCTCTTTCTTGTGTGTTTTTCTTGTTCTCTTTTGTGTAACAAGCATGACCTTAGCAAGTTGAAATATCTTTGTTGTGGATTTGCTCATTCATTTGGATTTGAGACTTTGTGTGCCTTCTTGATGACATGACTTTGAATGCTTACCTTCCTAGTTGATAAGGGATTACACGGTTTGAGAATGCTTAAGGTTGAATCAGACACATTGTAAGCTATGGTAGCCCGGTTTAGAACTCTTGAGGACGTTTGAACCTCTAGTTCACGGGAAAGTGGTAAGATGGTGTTGCTCTCCGTAGTGAATAGGATTCCCTTGGTTGGTAATTGCTTATTTTCATGTCCCATGTGAGCGTTTATTGTTCAAGCCTCCATCACTTTTGTTCAGCGGCATTTTGGATCTTTTACTATGCGTATCTTAATCCTTGTGTTGGTATCTAGCTCCCAAGACCGTGATCATATAACTCTAGAGGAGGAAGAGGGCATCTCTTCTCATTTTTCTTTGTTTTCCTTGTGTTTTGTTACAAATTTGGTTTTTATTTTACATATACCTTCTTGCTAGCCATGTTAAGCCTTATTTCCCCTTTCTTGGTTAAACCACATTACAAGCCTAGCGGCCTATGTTCTACCAACCCTTATAGTTAGTGAAGCATCGGCTTGTGAGGTTCGAGTTTGAGAGTCTTGATTTTAAGCAAGGAAGTTGTGCAATTTGGTTTGAATGAGGTCTTGAAAGTCTATTCATAAAAAGTGTGCAAAAGGTTTGGCAAGCAAGTTGTAATTTATGAAAACCAAACACCATTAAAAAAAAAACAAAAAAACAAAAAAAAAAATTGATGAGGAAAGAAAGAAAGGAAAAATTGAGTTGAATGAAAATCTTGCAAAAAAAAAAAAAAAAAAAAAAAAAAAAAAAAAAAAATGAGTATTGTCATGTAATTTGTATTGAAGGTTGTGATTTGAAATTTAGGTTAGATTCCTATGTTGTTATTGAGAGATGGCTACTCTTATGCTTCACTTAGGTGTTTCCACCAAAGTTTTCAAATTAATTCCCTACCTTAACCTATAGCCATGACATTACAACCCTAGATATAAGACCCTTGGACTTTAGAGGGGCGTGGTCAACAAATGGTGGAGGGAGATAGATTTCAACCCTATGGAGAGAGTATGCATAGTTGAGATGTCGGGATAACCTCATTGTTCCACACAGAAATATCTTTTCCGGTTCCCTCGAGGAATCATGAGGAGCTAACCAGGGGATGAATGGAAACTAGAGGAGAAAACGTGGACCGTCTTGGTAGGGGCTAGGGCGGAAGATGAAATCATTAGTTCTCTATGCTTAGCTTAGGTTTGTCTCCATCAACCATGAGCATCTTAGAACGTGTTTTCCCTTTTGAATTGAGAAAGGTAAGTATTCTTTGGTCCATGTCCCTACATTTGATTCCAAATGAAGCATTTCCTACCTTGAGGTTTGATCGGTTCTCTTAAAGCCTTGTCATGTCATGTTTGTTGTGTGTGTTGCCTTCTTTTCTTAGTTTCCTTTGCTTGAGGACAAGCAAAAGGCAAGTGTGGGGGACTTTGATGAGTGGCATTTATGCCGCTTTTCCACCCCTTTTCTCTAAAGGATTCTCCCCTCGTTTACACTTGTTTAAGCCTCTTTAAGCGTTTTTACCTTAGTTTTGCTTTTTCCTTTCTTTTCTCATGTTTCCTTTCTTTTTCCCCTTTTTGTCGGTTTTACTAGAGTTTCTTTGTTGTCCTGTAGGTTCTTGGCCTTGTTTAACGAACCTTGGAATGCACGGCGTGCCATAAAGAGGGAGCGTGAAGATCAAGAGGAGCTGAAGGAAGGAAAAGCACCTAGGTTCGGCCGAACCCCACAATGGTGTGGCCGAACCTAGGTGCGGCCGAACCTGCTTTCAGGTACGGCCAAACCATCTTGGCAGTTTCAAGCTAGAAAATGGCAGTTTTGCAGGAGTGACCGAACCTCCCAAGTTCGACCAGACCAAGATCAGGACGGTTCGACCGAACCTACCCAGGGTTCGACCGAACCTACCCTGTGGTCCGGCCGAACCTACCCCCTGTTCGATTGGACCAACCATTTTATTCTAGCTGCTTGTACGGTTTTGTTAGAGGCGGTTATTTAGAACGTTTTTAATGTAATAGAGGGGGATTAGCTTAAGAAGATATTATGTACATTTTATCCCTAATCTAGAGAGAGAAACTCCATTAGTAGAGAGAGAAGGTGTGGATTTCTATTGATGAACTTGGATATTGAAGAAGGAGATTGATTGAATCTTTATAAATCTTCATCTTCAATTAATGAGCAATCTCTTACTCTCTTTCTTTACTTTTGTATTTAGTTTTGTTTGCTTATTTTGATTTTCCTTCTTTGCTTATTGATCATGTTGATGCTTACTGATTTGATGATTGATATTGTCTTCAATATGATTTGTGAGTAGTCACCTAGCCAAGGGTGTGGGGATGGTGTAGTTGTTAATTGATTCATGCTTATGATGTTGGGGTTATGTTAATGGTGATTAAAGTCTTTGTATGCTTGATATTCTCTTGCAAGTGCACATTGTTGGTTGATTAAAGGTGAATCTTTGCTAACAAGAAACGGAAGTTGACTTAGTTAAGGTTCATTGTTATCGATAGTTCATTGATTGCACCTTCTAATATAGGGTTCTAATGTGGAAACATAAAGGCTATGTTAGGAGAAATCGATTAACCCCGGAAGGCGGTTAGATCGAGCTTTATTTCGATATTCTTGCATGCTTAGTTTACCATTGCTTTGCTTCCATGTTATTGCATGATTAAATGGCATCTACATCTACCCACTTCCCTTGGTGTTTAGTTATATTGGTTTTTAGTCATTCCTAATCTTTAGCTTAATCTCTTAGTTATTCACACTTCTTGTCCCGAGGTAGCTTAAGTCTTAAGTAGTGAATGTGGTGTTTATGCATGTCTCCTTGTGGTTCGACCCCTATGCTTGCCTTATACTCGTATAAGGTTTGTTTAGGTTATATAAATTGTATTTGATCTAGGGATAGACAATTGACGATGTGTTAGTGATTAATTGTTGCTTCAATAGTCAAGTGATGGATAATGCATTTTGTATGAAAAACATTGGAGAGGATAATGAGTACATTTGGGATTCAAGATCTATATAGATAGGTCTCGAATGATGTTTGAGCTTGGTTAAGAAGCTTATATTGATAAGATTCTTTTTAGGTTCAACATTATATTGAAAATAGCTTCAGTCCCATGTAACATGGCACATTGCTTAATGATTCAATGCTTTGAGAAACGTTGATGAAATTAACATTTTGAGTGATGGTCCTTATGCATTTTGCAAAAGATACATCATGCATGTCATGAAATATACTCGTCTATTTGATTCACGTGTTCTTAGAACAAGTGATGATAGATTTCAATCGAAATCCAATGTAACGTTGGAATACAAATCAAAAATTCCTAAGTTCATTGCGAAAGGGCGAAAGAAAATTCTTAGTGTATGGAGATGAAAATGATTATATAAGATTTAGAAATTGCAAAATTCATGTTTATGAGAATGTCTCATGAACTCTACTTACTAAACCCCTCCCATTTCCAAAGCATGAGAAACATGCTAATGAAACTGGATTGAGGCAAATGATGTAATTAGAAGTTGTGTTTGTTTTTGGAGAAAAACAAGTTACATGTGTAACACATTCATTTGTAGAATTACGTTTATCAATTGAAACAAAGTTTCAATCTTATTTAATCGTGGTTTCAAGATTAAATAAAATGTCCAAAATAATTAAGAATTGATGGGCTCACTAGGTTGATGACCTTTTGAATTAAACACCACAGGTGAACTAAATTCATATATTATTTAAGTTCTTAGTTCAGAATCATTAAACTGGACATAAATGATTTCTTAAATTGAACTAGCATGTTAAGATTGGTAGGATAGCGCAGTTTTATGGGCTATAGGAGCGTAGTGATGCTCGGTCAATCACATGGATATGCATGAATGATGCGTGATCAAACTATAGACCTACTTTAGAGAGTAGTTTAGAGAGAGAAAGCTTGATTTTTCATGGTGTTTTGCGAGGTTGAAGAAGCATTTTTGGTGGATCTTTCTTCTCATTTATTCACTGAGTCTTCCTAACTTTCTCTCACCTTTATTGCTTTCATTTATTATTGTTTTTGCTTATTTATTTGTTTATTTGAATAGATTAATTAGTTTAGTTATTTGATTCTTGCTTTCATTATTATTTTACCTTGTTTCCCATGTTTTTGTTCACCATGTTAGCTTAGCTTTTGTTCTAGGGAAATGGATGAAGGTTATGTTAATTTATTTAATGATTGATTGTGGTTAGTATGAAATTGTTTCTTGATTATTGTGTATGGATGATGCTTTTATGGATTAGAATCTTTCTAGCTAATTGATTCTATGTTCTTAATAGTGCTTTCAATCAATTGTGTGAGAGTGAGTTGGTTGAGGGTCTAAATTCTTCCATACCTTTGCTAGGCTAGTTGCACGAGAGTGAATTAGTTTAGTAGGATAATTAACATGCTTAATTGTGCGAGAGTGGTTTAAATGTGTCGACTGTTCCTAATCAAGGTAATTTTCATCTAATTGTTTGATATTATTGAATGCATTGATGTAATTGGATTCCACTTTCCCTAGTTTTAGTTGTTTGTTCTTAGTTGTGTCTATTTTAATCTCTTTCTATCTCACAAGCTTTCCTAGTAGTCTAATTAGCATAGATTGATACACTTAGTCCTTTTGGGTTCGACCCTTTACTTACCCCTATACTCGTATTAGGGTAGTTTAGGTTTTATAAATTTCTAATTTGATTAGGGTTAGTAGACCAACGACACTATCTAACCCGCGATCAACTACTCTTGATTTCATCATCAACATCACCAGCACGCATCATCAACCTTCATTACCACCGAAAATCGGCATCATCATCATCTAGCTTCAAATCGTAGCCCTCCGATTCTCATTAAAAATCACGGGAAAAGCTCGTGATTGACCCTCATTTGTGCGCCCGCGCAGAAATCGCACAGAGGTCGTGCAGTTGCTTGTGCTTACAATCTGTTTTGGACTCCAATTTGTGTGCGTCTTCTGACAGGGCTGCGTGCCCGCGGTGGTCTGGGTTGGGTGAATTTAGAGGTTCGATTGAAGCAGTTTTTCTGGTTCATGTTGTTGAAATTGTTGCGGGGTAAAGCAGGGAAATTGGGTGTCTGATGGGTGAGAGATGGAGGTTGAGGTGGTGCGTGGTTGCTGCTGGTGATGTTGGGTGGTGTCGGTGCGATTGGAGGTGGTTTGGTGGTGACTAGTGCTGCTGATTTGCGGCGTATTTGTGGTGGTGCAGTTGCAGGTTGCTGCTGTAATTGGGGTTGTAAGTGAGTGTGTGACGGTGATGTGATTGGAGGTGGTGTGGGAGTTGCGTGAGGGGAGAGAGCAGGGGAGGTGCGTTTGATGGTGATGTGTTTGTTGATGTTGGTTATGGAGATGTTGCGGGGTGAAGCAAGGAGCAGCAGGGGATTGGGAGAGTTGGAGTAGTGTAGGTTAGAGCTGGCAGCAACTTTGGAACATTTGACTCAAATTTTGTGCCTCGAACCTTGGACGTCCGAACACGAATAAGCCTTTGAAACCCGGAACACCAAACTCAACCTACAAAAAAAAAACACGAGGGTATATTGGAAGATAAAATAAAATAAAATAAGATAAATAAAGTAAAATAAAATAAGATAAATAAAGTAAAATAAAATAAGATAAATAAAGTAAAATAAAATAAAATAAAAGGCTAAAACTAATGAAATAATAAAATTAAATGAAATAATAAAATTAAATGAAATAAAATAAAATAAAATAAAATAAAACAAACTAGAAACTAAAAGAAAATAAATAAAACGAGAGAAGCGGGAAATTATTAACTAAAACTACAAAAAAAAACCAATAACTAATAAAAAGGGCAAAAATACACAAAATAAAGATAAAAGACTAGAATAAAAAAATAATAGAAATAAAGGATAAAAGGGTGAAATTATTGGAAAATAAGCCGGAATACGACTCAATAAACACCCTAAAAGTGACATAAAAGTCACTTATCAAATGCCCTTTGAATAAAAAAAATGAATAAGCACCCCCCCCCACACTTGAACGGAAAACCGTCCTCGGTTTCAGCAAATATGGAAAACGGGGTGGGAGGGAAGGGCTAAACTTAGGCCCTAGGGCCCTAGTCCTCCATGTGGGAACTAGAACCCTGTCCACTCGGACGCCATTCATAATCGACGTCAATTGGAGGCCCATGGGGGTCCCATCCACCGGTGATACCCGGTGGAAAACCACGGTTCCGGTACAAGGCTTGTTAATAGACCGGAAGAGGGTGAAAGGGAGGGGGCATCTCAAGGGGCTCCGATGTGTACATGGGGTAGTTGGGATCCCCACGGTAATCACATCCTCCCGGTGCCTTGTAGTCAAACCCCTCGGAAGTAGGGTAGTTCACACGGGGAGCTCCTTGAGAAGAAGGCCCGAGCCAATAGGGCAAAACCGGTTGACGGGGAGTCTCGTCTGCATGCGCTTCCTCATGACAAGGAACCGACCCTTGTTGGGGCGGGAAGTAAGGATAGTTCACCGGAGGGTCGAAATGCCCTTGGTTTACAAGCCAATCATAGATGTTGGCATTGTAAACCGAGTGACCATCGGCGACTTCCGCCAACCGGTTTACTTGCAAACTCAAATTTTGAAAAGCACTTTCAATGTTAAAGGAAGAAGAAGAGGAAGACATACCTCCCTCACTAAAGGAGGGGACGTGCATCGATTGAGAACCTTCCCCATAATGGAAGGGTTGATGCTCAAATTGTTGTTGATGAAAGCCTTGTTTTTGTTGTTGTTGTTGGTGATGTCGTTGTTGTTGTTGTTGTTGCCTTTGCCTTGAAGCCTGGGGAGCTCTCTCCCTCACCGACAAGCTACCCTCTTCGAGATTAGAACGGGGAACACGCCATTGGTTCCCATCTTCCGGCGGGTTTGAGATGTAGTTGTTTGGGAGGAGGCACCATGAAGTGTCGCGGACTATCCAAATCCGCTCGTCGGCCCCCATACGAGTAGGCACCTCGCGAAGCATCCCAACTGTCTTGAGGGCACCTATATTCAAGTAGGGCTGCTCATCAATCGGGGTGAGTTTTGCCAACTTCGCTCCATAGCCTAGCTTGTAGGTTATCCAAGTAATAATCCCCCCCAATTGGATGTCGCCGGTGAGGGAAGTATCTAGTTGGGTCTCATGGAAGCGGTCTGTGAGGAGGCCCCCGAAATTCACACCATGATCATAGTTAATATAACCATCGGTGGCCAACCACAGTAGAGTGAGCTCCTCTTGATTGATTTTCCTGAGCTCTTGACAGGAAAATAGAGGATACACCATCAACCTATGAAAATAGCGAAGGGACAAATGGATGATTTCCGACGCCTTCGCGGACCTTGATTTGAATTTGGTGATTCCTTGGGTGATGGTGCTCCACCACTCTTGTTCATCATAGCCCTGCCACATCCTCTCATTATAAAAAACCCTATGCACGGGGCTCTCGAGATCCCACCCAAACATCCGGTTAAGCTCACTCATCGTCACCTTCCTTTGGTTGTTGAACATCCGGAAATGGAGTTCAAGCTCTTTCACCCCCCGCCTCTCTATTGATTGAAGGTTGAAGGATGAGATGAATTCTAGGGTGAGCTCCCGGTAGGTAAATGGTGCCTTTGGATCGACCGTGGGGTTTTGAGTCCACTTGGAAGGGACTTTGAGGTTTAGGAAGGTTTTCTACCCAAAAGACTTGGCCATATCTCGGACATCGGCGTCGATGCCCAAGGCTTGACAGCATTCCTTATCATAAAACGGGGTGAACCGGATAAAGCGCTTTGAAAGCTCTTCGTAGCCTTTCTCCTGATAAGGTGATCCAAATTTCACCTTATAGGGTTGAGGAGGGGATTTGGGTACTGTAGAAGAACTGAAAGGGGCTTGGGAAGAAGACCCCTTCTGAGACTTTCGAGATGAGGACCCCGACAACGACAAGTCCCTGATGAATCGGCGAGACATGACTTGACAGTTGAATTTGCAACAAAAACAAACTCGGGATGGGATAAGTACCTACAAACAAACAAAAATCCAACTTCAAACACTGTTCTCACAAATTTCAATTACCCACAATCAAAAGAATTAGCTAAAAAGGCACAACATGGTGAAATGGAAGCCACTCAACGAGCAAAATTAGGAAGAATTAAGACATATGAGGGAGTTCAATATCACTTCTAAACATTTCTATATTCAAAACAAAGTGATGGAAGCATCATAACACCATCTAAAAGCCAATTTAGCATATTAAACCAAAATTTATCACCCAAATAACATAATCTTCCATCAAATACAAATACTAATTTCATGTCAAATCAAACAATACTAGCACAAACAATTGCAATTTAGCTTGAATTAAACACCATAAACAAGTATTATGCTAGCATGAACGAAAATTACTCCATGATACAAGTATGAAAATTTGCAAGTGAAATCAACTACACACTTCATCCAAATAACATTGTATCCAAAACATGACAATACTAAACACATACTACTCAAATTCAACTTCATTCAAACATCATAAACAAGTAGTACATGAATGAGCAAGTAGTCATGAAATCAAACAAATTTAAGTTCTCAATTCACAAATTAAGTAACAATATGGCTAATTATACTTACAAAATCAACAACTAAGTGAAGTAGAGTAAGAAATTCATACCAAATTGTTTCACAAAGCTCAAAGAACAAAGACCCAAATGGATGAAATTTTGCTTATCTCATTACAAATGAGGAAAAAATCAAATTTGAGGTGAATTTGTGAGTGAAAATCGTGTTTTTGATTTTGTGTGAGAAATTTTGAGGGGTGAGTGAAGGAGAAGTGAGGTAAGGGTTTGAGAGATGAGGAAATGGGGAAAGTGAGAAAGAAAAGAGGGAAAATTGGCGCTTTAAACTCTTTTTTTTTCCGGATTTCCAGGTGGAGCGGGCGCTACACGGGTAGGAGCGGGCGCTCCTTAAAAGTGGAGAGGACGCTCTGCTCTGGTAGGAGTGGGCGCTCCTTATAAGTGGAGCAGACACTCCGCTCTGGTAGGAGCGGGCGCTCCTTATAAGTGGAGCGGACGCTCCATTAGGCTGTTTTACCTGTTCAGATTGAGCAAATGGTGCGGGCGCTCCATTTTGTGGAGCGGACGCTCCATATTAGGAGCGGGCGCTCCTTGTAGGTGGATCGGACGCTCCATTAAGCTAACTTACCCTTTGAATTTGCCAGAATGGTGCGGGCGCTCCTTGTAAGTGGAGCTGACACACCATTTAATAGACTTGCTCTTTAAATCCTTGGAATTTGAGCTCCTTTCCTTCACTTAGCCACATTTCCTGACTCTACTCCTACCCTAAAACATCAAAGAACAAAAATTCAAACAACCAAACATCCAAATCAATCTAAACCCACAATACACAAGACTAAAGGAAATAAAGAGAAACTCGGGTTGCCACCCGGAAGCGCTTTTGGTTAACGTCGTTAGCTCGAAGTTCCTTGAGCAAATCAAGGAGGGTCGTATAGATGATGCAAATCAAGAAGAGCTACGGAAATTGGTTAATCACATGGGAATCCTTTGTAATAGGGCTTGAGCCGGTGACCGTTGACTTTGATAGGAAAGTGACTGTATTGGGAGATTTCGTAGGCTCCATATGGGAACGCCTCCGTGATAATGTACGGTCCACTCCACCTTGATCGAAGCTTGCCAGGGAAAAGCTTCAATCGCAAGTTGAAGAGGAGGACCTTTTGGCCCTTGACAAAATCTTTCTTGGCAATTTGGGCATCGTGCCAAGCTTTGGTCCTCACCTTATACATACTTGCACTCTCGTAGGCATTCATCCTAACCTCCTCTAATCATGTAGCTCTAGAAGCCATTGCTCACCTGCACTATGGAGATCCAAGTTGACTTGCTTAATTGCCCAATGTGTTCGATGCTCCATCTCTACGGGCAAGTGACAATTCTTTCCATAGACAAGCTTGTAGGGAGTTGTCCTTATTGGAGTCTTGAAGGAGGTCCTATACGCCCATAGAGAGTTAATGATCTTGGATGACCAATCCTTCCTCGTTCTAGCAACCGTCTTCTCCATGATCACCTTGAGCTCTCTATTGGTGATCTCCGCTTGACCACTCGTTAGAGGGTGGTAACAAGCCCTCGCTTGTGAGACACCCCATACTTATAAAGAAGTCAAATGAAGGTGTGGTGCTTGAAATGTGAACCCCCATTACTAATTATGGCTCTTGGAACACCAAATCTCGGTAAAATCACTTTCTTGAAAAGATTGGCCACCACCTTAGAATCAATCGTTAGAGAAGCTACGGCCACCGCCCACTTAGACACATAGTTAACAGCGACCAAAATATACTTGTTCCCATGTGAAGAAATAAAAGGGCCCATGAAGTCTATAGCCCACACATCAAAAACTTCAAGCTCAAGGATGGGGTTTTGCGGCATTTCATCCCTCCTAGAAATATTCCCCATTCATTGACATCTATCACAAGTCTTGGCAAATGATGTGTGTCATAAATGGCAAACATTTGACGAGCATTTTGGTCCTTAATTTCTATCCCCTTTTCATAGCTTTCATGCTTAATAAGTGCTTAGTTTTATGCTTTGTTGCTTAGTTTTACCCTTCCTCTCTTATTTTGTTGTTTTCGTGCATTTCGTTGGTTTTCTAGCCATTTTTACTTTATTTGCTCTATTTTTGTGGTTTTAGGTATTGAACGAGGTTCGCCTCTTGATTTTGGTGATTCACTATGGTGGAGGAAGCTTTTGGATCAAGTTTATCACATTCGGGAAGCTCAATATGCAAAGAAGTAGAAGTTCCAAGTCTTGGCTCTTCTCTTGCGCTCGCATTCGGTGCTACCATCAATGGGGGTGTGTGCCCACCAATATTAAGCCTTAGCTACTGCCACTTCTAGTGTTCATCACCATCATAAGTCATGCACCCATCACTTATGCTCAAAGCTTTGAAGAGTCGAAGAAACCCAGTTGGGTGCGGCCGCACGCGTGGGTGGTGTGGCCGCACACCACGGCTGTGCGGCCGCACGCTATAGTAGTGCGGCCACACATCCCCTGTTGTGCGGGCCCACCGCCGTGGGTCATTTTTGCTTGGTTTTGACGATCTTGCGCCTCTATATATACCTTTGCGAACCTAATTTTTGTAAGCAAGTTTGATAATACAATTAAATTATATTCTTAGCTTAGTTGAGAGCTTCTCTCTCTAGATTTAGGGGTTAGTTTTAGGAGTGGATTTTAGAGAGAGAAAGTGAGGAATTTCGATGGTGATTGAGAGATTGAAGATTCAATGGTGACAATTATATTGGAGATCTTCTCTATTATTAATGAGCATTTCTAAACTCTATCTCATTTATTGTTTTGTTCAGTATTCATTTTTGGATTCTTTGATTGTGATTGGAATATGATGATTGATGTTTGATTAGAGTAATTGTTCTTCTTAGACTGTTGATTGTTGATTTCTTTAGTTGTTGGTTGAATTGATGATGTTGTTAGAGTAGTTGTTTGGTTAGGGATTTGGTGAAACATATATTATGTAATGGATTGATGTAGATTGGGGAATTTAATGGATTTGATGATGTGATTAAATTAGTTAATTGATTATGTGCATGTGTGTGTTTGATTTAGGCTTGATCACCCTAGTTATTCGCACTAGATTGCATTGTAAGTTCACATTCATACAGACCATTGATTTGTGGCTTTCATTTACACGATTGAGGTGTCTTGTGATGTTTCCTAGCTAGAGTTTATCGTAGTTGACGCTAGTTAGACCTCTAGGAGAATAGATAGCTTGATATGCTCTTTTGGTTGCATAATTGATCTTCACTCACATTGCTTGACTTAGTCAACTTCCTATCCCAATTTGCATTGTTCATTGCTATTATAAGTGAATCCTAATCCCTAGCATTTTATTTGTTTGGTTTCTTTGTCTTAGTAGTTGTTAGTGTCCTCTTTTATCCTTAGACTTTGACCTAGCTTAGGCACATAATTGGAAGCACTTAGACATTACCGTTCCTTTGGGTTCGACCCTTGACTTACCTCTATACTTGTATTTAGATTTGTTGGGTATTTATAAATTTTGTTTGGCTTAGGGAGGATTAGTCCAACGACCTAGTTTTCTCCACGTCAAAATGGCGCCGTTGCCGGGGAACAGTGTCTATGTTTGAGTGTTTTTGATTGCTTGAGTCTAGGTCTTTGTGTATACTTTTTCTTCTATTTGTTTTTGTTTCCTTTGTAAAAATGGCATGTCCACCTTTTTCTCAACATGATGATGAGCTTTTTTGTGAATATTTCAATAGGCCTAAAGGAATTTCTTGACTATAATTGTTGTAGTCTTCGGGAAGCATGGGAGATTTGTTATCATGGTTTAAATGAGCAAACTAGGGATATAGTTGAAGGAATGCATAACGATAATTTTAGAGCATTTTCTATTGAAGATGCAAGGAAATTTTTTATTTGGTTTGCTTGGGAAGTCTATAATAAGGGTAAGCGTGCTTCTATTTTTGATGTGCAATGTGTTAATTCTTTCAATGCTAGCATGATTTACCATGATGTGTCACATGACTCTATAGTTGAACCTAGAACAAATGCTTCCAATTTTATTTCCTCTATTGTTCATGATAATGTGTTACATGTTCAAGCTAACAAATCTCATACATTTGAAAATGCTCCCAACCTCCTATTTGATGAAAATGCTCATATTTGTAATGATGATGATCCTACCTTTGGTTGCTACCTTGGAAACTCAAATTAGGCCCGCATGTTGAGCTTACTGACGATTTTGGGCCTAAAAAGGAGTCGACCCTTAATTGTTTGAGAAGTCAATTGGTGATGATGAAAAAGAGTGAGGAGCGTTTTGAGGAGGGAAGAAGGAGAAATGAATAGCTAGAAAGCCGTTTGTCATCTTTGACACTTATGTGGGAAAATTTCAAATCCAATGTGTGTGTTGAGGGTGATGATGGTAATTTGAGCATAAGAGTGAAGGAGAGAGAGTCGAGAGTGATAATGAGTTTGATGAAATTTTAAGTCTAGACATCTCTTCTTTGTTGATTGTGATGAGTCTCAAGTGTGTGAATGTGACTCTTCTATCCGTGAGTATTTGGACTTGTTTGAGGTTATGGAAAATGTGTTTATTGAGTGTATAAAGAATAGTCATAGCCTTTTAAGCAAGTTCATTGATGATGCTTCATGGGAGAGAGATGATTTTGAGTTATATTTGCCTCCATTCATGCAGGGTTTTGAGACTCTAGGCTTTAAGGAAGTTGAGGGAGCTATTGTTCATGAAGATAGTGGAGGAGATTATGTGGTTCCTCTTGGGAGTTGGATGTTTGAGGGAGATGGTGATCATGAGTGTTCTTCTTTTGAGGACTCTATGATTGATTTTCATGCCCTCATTGGCGATGTGAGACCTTGTGTTGAGGGAGTAGCAAACCCTTTGCCTATTTCTCATACCTCTCTCTCTCAAAAGTTTAACCACGTCCCCTATTGCCCTATTTTTCTCCCCTTCTTTGTTGGAAAGCCTATTGTGGACCCTTTTGGCTATGAGGATTTGCATGTGGCTCATTTGTCTCCTATTGGGGAAAAGGGTGACGTTGCCACCAAAAAATATTTTGAGGAGAGTTTGCCATCTTTCTTTTCTTCTTTCTCTTCTTTTTTTTCTTCTTATTTTGTTGAGTTTTCTTTAGATCCTTCTTCCTTCTCTTGTCATCTCTCTCCTCATAGGTGTGCACTATGCTTGTTGCATGCCTTATTTTTTTCATGTGCACACTTACTTTCTTATGAAATGTGTAGTAGTGCATTTGACAAGCTCTTGCGTGCGTTGAATTATTATTTTACTAGAGCGGTCAAGCTTGGACCTTAAGCAAGCCTTTCTCGGGAAGTAACTCGTGTTTTAGATTAGATTTTCTTTTGCTTTTAGAATAGATTTTTCTCTCATGGAAATGTTTGTTTGCCTTTTGCTAGGTACATGACTTGATATACTTTGGTGTTTCGATTTGGATCAAGAATCAAGGAAGATTGGCACCACAATTGCCAGCATATGGAAGGCAAGATTCAATATTAGAGGTTGTTAGCTTTGAAAGGTTAAAATTTGGTTATTTGCGGGTATTTACACCCACCTCAAATCCGGTAATATCCTTCCTTGCTCTTTCTCTAATGGTTGATGTCATGTTGGACATATGTTGGTTTGTTGGATTGATCTCCTTGTTTTCCCCTCCCATGGATTATATGATTTATGTTTGAGTGTATTGTCTCATTCAAGCTTGGGGGAGGGTATTCTATCATGTTTGGTGGGATGTTGATCCTTATGTGTTATGCACCTTTGTATATGCTTTTCCATGTTGCTTATATTTTGAAAAACTCCAAAAAGATTTTTGTTTCTATCAAGGCAAATTTGCAATGTGTTTCGTTTTGTTCTTGCTTTGGACATAATAACATTTGGACTTGTATAATTGAATGCTTTTCTTCTTAAATGGTAATGGCGTGCACGGTTTGAGAGTATGCTTGGTTGTTTCTAGGATAAAGCATTCTAAGGTAGTTGGTTAGAACTAGTGGGAACATGAAGCCGGATTCTACTTGTTTGTGGCATGTTTGGTAGTTGCTTCCTATAGTCGATTTGACGCCATTAGTGAGTTTTTGCTACAACCGTGTGAGTTGTTTGTTTTTCAAGCCTTCTACCTATATTTGCATGAGCGTCATAGATCCTTGACTTTTGCAAACCTAATCTTGAAACTTGACTCATAGATCTTGAATCCGAGACCGAACCATTTAGGGAGGACAAAGGCATATTTTCGGGGTGGTATTTTTCATTTTTAGGATAGTGTTCATTCTTTATTTTTGGGTCTACATTTGCCTTCTTGCAACCATTTGAGCCTTATACCTTCTTTTCAAGCCACATCTTTAGATCTTTCGCCATTTGTTTCATTTTCTTTCTTTTCTTGGTTTTTGTGAAGCAATTGATCTTTCTTGATGGAGTTTGTGTTGGAGAAGTTGAAATGTTTGGTTCTTATGAAAGCAAGATTGTGTTATATCTTATTTGTGAATAATGACAAATGAGTATGAGTAAAAGCCGTCCTACATTATAAAAGACATGGACAAATAAGTGCAAAGTTGTAAAAGTCGTCCAAAGTTAAAAGAGACAAGGACAAAGCATTATTTAAAAATGAAAAAGAAAAAAAGTGAAAAATGGAAAAATTCAAAAATATTTTGATGTGAGTTTTCTCCCTTTCTGAGCATTGAGGACAATGCTCCATTTAAGCTTAGGGGGGAAGCGTTCTCACGCTTTTTGTGTATATGTTTGTGAGTATAGCTTTGAATAAGCTTGGGGGTGTTGTTGTTTTTGTTTGGTGATTACTTGGTTTTGGTGTAAATAAACGCGCAATCTTTGCTTCACAATTTAGGTTAACCACCAAATATTAAATTTTAGCCTACCTTGACCTTTTTGCCTTAACATTACAACCTTGGGGAAAAACCTTTTGACCTAAATGGTTGAGTCATTCATCGGTGGAGAGGAATGTGAGTTGTAGGAATAGGGAGAGGGGATGAAAAAGTCAAGATGTCAAGTAGCCTAAAAAATTCTCTTTTCCCAATTCCTTCGAGGAATCATTGGAATGCTCACTAGAGGTTGATTTGAAGCTATTAGGGTGAATGTGGTAAGATCGTTTGGGATAAAAGTAGACTGTGAAAGCTAGTTCCTATGCTTAACATATTTATGTTTCAATCAACCTTGGGTATCTTGGAACGTGCACTCCCTTACTTGTTTAGAAAGATTTGCATTCATTTGAGCTTGTACATTTGCAAAAGTCCTTTCATGAACATGTGTTTGTTTTGCTTTTATCTTGATTTCTTTTCATGCTTTGCTTTGTTTGTATTATTATGAGAGTTATGGGTTAAACTCTTAGGATACCCTTACGAGAGCATCACTCATCCTCTAGGGCGATCTAGGGGTTTAAATGGCTTGTCTAGCTTTAGTTGCTAAAATTGACCGTGAATTCTACGAAAGTGAGTTAGTGTATATTCTTGTCTCCTCTTTTCTCTAGTTTGTTTTAATAAGCTCGTCATTTTCACTCCCTTGGTTTTGTTTTTCTCGAGGACGAGCAAAAGGTAAGTTTGGGGGTATTTGATGTGTGTCATAAATGGCACACATTCGATGAGCATTTAGGTCAATTATATCCTCTTTTCATAGCTTTCATGCTTAATAAGTGCTTAGTTTTATGCTTTTCGTAGCATTTGATTTGTGGCTTGCATTTACATGATTGAGGTGTCTTGTGATGTTTCTTAGCTAGAGTTTATCGTAGTTGACGCTAGTTAGACCTCTAGGACAATAGCTTGATATGCTCTTTTGGTTGCATAATTGATCTTCCCTCACATTGCTTGACTAATTAGTCAACTTCCTATCCCAATTTGCATTGTTCATTGCTATTATAAGTGAATCCTAATCCATCCCTAGCATTTTATTTGTTTGGTTTCTTTGTCTTAGTAGTTGTTAGTCTCCTCTTTTATCCTTAGACTTCGACCTAGCTTAGGCACATAATTTTGTTTGGCTTAGGGAGGATTAGTCCAACGACCTAGTTTTCTCCACGTCAACAAATTGTAGGAGATTATAGGTACTAATTGCGGAATTAACATGAATCATATAAGAATTATACCTTTGAAGCGTGATTACACGTGATCGAGCAAGAACAAGGGCAAGAACAAGAGCAAGAACCTCAAGTGTGATTCCTCTATTTGGACCATGGGCACAGATTAAGACCTCAACTAATGCTAGTTAGTTGCGAAAGAACTCTTCAATTGACCTTATACGGAGATGTATGAACAACAAACTAGCCAAGAACCACCGCGCAACACCACGAGGACAACTAGGGTGGGCGGTCGTGGGTGATAGGGCAGAGAGAAAGCCGTGGGTTTGAGAGGGGTTGAGGGCTTTGGATGTTGGTTGCTTAGATTTACAATTAACTGTAAGTTAATTGTGACTTAATTAATCAACCCTACGCCTGACTATTATTTTTAGATCATATCTCTAAATAATAGTCCAAGTCAAAGCCCAATTCCTAATCCCCATTAAACTACAATTAGCCCAATTATACTTATGACTAATTAAATGCTCATGAGGCCCATTAATGGGCCTCTAACTTGCTTAACCCATTACCCTTGTGTGTGACCTTATAGGATCCATTCTAAAGGGCTTTGGACTATTTTACTAGTCCAAAGATCATCTCTCATAGTCTAGCAACAGAGGATGACGCCCCAATAGAATTAAGTTATTATCTCCATAATAGTGATCCTTGATATATCTAGTAATTGCACTTATCGAAGACACAATTCCATCACAAATATCCAAGCATCCTTGAATAGAGAAGGCCAAAAGAGCATAGATTGAAGAGCCTTTAAGGCGGTCTTTTGAGCACTCATATGCCCACCACAAGGAGAAGAGTGGCACATATGGAGAACATTTTGAACCTCGTCGTTGGGGACGCATCTCCTCAACAAACCATCGACCCCTCTCTTCAACAAAATCGGATCATCCCAAATGTACCTCTTTGCCTCATGCTTGAGTCTTCGACGTTGTTGTGAAGTGAAATCCGGAGGTATGGCACTACAAGCCAAATAGTTTACATTATCCGCATACCATGGCGCCAACTTCACTTCAAGGACATATAGCACATCATCCCTTAGAACATCCTCTATTGGACATTTTATGTCCAGCTTAATGACTTCGAACTAGGAAGTTAAATAATATACGGCTATTTCACCAAATGCCACTGACAAATTTAAAAATTCATCAAATGCCATCGCACTTTTCAAAATTCACCAAATGCCATTAACAAACAGTAAAAATTCATGTCGTGCCATTAATGAGGTTTGGACGTTAACAGTCCGTTACTAGGATTCTTAATTCACAAAATGCCACTGAGAAATTAGTAGTTTTCATGAAATGCCATTACTTTTGTAAACTATTACACAGTAACCCTCTAATCAGATGAGTAGTAACGGCTAGTTTTTTTGAAATTTTTTAAAAAAATTTTGGGGGTAAAATAGCCGTTGCACCCTCTTTGTTCTATAAATATGAGTCTTAGAACACACATTGCACCCCTCTACATGCATAATCATGAGTTTATTATCAAACACATCCTCCTCCACATACGATTATGCATATGTAAGAGTTCCAAATAAGTTTTGCGGTTGCGGTCGAAAATACGCAATTAGAAGTTCGGAGTCAACGTCGAATCCTCAAAGGCTTTATTACAAGTGCGACTCGTGTAATAGTTTCAAATGGTGTAGAGTTCTCAATCCGGAAGCTGCTCAAAGTAGGGGAAATTGTTATGATAGAGATGGATCGGGACATAGCGATGTGTATGATGAATTGAAGCAATTGAAGAAGAAAGTGAGGCAGCAAAAAAAATTTCTCAATTCTATTATGAAAGTAGGAGTTGTTATGTGTGTAATATTTGTGATTGTAATGATGAAGTGAACAACAATGTAATTTCAATGAAAGTAAATAAAGTGTTAATTTGAACATTTCTAGTATAAATACTCATGTTGCAATCATGTTCATCCAAAAAATTATGGCTGCTGTTTTCTGTTCATTTCAAAATAAAATGCCCTTGCTGACTTGCTGACATAATTCAGAATATTTTCCAAAAAAATAAACACTTAGGTACAGCACACACTGGATTAATAGTGTTCAAAATTGTGGAGTTGATTAACAAATATGGTTTGCATTCAAAAGGGCAGGGCTGTGGAGTTTATGCAGCTTTCTTTGATCTCTTCTTGGTCTTGGAAGTGCTTGCTCCAGCCTCTGCATTGTTGTTGATTGCTGCAGTTGAGGCTTCAGGCTGCTCAGTGTTGTTGTTTGCTGCACTTGTTGCTTCAGCTGCTGCACTCTTTTTCTTTGCTGCACATGTCTTCATGTTGTGGCCCAACTCTTTGCATAGGCTGCACTTGACTGTACTATGTCTCTTCCCCTTTCTTGCTTCATTTGCCCCTCTTCTTCTCTGTTTCGCGGGTCTGCCTGCTGATCTTTTTACCAAGGGTGGTAGTATGTCAGGGAGGTTGAATGAAGGCCACTGAGTGTGGTCAGGCATTGGGTGCATATGCTCTCCATAAGTGCTTTTGTATGCACTCCCTTTGAAATAAGGTGATACAAAATCTGTAGCCTACAGCCTCTGGTGGTAGATCACTCTGAGCACATGCTTACAAGGGATCCCTGAATGTTGCCACTTCCCACAACCACAAGTTCCAGTCCCTAGTTTGATGGGATAGTACACATGTGCATCTCTCACCTCAAACTCATCACCCCCACAAGGTGTGGCATAGCAGAACCTGGACTCATCTGATCTTGTTTGCAAGATCTTTGTTGCATATTCAGTGAGTTCCCCATCCCCCATCGAAGTTACTTTATCAAACCTTGGAGCCATCCTTTTCATGCACCATTGCCTTATAGCTGCAAAATTAAAACCAGTTACTTGATTAAACATAGCAAAAATGAAATGCCATTTGGAAAGTGATAAAGAATGACAAAATGTTTGTTTAACCTTCAAGAAGCTTCAACACGGGTAAATCTCTGTATGGCTTGGTGCAAGAGTTGAATGATTCAACAAAATTTGTGGTGTTATGGTCACAACAAACAACTGGTTTGAGGTGGTGGCTTTTTTTTGGGTGTTCTCTTCCTTTTCCTTGGGGTCATTTTCTTCCTCACACCTAAGGTTTTGGGTTGGTTGATAGGAGAAGGAGGTTGACAGTGTTTAGGTGGGGTAGATGGTTGAGTATTTTGCTCAGGCTCAGGCTGATATTGCCCAGGGAACACCTCATCTACTACTGGAGTCTCAAACACTCTTACATACTCATCCTCACCCCCATCCACATCAGCTACAGGATCCTCAACTGCAACCTTAAATTGTTCCAGTTCCTCCAACTCTCTCTCAGCCTGGGCCTTTTCAGCTTCTACCCTAGCCTTCTCAGCCATGGCCTTAATCCTTCTCTGTCAGCTACCCTCAGCATCCTGAAACACTTGACTAGGACTTTCTTTTTCCTCTAAATAGATTACTATAGTTTCCTTATGTCCAAACCACTCCCACATTTTCAGCATATCCTTATCAGAACACAACTCCAATTTCCTATTAGTTCTAGGTGGCCTTACATACAAACTAAAGTACTTTGGTAGGATCACATTTTGCTTAACAGAGTCCTCAAACATAAACTCAAACAAGTCCATTAAACTTGTTCTGTCTGTATCATCAACCAATACATCAAACCCCTGATCTCTATAATGGACATCAAGCCACAATTTACTCATCCTATAAACAACAAATTACAGAGACATTACTACACTGAACATCAACACATATGATTCATATCAACAACCACATACCACAACCTAACATACTAGTACACAAAAATGCGAAATATAGACTTCAAACACCTCACAATCACAAAGCATAACAATGTCAAATTCATACCAACAAATAACAATTTTAATATGAAATTTAGCATAAGATCACACACTCAATTCAAGTAATCGCATTTAACATGCATGTTTTAGAAAACCCTAACCCTAACTCAATTTTCGCACAAATTGCCAGATTCAAAACGCGAATGGAATAGCGAAAGAGCGATTATTACCTTGATTGCTATGTCGAACACCCCAAACTCAAATTCAACAGCCTTTTTGTTCTACTTCCTCCCCTACTTGTCAGTAGTGATCAATTGGTTCGCACAACTCAAATCGCATAAAAAAGATTCGATTTTTAGGAGTTTTTTGTTCAAGTGTTAACGAAATCTTCTACTTTGAGTATGGATTTCAGAGTTTGAATGAGGGTGGAACTTCGAAGAACAGAGAAGAAGAATGATGGAGGTTTTTTTTTTGATCGAAATTGAAGAAGTCAGAGAGTCAATGCCCATTAACGCGCCATTAACCCCACATAAGGGTATAATGGTCATTTCGCATTAACGGACTGTTAACGTCCAGACCTCATTAATGGCACGACATGAATTTTTACTGTTTGTAAATGGCATTTGGTGAATTCTGAAAAGTGCGATGGCATTTGATGAATTTTTAAATTTGTCAGTGGCATTTGGTGAAATAGCCGAATAATATATGAATTTTGTTCACCTGTTGGGTTTCATTCAAAAGGTCATTAACCTAGTGAGCCCATCAATTCTTAATTATTTTAGACATTTTATTTAATATTTAAACCACAGTTAAATAAGAGAAATGATAAATTTCCGATTAAACATACTACTGCAAATGAATGTACTACATATGTAACTAATTTTCTCCAAAATAAGTCAACTTCTAATTACATCATTTGTCTCAATCCAGTTGCACTAGTGTGCTTCTCATGCTAAGGAAATGGAAGGGGTTTAGTAAGCGGATCAACAATGTTCTCATCCGTATGAATTTTGCACATCTTGACATCTCCTCTGTCAACGATCTCTCGAATGAGGTGATATTTCCTCTCTACATGTTTGCATTTGAAGTGTGATCTAGGCTCCTTTGATTGAGCAATGGCGCCATTATTGTCACAGTACAACTTGATTCCCTTTTGAGCACTTGGTACGATGTCCAGCTCATTTAGGAATTTCTTTATCCAAACTAATTCCTTAGTTGCTTCAACAACAGCCAAATACTCTGATTATGTCGTAGAGTCTGCGACAGTGCTTTGCTTCAAACTTTTCCAGCTCACCTCCTCCCCTCAGACAGAAAATGTATCCAGATTGTGATCTAAAGTCATCTCTGTCTGTTTGGAAACTCGCATCCGTATAACCTTTGACAACCATCTCATCTTTGCCACCATACACTAGAAACATTCCTTTCGTTCTTCTCAAGTACTTAAGGATGTTCTTGGCAGCTGTCCAGAGTGCTTCACCTGGATTTGCTTGAAACCTGCTACACATGCTAAGAGCATATGCAACATCTGGCCTTGTCAATATAATCATGGCATACATAATCGATCCTACTGCAGAAGCATAAGGGTTGATAACCATACATCTTATCTCATCTGGCATACCCGGGCATTGAGATTTACTGAGCGTAATGCCATGGGACATGGGGAGAAAACCTCTCTTGGAGTTTGTCATCTCAAACCTGTTAAGAACCTTATCAATATAAGTCTCTTGACTTAGTCCAATCATCCTTCGAGATCTGTCTCCATGGATCTTGATTCCCTAAATGTACTCGGCATCACCGAAGTCTTTCATGGAAAAACAACTCTTCAACCATTCCTTGACTAACTCAAGCATTGGTATGTCATTTCTCATGAGTAGTATGTCATTCACATACAAGACTAAGAAAACTACGCTGCTCCCACTAGACTTCTTGTATACACAAGGTTCCTCTTTACTTTTGAGAAAATCAAACCTTTTGATTGCTTCATCAAAACGAAGATTCCAACTCCTGGATGCCTGCTTCAATCCATAAATGGATTTCTCAAGCTTGCATACCTTTCTAGGATTTTCTAGATCTTCAAAACCCTCAGGTTGTGTCATGTACACTTCCTCCATTAAGAACCCATTTAAGACGGCGGTTTTGACATCCATCTGCCAAATTTCGTAGTCTAAAAATGCAGCAATCGCTAGAAGTGTCCGAATGGACTTAAGCATTGCTACTGGGGAAAGGTTTCATCATAGTCAATACCATGAATCTGTCTGTACCCTTTTACAACCAGTCTTGCTATATTGATGTAGGAATTTCCATCCTTGTCTATTTTAATCTTGTAGACCCATTTGCAACCAATGGGCTTTACCCCATTAGGCAATTCTACTAGGGTCCACACTTTATTTTCAGACACGATTCCATTTCGGACTTCATGGCGTCAAGCCATTTATCTGAGTTGAGGCTCACCAAAGCTTGCTTGTAGGTTGTGGGTTCCTCATTCTCCAATAGGAAGATTTCAGAATCCTCAGTTAACAGAACTTTGGGTAACATTAGGTAACACTTTTAAAAGTGTTATTATAAACCCTTTTATGTATCACTTTTAACATTATTAGTATCATTTCTAAAGTGTTACTATTTATTTTTTATGTAGCACTTACTTATCTTTAGTAACATTTTTCAATCATATAGTATCACTTTATCCGACATTATGTATCCCTTTTTCGAACTAATGTAACAATTTGTTGATTATTAGGTAACATTTTTCAATCATGTTTTGACATATAGTAGCACTTTATTCGACATTATGTATCACTTTTTACAAAGTATTGTAACATTTTATAGATTAATAGGTAACATTTATTATTATTATTATTATTATTATTATTATTATTATTATTTATTATTTATTATTATTATTATTTATTTTTTAAAAAAAATACAAGAAAACATAAATTATATGTACAACAACTATATGAATACGTAATCAACACATAATAAAAAATAATTTGGATTGAAATAACTTCATATTTCTCACAAAAAAATCCATAAACACCAATTTAAATGTTTGGCCAAACAATATAATAATCCAAACACAAAGAATATTAAGTTCGATCTCTAGCTTGGAAAAAGTAAGGAAAAACAAAAAACTTCCAATTTCAAAAAAGACAACGATAACAATAAAAAAAACCTTAATAATAACAGTGTATAGCAGTAGCTACACAGCTAGCTAGCAGAACGGCAAATGTCATCAGCAGTCTTTAGCAGCAACTAGCAGTAGACAGTAGTAGAAGCTTCCAGCAATAGAAGACATGAATTGGCAGCAACCATTAGTAGTAGACATGAGTTGGCAACCGAATGAGCAAGATTCAGCAGCAAAACAACAGCAAAACAGCTGAAAACAGCAATAGAGACAGCAGTAGCAGCAAAACAGCAGCAAAATAGCTCGAAACAACAGCAAAACAGCTCAAAATAGCAGCCAAAACAGCGAGAAACAGCAGCAAAACAGCTCAAAACTGCTGAAAACAGCAACAGAGACCAAAACAGCAGCAAAACAGCTCAAAACAGCAGCAAAACAGCTCGAAACAGCAGCAAAACAGCTCAAAATAGCAGCGAAACAACTGAAAACAGCACCAAAACAGCAACAGAGACAACAGTAGCAGCAAAACAGCAGCAAAATAGCTCGAAACAGCAGCAAAATAGATCAAAATAGCAGCAAAATAGCGGTAACAGTAACAAAAAAGCAGTAAAAGAAAGTTCTTGTTGATCATTAATTGTTATCCCAATTCTTCATCTTCATCCGTTTGATCCTATGTGTGAAAGCATCATGTATAAAAAAACTAGAACAAAAATTAAATAATTCAATAATAAGAGTTTGTGCTATTTAAAAGATTATACATTAACTTACCTCATCTCGTTGTTGCTCATTAGAGTGTACAATGGGAATATGATCTGTAAGTTCTGGATTGGATGACACATTTTCAAGTGATCGAGTCAAAGTATCCAACACTTCAGGATCACTTTGCTTGAGCATCTTCATTAATTCTGCTACAGTTTCTTTCACAATTTGGTCTTTATAGGGCTTTAAGAACTCATCGGGAATTATTGGATTGTTGCTCTTTCCCCTTAGTGAACATATCCCTGGTTGCTTTTTTCTATGGCCAAAGTTATTTGGTTTATTCATTACTTCATAGTATGCAACATCTCCATCAATTTCACTTGGAATTTGTACCTCCTCTATCTTGTCCTATAATGGGAATCTAACAATCAAACAACTAATTTGAGACAAATAATCATATTCTAAAAAATATGTAAACAACAGGACTTACAATGTTACGTTGGGTGGGCTCATAAGATGTTTTGTATTTCTTATCTGTTTTCCTTTTACGACTTTCTTTGTACATGAGTGCCAAGGATGGTGGTTTTTTTTCAACATCTAGTTGTTGCTGGAATAAAAAAACACAACCAAATAAGAATTGAATGAATATTGTTTACATGATCCTAGTAAGAAAGATATAGAAGGAAAAATGGTATAAAAATATACCTTTTTTGTTGTTTCCTCGCTAAAGTCATAGGACCCATGGTGTGCCTATCTTTTTGATCTATACTTATTTCCCTTTTCTTCTGGTTGTCTTCCTGCATGCATTCATAACACACGGTTCATAGTTTAACACATTTCAATTTGTGAAAGAAATAAACAATTGTAATATAAATGGAAACAAACAACATAACTCTACCTGGACTGGTTCTAAATTCCCAAATTCTAGCAACTCTTTGAAATGTGCTTCTGGAATTGTATTAGGTGGATTTGCCAACCTATCACCATCATTGTCGTACGGAGTAAAGTGTGTTGCCTTTACACTACATTTATATCTACGCCACAGCCTTCCCACGGATGTCAAAACACAATCTTTACCTTTTTCCGAGATTATGTATTTCTTCTGTATTAAGTAAAATATTAAACAAATTAGAAAGCAATAAATTACGTCAACCACTTGACATATAATAGCACATAAAATAATCAAATCACACCATTTAAAAAAAGGTGCATACCTTCACGTAACTCCAAATTTGTTCCTTGTCCGGAACATAATGCCAACTAATCTTGTTCAACGGTGCTAGAGAAGAATTACGAGCTAAAGTCCCTAAGAATCTTGTAAATGTATTCACAGTCTTATCATCGGGACCAATAGGCTTTCCCATTTCATTAAGAACAATAGGCTTACGCTCCTCTAATGTCCATTCATGGACATCTTTACACATAGTTGGTCCTCTAGTTCGCTTACTTTTTGGAGGTGCTACATGAATATTAACTCGACAAAGTCATTACAATCATATATTGCTCTTAACATATCTATCTTAAAATATTTAGAACGGAATAATAGTGATCATTACCTATTTGTTCACTTTCTTGCTCTTGATTCATTAGTTGTACATCTTGCATTATTCCTAGCTCCTCAGGGGTAAGAGTACTCAAATCCTCACTAAAAGCATCTTCTTCATCATCATATTGTTCCAAAATGCGTTCATTTGAACCCATATGATTCTCATAATCTTCCTGTGAGTCATGTCAAAATCTTTGTGGTTGTGAAAAACTTTGTGCTTGTGAACTCCCTAAATGCCAATCTGAACTAGCCATGTTAACAGGTTGTGAACTAGTCATGTTAACAGGTCGTAGTTGTCTTCGTAGTAATAAATTACTTTGTTTTGCTCTCCTCTCTTTTTCACGTAACTGTGTTTGCATTTTCCTATAAGCACTGAGTGAACCAGGGGCAACCACTGTCTTACTCTGCCCTGCCTTAGTTTGGATACCATTCCCAATCCCAACCTCTTTCTCGTGCTAATTATGGATTCCTGATTTTTTCTCTACAGTAGACTTGGCCAATTGGATTTTTCTTTGTGTTGAATCTCTCCCTTGTAATCCTTGATCAGAGTGTTGTCTCTCGGTGTCTTGAAGATGCATCTTAATTTGATTAGCCATTGGTACTGAAGAGACACATGTCGTGTCCTTAGTGTTTGTGGTTATCTTCCCTCTCAATGCCACAACCTGAAATTAAGTATTCACGAGAATCATTAAACAAGTATTACATGATTATTGAACAGTTATGATTCACAAAATTAAGTTGTCAAAAAAAAATTTACCACCTTCTTTGAACGAGATCTCAAGTTTACAGCATTTTTCCTTATCTCATTTTCATCCTCTTCACTTGAGTGGTTCATTTCACCCTCTTCATCAGGTGTATACTCGTCAGTATCTTTAGTCACCGTCTTCCTTTTTTTCGTTTGTTTCGATCCCTTCATTGACTGTTTCATTTCATAAGCCATGGATGTAACCCCTAAATCCTTCATCCTGATTCTATTTTGTTCTATAGTTTTTTGTCTAAGTTTCTCATATTCTGCCGTCTAAATATTTCTTCCTACAAAGAACACACAAGGCAGTCAGTTAGAAATTCCACCAGAACAAAAACTTAGCAGTCAGCGCAAGTGACACAAAATTCAGAATTCTCTATTATATTTATATAGTAACCTGATAGTCTGATAAGTAATCCAAAAACGAACTAAAAAAAAGGTCCAAGTAAGCAAAACTTAGTTTATATTATGCAAGGTATATACACCAGTTGAGATATTACCAGAGAGTTGATTATTTGACAGGTTGGGGTGATGGGAATTGAACCTCCAACCTCTTAGTTGAGAGGGTGGGATCTCTAATTTTCTACCATCCAGTTCCCACGTGATTCTCATACCTTACTGCTTCTTTGAATGAAGGAAATGCAATCACATATAAACTTCGTATTAAGCATGCAACAATGTTATGTAGTTATTGTGTACGAGTAAGAAGTTTAAAACCATTAATAGACACAATCCATGGCTTTGTGTAATTTCACAACATAATAAGAACAATTTCTTTTTGGAATTGGTCAAATCCCTCAAAGGTTGTTATATACATACCTAGATAAAGCTATCTGAATAAATACCCAGCAACTTGTCTAGCAAATGAAGAGACATGGGTACAAACTGTAAGACAACCAGCATATCGAAACTAAAACACAGGCTTTGCACAACAATAACAAGAAGACACAGGGGCAAGCTAAGAATTATGACATACTTATAAACATAAAATCAGCAACTTCAAAACTCTGAACCAGTCACGAAGACAACAACATGAGCTGAAATCTGCAGAAAAAAGTCAAAACAGTAGAAAAGGAGCTAGAAGTCACTACTCTGAACTCAGGAGATTGGGGTCTAAAACACAAATCTTACAGAGTATTTGATACATAGAAGCGCACACTGAAGCCATCAATAACTCTGAATTCAGCCCTGGATTTCAGTTCTGAATTCAGCTCTGGATTTCAGTTCTAAATTCAGCTCTGGATTCAAGTTTTGAATTCATCTCTGGATTTCAGTTCTGAATTCAACTCTGGAATTTAGTTCTGAATTCAGCGCTGGATTTCAGTATACTCAAAGGTACCAAAATTCCCAAGCACCTAAGGACAAAAAAAGCACCTAAAAGCACCTGAGCACCAAATTGCAGTAAAACTCTGATTAGCTAATAGTCTAAGTCATATATTGATCTTGCTAATACTCAGACTCAGACTGTTAGCAAGATTAATTTACCTCACACGCTAGCTTTATAAATCTTGTAAAAAGTGTGACGCAAATTAATCTTCCCAGAACTAAAGTCTGATCATTTATAATCATGCAGTGCAAAGATTAAAGTTCATTGAAATTATGTAAATAATTGAAAGTACCTTAGTGAAGCCCACACAACTAACCTGCTGCCCGAGCACCAAGATACCACACAGCTCAAAACTGCCAAATGTAAATACTGTCACTATAGTATCAAACCTCAAATAAATTTAATAATTTTATATAAAGGTTAGAGTAAATTCTGTAGCACAATACTAAATTTAACAACTTATAAATTTCATAAGAAAACAAGTTCAAACAGAAAAATAGAACACTTCAATAATAGTTTGTCAAATCTAAATAATAAGTTCAAACGAAGGATAATTATTATAAAAAAAATAATCTAAACATGTCACTTTGATGGTTCCATCCAATCCCAATCAGTTTCATCATTATAGGAACTTTCTTCGTGATTATGATCCTTCCTTTCATGGTCAATGGGCACCTCAACTCTGTCATAAGGAGCTTCTCTGCACCAACTTTGGTGTTCATCTCCATCAGTAGCCAGAATTACATCCTCTGCGGGTTCACGAACTTCATTCATATATGTGTGTTCAGATTTCCCCTCGGCATAAAAAAAGTCTCTTGGCAAATTTCTGTGCACATAATGCCAATCTTCTTCAAGGCCGTCTTGAGTGTAGAACACTTGATGCACTTGTGATGCCAAGACAAAAGGATCATCTTTAGAACACAATTTCTTAAAGTTAACCCAAGTGAGTCCATAATCATCTACTTCCACATGGAACCAATCACACTCGAACAACACAACATTAAATGCACTGCAATAATCGACCTCAATTATCGATTTTATAGCCCCATAATACTAAGCACAGGATTGTGATCGTTGGTACTTGCAAAGCTTGGAGTCAAAGCGGTTAAAGAGACTCCGCTATTTTGAGTTTTACACCTTTCATCATGATCTCTAGTGTAGAACTTATATCCATTGCAAAAATATCCGGTGTACCTCCTTGAAATAGTAGAAGGACCTTTTGATAGCCACTTAATTTGATCCGGGACATTATCCACCACAGCCTTTTCTCTAAACGAAACCATGAATTCATTGTTATGTTCTTGCGCCTCTTTCCACCTTCTTTTTTATTTGTCTCTAGACTTCTTCTTCACAAACTCTTCATGTTCCCTTCATAGTATTAACCATATAAGTAAGGTAATAAAACAATATAAATGTAAACACAGTTGATAAGATATTAAAAAAATTACTCACTTGATATAATTCTCAACTTGGTCATCTTCACAATTAAACAACACATAACGATGTGCTAGAGCCATTGTGTCTGAATCAAGAGTGTATGCCTTCCCTTTCTTCTTCCCTTTCTTTTTCCTCCCAAGAGGATAACCTGCCTTAGGGAATAAAGGTGATTCTTCATCAATTTCATCAATTTTCTCTTGACTTTTGTTAAACCACTTAGATCGTTTCTTTACACTAGCATTCAAATACCTAGAGGAAAATATCAAGCACTCTTCAGCCGAATAACCTTCCGCTATAGAAGCCTTAGGGCGACATCGGTTTTTAACATATGATTTTAACTTTTCGAGGTACCTTTCTATAGGGTACATCCACCAATCACACACCGGTCCACCACGCTTGATTTCATCAACCAAATGAATTGGTAAGTGAATCATTATGTCAAAAAAAGAAGGTGGAAATATTCTTTCTAGTTCACAAAGAGTCTCGACAATTCCTGCTTGAAGGCGATCCAAATCTTTCGGATTGATGACTCTCTTGTACATTTCCCTAAAAAAGCCACTCAATCTCATAAGAGGTAAAGCAACGTGCTTTGGTAAAGTTTTTCTAATTGCTGACGGAAGCAAGTGTTGCTTTATGATGAGTGACATTTATGTCACTCCTAAGGAGTAGTTTTAGAGTCTTTTCCGTGTTTATTTTCCCTTATTTTCCTTTTATTCTCTTGTTTTCTCTTTAATAAAGTTTCTAGTTTATTTTGGGTAATTTTGGTGTGTTTTATTTTATTTTCTTTATTTTATTAGTTTTAGTCTATTTTCCTATTTTATTTTATTTTATTTATTTCTATTTTATTTATTTTATTTTATTTGTCTTGGTTTTATTTTATTTCGTCCTTTTTCTATTTTCATTTTTATTTATTTATATTTTATTTATCTTGTTTTATGTCCCGATTCTCCATTATGTTTATTTGGTTGTGTAGGATCGTGCTCGGAGGTCGGAGGTCCGAGGTTCGAGGCAAATGCACAAGTTGCTGCTCTTCCCTAATTCTGCTGCCAGCTTATCCGTCACCACCCCACACCTTAACCTCCACCACACCAGCCCAACACCACAAACCAATTTGCTCCAACTCTCCTCCCCTGCTCCCGCCACGCAAAACCAACAGCATTAAACCAACAACAAATTTACCACACACGCACACCCCACACACCACCAACAACCCCAATTACAACAAACAACACCAGCCCTCGCAACCACATCCATAACACAACATCAACAACACCAACCTGCAACTCCAACCTTACCAAAACCAAACCACCTCCAATCACCACCATTGAACCACCATCAGCAGCCAGCAACAACCTCTAACAGTAGCAGCAAGCAAATCGCAGCAATTCGCCCCCAATTTCGATACCCTCTAGAGCGGGCGCTCAACTATGTCGAAGCGGTCGCTCCATTTTTGGTTCGAATTCGCCAATTTGAGGCAGAAGCTCGGAGTGGACGCTCCGATTTGGGTTGCGCGGCCGTTCCTCGTTTCCATTAATTCTCATGTGACTTGCGCGTGAATGAGGGTTCTTATTGAAATTGAATGGCCACGATTGATGGAGAGGAGTAAGCTGCAACAAATGCCGTTGATGTTGATTTGATGATGACGATTGATGATGGAATTGGTGAGGCGTGTAGCAGGGGATCAAACCCCATTTGAGCAGCTAAAGAATCGAAGAAGGAGGGGGGTCTGATGTTGGGGGGGGATTTGGGTTTTAATTATTTTCTTTTCTTTTTATTTTTATTTCCTCTTTCCTTTCTCTTTTATTTTTCTTTTTATTTTCTTTTTATTTTCTTTATTTATTTTTCTTATTTTCTTAGCTTAGTATTTATACCCATTTTGGGGGTAATTAGAAGAAACTTATCATCCATATTATTCTACTATCTCTAATTAGTTTTAGGAGAGCTTCTCTCTCTAGGTTTAGCTTAGGATTAGGGTAGTTTAGAGAGAGAAAGTGAGGGTTTCACCATAGTTGAACTTGGATTTTGAAGAAGAAATTGATCATCTTTTCTATTGATTTACATCTTCAATCAATGAGAATCTCTAACTCTCTCTCCTCTATTTTACTTGCTTTATTTTTATTATTATTTTAGTTGTTGGTATTACTTGTTAATCATGTTGATTCTTGGTTATTTGTTAATTAATCTCGTTATTATCATGATTAGTGAGTAATTTCCCCTTTAAGGGGATGGTTGTGGTGTAGTTGGATCTTGAGCATGTTCTAGGTTTAGAGTTGATTTATTTGTGATTAAATTCTTTATATGCTTAATTTTCTTTAATCTTCTTGCAAGTGCACATTGTTGGCTGATTAAAGGTGAATCTTTGCTAACAAGGAACGGAAGTTGACTTAGTTAAGGTTCATTATTATCAATTGTTATTTGATAGTACCTCCTAGTATATGGTTCTAATGTGGAAGCATAGAGGCTATGTTAGGAGAAGCCAATTGACCCCGGAAGGCGGCTAGATTGGATCTTTTATTTCGATATTTGAGCATGTTTAGTTCATTATTAATTCATTTTCTATGCTTTTGTTTATGTTCAAGTGAATGCTATACCTAAACCATTTCCCTTAATGTTTTATTTTTTGTTTTAGCATTTTTAGACTTTAGTTTATTTATCTCCTATTCCGGACTAGCTTAATTGTCGATAACATTTGGTGGTGTTTATCCGTTCTCTGTTGTTCGACCCCTATGCTTGCCTTATACTCGTATTAGGTTTGTTTAGGTTGTATAAATTGTATTTGATCTAGGGATAGAAAATTGACGACGCGTTTATTACCTTGTGAAATTGGCGCCGTTGCCGGGGAACGGCTTCCTTACCGTTGTGTTATCTTATTGAGACTAGTCCATTGTATATATTTTTCCTTTGATTTATTTTTGTTCTCTTTGTTTTGTTTTTGTTGTTGAAAAATGGCACGTTTTTCTTTTCCTCAATATGATAGTGAGCCTTTTTATGTCTATTTCCATAGACTTGTAGAGTTTTTGAACTATAATGGTTGTAATCCTTGTGAAGCTTGTGAGATTTGTTATTGTGGCATGAATGAACAAACGAGATATGAAGTTGAAAGTAGGTTTAATGGTGAATTTCAAGCATTAACGGTTCATAGTGCTTGGAGCTTTTTTGTACGGTTCGCTAAGGATGTACGCAATAGGGCATGTAATGTTGCTAATTTTGATTCTCAATGTGATAATAGTTTTATTGGTGGCATGAATCCCCATGATTTGTCTTGTGATCCTATATGTGAACCTAGTACAAGTGATTTCAACTCTTTTTCTCCTATTGTTGATGATGAATCTCATTTGCTTGATTATGCCCCCTTTCCCCAATATGATGATGCTCATGTATATAATGTTAATGATCCTCCCTCCTCATCTTCTTGTTCTTACATGGCTCCAAATGATTTCCCTTATGCTCCTAATGAATCCTTTTATGAGGGTAATTCTATGGAAAATTTGAAGGAAGAGAAGATAATGGAGATGATGGAGAGGTATAACGAGATGAGGGAAGTTGAGAATAGGGAGGTGGAATCTAGAATGAAGATGCTTGAGAGCCAAATTCTCCAATTAGCCAACTCTCAAGAAAATGCCCTTCCTTCTTCTTCTCTTCCCCATATGAGTGAGGATCCCATTAGAGAGCATTCGAGTGATGGTGAAGGAGTAGAGAATGAAGAGAGTGTTTATTTTGAAAATCCTAATTCTCTTTCCCATCTTGATGAGTCTCAAGTGTATGTTTGCGACCCTTCAATCTACGAGTATATAGACTCTTTTGAGGTAATGTCCCACATATTTTTCGAGAGTCATATGAGGACGTATAGATTATTGGATGATTTCATCGAGAACACTTCTTGGGACTTAGATGAGTTTGAGATGAATCTACCTCCATTCATGCACGATTTTGGGACCTTGGGTTTTGAGATAGTTGAAGGAAAAGTTGTCTATTGTGGTGAAAAGGAGGATAAGGTTGATTCCCTTGGAGTTTTTGAGCTTGAGGGAGGTGTAGATCGTGAGTGCCCTTCGTTTGAGGACTCTATGATTGATTTTCGTGCCCTCATTGGCGATGTGAGGCCTTGTGGAGAGGGAGTAGCTACCCCTTTTCCCGTTTCTCATACCCCTTTTTCTCTAAGGTTTGACCACATCCTTCCTTACCCTATTTCTCTCCCTTCCTATCTCAAAGAGCCTATTGGGGAGCCGCCCTCTATGGATGATTTTCATGTCCCTCCTTCCATCATTGTTGAGGATAAGAGGAATTTTGCCAACAAAAAAATTTGTGATGAGGATTTGCCTTTTTCCTTTTCTTTCCATTCTTCTTTTCCTTCTTCTACTTCTTACTTTCTTGAGTTTCCTTTCGATCCGTCTTCTTCTTTCTTTTGGCATCTCCCTCTTCACTTACGTGCAATGATTTTGTTGCACGTCCTTATTCCGTCATTTGCCTATTTACACCCCCATGAAATGTGTAGTAGTGCATTTGACAAGCTCTTGCGTGCGTTGAATTATTATTTCCTAGAGCGGTCTCGCTTGGACGTTAAACAAGCCTTTGCGGGAAGTAACCCGTGTTTTATTGCTTTCGTTTTCTTTTAATTTGTTTTTAGATTAGATTTTCTCTCATGGACGTGTTTGTGTTCCTTGCTAGGTATACAACTTGATATACTCTTGCGCATTGGTGATGATCAAGAATCAAGGAAATGTGCCTCAACTTACATATCATGTGGAATTCAAGCCTTTTTTGTAGAGATTGTGGCTCATATGAGGTTATTTCGGGTTTTTGTGTGATTTTGCATTTATCCCATATCCGGTAATATCCTTCTTTTCTCTCTCTCTCTCACTTATTGTGACTTGAAGATCATGTGTTGGTAATGTTGGATTAATTTTTCCTTGTTTTCCCCTCCTTGGTTTCATCATTTATGATTTGAGAGCTTGGTTTCATTCAAGCTGGGGGGAGGGTATTCTATCATGTTTGGTGGGATGTTGATTCATATATGTCATGCACTTGAGTATATGCATTTCCATGTTTTTCATGCTTTTGGAAAATCCAAAAAGATTTTTGTTTACTTCAAGGCAAGTTTAGCAAAATGTGTTTTGTTTGTACTTATTTTGGACATTATATCTTTTGGATTTGTTTACTCTTGAATGCCTTTCTTCCTAAGTGGTTAATGTGTGCACGGTTTGAGAGTGTCATTGGTTGACTCTAGGATATTACATGCTAAGGTAGTCGGGTTAAGAACTTTTAGGGCGCCATGAAGCCCTAGTTCACGGGTATGTGGTAAGATGGTGTTGCTCTCTATAGTGGATTTGGCACCCTTAGTTAGTATTTGCATAGTTAGAATCCTGTGTGAGGTAACATTGTTCAAGCCTTCATCACTTTGTTGTGTGGCGCATTTGGAACCTTAGCTATGCATGTCTTGATCCTTGTTTTGACTTATAGCTCCCAATATCGTGACCGAAGCACTCTAGGGGAGGAAAAGGGCACTTCTTTCTCATTTTTTTTTCCTTTATCTTCTTTTTGTTTTGTTACAAATTTGATTTTCTAATTTGCATAAACCTACTTGCTAACCAATTTGAGCCTTATGTTTCCCGCTCTTGTTTAAACCGCATTACAAACCTAGTGGCCTATGTTAACCAACCCTTATAGTTAGTGAAGCATTGGCATGTGAGGTTTGAGTTTTGAGAATGTTGATCATAAACATGAAGCACTTCGAGATTTGGTTAAAGTTGAGCTTGTGATGAATGATGCAATTCATGAAAATCAATGAAGTTTCAAGAAAAAGCCGTCCAAAGTTAAAAAAGGCAAGGACAATTAATAAGTTAAAAAAAAAACAAAAACAAAAATAACAAAAATATTTTAGTTGGTTTCATTTTCTTCCTTAGTTTAAGAATTGAGGACAATGCTTTGTTCAAGCTTGGGGGGGATATTGTGTGTTTGTGTTGAATAATTTTGGGGGAATGGCATTAGTGGTATTTTTGCTTGATATTTTGTGAATTCTTGAGTTATTTTTGAGTGTCGGCCGCACTTTTTGCTTCACTTAGGAATTATCACCAAATTTAAAATTTTTACCCGCCTTAACCCTTAGCCTTACGTTACAACCAATAAAAAGACCCTTAGACTCTAGTGGGTTAGGTCAAAAGAACGGTGGAGGGAGATAGACTTCAAACCTATGGAAAGAGTATGCATAGTTGAGACGTCGGGATTACCTTCTCAAAGTTTTTCATTTCTTTATCTTTTTCCGGTTCCTTCGTTGAATCTTGAGAAGCTAGCTTAAGGGTTGATTTGAAGCTAGTGGAGAGAACGTGGCCCGATTGGTTGGGGCTAGGGTGGATTGAGTCCTAAGTAGTTCTCTATGCTTAGCATGTGTTATGTTTCAATCAACCATTGACATCTTGGAACGTGCATACATTTGTCCATTTAGAAAGGTTTGCATTCATTAGTACTTGTCCTTATCTCTTGTCCATATATGAGCTTGTGTTTTGCTTTTTCTCTTCGTGTTTCTTTTCCTTTTCCTTTTTTTTCCTTGCCTTGGCTTTTGTCGAGAGTTGTGGGGTAAGCTCTTTGGAAACCCTCACGAGACCTCACTCGTCCTCATAGGCGACTTTGGGGTTTTAAGGGCTTGTTGTAGCTAAAAACAACCGTGATTCCTACGACAGTGAGTTAGTGTACATTCTTTCTCTTTGTTTCTATTTTTGTTTCTTTTGCTTTCAATAATTCCTTCTTGTTCTCTTTTGTCTTAGCTTTGCTCGAGGACGAGCAAAGGTTTAGCTTGGGGGAATTTGATGAGTGACATTTATGTCACTCCTAAGGAGTAGTTCTAGTCTTTTCCGTGTTTATTTTCCCTTATTTTCCTTTTATGCTCTTGTTTTCTCTTTAATAAAGTTTCTAGTTTATTTTGGGTAATTTTGGTGTGTTTTATTTTATTTTCTTTATTTTATTAGTTTTAGTCTATTTTCCTATTTTATTTTATTTTATTTATTTCTATTTTATTTGTCTTGGTTTTATTTTATTTCGTCCTTTTTCTATTTTCATTTTCATTTATTTATATTTTATTTATCTTATTTTATGTCCCGATTCTCCATTATGTTTATTTGGTTGTGTAGGATCGTGCTCGGAGGTCCGAGGTTCGAGGCAAAGGCACAAGCTGCTGCTCTTTCCTAATTCTGCTGCCAGCTTATCCGTCACCACCCCACACCTTAACCTCCACCACACCAGCCCAACACCACAAACCAATTTGCTCCAACTCTCCTCCCCTGCTCCCGCCACGCAAAACCAACAGCATTAAACCAACAACAAATTCACCACACACACACACCCCACACACCACCAACAACCCCAATTACAACAAACAACACCAGCCCTCGCAACCACATCCATAACACAACATCAACAACACCAACCCGCAACTCCAACCTTACCAAAACCAAACCACCTCCAATCACCACCATTGAAGCACCGTCAGCCGCCAGCAACAACCTCTAACAGTAGCAGCAAGCAAATCGCAGCAATTCGCCCCCAATTTCGATACCCTCTAGAGCGGGCGCTCAACTATGTCGAAGTGGTCGCTCCATTTTTGGTTCGAATTCGCCAATTTGAGGCAGAAGCTCGGAGTGGACGCTCCGATTTGGGTTGCGCGGCCGCTCCTCGTTTCCATTAATTCTCATGTGACTTGCGTGTGAATGAGGGTTCTTATTGAAATTGAATGGCCACGATTGATGGAGAGGAGTAAGCTACAACAAATGCCGTTGATGTTGATTTGATGATGACGATTGATGATGGAAATGGTGAGGCGTGTAGCAGGGGATCAAACCCAATTTGAGCAGCTAAAGAATCGAAGAAGGAGGGGGTCTGATGTTTTGGGGGGATTTGGGTTTTAATTATTTTCTTTTCTTTTTATTTTTATTTCCTTTTTCCTTTCTCTTTTATTTTTCTTTTTATTTTCTTTATTTATTTTTCTTATTTTCTTAGCTTAGTATTTATACCCATTTTTGGGGTAATTAGAAGAAACTTATCATCCATATTATTCTACTCTCTCTAATTAGTTTTAGGAGAGCTTCTCTCTCTAGGTTTAGCTTAGGATTAGGGTAGTTTAGAGAGAGAAAGTGAGGGTTTCACCATTGTTGAACTTGGATTTTGAAGAAGAAATTGATCATCTTTTCTATTGATTTACATCTTCAATCAATGAGAATCTCTAACTCTCTCTCCTCTATTTTTATTGCTTTATTTTTATTATTATTTTAGTTGTTGGTATTACTTGTTAATCATGTTGATTCTTGGTTATTTGTTAATTAATCTCGTTATTATCATGATTAGTGAGTAATTTCCCCATTAAGGGGATGGTTGTGGTGTAGTTGGATCTTGAGCATGTTCTAGGTTTAGAGTTGATTTATTTGTGATTAAAGTCTTTATATGCTTAATTTTCTTTAATCTTCGTGCAAGTGCACATTGTTGGCTGATTAAAGGTGAATCTTTGCTAACAAGGAACGGAAGTTGACTTAGTTAAGGTTCATTATTATCGATTGTGATTTGATAGTACCTCCTAGTATATGGTTCTAATGTGGAAGCATAGAGGCTATGTTAGGAGAAGCCAATTGACCCCGGAAGGCGGCTAGATTGGATCTTTTATTTCGATATTTGAGCATGTTTAGTTCATAATTAATTCAACTTCTATGCTTTTGTTTATGTTCAAGTGAATGCTATACCTAAACCATTTCCCTTAATGTTTTATTTCTTGTTTTAGCATTTTTAGACTTTAGTTTATTTATCTCCTATTCCGAACTAGCTTAATTGTCGATAACATTTGGTGGTGTTTATCCGTTCTCTGTGGTTCGACCCCTATGCTTGCCTTATACTCGTATTAGGTTTGTTTAGGTTGTATAAATTGTATTTGATATAGGGATAGACAATTGACGACGCGTTTATTACCTTGTGAAATTGGCGCCGTTGCCAGGGAACGGCTTCCTTACCGTTGTGTTATCTTATTGAGACTAGTTCATTGTATATATTTTTCCTTTGATTTATTTTTGTTCTCTTTGTTTTGTTTTTGTTGTTGAAAAATGGCACGTTTTTCTTTTCCTCAATATGATAGTGAGCCTTTTTATGTCTATTTCCATAGACTTGTAGAGTTTTTGAACTATAATGGTTGTAATCCTTGTGAAGCTTGTGAGATTTGTTATTGTGGCATGAATGAACAAACGAGACATGTAGTTGAAAGTAGGTTTAATGGTGAATTTCAAGCATTAACGGTTCATAGTGCTTGGAGCTTTTTTGTACGGTTCGCTAAGGATGTACGCAATAGGGCATGTAATGTTGCTAATTTTTATTCTCAATGTGATAATAGTTTTATTGGTGGCATGAATCCCCATGATTTGTCTTGTGATCCTATATGTGAACCTAGTACAAGTGATTTCAACTCTTTTTCTCCTATTGTTGATGATGAATCTCATTTGCTTGATTATGCCCCCTTTCCCCAATATGATGATGCTCATGTATATAATGTTAATGATCCTCCCTCCTCATCTTCTTGTTCTTACATGGCTCCAAATGATTTCCCTTATGCTCCTAATGAATCCTTTTATGAGGGTAATTCTATGGAAAATTTGAAGGAAGAGAAGATAATGGAGATGATGGAGAGGTATAACGAGATTAGGGAAGTTGAGAATAGGGAGGTGGAATCTAGAATGAAGATGCTTGAGAGCCAAATTCTCCAATTAGCCAACTCTCAAGAAAATGCCCTTCCTTCTTCTTCTCTTCCCCATATGAGTGAGGATCCCATTAGAGAGCATTCGAGTGATGGTGAAGGAGTAGAGAATGAAGAGAGTGTTGATTTTGAAAATCCTAATTCTCTTTCCCATCTTGATGAGTCTCAAGTGTATGTTTGTGACCCTTCAATCTACGAGTATATAGACTCTTTTGAGGTAATGTCCCACATATTTTTCGAGAGTCATATGAGGACGTATAGATTATTGGATGATTTCATCGAGAACACTTCTTGGGACTTAGATCAGTTTGAGATGAATCTACCTCCATTCATGCACAATTTTGGGACCTTGGGTTTTGAGATAGTTGAAGGAAAAGTTGTCTATTGTGGTGAAAAGGAGGATAAGGTTGATTCCCTTGGAGTTTTTGAGATAGTATAAATACTAAATAGGCAAATGACGGAATAAGGACGTGCAACAAAATCATTGCACGTAAGTGAAGAGGGAGATGCCAAAAGAAAGAAGAAGACGGATCGAAAGGAAACTCAAGAAAGTAAGAAGTAGAAGAAGGAAAAGAAGAATGGAAAGAAAAGGAAAAAGGCAAATCCTCATCACAAATTTTTTTGTTGGCAAAATTCCTCTTATCCTCAACAATGATGGAAGGAGGGACATGAAAATCATCCATAGAGGGCGGCTCCCCAATAGGCTCTTTGAGATAGGAAGGGAGAGAAATAGGGTAAGGAAGGATGTGGTCAAACCTTAGAGAAAAAGGGGTATGAGAAACGGGAAAAGGGGTAGCTACTCCCTCTCCACAAGGCCTCACATCGCCAATAAGGGCACGAAAATCAATCATAGAGTCCTCTAACGAAGGGCACTCACGATCTACACCTCCCTATTCTCAACTTCCCTAATCTCGTTTTACTACCCAAAGCATCATTCTCAATGAGAAAGGTAGAGAAAAGCATATTTTGTAGTGTTTTGAAGAAGGCAAAGCTGCCTCAAGGTTGTGCATCAAATATTGCAACGTGTGTACAAGTCAAGGAGGGGAAAATATCAGGGTACAAGAGTCATGATTCCCATATAATAAAGTGACAAGGGAATAAACGCGTCGTCAATTGTCTATCCCTAGATCAAATACAATTTATACAACCTAAACAAACCTACTACGAGTATAAGGCAAGCATAGGGGTCGAACCACAGAGAACGGATAAACACCACCAACTGTTATCGACAATTAAGCTAGTCCGGAATAGGAGATAAATAAACTAAAGTCTAAAAATGCTGAAACAAGAAATAAAACATTAAGGGAAATGGTTTAGGTATAGCATTCACTTGAACATAAACAAAAGCATAGAAGTTGAATTAATTATGAACTAAACATGCTCAAATATCGAAATAAAAGATCCAATCTAGCCGCCTTCCGGGGTCAATTGGCTTCTCCTAACATAGCCTCTATGCTTCCACATTAGAACCATATACTAGGAGGTACTATCAAATAACAATCGATACTAATGAACCTTAACTAAGTCAACTTCCGTTCCTTGTTAGCAAAGATTCACCTTTAATCAGCCAACAATGTGCACTTGCAAGAAGATTAAAGAAAATTAAGCATATAAAGACTTTAATCACAAATAAATCAACTCTAAACCTAGAACATGCTCAAGATCCAACTACACCACAACCATCCCCTTAATGGGGAAATTACTCACTAATCATGATAATAACGAGTTTAATTAACAAATAACCAAGAATCAACATGATTAACAAGTAATACAAACAACTAAAATAATAATAAAAATAAAGCAATAAAAATAGAGGAGAGAGAGTTAGAGATTCTCATTGATTGAAGATGTAAATCAATAGAAAAGATGATCAATTTCTTCTTCAAAATCCAAGTTCAACAATGGTGAAACCCACACTTTCTCTCTCTAAACTACCCTAATCCTAAGATAAACCTAGAGAGAGAAGCTCTCCTAAAACTAATTAGAGAGAGTAGAATAATATAGATGATAAGTTTCTTCTAATTACCCCAAAAATGGGTATAAATACTAAGCTAAGAAAATAAGAAAAATAAATAAAGAAAATAAAAAGAAAAATAAAAGAGAAAGGAAAAAGGAAATAAAAATAAAAAGAAAAGAAAATAATTAAAACCCAAATCCCCCCAAAACATCAGACCCCCCTCCTTCTTCGATTCTTTAGCTGCTCAAATGGGGTTTGATCCCCTGCTACACGCCTCACCAATTCCATCATCAATCGTCATCATCAAATCAACATCAACGCCATTTGTTGCAGCTTACTCCTCTCCATCAATCGTGGCCATTCAATTTCAATAAGAACCCTCATTCACGCGCAAGTCACATGAGAATTAATGGAAACGAGGAGCGGCCGCGCAACCCAAATCGGAGCGTCCACTCCGAGCTTCTGCCTCAAATTGGCGAATTCGAACCAAAAATGGAGCGACCGCTTCGACATAGTTGAGCGCCCGCTCTAGAGGGTATCGAAATTGGGGGCGAATTGCTGCGATTTGCTTGCTGCTACTATTAGAGGTTGTTGCTGGCGGCTGACGGTGGTTCAATGGTGGTGATTGGAGGTGGTTTGGTTTTGGTAAGGTTGGAGTTGCGGGTTGGTGTTGTTGATGTTGTGTTATGGATGTGGTTGCGAGGGCTGGTGTTGTTTGTTGTAATTGGGGTTGTTGGTGGTGTGTGGGGTGTGTGTGTGTGGTGAATTTGTTGTTGGTTTAATGCTGTTGGTTTTGCGTGGCGGGAGCAGGGGAGGAGAGTTGGAGCAAATTGGTTTGTGGTGTTGGGCTGGTGTGGTGGAGGTTAAGGTGTGGGGTGGTGACGGATAAGCTGGCAGCAGAATTAGGAAAGAGCAGCAGCTTGTGCATTTGCCTCGAACCTCGGACCTCCGAGCACGATCCTACACAACCAAATAAACATAATGGAGAATCGGGACATAAAATAAGATAAATAAAATATAAATAAATGAAAATGAAAATAGAAAAAGGACGAAATAAAATAAAACCAAGACAAATAAAATAGAAATAAATAAAATAAAATAAAATAGGAAAATAGACTAAAACTAATAAAATAAAGAAAATAAAATAAAACACACCAAAATTACCCAAAATAAACTAGAAACTTTATTAAAGAGAAAACAAGAGCATAAAAGGAAAATAAGGGAAAATAAACACGGAAAAGACTAGAACTACTCCTTAGGAGTGACATAAATGTCACTCATCAAATTCCCCCAAGCTAAACCTTTGCTCGTCCTCGAGCAAAGCTAAGACAAAAGAGAACAAGAAGGAATTATTGAAAGCAAAAGAAACAAAAATAGAAACAAAGAGAAAGAATGTACACTAACTCACTGTCGTAGGAATCACGGTTGTTTTTAGCTACAACAAGCCCTTAAAACCCCAAAGTCGCCTATGAGGACGAGTGAGGTCTCGTGAGGGTTTCCAAAGAGCTTACCCCACAACTCTCGACAAAAGCCAAGGCAAGGCAACAAAAGGAAAAGGAAAAGAAACACGAAGAGAAAAAGCAAAACACAAGCTCATATATGGACAAGAGATAAGGACAAGTACTAATGAATGTAAACCTTTCTAAATGGACAAATGTATGCACGTTCCAAGATGTCAATGGTTGATTGAAACATAACACATGCGAAGCATAGAGAACTTCTTAGGACTCAATCCACCCTAGCCCCAACCAATCGGGCCACGTTCTCTCCACTAGCTTCAAATCAACCCTTAAGCTAGCTTCTCAAGATTCCACGAAGGAACCGGAAAAAGATAAAGAAATGAAAAACTTTGAGAAGGTAATCCCGACGTCTCAACTATGCATACTCTTTCCATAGGTTTGAAGTCTATCTCCCTCCACCGTTCTTTTGACCTAACCCACTAGAGTCTAAGGGTCTTTTTATTGGTTGTAACGTAAGGCTAAGGGTTAAGGCGGGGTAAAAATTTTAAATTTGGTGATAATTCCTAAGTGAAGCAAAAAGTGCGGCCGACACTCAAAAATAACTCAAGAATTCACAAAATATCAAGAAAAAATACCACTAATGCCATTCCCCCAAAATTATTCAACACAAACACACAATATCCCCCCCAAGCTTGAACAAAGCATTGTCCTCAATGCTTAAACTAAGGAAGAAAATGAAACCAACTAAAATATTTTTGTTGTTTTTGTTTTTGTTTTTTTTTTTTAACTTATTCATTGTCCTTGCCTTTTTTAACTTTGGACGGCTTTTTCTTGAAACTTCATTGATTTTCATGAATTGCATCATTCATCACAAGCTCAACTTTAACCAAATCTCAAAGTGCTTCATGTTTATGATCAACATTCTCAAAACTCAAACCTCACAAGCCAATGCTTCACTAACTATAAGGGTTGGTTAACATAGGCCACTAGGTTTGTAATGCGGTTTAAACAAGAGCGGGAAACATAAGGCTCAAATTGGTTAGCAAGTAGGTTTATGCAAATTAGAAAATCAAATTTGTAACAAAACTAAAAGATGATAAAGGAAAAAAATGAGAAAGAAGTGCCCTTTTCCTCCCCTAGAGTGCTTCGGTCACGATATTGGGAGCTATAAGTCAAAACAAGGATCAAGACATGCATAGCTAAGGATCCAAATGCGCCACACAACAAAGTGATGAAGGCTTGAACAATGTTACCTCACACGGGATTATAACTAAGCAAATACCAACTAAGGGTGCCAAATCCACTATAGAGAGCAACACCATCTTACCACATACCCGTGAACTAGGGCTTCATGGCGCCCTAAAAGTTCTTAACCCGGCTACCTTAGCATGTAATATCCTAGAGTCAACCAATGACACTCTCAAACCGTGCACACATTAACCACTTAGGAAAAAGGCATTCAAGAGTAAACAAAACCAAAAGATATAATGTCCAAAATAAGTACAAACAAAACACATTTTGCTAAACTTGCCTTGAAGTAAACAAAAATCTTTTTGGATTTTCCAAAAGCATGAAAAACATGGAAATGCATATACTCAAGTGCATGACATATATGAATCAACATCCCACCAAACATGATAGAATACCCTCCCCCCAGCTTGAATGAAACCAAGCTATCAAATCATAAATGATGAAACCAAGGAGGGGAAAACAAGGAAAAATTAATCCAACATTACCAACACATGATCTTCAAGTCACAATAAGTGAGAGAGAGAGAGAAAAGAAGGATATTACCGGATATGGGATAAATGCAAAATCACACAAAAACCCGAAATAACCTCATAAGAGCCACAATCTCTACAAATAAGGCTTGAATTCCACATGATATGTAAGTTGAGGCACATTTCCTTGATTCTTGATCATCACCAATGCGCAAGAGTATATCAAGTTGTGTACCTAGCAAGGAACACAAACACGTCCATGAGAGAAAATCTAATCTAAAAACAAATTAAAAGAAAATGAAAGCAATAAAACACGGGTTACTTCCAGCAAAGGCTTGTTTAACGTCCAAGCGAGACCGCTCTAGGAAATAATAATTCAACGCACGCAAGAGCTTGTCAAATGCACTACTACACATTTCATGGGGGTGTAAATAGGCAAATGACGGAATAAGGACGTGCAACAAAATCATTGCACGTAAGTGAAGAGGGAGATGCCAAAAGAAAGAAGAAGATGGATCGAAAGGAAACTCAAGAAAGTAAGAAGTAGAAGAAGGAAAAGAAGAATGGAAAGAAAAGGAAAAAGGCAAATCCTCATCACAAATTTTTTTGTTGGCAAAATTCCTCTTATCCTCAACAATGATGGAAGGAGGGACATGAAAATCATCCATAGAGGGCGGCTCCCCAATAGGCTCTTTGAGATAGGAAGGGAGAGAAATAGGGTAAGGAAGGATGTGGTCAAACCTTAGAGAAAAAGGGGTATGAGAAACGGGAAAAGGGGTAGCTACTCCCTCTCCACAAGGCCTCACATCGCCAATAAGGGCACGAAAATCAATCATAGAGTCCTCTAACGAAGGGCACTCACGATCTACACCTCCCTATTCTCAACTTCCCTAATCTCGTTATACTACCCAAAGCATCATTCTCAATGAGAAAGGTAGAGAAAAGCATATTTTGTAGTGTTTTGAAGAAGGCAAAGCTGCCTCAAGGTTGTGCATCAAATATTGCAACGTGTGTACAAGTCAAGGAGGGGAAAATATCAGGGTACAAGAGTCATGATTCCCATATAATAAAGTGACAAGGGAATAAACGCGTCGTCAATTGTCTATCCCTAGGTTTGTTTAGGTTGTATAAATTGTATTTGATATAGGGATAGACAATTGACGACGCGTTTATTACCTTGTGAAATTGGCGCCGTTGCCAGGGAACGGCTTCCTTACCGTTGTGTTATCTTATTGAGACTAGTTCATTGTATATATTTTTCCTTTGATTTATTTTTGTTCTCTTTGTTTTGTTTTTGTTGTTGAAAAATGGCACGTTTTTCTTTTCCTCAATATGATAGTGAGCCTTTTTATGTCTATTTCCATAGACTTGTAGAGTTTTTGAACTATAATGGTTGTAATCCTTGTGAAGCTTGTGAGATTTGTTATTGTGGCATGAATGAACAAACGAGACATGTAGTTGAAAGTAGGTTTAATGGTGAATTTCAAGCATTAACGGTTCATAGTGCTTGGAGCTTTTTTGTACGGTTCGCTAAGGATGTACGCAATAGGGCATGTAATGTTGCTAATTTTTATTCTCAATGTGATAATAGTTTTATTGGTGGCATGAATCCCCATGATTTGTCTTGTGATCCTATATGTGAACCTAGTACAAGTGATTTCAACTCTTTTTCTCCTATTGTTGATGATGAATCTCATTTGCTTGATTATGCCCCCTTTCCCCAATATGATGATGCTCATGTATATAATGTTAATGATCCTCCCTCCTCATCTTCTTGTTCTTACATGGCTCCAAATGATTTCCCTTATGCTCCTAATGAATCCTTTTATGAGGGTAATTCTATGGAAAATTTGAAGGAAGAGAAGATAATGGAGATGATGGAGAGGTATAACGAGATTAGGGAAGTTGAGAATAGGGAGGTGGAATCTAGAATGAAGATGCTTGAGAGCCAAATTCTCCAATTAGCCAACTCTCAAGAAAATGCCCTTCCTTCTTCTTCTCTTCCCCATATGAGTGAGGATCCCATTAGAGAGCATTCGAGTGATGGTGAAGGAGTAGAGAATGAAGAGAGTGTTGATTTTGAAAATCCTAATTCTCTTTCCCATCTTGATGAGTCTCAAGTGTATGTTTGTGACCCTTCAATCTACGAGTATATAGACTCTTTTGAGGTAATGTCCCACATATTTTTCGAGAGTCATATGAGGACGTATAGATTATTGGATGATTTCATCGAGAACACTTCTTGGGACTTAGATCAGTTTGAGATGAATCTACCTCCATTCATGCACAATTTTGGGACCTTGGGTTTTGAGATAGTTGAAGGAAAAGTTGTCTATTGTGGTGAAAAGGAGGATAAGGTTGATTCCCTTGGAGTTTTTGAGCTTGAGGGAGGTGTAGATCGTGAGTGCCCTTCGTTAGAGGACTCTATGATTGATTTTCGTGCCCTTATTGGCGATGTGAGGCCTTATGGAGAGGGAGTAGCTACCCCTTTTCCCGTTTCTCATACCCCTTTTTCTCTAAGGTTTGACCACATCCTTCCTTACCCTATTTCTCTCCCTTCCTATCTCAAAGAGCCTATTGGGGAGCCGCCCTCTATGGATGATTTTCATGTCCCTCCTTCCATCATTGTTGAGGATAAGAGGAATTTTGCCAACAAAAAAATTTGTGATGAGGATTTGCCTTTTTCCTTTTCTTTCCATTCTTCTTTTCCTTCTTCTACTTCTTACTTTCTTGAGTTTCCTTTCGATCCATCTTCTTCTTTCTTTTGGCATCTCCCTCTTCACTTACGTGCAATGATTTTGTTGCACGTCCTTATTCCGTCATTTGCCTATTTACACCCCCATGAAATGTGTAGTAGTGCATTTGACAAGCTCTTGCGTGCGTTGAATTATTATTTCCTAGAGCGGTCTCGCTTGGACGTTAAACAAGCCTTTGCTGGAAGTAACCCGTGTTTTATTGCTTTCATTTTCTTTTAATTTGTTTTTAGATTAGATTTTCTCTCATGGACGTGTTTGTGTTCCTTGCTAGGTACACAACTTGATATACTCTTGCGCATTGGTGATGATCAAGAATCAAGGAAATGTGCCTCAACTTACATATCATGTGGAATTCAAGCCTTATTTGTAGAGATTGTGGCTCTTATGAGGTTATTTCGGGTTTTTGTGTGATTTTGCATTTATCCCATATCCGGTAATATCCTTCTTTTCTCTCTCTCTCTCACTTATTGTGACTTGAAGATCATGTGTTGGTAATGTTGGATTAATTTTTCCTTGTTTTCCCCTCCTTGGTTTCATCATTTATGATTTGATAGCTTGGTTTCATTCAAGCTGGGGGGAGGGTATTCTATCATGTTTGGTGGGATGTTGATTCATATATGTCATGCACTTGAGTATATGCATTTCCATGTTTTTCATGCTTTTGGAAAATCCAAAAAGATTTTTGTTTACTTCAAGGCAAGTTTAGCAAAATGTGTTTTGTTTGTACTTATTTTGGACATTATATCTTTTGGTTTTGTTTACTCTTGAATGCCTTTTTCCTAAGTGGTTAATGTGTGCACGGTTTGAGAGTGTCATTGGTTGACTCTAGGATATTACATGCTAAGGTAGCCGGGTTAAGAACTTTTAGGGCGCCATGAAGCCCTAGTTCACGGGTATGTGGTAAGATGGTGTTGCTCTCTATAGTGGATTTGGCACCCTTAGTTGGTATTTGCTTAGTTATAATCCCGTGTGAGGTAACATTGTTCAAGCCTTCATCACTTTGTTGTGTGGCGCATTTGGATCCTTAGCTATGCATGTCTTGATCCTTGTTTTGACTTATAGCTCCCAATATCGTGACCGAAGCACTCTAGGGGAGGAAAAGGGCACTTCTTTCTCATTTTTTTCCTTTATCATCTTTTAGTTTTGTTACAAATTTGATTTTCTAATTTGCATAAACCTACTTGCTAACCAATTTGAGCCTTATGTTTCCCGCTCTTGTTTAAACCGCATTACAAACCTAGTGGCCTATGTTAACCAACCCTTATAGTTAGTGAAGCATTGGCTTGTGAGGTTTGAGTTTTGAGAATGTTGATCATAAACATGAAGCACTTTGAGATTTGGTTAAAGTTGAGCTTGTGATGAATGATGCAATTCATGAAAATCAATGAAGTTTCAAGAAAAAGCCGTCCAAAGTTAAAAAAAGGCAAGGACAATGAATAAGTTAAAAAAAAAAAACAAAAACAAAAACAACAAAAATATTTTAGTTGGTTTCATTTTCTTCCTTAGTTTAAGCATTGAGGACAATGCTTTGTTCAAGCTTGGGGGGGATATTGTGTGTTTGTGTTGAATAATTTTGGGGGAATGGCATTAGTGGTATTTTTTCTTGATATTTTGTGAATTCTTGAGTTATTTTTGAGTGTCGGCCGCACTTTTTGCTTCACTTAGGAATTATCACCAAATTTAAAATTTTTACCCCGCCTTAACCCTTAGCCTTACGTTACAACCAATAAAAAGACCCTTAGACTCTAGTGGGTTAGGTCAAAAGAACGGTGGAGGGAGATAGACTTCAAACCTATGGAAAGAGTATGCATAGTTGAGACGTCGGGATTACCTTCTCAAAGTTTTTCATTTCTTTATCTTTTTCCGGTTCCTTCGTGGAATCTTGAGAAGCTAGCTTAAGGGTTGATTTGAAGCTAGTGGAGAGAACGTGGCCCGATTGGTTGGGGCTAGGGTGGATTGAGTCCTAAGAAGTTCTCTATGCTTCGCATGTGTTATGTTTCAATCAACCATTGACATCTTGGAACGTGCATACATTTGTCCATTTAGAAAGGTTTACATTCATTAGTACTTGTCCTTATCTCTTGTCCATATATGAGCTTGTGTTTTGCTTTTTCTCTTCGTGTTTCTTTTCCTTTTCCTTTTGTTGCCTTGCCTTGGCTTTTGTCGAGAGTTGTGGGGTAAGCTCTTTGGAAACCCTCACGAGACCTCACTCGTCCTCATAGGCGACTTTGGGGTTTTAAGGGCTTGTTGTAGCTAAAAACAACCGTGATTCCTACGACAGTGAGTTAGTGTACATTCTTTCTCTTTGTTTCTATTTTTGTTTCTTTTGCTTTCAATAATTCCTTCTTGTTCTCTTTTGTCTTAGCTTTGCTCGAGGACGAGCAAAGGTTTAGCTTGGGGGAATTTGATGAGTGACATTTATGTCACTCCTAAGGAGTAGTTCTAGTCTTTTCCGTGTTTATTTTCCCTTATTTTCCTTTTATGCTCTTGTTTTCTCTTTAATAAAGTTTCTAGTTTATTTTGGGTAATTTTGGTGTGTTTTATTTTATTTTCTTTATTTTATTAGTTTTAGTCTATTTTCCTATTTTATTTTATTTTATTTATTTCTATTTTATTTGTCTTGGTTTTATTTTATTTCGTCCTTTTTCTATTTTCATTTTCATTTATTTATATTTTATTTATCTTATTTTATGTCCCGATTCTCCATTATGTTTATTTGGTTGTGTAGGATCGTGCTCGGAGGTCCGAGGTTCGAGGCAAATGCACAAGCTGCTGCTCTTTCCTAATTCTGCTGCCAGCTTATCCGTCACCACCCCACACCTTAACCTCCACCACACCAGCCCAACACCACAAACCAATTTGCTCCAACTCTCCTCCCCTGCTCCCGCCACGCAAAACCAACAGCATTAAACCAACAACAAATTCACCACACACACACACCCCACACACCACCAACAACCCCAATTACAACAAACAACACCAGCCCTCGCAACCACATCCATAACACAACATCAACAACACCAACCCGCAACTCCAACCTTACCAAAACCAAACCACCTCCAATCACCACCATTGAACCACCGTCAGCCGCCAGCAACAACCTCTAATAGTAGCAGCAAGCAAATCGCAGCAATTCGCCCCCAATTTCGATACCCTCTAGAGCGGGCGCTCAACTATGTCGAAGCGGTCGCTCCATTTTTGGTTCGAATTCGCCAATTTGAGGCAGAAGCTCGGAGTGGACGCTCCGATTTGGGTTGCGCGGCCGCTCCTCGTTTCCATTAATTCTCATGTGACTTGCGCGTGAATGAGGGTTCTTATTGAAATTGAATGGCCACGATTGATGGAGAGGAGTAAGCTGCAACAAATGGCGTTGATGTTGATTTGATGATGACGATTGATGATGGAATTGGTGAGGCGTGTAGCAGGGGATCAAACCCCATTTGAGCAGCTAAAGAATCGAAGAAGGAGGGGGGTCTGATGTTTTGGGGGGATTTGGGTTTTAATTATTTTCTTTTCTTTTTATTTTTATTTCCTTTTTCCTTTCTCTTTTATTTTTCTTTTTATTTTCTTTATTTATTTTTCTTATTTTCTTAGCTTAGTATTTATACCCATTTTTGGGGTAATTAGAAGAAACTTATCATCTATATTATTCTACTCTCTCTAATTAGTTTTAGGAGAGCTTCTCTCTCTAGGTTTATCTTAGGATTAGGGTAGTTTAGAGAGAGAAAGTGTGGGTTTCACCATTGTTGAACTTGGATTTTGAAGAAGAAATTGATCATCTTTTCTATTGATTTACATCTTCAATCAATGAGAATCTCTAACTCTCTCTCCTCTATTTTTATTGCTTTATTTTTATTATTATTTTAGTTGTTTGTATTACTTGTTAATCATGTTGATTCTTGGTTATTTGTTAATTAAACTCGTTATTATCATGATTAGTGAGTAATTTCCCCATTAAGGGGATGGTTGTGGTGTAGTTGGATCTTGAGCATGTTCTAGGTTTAGAGTTGATTTATTTGTGATTAAAGTCTTTATATGCTTAATTTTCTTTAATCTTCTTGCAAGTGCACATTGTTGGCTGATTAAAGGTGAATCTTTGCTAACAAGGAACGGAAGTTGACTTAGTTAAGGTTCATTAGTATCGATTGTTATTTGATAGTACCTCCTAGTATATGGTTCTAATGTGGAAGCATAGAGGCTATGTTAGGAGAAGCCAATTGACCCCGGAAGGCGGCTAGATTGGATCTTTTATTTCGATATTTGAGCATGTTTAGTTCATAATTAATTCAACTTCTATGCTTTTGTTTATGTTCAAGTGAATGCTATACCTAAACCATTTCCCTTAATGTTTTATTTCTTGTTTCAGCATTTTTAGACTTTAGTTTATTTATCTCCTATTCCGGACTAGCTTAATTGTCGATAACAGTTGGTGGTGTTTATCCGTTCTCTGTGGTTCGACCCCTATGCTTGCCTTATACTCGTAGTAGGTTTGTTTAGGTTGTATAAATTGTATTTGATCTAGGGATAGACAATTGACGACGCGTTTATTCCCTTGTCACTTTATTATATGGGAATCATGACTCTTGTACCCTGATATTTTCCCCTCCTTGACTTGTACACACGTTGCAATATTTGATGCACAACCTTGAGGCAGCTTTGCCTTCTTCAAAACACTACAAAATATGCTTTTCTCTACCTTTCTCATTGAGAATGATGCTTTGGGTAGTAAAACATACCGTTCGTCATCTGTATCTATAGGATGTAGATCTTCCCTTATACCCATTTCTTGCAGATCCAATCGAGCCTTATGATGATCTTTTGACTTTCCAGGTACGTCTAACAAAGTTGCCAGCACATTATCACATGCATTTTTTTCGATGTGCATGACATCCAAATGATGACGACAACCACAATCTTTCCAATAAGGCAAAGTGTGGAAGACAGAGGACTTTCTCCAAGGACAATCTACATATTTCTTCTTTTGTTGTAACTTTCCAAACTTGTTTTCCCAGTTTTCCAACAAGCTTAAAATTTGATCCCCTGTTAAAGGATCTGGAGAAGTCCTCTCTTCCTTTTCCCCATTAAAAGACACCATATCATGCCGCCAAGGATGATTTTCATCTAACCATCGACGATGAGCCAAATAACAGGTTTTGTTACTATTACTCAAGTGATGATGATCAGTCTCGTAGTGACAATAAGGGCATGCAAACTTCCCTTTGGTGCACCAACCCGATAACATAGCATAACATGGAAAGTCGCTAGTGGTTGATTGTAAAGCTGCATGCATCTTAAATGTTTGACACTTCTCCGCATCATAGGTGTCTAACCCATACTCCCACAAATCTTTGAGTTCTTGAACCAATGGTTGAAGATAGACATCAATGTCATTTCCAGGAGAGGTGGGCCCGGGAATAAGGAGAGATAGCATTAAAAATTCTGGCTTCAAGCACAACCATGGTGGTAAGTTATAATTAATTAGAACAACAGGTCATGTACTATGTTGTGTGCTCATAGTTCGAAATGGATTGAATCCGTCACTTGCGAGGCCCAAACGAACATTACGTGTCTCACTAGAAAAATCTGGGTACTTTTGGTCAAACTCTTTCCATGCCTCACCATCATCGGGATGCCGCAATAACTCATCTTTCTTTCTTTCTTCATCGTGCCACCTCATTAGCTCTGTTGTTTCTAAACACATGTACAACCTTTGAAGCCTTGGTTTAAGAGGGAAATGCCAAATAACTTTTTCAGGGACTTGATGCACTTTCTTAGGTGGTTGATTACTAATATCTTCTTGATATTCAGTCTGTGTTTCTTTGCACCTTGGAGCATGACAAACATAGCAAGACATGGCAGCTTCATGCTCCTTCCAATATAGCATACAATCATTACGACATGCATCAATCTTGTCATAATGAAGACCCAGATCTTTTATCGATTTCTTTGCCTCATTAAAATAGTTAGGCAAATTGGATGCATACGGTAACACTTCTCGAAAAAGATCCAAAAACTCTGAAATTGCTATATTAGTTAACCCATGAGTACACTTCAAAAGGTAAAAATGAATAATAAATGATAGCTTTGAAAATTTTTTGCACCTAGGATATAACTCTTGTTTACCATCTTCAACTAACTTATAAAACTTCTTAGCCTCATCATTCGGCTCATCTCCAACACCTTCACACCTTTCGGCCACATCTCTATGAACATCATATATCAGACGTTCAATATCATCATGCATGTCTTCAACATCCCTCTTAGTATTTGATGTTGATGACATGCCCTTTTCATAACAATGCCATCCTTCAATGCTGCCAGGCTCAATCCCATTTGCAATCAAATGATTGAACACTGTCTCTCTACGATGCCAAAAGCGATGATAGCACGCCTTACAAGGGCAAGTAATTTGATCTCCAATTGCTCGTGAAGATAACTCTTTATCTAAATAACCCTCTACACCTTTCTTATACTCATGACTAGATTGTAAGAAGTTGGTCCAACAACTCATTTCGTCTCCTTTATCAAAATTTAAACACAACGAATTTAAAGATTTAAAATATTGGCATATAATTTTAACATTTATAAAAGGAATGACAATATATTTAATCAAGGACCAAGGCAAGCCCTTTCAAGCTTTAAGTATTGAATAAGGAAAGAAAATCTAAAACTGATTGAATCAAATGAAACTATAGCTAAACTAATTTTATTGATCCTTATTCTAAACTAGCTTTTACAATGACTGAAAAACTAGCTACTAACATAATTACTATCAGAATTCCGGGGTAATAACCCCGAGCTAATAATCATTCGATTGCAAGTCACATCACAACAAGCCAAGCATATATACATGCATACATATAAAATGAAAATCATGTTGCAAGCCACATTACTATTGAGAACATTGACTTAAAATAAAATAAAAAATCTACACAGGTATGTCTCAATATTTCTGTTCAAATTCCAATCTGTCAAAGTTCTAACAACTTCAGTTTATTATATAGTGGGAAGGACTAATCAAAGGTGTCGTTACCGTGGCCTTATCCTACAAAGCATAAATATTCATTTTGTGATTTGTAGAAAAATCTGCAACAGTGAACCTTTTTTTTTAAAAATTAAATTATATTACTCCAGTTTTCAGGTTTTGTAGAGGTATAAATTGAGAGATCATTGATGATCAGTTGTAATCTCATTGTTGTTCTGTTTAGTACTCTGGTTAGTTTTCTGCATACCCTCTTCATTTCTATATATTTTTTGTGCGTGTGTTACACTAGAATTTTACCCAACATTGAATTGCATAGCCTAAATAATATTCGCCCTTACAATCTTTCTATATAACGTAGATAAATACACACACCAGTTTGGAAGCGGAAAAGGATGCAGAACACTGTACTTATAATCAAAACTTGGGAATTTCAAGCATCATAAATGTTTAGTGCTTATATTGGTATAAAAGATAGTGTACAACGTTTTTTCAATGGCAAAAACAAACTATGAACAGATAGTTCAATATTATAATTCTAAGAATTACAGATATTTAATCTTCCCTAATACATTATTTTGATATTGATAGGTGAATGATTGAACCAAGTTAGGAATTAATAAAGTCATGAAGGCTAATAGCATCAAATTTTAAGGCTTGCACCGGGCTGCCCCGGGTTAACACACCCAACACAGATTCTATCAACATTTTAAACAAAACGACATCTAATGATTCTAATGAATTTGAAAATATGTTCAGCTTCATGACATTGCATAACATCAACATAATTACCATAATTAATCGAATGCTACAAAAGCACACACAATTGATCACAAACCCATAGAAAAAAGACTATTTTGTCTGATCAAAGTTTCACATAATCAACTAGTAACTCAGAATATAAGATTAATTCTTTTTTTTTTTTGACAGGAAGCAGTAGCAATTTATTAAATCAGACTTATAATGTCCTGTAGTACAACATCATATACACACACGGGTACCTCTTCCATCCAAACTCTAACAAAACATTCTTCCTCCACTACTATATGCGCACACATTTTGCAATTTTACACTAATGAATTTGCATGTAATCTCTCTACAAACTTAAATTAAAATTCAATTACAAAACATAAAAATAAATAAAAAAAAAAAAACTTGATTCCAATAGATTCTTGAAAATTAATGAATAATTAATTCATAGATTCTTGAAAATTGATAAATAAATAACTAAAAAAATTAAAACAACTACCATAAATCAGAGATTACCTGCAATTGAAAGCATGAAAATAAGGCTTGATTTCAATTATACCCAAGATCGTCACAGTTCGCTGCTGCTAAAGGAGGAAATTCAAGGACGAAAATTGCGATCGTCACAGTTCGCTGCTGCTGAAGGAGGAAATTCAAGGACGAGTGAGTGTTTTTTTTTACTTCTTTGGCGGTTTCAAGCATTATTTTACCCCAAAATTTTACAAAATTTTTTGTTTCACTTTGGCGGAAATAATAACCTAGAAGTAAAATTTTACCCCAAAATATTGTATAATAAACTCAATGCTAGGAACGTAAGTAAAATAATGCTTTTTGCGGTTTCAAAATAGGAACGTAAGTAGAAAAATTTTGCTGTTTCTAAATAGGAACGTAAGTAGAATTCAAAATAATGCTAGGAACGTAAGTGTTACTAGGAATGTAATTATTTTACCCCAAATTTTTACGTTCCTAGTAACACTTTTTTTTTTTTTTTGAAAAATCCTAGTAACACTTATTGTATGACTTTTTTAATTGAATTTTTTATTTTTTCACAAATAAAAAGGTAACACCTTTTAATGTTACTATAAAATGTTACCTTTTTTAAAAGTGTTACTTTGTAATGATACCTATATTAAAAATGTTACAGCGAGTGATACATTAGAAAAAAAATGTTACCACAGTGTTACTTATGAAAATAATAAATTTGCAATTTAAAAAGTGTTACCAAACGGTGATACATAAAGTCAATTATGTACTAGTGACTTCAACAAACTGTTTGTTTTTTATTCTGGTAGACCTACGTGGGGTAGGAGCAACTGTAGAAATTTTCTTTCCAACACTTTGAAGATTTTCGCATGAATTAGATTCAAGTGGGACGATAGGAGTCTCGCTAGTTGAATTAGCTTGCTCCGACGCATGATTAATCGTCTCATGCGCCCTCGCCTCAGATGTGGTGTTATCCACATCCATTTGTTGCTTGTCTCGATTTTCTTCGAGAACCCTTTTACTCCCACTTGGCTTTCTAGAGAGAAATTCCTTTTGTAGAAAGACACCATGGCGAGCAACAAACACTTTGTGATCTTCGCGATTGTAGAAGTAATACCCTTTTGTTTCTTTGGGGTAACCCACAAGAAAACATTTTTCTGATTTAGGGTGTAGTTTATCTCCTTGTAAACATTTTACATAGGCTTCACATCCCCAAATCTTGATATAAGACAATTTTGGAACTCTTCCAGTCCATAACCTATATGGTGTCTTCTCAACTGCTTTAGCTAGGCTTCTGTTTAGTATATTCGCAACTGTTCCTAATGCATATCCCCAGAATGATATGTGAAGATCAGTAAAACTCATCATGGACCGAACCATATCTAGTAAGGTCCTGTTCCTCCTTTCTGACACACCATTTAACTGAGGTGTCCTTGGAGGGGTTAATTGTGAAAGTATTCCACAATTAATCAGATGTTCATCAAATTCTTGGGTTAAATATTCACCACCTCGATCAGATTACAATGCTTTAATTGTTTTCCCAAGTTGGTTTTTTTACTTCATTCTAGAATTCTATGAACATTTCAAAGGCTTCCGACTTGTTCTTCATTAAGTAAATGTAACCGTATCTACTTAAATCATCAGTAAAAGTAATGAAGTAATTATATCCACCCCTAGCTTTTGAACTCATTGGTCCACACACATCTGTATGTTTGAGTCCCAAAAGGTCACTAGCTCTTTCACCTATACCCGTAAAGGGTGACTTAGTCATTTTTCCAAGCAAGCATGACTCACAATTTTCAAATGATTCATAATCAAAAGAGGAAAGGAGTCCATCCTCATGTAATTTCTAGACGCGCTTTTGGTTAATATGACCAAGCCTACAATGCCATAGGTAAGTTGGGTTTGAACCATCCATTTTCTGCTTTTTATGATTTATGTTGTAGACATGATCGAGTTGCATATTCTAAGACATACAAACCATTAATTAACTTAGCATTAGCATATAAAATATTTTCTTACGAAATAAAACAACGCTTATCACTTATTTCAAATAAATATCCTTTAGTATCTAAAACAGGAACTGAAATAATGTTTTTAGTAATGCTAGGTACATAATAACAGTTATTAAGCACCAAAATAAGTCAAGAGGGAAGTCTCAAATGGTAACTCCCAATAGCAAGTGCAGCAACTTTTTCTCCATTTCCTACTCAAAGTGTTATTTCCCTTGGTTCCAACTTCCTACTTCCTTTTAAGCCCTGCACGCTATTAACGATGTGAGCACCACAACCGGTATCGAATACCCAAGTGGAAGATGAAGTAAGATTAATTTCTACAATAAAAACATCAAGTAACTCCTTACCTTCTGTTTTCACTGGTGTATGATGGGGACACCCTGGTGTATGGACTTGCTAACCACCACAAAAGACGCATTGACATTCTCTCCTTTTCAGGAACTCCTCAGCATGGTTAAGTAAGATGTTGATCAAATTGACTGATAATCCCTCATCATTATGAGAAAGTCTTACTATATCAAAAAAACCATCATGGAGCGAGAACAAGATAGTATAGATTACAATGCACTCCAAAGGGTGAACAAAGCCTCGAGCGAGATCACACGAGCACTCCATTCAGCCTACTCAAACACTCATACACAAACATAAGTATAGTAGAGAGGGAAAGCGACAAATCAAAGCAAAAAGAAAGGAAAGGAAGGGGAAACACAAAGGGAACAAAGCGTATCAAAACTAAGACAAAGTGCTTGAAAAAGGCTCAAACAAGTGCCTAATGAGGGGATAATCCTTAAAGAAAAAGGATAAAAGAGTGGCAGAAATGCCACTCATCATTCGGCAAGAAAAAACAAGAGCCGAAAGGCTAGAGGCCTTGGAGAAACATGTCCTTCGAGCTAGCTCATGGACTAGGTACTTCAATTTTGAGCTTGCACCACAACCTAGTGGCAAGACTCTCCCAGAAAAGTTCTTGACTACGGATTTACCAACCTTTAAGGTTACAGACAATCCTAGGACTCACTTGATGAGCTTTATTGGAATTATGGCATTGAAAGGGGTTAAGCAAAGCCTATATGCATGTATTTTTCCTCTTTCATTGGACCCAACTACAAGATCATGGTTTTATAACCTCGATGCAAACCAAACTTCAACTTGGAGTGACGTTGTAAAAGCGTTGTTTAACCCAATATGAAGATAACATCGAGCTCATGCTTAAGCAAGAAGGGAGAAGAAGGCTTCATTATCCTCTTTTCAAGCTGGCGACCAAAGGTTGCTCTTCTTTCATAAAGATCTCCAGATCATGAACTTGTCCCAAAGTTCATAGACAATATGTCTCCACCATACAAGTTCCTTTTACAATACCTTGGTTTAGACACATTTCAAAAGGTCTATACTGTGGGAACAATATTTGAAAGGGACTTGATAAATCAAACCATGAATCATAAAGATGGACTAGATTTTTAAAGAGGATTTCACCTGCGTTAGAAACGGACAAAGCTCAAAGGCGCAATCTCAAGAAGTTGTCAACAATTCAAGATGTAGCACCCTAGGTCTTGTTTTGTTTCTTTCCTTTGTTTTTTTATGATAGACTACGAGATTCATGCTGTCAAATATACTTATTTTATACTCTCATTAATTAATGAATAAAAATATATTTTCAAATACATCTATCTTGTTCTCTTTTCAATCTATTTATTGTTATTGGCTTACGTTCAATAAAACTTATACATACAAACAGGCAATATAGAAAAGGCATACATCCTCAACACTTGAAGAATCTTGTCGAGCTTTGGCTTACTAGATTTATCGAATGAAAAGAGGACCCAATTTAGCCCATAAAGAAAGGATATGATGACTTCACCAACACTGAAGGCAACTTGAAACTCCATAAAGATAATCCCATGTTCTTAAACTTAGAGAAAATCCATCTTTAGGTAGCCCTTTTGAGCCTCATCAATTGAGCCTTAATTATTCAACCTACAATATTCCAAACCTTGGGATAGGAACGGTGCAAAGAGATAATGAAAAATTGGGGGAACGAAACATAAGAAATGGATACAAAGTTAGTCCATGCCAAAAGGAAAGATCCAATGGAAAAGAAAAAAAAATCTTTCTAAACCCAAAACAAAACTTGTCAAAAAAAAAAAAAAAAAAGAGAGAGATGACATGGAAAAGTCACCTAATGTATGAAATTGCCCCACAAAGCAGAAAGGTTTTCATTTGATAAGCACCAAAAGTAAGGGATTATGGGAGTATACTTGAGCCTGTCCATTCTTCATAACCCAAAACCTAGCCACGTTACAATCTTGGAAAGGCCCTCCTTGAGGTAGACCATAACCATGAACCAAAATCATCATTCCATGAAAATATGGCCAACCTTAAGCCTTTGCATATATGGACTTACTATTGAGCAGACATGCCCATATAAAATGCATGAAGTGTTGAGTTATGATTTCTAAATCATATAAAAAAATCAAATGATTTGGATGATTTGATAGCCATTGGCTTGATGACACCATTTTAGTAAAGCAATCGAATCAAACCAAATTCGATGTTTTCCATTTTTTTGCCAAGAAAAATGAGATGACTAATCACAAATACACTCATCTTATTTTCTTTTAATAATAGGGATACTTATTACCAAGGTAATTCAAGTTCTATATACATTGCCTAGAAAGAAAAAGAGTTCATGTAATAAATTGATTTGATATATCAACAACCTTGACGTCAACTTTAGATGTCTTTTACAACTCTTGAACATTGGTCTTCTCAATTATCATGAGCAACTAACATGTCCGTCTGCGTGGGATATCTCCATCTTCTCTAAGCGAGGAACATTGATTGAACATGATCGCTACATGAAAAAATGATCGTTATCGCTATCACAAGTATACCTCACTATCAAGTCATCACGATGATTCAAATATTAAGTCAATAATCCTTGCTTTTAGAAAACATGTCTAATTCTCTTTATTTTTTCTTCTATGGGAATTTTGGGTTTCCTTTCCTATTTATGCAAATCTGTCTTTTTTTTTATTTCTTTTTTGGGGGGTAAGTCAGGATGAACCCTCCCATTTGGCAACTAAAATACTTGAAAAATAGTATAATTTTTTTCGCTCTTTACCTCAAACTGAGGGCTAAAAAAGCCTGGACATCACCTCTTCTCTCTATTTACAGATTTGAACACGCTATTTATGCTGCGAAATCAATATCATGCAAACTTATTACGAACCATCTGAATAACTTTAAATGACAAAGGGAAGATCACCACTTCCAATTATTTTACCAATAATTAATTATGTTACTTGATCAAACTATTCATGATAAACATATGCAATATTCCACAAATTAAAAATAAAAACCTTGGGGCTTCAAATAAACAATGAGAAATATCCCCTGGCATGTCAGCATGTGTATACATGAATTGCAAAAGCCACCTCAGGTTACACTTGGGGGCTACAAAAATATATGTCTCACCTCAACTTTCGTTTTGAAATAAGACCATATATTTGAAAGTGATTAGAACGATTTTATAAATTATTCTAACACTCCACCAAACCTAGATTGAAAGAGCTTAACTTTAAATTAGCAAAATTGACAATGATGACAAACACTAAAAAGAATAACATAAACAAAATCTTATATAAGAAAGTTTGCTCACATTTTCATATCTTTGTTGAAATAAGTTGCAAATTACAACTTAACTTCATTAATCTTGGACAAAAAAAGTCACACTCAATTACGAGCTAGACTTTTCACTACTACAAAATTGGTCAAAGGAACCTATGATAAAAGACCCGTTAATTAATTCAACGGCTCTCTTTAATATAATAAATCTGATATTAGAGATCACGGGTCTCTTATGTATCAAAGGGCCCACCAAAAGATGGAGTGAAAAAAATAAAAGACCCTTAAGTGACTTTACAGGTCACTTATATGTGTAAGGGCCCACCACTTATAGGATTAATAGCTAAACCCTATTTATTTATCTTCATATTCCCCATTTCCCATCACTATTCATCCTCCATTATTCACGTCGCTTTCCTTTTCTCTTTTTCTCTCCTCTATTTTTTCCTCTTGGAGCAAAAACTATTGCTTCCGCCAGCCTCCTTCTTAGCGTTGGTAGTCGCTTCCACCTCCTCCTCAAAGCCTCCTCGTTTAATTTCATCACCATCAATCAAAGCTTAAATAAATCACACCATGCTTCGTTCTCCTCCTTCGGAACTACAGTAGCGCCCAACCATGTCGGCTTTCGAAGCTCGTGTCTCTCTCCTCTTTGCGCTCGTTTCGCAATCTGCATCTGTCACTCAATGAGATTATATATGAAATTATTTGTTTATAATTCTACGAGTTTCAATTGATTTTTTTGTTTTTTTTTCTGGAATTTTGAATTTTCTAGGTTTTTAGTTTCCTGTTGATTTTATGTAAAGCTATGTGCTTTGATTATGTAGTTGTGGCTGATTTAGTAGCAAAGATTAGCAAGTATGTTTTTCCGAAGCGATTAGAGAGTCGAAATCTCAAAGAAGCTTTAATGACTGATACTCCTTTTTTTCATGTTGTTTGTATGTTTTTCAATTATATTTTATATTTACATTTTAAATTTATTGTGCATATCTCATTTACTTTGTTTTTTCTTTGTTGAATGTAAAAATGAAGTTTTCTAGTGGAATTCTCAATTATAATCATTAATTAATTTAACTTTGTTTTGTCATATCTGCTTGATGTCGTTACGACCAAACAAAGAAGGTAGCAGATGGAGTACTCAAGTCTAGCTAATTAATGTAATTGTAATTGTAAATTTCAATAAATTCATACAATTTTTTGTTGGGATTATATGTTCATTGTTTTTTATTTTATTCACCTTTTCAATTTGAAGTGTAATTTGCATGTTACATACAAAGTAAGTGTACAAATTAAGTATATGAATTACTAATACTAATTTTCTCCATATAATTTTGCTCCTCAATTCTGCCAATTTGTATAGAGCATAAAAACAATATTAATTAAATTGCAAACCGCAAAAAAAAAAAAAAAGAAATCAAAATATAAACAACAAAGACACCCGTTATTTGACCTGACAGGTCTGTTTCATACAGTTAAACAGACCACTTATATCAAACAACGGGTCTCTTACTCTTCAAAAGTATCAATCTCTTCGCGCAAATAACAGACTCGTTGTCACTGACAACGGGTCTCTTTGTCCGCACAAACAGACCCCTCACAAAAAAGGTTCTCTTAATCAAAGAGACCCCTGAGATAGAGACCCGTCTAGAGGTGGTCTCTCAAACATATTTCAACAAGTCTCTTTTCCCATTTTTGTAGTAGTGTTTCTTTCCATTTTGGGTCAAGTTTTGAAAATAATATGATTTTCATATAAGTTATTGGACCCTTTTAAAATTTTGAATTCTAATTCAAAACAACATGTTTCTAATAAAAATAGTATTCAAAAGTTCCTTTCAAAATTTTTGTCTCCTCAAATAAATAAATTTTTAGATTCTCAATAACCGTTTGGATAATATATGTATACATAAATATTTCCAAAAGAAATGAATTATGATTCGACTTTTTCTTGACTCGAACTTGTTCTAGCTTAGTTCTCCTGTGAATATTGGCTAAGCTATGGTAAACGAACCACCTACAAGACCAAAATCAAAGATTGATAAGAACAAAGAAAATATTTGATGTTCTAAATCAACTTTGAGAATAAAATCACCGCAATGATCTTTACAAATGTTTAGACATTAGGTAAGATTACTAAACCTTAAACACAATTGTTTTTGGTCTATACACAAGCAAAGAACTAAGGAAGAACTAACTTGCTTTCTTGAAAATTACTTTAACTAAAATGCAAAAGTCATGTCATTGTCCTAAATATCTCAAAAGCAAAAATAGAATATATACATAGGTCCATCTCAATATCATGATTATATGAATGGCCTAAACAATAGCAAGTCACTAGAATTACCCCAAGTTGAGGGCTCCAAGACTTGTGAAATAACAAGAATGCGCATAACTCGACACATGGGGGCTTCAATATCAACAAAAAAACAAAAAGAGATATTCTTGTCATTCAAGCTACTTTGGAGAATTGCCTAAACTACAAATGGTTTTACGCAGAATCTCGAGCCTTACAATTTTCAAATGTATCACAATGATATTCATAATCATGTTGTTCCTTTGAAAACTAAGTTTGCAACTGAACTTGGCTATTAAATAGGTTACATACTCGAGCCATTTTCAAGTTCAACTTCAAAAACTAATCTTAGTGCATAGTTGTTGTTTCAATACTTCAATTTACTCTAAAGATTAGAGACTATGACTAGTATAGAGCAAAAGAAACCAAACCATGATGCATAAAACATACTTGCTCATACAAAAGTTTAGTTTTCAATCATTCATCATGAAAATTGTATCAAGACACATTATAAACATAAGACAAACAATTTTAATTATGAGTTACAATGTATACAAAAGACTTCTTAATTATAAACTAAGGAGTATTCATTTTAAATTATTCTCCATTGTTACACACATTGGAATTTCGCAAGGAGGATCACATCTACTTTCTCGAGCTTAAAAATAGTGATAAAATTCGAACTCAATGGAAAGAATTTAAAAGTAGCATGAATTAACGAAAAAATTTAAACAACATTTCATTTTTCCTCTTACTTGTTCTAATGAATGACCAATATTATAAAAGCTCAAAATTTCGTTTATAATTTTAATGCGTAATTTTTATTCTAAACACTTCAATTTACATTAAAATTAACAAGTATAGTCTATGAGAGAAAAAAAGAGAAATAAAGTTCAAGCACAGAGTCAAAATTAGAATGAACAAAAAAAACACATATATGCTTGACATGCTCATACAAGATCAATACTATATCACTTCACATGAAATTTGTTGCAATATATTGCTTAAACATGTCACAACAACAAACAAACAAATTCATGACAACAAATCGAATCAAAAACCCCAACTTCGGTTTAGATTCATCATTCCATTTCTCTATTTTATTGACCAAGATTAAAGTCTGGTAGAATGAAAGGAGAAAGATTTACTTTCCTTAGCTTCAAACGACAACCAGAAATGGAAATAGATCAAAATAGGAGAAAGAGAGGAAGAAGAAAGTAAGCTGCAGATCGCGCTTCTCCAAATCTTTTACTAATTCAAATGTTGCGCGCAATTCATTAAGTTGCACGTGGCATCCCAGCGCAACCCAGTTTCTTGCGCGCGCTTGGCCAGCACGACCTACTGAGTTGCGCCCGGACACTAGTCACTTAAAAGACCAGTACTCAGATTTCGATCCGTTTTGAATTTTTCTCAACGATTTTGTACGTTGTTAGACCTAATAACGAGCGAATTATCGAAATATTCTAAAATTTCTATGCATCCGGAAATTTCTTTTCTTCTTTGATAGTTTTTTGCATCATCCTACATGCACAGCGTGCTTTGTGCCTTCCCTAAGCATACTTTTTGAACGTTTTTTGTAAGAGTGTCTTAAGACGTTCCGTAGTGGTGCTTTACGTAAAAGCTCCCATAGAACGGTTTGTCACTTTACTGTACTGACGTTGTAAATGTCTGGCTTTTCTTCTTTTTTCACATCCACAGCAAAAAGGAAAGCGTTATCATGCAGTGCAAAAATGCAAGGCGTTATCATACAGCGTAAAACTGTAAGGCGCAGGTGTTGCGGAAAATTTCACCTCTTCTCCAACTTTGCGAGATCTACCTCTTAAAACTAAAAGGTAGAATTACTTTACTTTAGGCGTTAGCTCACGAGTCGACAGGCACGCTGAACCATTTAGGAACAGACACTTCTTGATTGGAAGCAAATACGGTAGTTAGTGAGCATACTAGCTTACCGGACAGTTAGGGTGTCGTCCACCCCCTGTATAAAGAGCGACAAGACGACATCACACCTATGTAGGCACGTGAGACACGTGTACTCATCTTGTGGACAAAACTGCTGAGAGAGTTGCCGATTTTCTTCTCTCTCACTAGATTTGGATATATGCCTCCAGTCCTAAGACATGTATTTCTATCTTGTGGACACCGAGTGTTGCGTTTTGACTAGCGAATTGTCGGGAACTTTATTCCGGCTTCGAAAGCCTAAACGTTTAGGCTGCCAAAGCTGAAACACTCCTTTTATCATCTTTACACCTTGTTAAAATCAGGCTAAAGTTCCAATGATATATCAAGGGACTATAGACTAACGATGTCATGATTGAGAGGAAATCATCCCCTTTACTCTTTTTTAAACCGATCTCTTCTCATGACTTGACATCACCCATAACACCTTTACTTATAAAAGCGTTCTACAAATGCAAAGGATAAATCTAGATTCTTTAGCGCGTTAAGACTAGAAATAACTTTTTCTAGCCTTAATAGCTACTTGTTTCAAACACTTAGCGAATCAAGGATCGTTTCGACATACTTAAATATTTCTAAAAGATTCTCTATTCTTAGGGAACTTCGCAAAATGAATCTCTGATTTATTACCTTCACTACTTTAGTCATCGTCTATTCTAGACTCGATCAAAGTGGGGGCTAACTATAGACACCTACTTTTGGTCTCTTCTCCCGAAAGGAAGTGCGATGATGTTACAAAAATTCGTTATTCATGCTAATTCAAAGTTGAAGTGTAAAGTTGAAGTGTTTATGGACTACGAAAAGCATTATGAAGTAATTTAAAACCCATACTTGAGACCAATTTCTTTTAGAGCCTTTTACGATTACTAATTAGGCCTAAAACGTGTTCATACATGTTTAAACTTGATTAATTGATCGAGGGTCAAAGCTAGATCGTTGCGGCTAACCCCTACCCAAGGTCAAACAAAATATTTAAAAACACTCAACACACACCTACACAAGTATAACGGTAAGTCGATGGTCGAACCCAAAGGAATGGTGGGCTATTGTCTATTGCCTACGGTCAAGCTATTCCGAAGTCTAACGATAGGGTGTGAATACTAGGACAAAAGCTACTAATAAACGAGATGAAATCAAATGTATAAGGTACTAGGGTTCGGGATCCACATGTAGTCATAACTGATTCAATTAATTGGGAGGTCAATTGATTAAGTCAAGCAATGTGAGGGAAGATCAATTTTGCAACCAAAAGAGCATATCAAGCTATTCTCCTAGAGGTCTAACTAGCGTCAACTACGATAAACTCCAGCTAGGAAACATCACAAGACACCTCAATCGTGTAAATGTAAGCCACAAATCAAATGTTTGTATCAATGCGAACTTGCAATGCAATCTAGAGCGTAAAACTAGGGTGATCAAGCCTAAATTAAACACACACATGCACAAAATTGATAAACCAACTTAATCACATTATCAACTCAATCAATTTTCCCAAATTAACTTAAATCTATTACTCGTACATGCTTCACCATTACCCTAGCAATCAAACTTCTCACAATCCATGAAGAACATCAAAATTAAAGGTAGTCTATCCAAAAAATTCATAATCATCCATTGAAATCAAAACTAAATCAATCAAACAATCAACAAACTTGAAAAACCAACAAAACAATTGAAATAAAACAAAAGATTGAATTAAAGTGAAAGGAATTCTTACAAACTTGATCAAAATCAAACCAAATGTAGCAATCTTCAATCATCAATCATCAAATCCAAAGTTTCTCTCTCTAAAAACCTAAGAACAAGAGTTTATCTCTCTAACAAAATCCAACCTAAAACTAATTCTAATTATATTCTCATGATTCTTTCTCTAAAAATAGAAGGAAAAGCTATATATAGTAAAACTAACTAGAAAGAAGTTAGTTAGATCATCCAAAAGAAACCCCGGAAGGCGCGATCGCAACAAGGGAGGATTGCGGCCGCGGGAAAAAGGGTACGGAGAAGGGGCCCTAGGAGGCGTGCCCGCACCCGTACCAGGCGCACCCGCGCCACCCAGTTGCGCGCCCACACCTCCCTTGTGCGCGCCCGCACCTGGCAACAGGGCACTCCCTTCTCTTCTTCGTCCTAGCTCATCCTCGTGCACTCGTCTTGGTGATAATGATGAACACTAAGGTAGGCAGTCTTGAAATGGTAATTTTGGTGGGTTCATCTAAAAGATGATGCCCCCACCACATGCGTGCACCGATCTCAAATACTTGCCCCTTGCATTCCTTCAAACTTGACCTTCAAATGACGAACATGAGGCATCCAAATTAATGAGAATAAAGAGAGGAGGGCTCGGGAATCCTTGGAACATGATCATGATCCCGATAAGATAGGCCGTTGGGACTACTACCCCTAATCAAATTAATAATTTATAACCTAAACTACCCTAATACAAGTATAGGGGTAAGTAAAGGGCCAATCCACGAAGACTAAGGGTATCAATCTATGCTAGTTAGATTACTAGGAAAGCTTGTGAGATAGAGATAGGTTAAACTAAAGACAACTAAGAACAAACAACTAAAACTATGGAAAGTGGAATCCAATTACATCAATGCATTCAACAACATCGTACAATTAGATGAAAATGACCTCCATTAGGAAAAATCAACACATTTAACTCGCTCTCGCACAATTAAGCATGTTAATTATCCTACTAAACTAATTCACTCTCATGCAACTAGCCTAGCAAAGGTATGGAAGAATTTAGGGCTCTCAACCAACTCACTCTCGCGCAATTGATTGAAAACACAATTACAAACATAAAATCAATTAGCTAGAAAGATTCTAATCCATAAAAGCATCATCCATACACAATAATCAAGAAATAATTTCATACTAATCACAATCAATCATTCAATTTATTAACATAACCTTCATCCATTTCCCTAGAACAAAATCTAGGCTAACATGATGAACAAAAGCATAGAAAACAAGGTAAAACAAGAATAAAAGGAAGAATAAAACAACTAAACTAATTAATCTACTCAAATCAACAAATAAATAAGCAAAAACAATAATAAATGAAAGCAATAAAAGTGAGAGAAAGTTAGGAAGACTCATTGAATAAATGAGAAGAAAAATCCACAAAAATGCTTCTTCAAAATCCCAAAACTCCATTAAAAATCCAAGCTTTCTTTCTCTAAAATAATCCTAAACTAGAGAGAGAGGATCCTAATCTAACCCTAAGAGAGAGAAAATAAAAGACGCAAAAACTAATCTAGAGTGAATTAGTGTTAAGTGTTAAGAGAGTATTAACCCCAAAAAGGCGTATTTATAATACAAGTTAAATAAAATAAAAGATAAGAGAAAAAAACTAAATAAAATAATTAAAATAACAAAACTAAAAATAAAAAGGAAATTAAAACAAAAATCCCCAAATTCCCTCAAACCCATGAAACCCATCAGACCGAAATCTCATTTTGTGGCTACTCTTCTCTGATCATCATCATCCAACCACGCATTATCACCCTCCATCAACCATCAACAACAATCATCAACGGTAATCATCAAGCATCGTCCTTCACCTTCAATATCAACCGTTCGATATCATTAATTATCATGTGCGAAGCTCGTGATATGGTTCAATATGAACCCAGCAATGCGCGCCCGCGAAGACGTCGCGCAGAGGTCGCGCCAATGCTACTGTATTGATTTCGTTTCTGGATTCCAATTGTGTGCGCCTTCTGACAGTGCTGCGCGCCCGCGGTGGTCTGGGTAGCTTGGGGAATGCAATTGTTGTGGATTTGATTTCGATTGACGCGGTTTTTCTTGTTCGGTGCTGCTGGAGTGATTGTTGCGGTGGTGATGCTGGTTGCTGGTGATAAGTGCGGCGGGTCAGAGTTGCGGCTGGGCAGCCTTGCTGCTGGTGTTGCGTGGTGTCGGTGTGATTATGTTGAGTTGTTGTTGTTGATAATTATGAGAAAAAGAAAGGGAAAGCAGGAGAGTGATGTTGTTGTTTGCGTGAGCAGGGAGTTGCGTGGTGGTTATTAGAGGTGGTCTGGGTGTGGTGGCTGTAGTGGTTGTGTTCGTTGCTGTTGGCGTTGTTGGTGTTGTGTTTGTTGCTGTTGCAGTTGGTGGTGTTGAGGAAAGCAGGGAGCAGGGGAGGTTGGTTTGTAGTGTTGGGCGGTGGTGTAGGTTAGGTGGTTGTGTGGTGTATGATAATGTGGCAGGAAAAATGGGCAGCAGCTTTGCATTTTGGCAAGGGAGTGAGGGAGTTTGACTTTGCTCGTTAGAAAATTTGACCTTGGACTTTCGAACAAGACTTTGATTATAACCAAGTCTCGACTCGAACGTTCCAACAAACAAAACCAAACACGAAGGTGATAAGTGACTTTTATGTCACTTTTAGGGTGTTTATCGAGTCGTTTCTCGGCTTATTTTTCCAATAATTTAACCCTTTTTGTCCTTTATTTCTTTTATTTAGTTATTCTCGTCTTTTATCTTTATTTCGAGTATTTTAGTAGTTTTTAATAGTTTTTAGCTTATTTTCTTAATTTGTTTAAATTATCTTATCTTCTTTGTTTTTATTTTAATTAAGTTTTTAGTTCTTGTTTTTTTTAATAAGTTCCTATTTTCTTTTATTTTCTTATTTTATTTTATTTTCATATTTGTTTTATTTTATTTTATTTAATTTCTTTTGATTTTATTTTTTATGTTATTTTGATTTTATTTTATTTTCTCTTTATTTTATTTTATCTCGTGGTTATACCCTCGTGTTTTTGGTTGTAGGTGTTCCGGGTTTCAAGTTCAAATCGTGTTCGGGGTCCGAGGTTCGAGTCTGACAGGCTAAAGTCGTATCACCTAATCAAAAGTAATTACCCAAGTCCTCTAACTAATGTAGATAGGGACGTAGGGTCGAATCCACAGGGAAACAAGTCTTTCTATTAAAGTAACCATTAAAGAGGGTATAGGTCAATAAGTTTAAGGGGAAGATTAATAATAAAGAAGACTAGGGTATAGGTTCACCAATAAATAATACTCCGGGGTAAAGCATAATAATCAACCATTAACATTGCATAGATAACATGGATCTAACAGGCTCTCGCAATTTATTAGATCTGAGTCTTAATGAAAATAGCTTATAATATTAAATTAACATATGCTCAATTCATCAATTCAATATTGCTATATTTCACAAGCCATAATTGTAAAGCATTAAAACGATTCAGTGAGATAATATCATGCAATATCAATAATCAATAATCGTCAACCATCAATGCAACAATTAACCACATCATAAAGGGTTCTCGCTACGTATTACAATCACAGGATTAATCTACCGGTATTAAATCTCATCTCTCGAATCTCGACTTAACCATTTATAAATTAATTTTCCTATTGACACTAGACCTAAACATCAATTCTCATCTCTCGAATCTTGAATTAATATTGTCAAACTCATGCATAAAAGATCTGCGCAAATCTAGTCACAGAGCAATAAATCAATCAATAGGAAACTAATCTAACATTGATAATTAACAACAATAAATTACCATTTTATATTATTCATGGATCCCCACAAACCCTAGAAAGTGAACTACTCAGTAGTAATTAAATCTAAACTAAGTGAAGCAATTAAATAAGACATGAGGAATTGAAAGGAAGAAAATACTGAAATTAATTAAGATAGAAATCGTACCAAGACGGCGGAATTACAAAGTAAATAAGAACAAGGGAAAAGTTGAGAGAAAAGTCTAGAGAGAGAAAAATACTAAGTAGAGAGAGAAAGTAAAAGGGAAAGAGAATCAGTCAAAGTTACAATCCCAAAACGTACTTAAACGAAATAATTAACAACTCCTAATTAGAACTAACTCCTCGTCTAAGGATCCCTTCCAGAATCACGCGCCCGATCGGGCTAAAGGTCGCCCGATCGGGCACGCCTTTTTTTCGCAATGCCTTGTAACAAGCTGCGCCCGATCGAGCTAACATTACACCCGGTCGGGCGCGCTTATGGCTTGCACCAGCCCCTTCGTTGCACGCCTTGCCCGATCAAGCGTAGCTTGCCCGATCGGGCCCTTGTGGCTCTCCGAGGATTGGACTTCGATTGGGCTCGACTCCTCGGCTCAATCTGGATCTCCTCTTCGGGTCTTGAATACTCGGTCCATATACCTCGGTATTCCAAATACCGAGCCCTTAATCACCGGCTCGATGGCTCTAGCCGGCCTTGGGCTTCGACGACGGTCGTGCTCATATAATTCCCGTAGTCACTCCGTGAAAAAACCCGGGAAATAGCTCCAAAGAGGCAATTTCCTACAAAACTCAACAAAGACTACGAAAACACTAGAAAACACCAATTAGTAACAAAAGTGGCTTGAAAGAGCAAAAAAAACACTACTAATTATGACCAAGGGACGGGGGTAAATCTCTATATAAAATGCACATATCAAACTCCCCCAAGCCAAAACTTTTCTTGTCCCTAAGCAAAGAGCTCATCAATGAACACATAAAACATGCCTCAACCCGATAATAAATTCAAGCACAAACGATTCAAGGCAAATCAAACGAACATGCTTCAACATCATTCAATCTTATTCATCTAATCACCCTTCCTCCCCAACAATTGTCAAATAAATCAAACCATAAGAGCATATAGAATTCAAGACTAGTGCTCACACACTCAACTCTCATTTATGTGGCGAGTAAAATATGTACTCAATCGCTCTCCGACCCAACCCCTTTATGTGAACAATTCCCTCCCAAACTGACAACACTCGTGTGTTTAAAGAGATAAACACTCAACCTAGATAGTCGACTCGGAATATATCAAGTCATAACTTGCATTGATAAACAACACTTTCACATCTACAAAACTCTATGCACAAGGTCGGAAGGTCTTAAAGCTTGTAATGTAAGGCTAGGGTAAGAGGGTAGGATAAATTTAGGAATATGTGAGATAGAAGCTATGCTAAAAGGGAGCCATATCCTAAATAAACCCATGATAAAAAATAATGATCATTGATAAGTGATATTTATGTCACTCGTAGGGGTAGTATTTAGGTTATTTTCGTGTTTATTTTCCCTTATTTTTCCTTTTATTCTCTTGTTTTCTCTTTAATAAAGTTTCTAGTTTATTTTGGTAATTTTGGTGTGTTTTAGTTTATTTTCTTTATTTTATTAGTTTTAGTCTATTTTCCTATTTTATTTTATTTATTTCTATTTTATTTATTTTATTTTATTTGTCTTGGTTTTATTTTATTTCGTCCTTTATTTATTTTCATTTTTATTTATTTATTTTTATTTTTTTTATCTTATTTTATGTCCCGATTCTCCCTTATGTTTATTTGGTTGTGTAGGATCGTGCTCGGAGGTCGGAGGTTCGAGGTCCGAGGTTCGAGGCAAATGCATAAGCTGCTCCAATACGCCAAGCAAACCTGCTGCCCCTTATCCATCACCACACCCTTCTTTATCCTACACCAACCCAAGCTACAACAAGCACAACTCCCCTGCTCCACAACTCACCTTCCCCTGCTGCTCACTGCTTCATCCCAACCACAACACCATCAGCCAACGCCAATAACACCAACACCCACACAGCACCACTCACCACCACAAACCACCAGCTCCACCACACTGCCCTGCTCCCTGCTTTCCACTCACAAATCACCAGCAACACCCCGCAACACCACACGCACACCACCAGCTCCACCACACTGCCCTGCTCCCTGATTTCCACTCACAAATCACCAGCAACACCCCGCAACACCACACGCACACCACCAGCCACAACAATAACTTCCGCCACTCACAGCCACCAATCCATCAACAACCCCAATTACAGCAACCTTCCCCTGCTTCTCCACCGCAGCCAAATCCCACAACGCCCAGCACCACCACCGCAATCACCCCATACAGCCATCACACCACCTCTGCACGCAGCAGCCGCAAATCAGCAGCACCAACCACCGCGTCCTCACAGCACATCATTCACCACCAATCGCAGCCCCAAATATCCCCAAATCAGCCCAATTTAGCCCCAATTCTATTGGAACTACTCGCGGCCGCGCAGCCCTGTCAGAAGGCGCACAAATTGGAGTCCAAAACAGATTGGAGGCAGTAGCATTTGCGCGACCTCTGCGCGATGTCTTCGCGGGCGCGCAAATGTGGGTCCAATCACGAGCTTCTCACGTGTTTTTAATGAAAATCGAAGGGCCACGATTTGATGCTAGATGATTGTAGTTGATGAACGGTGGTGATTGAGCAACATAGGCCGTTGATGATGGAGTATTGATGGTGGTGATATGTGTGAATGGTGAGGATGAAGGTTCATAGAAGCCAAGATTGAAGTGGAAGGGGAATTCGGGGTCTGAGTGTTTTTGGGGGAATTTGTGAGTTTTATTTTTATTTCTTTTTCTTTATTTTTATTTCTTTTCCTTTTCCTTTTCTTATTTTCTTTTCTCTTTTATTTCTTTTCCTTTTTATTTTCTTTTTATTTTCCTTTTCTTTCTTTATTTATTTCTTCTTTTATTTTCTATTTTTTTTCCTAGTTTTATGAAGTTAGTATAAATACCCATTTTTGGGGTAATTAGAAAAGAACAATTATTATCCATTATTCTACTCTCTAATTAGTTTTAGGAGAGCTTCTCTCTCTAGGTTTAGATTAGAATTAGAGTAGTTTAGAGAGAGAAAGTAAGGGTTTTCCATTGATGAACTTGGATATTGAAGAAGGAGCTTGATTGAATCTTTGCAAATCTTCATCTTTAATTAATGAGCAATCTCTTACTCTCTTTCTTTGTTTTTGTATTTAGTTTTATTTGCTTATTTTGATTTTCCTTCATTACTAGTTGATCATGTTAATTCTTGATTATTTGTTGATTAATCTTGTTATTATCATGATTAGTGAGTAATTTTCCCCATTGAGGGGATGGTTGTGGTGTAGTTGGATCTTGAGCATGTTCTAGGTTTAGAGTTGATTTATTTGTGATTAAAGTCTTTATATGCTTGATATTCTTTAATCTACTTGCAAAATGCATGTTGTTAGTTGATTAAAGGTGAATCTTTGCTAACAAGGAACGGAAGTTGACTTAGTTAAGGTTCATTAGTATCGATTGTTATTTAATAGTACCTCCTAGTATATGGTTCTTGTTTTGGGGTTTTTCTGGTCCCTCGGGAGAGTTACAACACAAGGTATGATCTGGATGCACGCCTGTACCTGCAAAACCACGAAGACTCCGGGTGGGTGGAGCTCCGCCTCCGACGGTCAAGTTAGTACTTGAATGAGAAGGAAAAAGTGCGGAAATAAAGGTAAGATCTCCTCGGATTCCGAGAAGATCAGGAGTTTTCTCTGTTTTCGAGAAAGTAGGTAATTTGTCGGTAATTTCTGGATGCCCCCAAAATGGGGTAAATCTCCCTATTTATAGGGTCATTGGAAAACGTGCCAATGATTAGGTCATTGCCCTAATCATTATGGGCTGCGCCGTATTGCGGCTGCCTCGGGATTTGGGGCCTGAAGGCCGCCTTTTTCTCCCAAGTTGGGGGGTGACACGTGTCAACTGATGATTGACCCAATTGGGACCAATAGGAATATGACACATGTCGCCCATTGGTTGGCCCACGTGGCATGGGTAAAATTACCCAAAACATTTGCCCCTCACAGATGTGACGGGGCGCGCCACGTGGTATCTGTGACATGTCACTCTTGCCGGATGAACAGCCGGTACATACGCAGCCGGTACATATACAGCCGGTACATATGCAGCCGGATTTATTATATATTTATTTATTTATTTTTTTTTTTTTTACAGGGGAATTACAATTTTGCCCCTGAATTTACCCTTCTATAAATATGAGGGTCAACCATCCCATTTGGACGTTTACATAAATTTTTCTGAGAGATAAAGCTCACAGATTCTTAGAGAGAGAACGTCTGACTTCCGCTTGATACAGCCGGTAATTTCCCGTCTGACACCATAGCAAGCAATCTGAATCTCAGACCCTATCACAGCCGGTTATCATCCGCCTGTGACCCTTTCAAGCAATCCAATTTTGGGAACTAGACACAGAAGGTCACTTCACCGTCTGCGATCCCAGCAAGCAATCTTCACTTCAAGCAAATCAAACTCCAAGCTTCATTGTAAGGTACCGCCACTCTCCCTTTTTCAACTTTACATTTTTCTTTCAATAAATGGATTCATCACCAACACACACGGCACAACCTAAGTTAGAAGTCAGCCGGTCTCCAGGTACGGCTGAGTCTAGGACTGGGAGTGCCGGCTCTGGGTGCATGGAGCGATTTAGTACTCCTCCTCAATCGCCTGTCTATGTGTCTATGCAGGACACGATGGCCAGGATTAAGCAGACCGCCTACAGGCGGCGCAGAAGAGACGGCGCAATGGAAGTGCCGTCTAATGAAACTGCTCCGGTTGAGGAGGGGGATGTGAGTCAGGATTCGGGGGAATATTCCCCATCTGGGATCCCTAGAACCCCCAATGACTCCATCCTGATTGAGGGAGACGGTGAAGGGACCGTTTCCCAGAGAAGAGCTCAAGGAGCTGCTGCTTCCATCTCCGGGTCATCCGGAGAATCTTCTTCTGAGGATGATGCTCCTTTCTCCCCGCTTGAGGATAGCGAGGCTGAGGAGAGAAAGAAATGGAACGAGAAGGATGACCCCTTCGGTATTCACATCTCCGCCAAAGACAGGCGGAGTATGTTGAAGAATATAGATAGCTTTTTCCAACTGCGTCCCTTAGGTGAAGGATTCACTGTCCGGATGCCGCTTGAGCTAGGCACCATAGCTTGGAAGGACGATCAGCCAAACGCTAATTCCTACTTCGGCTGCTACGAAGCGGCATTCTTAGCTGGCGTCCGTTTCCCGCTTCATCATGCGGTGAAGGCCATACTGAGAGGGTATGGTCTTGGCGTTTGGCAGTTGACCCCCAACTCGTGGGCCAACATTCTAGGGTACGTTGCCGCCTGCGAGATGCAGGGCTTGAACCCCGGCTGGGAGGCGTTCTCGCACATGCACTATCTCAGTCGCAGTCCAGGCGGCTGGAGGGCTTGGTACACCCTCACGACTCTTCCCCAATATCAAATGACACTGGACAAAGTGTCAAAATACGACGGCTGGAAGAATCGTTTTTATCTTATGTCGGCTCCCACAAAGAGGGAAAATCGGGAGCTCAGACAGTATAATAAGAAGCCGGAACTTCTGGGCAAGAAGGTCGCGCTGCCCAAGATCCCGTCAGATGATTATGACCAGATCTTGGAGACCAAATTTTTTGAACTTAGAACCGAAACCCTGTCAACCGGGGATACTATTAAGGTTCCCAGGAACTGGATCCCAATGTGCGCATGGTTCAGGGACGAGGCGTTCCTGTCCGTCTGCGGTCTGAGCACCATGTTCACAAAGCGTACGTATGCTATACATCCGGCTTAGTTACCGTCTGTATTGTTTTCTTGCAATTTCACTTATTTTTGGTGTTTCCCCTTTTGCAGAAAAAGCTTTGGAGATGGTAGGAGAAGAGAAAACCCCCAGACGGTCTGCTGCCCAGATCAGGAGGGAGCTGGCGGAGGCCAAGGCTGCCAAGCAAAAGGCTTCAGTAAGCAAGATCCCGTCTGAGTTATTTTCTTTCAAGAATCCCTTTGAGTAGCATCCTTAACTTGCTAACTCTTTTTTGCAGGGGGGAGAACCTCCAAGATCCCTCACAAAGGATTTTGGGAAGAGGGCGAGAGATGACTCCGCCTCCACTCCCACCAGCACAAAGTCTGCCCGGACGGGCATAGCTAAAGTCGGGCCAGACGGCAAGTCTGGGACCCGTCTGACGGTTGCTGGGAAGAGCATCAGCCTGGGAGGAGCTGGCCTGGGCTTTGATCTGACGGGAGGCGCCGTTTCTACGCCTGGAGGTAAAACTGCCCCTCCCCCGGAAGGTATAAATAATCCTTTTGTTGCCCCTATGGAGTTGGGATGGCCCTATAGGGTGAAATCTCACTCCCAGCAGACTTCTTCATCAGATAGCCGGCATCAAATTGGTGCCGCCTATATAGGTCACTCACCCAGTTGTACATCTGGTGCAGATCAAACGCCTAGGTGGCCGGATGTCCAGGCGCATGCCCGGGCGATGTTGGGTGCTGTCCCCAAGCGGGCGAAGGATGCCATTCCAGGCATTGAGACGTTCAACCTGGAACGCATTACCTGCCTGCTGTCTGAGGTATACTCGCTTCTTACTTTCAATACAACTTTTTATCCCGGATGTCTAATAGAACTTCCTTTTTCAGGCGCTGCTGAGAGTTGATGGGCTCAAACGGCCCTACCAAAGGAAGAGAGACGAGGTAAACAGAGCCAACAGATCTGCTAGAGAGTCATTAAACGTTGCTGAACATAAATGCTACCTTAACATTCTTGAAACTAAAGAGCAGTTGATGGAACAGGCGGAAAATCTCCGGGAGGCAGCTCAGGCCCTGAAGGCGGCTAATCAGCAACGTGAAAAGGCCGAGGAGGAGGCTAGAAAAGCTAAGGAGGAACTCCAGACCCTCCAAGGTGTCTCCAAGGAGAACACCGAGCTGAAAACTGAGATTGCCTGCCTGAAGGAGGAGGCGGCGAAGGTCCAAGAAAATCTCTTGGCGACTATTCAGGCTGCTGAGGACCGGGTGATTGCTGAGCAGGAGGACGACGCCCGTCTCCGAATGGAGCTAGCTTGGGCGGCTGTTCACCCCGATGTGGACTACAACTATTGGGATCAGGCTATCCAATACGCTGAAGAGCTTTTCCGCAGAAGGGACGCCAACGAGCCTATGCCGGCGTCCTATGATTCCTGGCTGAAGGAGCAGCAGGGGGAAGGTGATCAGGCGGCTGATGCACAGACGGAGCCTCAGCCTGCTGCAGCGCAGACGGATTCTCAGCCTCCTGGACAGCCTTGATTATCAGCGGCAGTATGCCATTTTATGCTTTCCTTTACTCACTTCCGGCCTGCGTGCCGAGTATCTTTGTGTAACCCAACTTATTTCCCCGGATGAGAGTCCGGTATACATTATTTTTCTTCCCCCGGTCTTTTTCAACCGGGGTATTTTATGAATGTGCCGACTAGGTCGGTTTGCTTTGAAATCTGCTTATTAAATTTTTCTGAATGCTTGTGCCTGAGATCGCCTAACTTGTTTAAAGCATGCGGCGGCCAGTACACCGGCTGATCTTGCCCCTGACGGCTGGGTGGTTGGTTTCAATGCTATGATTGATTGGACTTGGGAATTTTGATACTTTAATGAGTATGGAATGTTTCCAAGTTCAATCAATCACAATGGTGATTGCCCCAAACCAACGCACAGTCGTCATGAAGCTGACATTTGTACGCCTGTTGAGACGGTTTTTGATTCAAATTATGATCTTGTGACACAGTCGGGGGATATATTACCCACCTGAATTTCAATGAGACGTTTAGCCGCCTAAGCAATGGTTCCAGGACAGCTTTAACGCCGCCTGTGATACCTGTAATCCATTGCACTTGTTCAGTTGCCCCGTTGGGATAACTTTGCGCAATTTCGTTGAATAGTCCAATTCTGATTTTAGGATCTCCACCGGCTGCCTTCAAGGAACACCCGGTTCTTAGACTATTTTGGCCAGATAGCTATGAGTTGACCAATTAGGCCGTTCAATTTTTGCCGTCTGTATATGTTGGTAGAGCATTTGATAAAAACACCCTCTGCGACGATAACACCCGGAGGGGCGTCGCCGGACGCTATACTCATAGTGGAGCAGACGGATTTATAAATTTTAATCCGGCCATTGGCCTCGTTTTTCTACCCGTCTGTGTATTACACAGATGGTCAAATACAAAAATAAAAATTACCAAGTCATTGACTTGGTTTCCCCGCCTGTGTATCACACAGATGGTCAAACAATACCAAGTCATTGACTTGGTTTGCCCCGTCTGTGTGTTACACAGATGGTAGATAAAAGTTGCCAAGTCATTGACTTGGTTTGACCCGTCTGTGTATTACACAGATGGTAGATAAAAATTGCCAAGTCATTGACTTGGTTTACCCGTCTGTGTATTACACAGATGGTAGATAAAAATTGCCAAGTCAGACTTGGTTTAACCCGTATGTGTATTACACAGATGGTGAAATAAAAATGACCAAGTCGTTGACTTGGTTTGCCCCGTCTGTGTATTACACAGATGGTGAAATAAAAATGACCAAGTTGTTGACTTGGTTTGCCCCGTCTGTTGTTACACAGAGGGTGCGGTGCAAGTTACCGCATGTATGTATAGATAACAACATTGGAATGAAAAGGCCACTTTTATTGATAGACTTTCTAGATTTACAGAATCTCAGAAGTAATACTTTTTCAAATTGTCTACATTCCAAGTTCTAGGCAGCCGCCTGCCGTCCGGAGTTTCCAGGCGGTAGGTGCCGTTTCTAACTTCATCATAGATCCGGTAGGGGCCTTCCCAATTAGGAGTTAGCTTTCCAAGTTCATTGGCCCTACCGGTTGCCTCAATTTTCCGTAACACAAAGTCCCCAACTTTCAGAGGACATTTGTGTACTCTCCTGTTGTAGGCTCGAGTCATCCTCAGACGGTAAATCTCATGACGCAAGGCGGCATTGCCCCTGCGCTCCGGGAGTGAGTCCAATGCAAGCCGCATGGCCTCCCAGTTTGCCTCTTCATCATACAACATGACTCTTAAAGTTGGCTCATAATGCTCAATGGGCAAGACGGCTTCAGCACCGTATACCATGAGAAATGGGGTTTCACCGGTTGCCCCTTTTTCAGTTGTCCGGATGGCCCATAGGACATGAATTAATTCTTCAGCCCATAAACCACCGGCTCTTTCTATTTTCTTTTTTATACCGTCTGAGATGAGTTTGTTGAAGGCTTCAACTTGGCCGTTTGCTTGGGGTCGGCCAACTGATGCAAAACAATGTGAGACCCCTTGGTCTCCCAACCAAGTCTTGAGCTGGGGCGTCTCAAACTGAGGCCCATTATCAAACACCATAGACATAGGTACCCCAAACCGGGTGATGATGTTCTTCCAGATGAAGGAGATGACATCCTTTGTCTTGATGCCTTTTACCGCCTCAGCGTCACCCACTTGGTGAAATAATCCACAGCCACTAATATGTAACGTTTTCCGCCTGGTGCAGGCGTGTAAGGACCCAAAATGTCCATGCCCCACTTAGCAAACGGGACTGGGCTGTGGATAGCCGTCAGATTAGTAGCCGGGCGATGGATTAGCTTGCCAAACCTTTGGCACTTGTCACATTTTTTCACAAACTCCATGGCATCAGACTCGAGAGTGGGCCAGAAGTAATGCCGCCTGGCTCTAACGGCCAATGATCTGCCGCCTGAGTGAGAGGCGCAGTATCCCGCATGCAAGTCTTCGAGAATTTCTTTCCCTTTTTCAGGGGTAACACACTTCAAAAGAGGTTTCAGAAAACCCGCCTTGAGGAGCTCTCCATTTCTTATCTCAAAACTTGCAGCCCGCTTCTTCAGTACAGCCGCCTCCTGTGATGAATCAGGGAGCGTACCGTCTGACAAATAAGCCCGGATGGGATCCATCCAGGTAGAGCTTCGGTCAAGTACTCCAATGGGATCTTCATCAGATATACTCCTCTTTTCCATAACTTCCCAAAAGACTGACCGAGGCGTATCACAAGAGGCGGAGGATGCCAATTTTGACAGAGCATCCGCCTGATTGTTCTCCGACCTGGGCACTTGACACAAATGAAATTCTTCAAGTGTCCCAGCCTCGGTTTTGACCGCCTGCAAATATTTGATCATAGCCGGATGGGTGGATTCATACTCACCATGGTATTGGCTAACAACCAACTGAGAATCCGAGCAGGCGTCAATTTTAGTTGCCCCTGTCGCCTTACACATACGGATACCGGCTAACAGGGCTTCATATTCTGCCTCATTATTTGAGGCCTGGAACTTGAACCGTAGTTCATATTCATACTTATCTCCTTCCGGGGACTGACAGATAATGCCTGCACCACAGCCGTTCATAGTAGAGCTGCCGTCTACATGCACCTTCCAAACCTGATCGAGGTTATCCGGAACAGCCGGACTTGTCATTTCAACAATGAAGTCGGCGAACGCCTGACCCTTCACTGCCTTTCTTGGTTCGAAGGAGATTTCAAGGCTTTGCATTTCAATAGCCCACTTGAGCATTCTTCCGGATGACTCCAAAGTTGTCATTGGCCGCTTGAGTGGCTGATCCGTAAGGATTACCACCGGATGTGCCAGGAAGTAAGGTTTCAACTTCTTGACTGCCATGAAAAGAGCAAGGCCAAATTTTTCAACCATGGGGTACCGGAGCTCTGCATTTCTGAGAACATGGCTAATGAAATAGACCGGGAGCTGAACACCGTCTCTTTCAGCAAGGAGAACGGCACTGAGGGCATGATCCGAGACGGCTAAGTACATGTAAAGCGTCTCTTTCGGCAAAGGACTGACCAGCCGTGGCAAAGAGTGTAAATGATCTTTCAGTTTCTGAAAGGCCGCCTTAGCATCATCCCCCCACTCAAATCTAGCCTTTTTCCTGATTACTTGGAAAAAGTAAAGGCACTTGTCACCTGACCGGCTGAGGAATCTCCCAAGCGCAGCCAAGCAGCCGGTAAGCCTCTGAGCTTCCTTGACAGAGCGGGGTGACTTCATGTCAATCACCGCCTGTATCTTCTCGGGGTTAGCCTCTATCCCCCTTTGATCAATCAGGAATCCGAGAAACTTCCCAGACTCAACACCAAAGACGCATTTCTTAGGATTTAACATGACCCTGTGCCGCCTGAGTGTGGTGAATGTTTCTCGGAGGTCCGCAAGGTGATCCGCCTGGAATTTGGATTAGACTATCATGTCATCAATGTACGCCTCCACATTCCTTCCAAGTTGATTAATGAAGACTGTATTAATCATTCGTTGGAAAGTAGCAGGCGCATTCTTCAACCCAAATGGCATCACCGTATAACAGAATAACCCCTGATCTGTGACGAAGGCCGTCTTCTCTTGATCTCTTTTCCACAGGGGTATCTGGTGGAAACCTGAATAGGCATCCATAAAACTCATCAAGGCATGCCCGGCTGTAGAGTCGACGAGACTGTCGATCTTTGGAAGCGGGTAACTGTCCTTTGGACATTCCTTGTTCAAGTCAGTGTAATCAACGCACATGCGCCAAGTACCATTCGGCTTCTTTACAAGCACAACATTTGCTACCCAATCCGGGAAGTTACATGGCCGAATGAACCCAGCGTCTAACAGTTTTTTAACTTCGGCATTTGCCGCCTGACTTCTCTCCTCGCCATGATTTCTTTTCTTTTGCCGGATAGGCTTCTTTTTTCGATCCACGGCGAGTTTGTGGACAGCAAGATCCGGGCTAATGCCTGGCATCTCTTCCACTTCAAAGGCAAAGATGTCTTTGAATTCCTTCAGCAGTAGGTGCAATTCTGCACCTAACTCTTTATGAGCAGCCGTCCCCACCTTAACAGTTCGTTCCGGTTGAGTTTCATCCAGCGGAACATCAATGTGTTCACCAGCCGGCTGGGGACGGAGATCATCTGACCGTTCCCCGGTCAGTGATTGCTATTTCTTCTCCTTCTTCACCTCCGCCAGCTGATCAGCCTTTCTTTTCTTTCCGGCTGCTGGTGGAGGTAAGTCAGGATCCTTGACATCGTCAAGGTTGATTTGCTCCTTCGGAGGTCCGGCTGCAGCAGCCGTTGGTCTGACGTCCGAGAGATAACACTCCCGGGCCGTCTTCTGATCCCCGTACAGAGAGCCAACAGAGCCATCATCCCTTTCATATTTCAACAGCATTAGAGCCGGGATGATGACGGCCTTACACTCGTTTAAAGTAGGTCGGCCAGGAATGATATTATAGGCGGTCAGTTCATTAAACACCAAGAACCGGACGACCAGATGGCGCCCGTGGCCCTTCTGCCCCAGCCGGATGGGTAGATCAATCTGACCGACTGGGTGGACGACTCCCCCTCCAAAGCCAACTAGAGGGTGGGAGACCTCCTGTAGATTGCTCAACTTATAGTTGAGCTTGGATAGACACTTGTAACTGATGAGGTCAGAAGAACTACCGGTGTCTATCAGAATGCGACCAACCAGCTGGTTGGCCACTTTGCTCTCGATGACGACTGGGTCGTCATGCGGTCGGCGGACTTTGCCCCGATCTTTCTCAGAGATGAGGACATCCGGGAATTTCCCGCCTGAGGATGCCTGTCCATCATCCACTGAGTTGATCATCCTTTTCAGATGATCCTTGGTGCCCCGAATGGTCGGGCCACCGCTTGCAAATCCACCGGCTATGGTGTAGACCGGATCCTTATCAGTATCCGAGCTACTAGCCGGCTGGACAGTCTTGGAGGACTGCCCAGGATTTGTCTTAGAAGCCCCTTTGGACTTCGAGACATAGGACTTCATCAAGCCCTTGTCAGCCAGACGGTCCAATATAATGACCGCTTGAGACTATAGCAATCATTGGTGTCATGGCCCACTTCTTCATGAAAGTGGCAGAATTTATTTTTGTTCCGGGACTGAACGGAACTCTTCATGGGATTCGGCTTCTCAAAGGTCAGCCGGCCCTTCATCTCGTTAAAGATGGTGCTGCAGTCCTTGTTGAATTCATACCGTGAGACATACGGTTTGAATTCCTTCTTTTTCTTGTTGGACGGCTGGTCAGACTCCTCAACCGCCCAAACATCTTTTCTTTTATTGCTCTCATCAGATTTTTTAGCCGGCTGAGCTGACCGACTCTCTTTTTGGTCAGACTTTTTAGAGTCCGGCTGATGGTTGGACGAGCAGAGGTCGGTGGTTTGAATAAAACTCTCCGCCTCCATCAACGCCGCTTGAAGGGTAAAGACCCTCTTTCGGACAAGGTCAAACTTGAAGGTTGACCCGTCTTTCAGACCCTTAAAGAAGTCTGTATAAGCGACCTCGTCAGACAGCCCCTGGATTTGAATTCTAACCAGGTTGAACCGCCTTACATAGGAGCGCAAACCTTCTCTATCTCCCTGCCGGATGGTACTTAAGTCTAAGCTTGTCTTTTTGGCAGGGATGTTCATGGAGAAGTTGGAGGCAAACAGGAAGGCTAGCTTCCTGAAGCTGTTGATGCACCCAGCCGGCAGATTGCCAAACCACTGTTGGGCAATGCCCTTCAGCGTAGCTGGGAAGCACCGACACCACATGGCGTCCTCCAACCCCTGCATGTGCATAAGGTTGGTGTATGCCATGAGGTGATCCTCCGGGTTGGTGGTGCCATCATAAACACCAACCAAAACATTCTTAACCTTAGACGGCTGTGCCGCTTCGGTTATTTCCTTGGTGAACGCAGAAGTGTGTTCCCCAAGTTTGAGCAGACGGAGCTGCCAGTCAGGAGGAGGGACGTTATATGCCGCCTGCCCCCCGTTGAATGCCGCCTGTCCCCCAAAGAGGGCAGGTTGCATAAAGTGAGGAGAATACTGCCCGTATACCATAGGGGGTACATACGGGGCATTCCCAATCATTTGAGGCCTAGATAGGACGGTATTACCGCCTATTTGGCTCTCATGCAAGGATTGAGCATTCCTTGCAGATGTATTTCTGAAGCTGTCTGGGAAGGTCGATGTGGATGCCGACTCAGACAGCTGCTGACCCCTTCGGCGCTCGATGATTTCCCGAGCGTCTGGGATTGAATTTTTACTACCACCCGGCTGATTCTGCCGGATGATTCTCCTGGGGCCCTTCTCTGGGAGGAGGATCTTTGACCAGTCTATGGCACCGGCTGCCTTCTCCTTAGGATGTGGAGTCGGCTGTCGGTCCTTAACCAACTTTCTTCTCCCAGCTTGAGGTGTCTTCCTTGCCGACTGACCCTTGCTTGAGCCAGCCCTCTTGTTGATCAGGTCCTTGATTTCACCTTTGAAACTTGTCATGAATTCCATGAGTTCGTCCCTGGTGACGGGAGCTGATCCTCTTGCCTTCCGGGTTTCCCCTTCCGGCTGCTCAGGGAGCCTGCTAGGGCCCGCCTGGTCTGTGCGGCGTTCTAAGTGTTCCCTAGAACGGATGTATCGTGAGACGAGTGACCCATCTTTGGCCACGTATGTCTCAACCTGGTCGTCATCCTCATGGTCTGTGTAGACCATTGGATGAGGATCATTAGAGTTCACCGGATGCATAACCGGCTGGAGATCATTAGGGTTAGGGGATGGTACAGACTCTTGAACCATACTTGAGGTACTCTCCCCACAGACGGCGCCAAATGTTTTGGGGTTTTTCTGGTCCCTCGGGAGAGTTACAACACAAGGTATGATCCGGATGCACGCCTGTACCTGCAAAACCACGAAGACTCCGGGTGGGTGGAGCTCCGCCTCCGACGGTCAAGTTAGTACTTGAATGAGAAGGAAAAAGTGCGGAAATAAAGGTAAGATCTCCTCGGATTCCGAGAAGATCAGGAGTTTTCTCTGTTTTCGAGAAAGTAGGTAATTTGTCGGTAATTTCTGGATGCCCCCAAAATGGGGTAAATCTCCCTATTTATAGGGTCATTGGAAAACGTGCCAATGATTAGGTCATTGCCCTAATCATTATGGGCTACGCCGTATTGCGGTTGCCTCGGGATTTGGGGCCTGAAGGCCGCCTTTTTCTCCCAAGTTAGGGGGTGACACGTGTCAACTGATGATTGACCCAATTGGGACCAATATGAATATGACACGTGTCGCCCATTGGTTGGCCCACGTGGCATGGGTAAAATTACCCAAAACAGTTCTAATGTGGAAACATAGAGGCTATGTTAGGAGAAGCCAATTGACCCCGGAAGGCGGCTAGATTGGACTCTTTATTTCGATATTTGAGCATGTTTAGTTCATAATTAATTAAACTTCTATGCTTTTGTTTGTGTTCAAGTGAATGCTATACCTAAACCATTTCCCTTAATGTTTTATTTCTTGTTTTAGCATTTTTAGACTTTAGTTTATTTATCTCCTATTCCGGACTAGCTTAATTGTCGATAACATTTGGTGGTGTTTAACCGTTCTCTGTGGTTCGACCCTTATGCTTGCCTTATACTCGTATTAGGTTTGTTTAGGTTGTATAAATTGTATTTTATCTAGGTGTAGTCGTTTGACGACGCGATTATTCCCTTATCAATCATACACATCTCCAACATAACCAACTCCAATACAAATCCCCAAGACGACTGAAAGGTATATTCTCTCCCATTTTAGAACCTTCTTCACTTTCGGACTTAAAGATTGAAAAGGGGTTGATTCCCGGACTTGATGGTGAATTAGGGCTATCTAAGTCTTCACTTGAGGGTGAAGATGGTGGAGTATCTTCCAATTCTCCTACTCCTTCTTTCGTCGGGGTGTGATCATTTCTACTCCTCGCTCTCACTTCTCTTCAAAGTAAGGACAAAGACCTCTCTAGCTCCGGATCAATGGGAATCAAAGACCTTGAGCGGGTTCGCCCTCTCTTCATACAACAAAGCTAAGGAGAACGTAAGCACTGACAAGTAACAAATAGTAGCAAATACTAACAAACAAGAAATGAGATAGTCTCAAATAAAGCAATGAAAAAGCAATGGAAGCCGTCTCCCCGGCAACGGCGCCAATTTGACAAGGGAATAATCGCGTCGTTAGACGACTACACCTAGATCAAATACAATTTATAACACTCTACCAACCTAATACAAGTATAGGGCAAATAGATGGGTCGAACCACAAGGAGACATGCACAAACACCGCATTCACTACTTAAGACTTAAGCTATCTCGGGACAAGAGGTAAGAATAACTAAGATTGAAAAGGATTAAAGATCAATATGACTAAACACCAAGGGGAATGGGTAGATGAAGATGCTATTTGAGTATGCAATAACATGAAAACAAATTGAGAGTGAACAAAGCATGCATGAATATCGAAACTAAATCCAATCCAATCTCCTTCTGGAGTTAATCGGTTTCTCCTAACATAGCTTCTATGTTTCCACACTAGAACCATATACTAGTAGGTGCAATCAAGAACAATCGATAGTAATGAACCTAAACTAAGTCAAGTTTCGTTTCATGTTAGCAAAGATTCACCATTAATTAACCAAAAATGTGCACTTGCAAGAAGATTAAAGAATATCAAGCATACAAAGGTTTAATCACAAACAACTCAATCCCAATATCATACGCATGAACAAATAGCAACTACACCATCCCCACACCCTTGGCTAGAAGACTACTCACGAATCATGTTGAAAACATTATCACTCATCAAATCAATAAGCATCAACATGATTAATAAGCAAAGAAAAAGAAATCAAAATAACCAAGCAAAACAAAATACAAAGGTAAAGAGAAAGAGTAAGAAATTGCTCATTATTGAAGTTGAAGATCTACAAAGGTTGATCAAACTCCTTCTTCAAAATCCAAGCTCATCAATGGGGAAATCCACACTTTCTCTCTCTACCCAAGGTAAACTAAGAGTGTTTATCTCTCTACAATTAGGGAAAAATAAGTCTAGTACAAAGAAAAACTTCACACCCCTTAAAAGGAAATTAAAAGGGTTTTAAATAACAAATAAAACAAAGAAGGACGGAGGAAGTGGTGCATGCGCGAAACAGCTCCCGTGCGCGCGCATAGAGGGGTCTGCACGCACGCACAGGAGGGTGTGCACGCACACACCCCTCTAGTGCTGAAGCAAGTGATCCCTCGAGCCAAAGGGGCATGGCAGGTGTAGACATCTTAAAAAGTCTCCCCAAAACCAAACCCGATGATGAACAACCTCTCACCGCCACTATTGGTCTGGTTTAGTATTTAATCCTGAGAGTGCTTAAAAATCGTATTTAATTAAATTCGTATTTCTGAACAGTTCATGGATCAGTCTTGATGTTTCTTAAAGGCATAGTTTTAATTTCAGCCCAAAACCTTTTTTATTTTATTGTTTTATTATTTATTTTTGGCCCAAACCTTTTATTTATTTCTTTTAAATTATTTTCTTATTTTAGCCCAATTTAAAATGCTAAACGAAATTATGGTTTAAATTGAATTTAGACGGGAAAACGGACATAAATCTCCCGCGTCACAGCAGCAGTACACCATGACACGGGAAAATCTCTCGTCTGACGGTAAGATTTCCCGTGTCACGGGGAATCTGCTGTGACACAGGTGCATATGTGTCCTTTCCGCGTAAACCCTAACGTGTTTTGTTCCTCCGTTTGCTAAAAACTTCCCGCGTCACACAAAATTTGCACCGCGTCACGGGAATTACTCCCGCCTGACGGTGGAGCTTCCCGTGTCACGGTACAGTTTACCTTGTCACGGGATACTGTTTTAGGGTTCCGTGTGTTCCCTCAGCACATTTTTTCTATGAAAACCCCCTCATTTCTGATGTACGGGGCATTAATTAACTCTCTCATTTCTCTTCTATGCTCTTGCCTAAACACTAGCCTACCATTCTCTCTTTCAAAAAACCTTCCTTAAGCACTCCAAGGAGTCCGTACTTTACCCGAGGTTCTATCCTTAAACCACGGCGTGAAAGGTAGAACTGTTTCGGGGTTTTTTGTGATCTCCTCGGATACTGGTCACGCTCTGCTGGCAACGAGACTCGGACACCTGCAAAACAACGAATATTCCGTTTATCGGAATATTCGCCTCCGACGATCAAGTTAGAGATCGGTAATCGGAAAAGCTAGAGAGAGAAAGTAGAGAGAAGTTGGAGCTCTTTAATGCTCTTTTTTAATGTTGTCTGAATTATCCCCCTCCCATCATAAATGATTGGGGTATTTATGGGGATGGGAGCATGTGCCCCTTTAGGGTTTATTCCCCTAGAATGTCGTGACATGATTGGCTGCGCAATCAGGGGCTGCCACGTGTCATGGGGGGCGCCGTTTTACGGCTTTCAAGGTTTTTCTCGGGATTTGGGCCTGAGGTCATCATGCCCCTTTTTCTCTTTCTGATACTTTATTAGGGCATTTGGATATGGCTGACGCGTGTCACCATGACAGGTGAACACGTGTCTCAATCTAACAGGGCCACGTGTCACTATCAGATTAGGCCACGTACCTGGGGTATTTTTACCCTAAACATTTGCCCCTCAGAGGGGGTGGCGCGTACACTTACTGGCCGCCTCCTCTGATCTTACACTCTGGACGTCCTGGTACTCTGGGTTGGGTTTGCTTCCCATCTGCCCTGGACGTCCATATACTTTTGATTCAAGGCTCTTTTTGCTACGCGGACGTCCATACTTTATACTGGACGCTCTCGTACTCTGAGAGGAGTTGATCTCCTAAATGCCTAGAACGGCCACTTCCATGAGACTGGACGTTCTGGTACTCTGGGAGGAGTTGATCTCCTAACTGCCCAGAACGGCCACATCAATGAGACTGGACGTTCTGGTACCCTGGGAGGAGTTGATCTCCTAGCCACCCAGAACGGCCACATCAGTGAGCTTGGACATTCTGGTACTCTGGGAGGAGCTCATCTCCTAACTACCCAGAACGGCCTCATCAATGAGACTGGACGTTCTGGTACTCTTGGAGGAGTTGATCTCCTAACTACCCAGAACGGCCACATCAGTGAGCTTGGACGTTCTGGTACTCTGGGAGGAGCTTATCTCCTAACCACCCAGAACGGCCTCATCAATGAGACTGGACGTTCTGGTACTCTTGGAGGAGTTGATCTCCTAACTACCCAGAACGGCCACATCAGTGAGCTTGGACGTTCTGGTACTCTGGGAGGAGCTTATCTCCTAACCACCCAGAACGGCCTCATCAATGAGACTGGACGTTCTGGTACTCTTGGAGGAGTTTATCTCCTAACTACCCAGAACGGCCACATCAGTGAGCTTGGACGTTCTGGTACTCTGGGAGGAGCTTATCTCCTAACCACTCAGAACGGCCACATCTTTTCTTTGACATCAACTGGGCTTTCATGACTTCGGACGTACTCTTTGACCCTTCGTACGTCTGAATTTTTCTTTTTAGACTAAACGTCTGAGAATTGGGCGGACGCACTTTTCCCTTAGATTTGTTCAAGTTTTGGAGACTAAGTGTTGAAGGAGTAAAAACTCTTGAATTGGTCACTTGACACATTTCAACGCACTTGGACGTGCCGTCAATTGCCCGTCCATTTTTTTTACAAGTTAACAGAACTCTAACGTCGTTCTGTCCCTTTCTTCTAGTAATTTCTTCAAAAAATTACCGTTTGAATGTTTAGGCGGGAAAAACAGTTTTACCATATTACCCTCATGAATTCATTCTATAAATATAGGAGGTGAATTCTCATTTTCACACTTTACCCAATTGTGAATTCTAGAGAGAAGTCAGAGCGTTCTAGTGAGAGAAAGTTGTTTTTTCCCTTAATCTTCAAGAGCGCCGCCGTGAGTTTGAGTTTTCCGGGCATTTTTGAGTTTTCCGGTCAATCTTCAAGAACTTCACCACCACATTCAGAGCTTTCAGAACGTACAGAGGTAGGCCGTCTACCTTTTCTCTTTTACTTGTTTTCTTTTTCTTTTATTTCAATTCTTGATCCATACTCGGCTTCGTCCGACTCTCCTCATGAGGCCGGCCGTTCGCCTGGGACTGAGGAGTCTAGAGTGGACGGAGAAGAGTTGTCTCCTTCTTGGAGTGAGTCTATGTCTGACGCATACATACTCACCCCCACTTATTCTTCTATGTCCCCTCAGGCAATGGCTAGGACGATGCGTACGCGCGAGCTTCACGCGGCCAGGAACCCAGACGGAAGTCTGGTTCATCCTAGGGTCCCTTATGACCCTAGCAACCCAAGTACAATGGTGGAGACTAACTCCACCACCCAAACAACGACCGCCTCTACCGGCTCTCAACACTTGGCCGTGGAGGTCACTTCTTCTTTTGAGGAACGCCTACGAGCTGAAGGCACCTCAACCGCACCAGCTCCGGAACTTAGGTTCCCTCAATTTGCCAGTTCTATCATGGATGGGGCCGAACTGGTAGCTTGCAAAGACAACCCTTCCAATCCTGGGGCGGACACTGCTGGACCGTCCGTTCCCTCTTCCTCTCAACCTCTTCAACTGGGCAGGGCGGACAGGCCCTTGACGGGAATCTCAATTAGGGAACCGTCCGACCTGCCTATTCGCAACGCCCCTCCTTCGGGAAATCATGCGGACGCTGCCAAGGACAAAGGCAAGCGTCCATTAATTGAGGGGGGCGTCCCCTCTTCCATGGGCATACCTAGCTCAAGAGGCCGAAGCTCGGCCGAGGCAGCAGACCTGGACAGGGTGCTGTCCTCAGAGTTTGGAAGTGTTCCTTCTCACCAAATTGAGGGGGAAGAAGTTGAGAAGGAGGCCGTGGGTGAGACGGCCGACGGTGAGGCGGCGGCCGAAGAAAACATCGCCAACATTGACAACTTCAGGGACCCGTACGCCTGTACGGTTGGGGAGACGGCCCTGAAGTTTTTGAAGAAGGATTTTGAGAAGTATAAGGAGTCCCTCCATCTGGGGGAGGGATTCGAAATTCAAGTCCCCAGGAAGGCCATTGCTGTGGCTACCTGGGATGAGGAGAAGCCGCGCAAACGAGCGTTTTGCGTTTACAGGGCCGCCTTGGACGTGGGGCTCCGCTTCCCTCTTCACCCATTCGTCCGGACTGTCCTGGACGAGTACGACATCGGCCTCTTCCAACTGACGCCAAACAGTTGGTTGAACATTTTTGGGTACTTAGTGACGTGCATCGCTAAGAAATTCACGCCAGACTTTGCGGTCTTTTGTGAGATGCACTCACTCACTCGGCTGGAGAAGGAGGTGGACGGTTGGCTCATCTTGAGTGCAACCAGGGATTACATGGTCGTGGTCGACCGTGTGAGTAAGTGGAGGGAATGGAAGCACCGCTTCTACCGTGTCAAAACTCAAGACGCGGAGTTCAACCTCCACATGAACAAATGCCGTCCAGAGCCTATTCAACTCGGACGCGGAGACCACAGGCCTGACAAGCCGCCCATCCACCCAAGCCACGAACACCAGCTCGAGTACTTCAAAGTAAACCGAGTCAGGCGGGGCAACAAAACTGAACGGGTCCCCAGTCATTGGGTTCCTCTGGCCAATTGGCTTAGGGACCCTATCTTCATGTCTGCGTACGGCCTGTACCAGAACATGCCCCAAGGTGGACACTTAGATACATAAGCTTTTCTGTACGCCCATAGAGTTTTTCTTAGAAAAATATTCTAACACTTTTGCTTCTTGTTTTTGCAGCGGAGGCGTACGCTATGCTTGACTCGGCCCAAAAAGCTGAGGTTGAGATGTCCGAGGTGGACTTGGCCAGGTATAAGGCTCGTTTCAAGATGTACGAGCAGCTCAAAGAGGTAAATACTTGGTTTATTGTTTGGATTTCTCATTCCTTGCGTTGTCCGTTCTGCCTTATTGGGAGGAACCTACTTCCTGAGTTTGCACGGACGCTTTATGTCCGTTCACGCCTGTTGGAAGAGAGCTCCTTTCCCAATTCGCACGTACACATTTTGGCTTTAAAACTTTTCTAACTTTTTCGTATTTTTTGCAGACCTCCTCCTCTACCCAGAAGGCCAGGCGGAAGCAGCCGGCGACGTCCACTCCTGATGCGAACGCATCCAAAAGGAGAAAGACGGTTGCTTCCAAGTCGTCTTCCCAGACTGCGGCAAAGGCGACGTCGCAGACTGCTACAACGCAGTCTAAAGGAGAACAACCCCGACTGACACAAAGCGGGGCCTCCAAGCCCATGGACCCTGCTGCTGATCAGGTCCATGAGGAGTCCGTCCCTTTAGATGGTGGGGAAAGGTTAACCCCAGAAAAAATGACCGGTCGCTGGATAGGGACGATGCTGGTCAACCAGCCGTCCAGCGATGCTGAAGGAGATCGTCCGGGTTAGAGGGAGGCTTCTTTGCCGCCTCCTCCCGTCAATCTCTCTCCTCCAAGCTTCTCCACTGGTTAGCCTTTCTTCTTTATTTTTGTACATCCTTAATCATTTGTACTTGTAAATTTTAGCTAACTTCTTGTACACGGTCGTCCGCTTATATATCAGAGGAGATGCAACTGAGGGCGCCCGGCCAGTCACTGACTGGTGCGGACAGGAAGGCCATGCGCGAGGCCATGGTTCGCGCGGTCCCTCCAGCGCAGCGTGACAAGCTGCAGGGGATTAATGAGGGCTTCCTCGGCCCCATGCTTAATTGCAGTGCTGAGGTACGCTTCATTTGCATAATACTTTTCTTTCCAACACTTAGCACAATTTTCTTATATTTGACTGTTTTCTTTTTTTCGTCCGCAGCTCTTCCTCCGCCTGAACGCCTTCCTTGAGTGGAAGGACAAAGAAAACGAGCGGCTGAAGCAGGCCTGGCTCGAAGTTAGGAAGGCTCAGGACGCAGTAACTGGGACGGCCGCCGTCCAAAGGGTACACTTTGAGACCCAAATCACCGCGCTGTCCGACAAAGCGGCGCGGCAAACAGAGGACCTGGTCAAGCTGGGCAAGGCACTCGAACAGGAGTCCTTGGCCAGGGAGGCCATGAGGGTTGAAAGGGACGAGGCCGTCCTAGAGAAGGAGAAGTGGAGGATGGGCTTCGAGACGTCCGAAGCCTTGTCAAGTGAGCTGAAGTTGGCCCAAGCCAACCTTAAGTCTGCTCTAGATGAAGCGGACGCGCTGAAGGCCGAGGTGGAGACCTTGAAGAAGTCCCTGGCGGACTATGAGGAGCGACTTAAAGCCCCTCGGCCGATCAGCGTTGAAGAGGTCATCCGCATCGAGCAGAATGCTGAAGACAGACTTAAGGCATACTTCTTCGATGCCTTTGAACTGATGGTGGACGAAGGAGAAGCCGCCTATTATGAGGAACGCTTCAAGAAGCGGCTTCAGTACGTCTGCCTCAGAGACGAGGCAAAGAAGGCCGGCATGCCTTCTCCTGAGCTGGCAGTTACTTCTCCCGAGTCCGGGGAGGACGGGGATGAAGAAGATGAGGAGGAGGAGGCGGACGGCGGGCTTGCCCCGGCCAAGGACGCCAAGGATGCTGAGGAGCCTGCCAAAGATAATACGGCTGAGCAGAGCTCAGGTCCTCAAGCAGCCGTCTGAGCAGCCGTCTGATCAGCTTTCAAGCTTTCTTTCTTTTTCAGCTTATTATGTACTTGTCTTTTTTTTTTTTTTTTTATTTTGAGGCCGCCTGTTTGAGCGATTTTGTAAACGTTTCGGCCGCCTTTGTGCGGTCTTATTAATAAGATTTCGTCCGCCTTCTGAGCGGTTTTTACATCTGTTTCATAACTTAGCAATTTTTTGCAAATCTTCTCATTTTTGCAAGTCTTTCGTACGTCTCAAAATTATGCTTTTTTTTGTACGCTCCTAGGGGTATGCCCCTTTATTCGGTGAATCTTCTCATTTTTGCAAGTCTTTCGTACGTCTCAAAATTATGCTTTTTTCGTACGCTCCTAGGGGTATGCCCCTTTATTCGGTGTTCGCCTAGTCCATTCTCCAAGTGGTTTGATTAACTTGGTAGTTTTTATACCTTAAAGGGTATGACGACTAGCAAGTTAATCAAATCATAGTAATGATTGCCCTTGGACTAGGTGAAGCACCGAATCAATTTAATTGGCCGTTCGGCTATCATTGTACGAGTAGTCCGTTGAATCTATCGCTCGGACACCCCCTAGAAATCCCAAGTATTATCTCAGCTTAGAGATTTCTAACTCGGCTGGGCTAAACGCCTAGGTATACCCTTGCCCTATTTGTAAGGGGTACTTGCTTTTTAAATAAGTTCAGAATACCTTGCCTCAACCGTCCGCCTAGAATTGGAGCGGACGAATTGTTTTCTAATTTTCTTTTGTGGCCGACTTGCTATATTGGGAGAAACCTTGCTTCCTTTTTGCTTCGGCCATTAATAAGAATGATAGGCCGTGTTGCTATGTTGGGAGCAACCTTGCTTCCTTTTTGCTTCGGCCATTAATAAGAATGGTAGGCCGTGTTGCTACATTGGAAGCAACCTAGTAAATCGTTTCATTCGGCCTTTGGTCATAAATAGTAAAAATATGCAAATAAACACAAACAATAAATAGTTTAACAATGCCTGACTTTTCATTAATTTTGTCAAAGGTACATTGTTGTGGCCGTAAGGCTTTAATTACAAGGCTTGGTCAGTAGACCTAGCTGTGTAGACAGCTTTTTGGCTAAGTACTTAAAAAAAACAAAGACTTAAACATGATATTTCTTCAGGTTGTCAGTGTTCCATGTCCGTGGGATCTGACGGCCATCAATTGCCTCAAGGCGATATGTGCCGTCTCAGACTTCTTCCCTGATTCGGTACGGCCCCTCCCAGTTTGGGGTCAACTTACCGTCCTCATTGGCACGGCCAACAGCTTCCATTTTCCTCAACACCAGATCTCCCATTTTTAACGGCCGCTTAGACACTCGGCGGTTATATGCCCTTGTCATCCTTAAGCGATAAATTTCATGCCTAAGCGCCGCATTGCCCCTAGCTTCTGGAAGGAAATCTAGGGCGGTCCTCATGGCCTCCCAATTGGCCGATTCGTCATAAAACATTACCCGCAAAGTGGGCTCGTACATTTCAATTGGGAGTACAACCTCAGCTCCATAGACCAAAAAGAATGGGGTCTCCCCTGTAGAACTCTTTGCTGTTGTCCGTATGGACCATAGCACATTGACCAACTCGTCTGCCCATAGGCCGCCTGCCTTTTCAAGCTTGCGCTTGATCCCATTTGAAATCAACTTGTTATAGGCCTCAACTTGACCATTGGCTTGTGGTCGGCCGACCGAGGCAAAACAATGAGTTATGCCCTGGTCTCCCAACCATTCCTTGAGTTGACGAGTCTCAAACTGAGGTCCATTGTCGAACACCATTGACTGAGGTACTCCATACCGAGTGATTATACTCTTCCAAATGAAAGCTGACACATCCGTCCATTTGATGCCTCGGACGGCCTCAGCTTCAACCCATTTAGTGAAATAGTCTACTGCCACTAGTACGTATCGTCTCTGGCCGGATGCAGGAGTATACGGCCCCAAAATGTCCATGCCCCATTTAGCAAAGGGGAGCGGACTACTGATGGCTGATAGACTATTTGCTGGGCGATGGATTAGGGTTGAAAATCTCTGGCACTTGTCACACTTTTTTACCATTTGCATGGCGTCCGTATTCAAGCTCGGCCAGTAATAACCAAAACGCGTCGCTTTTTCAGCTAAGGCTCGTCCTCCAATGTGTGAGCCACAATGTCCCTGATGAAGGTCGTCCAAAACTTCATGCCCTCTTTCAGGAGTTACACACTTTAACTAGCTGCATGTACTTCATCATGGCCGGCTCCCTGGCCTCAAAGCCACCATTGACTTGGTGAACTATTAGCCGGGAGTCCGAGCATACTTCGACTTTGGTTGCCCCGGCCGCTTTACACATTCTTAGGCCGGCCAACAATGCTTCGTACTCAGCTTCATTGTTTGACGCTTGGAACTGAAATCTCAACGCGTACTCATACTTATCCCCCTCAGGGGATTCACATATAATACCAGCGCCACACCCGGTCGCTGTTGCACTACCATCCACAAACACTTTCCAGACTTGGTCCCCGGCCGGCTGAAGATCAGGCCGTGTCATTTCAGCCAAAAAGTCCGCAAAAGCTTGCCCCTTAATCGCCTTCCTTGGTTCAAACACAATATCAAAACCTCTGAGCTCTAAGGCCCACTTGAGCATGCGGCCACTTGCCTCTAAAGTTGAGAACGACTTCTTCAAGGGTTGGTCTGTATAGACCACTATTGAATGCGCTAAAAAGTATGGCCGCAGCTTCTTTGATGCCATGTACAAGGCCAGGCCAAATTTTTCAATTGGGGGGTACTTCAACTCAGCATTGTGAAGTACATGACTGATAAAATACACCGGGACCTGATGGCCGTCCCTTTCAGCAAGAAGGACGGCACTTAGAGAGTGTTCGGAGATGGCTAGGTAGATATATAGCTTCTCATTCTTGAGTGGGCTGACGAGGCGAGGCAATGTATGCAAGTGGTTTTTCAACTGTACGAATGCTTCCTCGGCCTCCTCTGTCCACTCGAACATGGCTTGTTTCTTAATGGTTTGAAAAAAGTAACGGCACTTATCCCCTGATCTTGACAAAAATCTTCCAAGGGCTGCTAAACAGCCGGTCAGTCTTTGCACTTCCTTGATTGTTCTTGGAGACTTCATGTCAAGGACGGCTTGAATTTTTTCAGGGTTGGCCTGATTCCACGCTGATCGATCAAAAATCCGAGAAACTTGCCGGACTCAACACCAAATACACACTTCTTTGGATTTAACCTCATCTTATGCCGCCTGAGTTCGGCGAACGTTTCTCGTAGATCCTTGAGATGGTCGGCCGGCTCTTTTGACTTGACAATCATATCATCAATATATGCCTCCATATTTCGGCCGAGCTGATCTCTAAAGACCGTATTAACAAGCCTCTGAAATGTAGCAGGGGCATTCTTGAGGCCGAATGGCATAACCTTGTAACAGTACAACCCCTGCTCGGTCACGAAGGCTGTTTTCTCTTGATCCTCTTCCCACAAAGGAATTTGATGGAATTCGGAGTATGCGTCCATGAAGCTCATAAGGGCGTGTCCGGCCGTAGAGTCAACCAGACGGTCAATCTTAGGCAAGGGGAAGCTATCCTTAGGACACGCCTTGTTCAAGTCCGTGTAATCCACGCACATCCTCCAAGTCCCATTCGGCTTTTTCACAAGAACAACATTGGCCACCCAATCTGGGTAAAAGCATTGCCGAATGAAACCGGCGTCCAGCAGCTTTTTCACCTCTGCTGCGGCCGCCTGATTCCTCTCTTCTCCATGATTTCTCTTCTTCTGGCGGACAGGCTTTATCAAAGGATTCACAGCCAACTTGTGCACGGCCAGATCAGGACTTATTCCTGGCATTTCACCAACTTCAAATGCAAACAGATCTTTGAATTCACTTAACAACTGAACCAACTCATCCCCGAGCAATTCCAAGGCTATAGTGCCGACACTAACCGTCCGTTCTGGGTGGTTGGAGTCAAGCACTATATCCTGGTGGCTGCCGGCCGGCTGAGGCCTCAACTCATCTGGCCGGCCGACAGTCATTAGTTGCTAGGCTTCTTCAGCCCTGGTCGCCTTACGCTTTTGGCCGACCTGGTATGCTGGGAGTGAGGTTCCTTCTTCCTTAATCTCGGAAAACTTCGGGCCGCGTGCTGTTGGCTTTACGGCCAGCTGATTACATTCTTTGGCCATTTTCTGACTTCCTTGAATTGTTCCAATTTTTCCATCCGACCTTTCAAACTTCAGCAACATCAAATGGGGCACTATGACCGCCTTGGCTGCATTGAGAGTGGGACGGCCAAGGATTACATTGTACCCGGTCAACTCTTTGACAACAAGGAAGCGGACGACCATGTCTCTTCCTTCACCCTTCTGACCAAAACGGATGAGAAGGTCAATCCGTCCAACTGGGTGAATGACACTCCCCCCAAACCCTACTAAGGGGTGAGTTATGTCTTGGAGAGCATCTTCTGGGAAGCTTAGATTCCTCAAGGCAGAGAGACTTATGATATCGGCCGAACTGCCTGTATCAATCAATATCCGGCCAACCTTCAAATTTGCTATTTTCATAACAAAGACCATGGGATCATTGTGTAAGGCTCTGACCTCTCCACGGTCAGCCTCACTTATGATCACTTCGGGAAATGGCTCGGCCTTGACGGCGTCCGTTTGCATCACATTTGACAGGTTTCGGGCATCCTGCTTGATTCCTCTCATGGTAGGGCCGCCTGAAGCAAAGCCTCCTGATATGACGGCCACAAAGCCTGAATCAGTGCTATTCCCATCATCTTCCTTGTCATTCCTCTTTTCACTTTGTTGATTTTTCTCGGACGTGTTGTCTGTCCGCTTGAAGTTGAATTTGGACTTGGTCACATAAGGTTTCAGCAGACCCTTGTCGGCCAACTTATCCAACAGTCTCTTCAAGTTGATACACTCATTCGTTTCATGACCCACATCCTTGTGGTAGTGACAGTACTTGTTCTTGTTTCTGTATTGGGCCGAGCCTCTCAAAGGCTGAGGCTTTTCAAACTCAAACTTGTCTTTTATCTCCATCAAAATGGAGTAACCATCCTTGTTAAACTCATACTGAGGCTCGTACGTCTTGCTTTTCTTTGACTTGGGTTGCTTGTCATCAGCTACCCAGATTTCTTTTCTTTTGTTTCCTTCTTTCTTTTGACCGGCCGAGTCTTGCTGAGAAGATTGCTTCTTCTCAGCCCCCTTGGCCGGCTGTTCTGATTTGGTGAGCGAACAAAAATCTGCGGCCTCAATATAGGCTTCGGCTTCCCGCAATACACCTGCGTATGACCGAATCTTCTTTCTCACCAAATCAAACTTGAAACCATTATGCCTTAATCCCCGGAGAAATTCTGAGTAAGCCATTTCATCCGAAAGATTATGAATTTGGGCTTTTTCTTGGTTAAACCTCTGGACGTACGAGCGTAGTCCTTCATTCTTTCCTTGGACAATTGTAGCCAAGTTGAGACTTGTCTTTCTTGGTGGGATGTTGTATGAGAAGTTTCCCACGAACAACAAACTGAGGGTGGTAAAGCAATTGATGCATCCGGCTGGAAGGCTGTTAAACCAGTCCTGGGCCACCCCTTTGAGAGTGGCCGGGAAACATCTGCACCATGTAGCATCGTCTACACTTTGCAAATACATCAAGTTCCTGTACGAGGTAACATGCTCTTCTGGGTTGCCCGTACCATCATAGGCACCCACTAGCACACTCTTCACTTTTGCTGGTTGAGGTGAGGCTAGTATGTCTTGCGAAAACGGAGGCGGCTTATCCCCCAAATTCAACAAACGCATCTGCCAATCAATAGGCTGAGGCTGAGCGGACGTTCCAGCCAGGTAGGGAGTCTAGCCGAACATCTGAGCATACGGTCCATATTGCCCAAAAACTTGGGGAGTTGGTTGTACCAGCCCATTGAGTACTTGAGGAGGCTGAAATTGCAGTGGCGGAATTGGACGTGGAGTAATAGTATGACTCTTGCTGGAAGCAGCCGTGTTGGTGTATTGAGAGAAAGATTGGTTGGAGGCTTCATCCGGCATGGTTGGGGTAGAGGCCGTGTCAGAGTATGCGGCCCTCTCCCTTTGCCTGTGCCGAATGTAGTCCCTTGCGTCTTTGAAACGCTGTGACGGCTCAGTCTCAACCCTTGTTGGCTGTCTGCCCCTCCCCCCAGCCGACTGTGTTTTCGCCAGCAGGCTAGAGAAATTGGTCCGTGGGACTCGGGGAGACTTTCCATGCGGCCGGCGGAACGGGGTATTGCCAGCATCAGTTGCATTGGTCTTGTTGTTGGCTTTCTTAGAAGCGCCTCCTCCCCCCTTTTTCTGGACAGCCGCCAACTCCTTGCGGAGCTTGGTTAGCTCGGCCATCAAGGTAGCTGGCGTGACAGGAGGAGGTTCGGCCTCTTCAAATGAGGCCGTCAAAGGATCACTAGAATGTATGGTTGTACGTAAGTCCTCTACATACCCATCTTCTCCTGGTCGAGGACCAATATTAGGTGTCTGACCATCTTTTGCCATAACGGACGAGTATCCCCACAGACGGCGCCAAATGTATCGGGGTTTTTTGTGATCTCCTCGGATACTGGTCACGCTCTGCTGGCAACGAGACTCGGACACCTGCAAAACAACGAATATTCCGTTTATCGGAATATTCGCCTCCGACGATCAAGTTAGAGATCGGTAATCGGAAAAGCTAGAGAGAGAAAGTAGAGAGAAGTTGGAGCTCTTTAATGCTCTTTTTTAATGTTGTCTGAATTATCCCCCTCCCATCATAAATGATTGGGGTATTTATAGGGATGGGAGCATGTGCCCCTTTAGGGTTTATTCCCCTAGAATGTCGTGACATGATTGGCTGCGCAATCAGGGGCTGCCACGTGTCATGGGGGGCGCCGTTTTACGGCTTTCAAGGTTTTTCTCGAGATTTGGGCCTGAGGTCATCAGGCCCCTTTTTCTCTTTCTGATACTTTATTAGGGCATTTGGAGATGGCTGACGCGTGTCACCATGACAGGTGAACACGTGTCTCAATCTAACAGGGCCACGTGTCGCCTATTCATTGGGCCACGTGTCACAATCAGATTGGGCCACGTACCTGGGGTATTTTTACCCTAAACAAGAACTGTTTGAGGGTTTGGCCCCAAATCAATTATACTCTATTTAATTTAATTTAATTATATTTTAATTATTGTTTAATTAATTTTCCTTGAAGTTACTAACGCGTTCATTATTTTTATAGTAGCAAGCATACAAAATCAAAGTAAGTGATGAGTGACATTTATGGCACTCATTTGATCTCTTTTTGGATGAATTTCATTTCATTTTATTATTATTTTCTTTAGTTTTCCTTAGTTTTATTCTTAATTTCTTCATTTTATGCTTTTCATAGTTAGTTTCTCTATTTTATGCATTTTCTAGTTTACTTGTTATTTTTCCCTTTTATTTGCTTTTTCTCCTTTGTTTGTAGGTTGTGACTGATTGTCCAAGAATTCCGGAGCTTCCTCTCCATGGTTTTCATTGCTTTTTATGCCTTATGCTTGTGCAAAGAGTTTCAAGTCAAGGGGGATCCGAGGAGCAAGCTTCAAGACCTTGGTTGTACACTTTTCATGGCTTATGTTCATCAATAATACCAAGGAAGTTGCTGCCTACCTTGTCCTCCATCACCATCATCAAGGGTGTGTGCACCCCATGAGCTAGGACGAAGAGAAGAGAGGGAGTTTACCCAGTTTGGTCCGGGCGCAAACGGGGGGTGTGCGGCCGCACATGTGTCAAGTGCAGCCGCACATCTGGTGCGTGCGGGCGCACCTAGATGGGTATATTTCCCGTGCGCGCCACTCTCTCTCCTACGTGCGACCGCACCGGCGTGGGTCTATTTTTGGGCGTGAAAACCGACCTCCTCTTTGTATATATAGTTATTTCCTTCTATTTTGGCTAAGTTTTTTATTAGGAATTCATTAAGCAAATGAGATCTTAGTTTTTGATTTGAATTTTAGAGAGAGAAACTCAAGAATTGAAGAGAGAGAAACTCATGGTTTTTGGTAGATTGTTCAAGAATTGATCTTTTGATCAAAGTTTGTAAGGATCTTTCATCTTTGATTTCAATATCAGTTTGTTTTTAGTTGATTTCATTTGTTTTTCATATTATTGTTGATTGATTGAAGGTTGTTTGATGCTTGATTGTTGATTAATTGAAGTTTGATTGATTGTTGATTTGATCTTTGATTTCTAATATGTTGATGATGAAATTGATGATTAGTATAGTTTTGATCTTAATTTCCATGGCTAGTGTGTAGTTTACTAGCTAGGGTAATGGTGAAGCATGTATGAGTGATGGATTAGAGTAATTTGGGGATAATTAATGGAGTTGGTGATATGATTAAACTTGGTTGATGATTCATGTGCATGTGTGTAATTGATTGAAGCTTGGCCATCTTTAATTGGTGCACTAGATTGCATTGTAAGCTTGATATGATACGGATCATTGATTAGTAACTTGCAATTTCTCGATTGAGGTATCTTGTGACGTTTCCTAGTTAGTGTTTAGCGTAGTTGGCGCTAGTTAGACCACTAGGAGAAATATCTTGGTATGCTCTTTTGGATACATATTTGATCTTCCTTCATATCACTTGACTTAGTTGGTTTGACCACCCAAATTACCTTTCTCCATTGCAATTACATGTGGATCCATTCCCCTAGTGTCTTTTATATTGATTTTATACAAGTTCCTTGCATTGATTAGCTCTAGCTCTAGTTCTTACCATAAACCCCGCATTTGACTTCGGAGTAGCTTGACAATAGGCAATATACATTCAATTTCCATTCCTTTGGGTTCGACCTCGACTTACCACTACACTTTCATAGGGGTTTGTTGAGTTATAAATATTGTTTGATTGGGTGGGGAGGTAGCCCAACGACCTACCGTTTCCGCGCCCATCAAAATGGCGCCGTTACCGGGGAATGGTGTCTTGAGTGCATATTGTTGTTGAGTCTATTTCACTTTATTTGCAAAATACAAAAAGATTTTACTCTTTAGGCTACACTTGTAGCCGTGCTACTAATATTTTCTTTGAGTTTTGTATGCATAGTTCCCGAGATCGTTCAATTGTTCCCTTTGATCCGGAGATTGAGAGAACTCTCTCAAGGAGGAGAAGGGCAAACAAGTCATTGGATTATAGTTCTTCAAGCGAGGAAGAGATTGAACAAGAGCAAGTCATGGGAGAAAATCCGAGAGTTGCCTTGAAGGAATTAGGAGTGCCCGGTGCATATAGGTTTGAGAGCGGCATAGCTCCACCTACAACACCGACAAACGACTTTGAAATTCGGCCGGCAATGATCACCTTAATTGAGAGGAGACAATATAGTGGGGCTAAGAATGAGAGCCTATTGAACCATCTTAAGGAGTTTGAAAAATATTGCAACACAATCAAGGTCAATGGAGTGTCTCAAGAGTTTATCCGCCTTATGTTGTTCCCTTTCTCTCTCATAGGAAGATCTTTGGAATGGCTAGACAAAGAAGTGAAGCCTAATTCTTTGAGAACGTGGGATGATGTCACTAAAGCTTTCTTGTCCCGTTTCTATCCTCAAAAGAAGACGGTGGAGGCAAGGGCTTTACTTCAAGGGTTCAAGCAAAAGCCAAATGAGAGTCTCTATGAAGCATGGGAAAGATTCAAGGAGTATCAAAGAGAATGTCCTCACCACGGAATTCCAGCATACCAAGTGATCCAAATCTTCTATGGTGGTTTGAGTCCTCAAGGCAATTCATGCCTTGATGGAGGGGCCGGTGGTCCAATCATGAACAAGACCGAAGAAAAAGTTGTGGACATTATTGAGGATGTGGTGACTTATTATAGAGATTGGCAAGATGGGGAAAGAGATTCTTCAAGCAAGAAATCTTCATTGTATTCGGTGGACCATCTAAATGCAATCAACAATCTTTCCTCTCAAACGACAAACTTGGGAAAGGAGGTGACCGCAATCAAAGCCAAGTTGGAGAGTGTTTCTTCCTCTTCTCAAGCTTCGAATCTTCCCTCCCAATTTAAGGGGAGAGGTACTTCTTCTCACTCTCAAACCCCTCCCACTTCACAAAATATGCCTATAAGATGTTTGTTTTGTGATGCATGTGGATCATATGATCATGACTCTAGCAATTGCAATAATGAATGTGTTGATGAGTTTGATAACAATGAGTGTGAGCATGTGAATTTTGTGTCAAACAACAATGTTCAAAGGTTTGATAATCAAAGAGGTCAACGGAACAAGAATTACCAAAACCAAGGCAATTTTGACAACTATAATCATGGTGGTTATAAGAACCAAGGGAATCAAGGTTCTCGTGGTAACCATAATAACCAAGGTTATAGTGGCCAAAATCAAAGCCAAAATTATGGTAATCAAAACAAAGGCTATGGTAATCAAAACCAAGGTTATGAAAATCATAACCAAGGTAATGGTAGCCATAATCAAAGTGGTGGTAACCATAATCAAGGTTATGGTCAAAATCAAAATAGGGGTACTTGGAACAATCAAGGAAGGGCCAATTTTCAAAACAATTCTCAAAGTGGTCCCCCACCCAGATTTGTTCCAAAGACTCAAGGTGAAAATTCCTATTTACAACCTTCTTCTCCTAGGACTAATTTGGAAGAATTGATTGATAATCAAACCAAGATCATTAACACCTACATGGCGGTTAGTGATAAGAAATTCAATGAAATGATGACTCACAATAAGATGCTTGAGACTCAAATAACCCAACTAGAAAATACTCTCAAGGATTATGCTAGTCCTTCTTCTTTACCTTCCCAAGGTGTTGAACCGAAGAAACCCGTGTATTCTATTACCACTAGTTGTGGAAGTGACCTTAGTGAGGGAGTTTCTTGTTCAACGGAGGGAGAAGATGAGAGGAGTGCTTTGGAGAATGAAGTTGAGAGGGTCGAGTCCAAGGAAGTTTATTGTGAGGATGAGGAAAAAAAAGAAAGTGTTGTTGAAAAGATGTGTGAGGAAGAGAGATTTCCCGATCTACCTTATCCCTAAAAATTCTTAAGGTTCAAAATGGATGAGCAATTTGGGAAGTTCCTTGAAGTTCTTAAGGAAGTTCATGTTTCCACACCCTCTACCGAGCCAATTCCCGAAATGCCTAAGTACTCTAAGTTTCTTAGGGAGATAATAGAGGAGAATGAAGATTGTAATGACGGCAATTCGGTGGAAGGAGGAAAGTGTTTTAGTGCTTTTGTCCATGGTGAGCTTCCGGAGAAAATGGAGGATCCGCGAAACTTTTCAATTCCTTGCAAGATCAAGAAAATGATGTTTGAGAATGCTCTATGTGATTTAGGGGCTAGTGTGAGTATCATGCCTTATTCGGTTTTCAAAAGACTTGATCTAGGTGAGCTTCAACTATCCAACATAACCCTTCAATTGGCCGATCGCTCTATTAAGTTTCCTAAGGGGAGAGTTGATGATGTCCCTCTTAAGATTGGAGAGTTTGTTTTTCCCGTCGATTTTGTGGTTTTGGAGATTGAGGAAGATGAACATATTCCAATCATCTTAGGGAGACCTTTCTTAGCTACCTCGGGAGCTTTGATAGATGTGAAAGGAGGCCGCATTACTTTGAGATGTGGTAAGCAAAAGGAGAGTTTTAAGTTGAAACCAATGCATGAATCTCTATCTTTTGTGTAAGATATAGCATGTGCTAGTCTTTCTCGTTCTATTGATAATGTATGCATGGTTTATTCTTCTACTAACAATGCTCTTGAGAATTTTGATGATGTTTTTGCAAGTTTTGATAGCATGAAGGTTAGTGAAGAAGATTTTATGATTCCCAAGCCAAAGGATGAGGAGGAAGTTGAGATTCCAAGTTGGTTTGAGCTTATTTCTCAAGAAGAAGAGAAAGTTTCTATGGTTGTGGATGTTGAAGTTCCATCTACTATGAATAAAAAGCCGAAGAAAAAGGCTCGTGATTCAAAGAAATTGAGAAAAAGAAAGAAGTTGAGAAAAGAGAAAAGTGAATTTGAGAAGAATTTTATGGAGGTTTCATCAAGCAATAATGAGAAGTTGCTTAAGATTGAAGAGGATTTTTCTCTTTCAACTACCTTTAAGAAGGTGGTGTTCTTTGACCCTCCAAGATTTGGAGGAAGGGTCGAGCTTAGGACCTTAAGCAAGCGCTTCCCGGGAGGCAACCCGGAGATTCTAACTTTTCCTATTGGTTTTTGAGTTTTCTTGTTTTTGTTTCTTTCATTACCTTTTTGTTTCTTTCACTTTTCTACTTGTTTGGATTTTTAGGATGAATTTTGCGGGATTGGATATCTTCAAGAATGCATGGTGAATGGAAGGTGTTTGCGACACTTATCATGAATGTGTTCGATTCCGATCAAAATTTGAGGTAAAAGGGGTAAGAATTTTAGAGAGGTAAGATAGGAAATTCATGTTTTAAAGGTTGGAGGAAATTGATACTTAGTGAGTTTTTGTGGTGAGCACATGAATCTTTATCTTTGAGCTCTTTAAAAATGTTTTAGCTACTGCCTATGGTGTTCCTCATCACTATCATGATTCATGTGCGCACCCAAATAGGCAGTAAGTATCAAAGAAAAGAAAAAAAAATAGAATGAAGAGGCACGCTGATGTGCAGCCGCACACGCACATGGTGCGGGCGCACATGCTGCGTGTGCGGGCGCACACCAGCTTGGCGCGGCCGCACGTCCTGCGCCGTGCTCCCTTCTTATTCTCCTCCTTCTTCTTCTTCTTTTCATTTCCTCATTTCACCTTATTCTATCTCACGGCAATCCTCCATCAAACCCTCCTTGTGCGCACCTCCTCGCTCATCATTCACCATAAAAAATCCTTCAAATCCTCACAAAAATCACTCCATTTTCATCCAAATTCACTCACAAACCTTCCTACACATAAAATTCCTCACATTTTGACCCAAATTTCACTCATTTTCTTTCCTACATTGGTGAACGAAAATTTGGGGCATTTGTTTGGGATTGAAATTGGTGGCTCAAACTTGGTTAATCTTGCATCTTGTATGGTATAATCACTTATCCTTGCTTTAATTTTGTCAATTATATCATAATTTTGCTAAGATTGAAATTTTGTATGAACATGAATAGTGTAGTATGGGTTTTGTGATTTTTGATGATTGATCTTGATATTGGATGTGATTTTGTGATGTTTATTGATTGATTTTGCATAACATTATGTTGTTTGTTGGTTTTGTAGCAATTTTCATCATCCTTGGTTGATAATTTGTGAGTTTGAATTTTGGAAATTGGGTAGTAAGTGTTGATTGTTGGTATTGGTTATTGGTTGTTCTTGAATTGATTGAAAGAAGTTATTCTTGGATAATTGGTGTATTTGATTGGATTGGAATTGATTTTGGTGGAAGAAAGTGTGAAGTTGTGAATTGGAGAATTTGGTAGTAAGTTGTGATTTTGGTGTGGTGTTCTTTGGTTCTTTGGTATTGCTCTTTGATTGTTGTTGGTGATTTTCCCTAAGCCAAAAACATGTCTAAGATCCTCAAGAAACTCACCAAAAAGAGAAAGACCGATGTTACCATTGAGGAACCTCGCCCAAGTACTTCTTCTAGGCCTAGCACTTCTTCTAGGCCAAGTACATTAAACCCCTCCTCCTCTCAAACACGACCACCCACCTCTCTTCCCAAAAAGAAAAACTTCACAAACGAACAAAAAACCTTCTACCAACAATTGAAGGAAGAAAGAACCCTTAAACAGACCCGCCACTATCTCCAGCGTGATATGGTTAAATTGGGGATAGATGATGATGTGAGGTCTTTGCTCTTGAATCTGCGAATGGGGTCTTTCATCAACAATGCCTATCGCACCTACAAGGAGCCAACGTTGGAGTTTTTGGCTACCTTGGAACTTGTGCCCTTAGGAGGGAAATATAGGGTGCGTTTCCAAATATTCAACCACTACTTTGATCATTCTTTGGAAGAGTTCAACGTGGCTTTGGACTTTGACCCCCATGGGGATATCTTGAACATTGAACATTACATCTTCCCGGAGTACTACCATAACTCTTGGTGGGAAGATATTTCGGGTGGGAATGAATTCATCACCAACAAAGCCATGATCTCTTCGGTGTACCAACCTTGCCTTAGGGTTGTGCACCGCCTTTTGGGATATGTGTTGTTCCCTAAGCAAGAGTTGGGGAAGATGAGCAAGCTTGAGCTCAAGGTGCTATGGTTGTCTACTCGCCTAGAGTATGTGGGCCGATTGAACTTGGGGTACATTTTCGCCCAATATTGTGTTGATCTTCGAGGCCGGAGCATGGGAGAGATTCCATGCGGGGGCATGGTGACTAGGCTTTTGACTCGCCTCCGCCTTGACCAATATCTTCCCTTTTGCAAAGAGATTGGAGACAACACCACCCTATACCTCAACTTGAGGCAATTGGGTCAAATTCAATTCATCTCCAAGAACTACAGGGATGAATGATAAGAGTGGTTAAGGAACAATGAGCATTGGTGCTTTTTGCCTAACCCCGGATTGACTTCATTGGGCCGGATCAACAACGACAATGTTTGGCATGTCCCTAGTTCTTTTCGGCGTCCCAACTTCGACTCCGATGAGGATGATGATGAAGAGCTCCAAGGAGCCCAACAACAACAACAACAACAACAACAAATTCCACAACAACAAGTTCCTCAAGAACAACAACAAGAAGGGCAACATGCTTATGAAAATGCTGACATGAGGGCTCTTAGTGAGCAAATGAGTGGATTGAAAATCTATTTGGACGGCATGTATGATCAAGATTTTGGGGCTATCTACGAACAATTGACAGGTATCCAAGAAATGCAACAAGGTATGTTTGCACAACAACAACAAATCAATGATGCGGAAGTTGACCGCGGGAACATTTTTCCCACGGTTAACTATTCGTACTTCCCGCCCCAACAAGGTCCTCTACCTTTATATGGGCATCCATATTGGTCGGGTCCTTCCGACCCCGAAACCGAGCGTTGTTTCTACCCGGATGAGCACGGTAACTATGATTACAAGGCTCCGGGTGGATGTGACTATAGGGGTGATCCTAACTACCCCCATGTCCATGACAACCACCCTTACGAACTAACCTTGCCCGATAACTTCACCCCTCTTGCTCCTTGGCAACAAGATCTTTTCAAGGGGCATTATGGGTGGCCCGAGGGTTACACCGGAGGATGGGAGCCTTACCCTCATCCCTTCGATAGGGCCAGGCCTAGCGGTAGTGGTAGTGTGAAAGGAATGGTGTCCTTCGAACAAGTGTATTATTCTGATAGCGGGTTCAGAATTATTAGAAAGCTAATATATTCAGTAAGGTCAAGTGATCGGAATGCTTGGGTGGAGGCCGCTTCCGATCAGTAATATTAATATAATTAATATTACAGCTTAATCTTGACTGAACCCTTCGGGTCACACCCAAGCAAATATATGCGAACCAACTCGACGAATTAATTCGGAAGAAATTAATTCGTCGCCTGAGTGTTAAATATTTAGACGTCGGTAATTCGAGCTTAGAGCGTCGAAACCGATTGTAGGAAGTCAAGTCTAAATGATAAAAGACGAGACGCGCAAAATAATATTAAATCGACCATATTCCCGAAAATACCCCTAGCATCGGAGTGCCCCGAGCATCCGAATGCTAGGGTCAAGACGAGCTAGCACACCGTGCTAGCAGCCACAGCCAGCCGCGGCTAGGCACAGCAGTAGCCGCGCCGCGGCAGCACCAAGCCGCAGCAGCAGCTGGTGCGGGCTGGGCTCGGGCTTGGTGCGGGCTGGTGCGGGCCGGGCTCAGGCTTGGCTCGTGGCTTTGCTTGGGCCATAGGGCCGTGAATAAGGGGAAGCTTGGAATATGGGAGTAAGTGGGAGAGGACATGTGGCACAGGAGAGTATTAAGTGGGGAGCAAGTATGGTCCCCTACTCTCCATGTGGTCCTCACCAACCCATCTCACATGGTAATGCCACTTGTAGATTTATTATTAGTTTGCAATTATAATTTAATTTAGCTTTAAATTAATTTGTGGAATTTCATGATCCCACATTGATGGGATAGAAATTCCCACTCATACTTTCCTCTATAAATACCAACCTTGGGATTTGGAGTAAAGTTCTTGAGTGGGAGTTAAAAAGAGCATTCCATAATTTTTGGGAAAACTCTTAAACTCACATAACACTCGGGTTTAGGTCGAACCTTGCTAACCCCAAGGTAGTAGACCTTAAAGTTGTGTTCGCCCATTTGTGGGTGGATACCGTCGGAGGCGCGGCGCTTGACGTGCTAGTAGCTTTCAAGTAAGAGCCCCGATTTTGGGCGAAGCTCGCTTCGAGGGTAAGATTTGTTATCTTTTCTTTGTGAATATGTATTTATGCTTTGTGATTTTAATTATTGCGAGTGGTTCCTCGGGTGGGGGTTGTTTCCGCGGTGAGTGGGAATCATCAAACCCCAACATAGTGGTGGTGGTGATGGTAGTAGTCATTAGTTCCCTTGTGCTTTTTGTGCTTTTTGCCTCCATCCCTTATTTTTTTGATGCTTGTTTTGTATTGCTTGGGATGTTGAGATGTATTTTTATCTAGCTTGGGGGAACTAATGCTAAGCTCGGTGACCAATATTTGTTGTTGTGTACATACCTTAGTTGTTTGCATGTTTATTTTTATTCCTCTTGTTTGATTTTCTCATTTTCTTGATCTCTAAGCTACCTTCCTTGTAGCTAGCTTGTTTGCCCAATTTGCTTGGATGCTTGTTGTTTGTGGTGATGCTTTTCTTGTGATGTTGTTGTTGTGGTTGATCCCTAATATCCAAATCCCTTTAATCCAAAACCCTTTAATCCAAATCCCTTGAATCCAAATATTGTAGTTTAGTTTAGTTCTTTAGTTAGTTTAGTCTTTCTTGCTTTCTTAGTTTCCTTTCATTTATTCCTTTTATTCTTTGATTAGTTTAGCTTTTATTTTCCCTTAGTTGTTTATACTTTCTGCTTAGTTGATTTTCCTTTTATTTGTTGATTTCTTTTCTTTGTTTTGAAGTTACTAACCATTTTCTTTGTTTATAGTTTCTTTTATATTTCTTTTTCTCACTTGGTTTCTTGAAGAAGCTTTTGGATATGGAATGCAACGAGGTGGTTTCTTCTTGCTTCGTTAATTTTTGCTAAGCTTGGAGCCCGGTGAGATCTTTCTTATTTTTCTCTTTATTTTCCTTGGTTGCATAGAATAGGATTAGTTTAGGGGAAGTTGAATGGTTCGAGGATGGATGCTTGTTAACACGTAATGTGTTTGGGATCGATGACAATGATGTCGATCGATCACTTGTTTGTCGATTGGGATTCTTATGTGTTTAACTTGCTTTCTAGTCCATTTCTTATTATTTCTCCTATTTTTCTTTTCTATGTCCCCATTTCTTTTCTATTATTTTCCTTTTCTTTTTTTTTTCCTTTTATTTTTCTTTTCTTATTTGTGGTATGATTTTGAGGCCTTATTTTTTTCATTTTTCTTTTGAATTGAACTTTGTACATTAGACTTGTCTTTTGCATGATTTTCTTCCTAGGTTGTAAAGGTATGCACAGTTTGAGACTATGTTTGGTTGACTCTAGGATAGGTGTATGCTAGGGTAGTTGGTTTGAACTAGGAGGATCATGAAACCGGATTCTACTTGTTTGTGGCATGCTTGGTAGTTGCTCCCTATAGTCAATTTGACACCATTACTGAGTTTTTGCTACATCCTTGTGAGGTTACTTGTTTTTCTAGCCTTCAACATTCTTTGTATGAGCGGCATGGATCCTTGACTATGCAAACCTAATCTAATAAAGCTTGATGTATGATTCTTAAACCCGAGACCGAACTATCTAGGAAGGACAAAGGCACGTTTTTCGGGGTGGTATTTTTCATTTTTGTTATATTTTGTTATTTTCTTTATTTTTGGGTTTACATTTGCCTTCTTGCAACCATTTGTGCCTTATACCTTCTTTTCAAGCCACATCTTTAGTTCTTTGACCTTTTGTTTCATTTTTCTTTCTATTCTTGGTTTTTGTGAAGCAAAATGATCATTAGTGATGGAGTTTGTGGTAGATGAGTTGGAGTTTTGGTTTTTATGAATGCAAGATTGTGATATCATTTTCTTTGTGAATAATGGCAAATATTTGAGAAAAAGCCGTCCTAGTTTATAAAAGGCATGGACTAATAAGTTGCATAATAGAAAAAGCCCTCCGATTTAAGTAAAATGCAAGGACATTGCAAATTCATATAAAAAAAACAAAAAATAAAAAATTGAAAAAGTGAAAATTCAAAAATATTTTGATGTATTCTTTTCTCCTTCTAAGCATTGAGGACAATGCTTCATTTTAGCTTGGGGGAGAAGCGTGTACGCTTTTTGTATATATTTCTTTGTGAGTATAGCTTCAAGTAAGCTTGGGGGTGTTGTTTTTGTTTGGTAATTTCTTGATTGTGGTGTAAGGGATTGATCACCCTTTTGCTTCACTTTTTAGGAAAATCACCAAATTTTAAATTTTAGCCTACCTTCACCCTTTATGCCTTACGTTACTACCTTGGGGAAAGACCTTTCGACCTACATAGTTAAGTCACTATTCGGGGGAGGGCATCATGGGTCATTGCCTAAGGAAAGGGGATGGATAGTCGAGATTGTCGAGTAGCCTAAATAAAATTCTTTTTTCAGTTCCTTCGAGGAATCATTGGGATACTCACTAAGGGGAGATTTGAGACTAGTGGGGAGAACGAGGTAAGATTGTTTGGGATGAACGTGGATTGTGATGTCTAGTTCCTATGCCTAGCATACCCTATGTTTCAATCAACCTTAGATATCTTGAAAAGTGCATACCTTAACTACTTGAGAAAGACTTTTATTCATTTGCATTATAGCCTTTATGTGAGTTCATTTCGCAAAGGTTTTGTTTTCATTTTCTTTTCTTTTATTTTCATGGTTTTGCCTCATTGATGTTTGGTGGAGAGTTATGGGTCAAACTCTTAGGATACCCTTACGAGACCTCACTCGTCCTCATAGGCGACTTTGGGGTTGAAAGGGCTTGTTGTAGCTAAAAACAACCGTGATTCCTACGACAGTGAGTCTTAGTGTATATTCTTATCTTAAGTCTTTCTTTTTCATTTTCAATAAATTTTTCATCCTTGATCTTTCTTGCTTTGTTTTGCTCGAGGATGAGCAAAAGTTTAGCTTGGGGGAATTTGATGAGTGACATTTATGGCACTCATTTGATCTCTTTTTGGATGAATTTCATTTCATTTTATTACTCTTTTCTTTAGTTTTCCTTAGTTTTATTCTTAATTTCTTCATTTTATGCTTTTCATAGTTAGTTTCTCTATTTTGTGCATTTTCTAGTTTACTTGTTATTTTTCCCTTTTATTTGCTTGTTCTCCTTTGTTTGTAGGTTGTGATTGATTGTCCAAGAATTCCCGAGCTTCCTCTCCATGGTTTTTCATTGCTTTTCATGCCTTATGCTTGTGCAAAGAGTTTCAACTCAAGGGGGATCTGAGGAGAAAGCTTCAAGACCTTGGTTGTACACTTTTCATGGCTTATGTTCATCAAAAATACCAAGGAAGTTGCTGCCTACCTTGTCCTCCATCACCATCATCAAGGGTGTGTGCACCCCATGAGCTAGGACGAACAGAAGAGAGGGAGTTTACCTAGTTTGGTGCGGGCGCACAAGGGGGTTGTGCGGCCGCACATCTGGTGCGTGCGGGCGCACTTAGCTGGGTGTGTTTCCCGTGCGCGCCACTCTCTCTCCTACGTGCGACCGCACCGGCGTGGGTCTATTTTTGGGCATCAAAACCGACCTCCTCTTTGTATATATAGTTATTTCCTTCTATTTTTGGCTAAGTTTTTTATTAGGAATTCATTAAGCAAATGAGATCTTAGTTTTTGATTAAAATTTTAGAGTGAGAAACTCATGGTTTTTGGTAGATTGTTCAAGAATTCTCCATTGTAATTGATCTTTTGATCAAAGTTTGTAAGGATCTTTCATCTTTGATTTCAATATAAGTTTGTTTTTAGTTGATTTCATTTGTTTTTCATATTATTGTTAATTGATTGAAGGTTGTTTGATGTTTGATTGTTGATTGATTGAAGGTTGATTGATTGTTGATTTGATCTTTGATTTCTAATATGTTGATGATGAAATTGATGATTATTGTAGTTTTGATCTTAATTTCCATGGCTAGTGAGTAGTTTACTAGCTAGGTAATGGTGAAGCATGTATGAGTGATGGATTAGAGTAATTTGGGGATAATTAATGGAGTTGATGATATGATTAAACTTGGTTGATGATTCATGTGCATGTGTGTAATTGATTGAAGCTTGGCCATCTTTAATTGGTGCACTAGATTGCATTGTAAGCTTGCTATGATACGGACCATTGATTAGTAACTTGCAATTTCTCAATTGAGGTATCTTGTGACGTTTCCTAGTTAGTGTTTAGCGTAGTTGGCGCTAGTTAGACCTCTAGGAGAAATATCTTGGTATGCTCTTTTGGATACATGTTTGATCTTCTTTCATATAACTTGACTTAGTTGGTTTGACCTCCCAAATTACCTTTCTCCATTGCAATTACATGTGGATCCATTCCCCTAGTGTCTTTTATATTGATTTTATACAAGTTCATTGCATTGATTAGCTCTAGCCCTAGTTCTTACCATAAACCCCGCATTTGACTTTGGAGTAGCTTGAAATTAGGCAACATACATTCAATTTTCATTCCTTTGGGTTCGACCTTGACTTACCACTACACTTCCATAGGGGTTTGTTGAGTTATAAATATTGTTTGATTGGGTGGGGAGGTAGCCCAACGACTGACCGTTTCCGCGCCGATTAATAAGGAATCCTGTTCCTTTTATTTCTATTATTTTTCTAACGATTTTATATTGTTGGATTTATTGCTATATTGCTTCCAGTATTAATGTTTATTTATTCTATATTTATTGATCACCAAATTGCATGTTAAAGGGAATATGTAATTGAAAATCACGCTTAATAAGATAATTTGGACAACCGGTTTAGGTTCCTTTAATCTTGTTATTAAATCAAGTAATCACTAATAATTAGAATTACATGTGGCATTAATATTCAACCAATTTAGCATAATAATAGTTTGGAGCAAATTGAATATTTTGTTTCTATGCCTTTGAGATCACGGGAATACTTTTCAATATAAGAATCGAGTAGAGGTCAATACGGGCGAATGTGACTCGATGACTCACTTCATCCCATCATCCCCGATCCTCCTTTCGTGGTTCCGAACCATATGGAGTTAGTAATCTTATGGATTATGAATAGGGTGTAACCTTCACGGGTCAATCGTTGTTGGCTTCGTTGTCCCTTAATCGTGGTTGCCTTATAATGATCCGTGAACAGTTTACAAGTTCCTTAAAAACTTGTTGGCGGCTCCCTACTTTCCTTGTCCCTAATCGTGTCCCTAATCGTTATGTCAATTCTCACTTCCTATGATTGACAAGCATATTCACAACATTCTTTTAACGTAGGCGCACTTCGAACGACGCATACAATTTGGCGACTCCACTGGGGAGGATTCTTGGTTATTTATCGATTTGAGTGATCGGTATTAAATTGAGATGAGTGGATGAGACTTGAAAGATTCTTGAAAAAATATTTCTGTGATTAATTTGGCATTTTTGCATAAGCAAAGACGTTTTAACTAACGTCGCATTTAGATCTGTCCCGTAGGAAAAATTGAACAACTTGATTGCGTACGAAGAAAAAGAGGGTACCAGTCAGATTTCCTGACTGCCGTGTCACGGTGCAGTTTACCGTCTGATGGTGAGCAGCACCATGACACGATGGTCATTGCCGTGTCACGGCAGTCCCTAAATCAGTCCAGTGGCTTATTTTCTCTTCTCGCAGTCAACTTCCTTCGATTTTTCTGAAAAAACGTATGTGTTCTACATACGTCTTAGCCCCGAAAAACGCTCATGGCAATCAGGGTTCATCCGAGTTATTAAATGCACCCAAACCATGGAGTCGAGTTTGACTTCATCACGAACTCACGGAGCTGCCCGTTGGCATACACCCTCAAGGGAGGCTACCTTGCTAACGCGTCCAAACTCTTAACCATGGTACCCTTTTGACACCCAAAGCTTGACCATAGTCGAATATTGAACTTGACCTTAGGTTGAGAACTTTTTGCATCATCGTGACTAAATGCTACGTGATTTATTTGGTGCTAACCCTCATGTGTTTGTTCATTTTGTTTTTGGAGTAATATATGACCGAGGGTTTTTACTTCTACTTAGTAATTAGTACGGACCATAAAATCGATTAAAATCTGGAAAAACGTCACAAAAGGCCTGGAACTGAGCACCGCGTCACATCAAGTCTGTCGTGACACGATGAATAGTGCCGTGACACGGGACTTTCTACTGTCTGACGGTGGACTCTACCGTGGCACGACAGTCAGCACCGTGGCACGGTCCCCAGGATAATGTCCCGTCAGTCCATTTTTGGTTCTATGTGCGTACGTATGTGGTTTATGTGTCCAGCTAGGTGTCATGTATAGCTGTATGGTCATAACACGTGTCCATAACCTCACTTAATCACTCACAAGTCATGTCGAATTCACACAATTTTCCTCGAGTCATACACTATTTTGTTCGTGACCGTACATTAGGAAAGTCTTGCGTTTTTTTCCGTTTTTTTTTTGGGTAAGTCGGATGGTATCCTCCCATACATGCTTTCTTTGTTTTCAAAACTTTTTTTTTTCCTTCTTTCCCTTCTTATTTTCCGGATGGGTCAAGGATAAGTCTAGTCATTAAATGTGCGTTTATTTCAATGTCACAGCACTTGGTCAAGAAGCAGGGGTAGACTGTTACGGTTTGAGTCGCTACCTCAACAACCTAAGAGGCGTACAAGAAAACCACCACAAGCATCCCTACGGAATCCATCTCCTATTTACTTTCAACCAATGGCCACTAAGGAAGATATGGAAAACATTAACCATGCCATTGACAGGTTATCTACTATGATGGAAGCACTCACTACCAGGGTTCACACGGTAGAGCAAAACAATCAAAGCAATGCCGCTGTAGCTGCAATAGAAAAGATCAGAGAACAAATGAGTAAGAACTCCGAAGAGTTTACCTATGTAGAACAACCTGCCACTTCTCTGAACATAAACGACAGGCTCCCTGAGAAGTTTTCCACTGCTGACATTCCTAAGTTCAAGCCTACTGATAACCCAATGTTTCATTTGAAAGCCTTTTCTACAACCATGGCTCTTAAGGGGTTAGATGTGACACTCTTCCCTACTGTGTTCCCTCTTTCCTTGGAGCATGCCTGTCAACAATGGTTCTACTCTCTGGAATCCAAGCACGTTGCAACTTGGGAGGACGTTACTGAAAGTTTCAAGAACCATTACAAGTGTAACATCCAAACCAAAACTTCTGAACGTGAACTCTCCATTGTCAAACAGAAAGAGAATGAAGGCTTCACTACTTATCTAAGCAGGTGGAGGGAAACAGCTGCACTCTTGGTGGATCCTCCCAAGGAGAAGGAGATGGTTTGCCTATTTATTGCAAATCTGACTCATAAGTATAAGCAACAGTTGAAATTCCTGCCACTGAACACTTTTGAAGTTGTATACGATATTGGGATCAATATCGAAGATGAACTGATGAAGACTTCTGGTAGCAACAACAATAATAACAACACTTGGAAAAACAAGAAGAACGACAGTCCTTCTACTTCGTCTTCAAGCCCAATAATGCTACCAACAATGTCAATGATATGCTGGCTCTTAATGGTGCCCCTCAGAGATTCCAAAGGCCAAGGAGGGTTTACACGCCTTTGGGAATGACTTATGATGCCGCTTTTGATCGCTTGCATAGTCAAGGACTGATTATGCCAATTGGACCTTTTCCAGAACCTCGACCAGAGAACAGAACTGCTAGTTATGACCCCAATGCTCATTGCAAATTCCATCAAGGAAAAGGTCATACTACTGAGAAGTGTTGGAAGTTGAAGGATGCGATCCAAGACTTGATTGATGCTAATCAACTTCCTGTCCCTCCAAGGGGCAAGAAGCCTAATATTCAAACAGGTCCTCCTTCTGATGCTTTGGCTATCATAGGGGATGAAGTGTCCTTTGATCTGTCGATACTCATCCAACCTGTGGATGAACCTTTACCAGAAGTTGTTTTTATTTCAAGTTTTAAAGAAGTTAACGGAATTTGGGATAGCGATGATGAAGACGTCTATCTCAAAGACATAGTTTGTTCATCTCTTGGCGCTGTCAATCTGCAAGATAGGAAGAGGTTTGGGGGGACCCTGAAGTCAAGGTTCTCACTAGAACTGGAAGGTTACAGCAACCCACTCCACTTACACCTCCACCGCAGTCACAACCAATAGTTGATGCCATTGACCCTATAAGCAACAATGTGATCAAACAATTGCAAAAGACCAAGGTGGAAATGAATGTTTGGAAGCTGTTGGCTACGTCTCATGAGCATCGGAAGGCTGTGATGAATGCTCTTGTGAATATAGGAGTTGATAGTGATATGACTCCCCAAGGTATAGTCAGCTTTCTCACTACTGAATTGTCAAGTCCTAGTAACTTGATTTCCTTTTCTGACAAGGATTTACCCCTAGAAGGGAATCAACATAACAAAGCCCTACACCTTACTGTGGTGTGTAGGAAAATGAATGTTCCCATGAGCCTAGTTGATAATGGCTCAGCAATCAATGTATGCCCGTTGCGCACTGCAAAGAAGTTGGGAATAAAAGATGAAGAATTAATTCCCTCTACTCAGGGGATCCCAGCTCATGATAATACTCGCCGTCAAGCCGTGGGTAATATCATGTTGGATATCACTACTGGAGCCATTGAACGTCGCACCAAGTTTCAGGTGGTGGACATCAAGGCTTCTTTCAATCTATTGTTAGGTCGCCCTTGGCTTCATGAGTTGAAGGCGATCCCATCATCACTGCACCAGAAAGTTAAGGCTATAGTTGGAGGAGTTCCGATCACCATTGATGCCTCTCCCATGCGCATTCAAGTCATTGATACCCCCATTGTTCATGTCGAGCATGATGAGGAAGATGAGCACCTCTGGGAGTTTTTTCTAGAAGATGTGCTTATGATCGAGGAAGATGAAAAGTGTCACCTCGAGTTTGACCCTTATTCTAAAGCCAACATCAATGCGATTATGTGACGTGGGGAAAACTAGGTCGTTGGGCTAATTCTCCCTAAGCCAAACAAAATTTATAAACACTCAACAAACCTAAATACAAGTATAGAGGTAAGTCAAGGGTTAAACCCAAAGGAACGATAATGCCTAAGTGCTTCCAATTATATGCCTAAGCTAGGTCGAAGACAAGAGATAAAAGGTGGCTCTAACAACTACTAAAACGAGGAAACCAACCAAATATAAGAGCTAGGGATTAGGATCCGCAAATAATGGCAATGAACGATGCAAATTGGAATGGAAAGTCGACTAAGTCAAGCAGTGTGAGGGAAAATCAATCATGCAACCAAAAGAGCATGTCAAGCTATTCTCCTAGAGGTCTAACTAGCGTCAACTACGATAAACTCTAGCTAGGAAACATCATAAGACACCTCAATCGTGTAAATGCAAGCCACAAATCAATGGTACGGTCCATATCAATGTGAACTTACAATGCAATCTAGTGCAATAATCAAAGTTAGCTACTCTCTAATTAATCACACACATGCACATGATCAATCAACCAAGTTTAACCACATCATCAACTCCATCAATTATCCCCAATTTACATCAATTCATTACATCAAAGCTTCACCAAATCCCTAACATAACAACTACTCAAACATTATCATCAATTCTACCAATACAAACATCAATATCCAAAATCAATCATCAAATCATAAAATTCCAATCAAATCAATCAATCAAAACAATGAAAATTAAACAAAGCAATAAATGAGATAGAGTTTAGAAATGCTCACTGATAATAGAGTAGATCTCCAATACAATTGTCACATTTGGATCTTCAATCTCTCAATCACCATTGAAATTCCTCACTTTCTCTCTCTAAAATCTACTCCTAAAATTAACCCTAAACTAGAGAGAGAAGCTCTCAACTAAGCTAAGAATATGATCTAATTGTAATACTACTTGTTTCTCTCTCTACCCAAAAATGGGTATTTATAAATACAAGGAATAGAGAAAAGAAATAAAATAGAAAATAAAAGGAAAAGGAAAAGAAAAGAAAAGAAATTAAAATAAAATAATAAAAGAAAATGGAAAAGAAAAATAAAATAAATAAAAAAGGAAAACTAAAATTAAAAGAAATGAAAAGGAAAAGAAAACGGTTGCTGCAACATTCAAGGGGAAATGATCCCCTGCTTCTCACCGTCTCACGCAACTCATCATCATCAATCAACCTTCATCACAACCATCATCATCATCAATCAACGGCCAACAATTTGCCACGCACAAATGGAGACCCAGCTGTGTGCGGCCGCACTCGTTGATTGTGCGCCCGCACCTGCTGAGGTATGAACGAAGGAGGAGCATCGGCGGTTGCGGAGGAAGATAGGCGCAATAGTGGTGGCGGTTGCTGCTAGAAATAGACGTAGTTGCTGCGTTAATGGAGGTGGAACAGGGGCAGCAATTGCGGAGGAATAGGTGCTGGATTGGTGGCGCAATTAAGGGCAGCAGGGGCTGCTTTGTGGTGGCGGAAATGGAGTGATTGGGCTGCAATTGGTGGCGGGAATGCGTGGCAGCAGGTGGAGTTGTTGCTGGGTGTTGCGGTGGCTGTTGTGTGGCTGGAGTTTGTGGGCAGTGGTGGTGATTGGTGGTGTTAATTGGGGCTGGTTGGTGTTTGCGTGAGGTGGTGGTTAATTGAGGGAGGAGAGGTGGTTGCTGCTGGCGCAATTAATGGGCAGCAGCTGGTTGAAGGTGGCTGGTGCGGTTGTTGGTGTGGCTGCAGTTGGTGTTACGTGGTGAGGGAGTAGTTGTTGGGTGGTGGCTGTGCGGAGCGTGGCTGGAGATGGTGGTGTTGTGGGGTATGGCTGCTGCTTGGAGTTGCTTCAATTGTTGTTGTTGTGTGAGGTAGAAGATGGCAGCAGCTGGAACAGGGGAAAGCAGAGGAAGAGAAGGGAGGAGTTGCTGCCTCCTTTCATCACCATCACTACCATCACCATGATGGTGATGAAGGTTAAACTATGCAGTAGCTAGAACCAATCAGACTTGGAACAAACACCTACAAAGCACACAAAACCGAGGAATAAAAATAAAGTAAAATAAAACTAAAACTAACAAATAAAGTAAAAAAAATAAAATGAAAATGAAAATAAGAAAAGAAAGAAAATATAATAAATCAATCAATCAATCAATCAATCAAAGCCTTAATCCCAAAAGTGGGGTCGGCTAACATGAACCAAATTTGATTATTCCGTGTAGTCATCAACATAAATCTTTCTCCTCCATCCCTTACGATCCAAAACTTCATCCTCACTTAAATCCATGCACTTCATATCCTTCCTCACTCCTTCCAACCAAGTCATCTTTGGTCTCCCTCTTCCTCGTTTAATCCCTCCATGGTCCCACTCTTCCACTCTTCGCACCGGTGCACCCTCGGGTCTCCGTCTTACATGTCCAAACCAACGCAGACGATTTTCCCTTAGTTTATCTACAATGCCCGCCACACCTACTTTCTTGCGAATAACCTCATTTCTGATTCTATCTCTTAAAGTGTTTCCACACATCCACCTTAACATGCGCATTTCCGTAACCTCCATCTTTTTAATATGCTCTTTCTTAGAAGCCCAACATTCTGTACCATAGAGCAACACTGGTCGTATGACAGTCCTGTAGAATTTTCCCTTCAACTTTAAGGGAATGCTGCGGTCGCATAACACTCCCGTGGCCGCTCTCCATTTAAGCCACCCTGACTTAATCCTGTGGGTCACGTCTTGATCAATGTCACCATTCTTCTGGATGATCGACCCTAGGTACTTAAAACATTCACTCATGGTCAAATCCTTTCCATCCAAACTCACCACTTCATTGCGTGTCCCCCTCTGAGTGCCAAAACGACATACCAAATATTCAGTCTTACTCCGACTTAGCTTAAACCCTCTAGATTCCAACCTTTGCCTCCATTGCTCCAACTTGACATTAACCCCATCCTTAGTCTCATCCACCAAAACGATATCATCTGCGAACAGCATACACCATGGAACCTCATCTTGAATTGGTCTAGTTAATTCATCTAGAACCGTTGCAAAAAGAAAAGGGCTTAATGCAGACCCTTGATGCAATCCGATTGTAATAGGGAAATCTTTTGTCAACCCTCCGCATGTCCTCACATTTGTTGACACATCCCGATACATATCCTTAACTAGGTCTACATACCTTCGTGGGATACCTTTCTTCAACATTGCCCACCAAAGTATCTCTCTTGGCACCTTGTCATATGCCTTCTCTAAATCAATAAAGACCATATGAAGATCTTTCTTCTTTACCCTATAAAACTCCATCATTTGTCTTATCAAATGGATTGCCTCCATAGTAGATCTCCCAGGCATAAAACCAAATTGGTTATCTGAAATGCTTGTGCATGCCCTCAACCTTTGTTCAATCACCCTTTCCCACAACTTCATAGTATGGCTCATAAGCTTAATTCCTCGATAGTTAGAACAATCTTGAGCGTCTCCTTTGTTTTTATAAACCGGGACCAAGGTGCTCTTCCTCCAATCTTGTGGGATCCTTGTAGCCGTCCATATCTTGTTGAAAAGGTTTGTTAACCAATCAATACCAATCTTACCCAAACACCTCCACACCTCTATCGGTACCCCATCAGGGCCAACCGCCTTCTTAGGTTTCATCTTCCTCAGTGCAATCTCCACCTCTACTCTCCTAATCCTTCGCACATACTCCATGTTGATTTCTTCATCACTCATAGAGGTATCTCCTATCACAACTCCATTACTTCCATTAAATAATTCATCGAAGTACCCCTTCCACCTGTCCTTGATGCCCTCCTCTTGCACTAGGACCATTTGGTTCTTATCTTTGACACACTTCACCATGCCAATATCCTTCCTTGCCTCTTGTCTTCTCTTTGCCATCTTATAAATGATCCTTTCTCCCTCCTTGGAATCAAGCTAAATCTATAAAATCTAAAATAGAGAGAAAACAACTAAAATAAAGAAAATATAATAAAATGAAAATAAAATAAAATAAGGAAAATGAAATAAAAATAAAATCAAATAAACTCAAATAAAATAAAACTAAATCTATAAAATCTAAAATAGAGAGAAAACAACTAAAATAAAGAAAATAAAAGAAATAAAAGAGAAAATACTAGAAAACCATAGAAATGCTCAAAAGCCGTAAAATAAGAGAACAAAGGTAGAATAGAGAGAGAAAGCATAAAACCGAGCATTTATTGAGCAAGAAAGCAATGAAAAGAGGACAAAAAGGACCTAAATGCTCATCAAATGTGTGCCATTTATGACACACATCAAATACCCCCAAGCTTACCTTTTGCTCGTCCTCGAGCAAAACAAAACCAAGGGAGTGAAAATGACGAGCTTATTAAAACAAACTAGAGAAGAGACGAGATGAGAATATACACTAACTCACTGTCGTAGGAATCACGGTTGTTTTTAGCTACAACAAGCCCTTTAAACCCCAAAGTCGCCTATGAGGACGAGTGAGGTCTCGTAAGGGTATCCTAAGAGTTTGACCCATAACTCTCATAGCAATACAAACAAGGCAAAGCATGAAAAAGAAAACAAAATACAAGAAAAGCAAACAAATGTTCATGAAAGGACTTTTGCAAATGTACAAGCACAAGTGGATGCAAATCTCTCTAAACAAGTAAGGGAGTGCACGTTCCAAGATACCCAAGGTTGATTGAAACATAAATATGCTAAGCATAGGAACTAGCTTTCACAATCCACTTTCATCCCAAACAATCTTACCGCGTTCTTCCTAATAGCTTCAAATCGACCTCTAATGAGCATCCCATTGATTCCACGAAGGAACCGGAAAAAGAGAACTTTTAGGCTACTCGACATCTTGACTTTTGCATCCCCTCTCTATATTCCTAAAACTCACATTCCTCTCCACCGATGAATGACTCAACCATTTAGGTCAAAAGGTCTTTCCCCAAGGTTGTAACGTAAGGCAATAAGGGAGAAGGTAGGCTAAAAGTTTGAAATTTGGTGGTTTTCCTAATAGTGAAGCAAAGATTGCGCATATCTTTACACCAAGACTAAGTTATCACCAAACAAAAACAACAACACCCCCAAGCTTATTCAAAGCTAAACTCACAAACATATACACAAAAAGCGTGAGAACGCTTCCCCCCAAGCTTAAATGGAGCATTGTCCTCAATGCTCAAAAAGGGAGAAAACTCACATCAAAATATTTTTGATTTTTCATTTTTCACTTTTTTTTTCTCTTTTTTTATAATGCTTTGTCCTTGCCTCTTTTAACATTGGACGGCTTTTTCGATTTTGCACTTATTTGTCCATGCCTTTTACAATATAGGACGACTTTTACTCATACTCATTTGCCATTATTCACAAAGAAATCATAACACAATCTTGCTGTCATAAGAACCAAACATTTCAACTTCTCCACCACAAACTCCATCAAGAATGATCAATTGCTTCACAAAAACCAAGAAAAGGAAGAGAATGAAACAAAAGGCCAAAGATCTAAAGATGTGGCTTGAAAAGAAGGTATAAGGCTCAAATGGTTGCAAGAAGGCAAATGTAAACCCAAAAATAAAGAATGAAACAAACTATCCTAAAAATGAAAAATACCACCCCGAAAAAGGTGCCTTTGTCCTTCCTAAATGGTTCGGTCTCGGATTCAAGATCTATGAGTCAAGTTTCAAGATTAGGTTTGCAAGAAGTCAAGGATCCATGCCGCTCATACAAGTAAGGTAGAAGGCTTGAAAAACATAGAACTCACATGGTTGTAGCAAAAACTCACTATTGGTGTCAAATCGACTATAGGAAGCAACTACCAAACATGCCACAAACAAGTAGAATCCGGCTTCAAGTTCCCACTAGTTCTAACCAACTACCTTAGCATGCTTTATCCTAGAATCAACCAAGCGTACTCTCAAACCGTGCACACCGTTACCATTTAGGAAGAGAAGCATTCAATTATACAAGTCCAAGTGTTATTATGTCCAAAGCAAGAACAAAACAACACACATTGCAAATTTGCCTTGATAGAAAGGAAAATCTTTTTCGAGATTTTCAAAATATAAGAAACATGGAAAAGCATATACAAAGGTGCATAACACATGAGGATCAACATCCCACCAAACATGATAGAATACCCTCCCCCAAGCTTGAATGAGACAATACACTCAAACATAAATCATATAATCCATGGGATGGGCAAACAAGGAGATTAATCCAACAAACCAACATATGTCCAACAAGTCATCATCCACAAGAGAAAGAGCAAGGAAAGATATTACCGGATATTAGGTGGGTGTAAATACCCGCAAATGACCCAATTAAACCTTTCATAGCTAATTTCTCAAGAATTGAACCTTGTTTTCCATATGCTCGCAAAGATAGGAGTCAACCTTCCTTGATTCTTGATCCAAATCGAAGCACCAAATTATATCAAGTCATGTACCTAGCAAAAGGCACACAAAAATTTCCATGAGAGAAAATCTATTCTTAAAACAAAAGGAAAATCTAATCTAAAACACGGGTTACTTCCCGAGAAAGGCTTGCTTAAGGTCCAAGCTTGACCGCTCTAGTAAAATAATAATTCAACGATCGCAAGAGCTTGTCAAATGCACTACTACACATTTCATATGATAGAAGGTAGGCAAATGACGGAAGAAAAACGTGCAACAAGATCAATGCACGCAAGTGAGAAGGGAGGTGCCAAAAGAAAGAAGAAGAAGGATCAAAAGGAAAAACAAGAAAATAAGAAGATGAAGGGGGAAAAGAAAAAGAAAAAGGCAAATCCTCCTCACTATGATATTTTGGGTGGCAACATCACCCTCTTCCTCAATTGGAGACAAATGACCCACATGCAAATCCTCATAGACAAAAGGGTCCCCAATGGGCTTACCAACAAAGGAAGGGAGAAAAATAGGGCAATAGGGGATGTGGTCAAACTTTGGAGAGAAAGGGGGATGAGAAATAGGTAAAGGGTTCGCGACTTCCTCAACACAAGGTCTCACATCGCCAATGAGGGCATGAAAATCAATCATAGAATCCGCAAAAGAAGAACACTCATGATCACCATCTCCCTCAAACATCCAACTCCCAAGAGGAACCACATAATCTCCTCCACTACCTTCATGACAATAGCTCCCTCAACTTCCTTAAAGCCTAGAGTCTCAAAACCATGCATGAATGGAGGCAAATTCACTTCAAATTCATCTCTTTCCCATGAAGCTTTCTTAATCAACTTGTTTAAAAGGCTATGGCTATTCCTTATGCACTCAATAAACACATTTGACATAACCTCAAACGAGTCCAAATACTCATGGATAGAAGAGTCGCATTCACACACTTGAGACTCATCACAAAGGGTTGGAGGGTTGGGAATTTCAAATTCAACACTCTCTTCTCTCGCAACTCCTTCACCATCACTCATATGCTCACCAATGGTATCCTCACACACTCTTGGTTGCTCAAAATCACCATCATCATCCTCAACACACACATTGGGTTTGTTATTTTCACATACAAGCATCAAAGATGACAATTGGCTTTTTAGCTCTTCATTTCTCCTTCTTTCCTCCTCAGAACGCTCCTCACTCTTTTTCATCATCTCCAATTGACTTCTCAAAAAATTAAGAGTAGACTTCATTTTAGGCCCAAGATCATCACTAAGCTCAACATGCCTAATTCGAGTTTCCAAGGTAGCAATAAGAGATTCAAAGGATGTAGGAGATTGAGGCTCAACAAAAGAAGAAGAAGTACAACCAAGATTGGAAGAATCAACATTGAAATCATGAGCATGTACATCACATTGGGGGGTGGGGGCAAAATCAAGAACATGAGATTCATTATCAAGGGAACGAAGCACATCACAAGAAGGCATGGTAAATAATGAAGAATATTGAAACACACCATTAGCATCAACTTGAGCATGTACTCCATTATCATGAACAAAAGGGGAAATAGAGTTGAAATCATGTGTTCTAGGTTCACTAATGGGATCATGTGACAAATCATTGGAAATCATGCTAACATTAGAAGAATCAAGACATTGCACATCAATATTAGGAACATGATTATCCCTATTATAAACATCCCTAGCAAACCAAACATAAAAATCCCAAGCATCATCAATTGACAATGCTCTAAATTCACCATTATGCATGCATTCAACTTTATCCCTAGTTTGCTCATTCAAACCAAAATAACAAATCTCACAAGCCTCCCAAAGGCTACTACAATTACAATCAAGAAATCCCTCTAGTCTATTAAAATATTCACAAAAAGGCTCATTGTAAAATTGAGGAAATGAGAGACATGCCATTTTATACAAAACAAGCAAAAATCAAATAAAAGAAAAGTATACACAAAGACCTAGACTCAAGCAATCAAAAACACTCAAACATAGACACCGTTCCCCGGCAACGGCGCCATTTTGACGTGGGGAAAACTAGGTCGTTGGGCTAATTCTCCCTAAGCTAAACAAAATTTATAAACACTCAACAATCCTAAATACAAGTATAGAGGTAAGTCAAGGGTCGAACCCAAAGGAACGGTAATTCCTAAGTGCTTCCAATTATATGCCTAAGCTAGGTCGAAGACAAGAGATAAAAGGTGGCTCTAACAACTACTAAAACGAGGAAACCAACCAAATATAAGAGCTAGGGATTAGGATCCGCAAATAATGGCAATGAACGATGCAAATTGGAATGGAAAGTCGACTAAGTCAAGCAGTGTGAGGGAAAATCAATCATGCAACCAAAAGAGCATGTCAAGCTATTCTCCTAGAGGTCTAACTAGCGTCAACTACGATAAACTCTAGCTAGGAAACATCACAAGACACCTCAATCGTGTAAATGCAAGCCACAAATCAATGGTCCGTATCAATGTGAACTTACAATGCAATCTAGTGCAATAATCAAAGTTAGCTACTCTCTAATTAATCACACACATGCACATGATCAATCAACCAAGTTTAATCACATCATCAACTCCATCAATTGTCCCTAATATACATCAATTCATTACATCAAAGCTTCACCAAATCCCTAACCAAACAACTACTCAAACATTATCATCAATTCTACCAATACAAACATCAATATCCAAAATCAATCATCAAATCTTAAAATTCCAATCAAATCAATCAATCAAAACAATGAAAATTAAACAAAGAAATAAATGAGATAGAGTTTAGAAATGCTCATTGATAATAGTGTAGATCTCCAATACAATTGTCACATTTGGATCTTCAATCTCTCAATCACCATTGAAATTCCTCACTTTCTCTCTCTAAAATCTACTCCTAAAATTAACCCTAAACTAGAGAGAGAAGCTCTCAACTAAGCTAAGAATATGATCTAATTGTAATACTACTTGTTTCTCTCTCTACCCAAAAATGGGTATTTATAAATACAAGGAATAGAGAAAAGAAATAAAATAGAAAATAAAAGGAAAAGGAAAAGAAAAGAAAAGAAATTAAAATAAAATAATAAAAGAAAATGGAAAAGAAAAATAAAATAAATAAAAAAGGAAAACTAAAATTAAAAGAAATGAAAAGGAAAAGAAAACGGTTGCTGCAACATTCAAGGGGAAATGATCCCCTGCTTCTCACCGTCTCACGCAACTCATCATCATCAATCAACCTTCATCACAACCATCATCATCATCAATCAACGGCCAACAATTTGCCACGCACAAATGGAGACCCAGCTGTGTGCGGCCGCACTCGTTGATTGTGCGGCCGCACCTGCTGAGGTATGAACGAAGGAGGAGCAGCGGCGGTTGCGGAGGAAGATAGGCGCAATAGTGGTGGCGGTTGCTGCTAGAAATAGACGTAGTTGCTGCATTAATGGAGGTGGAACAGGGGCAGCAATTGCGGAGGAATAGGTGCTGGATTGGTGGCGCAATTAAGGGCAGCAGGGGCTGCTTTGTGGTGGCGGAAATGGAGTGATTGGGCTGCAATTTGTGGCGGGAATGCGTGGCAGCAGGTGGAGTTGCTGCTGGGTGTTGCGGTGGCTGTTGTGTGGCTGGAGTTTGTGGGCAGTGGTGGTGATTGGTGGTGTTAATTGGGGCTGGTTGGTGTTTGCGTGAGGTGGTGGTTAATTGAGGGAGGAGAGGTGGTTGCTGCTGGCGCAATTAATGGGCAGCAGCTGGTTGAAGGTGGCTGGTGCGGTTGTTGGTGTGGCTGCAGTTGGTGTTGCATGTTGAGGGAGTAGCTGTTGGGTGGTGGCTGTGCGGAGCGTGGCTGGAGATGGTGGTGTTGTGGGGTATGGCTGCTGCTTGGAGTTGCTTCAATTGTTGTTGTTGTGTGAGGTAGAAGATGGCAGCAGCTGGAACAGGGGAAAGCAGAGGAAGAGAAGGGAGGAGTTGCTGCCTCCTTTCATCACCATCACTACCATCACCATGATGGTGATGAAGGTTAAACTATGCAGTAGCTAGAACCAATCGGACTTGGAACAAAAACCTACAAAGCACACAAAACCGAGGAATAAAAATAAAGTAAAATAAAACTAAAACTAACAAATAAAGTAAAAGAAATAAAATGAAAATGAAAATAATAAAAGAAAGAAAATATAATAAAATGAAAATAAAATAAAATAAGGAAAATGAAATAAAAATAAAATCAAATAAACTCAAATAAAATAAAACTAAATCTATAAAATCTAAAGTAGAGAGAAAACAACTAAAATAAAGAAAATAAAAGAAATAAAAGAGAAAATACTAGAAAACCATAGAAATGCTCAAAAGCCGTAAAATAATAGAACAAAGGTAGAATAGAGAGAGAAAGCATAAAACCGAGCATTTATTGAGCAAGAAAGCAATGAACAGAGGACAAAAAGGACCTAAATGCTCATCAAATGTGTGCCATTTATGACACACATCATTATGACGAAACAAGGGCATTTCCCTAGGATGACCCTTGGCATAAAAAGAAGATAGCTGAACTTTGGGGCAATCCAGGCTCGTTAAAGAAGGACACCTTTAGCTTGGGATTCATACCAACAAAGGAAGATATGAAACAAGCTGTGATCAAGATGGTTGCTCGGAACGCAGCTTGAAAAGAGAACAAGGAGATGACTATAAATCCTTATCCCCTTACGCTCAATTGTCAATTCGTCAAGGAAGGAGAGGACTTCCCGTGCTACGAATTTACTGAACCTTTTTTCTACAAGGGAAAATGTGAACCAGGTTTTGAGGTGTTCATGGATTGTGACTTCATTGACGAAGGTGATGTCTCCTCAACAGCTGAAGAACCAACCAGCCCAGGTTTCGATGATATGAGTATTAATCTTTTTTTCGGGTTGGAAAAGGACGAACCTAGGCCCACCAACAATGACGACTCTGCGCTCATTCAAGCGGTCGTGTCAAGCAAAGATTTTGATCCCTCGGAGTTAATTGCCCCAACTGATGGTGTTCCGAAAGGATGGAGCAAGACGGTGAAGGTTACCATGCAGAATGGAGAAAAACTTGAAATAACCACTGGCGAAGGCCCCATGTTTGATGAACCTGAATCGTCTGGGTCCGAGTTCAAGTCCGTTAATGAACCCTTAGGATCTAAGGCCGACCCCCTTTCTGCTATCGAGTCTTAATCTGTAGTTCCCCCTAGTGTTGAGCCCCTTGTTGAGTCTTCCCTTTGTATTCCAAGTAATTATGGCGAGGTCGTAGCTGACCTTGTCCTCCTTGATGTAATAACCAATGATTTCAATGAAATGATTACGTTTTCTTACGATGTGTGTCATTCCCCCAACCCTGATCAATATTGCTTAGCTAATGATAAAAATGACAAAGAAATAATAAAAGCAATGGAAGAACATGATAATAGAACGAAAATTATTGAAGATACAGAAACAATCAATATGTCCAATGATACGACTACCAAAGAAGTTAAATTGGATTAACACTAAGTCAAGATGAACGCAAAGAGTTAATTAACTTACTTAGTGAATTTGTTGATGTACTTGCTTGGTCTTATCAAGACATGCCAAGTATTGACAGGGATATTGCGCAACATACGATACCACTCATTCCAAGTATGAAGCCTGTCAAGCAGAAGTTGCGTCGTATGAAGCCGGATGTGGCCCTCAAGATCAAGGAAGAAATCAGAAAGCAACTAGCTACAGGGTTCATCAAAGTGTCCAAGTATCCGGAATGGATAACCAATGTGGTTCCAGTCCCAAAGAAAGATGGAAGGGTCGGAATGTGTGTTGATTACAGGGATCTCAACAAAGCAAGTCCAAAAGATGGGTTCCCTCTACCTCACATTGACATTCTGGTCGACAACACAGCAAACCATGCACTCCTTTCCTTCATGGATGGTTACGCTGGATATAACCAAGTACTTATGGCCGAGGAAGACATGTAGAAAACCACATTCATCACATAGTGGGGAACATATTGCTATACGGTAATGCCATTCGGGTTGAAAAACGCGGGTGCCACCTACCAAAGAGCAGCCACAGCATTGTTACATGATATGATGCACAAAGAGGTAGAAGTCTATGTTGATAATATGATTGTCAATCAAAAGATCGCCCAGGCCACATCATTGCACTTCGCAAGTTCTTTGAAAGACTCCGCAAGTAAAACATGAGACTAAATCCAGCAAAGTGTGCATTCGGAGTTACATCAGGCAAATTGCTTGGCTATGTGATGAGTTCTCATGGGATTGAAATAGATCCCACGAAAGTCAAAGCAATCATGGCCATGCCACCACCCAAGTCTGAGAAGGAGATTCGAGGCTTTATTGAAAGATTGTGTACATAAGTAGGTTCAAACTCATGACGATATGCAAACCTATATTCAAAAAGCTCAAGAAGAACGTTCCAGTCACATGGGATGACGATTGCCAAAAAGCTTTCGACAAGATCAAAGAGTACCTGTCAAACCCACCTGTGCTAGCACCAGCAATGCCTGACTTTCCTCTTCGACTCTACCTTACGGTCACAAGAGAAATGATGGGGGCAATGCTAGCACAAGAGATTGAAAGCAAGGAGAATGCAATCTACTATTTGCGCAAGAAGCTTCAAGGATATTAGACACGATACACATTACTTAAGAAGTTGTGTCTCGCACTTGTGTGGGCTGCACAGAAATTAAGGCATTACATGCTTACTCATACACTACATGTCGTGTCCAAGATGGATCCTCTCAAATACTTGTTCGAAAAAGCAACACTCAATGGTAGGTTGTCAAGATGGATAGTCATCCTTGCTCAGTTTGATTTGAAATTCGTACCACAAAAGGCCATCAAGGGTTCTGCGGTTTCTGACTTCCTAGCGGACTTTCCACTTGAAGAGGTTGAGAAAGAAGAATATGAATATGATTTCCCTGACAAAGATCTACTTATGACTGAAGATGATAGATGGACGCTCTATTTCGATGGAGCTTCGAACCAAAGGGGATGTGGTGTAGGGGTCTTGCTCGTATCACCCAGTGAAGAGCACATCCCAATTTCCATGAAACTCGACTTTGATGTCACCAACAATGCCGCAGAGTATGAAGCATGCATTTTGGGATAAGAAACAGCGGTGGTCTTGGGAATTAAGAAGCTCAGAATTTATGGTGATTCATCATTAATCATTAACCAAATCTCTATGAGATGAAAGGTGAGAAGTGAAAGTCTCGCTACGTATCAAGCTCATCTGGAAACTCTCACGGAGCAACTAGATGAAGTGGAATATACGTACTTGCCAAGAGAAGAAAATCAATTTGCTGACGCACTGGCAAAGTTAGCATCAATGGTGCGCATTCCAACGGACACAATCAGGATGCCACTAACTATAGAGCGAAGATATGAGCCAGCCTATGTTCACGCACTTGATGATGAACAAGAGTCACATGAAGAAGATGAAGAACCATGGTATATGGATATCCTTAACTATGTGACCAAGGGTGAATATCCTCCTAACACTAATAAAAGGGTACGCCGTGCTTTGAGGCTCCTGGCCTCACAGTATGTGCTCATCAGGGGAGAACTCCACAAAAGGATTGCACTAGGAAGAAATCTCTTGTGCATAGCTGGGAAAGAAACACATAAGACCATGGAGAACCTTCATGCCGGAATATATGGAACGCATATGAATGCTAAGATGTTAGTCCAAAAGATTCAACGACAAGGATATTATTGGACACTATGGAGAGAGATTATCACGAATACGTCAAGAAATGTATGAAGTGTCAAGTCTACGCAAATTTGCAGCACGTTCCACCTTCGCTTCTTTACACATACACTTCCCCATGGCCTTTCTCTACTTGGGGTATTGACATCATCGACAAAATAACGCCACCAGGAAATTTATCCTCGTAGCAATCGACTATTTCACTAAATGGGTCGAAGCTGCCTCATATGCTAAGTTAACGGCAAAACATGTAGCAGAATTCATTGAGAAGAACATCATATGCTGCTATGGGGTACCTCATGAAATGATCAGTGAAAATGGAACACACTTCCAAGCCGAGTGCGCAGAATTATTAAAGAAATATCATATTAAGCATCACAGATCATCACCCTACAGACCACAAACTAATGGTGCAGTCGAATCGGCTAACAAAAATGTGAACACTATCATCGAAAAGATGACGGAAAATTATAAGGATTGGCCGAGCAAGATACATTTCGCCCTTTGGGGTTATCAAACTTATGTTCGTACGTCAACGGGGGCTACCCCTTCTCTTTGGTCTATGGAGTCGAAGCCGTTCAACCAATAGAACTCAAAATCCCTTCTCTACGAATTGCATTGGAAAGCCAATAAGATGAAGTCGACTGGATTAGAGCAAGATATGATGAACTAGTCTTACTTGACGAAAAACGCTTGGCAGCTTTGCATCATGTCCAAACCTACCAACAGCGTATGGCACGACATTTTAATAAAAAAGTCAAGACTAGGAATATCAAGGAAGGTGATTTGGTGCTTAAAGCACTTCGCAAAAACGTGCTCGATCCAAGAGGAAAATTTAGACCGAACTGGTCAGGTCCATATATTGTCAAATCTATTTTGTCTGGCAGAACAGCACAATTGGTAGACATGGATGGTAATGGGTTCAACAACTTAACCAATTTGGATCAACTCAAGAAGTTTTATGCCTAGTTGCATGGGTTCATGACCTAATAGAGCTACGTTTGGCCTAATTCCTTTTTAAGGATACGTAGGTGTAGGCGTCGTTCGAAGCGCGCCTACGTTAAAAGCATAGTGGTGAATATTCTTGGCACTCATGGGAAGTGGGAATTGACATATACGATTAGGGACACGATTAGGGACAAGGAAAGTAGGGAGCCGCCAACAAGTTTTTAAGGAACTTGTAAACCGTTCACGGATCATTTAAGGCAACCACTATTAAGGGACAACGATAGGCAACAACGATTGACCCGTGAAGGTTACACCCCATTCATAATCCATGAGATTACTAACTCCATATGGTTCGGAACCACGAAAGGAGGATCGGGGATGATGGTACGAAGTGAGTCATGGAGTCACATTCGCCCGTATTGGCCTCTACTCGATTCTTATTGTGAAAAGTATTCCTGTGATCTCAAAGGCATACAAACAAAATTCAAATTCGCTCCAAACTATTATTATGCTAAATTGGTTTAATATTAATGCAACACGTAATTCTAATTATTAGTGATCACTTCGATTAAACAACAAGATTAAAAAGGAACCTAAACCGGTTGTCCAAATTATCTTATTAGTCGTGATTTTCAATTACATATTCCCTTTAAACATGCAATATGGTGATCATAAAATAATAATAGAACAAACATTAATATTGGAAGTAATATAGCAATAATTCCAACAATATAAAATCGTTAGAAAAATAATAAAAATAAAAGGAACATGATTCTTACTTTGATTTTGCTTGCTTGCTACTATAAAAACAATAAACGCGTTAGTAACTTCAAGGAAAATAAATAAACAATAATTAAAATGAAATTAAATTAAAGTAAATGAGAATTAATTTGGGGCCAAACCCTCAAACAGTTCTACCTTTCACACCGTGGTTTAAGGACAGAACCCCGGGTAAAGTATGGACTCCTTGGAGTGCTTAAGGAAGGTATTTTGAAAGAGAAGGGTAGGCTAGTGTTTAGGCCAGAGCATAGGAGAGAAAATGAGAGATTATTTGATGCCCCGTACATCAGAAATGAGGGGTTATTTATAGGGAAAATGTGCTGAGGGAGCACACGGAACCCTAAAATGAAAGAAACCCTAAAACATTATCCCGTGACACGGCAAACTGTACCGTGACACGGTACATAATACCGTCAGACGGGAGAAATTCCCGTGACACGGTGCACTTTTGTGTGACACAGGATATATTTAACACACGAGGGAAGAAAACGCGTTAGGGTTTACGCGGAAGGAACACGTACTGTACCCGTGTCACATCAGATCTCCCGTGACACGGGAAACTTTGGCGTCAGACGGGAATTTTTCCCGTGGCGCGAGATTCCGTGCCGTGACACGGGACAATTTTGTCCTTTTTCCGTCTAAATTCATTTTTAACCCTAATTTTAATCAGCATTTTTAGGTGCCGATTGATAATTTCGGGCCATTTTTCTGATTTATTAAAATTGGGCTAAAATAATAAATAATTAAAAAGAGATAAATAAAAGGTTTGGGCCAAAATTAAAACTATGCTTTTACCAAACATCAAGACTGATCCACGGGCTATTCAAAAATACGAATTTAATTAAATATGAATATGATTTTTAAGCACTCTCGGGATTAAATACTAAACCCGACCAATAGTGGCAGTGAAAGGTTGTTCATCATCGGGTTTGGTTTTGGGGAGACATTTTTAGGTGTCTACAGAAGCCCCCACTTTGACTGAGTTTGTAGAAACGTAAGTTTCGAAAACGATAGTCAAAGTAATCGATAGGGACGGAGAATGATTTAAGACGTTCTGCGATCCTAAATCACTCTGTATACGCCGATACCTGCAGAAAAACATTAGTTCCACAAATAAAAGAGTAAAGGGATAGAATACGTATCTGACACCAGTGTATCGGTGACACACGAGTTTGGTAGCTTCCTATGCTTGAAGGAATACACCGGATCATGTTTCGCTGAAATGCTTTCCACGCCTGAGGAAAGCCGACTGATGAATTTGGTAGCTTTCTATGCTTGAAGAAATCTACCAGAGAACATTTTCCATGCTTGAGGAAAATCGACAGATGATTTTGGCGGTTTTCTATGCTTGAAGAAATCCACCGAGAATGTTTTCCATGCTTGAGGAAAACCGACAGATGAATACTTTCCACGCTTGAGGAAAGACGATAAATGAATACTTTCCACGCTTGAGGAAAGACGATGATTGAATACTTTCCATGCTTGAGGAAAGTCGATGTGATGAATGAAATAATCGTTGACTCCTTCGTGTTGAGAGGTAGCAACGACCGAAAATTTTCCATGCTTGAGGAAAAACTTGTCTATTGAAATTACAAGTCTCTGTGTATCGAGAATCTTGTGCTGGAATGATAGTGGTTCGATTTACCTTCAAGTCGACTTTTCGACCATATTAGGTGTTATAAATGTCGAGAAATAGATTTTGACACTTGCTAGGGGTAAAATAGTAATTTTGGTCCTCTTTAAATATCAGTTAGAACCTTCGCGCTTTTTCCGTGAGAAAATAACTGTCCAAAAACCTCGGAAAAATTGTTCAAACTGGTCAAAAAGGCTAGGAATATTCGCTGACAGCTTAGAAAAGTGTGCAGGTGACACGTGGGACCACCGTGTCACGACGCATATATGCCGTGACACGGCACTGAGTCCCGTCACGCGGCGAACATAACCGTGACACGGGATTTTGAATTGGTCAAATGTCGCAGCTTTTGACCGACATTATTCACGCGCCATGTCAGAAAACATCCGTTACAAGATAACGGTCCTTGTGGCACGGGGAAATAACGGCTATATATTTTTTGTTTTAAATCCAAGTTCACGTTTCACCATTTTGCCATTTTCATTTTTCCTTCAGCTCATTCTTCCCGATTTTGCTCTCTCTTTTTTTTCTTCTTCTTTTTTTTTCTTTTCTGCTCAATTCACCGAGCCTCGGAACTGGTCGCCGTCTCTCGTTCCCCTACTCCGTGACACGGAAATAGCAACCGTGACACGGTGGTTTTTGTTGTTGTTCTGTTGCTGCTGCTGTAGAGTGAGGTCTTTTGTTTCCGCTGCCTGCACTTTGTTGCTATCGCCGTAGTTTCACCGCCAGGGCTCCGGGTTCGCCGTCTAATCTGAAAAGAACCGTGACACGGCTTTGAACCACCGTGTCGCGGCGCTGCTGCTCCGAGCCGCGGTGAAGAGCTGCGGCTTCACGGTTTTTTCTGAGCTTTCGGAGCTCAAATCTCCATCAATTTTGTCTCTAATTTTTGCTACTTTCCTCATTTTCGATTCTCTATAAGGATCCATGTAAGTTTCCTTTGATTTTTGCCTCGAATTTCAAATGAGTAATTTCATGGAAAAAACCCTTAAAAATCAATTTGGGGGTTTTTAATTTTGAGTTTTTATGTTCACCTTTTTTGCCATGAATTTACTTGTATATGTATGTGTATGTTTTTGTGAGAAATTAGAGACAAAAAATGCATGATTTGGTGGAGAATTGATCAAAACACCATTTTTGAGTACTACTTTTTGTGAAATAATGTCGTTGTTGCTCATGTTATTTTTTGTACTTGAAATGGTGGTAGATTTTGCATAATATGCCATGATGTGTTGATCCATTGTTTTTGCACAATTTCGAAGTATATTTTTGTATATGTACTATATTGTCATGGAGAACATAGTATCATGCGGCTAGGAGAACTGTAGTATTAGTTTGTCATGGAGAAACTTAATACTAGGAATAATTATATTATTTTGCTAATTTTTAGCCTTGAGGTAAAATTTAGCGTATAATAGGAAATGCAACCGGGGATAATTGATAATAAATAACTAAATGACTTAGAAAATGATGCTAAGCCTTTAGATTTTTATTTTTGAAATAGCATGCCTAGACGGCGGGATTGCGATCTTTCCACACATGGCCGGCGTCAAGCTTTTCGGGAGGATACTCCCACGGTTCCTGAGGGTGCGGAGGACGACGCCCTAGATACTGAGCCGCGCGCTTCTTCGAGTAGAGGTAGATGGGTTCCGCCTCCCTGGACACCCGATCAGTTGGTTTTCTGTCGTGAGAACCACGTTTCTCATCGTCCGCTTGCCGGTATAGTCGATGGCACGCTTCGTCATCATGGATCCGGAGCTGGAGATCTTATTCCTCGTCTGCATGACATTATCACGGGGGATCCTGTTACGAATGCCTTGTGGATTTCTGCTGGTTTAGTGGATTTCTATTCTGCGGTCGTAGGGTTTCGCAGCCCCCGGGGTTGCGGCCCGACAGTTGTTCGTGCGTTGTTGGAGTATTTCTGGGATACTACCAACACTTTTCATTTTTCTTGGGGGGAGATGACAGTGACCCCTTTGGACTTCAGTATGATCACCGGTCTGCGTTTCACCGATCAGGCCGTACGACAGCTTCCTGACCTTACTTGGGGGGCAGCTGAGGTAGCGGATCTATTAGGTCCGGTCGTTCAGTACATTAGGACTCGACCGGTATCTCGAGGTGGTCCGAGGAGCGGGCGATCGGAGCTGGCCTCCGTTCTGGCCCAGGGTTTTGACATGGAGGAGACGTCTCCTAAGCAGCGGGTGCGGATCTTCATTCTGATTCTGATTTCTATGACACTTTCTCCTGATAGGAGTTCACGCGCGCTCGTCTGCTATCTCCCTTCTTTAGTTAGGATCAATGAGATATGATCTCTTAACTGGGCTGGCATTGGATATGCGGATCTTCTTCTATCGTTGCGTCATGGCTCCAGGCAGCTGAATGATCAGTCCCCGGTGACTGTTTACGGCTTATGGAGAGTCGTGGAGGTAATGATTTTTCCTTTCCTTGTTTTGTTCGAATCTGTTTGATTCATGTGCTCAGATATTAATTTTTATTGCAGCTTTGGTTCTATGAGTATTTCCCAGGGTTGGCCCCTCGTCGATGTCGTGGAGCGGTTCACGACTTTCCTGTTGGAGATAGTTGGCGTGACCGAGGCGAGTCACGAGTGGAGTCTGTCTCCACGTTGCGTGGGTTGTTACGCCGAGGCACTACCTCTGTTGGTGTAAGAGTTAATTTTTACAGCCTACCCTTCTTCGACTTGACGTCATTTTCATCATCTCATCGCAACTTTTTATGGTTTTCAGGTGGCTATTGACGTCCAGTATCGTCCTTGGGCTAGGATGACTGACCTTCCTCAGGCCCTGCAGCTTTCAGCGCGCCGTACTGTTTTTGTTGGTACTGGTCGCTTTGTTTGGTATCTTGGAGAGCGTGTCGTTCGCCAGCACAGCGATGATCGCTTCGTGGTGCCTTTGCCTCCACCAGAGTCGATGTTGGACTCACGTCTGCTCAGGGACTTGATAAACAGTGGAGAGCAGTTCACTTTCCCTTGGCAGGGTCTCGTGCACATGGGGGGTGATTACTCGCGGGACGTGTTTCCCCTTTTGGCTCCTCCACCCCGTCTTCTTGAGGTATGATTTTCTTTTGAGCATTTTATCACTAGTCTCTATTTAAATAGTCGAATAACCTGATTATTCGATCGTATTTTCAGACGACTGTTCGCCCTGTGTGAAGGATTGAGATACCTCCTCAGTCTGTCCGTTACCCGGGGCCTATTGGTATTACTGAGGACCACATTGCTGACGCTCCAGAGGGTTACAGACAGGCACAGGAGTCTTTGCCTGACGTGTTTGAGCCGGTAAGCTTTTGATACATTGTTCATCCTTTTTAAGACCTCTTGTTACTGATTTTCCTTTGCTTTGTTCTCAGCCTAACCACCCGGAGATGATGGGATTCATGAAGCTGGTTGACGCCCTGAAGTATTGCATCATCAAGCTTCGGCGCGGCGCGAGTTGTCGAGGCGGTTCTAGTGACGTCCTTGAGGTATATTCACCTTTTTATTTTTGCCATTTGTTTTATCTTGCATTATTGACATCTTAGATACATGTTTTTTCAGGAACGACGGAGGTCCCGATCGCGCTCGAGGCACAGAGACTCGGACGAGGGGGGGCCTAGTCGTGGCAGACGATCTCCGCAGGTTCGTCAGCATTCTCAGTCTCAGCGAGAGACGCCGCTTTCTCAGCCGTCTCGTGAGGCTCAGTGGCAGCAGCCTCCGCCTTCCCAGCCTTTTCAGCATTTTCAGGGTCAGTGGCAGCAGCATTCATTTTCATAGCCTTCACAGCCTCAGTTTACTCCAGTCATCACTCCTGTGGATCGGGGCTTGTATTCAGCTCCGTTGTTAGGGGGGATACCTCCACATGTGCCTGGCTTGTTCTCAGTTCCACTGTCTAGGACGATGCCTTCACCGACACTTCCTACTTCATGGAGTCAGTCTTCACCGTTTATCAGTTGGACGGGCCCTGCTCTGACCATGTCTTCTACTGGAGTTGTTGGGACTAGTAGGGACACTACTCCTCGTACTCGGATGATGGAGGGACTCTTTGGTTCTCAGCCCCCGTATACTCAGGATACTCAGGCTGGGGATGATACTGAGAGTAGTTCTAGAGACTTTTGACCGAGGGTTTATATTTGTACTTTGTTGGATGACACTTGACACCATTCATGTACTATGACTTACTTTGTATATTTTATTCACACTCTTTTTATTTTGTTCAATGTGTATGTTAGTGTGTGCTTGAGACTAATTGTGTGTGCTGTGTGTTTATTAACGACGCAAAAAAAATACCGTTATTTTTCGTAAGTGGAGGGTACCGACCTTCTCCCAAAAGAAAAAAAAACAAAAGAAACGAAAGAATGCAAAGGCTAAATAAAACAACTTTCCCAGAATAAAAATGGAGCGAGTCTAATAACTTCCCCAAAATAAAATGAAAAAAATAGAGCAAGTTTAGCAACTTCCTCAAAATAAAACAAAATAAAATAAAATAAAAAAGAGCAAATAAAGCAAAGAAAATAATAATAAAAAATAAAAAGGAGATAAAAAACTTCCCCAAAGAAATAAAATAAAGGGAATTTTATTGGGAATAAAACTCTCGGAATAAGAGCGGAAGATAAACGGTCAACAAAATTATCCGGAAAAATAGGTCAGGGATAAAAAATGGAAAGCGTGTGCGCACCGTGACACGTAATATTGTACCGTGTCACGGTAAAATGTCCCGTGACACGGTAGAAATTCCCGTGTCACGGTGGAAAGTCCCGTGTCACGGTGCAGACTCCCGTGGCACGGGGACAATAAATTGCAGCCGTATTTTATACGCGTGTAACTTGATAAATTTTTACACGTTCCGCTCCTTTTCGCCTATAATTATGACCAATAATTCATGATATGCATAATTACAAAATACAAAATAAAAAGAATTTTATATTTCGATAATAATGTCTCAGAATTTTGATAACGTGTTGCGTGATTGGTCTTATTCTTTGACCGCTGCTGACAAAAGAGAATTGGAGTCGTTTTATGTGAGAGGTTTATTAGCCCTGAGACATGTCGCGATTGAGCATGATTTTCTGAGGGCGGCCCTAGATTACTGGAGTCCAGAAACCCATTGCTTTAAGTTTGATTATGATGAACTATGTCCTCTGCCGGAGGAATTTGGTGCCATCTTTGGCTTTCCTGCTAGGAACCTCGTTGCCATGCCTACTCTGCGCGAATATTATTACCAGGATTTTGAACGTTATCTGAATTTGAGAGATCCTGATTTGAATAGGATTGTGTGCGGTAATGAAGTAGATCTAGAAAAGTTTGCAAATTTATATTTTAATCGCCCTGTCTCTGAGTCATATCACGTATACCGTAGGAGGGCGTATATTTTTTGTATGTTTAGCAAGCTTTTATTTGCAAACGGTAGGGTAGGACATGCTTGTTTAGCGTCTGTGCTTGAACATGTTGAATCTGGAAGATCCCCTATGCCTACTTGCCTTGGAGAAACTTTGCGCGGCCTTGACGAAACAAAATCTGACCGGAATGCCATCAGGAAGGGCTCTCTAGTACTGTTGCAGGTAAAGATGGCTTCGGATTAATTCCCGTGACACCTGGCAGGCACCGTGTCACGGTAGAGTTCTCCCGTGACACGGTACAATCTGCCGTGTCACGGTGGAAATCTCCTTTTTTTTTTTTTTTTTTTTTTTGCAGATTTGGTTGATGGAGCGTTTAGAACTGTTTAAAGCCCCTGACGATGTTGAAAAATATGGTCCCAATGATCTGATCCGAAGAAAGAAAAATTACTCTGCAAATATGTCGTATGATGATTGGAAGGTGTTCTTTGCAAAGAGGGAATTTTCCATTCGATGGGTGATACCTTGGTGGAGACTTACTAGGATGGTTGGGACACATGATACACCGTATTGTCGTATTCCTAGTACGTCAAAGCTGACTTTTTATTGTCCGTCTCGAGTGATGCGACAATATGGACTTGAACAAGTAATTCCGCGCTATAATGATAGTCCTCGTGAAGTATCATTGCATGAAAGTAATGTTCACAAGTACGAGCTCTATTGGATTGCAAGACCTATGTGGACCGTTTCTGCGAGTGATCAGGCTCCTCCCTCCTTATCTAGTGCATACAAGGCATGGTTGAATCCCCGAAGTAGAAGGGAGAGGTTTGGATCACGTAAATTTGATATGAAAGAACGACTTGGAAGTAAGAAGGCGCCCCCTAAAGATCGTCTTGGTCCGAGAACACAAGGAATTGAATTTAAAACTCCTATAATGCCTAAGAAGAAGACTTATGTGAAAGGAAAGGGTAAAGAAAAGATGGTTTATAGGGAAAAGCAACCTAAGAACTATAAGAGGGATGAAAGGGGGGAGAGTTCGACAAGGGGTGTGACGGTTCGGGCTACAAGGGACACACTAATGGTGAAGGCCGACTTGGTGGACAAGAAAAATGAAGCTTCGAAGGTGAAGAAGGATTAGATCAATATTGCTTTGCTGTTTTAAGTTTAATTTTTAAATAAGGCGCATGATGCCAATAAGTGTAGTCGCATTTATTTCAATAATAATAGCGTGTTTATTTTTGCCTTAATTAAAAATTACAATGACCCCCTTTTTGTTTTTTTTTTTTTTTTTTATTTTTTTTTTTTTTTTTTTTTTTTTTAATCCGAGTCTAGAAGTCGGACGCAATGGAAGAATAATAATAATTACCGAATATCCGAAAAAAATAATTAAAATTACAATATATGAATTGCCGTGTCACGGAGAAATCTGACGAGTCACGGTTAAAAACAACGTGTCACGGTGAAATGTAGTGTGCCGCGGAATCAGTTTTAGTTAATGAACAAAGAACAGCTCTGCCGTGACGCGGCAATTTTTGCGGTGACACGCTGACATCTGCCGTGTCACGGTGAGGTCTGCCGTGTCACGGTGGATTTTACCGTGGTACGGTGGCTTCTACCGTGTCATGGTTGATTTTCCGTTGTAAATTTGTTGCGTTTTTCTGCCTTATATGCCATATTTAGCCGACGAAGAAGGGATTTTTGTTTTTAAAGTGGTCGGGCCCCCTTGAGGGGTTGCCTACGTATCCTAAAAAAGGAATCAGGCCAAACGTAGCTCTATTGGGTCCTGAACCCATGCAATTCGGTATAAAACTTCTTGAGTTGATCCAAATTGGTTAAGTTGTGGAACTCGTTACCATCCATGTCTACTAATTGTGCAGCTCCACCAGACAAAATGGACTTAACGATGTATGGACCTGACCAGTTCGGTCTAAATTTTCCTCTTGGATCAAGCACGTTTTTACGAAGCGCTTTAAGCACCAAATCACCTTCCTTGATATTTCTAGTCTTGACTTTTTTATTGAAATGTCGTGCCATACGATGTTGGTAGGTTTGGACGTGATGCAAGGCTGCCAAGCGTTTTTCGTCAAGTAAGACTAGTTCGTCATATCTTGCTCTAATCCAGTCGACTTCATCTAATTGGCTTTCCAGTGCAATGCGTAGAGAGGGGATTTCAAGCTCTATTGGTTGTACGGCTTCAACTCCATAGACCAAAGAGAATGGGGTAGCCCCCGTTGATGTACGAACGGAAGTTCGATAACCCCAAAGGGAGAAATGTAGCTTGCTCGGCCAATGCTTATAATTTTTCGTCGTCTTTTCGATGATAGTTTTCACATTTTTATTAGCCGATTCGACTGCACCATTTGTTTGTGGTCTGTAGGGTGACGATCTGTGATGTTTGATATGATATTTCTGCAGCAATTCTGCACACTCGGCTTGGAAGTGTGTCCCATTGTCACTGATCATTTCGTGAGGTACCCCATAGCGGCATATAATATTTTTCTCAATGAACTGAGCTACATGTTTTGCCGTTAACTTAGCATATGAGGCAAGTGAAATAATCGATTGCTACGAGGATGAATTCATGTCCTCCTTGCCCTGGTGGCGTTATTTTGCCAATGACGTCGATACCCCAAGTAGAGAAAGGCCATGGGGAAGTATATGTGTAAAGAAGCGAAGGTGGAACATGCTGCAGGTTTGCGTAGACTTGACACTTCTTACATTTCCTGACGTATTCGTGACAATCTCTCTCCATAGTAGTCCAATAATATCCTTGTCGTTGAATCTTTTGGACTAACATCTTAGCATTCATATGTGTTCCACATATTCCAGCATGAAGGTTCTCCATGGTCTTATATGTTTCTTTCCTGGCTATGCACAAGAGATTTCTCCCTAGTGCAGTCCTTTTGTGGAGTTCTCCCCTGATGAGCACATAATGTGAGGCCAGGAGCCTCAAAGCGCGGCGTGCCCTTTTATCAGTATTAGGAGGGTATTCACCCTTGGTCACGTAATTAAGGATATCCATATACCATGGTTCTTCGTCTTCTTCTTGTGACTCTTGTTCATCATCAAGTGCATGAACATAGGCTGGCTCATATCTTCGCTCTATAGTTAGCGGCATCCTAATTGTGTCCGTCGGAATGCGCACCATTGATGCTAACTTTGCCAGTGCGTCAGCAAATTGGTTTTCTTCTCTAGGCGAATACGTATATTCCACTTCATCTAGTTGCTCCGTGAGAGTTTCCAGATGAGCTTGATACGTAGCGAGGCTTTCACTTCTCACCTTCCATCTCTTAGAGATCTGGTTAATGATTAGTGATGAATCACCGTAAATTCTGAGCTTCTTAATTCCTAAGGCCATCGCTGTTTCTAATCCCAAAATGCATGCTTCATATTCTGCAGCATTGTTTGTGACATCAAAGTCGAGTTTCATGGAAATTGGGATGTGTTCTTCACTGGGTGATACCAACAAAACCCCTACACCACACCCTCTTTGGTTTGAAGCTCCATCGAAGTAGAGCGTCCATCTATCATCTTCAGTCATAAGTAGATCCTCGTCAGGGAAATCATACTCATCTTCTTCTTTCTCAACTTCTTCCAGTGGAAAGTCCGCTAGGAAGTCAGAAACCGCAGAACCTTTGATGGCCTTTTGTGGTACAAATTTTAAGTCAAACTGAGCAAGGTTGACTATCCACCTTGACAACCTACCATTGAGTGTTGCTTTTTCGAACAAATATTTGAGAGGATCCATCTTGGACACAACATGTACTGTATGAGTAAGCATATAATGTCTTAATTTCTGTGCAGCCCACACAAGTGCGAGGCACAACTTCTCAAGTAATGTGTATCGTGTCTCATATCCTTGAAGCTTGTTGCTCAAATAGTAGATTGCATTCTCTTTGCTTTCAATCTCTTGCGCTAGCATTGCCCCCATCGTTTCTCTTGTGACCGTAAGGTAGAGTCGAAGAGGAAAGTCAGGCATTGCTGGTGCTAGCACAGGTGGGTTTGACAGGTACTCTTTGATTTTGTCAAAAGCTTTTTGGCAATCATCATCCCATGTCACTGGAACATTCTTCTTGAGCTTTTTGAATATAGGTTCGCATATTGCTGTGAGTTTGGATATGAACCTACTTATGTATTGCAATCTTCCAATAAAGCCTCGAATCTCCTTCTCAGTCTTGGGTGGTGGCATGGCCATGATTGCTTTGACTTTCGTGGGATCTATTTCAATCCCTCGAGAACTGATCACATAGCCAAGCAACTTGCCTGATGTAACTCTGAATGCACACTTTGCTGGATTTAACCTCATATTGTACTTGCGAAGTCTTTCAAAGAACTTGCGAAGCGCAATGATGTGGCCTGGGCGATCTTTTGATTTGACGATCATATCATCAACATAGACTTCCACCTCTTTATGCATCATATCATGTAATAATGCTGTGGCTGCTCTTTGGTAGGTGGCACCCGCGTTTTTCAACCCAAATGGCATTACCGTATAGCAGTATGTTCCCCATTGTGTGATGAATGTGGTTTTCTCCATGTCTTCCTCGGCCATAAGCACTTGGTTATATCCAGCGTAACCATCCATGAAGGAAAGGAGTGCATGGTTTGCTGTGTTGTCGACCAGAATTTCAATGTGAGGTAGAGGGAATCCATCTTTTGGACTTGCTTTATTGAGATCCCTGTAATCAACACACATTCTGACCCTTCCATCCTTTTTTGGGACTGGAACCACGTTAGCTATCCATTCCGGATACTTGGACACTTTGATGAAACCTGCAGCTAATTGTTTTCTGATTTCTTCTTTGATCTTAAGAGCTACATCTGGTTTCATACGACGCAACTTTTGCTTGACGGGCTTCGTACCTGGAATGAGTGGTATAGTATGTTGTGCAATATCCCTGTCAATACCTGGCATGTCTTGGTAAGACCAAGCAAATACATCAACAAATTCACTAAGTAAATTAATTAACTCTTTGCGTTCTTCTTGACTTAGTGTTAATCCAATTTTTACTTCTTTGGTAGTCGTATCATTGGAAATATTAATTGTTTCTGTATCTTCGATAATTGCCGTTTTATTATCATGTTCTTCCATTGCTTTTATTATTTCTTTGTCATTTTTATCATTAGCAAAGCAATATTGATCAGGGTTAGGGGAATGACACACATCGTAAGCAAAGGTACTCATTTTATTGAACTCATCGGTTGTTACATCAAGGAGGGCAAGGTCAGCTGCGACCTCGCCAGAATTATTTGGAAAAGAAAGAGAAGACTCAACAAGAGGCTAAGCACTAGAGGAAGCTACAGAAAAAGACTCAATAGCAGAAAGGGGGTCGGCCTTAAGATCCTACGGGTTTTTTAACAGACTCAAACTCGAACTCGGACTCAGACGATTCATGTTCATCAAACATGGGGCCTTCGCCAGCGGTTACTTCAAGTTTTTCTCCATTTGGCATAGTGACCTTCACCGTCTTGCTCCATCCTTTCAAAGCACTATCAGCTGGGGCAATTAACTCCGAAGGATCAAAATCCTTGCTTGACATGACCGCTTGAATGAGCGCAGAGTCATCATTGTTGGTGGGCCTAGATTCATTCTTTTCCAACCCAAAAAGAAGACTAATGCTCATATCATCAGAACCTGGGCTGGTTGGCTCTTCAGCTGTTGAGGAAACATCACCTTCGTCAATGAAGTCACAATCCATGAACATCTCAAAACCTGGTTCACGCTTCCCCTTGTAGACGAAAGGTTCAGGAAATTCATAGCACGGGAAGTTCTCTCCTTCCTATTCTCTTTTCGAGCTGCGTTCCGAGCAACCATCTTGATCACAGCTTGCTTTACATCTTCCTTTTTTGGTATAAACCCCAGGCCAAAGGTGTCCTTCTTCAACGAGCCTTGATGGCCCCATAGTTCAGCTATCTTCTTTTTGATGCCAAGGGTCATTCCAGGGAAGTGCCCTTGTTTCTTCATAATTGCATTGATATTATCTTTAGAATAGGGGTCAAACTCGAGATGGCACTTCTCGTCTTCCTCGATCATAAGCACATCTTCTAAAGAAAATCCCCAGAGGTCCTCATCTTCCTCATCATGCTCGACATGAACAATAGGGGTATCAATGACTTGGATACGCATGGGAGAAGCATCAATGGTGATTGGAACTCCTCCAACTATAGCCTTGACTTTCTGGTGCAGTGATGATGGGATCGCCTTCAACTCATGAAGCCAAGGGCGACCTAACAGTAGATTGAAAGAAGCCTTGATGTCCACCACCTGAAACTTGGTGCGACGTTCAATGGCTCCAGTAGTGATATTCAACATGATAGTACCCACGGCTTGACGGCGAGTATTATCATAAGCTCGGATTCCCTGAGTGGAGGGAATTAATTCTTCATCTTTTATGCCCAACTTCCTTGCAGTGCGCAACGGGCATACATTGATTGCTGAGCCATTATCGACTAGGCTCATGGGAATATTCATTTGCCTACATACCACAATAAGATGTAGGGCTTTGTTATGTTGATCCCCTTCCGGGGGCAAATCCTTGTCAGAAAAGGAAATCAAGTTGTTAGGACTTGGCAACTCAGTAGTGAGAAAGCTGACTAGTCCTTGAGGAGTCATGTCACTATCAACTCCTATCTTCACCAGAGCATTCATCACAGCCTTCCGATGCTCATGAGACGTAGCCAACAGCTTCCAAACATTCATTTCCACCTTGGTTTTCTGCAATTGTTTGATCACATCGTTGCTTACAGGGTCGATGGGATCAACTATTGGTTGTGTTTGTGGTGGAGGTGTGGATGAGGTAGGTTGCTGTAACCTTCCAGTTCTGGTGAGAACCTTGATTTTAGGATCTCCCCAAACATCTTCACTATCTTTCAAACTGACAACGCCAAGAGATGAAAAAACTATGTCTTTGAGATAGACGTCCTCATCATCACTATCCCAAATTCCATTAACTTCCTCACAGCTTGAAATATAAATAACTTTTGGTAAGGGTTCATCCACAGGTTGGATGAGTGTTGACGGATCAAAGGAGACTTCATCTCCCATGATAGCCAAAGCATCAGAAAGAGGACCTGTTTGAATATTAGGCTTCTTGCCCCCTGGAGGGACAGGAAGTTGGTTAGCATCAATCAAGTCCTGGATCGCATCCTTCAACTTCCAGCATTTTTCAGTAGTATGACCTTTGCCTTGATGGAATTTGCAGTGAGCATTGGGGTCATAGCTAGCAGTTCTGTTCTCTGGTCGAGGTTCTAGAAAAGGTCCAATTCGCATAATCAATCCTTGACTATGCAGGCGATCGAAAGCCGCATCATAAGTCATTCCCAAAGGCGTGTAAACCCTCCTTGGCCTTTGGAATCTCTGAGGAGCAGCATTAAGGGCCAGCACATCATTGATGTTGACATTGTTGGTAGCATTATTGGGCTTGGAAGACGAAGAAGAAGGACTGTCGTTCTTCTTGTTTTTCCAAGTGTTGTTGTTGTTATTGTTGTTGCTTCCAGCAGTCTTCATCAGTTCATCTTCGATATTGATTCCAATATCGTATACAGCTTCAAAAGTGTTCAGCGGAAGGAATTTCAAATGTTGCTTATACTTGTGAGTCAGATTTGCAATAAACAGGCGAACCATCTCTTTCTCTTTAGGAGGATCCACCAAGAGTGCAGCTGTTTCCCTCCACCTGCTTAGATAAGTTGTGAAGCCTTCATTCTCTTTTTGTTTGAGAATGGAGAGTTCACGTTTAGAAGTTTTGGTTTGGATGTTACACCTGTAGCGGTTCATGAAACTTTCAGTAACGTCCTCCCAAGTTGCAACATGCTTGGATTCCAAAGAGTAGAACCATTGTTGACAGGCATGCTCCAGGAAAAGAGGGAACACAGTAGGGAAGAGTGTTACATCTAACCCCTTAAGAGCCATAGTTGCAGAAAAAGCCTTCAAGTGAAACATAGGGTTATCAGTAGGCTTGAACTTAGGAATGTCAGCAGTGGAAAACTTCTCAGGAAGCTTGTCCCTTATGTTCAGAGAAGTAGCAGGTTGTTCTACATAGGTGAACTCCTCAGAAATCTTACTCATTTGTTCTCTGATTTTGTCTATCGCAGCTGCGGCGGTATTGCTTTGATTGTTCTGTTCTACCGTGTGAACCCTGGTAGTGAGCGCTTCCATCATAGCAGATAACCTGTCAATGGCATGGTTAAGGTTTTCCATATCTTCTTTGGTGGCCATTGGTTGAAAGTAAATGGGAGATGGATTTCGTAGAGATGCTTGTGGTGGTTTTCTTGCACGCCTCTTAGGTTGTTGAGGTAGCGACTCAAATCGTAACAGTCTACCCCTGCTTCTTGACCAAGTGCTGTGACATTGAAATGAACGCACATTTAATGACTAGACTTATCCTTGACCCATCCGGAAAATAAAAAGGGAAAGAAATTTTTTTTTTAAAAAACAAAGAAAGTATGTATGGGAGGATACCATCCGACTTACTCCTAAAAAAAAAAACGGAAAAAAAAGACGCAAGACTTTCCTAATGTACGGTCACGAACAAAATAGTGAAAGACTCGAGGAAAAGGTGTGTGAACTTGACACGACTTGTGAGTGATTATGTGAGGTTATGGACACGTGTTATGACCGTACAGCTATACTTGATACCAAACTGGACACATAGATCACATACGTACGCACACAGAACCAAAAAAGACAGACGGGACATTTTCCTGGGCACCGTGTCACGGTGCTGACTGTCGTGACACGATACAATCCACCGTCAGACGGCAGAAAGTACCATGTCACGGCACTGTTCACCGTGTCACGGCAGACTTGCTATGACGCGGTGCTCAGTTCCAGGCCTATTTTCCAGATTTTAATTGATTTTATAGTCCGTTCTAATTACTAAGTGGAAATAAAAACCCTCGGTCATAGATTAGTCCAAAAACAAAATGAACAAACACATGTGGGTTAGTATCAAATAAACCACGTAGCATTTAGTCACGATGATGCAAGCCTATGATCAAGTTCTCAACCTAAAGTCAAGTTCTACGTTCGACTATGGTCAAGCTTTGGGTGTCAAAAGGGTACCATGGTTAAGAGTTTGGACGCGTTAGCAAGGCAGCCTCCCTTGAGGGTGTATGCCAACGGGCGGCTCCGCGAGTTCGTGATGAAATCGAACTCGACTCCATGGTTTGGGTGGATTTAATAACTCGGATGAACCCTTATTGCCATGAGCGTTTTTGGGTTGATAGAGCTTAAATCCCCCGGGGCTAAGACGTATGTAGAACACATACGGTTTTTCAGAAAAATTGAAGGAAGTCAACTGTGAGAAGAGAAAATAAGCCACTGGACTGATTTTAGGACTGCCGTGACACGGCAAAAACTCCCGTGTCACGGTACAGCGCACCGTCAGACGGTACATTGTACCGTGACACGGCAGAATCTGCCGTGACACGGTAGTCAGAAAATCTGATTGGTGCCCTATTTTTCTTCGTACGCAATCAAGTTGTTCAATTTTTCCTACGGGACAGATCCAAATTCGACGTTAAAACGTCAATGCTTATGCAAAAATGCCAAATTAATCACAGGAATATTTTTCAAGAATCTTTCAAGTCTCATCCACTCATCTCGATTAAATACCGATCACTCAAGTCGATAAATAACCGAGAATCCTCCCCAGTGGAGTCGCCAAATTGTAGGCGTCGTTCGAAGCGCGCCTACGTTAAAAGCATAGTGGTGAATATGCTTGGCACTCATAGGAAGTGGGAATTGACATATACGATTAGGGACACGATTAGGGACAAGGAAAGTAGGGAGCCGCCAACAAGTTTTTAAGGAACTTGTAAACCGTTCACGGATCATTTAAGGCAACCACGATTAAGGGACAACGATAGGCAACAACGATTGACCCGTGAAGGTTACACCCCATTCATAATCCATGAGATTACTAACTCCATATGGTTCGGAACCACGAAAGGAGGATCGGGGATGATGGTACGAAGTGAGTCATGGAGGCACATTCGCCCGTATTGGCCTCTACTCGATTCTTATTGTGAAAAGTATTCCTGTGATCTCAAAGGCATACAAACAAAGTTCAAATTCGCTCCAAACTATTATTATGCTAAATTGGTTTAATATTAATGCAACACGTAATTCTAATTATTAGTGATCACTTCGATTAAACAACAAGATTAAAAAGGAACCTAAACCGGTTGTCCAAATTATCTTATTAGTCGTGATTTTCAATTACATATTCCCTTTAAACATGCAATATGGTGATCATAAAATAATAATAGAACAAACATTAATATTGGAAGCAATATAGCAATAACTCCAACAATATAAAATCGTTAGAAAAATAATAAAAATAAAAGGAACATGATTCTTACTTTGATTTTGCTTGCTTGCTACTATAAAAACAATAAACGCGTTAGTAACTTCAAGGAAAATAAATAAACAATAATTAAAATGAAATTAAATTAAAGTAAATGAGAATTAATTTGGGGCCAAACCCTCAAACAGTTCTACCTTTCACACCGTGGTTTAAGGACAGAACCCCGGGTAAAGTATGGACTCCATGGAGTGCTTAAGGAAGGTATTTTGAAAGAGAAGGGTAGGCTAGTGTTTAGGCTAGAGCATAGGAGAGAAAATGAGAGATTATTTGATGCCCCGTACATCAGAAATGAGGGGTTATTTATAGGGAAAATGTGCTGAGGGAGCACACGGAACCCTAAAATGAAAGAAACCCTAAAACATTATCCCGTGACACGGCAAACTGTACCGTGACACGGTACATAATACCGTCAGATGGGAGAAATTCCCGTGACACGGTGCACTTTTGTGTCACACGGGATATATTTAACACACGGGGGAAGAAAACGCGTTAGGGTTTACGCGGAAGGAACACGTACTGTACCCGTGTCACATCAGATCTCCCGTGACACGGGAAACTTTGCCGTCAGACGGGAATTTTTCCCGTGGCGCGGGATTCCGTGCCGTGACACGGGACAGTTTTGTCCTTTTTCCGTCTAAATTCATTTTTAACCCTTATTTTAATCAGCATTTTTAGGTGCCGATTGATAATTTCGGGCCATTTTTCTGATTTATTAAAATTGGGCTAAAATATTAAATAATTAAAAAGAGATAAATAAAAAGTTTGGGCCAAAATTAAAACTATGCTTTTACCAAACATCAAGACTGATCCACGGGCTATTCAAAAATACGAATTTAATTAAATATGAATATGATTTTTAAGCACTCTCGGGATTAAATACTAAACCCGACCAATAGTGGCAGTTAAAGGTTGTTCATCATCGGGTTTGGTTTTGGGGAGACATTTTTAGGTGTCTACAGTAGGCAACCCCTCATGGGAGCCCGACCACTTTTAAAACAAAAATCCCTTCTTCGTCAACTAAATATGGCACACAAGGCAGAAAAACATATTAAAATTACAAAGGAGAATCCACCGTGACACGGTAGAAGCCACCGTGCCACGGTGAAATCCACCATGACACGGCAGAACCCACTGTGACACGGCAGAACTCACCGTGACACGGCAGAAACTACCCCGTCACGGCAGACCTGTTCTTTGATTATTACCGCTGCGCCACTCAAACTGCAACCGCGACACACAAAATTTTACCGTGACACACTATGATACACCGTGACACGGCAGAGTTTTCTGTGACACGGCAATGCAGATGTTGTAAATTTTGTTATTTTTGTTGCTTTTTCGAATACTTTATTCGATGATTATTATTATTCTTCCATTGCGTCCGACTTCTTGACTCGGATAAAAAAAAAAGGTCATTGTAATTTTTAATTAAGGTAAAAATAAATATGCTATTATTATTGAAATAAATATTACTACAATTATTGGCATCATACGCCTTATTTAAAAATTCAAACCTAAAATCATAAACGCAAAGCAATATTAGTCTAATCCTTCTTCACTTTCGAAGCCTCATCTTTCTTTTCCACTAAGTCGGCCTTCACCATTAGTGTGTCCCTTGTAGCCCGAACTGTCACACCTCTTATCGAACTCTCACCCCTTTCATCCCTCTCATAGTTCTTAGGTTCCTTTCCTTTCACAGAAGTCTTCTTCTTAGGAATTATAGGAGTTTTAAACTTAATTCCTTGTGTTCTCGGACCAAGACGATCTTTAGGGGGCGCCTTCTTACTTCCAAGTCGTTCCTTCATATCAAATTTACGTGATCCAAACCTCTCCCTTCTACTCCGAGGATTCAATCATGCCTTGTATGCACTAGATAAAGGGGGAGGAGCTTGATCACTCGCAAAAACGGTCCACATAGGCCTTGCAATCCAATAGAGCTCATACTTATGAACATTACTTTCATGCAATGATACTTCAGGAGGACTATCATTATAGCGTGGAATTACTTGTTCAAGTCCATATTGTCGCATAACTCGAGAAGGGCAATAAAAAGTCAACTTTGATATACTAGGAACACGACAATACGGTGTATCATGCATCCCAACCATCCTAGTAAGTCTCCACCAAGGCACCACCCATCGAATAGAAAATTATCTCTTTGCAAAGAACACCTTCCAATCATCATACGACATGTTTGCAGAGTAATTCTTCTTCCTTCGGACTAGATCCTTGGGACCATATTTTTCAATATCGTTGGGGTCTTCAAAGAGTTCTAAACGCTCCATCAACCAAATCTGCAAAAAAAAAAAAAAAAAAAAGCAGATTTCCCCCGTGACACGACATACTGCACTGTGTCACGGGAGAGCTTTACCGTGACACGATGCCTGCCAGATGTCACGGGAATTAACAAGAGGCCGTCTTAACCTGGAGCAGTACTAGAGAGCTCTTCTTGATGGCTTTCCAGTTTGATTTCGCTTTGTCAAGGCCGCGCAAAGTTTCTCCAAGGCAAGTAGGCATAGGGGATCTTCCAGATTCAACATGTTCAAGCACAGACGCTAAACAAGCATGTCCTACCCTACCGTTTGCAAATAAAAGCTTCTTAAACATGCAAAAAATATAAGCTCTTCTACGGTATACATGTTTTGAGTCAGAGACAGGGCGATTACAATATAAATTTGCAAGCTTTTCTAGATCTACTTCATTACCGCACACAATCCAATTCTAATCAGGATCTTTCAGATTCAGATGACGTTCAAAATCCTAATAATAGTATTCGCGCAGAGTAGGCATGGCAACGAGATTCCTAGTAGGAAAGCCAAAGATGGCACCAAATTCCTCCGGCAGAGGGCAGAGTTCATCATAATCAAACTTAAATCAATGAGTTTCTGGACTCCAGTAATCTAAGGCTGGCCTCAGAAAATCATGTTCTATCGCAACATGCCTCAGGGCTAATAAACCTCTCACACAAAACAACTCCAATTCCCTTTTGTCAGCATTAGTCAAAGAATATGACCAATCACGCAATAGGTTATCAAAATTCTGAGACATTATTATTGAAATATAAAATTCTAATTATTTTGTATTTTGTAATTATGCATATCATGAATTATGGGTCGTATTTTATTTTTTAGGGGAAGTTTTAAAACTTTCTCCGTTTTATCTTATTTTATTTTTATTTGCTCCTTTTTATTTTATTTTATTTTTGGGGAAGTTGTTAAACTTGCTCCATTTTATTTTTCATTTTATTTTTGGGGAATTTATTAAACTCGCTCCATTTTTGTTCTGGGGAAGTGGTAAAATTAGCCTTTTTATCTCTTTTTTTCTTTTGGGAGAAGGTCGGTACCCTCCACTTACGAAAAATAACGGTTTTTTTTTCGCGTTATTAATAAACACACAGTCACACACAATCAGTCTTAAGCACACACTAACATACACATTTATAAACGAAATCAAAAGCATAGAGTGTGAATACAATATACAAATTAAGTCATGGTACATAGATAGTGTCAAGTGTCATCTCCAGCCTGAGTAACCTGAGTATATGGGGGCTGAGAACCAAAGAGTCCCTTTATCATCCGAGTACGAGGAGTAGTGTCCCTATTAGTCCCAATAACTCCAGTAGATAACATGGTCAAGGCAGGGCCCGTCCAGTTGGTAAACGGCGTAGATTGACTCCAAGTAGTAGGAAGCGTCAGTGAAGGCATCGTCCCAGACAATGGAACTGAAAACAAGCCAGGCACTGGTGAAGGCATCGCCCAGGACATTGGAGCTGAATATAAGCCCCGATCCACATGAGTGATGACTTGACTAAACTTAGACTGTGAAGGCTGTGAAAATGAAGGCTGAGGCTGCTACCACTGAGCCTCACGAGATGGCTGAGAAAGCGAAGGCTCCTGCTGAGACCGAGAATGCCGACGAACCCCTGAAGATCGTCTGCCACGACTAGGCTCCCCCTTGTCCGAGTTTCTATGCCTCGAGCGCGATCGGGACCTCCATTGCTCCTGGAAAACACAAAATCAAAGTTTTCAATGATGCAAAATAGAACAAATGGTAAAAATAAAAAGGTGAACATACCTCAAGAACATCGCTAGAACCGCCTCGACAACTCGCGTCACGCCAAAGCTTGATGATGCAATACCTCAAAGCGTCAACCAGCTTCATGAATCCCATCATCTCCGGGTGAGTAGGCTGAGAACAAAGCAAAGGGAAATCAGTAACAAGAGGTATTAAAAAGGGTGAACAATATGTCAAAAGCTTACCGGCTCAAACACGTCAGGCAAAGACTCCTGCGCCTGTCTGTAACCCTCTGGCGCGTCAGCAAAGTGGTCCTCAGTAATACCAATAGGCCCCGGGTAATGGACAGATTGAGGTCGCACCTCAATCCTCCCCACAGGGCGAACAGTCGTATGAAAATACGACCGAATAATTAGGTTATTCGACGATTTAAACAAAGACTAGTGACAAAATTCTCAAAAGAATCCATACCTCGGGAAGACGGGGTGGAGGAGCCAAAAGGGGTTGCACGTCCCGCGAGTAATCGCCCTCCATGTGTACGAGCCCCTTGCCAAGGAAAAGTGACAAATAGTAGCAAATACTAACAAACAAGAAATGAGATAGTCTCAAATAAAGCAATGAAAAGGCAATAGAAGTCGTCTCCCCGGCAACAGCGCCAATTTGACAAGGGAATAATCGCGTCGTTACGACTACACCTAGATCAAATACAATTTATAACACTCCACCAACCTAATACGAGAATAGGGCAAATAGAGGGGTCGAACAACAAGGAGACGTGCACAAACATCGCATTCACTACTTAAGACTTAAGCTATCTCGGGACAAGAGGTAAGAATAACTAAGAGATCAAACTAAGAGTGAAAAGGATTAAATATCAATATGACTAAACATCAAGGGGAATGGGTAGATGAAGATGCTATTTAATTTGAGTATGCAATAACATGAAAACAAATTGAGAGTGAACTAAGTATACATGAATATCGAAACTAAATCCAATCCAATCTCCTTCCGGAGTTAATCGATTTCTCCTAACATAGCCTCTATGTTTCCACACTAGAACCATATACTAGGAGGTGCAATCAAGAACAATCGATAGTAATGAACCTAAACTAAGTCAACTTTCGTTTCATGTTAGCAAAGATTAACCTTTAATCAACCAACAATGTGCACTTGCAAGAAGATTAAAGAATATCAAGCATACAAAGGTTTAATCACAAACAACTCAATCCCAATATCATAAGCACGAACAAATAGCAACTACACCATCCCCACACCCTTGGCTAGAAGACTACTCACGAATCATGTTGAAAACATTATCAATCATCAAATCAATAAGCATCAACATAATTAATAAGCAAAGAAAAAGAAATCAAAATAACCAAACAAAACAAAATGCAAAGGAAAAGAGAAAGAGTAAGAAATTGCTCAGTAATTGAAGTTGAAGATCTACAAAGGTTGATCAAATTCCTTCTTCAAAATCCAAGCTCATCAATGGAGAAATCCACACTTTCTCTCTCTACCCAAGGTAAACTAAGAGTGTTTCTCTCTCTACAATTGGGGAAAAATAAGTCTAGTACAAAGAAAAACGTCACACCCCTTAAAAGGATAAGATAAGGGTATTAAATAACAAATAAAACAAAGAGGGACGGAGGAAGAGGTGCGTACGCGCGCATAGAGGGGTTTGCACGCACGCAAAGGAGGGTATGCACGCACGCACCCCTCTAGTGCTGAAGCAAGTGATCCCTCGAGCAAAAGGGGCAGGGCTGCTGTAGACATCTAAAAATGTCTCCCCAAAACCAAACCCGATGATGAACAACCTCTCACCGCCACTATTGGTCGGGTTTAGTATTTCTGAACAGTCCATGGATCAGTCTTGATGTTTGGTAAAGGCATAGTTTTAATTTCAGCCCAAAACCTTTTTTATTTTATTGTTTTATTATTTATTTTTGGCCCAAACCTTTTTATTTATTTCTTTTAAATTCTTTTCTTATTTTAGCACAATTTTAATAAATCATAAAATGGCCCAAAATTATCAATCGGCACTTAAAATGCTGAACGAAATTAGGGTTAAATTGAATTTAGACGGGAAAACGGGCCAAAATCTCCCGCGTAACGGCAGCAGTACACCGTGACACGGGAAAATCTCCCGTCTGATGGTAAGATTTCCCGTGTCACGGGGAATATGTGTGACACGGGTGCATATGTGTCATTTCCGCGTAAACCCTAACGCGTTTTGTTCCTCCGTTTGCTAAACATTTCCCACGTCATACAAAATTTGCACCACGTCACGAGAATTTCTCCCGTCTGACGGTGGAGCTTCCTGTGTCACGGTACAGTTTACCGTGTCACGGGATACTGTTTTAGGGTTTTTTGTCATTTTAGGGTTCCGTGTGTTCCCTCAGCACATTTTTTCTATAAATACCCCCCATTTCTGATGTACGGGGCATCAATTAACTCTCTCATTTCTCTTCTATGCTCTAGCCTAAACATTAGCCTACCCTTCTCTCTTTCAAAATACCTTCCTTAAGCACTCAAAGGAGTCCGTACTTTACCCGAGGTTCTATCCTTATACCACGGCGTGAAAGGTAGAACTGTTTGAGGGTTTGGCCCCAAATCAATTATACTCTATTTAATTTAATTTAATTATATTTTAATTATTGTTTAATTAATTTTCCTTTAAGTTACTAACACGTTTATTATTTTTTTAGTAGCAAGCAAACAAAATCAAAGTAAGAAATCATGTTCCTTTTATTTCTATTATTTTTCTAACGATTTTGTATTGTTGGATTCATTGCTATATTGCTTCTAGTATTAATGTTTATTTACTCTATATTTATTTATCACCATATTGCATGTTAAAGGGAATATGTAATTGAAAATCACGCCTAATAAGATAATTTGGACAACCGGTTTAGGTTCCTTTAATCTTGTTATTAAATCAAGTGATCAATAATAATTAGAATTACATGTTGCATTAATATTCAACCAATTTAGCATAATAATAGTTTGGAGCAAATTGAATATTTTGTTTGTATGCCTTTAAGATCACGGGAATACTTTTCAATATAAGAATAGAGTAGAGGCCAATACGGGCGAATGTGACTCCATGACTCACTTCGTACAATCATCCCCGATCCTCCTTTCGTGGTTCCGAAACATATGGAGTTAGTAATCTCATGAATTATGAATGGGGTGTAACCTTCACGGGTCAATCGTTGTTGCCTTTGTTGTCCCTTAATCGTGGTTGCCTTATAATGATCCGTGAACGGTTTACAAGTTCCTTAAAAACTTGTTGGCGGCTCCCTACTTTCCTTGTCCCTAATCGTGTCCCTAATCGTTATGTCAATCCCCACTTCCTATGAGTGCCAAGCATATTCACAACATGCTTTTAACGTAGGCGCACTTCGAACAACGCCTACAATTTGGCGACTCCGCTGGGGAGGATTCTTGGTTATTTATCGATTTGAGTGATCGGTATTTAATTGAGATGAGTGGATGAGACTTGAAAGATTCTTGAAAAAATATTCCTGTGATTAATTTGGCATTTTTGCATCAGCATAGAAGTTTTAACGTCGCATTTAGATCTGTCCCGTAGGAAAAATTGAACAACTTGATTGCGTACGAAGAAAAACAGGGCACTAGTCAGATTTCCTGACTGCCGTGTCAGGGTGCAGTTTACCGTCTGACAGTGAGCAGCACCGTGACACGGTGGTCATTGCCGTGTCACGGCAGTCCCTAAATTAGTCTAGTGGCTTATTTTCTCTTCTCACAGTCAACTTCCTTCGATTTTTCTGAAAAAACGTATGTGTTCTACATACGTCTTAGCCCCAGGGGAGTTAAGCTATATCAACCCAAAAACTCTCATGGCAATAAAGGTTCATCCGAGTTATTAAATCCACCCAAACCATGGAGTCGAGTTCGATTTCATTACGAACTCGCGGAGCCGCTCTTTGGCATACACCCTCAAGGGAGGCTGCCTTGCTAACGCATCCAAACTCTTAACCATGGTACCCTTTTAACACCCAAATCTTGACCATAGTCGAACATAGAACTTGACCTTAGGTTGAGAACTTTTTGCATCATCGTGACTAAATGCTACGTGATTTATTTGGTGCTAACCCACATGTGTTTATTCATTTTGTTTTTGGACTAATTTATGATCGAGGGTTTTTACTTCCACTTAGTAATTAGTACGGACCATACAATTAATTAAAATCTGGAAAAACGTCACAAAAGACCTGGAACTGAGCACCGCGTCACAGCAAGTCTGCCGTGACACGATTAACAGTGCCGTGACACGGGACTTTCTACCGTCTGACGGTGGACTGTACCGTCTCACGACAGCCAGCACCGTGGCACGGTGCCCAGGATAATGTCTCGTCAGTCTATATTTGGTTCTGTGTGTACGTATGTGGTTTATGTGTCCAGCTTGGTGTCATGTATAGCTGTACGGTCATAACACGTGTCCATAACCTCACTTAATCACTCACAAGTCATGTCGAATTCACACACTTTTCCTCGAGTCATACACTATTTTGTTCGTGATCGAACATTAGGAAAGTCTTGCGTTTTTTTTCCGTTTTTTGTTTAGGAGTAAGTCGGATGGTATCCTCCTATACATGCTTTCTTTATTTTCAAATTTTTTTTTTCTTTTTTCCCTTCTTATTTTCCGAATGGGTCAAGGATAAGTCTAGTCATTAAATGTTCGTTTATTTCAATGTCACAACACTTGGTCAAGAAGCAGGGGTAGACTGTTACAGTTTGAGTCGCTACCTCAACAACCTAAGAGGCGTACAAGAAAACCACCACAAGCATCCCCACGGAATCCATCTCCCATTTACTTTCAACCAATGGCCACTAAGGAAGATATGGAAAACATTAACCATGCCATTGACAGGTTACCTACTATGATGGAAGCACCCATTACCAGAGTTCACACGGTAGAGCAAAACAATCAAAGCAATGCCGCTGTAGCTGCAATAGACAAGATCAGAAAATAAATGAGTAAGATCTCTGAAGAGTTTACCTATGTAGAACAACCTGCCACTTCTCTGAACATAAGGGACAAGCTCCCTGAGAAGTTTTCCACTGCTGACATTCCCAAGTTCAAGCCTACAGATAACCCTATGTTTCATTTGAAAGCCTTTTCTGCAACCATGGCTCTTAAGGGGTTAGATGTGACACTCTTCCCTAATGTGTTCCCTCTTTCCTTGGAGCATGCCTGTCAACAATAGTTCTACTCTCTAGAATCCAAGCACGTTGCAACTTGGGAGGACGTTACTGAAAGTTTCATGAACCGTTACAAGTGTAACATCCAAACCAAAACTTCTGAACGTGAACTCTCCATTCTAAAACAGAAAGAGAATGAAGGCTTCACTACTTATCTAAGCAGGTGGAGGGAAACAGCTGCACTCTTGGTGGATCCTCCCAAGGAGAAGGAGATGGTTCGCCTATTTATTGCAAATCTGACTCATAAGTATAAGCAACAGTTGAAATTCCTGCCACTCAACACTTTTGAAGCTGTATACGATATTGGGATTAATATCGAAGATAAACTGATGAAGACTGCTGGTAGCAACAACTATAATAACAACAACACTTTGAAAAACAAGAAGAACGACAATCCTTCTTCATCGTCTTCCAAGCCCAATAATGCTACCAACAATGTCAATATCAATGATGTGCTAGCTCTTAATGCTTCCCCTCAGAGATTCCAAAGGCCAAGGAGGGTTTACACGCCTTTGGGAATGACTTATGATGCCGCTTTTGATCGCTTGCATAGTCAAGGACTGGTTATGCCAATCGGACCTTTTCCAGAACCTCGACCAGAGAACAGAACTGCTAGTTATGACCCCAATGCTCATTGCAAATTCCATCAAGGCAAAGGTCATACTACTGAGAAGTGTTGGAAGTTGAAGGATGCGATCCAAGACTTGATTGATGCTAATCAACTTCCTGTCCCTCCAGGGGGCAAGAAGCCTAATATTCAAACAGGTCCTCTTTTTGATGCCTTGGCTATCATGGGAGATGAAGTCTCCTTTGATCTGTTAATACTCATCCAACCTGTGGATGAACCATTACCAGAAGTTGTTTTTATTTCAAGTTGTAAAGAAGTTAACGGAATTTGGGATAGCGATGATGAAGACGTCTATCTCAAAGACATAGTTTGTTCATCTCTTGGCGCTATCAATCTGGAAGATAGCGAAGATGTTTGGGGATGAAATCAAGGTTCTCACTAGAACTTGAAGGTTAAAGCAACCCACTCCAACTACACCTCCAACGCAAGCACAACCAATAGTTTATCCCATCGACCCTGTAAGCAATGATGTGATCAAACAATTGCAAAAGACTAAGGTGGAAGTGAATGTTTGGAAGCTGTTGGCTACGTCTCATGAGCATCGGAAGGCTGTGATGAATGCTCTTGTGAAGATAGGAGTTGATAGTGATTTGACTCCTCAAGGACTAGTGAGCTTTCTCACTACTGAATTGCCAAGTCCTAGTAACTTGATTTCCTTTTCTGACAAGGATTTACCCCCGGAAGGGGATCGACATAACAAAGCCCTACACCTTACTATGGTGTGCAGGCAAATGAATGTTCCCATGAGCCTAGTCGATAATGGCTCAGCAATCAATGTATTCCCGTTGCGCAATGCAAAGAAGTTGGGCATAAAAGATGAAGAATTAATTCCCTCTACTCAGGGGATCCCAGCTTATGATATTACTCGCTGTCAAGCCGTGGGTACTATCATGTTGAATATCACTACTGGAGCCATTGAACATCGCACCAAGTTTCAGGTGGTGGACATCAAGATTTCTTTCAATCTATTTTTATATCGCCCTTGGCTTCATGTGTTGAAGGTGATCCCATCATCATTGCACCAGAAAGTTAAGGCTATATTTGGAGGAGTTCCGATCACCATAGATGCCTCTCCCATGCGCATTCAAGTCATTGATACCCCCATCGTTCATGTCGAGCATGCTGAGGAAGATGAGGATCGTTGGGGGTTTTCTCTAGAAGATGTGCTTATAATCGAGGAACATGAAAAGTGCCACCTCGAGTTTGACCCTTATTCTAAAGACAACATCAATGCGATTATGAAGAAACAAGGGCATTTCCTTGGGATGACCCTTGGCATGAAAAAGAAGATAGCTGAATTTTGGGGCCATCTAGGCTCGTTAAAGAAGGACACCTTTGGCCTGGGATTCATACCAACAAAGGAAGATATGAAACAAGCTGTGATCAAGATGGTTGCTCGGAACGCAGCTCGAAAAGAGAACAAGGAGATGATTATAAATCCTTATCCCCTTACGCTCAATGTTTAATTCGTCAATGAAGGAGAGGACTTCTCGTGCTACGAATTTCCTGAACTTTTTATCTACAAGGGATAATGTGAACCAGGTTTTGAGGTGTTCATGGATTGTGACTTCATTGACGAAGGTGATGTCTCCTCAACAGCTGAAGAACCAACCAGCCCACGTTTCGATGATATGAGTATTAATCTTCTTTTTGAGTTGGAAAAGAATGAACCTAGGGCCACCAACAATGACGACTCTGCGCTCATTCAAGCGGTCGTGTCAAGCAAAGATTTTGATCCCTCGGAGTTAATTGCCCCAGCTGATGACGTTCCGAAAGGATGGAGCAAGACGGTGAAGGTTACCATGCCGAATGGAGAAAAACTTGAAATAACCACTGGCGAAGACCCCATGTTTGATGAACCTGAATCGTCTGGGTCCGAGTTCGAGTTTGAGTCCGTTAATGAACCCTTAGGATCTAAGGCCGAGCCCCTTTCTGCTATCGAGTCTTTTTCTGTAGTTCCCCCTAGTGTTGAGCCCCTTGTTGAGTCTTCCCTTTCTATTCCAAATAATTCTGGCGAGGTCGTAGCTGACCTTGCCCTCCTTGATGTAATAACCAATGATTTCAATGAAATGAGTACCTTTGCTTACGATGTGTGTCATTCCCCCAACCTTGATCAATATTGCTTTGCTATTGATAAAAATGACAAAGAAATAATAAAAGCAATGGAAGAACGTGATAATAGAACGGCAATTATTGAAGATACAGAAACAATCAATATTTCCAATGATACGATTACTACCAAAGAAGTAAAAATTGGATTAACACTAAGTCAAGATGAACGGAAAAGTTAATTAACTTACTTAGTGAATTTGTTGATGTATTTTCTTGGTCTTATCAAGACATGCCAGGTATTGACAGGGATATTGCGCAACATACGATACCACTCATTCCAGGTATGAAGCCCGTCAAACCCACATGTGCTAGCACCAGAAATGCCTGACTTTCCTCTTCGACTCTACCTTACGGTCACAAGAGAAACGATGGGGGCAATGCTAGCGCAAGAGATTGAAAGCAAAGAGAATGCAATGTCCAAGATGGATCCTCTCAAATACTTGTTCGAAAAAGCAACACTCAATGGTAGGTTGTCAAGATGGATTGTCAACCTTGCTCAGTTTGATTTGAAATTCATACCACAAAAGGCCATCAAGGGTTCTGCGGTTTCTGACTTCCTAGCGGACTTTCCACTTGAAGAAGTTGAGAAAGAAGAAGATGAGTATAATTTCCCTGACGAAGATCTACTTATGACTGAAGATGATAGATGGACGCTCTATTTCGATGAAGCTTCGAACCAAAGGGGGTGTGGTGTAGGGGTCTTGCTCGTATCACCCAGTGAAGAGCACATCCCAATTTCCATGAAACTCGACTTTGATTTCACCAACAATGCCGTAGAGTATGAAGCATGCACTTTGGGATTGGAAACAGCGGTGGCCTTGGGAATTACGAAGCTCAGAATTTACGGTGATTCATCATTAATCATTAACCAGATCTCTAAGAGATGGAAGGTGAGAAGTGAAAGTCTCGCTACGTATCAAGCTCATCTGGAAACTCTCACGGAGCAACTAGATGAATTGGAGTATACGTACTTGCCTAGAGAAGAAAATCAATTTGCTGACGCACTGGCAAAGTTAGCATCAATGTTGCGCATTCCAACGGACACAATCAGGATGCCACTAACTATAGAGCGAAGATATAAGCTAGCCTATGTTCACGCACTTGATGATGAACAAGAGTCACAAGAAGAAGATGAAGAAGCATGGTATATGGATATCCTTATCTACGTGACCAAGGGTGAATATCCTCCTAACACTGATAAAAGGGCACGCCGTGCTTTTAGGGTCCTGGCGTCAAAGTATGTGCTCATCAGGGGAGAACTCCACAAAAGGACTGCGCTAGGGAGAAATCTCTTGTGCATAGCTGGGAAAGAAACACATAAGACCATGGAGAACCTTCATGCCGGAATATGTGGAACGCATATGAATGCTAAGATGTTAGACCAAAAGATTCAACGACAAGGATATTATTGGACTACTATGGAGAGAGATTATCACGAACACGTCACGAAATGTATGAAGTGTCAAGTCTACGCAAATTTGCTGCACGTTCCACCTTCGCTTCTTTACACATACACTTCCCCATGGCCTTTCTCTACTTGGGGTATTGATATCATCGGCAAAATAACGCCACCAGGACAAGGAGGACATGAATTCATCCTCGTAGCAATCGACTATTTCATTAAATGGGTCGAAGCTGCCTCATATGCTAAGTTAACGGCAAAACATGTAGCTCAATTCATTGAGAAGAACATCATATGCCGCTATGGGGTACCTCAAGAAATGATCAGTGAAAATGGGACACACTTCCAAGCCGAGTGCGCAGAATTATTAAAGAAATATCATATCAAGCATCACAGATCATCACCCTACAAACTTCAAACTAATGGTGCAGTCGAATCGGCTAACAATAACGTGAAAACTATCGTCAAAAAGATGACGGAAAATTATAAGGATTGGCCGAGCAAGCTACATTTCGCCCTTTGGGGTTATCGAACTTCTGTTCGTACATCAACGGGGGCTACCCCCTTCTCTTTGGTCTATGGAGTTGAAGCCGTACAACCAATAGAGCTCGAAATCCCTTCTCTACGTATTGCATTGGAAAGCTAATTAGATGAAGTCGACTGGATTAGAGCAAGATATGATGAACTAGTCTTACTTGACGAAAAACGCTTGGCAGCTTTACATCATGTCAAAACCTACCAACAGTGTATGGAACGACATTTTAATAAAAAAGTCAAGACTAGGAATATCAAGGAAGGTGATTTGGTGCTTAAAGCACTTCGCAAAACCGTGCTCGATCCAAGAGGAAAATTTAGACCGAACTGGTTAGGTCCATATATTGTCAAATCTATTTTGTCTGTCGAAGCAGCACAATTGGTACACATGGATGGTAATGGGTTCCACAACTTAACCAATTTGGATCAACTCAAGAAGTTTTATGCCTAGTTCCATGGGTTCATGACCCAATAGAGCTACGTTTGGCCTGATTCCTTTTTAAGGATACGTAGGCCACCCCTTAGGGAGGCCCGGCCACTTTAAAAACAAAAATCCCTTCTTCGTCAACTAAATACGGTACACAAGGCAGAAAAACGCAATAAAATTACAAAGGAGAATCCACCGTGACACGGGAGAACCCACCAGGACACGGCAGAACTCACCGTGACACGGCAGAAACTACCGCGTCACGGCAGACCTAGTCTTTGATTATTAACGCTGTGCCACTCAAACTGCAGAGTGGCACACTATGATACACCGTGACACGACAGAGTTTTTCGTGACACGGTAATGCAGATGTTGTAAATTTTGTTATTTTTGTTGCTTTTTCGAATACTTTATTTGATAATTATTATTATTCTTCCATTGCGTCCGACTTCTTTACTCGGATTAAAAAAAAAAGGTCAATGTAATTTTTAATTAAGGAAAAAATAAATATGCTATTATTATTGGTCTTATTTAAAAATTAAAACTTAAAATCATAAACGCTAAGCAATATTGGTCTAATCCTTATTCACTTTCGAAGCCTCATCTTTCTTTTCCACTAAGTCGGCCTTCACCATTAGTGTGTCCCTTGTAGCCCGAACTGTCACACCTCTTATCGAACTCTCACCCCTTTCATCCCTCTCATAGTTCTTAGGTTGCTTTTCCCTATAAACCATCTTTTCTTTACCCTTTCCTTTCACAGAAGTCTTCTTCTTAGGCATTATAGGAGTTTTAAACTTAATTCCTTGTGTTCTCGGACCAAGATGATCTTTAGGGGGTGCCTTCTTACTTCCAAGTCGTTCCTTCATATCAAATTTACGTGATCCAAACCTCTCCCTTCTACTCCGAGGATTGAACCATGCCTTGTATGCACTAGATAAAGGGGGAGGAGCTTGATCACTCGCAAAAACGGTCCACATAGGCCTTGCAATCCAATAGAGCTCATACTTATGAACATTACTTTCATGCAATGATACTTTAGGAGGACTATCATTATAGCGTGGAATTACTTGTTCAAGTCCATATTGTCGCATCACTCGAGAAGGGCAATAAAAAGTCAACTTTGATATACTAGGAACACGGCAATACGGTGTATCATGCGTCCCAACCATCCTAGTAAGTCTCCACCAAGGCACCACCCATCGAATAGAAAATTCTCTCTTTGCAAAGAACACCTTCCAATCATCATACGACATGTTTGCAGAGTAATTCTTCTTCCTTCGGATTAGATCATTGGGACCATATTTTTCAATATCGTCGGGGGCTTCAAAGAGTTCTAAACGCTCCATCAACCAAATCTGCAAAAAAAAAAAAAAAAAAAAAAAAAAGCAGATTTCCATCGTGACACGGCATACTACACCGTGTCACAGGAGAGCTTTACTGTGACACGGTGCCTGCCAGATGTCACGGGAATTAACAAGAGGCCGTCTTTACCTACAGCAGTACTAGAGAGCCCTTCCTGAAGGCTTTCCGGTCAGATTTCGCTTCGTCAAGGCCGCGCAAAGTTTCTCCAAGGCAAGTAGGCATAGGGGATCTTCCAGATTCAACATGTTCAAGCACAGACGCTAAACAAGCATGGCCTACCCTACCGTTTGCAAATAAAAGCTTGCTAAACATGCAAAAAATATATGCTCTTCTACGGTATACATGATATGACTCAGAGACAGGGCGATTAAAATATAAATTTGCAAGCTTTTCTATATCTACTTCATTACCGCACACAATCCTATTCAAATCAGGATCCATCAAATTCAGATGACGTTCAAAATCCTGGTAATAGTATTCGCGCAGAGTAGGCATGGCAACGAGATTCCTAGCAGGAAAGCTAAAGATGGCACCAAATTCCTCTGGCAGAGGGCAGAGTTCATCAGAATCAAACTTAAAGCAATGAGTTTCTGGACTCCAGTAATCTAAGGCTGCCCTCAGAAAATCATGTTCAATCACGACATGCCTCAGGGCTGATAAACCTCTCACACAAAACAACTCTAATTCCCTTTTGTCAGCATTAGTCAAAGAATATGACCAATCACGCAATATGTTATCAAAATGAGACATTATTATTGAAATATAAAATTCTAATTATTTTGTATTTTGTAATTATGCATATCATGAATTATGGGTCGTATTTTATAGGCAAAAAGGGTCAGAACGTGGAAAACTTTATCTAGTTACACGCGTTTAAAACGCGGCTGCAGTTTTTTTTACCACCGTGACCTCAAAATTTCCACCGTGTCACGAGAATTCCCACCGTGACACGGAAATCCATACCGTGTCACGGGACATCCTACCGTGACGCGGTACAATAAAACGTGTCACGGTGCGCCCGCGCTTCCTATTTTTTATCCTTGACCTATTTTTCCGGATATTTTTGTTTACCGTTTATCTTCCACTCTTGTTTCGAGAGTTTTATTCCCAATAAAATTCTCCCTTTTATTTTCATTTTTATTTTTTGGGGAAGTACTTAAACTTGCTCCGTTTTATCTTATTTTATTTTTATTGGCTCCTTTTTATTTATTTTTTTATATTTGGGGAAGTTGTTAAACTTGCTCCATTTTATTTTTCATTTTATTTTTGGGGAATTTATTAAACTCGCTCCATTTTTATTCTGGGGAAGTGGTAAAATTAGCCCTTTAATCTCTTTTTTTCTTTTGTTTTTTTTTTCTTTTGGGAGAAGGTCGGTACCCTCCACTTACGAAAAATAACGTTTTTTTTTGCGTTGTGAATAAACACAAAGTCGCACACAATCAGTCTCAAGCACACACTAACATACACATTTATAAATGAAATCAAAAGCATAGAGTGTGAATACAATATACAAAGTAAGTCATGGTACATAGATAGTGTCAAGTGTCATCAAGCAAAGTACAAAATAAAAACCCTTGGTCAAAAATCTCTAGAACTAGAATTAGTATCATATCCAGCCTGAGTATCTTGAGTATACGGGGGCTGAGAACCAAAGAGTCCTTCCATCATCCGAGTACGAGGAGTAGTGTCCCTACTAGTCCCAATAACTCCAGTAGATGACATGGTCAAGGCAGGGCCCGTCCAGCTGGTAAACGGCGTAGACTGACTCCAATTTGTAGGAAGCGTCGGTGAAGGCATTATCCCAGATAGTGGAACTAAAAACAAGCCAGGCACTGGTGAAGGCATCGCCCCGGACAATGGAACTAAATATAAGCCCCGATCCACAGGAGTGATGATTGGACTGAACTCTGACTGTGAAGGCTGTGAAAATGAAGGCTGGTGCCACTGACCCTAAAAGTGCTGGAATGGCTAGGAAGGCTGAGGCTGCTGCCACTGAGCCTCACGAGACGGCTGAGAAAGCAGAGGCTCCCGCTGAGATCGAGAATACCGACGAACCCCTAGAGATCGTCTTCCACAACTAGGCTCCCCCTTGTCCGAGTCTCTATGCCTCGAGCGCGATCGGGACCTCCGTCGCTCCTGGAAAACACAAAATCAAAGATGTCAATGATGCAAGAAAGAACAAATGGTAAAAATAAAAAGGTGAACGTACCTCAAGAACATCGCTAGAACCGCCTCGACAACTCGCGCCACGCCGAAGCTTGATGATGCAATACTTCAAAGCGTCAACCAGCTTCATGAATCCCATCATCTCCGGGTGAGTAGGCTGAGAACAAAGCAAAGGGAAATAAGTAACAAATGGTATTAAAAAGGGTGAACAATATGTCAAAAGCTTACCGGCTCAAACACGTCAGGCAAAGACTCCTGCGCCTATCTGTAACCCTGTGGCGCGTCAGCAATGTGGTCCTCAGTAATACCAATAGGCCCCAGGTAACGGATAGATTGAGGTGGCACCTCAATCCTCCCTACAGGGCGAACAGTCGTCTGAAAATACGACCGAATAATCAGGTTATTCGATGATTTAAACAGAGACTAGTGACAAAATTCTCAAAAGAAACCATACCTCGGGAAGACGGGGTGGAGGAGCCAAAAGGGGAAGCACGTCCCGCGAGTAATCGCCCTCCATGTGTACGAGCCCCTACCAAGGAAAAGTGAAGCGTTCCCCTCTGCTTATCAACTCCTCCCTGAGCAAGCGTGAGTCCAACATCAACTTTGGTGGAGGCAAAGGCACCACAAAGCGATCATCACTGTGCTGGAGAACGACGCGCTCTCCAAGATACCAAACAAAGCGACCAGTACCGATAAAAACAGTACGGCGCGTTGAAAGCTACAAGGCCTTAGGAAGGTCAGTCATCCTAGCCCAAGGCCAATACTGGACGTCAATAGCCACCTGAAAACCATAAAAGTTGCAATGAGATGCTGAAAATGACGTCAAGATAAAGAATGGCAGGCTGCAAAATCAAATCTTACACCAACTAAAGAGGTGCCTCGGCGTAACAACCCGCGCAACATACAGACAGACTCCACTCGTGACTTGCCTTGGTCACGCCAGCTATCTCCAACAAGGAAGTCATGGACCGCTCCACGATGCCGACAAGGGGACAATCCCGGGAAATACTCATAGAACCAAAGCTGCAATGAAAAAGTAATCTATGAGCACATGCGTCAAACAGATTGGACCAAAACAAGAAGAGGAAAGATAGTCACCTCTACGACTCTCCATAAGCCGTAAACAATCACGGGGGACTGGTGATTCAGCTGCCTGCAGCCATGACGTAGCGACAAGAGAAGATCCGCATAACCTGTTGGGGTTTGGTGAGTCCGACTAACCGCGGAAACAACCCCACCCGAGGAACCACTCGCAATAATTAAAATCATAAAGCATAAATAAATAATCACAAAGAAAAGATAACGAATCTTACCCTCGAAGCGAGCTTCGCCCAAAACCCGGGGCTCTTACTTGAAAGCTACGAGCACGTCAAGCGCCGCGCCTCCGACGGTATCCACCCACAAAAAGGCGAACACAACTTTAAGGTCTACTACCTTGGGGTTAGCTAGGTCCGACCAAAACCCGAGTGTTATATGAGTTTTAGAGTTTTCCCAAAAATTATGGAATGCTCTTTTTAACTCCCACTCAAGCACTTTACTCCAAATCTTAAGGTTGGTATTTATAGAGGAAAGTATGAGTGGGAATTTCTATCCCATCAATGTGGGATCATGAAATTCCACAAATTAATTTAAAGCTAAATTAAATTAAAATTGCAAACTAATAATAAATCTAAAAGTGGCATTACCATGTAAGATGGGTTGGTGAGGACCACATGGAGAGTAGGGGACCATACTTTCTCCCCACTCAATACTCTCCTTTTGCCACATGTCCTCACTTATTTACTCCTATTTTCCATGCTTCCCCTTAATCCACGGACATATGGCCCGCGCCAAGCAATGAGCCAAGCCCGAGCCCGGCCCGAGCCCAGCCCACACCCAGCCCGCATCTAGCCCGCATCTAGCCCGCACCTAGCCCACACCCAGCCCGCACCCAGCTGCTGTTGTGGCGTGGTGCGGCTGCAGCTGTGGCGCGGTGCGGCTGTTTCTGTGGCACGGTGCGGCTGCTGCTGTGGAGCGGCGCCGCTGCTGGCCGTGGCTGCTAGCACGGTGCGCTAGCTCGCACCAGCCAGCCATGGCTTGGCTTGGTGCTTGCTAGCCACCTTTTCTAGGAAATTTTGCCCCTAGCATTCGGATGCTCGGGGCACTCCGATGCTAGGGGTATTTTTGGGAATATGGTCGATTTATTATTATTTTGCGCGTCTCGTATTTTATCATTTTGACTCGACTTCCGGCGATCGGTTTCGACGCTTTAAGCTCGAATTACCGACGTCTAAATATTTAACACTCAGGCGACGAATTAATTTCTTCCGAATTAATTCGTCGAGTTGGTTCGCATATATTTGCTTGGGTATGACCCGAAGGGTTCAGTCAAGATTAAGCTGTAATATTAATTATATAAATATTACTGATCAGAAGCGGCCTCCACCCAGGCATTCCGATCACTTGACCTTACTTAATATATTAGCTTTCTAATAATTCTAAACCCGCTATCAGAATAATACACTTGTTCGAAGGACACCATTCCTTTCAATCTCCCACTTGTCCTTCCGGACAAGTGTGCATTTAGTGTATAGCCCTTATCCTATGTCTCTTCAAGTCTCTTCATGAACTACAGAGTAAGATTACTAGTCATCTCTGTTACGTCCAGAAGTGTTTCTCAAAATCCAATAAGCAGATGATTTCTAAAATTCATTTAAGCACGACCATGCATTTTTCACAGTCTCGCTCTTCGAGAGGCCTTGTAAACAACAAGACATGTTCCCTATTGTTATTAGGGGGATATTTCCAGTCTTGTAATGTAGCTTTTCTTACTAAGAGGACTCACCCGCCTGATATCTGTCTTTATAATCCACAGTTATGGCAGACGTTTGGCGGATACCAAAGCGGACCAGTACTCAAACAAGAGATCTCCCACTACTCATGGTCAAAGTAAAAGAGTTCCGATAGTAATAATGAGAAAATACTTATGATGATTTTTAAATCTCTTAAAGTATCCTCATAGGTCGATCTAGTATATATGGTTCTAAACCAATACCTGTGCAAATGATTTGTATCCTCATAGCACAAGAAACGGTGCTACAAATCATACTACACACTAATCTCTAATGGTCATCAATCGTCCACAAAATATGACCTTGATTAGGGATAATTTTCGATTAAGATATTCAACGTTCACTTAATAGGTTATTCTTTATCCAAGCCATTGACTTGATACCCTATTTTGAATATTTATTAAAATCGAATGGACTCATTATTTAATTCTAAACCACAATTAAATAGTTTTGTGGAATATTTAGAAATATTTTATTCTACTATGAAACTTCACAATGTTTCATCTTATGATAAATGGTTTTTCCCAAATGTTTTAAGAGTAGTGCTCTTCATAAAACATTCATAGAAATCACATTTATATTTGATATGCTTGATTTTTTTCATGCAATTATGAATGTTGTCGTTCACTTGTTGCATAGGTTTAGTTATAATTACTTTCCAAACCTTAGCATCTTCATTATCCACCATTTCCATAATAAGAGGATAAAATTTTGAGAGTGTTAATGGATTACATGTGATTCAGGATTTATTGTCCAAGCAATGGCCCCCACTCATTTTTATGATTCGAGACCTTCTACTTGACAACCTACAATCATCAACGTTCAACAACGAACTTTTCCATTAACATCTTTCCTTATTATTGCCTTTAAGGCAACAATATTCCCAACATATATTTTAGTAGACTCCCTGATGATGCCTTGCTTGGGTTTTACTTCAAGCGACTCACAACGATTTGGGATACCCTAATCACTTGTGATCATGGAAATTTTCCTAAGATTCCCGCACATCATATATGGATGCACATCTATGTTACCATTCTCAAGCCACAACGCTTCTTGCCTCGTGCTTATAAATGGCTTCCTTGCTAAGCATCTAATCCTTGTTAAGGTTTGTGCTTGCAACATAAAAACTCAAATTATATTTGTTTCCATGCGTCAAGAACTTCATCCTACTACTTATCTAAGTTCTATGGATGTTCTTGACTATAATCTAATGATCTAATACTTAGATTAATGTCGATTGGTATTATATATACGTACTTCACATGCTCTAAGCATGTAAGTCATCTGACGATTCCATATCATAGCCTTACATGATGGATTTAATTCTAGAATGATTCTCAATTTTATTCCATCCATGTGACATTTAGCTTATACAGTTACACTGAGTCTTGCCAAATTGTTCGCTATATGATATGATTGAAAGCCTCTTACTAGAGTCTTTCTTGTTTGATTTAGTATTTAGCCTAGCTTATACTTAGTTCAAATATTTACTTAGCTTCATACATATGGGTCGAAAGCCTTTCAAAGTCCTTCATGTTTAACATGGTAATTTCCTTTACTCATTTAAACATTTTAATTAAGTCTATACCATAGAACTTAATTCCCAACATGTACTAAGTATCGTCTTTAGCTCGGTCTATTGTCGAAAATACTTTCAAATCTAAGCATTTAGCATTTGATAGTTGTTTCACAATAGAGTTCGTAAACATCTTGTTGGACCATTACTTTTGCTCCCACTAAACTTCTCGTTCATCAAAATTTCTATGTTTCTCCATAAGTCAATCCTCTTATTAACTTTATGAGAAAACACGTTCCATTTCCTTCATGCAATGCTTCCTTTAATCCCATGACGGATTTCATGTACTTGCTTTCAAATCTAGCATTATTTAGATTTTCAAAACCCTTAGAATATTCCATAGTCACTTCCAAAATTCCATTTTGGGAAGGCGGTTTTGGTATCTATTTTACCATATTTCATATGCACAATTTTGCTAGATCAATCACGAAAAGACTTGAGCATTCCGATTGGTGAATGAGATTTTATTAAAATCAACTCGTTGAAATTAATTATATCATTTACAACCAATCTAGCTATGTATGCATATACATTTCCACATTTATTAGTTTTCTCCTTGAAAACTTTTTTGCAATCGACTGGTCTTTCACCTTTATGTAAATTAATCAAGTTTCAAACATGACTTTCAAACATGGAGTCTATTTCGGATTTTCATGGCTTTTAACCATTATTTGGAATTTGGATTTGTCGTAGCTATCTTACAAGACATTATCCTTTACTATCTAATAGTAAATAGTATGCTTGTAAGTCTTAGGTTTGTTTCTAACTTAATAGAAAATTTATTGGATTCAATCCAAGCCTTTGGTGAATTCTATACCTATACGGGGCAATTGCATCAAACACTGAGTTTTAAGGCGCTTTCAAAGCCCTTTTATTGTGTTGATCTTACTCCAACATCTTTAATGTTTTGTGAGTAATGAATTATCTTTTAAGGCACTTGTAAAGTCCTTTTGAGTATTCTTGATCAAGCATTATCACGAAGTCCTTTAAGGTCTTCCGAGATTCTCAGTTCGAGTTTGTTGCTAAGCTCGATGGTCATCGAGTTCATTTTCCTCCCACTTGTCGTTTTGGAAACGTGTTACTTTCCAGAAAGACACTACTTAGAGCAACAAACTATTTTTGTTCTCAATTAGGATGTGGAGGTAATACCCGTGGTCTACTTGAATGCTTACAAAGAGACATGTATATTGTCTTTGGGTAACAGTTCGTTGTGAAACAAACTGTTAGCTCCTACTTAAGCTATCTTAGCCTTTATTGAGCCATTCAGCTCCCACTGAGTCACCTACCTCCCACTGAGCCACTTTGCTCCCACTGAGCTTCCACTGAGACTAAGAGCCTTAGACATATACTTGAAAAGACTTTTAGAAGTTATTTCTATCCATAACTAAATATGGCGTCCTTTCTTAGCTTCGACATTTTGTTTAGTGTTACATTAGTCATTGTGCAAATCTTCAAGAACTTTATAGGAAGGGTTGTGAACCATCATCGTTCGAGTCATTTTCAAATGACACCGAGGTCTCCGTGAAGACACATTACTTTGAGATGGTCACGCTTGGCTCAAGCAAACATCGCTCGATCTAATCTAGACGTTTTGATATCTTGCCAAATCGATTATGTACTTCACTGAACTCTTGAGATACTCAAGTCAAGTTTGTTCACATTTGATGAATATAGCCATATCCTTTCAAATTCTTTGTGAAACGTTGAAGTAATTGAATCCTCTTTAGCCTTCGGAGTCAATTGTTTATACCCAGAACAATAGCTCTCTACTTTGTCGGTTTCAACAAGTAAGACTTTCTTGTCTTAGAACGATTCCAATTCGAGCAACTATCTAGAGCCTATCTAATAGAGCCTTGAGTACGTTCTTGTCGACGTGACATTGCTAAAGATGTTTGGAACGCAATTCAAGCCCATGACTTGAACTTAGTGAGTTTTATCATGTTAGGGAAATATTTGTTTATAATCAAGAATTCTTGACTCAATGCTTGGATAACCATGCCATTCAAATAAATCTCGCAACTATTGCTCATTACTTTGAATGTGAGTCTTTCCGTGTGTAAACGAATCAATTGCTGATTATGGCACATAATAACGATTACTTGTTCCAGCCTCTGACTTAAAAGATCTTTAAACAAAACATACGACCTTACAACTGATGTAGCTCTTCTTGCTTCATTTTAAGCTTGTAAGTCGATAACTTAGCTTAACTTCAATAGTTTAAGGTCACTATCATAGTGGAACACTCAAGCAGTATCCGATACTTGTGAAGATAACGAATTGCTAAGTAAACTACAATAACATGAACTCATGAGTTAAAATGAAATCTAATTCCTTTTCTTCGTTCCTTCTTTCCTATATTTCTTATCATACAATATCTCACAATCTTACTTTAAGAATCATTTCTTTAAGTACCTTGACCCTTATACTCTGTTACGCATAATCAAGCACCTAGTGTGCCGTTAAACAAAGTTCCATCTTTTTCATTAATTATTTCTCGAATTACTACATCAATGAGTCCTACTCAATTGTGATGCGAAAAGATACGTTGGTTGTCAAACATTGACAATCTTGAGTTTGCAACTCAATACCTCATGTTTTATCAAAACTACCTAGTATTTTGAATACATGATGTCCAACCGTCCTTTCGGACTTAGTTATAAAAGTCATTTATGAGAATTGTATTTTAGAAATGCTTTTCCTTTCTTTGAGAACTATTCTCAAGGATTTCCTTTACCAATCATGGAAGCAATATTATTTGATTTAGAATACAATAAATATAAGTGCAAAGTATAACCATTTATCAAGAACATAATAAGTTTGAAATTTAATAGCATTCATGCAAACTTCAACCTTCTTAAACGTCTTATTTACGCATAAAAAAATGTCCCTATTTGGCGAAAATAAGGCGATTCCAAGATCCGAAGAAACAAAGAGTGGTTAAGCATGCTTTGGCTTGTCTTAAACAGTCAATCTTCTAGGGTAAGCATTGCCTTGCTAATGGCTCTAAGCCACTCTTGGTTAGACAATCGTCCCATCTAATGCATCTTTGACGATGTATCTCTTTTGCCACGGTATGTGAGGACTCCTCACTCATACCGATGAGTTAAACCAAAACCAACGTGCAAACCCGGTGTGCTTTATGCCCCTTAGAGAAGTGATGGCACCTCGATTTGGCGTAGCCTACCATCACCATCGTCCGGTTAGTAAGTGTTGTTTTGGAAAGGCAAGTTTTACTCAATATTATTAGGGACCTAGGATTTCTATGTTGGTTGATTTAAGTGAACTTAACTAATCATCGCAACATCAAGAAAACCTAAACATGCATCTAACGAATAATTCACACATATATATATAAGCATAAAATATAAAGCGAAATTATAGATGCATATTGGCAACTAGCATGACCCCTTGAAATCTTCATATCTTCAAAAGGTCTTCATTTGCAATTCAATGCTTTGTGTTCCAAGATACGCCGTCTTCAAGACTTAACCAAGCTATGCAAAAACTAGTGTCTACAACTAGGAATAATCTAAATATTAAAGTACAAAAATACTTAACGGTGCGTAGACCGTATTTAGATTTACAAAAATACATAACGGCACGTAGTCCGTATTTTCTATCCTAGTCGGGTCCCACTAGTTTCCATTTCATAAATCCTGTGAGAGAGAATATATATATATTCCATTCATCCATTCACTGTTTGTGAATGGCCCATGCAATTTATAAAATTAAAAACAAGTAAAATGCATCTAAACAACGCGCGCACTAGTAACTAATCTAGGTGGTTAATCCCATTAACACGCCTAATTAAAACTAGTCAATGTTGTTTAACCGATTATATAATTTACGTCATTAATAATTGAAGCTCCCAATAAATTCCGCATTTCCTTAATTAATCTAATTAATTAAGTCGATAGCACCCAAACTTGTCAAAATGGAATTTTGCCAATGCCGCTCAAAACCGACGCCTAGCCTCCCAAAATTTTAATTAAAATAAACAAAATTAATTAATATAAATAAAATCGCACCAAGCATAGGCACACGCCAAAACCACGAACACACGGCCCACGGCACACGGCCGCGAGCTGCTGCCACGGCACAGTCGCGCGTGGCTGCTGTTGCCGCGCGTGTGCTGCTGTTGTGCGTGGCTGCTGCCGCGCGTGTGGCCCACAAGCGAGCCGGCGCAACCACCTTGGCAGCCACATACGGGCTGCTGTGCAGCCCGGCTCGCCATGGTGGTGCATTGCCTCGTTTTGCGTGCCACAACCTTGGGTTTTGATCCCTTTTTCGCGAGACAAAATAATTAATACTAAGTGAGCAAATAAAATTTTAAACAAGTCTAACTTAATAAAATTTTCAAAGTGCAATAACCAAAATAATTCCAAGAACCATGTTTAATTAAATTGGTTTAGCTTGGTGCAAAATAAAATTGAGGCAATTTCTCACTTTCAATTTAATCAATTTAAATTAAACTTTAGAATTTGACATAGTAAAGGGAAGTTGGAAAAATATGAACTTTAATGTTCAAATGAAAATTCCAACATCTAAAATTTGTGAATCTTTGAAAATTATATCTTCCAACATGAAGATAACTAAATTTCTATCACAAAAATCGAAACTTTATATTTCCAATCAACTCAAAATGATTAAAACAACAAAGTTCAACTCAAAATAACATGTAATTTAGTGGTTTTTAAAGTTTCAATCACTTATCACAAATAAAGATTGAATCTTTAACACTTAGGAAGCCTCAAAAATAAAATTTTCACACTAATTAAAAAGCAATTAGTTTGCAATTATGTGAAAATAATTCAACCTTTAAGCATCAAATACTACCAAGTAAGTGTGCTTTAAGGGGACAAAAAATGCAGAAAAGAATGCAAATAATCAACCATATAATCAACAATTTATGCCATTAATTTCAAGGTTAGAAAAGACTTAAAATTTTTCGTCAAAAATGAAAACCCCTCGAAAAAGGCATTTCTGGTCAGAATTTGGCTAAAATCACAGGCCCAATGGGGTAAAAATCTTTCCAGAACACGTTTTCCACCCAAAATCTAGGTTCTGGGACAAACTCGACATTTAAAAAGGGATTAAAATAAATTAAACCGAGCTACTAATCTAATTAGCAACTTAAACTAGAAAATTAAGCCAAAATAAACCTTGAAAAAACATGATTATAAAAATAAACGAGCGGGGCTCCGATACCGCTGTTGGGGTTTGGTGAGTCCGACTCACCGCAGAAACAACCCCACCCGAGGAACCACTCGCAATAATTAAAATCATAAAGCATAAATAAATAATCACAAAGAAAAGATAACGAATCTTACCCTCAAAGCGAGCTTCGCCCAAAACCCGGGGCTCTTACTTGAAAGCTACGATCACGTCAAGCGCCGCGCCTCCGACGGTATCCACCCACAAAAAGGCGAACACAACTTTAAGGTCTACTACCTTGGGGTTAGAAAGGTCCGACCAAAACCCGAGTGTTATATGAGTTTAAGAGTTTTCCCAAAAATTATGGAATGCTCTTTTTGACTTCCATTCAAGCACTTTACTCCAAATCCCAAGGTTGGTATTTATAGAGGAAAGTATGAGTGGGAATTTATATCCCATCAATGTGGGATCATGAAATTCCACAAATTAATTTAAAGCTAAATTAAATTAAAATTGCAAACTAATAATAAATCTACAAGTGGCATTACCATGTGAGATGGGTTGGTGAGGACCACATGGAGAGTAGGGGACCATACTTGCTCCCCACTCAATACTCTCCTTGTGCCAATTGTCCTCACTCACTTACTCCCATTTTCCATGCTTCCCCTTAATCCACGGCCCTATGGCCCGAGCCAAGCCACGAGCCAAGGCTGAGCCCGGCCACAGCCCAGCCCGCACCTAGCCCGCACCCAGCTGCTGCTGTGGCATGGTGTGGCTGCGGCTGCTAGCACGGTGCGCTAGCTCGCACCAGCCAGCCATGGCTTGGCTTGGTGCTTGCTAGCCACCTTTGCTAGGACATTTTTCCCCTAGCATTCGGATGCTCGGGGCACTCCGATGCTAGGGGTATTTTTGGGAATATGGTCGATTTATTATTATTTTGCGTGTCTCTTTGATAAGTGATATTTATGTCACTCCTAGGGGTAGTGTTTAGGTTATTTTCGTGTTTATTTTCCCTTATTTTTCCTTTTATTCTCTTGTTTTCTCTTTAATAATGTTTCTAGTTTATTTTGGTAATTTTGGAGTGTTTTAGTTTATTTTCTTTATTTTATTAGTTTTAGTCTATTTTCGTATTTTATTTCATTTTATTTGCTTGCGTAGTTTTAATTATTTTTAGTTTAGTTTTATGTCTCTTATTTTCTATTTTATTTTATTTATTTCTATTTTATTTATTTTATTTTTATTTGTTGTGGTTTCGTTTTATTTCGTCCTTTATTTATTTTCATTTTATTTTATACTTATTCTTTTTCCCAATTCCTTCCTTCGGTTTTTTGTGTAGGGGTTCGGGTTTTATGTCAAGTGAGTTCGGGTTCCAAGTTGAGTCAAACGCCAAACAAACCTGCTGCCCCTTATCCATCACCACACTCTTCCTCTCTATTCCCCTTATCCTCCACCACAACAACCTCCTGTGCTTCTTCCCTGCTCCACCACGCATCTACTCAACCAACAACAACCATTACTGCAGCAATCTGCAACAACAACAACAACTCGTCAATTCCCCTGCTCCCTCACCTCACAAACACGACTCCACTCACAATACCACCATTAACACCAGCCACGCACCACCAGCTCCACCAATAACAACCACCACTACCCCCTGTTCTCACGCACACCACAAACCAAAACCCCCTGCTCCAATTCACTCACCTGCTGCCACCCTCACAGCACCACCAACCATTAATTATAGCAGCTCCGACCTCTCCACTGAACCACTGTCAGCCGCCAAATCCGCCGCAGCCTCTACACCAGCCACCTGGCAGCCGCAACCAACACCAGCACCACCAATCAGAATAGCAGCCCCTGCTGCCCCTGCTCAGCCACCACTCCCGCAACCTCCTTTAATTCCCTCAATTCAATTGAAATTCCCCGAGGACGCGGGTGTAAGAGGAGCGGACGCGGGCTCGATGTGACAAATCAGGCAGTAAGTTGCCGCGGTTGTCCCGAGGTCTTCCCGCGGACGCGGTGGCTCTGGAGAGGGCGCGGTTTAGACCACCGCGGGCGCGGCTTTCTGGGTTCGATTTGAACCCATATCATGAGCTTCTCACGTGAGCATTAATAAGATCGAGTGGTCAAGATTATTTGCTAAAAATTGCTAATGGTGCTGATTTGATAGTGAAGATTTGCGAGGGATGATGGTGGTGTGATGAAATTCATAGCAGCCACGAAAGGAGAAGGAGGGGAATTAAGAGGGTCTGATTATTTTGGTTTGGGGTGGGATTTGTTTTCTTTTTCTTTTCCTTTTATTTTTATTTATTCATTTATTTATTTTTACTTTTCCTTTTCTTTTTATTTTTATTTCTCTTTTCTTAGTTAATTTTCCTTTCTTATTTTTATTTTCCTTTACTTAGTGTATTTATTTTATTTCCCTTCTCTTTTTATTTTTCTTAAGTTAGTATAAATACCCATTTTTGGGGTAATTAGAAGGAGAACATTTTAGCTATTATTCTACTCTCTAATTAGTTTTAGGAGAACTTCTCTCTCTAGGTTTAGCTTAGGGTTATGGTAGTTTAGAGAGAGAAAGTGAGGGTTTCACCATTGTTGAGCTTGGATTTTGAAGAAGAAATTGATCATCTTTTCTATTGATTTACATCTTCAATCAATGAGAATCTCTAACTCTCTCTCTCATATATTTTTATTGCTTTGATTTTTATTGTTATTTTTGTTGTTGGTATTGCTTGTTGATCATGTTGATTCTTGTTTATTTGTTGATTATCTTGTTATTGTCATGATTAGTGAGTAATTTCCCCATTGAGGGGATGGTTGTGGTGTAGTTGGATCTTGAGCATGTTCTAGGTTTAGAATTGATTTAATTTGTGATCAAAGTCTTTATATGCTTGATATTCTTTAATCTTCTTGCAAGTGCACATTGTTGGGTGATTAAAAGTGAATCTTTGCTAACAAGGAACGGAAGTTGACTTAGTTAAGGTTCATTGTTATCGATTGTTATTTAATAGTACCTCCTAGTATATGGTTCTAATGTGGAAACATAGAGGCTATGTTAGGAGAAGCCAATTGACCCCGGAAGGCGGCTAGATTGGATCTTTTATTTCGATATTTGAGCATGTTTAGTTCATAATTAATTCAACTTCTATGCTTTTGTTTATGTTCAAGTGAATGCTATACCTAAACCATTTCCCTTAAAATTTTTATTTCTTATTTTAGTATTTTTAGACTTTAGTTTATTTATCTCCTATTCCGGGCTAGCTTAATTGTCGATAACATTTGATGGTGTTTAACCGTTCTCTGTGGTTCGACCCCTATGCTTTCCTTATACTCGTATTAGGTTTGTATAGGTTGTATAAATTGTATTTGATCTAGGGATAGACAATTGACGACGCGTTTATTCCCTTGTCACTCGTATTTTATCATTTTAACTCGACTTCCGACGATCGGTTTCGACGCTCTAAGCTCGAATTACCGACGTCTAAATATTTTACACTCAGGCGACGAATTAATTTCTTCCGAATTAATTCGTCGAGTTGGTTCGCATATATTTGCTTGGGTGGGACCCGAAGGGTTCAGTCAAGATTAAGCTGTAATATTAATTATATTAATATTACTGATCGGAAGCGGCCTTCATCCAGGCATTCCGATCACTTGACCTTACTGAATATATTAGCTTTCTAATAATTCTAAACCCGCTATCAGAATAATACACTTGTTTGAAGGACACCACTCCTTTCATATCCAACGCTAGCCCAGCTAAAGGATCCTATCTCGTTGATCATGATTAAAGAAGGAAGATAGAAAACGAGCGCGCGTGAACTCCTCTCACGAGAAAGAGTCACAGAATTGAAGATCCGCACTCGCTGCTTAGGAGATGTCTCCTCCAAGTCAAAACCCTGGGGCAGAACGGAAGCCAGCTTCGATCGTCCGCTCCTCGGACCACCTCGAGGTATCAGCCGAGTCTTAATATACTGAACGACCGGACCTTACAGATCTGCTACCTCAGCCGCCCCCCAGCTAAGGTCAGGAAGCTGTCGTACGGCCTGATCGGTGAAGCGCAGACCGGGTTTCATGCTAAAGTCCAGAGGGGTCACTGTCATCTCCCCCCAAGAAAAATGAAAAGTGTTGGTAGTATCCCAGAAATATTCCAACAATGCACGAACAACTGTCGGGCCGTAACCCCGAGGGCTGCGAAACCCTACGACCGCCGAATAGAAGTCTACTAAACCAGCAGATACCTACAAAGCGTTCGTAACTAGATCCCTTGTGATAATCTCATGCAGTCGAGGAATCAAATCTCCAGCTCCGGAACCATGATGGCGAAGCGTGCCATTGACTATGCCGGCAAGTGGACGGTGAGAAACGTGGTTCTCACGACAGAAAACCAACTCATTGGGTGTCCATGGAGGTGGAACCCATCTTCCCCTACTCGAAGAAGCGCGCGGCTCGGTCTCTAGGACGTCATCCTCCACACCCTCAGGAACTGTGGGAGTGTCCTCCCGAAAAGCCTAACGCCGGTCACGTGTGGAAAGATCGCAATCCCGCCGTCTAGGCATGCTATTTCAAAAATAAAAATCTAAATGCTTAGCATCATTTCCTAAGTTATTTATTTATTTATTTATTCAAAAATTGCTTATCAATTATCTTCGGTTGCATTTTCTGTTATACGCTAAAATTTTACCTGAAGGCTTAAAATTAGCAAAATAATAGAATTATTAAGTTTCTCCATGACAAACTAATACTACAGTTCTCCTAGCTGCATGATACTATGTTCTCCATGACAATATAGTACATACACAAAAATATGTTTTGAAATTGCACAAAAACAATGGATCAACATATCATGACATATTTTACACGATCTACCATTTCAAGTGCAAAGACACAACATGAACAACAAGAACATCATTTCACAAGAAGTAGTACCCAAAAATGGTTTTTTGTTCAATTCTCTACCAAATCATGCAATTTTTTTCTCGAATTTCTCACAAACGTATATACATACATATACAAGTAAATTCATGGCAAAAATTTGAACATAAAAACTCAAAATAAAAAATCCCCAAATTGATAATTAAGGGTTTTTACATGAAAATACTCATTTGAAGCAAATTCGAGGCAAAGATAAAAGGAAACTTACTTGGATCCTTGTAGAGAATCGAAAATGAGGAAAGTAGCAAAAATTAGAGCAAAATTGATGGAAATTTAAGCTCCGAAAGCTCGAAATAACCGTGAAGACAGCAGCAGGCCGCCGCGACACGGTCAACAACCGCCGTGACACGGTCAGCAACTCCCGTGTCACGGTAAAACTAGGCAGCGACGGGATTCCGGCAGAAGCAACGGTGCACTTCCCGACAGCAGTAACGAGCCTCTAGTAGTTGCAGCACCCTCACACAGCAGCAGCAGCGGAATTGGAGCAACAATGGTGGAACGAACTTCGCCGTGGCTTGGTGGGTAGCAACCGTGTCACGGTGGCAGTCAACGTGCGCCGGTGCTTGAAACCGTGGCACGGGAGTTTGAGCAAGGCAAAGAAAAAATCGAGAGGAGAGATGAGAGTAGAAGAAAGTAAGAGAAATGGTGAATGAAAAGAAAAAATGGTGCAGCAATCAAATTTAAGTGGAAATAGTGAAGTAAAGCGAAAATCGTGTAACGGAATTTTTCTGACATGGCGCGGTCAAAAGCATAAAAATCCAAGCCATTTGACCAGTTCTGCAAATCTCGCGTCACGGGAACTTGTACCGCGTGACGGGACTTTATCCCGTGTCACGGCAGGTTTACTTCGTGACACGGTGATTTTGCGCGTGTCCTACACGCTCCTCGATGTTGTCAGCAAATATTCCTGGCTCTTTTGATTAAAATAGCACGATTTTCCGCAGCATTTGGGCAGTTAATTTTTCGCTGAGATTATGCGGAAAATTCTAACTGGTATTTAAAGGGTACTAAAGTTACCATTTTACCCCTAGCAAGCATCCAAGCCTATTTTTGGCATTTCTAACACCTAATATGGTCGACAGGTCGAATTGAAGGTAAATCATCTACGGCCCACGAACCACTATCATTCCGGTGCAAGGTTCTCGATACACAGAGACTTGTAATTTCAATAGACAAATTTTTCCTCAAGCATGGAAAATTGTCGGTCGTTGTCACCTCTCAACACGAAGAAGTTAGCGATTATATCATCATCGACTTTCCTCAAGCATGGAAAGTATTCATTCATCGACTTTCCTCAAGCATGGAAAGTATTCATCTATTCGCTTTCCTCAAGCATGGAAAGCATTATCGGTGGATTTCTTCAAGCATAGAAAACCGCCAAAGTCATCGAATTTATTTTTGTTGTTTTAGGTTCTTTTCCAATTTTTTTTTTTTATTTTTTTTAATTTTTTTTTTAATTCCTTGTCCTTGCCTTTTTCAAATTTTAAAAGGCTTTTTCTTGAAACTTCATTTGATTTTCATGAATTGCATCATTCATCACAAGCTCAACTCTAACCAAATCACAAAGTGGTTCTTGTTTATGATCAACATTCTCAATGCTCAAACCTCACATGCCAATGCTTCACTAACTATAAGGGTTGGTTAACATAGGCCACTAGGTTTGTAATGCAGTTTAAACAAGAGCGGGAAACATAAGGCTCAAATTGGTTAGCAAGAAGGTTTATTGACAAATTAATTATGAGAGAATAGCATAGCTTTGTATTGCTTGATTATTATTCATTAATAGGTTGAGTATTTATTCAAAACCTAAGCTCATAGGATAAGAAACAATATTCCTAAAAGATATACTACCATAACCATAAACCCTAAAAATATATTCTCAAAATAATATCTTAACATAAGATAATACTAAATATATTATTCTCATTACAATATATATACGAAAAATATATCACACATATATTTTCCGATATTATCTCTAACACCCTCCCGCAATCGTAACGGCAGTAACACGAACGTTGTGATTGGAAATTCTTCACTTTGTTGAAGTCGAGATGCACTCTCTTGTGATACCTCATTCAATTTTGTTTTCTTCTTTTTCAATGATGAGAACGTTCATGTTTTCGAACTCATCTGTCATCAATCAAACAGGAACGTCATTCTTTTCGAACCTGCAAATATAACAATTTTTGGTTTTCCAGAGCAAAACCGAGCTCCATTCAAATATTGGTTATTTTAGAGTAAACCACACTCAAATCTCTTAGTCTTTCAGAGTAAACTACACTCAAATCTTTTATTCGTTTTTCAGAGTAAACCACACTCAAATGCAAAGGAGCAAAATCATGCTCGAATCAACTCACAAACCTTGTCTCACGGCACAAGGAGAACTAAATATATCTTGTGTCACAGAGGAGCAAAATCACGCTCGAATCAACTCACAAACCTTGTCTCACGGCACAAGGAGAACCAAATATATCTTATCTCATGACACAAGAGAGCCGTTTTTTTTTTCTTTTAAAGCCATAACGCTGTTTCATTTCTTCATCTCCAAAGATGTGTTATAGTGGAGGAAGTCCACTCACATACTCCCAAAAAAAGAAATTTAAAGAGTATTAATATTGCATAGCGGAATCAAAATTTTGAATCCCACCGCTGGGTTTAACTTTCTAACCCACCGGCAGGGGGGAAATTTTTGTGAGCGGTCTCAAGATTTAACCTGCTCTGATACCATGACAAATTAATTATGAGAGAATAGCGTAGCTTTGTATTGCTTGATTATTATTCATTAATAGGTTGAGTATTTATACAAAACCTAAGCTCATAGGATAGGAAACAATATTCCTAAAAGATATACTATCATAACCATAAACCCTAAAAATATATTCTCAAAATAATATCTTAACATAAGATAATACTAAATATATTATTCTCATAACAATATATATACGGAAAATATATCACACATATATTTTCCGATATTATCTCTAACATTTATGCAAAATAGAAAATCAAATTTGTAACAAAACAAAAAGAAAACAAAAAAAAATGAGAAAAAAGTGCCCTTTTCCTCCCCTAGAATGCTTCAGTCACGATCTTGGGAGCTTTAAATCAAAACAAGGATCAAGACATGCATAGCTAAGGATCCAAATGTGCCACTCAACAAAGTGATGAAGGCTAGAATAATGTTACCTCACAAGGGATTATAACTAAGCAAATGCCAACCAAGGGTGCGAAATCCACTATGGAGAGCAACACCATCTTACCACATACCCGTGAACTAAGGCTTCATGGCGCCCTAAAAGTTCTTAACCCAGCTACCTTAGCATGTAATATCCTAAAGTCAACCAATGACATTCTCAAACCGTGCACACAATAAGCACTTAGGAAGGAAGGCATTCAAGAGTAAGCAAATCCACCAGATATAATGTCCAACCAAGTTAAAACAAAGACACAACAACTAATTGCCTTGATTCAAACAAAAATCTTTTTGTATTTTTCAAAAGAAAGGAAACACATATACCCAAAGACATTGCAAATTGAACCAATAGATCAAACAACATGACCTAAGCGATCCTCCCCCCAAGCATGATGAGGCAATACATCCAATCAACCACCAAGAATCCAAGGGAAAGGGGAAGGAGAAGTTTAATCCAAATTTACCAAAATAAGTCCAATAAGGCATTGCTAGGAGAGAAAGCAAGAAAAGATATTACCGCATGAAGGTTGATGCAAGACCCACAAAAGAGCCCATATAACCTTTCAAACAAATACAATCCCTACAAGCATTGTTGTATAGCCAAATGCGAGCTAAAGTGGATCAAAACTTCGCGAATCAAATGCATTGGGACACACGCTCCAAAGAAAAGACCTAGCAAGTAAAAATAAGAAAAGGAGGGAAAAAGGGAGACTATACACAAAAGAAGGTTAGTAACTTCAAAGATAAAGAAAGAAAAGAAAAAGAAAATAGAACAAATGAAAATAAAAAAGAGAAACTATTCTAGGGAATGGAAATCACGGGAATCAGGTAGCATGAGTGAATCTGAACCATAGAATCATCACAAAGCAATAGAGCAATGATCAAGTGAAACAACCAACGAGATAAATCATCAACAAATAATCTTCAACAAGAAGCCGACATCAACGGCGCAGACTAACAGAGAAGCATGAAACAACATCCATCAACACTGATAAAGAAAAGAGACCAAGAGTGAACCATAGAAGCAAAGGGGGCAAGTAAAGCGCACAACACCTAGAAATTATACCCCTAAGCCTCAAAGGAACTACCCCCCACTCAAGACCAAACATGATATGCATAAAAACAACACCAAAGAAACAACCAAGAGGGGGGGGGGGTAGCCAAGATGGGATCACTCGGCACTATGGTAAGGGGTAGAATGGGTACTCCCCTCACCGGTCTCCAAAATGGCATGATTAGAGCTAACCAAATCGCTCACCTCTACGGGAGCCTTACCCTTCAATCTACCCAACCTCCTTGCCTTATCCACCTTGAAAAAATGAGACCAATCATCTATGATTGGCGGTCCCGACAAACCCCACCGACCAAATGTCTCGGGGTCAGGAAAAGGTAAAGGATTCGCAGGGTCATAGGTGTAGTCGCAACGGCCAGGCTTCCTATAGTCATAAGTGGTCGGGGAAGTGCCCACAATAGCACTAGGGGGAACATGGGGGCCTTTCCAATAAGGGTAACAAGGCCGAGGACCTATGGAAGGGTCAAAGGGTTCCCATTGAGGGATAGGTCCTTGTTGGACCGGGAGATAAGGGTAGTTGAGGTATGGTTCGATCTCTCCCCTCCTAACATGCAAATCATACACTTGGCGAGCATGGTAGTCATAGCCAAGAACAAAGTCTTCCCCCAAAGGCATAGGAGATAGGTGACCCACATTCATAAAAGAAAAAACATTGACAATATAATCCAACTTAGCATGCAAAGTAGCTAACTCAATTGAAGAAGAAGAAGAAGTAGAGGAAGGGATAGATGTACCTCCCCGACTAATCGGGGGCAAGGCTTGGAAATTCGACAAAGGGGCATCATCGGAGTTGGCACGCGGTCGATTAGTCCTCCGCCGAAGAGAAGGATTAGTGCCACACTTCAGGGGCCACCAAATAATAGTATTGTTCTTCTTCTTTGTCCTTTGGGTGGTCTACTTACTTGGATTCAAGCACCAATCCGCAACCCGATTGACCTCCCAAATGAAAAGATCAGGCCTCGTTGTTCGCTCAAGAAACTTTTGATTGACAAGTGCATAGATGTTGAGGGAGTGCGAGGGAGATTTTTCCTTTGGGTCCACAATAGGTGAAAGACTACCAATCAATGTCTTGTAAGAAACCTCAAGGCCCATGGCAAGAATTGAGATCATGCCCCCGATTTGAATACTTCACGAGAGCGTAACACCATCTCTAATATCAAGAAAACGGTTTATCAAATGTTGAGTGAAGTCTACCAATTCAAGCTCTCCTTGGTCATGGCTAGCCATCCATAGCCAACACAACTCTTCACGAGAAATGGAACCCAAAGAGTCCTTGGAACAAAGAGCATAAGTGAGGATGCGATTGAAATAGCACATGGCCGGATGAATAATGGAAGCGGCCTTGGAAGTTTGTGCTTCATAGTAATCCTCCTTGGCGATGCTACACCACCACTTTTACTCATCATATTGATAAGAATCGCTCATCTTGACATTTGCCAGGTAAACAAAATGATCTTCATCCGCGGAGGTAGGAAATTGAAAGAAAGCACCAAGTTGAGATTCCGAAATTCGATAGTCACAATTGAAGAGTTGAAATGTCAAGACCCTCGAACCATCATTATCTTCATCATCCTCCCGTACCACCTCGAGAGATGAAAGGAACTCAAAAGTCAAACGAGCATACCTAGGAGCATTGAGGTCCAAGAAGTCCAAAAGGCCCGAATTTCGTGCAAGAAGTCGGACATCTCGGTCAATACCAAGCATCGTAGTTGTTTCACGATGATAGAATCTTGAAAACTTGAGCTTTCTCTTTGAGAGTTGAATGAACCTCACCCAATGAAGTTCCTTTGAAAATTCGATCCCGTAAGTCTCAACAACTTCGGGAGGGGGAGGAACAACATGTCAGGATTCACTAGTGCTTGGCCTAGCCCTTTTCTTACGACGTAAAGGAAACATCTACAAGAATAAGAGCCAAGTATGAGCAATTTGCCATGAAATTGACACACAAACAAGTGCACAAAATATGCAAGAAATCACCACCAATTATAAATGGATAATTGCTAATGAAATATCAAGCTTAAAATTAAGTACCCCAAAGCAATAGCAATTCACCATGAATTCGGTTCATAAACAAGTGCATAAGAATGACAATAAATCCTCACCAAATAAAAATAGAGAATTGCTGATGAATTTGCAAGCACAAAGGTAATCCCGACATGAATGAAATAAGGTTTTAGCACAAAGAACTAGTGCCATGTTCATAGATGCAACATAAAAATTTGCAATTGGAATAATGAAGCAACTAAGAACAAATTAAAGGCAAAAGTCCATTGAAATCATACCTTAATGATGCTTGAAAGCACTTGAAATTGGAATGAAAGAATGAAATTAACCAAATAGAACACCAATTTGCAAGCTTCAACACCAAAATTCAAATCACCAAATTCGAATTTCAAAACCCCAAAGTCGGAATTTTTTTTTTTGGATCGAAAAACTGATATATTTGTAAAGTAAAATTGCCAAATTTTTCTGGTTATTTGTGCTGCAATTCGCAAGAAAGAAAGAGAAAAGAAAGGAAAAATTGGAGGAGAAACTGAAAGGGAAAGTCGGGGAGAGAGAAGGAGGGGAAATAAGGGGATAGGAGGAATGATAGAAGGAAGGAAAAAAATAAAGGGGAGGATCGGTTCTTGTTTGCGCACGCTCAACACCCAGGCTAGGGGGCTGGGTTGTGAGGCGTGATGCGTAGCAGCAGTGCAGCACGCTGGGCTGTGCGTGCGTGCACACCCAGCTGTGCGTGCGCACAGTCCAGGCAGGTGAGAAGAGAGGGAGTTTGGGGTGAGAGGGGGGATAGGGAAGTATGGTGGAGGATAAGGGAGGGTGGGGTGCAGGTTAGGAGGGCAGCAAGGTAGCAAAGAACAAAACAAATACACACATAAAAAAAATAAAATAAAATAAAATAAAATAAAATGAAAATAAAATAGCTTGGCTCGGGATTCCGCCTCGGACCTCGAACTCGAACCTACACACAAACGAACCCGAGGGTGAGACCGAGACAAATAAAATAAAATGGAAATAAACAAATTAAATAAACAAAAACCAAACAAGCAAATAAAGTAAAATAAAATAACAAAGAAAAGAGTTAGAAAGCCGGGTTGCCTCCCGGGTAGCGCTTTTGTTTATCGTCGTTAGCTCGACGTTCTTCGAGATGATTAAGGAGGGTGGAATTGATGATGCACATCTATTAGAGTAAGAGAAATTGGTTGATCACTTGGGGATCCTTCAAAATAAGGCTTGAGACGGTGGCCGTTGACTTTGAAAGGAGAGTGGCCATCTTGGACAATTTCATATGCACCATACGGAAACACCTCCGTAACAATGTATGGCCCACTCCATCTTGATCGGAGCTTGCCCGGGAAGAGCTTCAACCTCGAGTTAAAGAGGAGCACCTTTTGCCCTTTGACAAAATCTTTCTTAATTGATGATTAGTGAGTAATTCCCCCATTAAGGGGATGGTTGTGGTGTAGTTGGATCTTGAGCATGTTCAAGGGTTTGGAATTGATCTATTGTGATTAAAGTCTTTTTATGCTTGATATTCTTCAATCTACTTGCAAAATGCATGTTGTTAGTTGATTGGGAGTGAATCTTTACTAACATGAAACGGAAGTTGACTTAGTTAATGTTCATTATTATTGATTGTAATTTGATAGTACCTCCTAGTATACGGTTCTAATGTGGAAGCATAGAGGCTATGTTAGGAGAATCCCATTAACCCCGGAAGACGGTTAGATTGGACCTTACTTCGATATTCGAGCATGTTTAGTTCATAATTAATTCAACTTCTATGGCTTTGTTTATGCTTGAGTGATTGCTATTCCTAGACCATTTCCCTTAATGTTTTATCTCTAATTTTAGTTTGTTCAAACCTTTAGTTTACCTTCCTTTATCCCGGACTAGCTTAGTTGTTGATAGCATTTGGTAGTGTTTAATCGTTCCCTGTGGTTCGACCCCTCTTCTTGCCATATACATACTTGGATTCTCATAGGCACTCAACCTCAACTCCTCTAGCTCATGCAACTCCAAAAGCCTTTGCTCTCCCGCACTATGGAGATCCAAGTTGATTTGCTTGATCGCCCAATGAGCACGATGCTCCATCTCCGCGGGCAAATGACAATTTTTCCATATACAAGCTTGTAAGGGGTTATCCCAATTGGTGTCTTAAAGGCGGTCCTATAAGCCCATAAAAAATCAATGAGTTTAGAGGACCAATCCTTCCTCGTCCTAGCAACCATCTTCTCGAAGATCACTTTGAGCTCTCTATTGGTGACCTCCGCTTGACCACTCGTTTGGGGGTGGTAAGCAAGCCCTCGCTTGTGAGACATGATAAGTGACTTTTATGTCACTTTTAGGGTGTTTATTGAGTCGTATTCCAGCTTATTTTCCAATAATTTCACCCTTTTTATCCTTTATTTCTATTATTTTATTTTTCTCGTCTTTTATCTTTATTTTGAGTGTTTTTGTAATTTTCTACAGTTTTTAGTTTATTTTCGTGTTTTATTTTATTTTTCTTACTTTTAATGTTTATAGTTTAAGTTGTTAGTTTTTATTTTTATTAATTTCTATTTTTTTATCTCATTTTCTTATTTATTTTAGTTTCGTATTTTATTTTATTTTACTTCATTTTATTTTATTATTTTAGTCTTTGTCCCGATTCTCCCATGTGTATTTTTGGTTGTGTAAGTATGTTTTCGGGTTGAAGGACGGATGTCAAAGTCAAGTGGTTTCCATTGGATGTTCGAGACCCGAGTCAATCAAGTCAAGCTGCTGCCCATAAACCTTCACCACACCTCCCCTTATCCTACACCACCCCAAACAACACACACAACACTTCCCCTGCTCCCTACTCAGCAACACACACACACCACACCAGCAACCTTCACCATCCACCACCTATCCCATCCACGCATCTCACCCCACACACCAACATCACCTCCCCTGCTTCCTCAGCTCACATTCAACCACCACCCAACATCACCAGCAGCAACTAACACCACCGCAGCCCACAACAACATCACCAGCCCACGCAACCACACCATCTCTCACCTCCCCTGCTGCTTCACCCCGCAACAAACCCAACACCAACAAAAACAACCACGCACATCAACAGCAGCAACCACAACACCTCCAATCAGCAACACAATCCCGAGCAGCCCCTCACCCGCAACTCCAACCAAACTACCTCCAATTCCTCTCCAATCAACCACCACGCAACTCCCTTACCACCTCCAATCAACCTCCGCCAAAACCGACAACAACCATCAACAACACCAACAACAACGCCACTCAAACCCAGCCTCACCTCCCATTTCGCCACCAAAAACACCAGCACCAACCCCCCTTTCAATTCCACCACCGCAACAACAGCACATCAATCACCACCAATCGCAACCCCCTTATCACCCACGCAAACCACCTGCAACCACCACCTCTGCCACCATTTTAACCCACATCACACAAACCACCAGCCCTGTTTCCACTCACAACAACAACAATCAGCAAGGAGCTACCCAGCTATTCACGGCCGCAGCCCTGTCAGAAGGCGCACAAATTGGAGTCCAAAACACAGTCGAGGCAGTAAGTTTGCGCGACCTCTGCGCGACGTCTTCGCGGGCGCAAAAATGAGGGTTCAATCACGAGCTTCTCACGCGAGTTTTAATGAAAATTGAACGGCCTTGATTGATGCTTGATTGATGACGATGAGGATTGACGGTGATGATTATGATAATTGATGATGGTTGTTGGATGACGATGATCAGAGAGCAGCCACGAAAAAGTAGAAGGGAATTGGGGTCTGATGATCGTGTGGGTTTATGAGGGAATTTGGGGGATTTTTTTGGGTTTTATTTTCTTTTATTTTTATTTTTTTTTTCTTTTATTTTTATTTCCTTTTTCTTTTGTTTACTTTATTTTATTTTCTATTTTTATTTCTCTTTTCTTTTATTTTCTTAAGTTGTATTATAAATACCCCTTTTGGGGTTATTTCAAAAAGAACTCTTATAAACATTAATTTACCCTAGATTAGATTAAAGTAGTTTAGTTCCTTTCTTTTCTCTCTCTTAGGGTTAGATTAGGAGTTTCTCTCCCTAGTTTAGGAGTAGTTTAGAGAGAGAAAGCTTAGATTTTTCATGGAGTTTTTGGAATTTGAAGAAGCAAATTTGTGGATTTTTCCTCTCATTTATTCAATGAGTCTTCCTAACTTTCTCTCACCTTTATTGCTTTCATTTATTATTGTTTTTGCTTATTTATTTGTTATTTTGAGTAGATTAATTAGTTTAGTTATTTGATTCTTGCTTTTATTATTATTTTACCTTGTTTTCCATGTTTTTGTTCATTATGTTAGCTTAGGTTTTGTTCTAGGAAAATGGATGAAGGTTATGTTAATTAATTGAATGATTGATTGTGATTAGTATGAAATTATTTCTAGATTATTTTGTATGGATGATGCTTTTACGGATTAGAATCTTTCTAGCTAATTGATTCTATGTTCTTAATTGTGTTTTCAATCAATTGCGCGAGAGTGAGTTGGTTGAGAGCCCTAAATTCTTCCATACCTTTGCTAGGCTAGTTGCACGAGAGTGAATTAGTTTAGTAGGATTATTAACATGCTTAATTGTGCGAGAGTGAGTTAAATGTGTTGATTGTTCCTAATCAAGGTCATTTTCATCTAATTGTATGATGCTATTGAATGTATTGATGTAATTGGATTCCACTTTCCCTAGTTTTAGTTGTTTGTTCTTAGTTGTGTTTATTTTAACCCTCTCTCTCTCACAAGCTTTCCTAGTAGTCTAATTAGCATAGATTGATACACTTAGTCCTTTTGGGTTCGACCCATTACTTACCCATATACTCGTATTAGGGTAGTTTAGGTTATAAATTTCTAATTTGATTAGGGTTAGTAGACCAACGACACTATCTAATCCCAGATCAAGACACCTTATATTTGTCAAGTAGTCTAACGAAGGTGTGGTGCTTGAAATGTGACCCCCCATCACTAATAATTGCCTTTGGAACACCGAATCTTGGGAAGATCCCTTTCTTAAAGAGGTTGACCACCACCTTTGAGTCATTTGTTGGAGAAGCTACGGCCTCCGACCATTTGGACATGTAGTCAACGGCAACCAAAATATACTTGTGCCCATTTGAGGAGATAAAAGGGCCCATGAAGTCTATAGCCCAGACATCAAAAACTTCAAGCTCAAGGATGGGGTTTTGTGGCATTTCATCCCTTCTAGAAATATTCCCCACCTGTTGACATCTATTGCAGGTCTTGGCAAACATCCAAGCATCCTTGAACAGAGAAGGCCAAAAGAGCATAGATTGAAGAACTTTTGAGGCGGTATTTTGAGCACTCATATGCCCACCACAAGGAGAAGAGTGGCACATATGGAGAACACTTTGAACCTCGTCGTTGGGGACGCATCTCCTCAACAAACCATCAACCCCTCTCTTCAACAAAATCAGTTCATCCCAAATATATCTCTTTGCCTCGTGCTTGAGCTTTCGACGTTGTTGTGAAGTGAAATCCGGAGGTATAGCACCACAAGCTAAGTAATTCACAATATCCGCATACCATGGCGCCGACTTCACTTCAAGAACATATAACACATCATCCCTTAGAGCATCCTTTATTGGCAAACCATCATCCTTGAACCTTGCACTGCCCAACCTTGAAAGGTGATCCGCCACCACATTCTCGGCTCCCTTCTTGTCTCTCATTTCATAATCAAAGTCTTGGAGAACTAAAACCCAACTCAACAACCTTGGTTTAGATTCCTTCTTCCCTATCAAATACTTGAGAGCCGAGTGGTCGGTATACACAATTGTCCTAGAACCAATGAGGTAGGTTCTAAACTTCTCAAATGAGTGAATAACCGCTAAGAACTCCTTCTCGGTGGTTGTGTAGTTTCGTTGGGCATCATTGAGAGTTTTGGACAAATAATGTATAACATGAAGTTTCCCATCCTTTCGTTGGCCAAGAACCGAACCAATAGCCTCGTCGCTTGCATCGCACATGAGCTCAAATGGAAGAAACCAATCCGGACCTTGGACAATAGGGGCGGTGCAAAGGGCGTCTTTCAACCTACAAAAAGATTCTTGACAAGCATCATAAAATATAAACTCTTTATCTTGTTGCAATAGGGATGTGAGAGGCTTTAAAATCAATGAAAAGTCTTTTATAAAACGCCGATAGAACCCGGCATGGCCAAGAAAGGATCTCACTTCCCTCACGTTGGTGGGGGGAGGAAGTTTCTCAATGACCTCTACCTTGGCTCTATCAACCTCAATGTCGGCATGGGAAATTTTGTGCCCAAGAACAATCCCACTTTCTACCATAAAATGGCACTTTTCCCAATTCAACACGAGGTTAGCCCTCTCACATCTTTCCAAGCAACGAGATAAATTAGATAGACAATCTTCATAGGTGGCTCCTCCAACGGAGAAGTCATCCATAAAGACCTCTATCTCATCCTCAACCATATCACTGAAAATAGACATCATGCAACGTTGGAATGTTGCAGGAGCATTACAAAGCCCGAAAGGCATCCTACGATACGCATAAGTACCAGAGGGACATGTGAAAGTCGTCTTCTCTTGATCCTTGGGGTCAATCGGGATTTGGAAAAATCTCGAATACCCATCAAGGAAACAATTGAAGGAATGCTTTGTAAGCCTCTCCAACATTTGATCAATGAACGGTAATGGAAAATGATCTTTGCATGTACTTGTGTTAAGTTGGCGATAGTCAATGCACATGCGCCAACCGGTTACAAGCCTAGTGGGAACTAGTTGATCATGATCATTTTTCACTACCGTCATTCCCCCTTTCTTAGGCACAACTTGCACAGGAGATACCCAATCACTATGAGCAATAGGGTATATAATTCCCGCATCAAGAAGTTTAGCCACTTCCTTCCGCACAACCTCTTGCATGGAAGGGTTAAGCTTCCTTTGCCTTTGCCTAACGGGTTTGGCATCTCCCTCTAGATCAATTTTGTGAATGCATAAAGAAGGACTTATATCTTAAATGTCATCAATGGTATAACCTAAAGCTTTCTTGTGTTTTTTCAAAACATTGATCAAGAGGGAGGTTTGCTCCTCCGTTAGGTTGGAATTAAAAATTACCGGGAAAGACTCATTATAACCAAGAAATACATACCTCAAGCCCAAAGGTAGAGGTTTCAAGTCTACCTTTGGTGGTCCCTAATTACCATTGGTGCTCTCCTCTCTTTCCTCAACTTGAAAAAGATCATGGGTGTGAAAAGCCTCTTCCTCCATGCTCTCATCCGTGCACTCGCTCTTGCTCTCCTCTGGCAAATCCTCATAAAATTGCATGTCGTCCTTGTGAGCACCTATCTTGGAATCATTCAACAATACGCTTTCAAAACATTATTCAAATCATTAGTAGCATGCAAGTGGGAACGAGAAAATTCATTAAGCATGGTATCTAGAACATCTATTCTAAAAAATTCATCACTTGAGGAGGGTTGTTGCATGACATTATTCATATCAAACTCAATGGAATCATTGTCAATTTTCAAAGATATCTTACCCTCCTTCACATCAATGATGGCTCTAGAAGTAGCTAGAAATGGCCAACCCAAGATTATAGGAATCCTCTCATCCTCATCCATCTCTAGCACATAAAAATCCACGGGGAATGTGAACTTTCCTACCCTAAGGGGAATGTCCTCAACCTTACCCATGGAGAACTTAATGGAACGGTCCGCTAGTTGGAGAGTAATGTTAGTGGGTGAAAGGGTTCCTACACTAAGCTTTTGGTAGACGGAGTAGGGCATGAGAATCACACTTGCTCCTAAATCACACAAAGCTTTGTCAAATTCAATGCCATTAATAGAACAAGGGATAGAAAAACTACCCGGATCCTTCAACTTGGTGGGAAGTTTGTTGGAAAGAATTTCACTACAATTGGCGGTCAAGCTCACCGTTTCACACTCCCTTCTCCCACTCAAAAGATCTTTCAAAAACTAAGTGTAATGGGGCATTTGTTTCATAGCATCAACAAAAGGAAGGGAAACATGCAAATTCTTAATCACATCCAAAAACTTCCCAAATTGAGCATCAAGCTTAGCTCTCACAAATCTTTGGGGAAAAGGTAATCTCTCCTCTCTAGGTTGGAGATTTAGGGGCAAGGGGGTGGTTTCTTTCTCCTTTTGCACCTCAACATCCTTCTCCTTCTCAACATTAGAAGGCTCTTTGGTTCTCTCATCCCCTCTCTCTAACTCTACTTCATCTTGGGGTTCCTCCTCAACTAAGAGGTCACTCCCTACTACCTTCCCACTCCTTGTTGTCACGGCATACAAAGGTTTTGGGTTGACTCCTTGACTAGGGATTTTGGGTTGACTCCTTGACTAGGGATAGTAGAAGAAGAAGAAGAAGAAGAAGAAGAAGAAGAATTAGAAGCAAGTTGAGCATTTTGGGTTTCAAGCATTTTCATATGAGCATTGGCTCGCTTTTTATCCTCCTCATTTCTCTTCTTTTCCTCCTCATGCATTTTCATGATGGCATCTAGCTTAGCCATCACGGGATCATTTGGAGGGGCTTCAATTTGAAGAGGTTGTTGAGGTGGAGGAAGTTGGGATTGATGGAAACCCGGAGGCCTATTGGTTTGGGCATAGTTAGAAACATTTTTGCCCCTATTGCCTCCGGTGCCTTGGTTGGGAACATTGCTTTGTCGATTGTTTCCTATGTTACCTTGATCACCAAAATTTTTATTTTGATGGTCATGGTATGGGGAGTTGGGTTATTGGTTTTGATAACCATACCCCCTTTGGTTAGAGTAGCCTCTTCTATTGAAATAGGAAGGGCCTCCCCCACCATGGTATTGGTTACCATAACCACCACCACTTTGGTTCCAACTACGGTTTCCACCTTGATTCCAATTCCCCATTTGATTGGATTTTGGCCTCAAGTTCCCTACTTTTCCATTCTAGGAGCAAAATTCATAGCATTGACATCTTCCACATTATCATCATGTTCATAGGGAGGGGGTTGAACTTCACAAGCATACACACAATGGGAGGTATCATGATCATAGGTTTCACAATTTGAGCAAAACATGCATCCTTAAGGCAATTTATTATAAGAAGAGGGGGAAGAAGTGGTCATACCATTGCCTCCCTTGGTTGAAGGGGAGGTATTACCATGAGGGTTGGACCTTTCTTTCATCAATTCATCCATTTGCTTGGCCATCTTGGAGATTTGGGTAGAAAGGTTGTTGATTGCGTTGGCTTGCTCCAATGCATAGACACCCTTACTAGAAGTAGCCTCCCTTTCTCCTTTATACCAATCATCATAATGCTTTTCGGCCTCCTCTATGATGCACTCCACTTCATCCTCTCCTTTGTTCATGATCGGACTGTCGGCCGCGGCGTCTAGGCTTGTTCTCCCTTAAGGTGTGAGACCTTGATGAGTGACATTTTATGTCACTCCTAGGATAGTGTTTATGCCTTGTTTTAGCTTGTCTTAGGGTGTTTTGTAGTTGTTTTGCTCAAATAATGCGTGCATACATGTCTCGATGTGATTTTGATGAAATCGCGTATATTGTTGTATGCTTGCCTTCATTGCGAGTTTGCACCGCTCCCTATACCTTATTGCTTCCCTTGGTGTTTGTGCTTAGGTATTTGAAGTCTTGGATTGCAAAGAAGAAGCCAAGGAAGCATGAGAGAAGAATCGAAGAAAGCAAGGTGCAAGGGCGCAAATAATGTGCGGGCGCGCAGCCTTGTGAGAACCCGCGCAAAATTGACGAAATTGCAGAATCGAGGCAGAAAGTTTTGCGCGACGTGTACGCGACATGTGCGCGGGCGCACACCCACACCGTGCGGGCGCGCACACCCAAGCACAAGCCGCGCAACCCACAAATGCGCGGGCGCGCAGCTACTTTGCGCGGGCGCGCAGGCTGCTGCGAGGGAGCGCAGGCCGCTGCGAGGGCGCACAGACCGCTGCGAGGGCGCACGCGCGGGCGCACAGCTACCATGCGCGGGCGCACAGATCCTTGCGCGGGCGCACAGCGGGTCCTGTTCAGCATTTTTGCGCGATTCTTTATATATTGCGGGGCTTGTTTTGTAAAAGGGGGAACTTCATTCTTTTAGATCTTTTTCCCTAGTTTTAGGAGAGCTTCTCTCTCTAGGTTTAGCTTAGGATTAGAGTAGTTTAGAGAGAGAAAGTGAGGGTTTCACCATTGTTGAGCTTGGATTTTGAAGAAGAAGATTGATCATCTTGTTTGTAGACTTTCATCTTCAATCAATGAGAATCTCTAACTCTCTCTCCTCTATTTTTATTGTTTTATTTTGATTATTGTTTTTGTTGTTGGTATTGCTTGTTAATCATGTTGATTCTTGATTATTTGTTGATTAATCTTGTTGTTATCATGATTAGTGAGTAATTTCCCCATTAAGGGGATGGTTGTGGTGTAGTTGGATCTTGAGAATGTTCAAAGGTTTGGAATTGATTTATTGTGATTAAAGTCTTTATATGCTTGATGTTCTTCAATCTACTTGCAAAATGCATGTTGTTAGTTGATTGGGAGTGAATCTTTGCTAACATGAAACGGAAGTTGACTTAGCTAAGTTCATTTATATCGATTGTTATTTGATAGTACCTCCTAGTATATGGTTCTAATGTGGAAACATAGAGGCTATGTTAGGAGAAGCCGATTAGCCCCGGAAGGCGGTTAGATTGGACCTTACTTCGATATTCGAGCATGTTTAGTTCATAATTAATTCAACTTCTATGCCTTTGTTTATGTTCAAGTGAATGCTATACCTAAACCATTTCCCTTAATGTTTTATTTCTTGTTTTAGCATTTTTAGACTTTAGTTTATTTATCTCCTATTCCGGACTAGCTTAATTGTCGATAACATTTGGTGGTGTTTAACCGTTCTCTGTGGTTCGACCCCTATGCTTGCCTTATACTCGTATTAGGTTTGTTTAGGTTGTATAAATTGTATTTGATCTAGGTGTAGTCGTTTGACGACGCGATTATTACCTTGTCAGACCTCCATAAAAAGTGTGAATGAGTTGATACTTGGGTATCCCGTGGTGTGGGCATTGACGTTAAAGCTCTTTGTATCGGTCAAATGCCGCACTTAGAGTCTCACCACTCTTTAGGCGAAAACCTTGAATCAAAGACCGAGCCTCGGCGGTCTTCCTATGGTTGTAAAATCTCCTCAAGAAATCCATAGTTACTTGGTCCGAAGTTGTGAGAGAGTTAGGGGGCATCTCCTTCTCTAGCCATTCTAGACCTCTCCCAATTAAAGAAAATGGAAACATCTTGAGGCGAATATACTCTTGAGTCACTCCATTGGCTTTGATTGTGTCACAATATTTCTCAAATTCTTTCAAATGCTCATGAGGGCTCTCAAATTTTCCATTCGAGAATTGTTTCCTCTCTATCAAAGCAATCAAATTGGGCTTGATTTCGAAATTGTTGGCTTGAGTGGTAGGAGTTAGGATCCCACTTTGTGCTCTAAAGGCTTCGGGAGCCCCAAGACGACTCAAAGGTATATTCTCTCCCATTTTAGAACCTTCTTCACTTTCGGACTTCAAGATTGAAAAGGGGTTGATTCCCGGACTTGATGGTGAATTAGGGCTATCTAAGTCTTCACTTGAGGGTGAAGATGGTGGAGTATCTTCCAATTCTCCTACTCCTTCTTTCGTCGGGGTGTGAGAATTTCTACTCCTCGCTCTTGCTTCTCTTCGAAGTAAGGATAAATACCTCTCTAGCTCCGGATCAACGGGAATCAAAGACCTTGAGCGGGTTCGCCCTCTGTTCATACAACAAAGCTAAGGAGAACGTAAGCACTGACAAGTAACAAATAGTAGCAAATACTAACAAGAAATGAGATAGTTTCAAATAAAGCAATGAAAAAGCAATAGAAGCCGTCTCCTCGGCAACGACGCCAGTTTGACAAGGGAATAATCGCGTCGTTAGACGACTACACCTAGATCAAATACAATTTACAACACTCTATCAACCTAATACGAGTATAGGGCAAATAGAGGGGTCGAACCACAAGGAGACATGCACAAACACCACATTCACTACTTAAGACTGAAGCTATCTCGGGACAAGAGGTAAGAAAAACTAAGAGATCAAACTAAGAGTGAAAAGGATTAAAGATCAATATGACTAAACACCAAGGGGAATGGGTAGATGAAGATGCTATTTGAGTATGCAATAACATGAAAACAAATTGATAGTGAACTAAGCATACATGAATATCGAAACTAAATCCAATCCAATCTCCTTCCGGAGTTAATCGGTTTCTCCTAACATAGCCTTTATGTTTCCACACTAGAACCATATACTAGGAGGTGCAATCAAGAACAATCGATAGTAATGAACCTAAACTAAGTCAACTTCCGTTTCATGTTAGCAAAGATTCACCTTTAATCAACCAACAATGTGCACTTGCAAGGAGATTAAAGAATATCAAGCATACAAAGGTTTAATCACAAACAACTCAATCCCAATATCATAAGCATGAACAAATAGCAACTACACCATCCCCAGACCCTTGGCTAGAAGACTACTCACGAATCATGTTGAAAACATTATCAATCATCAAATCAATGAGCATCAACATGATTAATAAGCAAAGAAAAAGAAATCAAAATAACCAAGCAAAACAAAATGCAAAGGTAAAGAGAAAGAGTAAGAAATTGCTAATTAATTGAAGTTGAAGATCTACAAAGGTTGATCAAATTCCTTCTTCAAAATCCAAGCTCATCAATGGAGAAATCCACACTTTCTCTCTCTACCCAAGGTAAACTAAGAGTGTTTCTCTCTCTACAATTGGGGAAAAATAAGTCTAGTACAAAAAAAACGTCACACCCCTTAAAAGGAAAAGAAAAGGGGTTTAAATAACAAATAAAACAAAGAGGGACGGAGGAAGTGGTGCGTGCGCGCAGCAGCTCCCGTGCGCGCGCACAGCGGAGTCTGCACGCACGCATAGGAGGGTGTGCACGCACGCACCCCTCTAGTGTTGAAGCAAGTGATCCCTCGAGCCAAAGGGGCATGGCTTCTGGTGCTCTCGAGTGCGCTCTCATGCATCATGCTCGTACGATGGTGATGAACATGGCAGCCCAAAATCCTTCACTCTTGCGCTCTCAACACTATGGCAGGTGATGATGGTGATGCACGAGAGCGCTAGGCATGGGTGGAAGCTTGCTCTTTGCCTTGAACTCTACCCCACCGAAAGACATGAGGCCGCTTCTCGAGCATCCAAAACACTTGGAGGTCCTTCCAAATAAGATTCCGAGCCTCGAATTATTCCTACAAAAAGAGAGGGAAAGGCAAGTAAAACGAAAAAGACGAAAATACCCCTAAAAAGCAAGAAAAGATAAAATGGACTACAAACTTTAAATGCGAGAAAATTAGAGAATAAAAGGGAAAAACATGAGAAAGAAAGCATAAAAAGAACTCTAAAATACTCCGTAAGAGTGACATAAATGTCACTCATCACCCCTTCATATTATTCATGGATTCCCACAAACCGTGTTCGGGGTCCGAGGTTCGAGGCTGACAGGCTAAAGTCGTATCACCTAATCAAAAGTAATTACCTAAGTCCTCTAACTAATGTAGATAGGGAAGTAGGGTCGAATCCACAAGGAAACAAGTCTTTCTATTCCTAATTAATGATTATAATAAAAATTATTAAAGTAACCATTAACTAAAGTATAGGTCAATAAGTTTAAGAGAAAGATCAATAAGAAAGAAGACTAGGGTATAGGTTCACCAATAAATAATACTCCAGGGTAAAGCATAATTATCAACCATTAACATTGCATAGATAACATGGATCTAACAGGCTCTTGCAATTTATTAGATCTGAGTCTTAATGAAAATAGCCTATAATATTAAATTAACATCTGCTCGATTCATCAATTCAATATTGTTATACTTTCACAAGCCATAATTGTAAAGCGTTAAAACGATTCAGTAAGATAATATCATGCAATATCAATAATCAATAATCGTCAACCATCAATGCAACAATTAACCAGATCATAAAGGGCTCTCGCTACATATTACAATCACAGGATTAATCTGCCTATTAACACTAGACCTAAACATCAATTCTCATTTCTCGAATCTTGAATTAATATTGTCAAACTCATGCATAAAAGATCTGTGCAAATCTAGTTACAGAGCAATAAATCAGTCAATAGGAAACTAATCTAACATTGATAATTAACAACAATAAATTACCCCTTCATATTATTCATGGATCCCCACAAACCCTAGAAAGTGAACTACTCAGACATAATTAAATCTAAACTAAGCGAAGCAATAAAACAAGACATGTGGAATTGAAAGGAAGAAAATGCTGAAATTAATTAAGATAGAAATCGTACCAAGACGGCGGAATTACAAAGTAAATAAGAACAAGGGAAAAGTTGAGTGAAAAGTCTAGGTAGAGAAAAATACTAAGTAGAGAGAGAAAGTAAAAGGGAAAGAGAGTCAGTCAAAGATACAATCCTAAAACGTACTTAAAAGAAATAATTAACAACTCCTAATTAGAAACTAACTCCTCGTCTAAGGATCCCTTCCAGAATCACGCGCCCGATCAGGCTAAAGGCCGCCAAATCGGGCGCGCCTTTTTCTCGCAATGCCTTGTAACAAGCTGCGCCCGATCGAGCTAACATTACACCCGATCGGGCGCGCCTATGGCTTGCACCAGCCCCGCAACAATTCGCATCTCCCTTGCTTCCATCTCCAGCCCCGCATCAACAATCACACCGACACCAAAAACACCAGTAGCCACTACCACCACCACGCAAACCCCAACAGCCTCCAAAGCCACCGCCAAAACCGCCATTAATAAACCACCAAAACAACTCCAATCAATCACCACACATAAACCGCACCTTCCGTCAGCCACCAATCAACCACCAACCTCAATTCACCAAACCACCTGAACCACGCCCTCCCCCTGTTTCCACTCGCAACAACAACAACAATCAGCAACCCAGACCACTGCGGGCGCGCAGCCCTGTCAGAAGGCGCACGTAATTGGAGTCCAAAATCAGAGTTGAGGCAGTAGCTATTGTGCGACCTCTGTGCGGGCGCGCAATTGTGGGTCAATCACGAGCTTCTCACGCGAGTTTTAATGAAAATTGAACGGCCTTGATTGATGCTTAATTGATGACGATGAGGATTGACGGTGGTGATTATGATGGTTTCTTGCGTGATGTTGGATGATGAAGAGAGCAGCCAAGATCGAAGAGGAAGGAAAAAAATGGGGGTCTGATTGTTGCGTGGGTTTGTGAGGGAATTGGGGATTTTTTTTTTTGGGTTTTAATTTCTTTAAGTTTTATTTTTATTTTCCTTTTATATTTCCTTTTTCTTTTATTTGTTTTATTTTATTTTCTTTTTTTATTTCAATTTCTTTTATATTATTTTAGCTTGTATTATAAATACCCCTTTGGGGTTATTTTCTCATAACCAACTCTTAACATTTTAATTCTACCCTAGATTAGATTAGAGTAGTTTTAGTTCTTTTATTTTCTCTCTCTTAGGGTTAGATTAGGATTATCTCTCTCTAGTTTAAGAGTAGTTTAGAGAGAGAAAGCTTGGATTTTTCATGGAGTTTTCAGAGGTTGGAGATACAATTTGTGGATTTTTCTTCTCATTTATTCAACGAGTCTTCCTAACTTTCTCTCACCTTTATTTCTTTCATTTATTATTATTTTTGCCTATTTATTTGTTGTTTTGAGTAGATTAATTAGTTTAGTTGTTTGATTCTTTCTTTTATTATTATTTTACCTTGTTTTCCATGTTTTTGTTCACTATGTTAGCTTAGATTTTGTTCTAGGGAAATGGATGAAGGTTATGTTAATTAATTTAATGATTGATTGTGAGTAGTATGAAATTGTTTCTTGATTATTGTGTATGGATGATGCTTTTATGGATTAGAATCTTTCTAGCTAATTGATTCTATGTTCTTAATTGTGTTTCCAATCAATTGCACGAGAGTGAGTTGGTTGAGAGCCCTAAAATCTTCCATACCTTTGCTAGGCTAGTTGCACGAGAGTGAATTAGTTTAGTAGGATAATTAACATGCTTAATTGCGCGAGAGTGATTTAAATGTAATTGAGGTCATTTTCATCTAATTGTATGATGTTATTGAATGTATTGATGTAATTGGATTCCACTTTCCCTTGTTTTAGTTATTTGCTCTTAGTAATGTTTAGTTGAACCTCTCTCTATCTCATAAAATTTCCTACTAGTCTAATTAGCATAGATTGATACACTTAGTCATTTTGGGTTCGACCCTTTACTTACCCCTATACTCGTATTAGGGTAGTTCAGGTTTTATAAATTTCTAATTTGATTAGGGTTAGTAGACCAACGACGCTATCTAACTCCTGATCAAATTTTGGCGTCATTGCCGGGGACTAAGGCATTCATTAGTTTGTGTTGATTAGATTAGCTAGGTTCTTATATATTATTTGATTTTTGTTTGCTTTTCTTTGTTCTTTGTATAAAAATGGCATGCTTATCTTTTCCTCAATATGATGATGAACCCTTTTATTCTTACTTTGATAGATTAGATGGTTTCCTTAGTTACCATGGGTGTTCTCTTAGTGATGCTTGTGGAATAGCTTATTGGGGCATGAATGAGTATACAAGAGGAATGGTTGAGGACATGTATAATGGTAGATTCCGTCATTCGTCTATGCATGATGCTTGAAATTTCTTCACATGGCTTGCTAGAGATTCTTATGATAGAGAATGTAATGTTTCTTGTTTTGATTCTCAATGTCAAGATTCTTCTAATTTTTGCATGAATTCTCTTGATACTTCTAATGTGCCTTGTGATGATCCAAGTATGCATGTTGACCCTTTCCCCTCTTATGCTCATTGTGATGAGGTTTGTGCTAATTTTGATAATATGCAATTTGATTTTGATCATGAACCTCAACCCGATAACATTGATGCCCAAATTCTTTCTCAAATGCAATATCTCACCCGACAACTCCAAGAGCTTCAAGAAGAACAAAAATTGAGATAAGTGAGGCTTGCCCAAGTGATGAGTGCTATGGTTGATGCAAATGGATGTGAGGCACCTCATTTGGAGTGTGAGAGTGTTTTTGAGGATGATGTGGGCCATGGGTATGAAGGTGAGGAGAGATTTTCTTGTGATGAGAGGATTCTTGAGGATTTTGATCCTTTTCATTCCCCTTTTGAGCTTGAGTGCCATCCTTCCCCTTATTCACCCCCTTTGAGAGATTCCCATGGTGAGGATGTGAGTGAGCCATCTTCCATTTTGAATGAGGGAGTTCATGAGGATGATGATGATGAGTTTGAGCAATTAAGAGAGATTGAGAGTCCCTTGAGTGGTGGTGGAAGAGTTGTGAATGAAGAAAATGTCTATTTTGAGGATTCCAACCCCCTTCCTCATCTTGATGAGTCTAGCTTGCATGTTTGTGACCCTTCTATCCATGAGTCTTTGGATTCTTTTGGGGCTATTTCTAGTATATTTGTTGAAGGAGTAACAAAGCATTATATCCTTTTGAGAGAGTTCATTGGCAATGCTTTATGGGAAAGGGATGAGTTTGAGAGAAACCTTTATCCTTTCATGCATGGGTTAGAGACTCTAGGATTTGAGTTTGTTGAGGGAGTTGTTGTGCATCGTTGTGATAGAGAGGACGATGAGGTTGTTTTTCTTGGAGAGTTTTTGTTTGAGGGAGATGTGAGTCATGAGTGTTCTTTTGAGGATTCTATGATTGATTTTCATGCCCTCATTGGTGATGTGAGGCTTTGTGAGACCATTGTTTCTCCTCCCCTTCCTCATGTCCCTTTCTCAAGGAAATTCGACCATATCCCCTACTATCCTATGTTCCTCCCCTCTTTTGTCTTAAAGCCTATTGAGGACCCTCTCTTGTTTGATGAGACTCTTCCTTCACATCCTCACATAATTGAGGAGATGGGTGATTATGCCACCCAAAAATATTTTGAGGAGAGTTTTCCTTATTTTCTTCTTCTTATTTTCTTGATTTTTCTTTTGGTTTTTCTTCTTCCTTTTGGCATCTTCCTCCTCACTTACGTGCAATAATCTTGTTACACGTCCTCCTTCTTTCATTTGACTACTTGTTATCATACGAAATGTGTAGTAGTGCATTTGATAAGCTCTTGCCTATATCCGGTAATATCTTTCTTAGCTCTTTCTCTAATGGTTGGTGACTCGTCGGACGTGTGTTGGTTTGTTGGATTGATTTCTTTCTTTTCCCCTCCCATGGATTATTTGGTTTATGTTTGAGTATATTGTCTCATTCAAACTTAGGGGAGGGTATTCTATCATGCTTTGGTGGGATGTTGATTCATTTAAGCCATGCACTTGGGTATATGCATTTCCATGTCTTTTCTTATATTTTGAAAATTCCAAAAAGATTTTGGTTTATTTTCAAGGTAATTTTTGCAAAATGTGTTTTGTTTGTTCTTATTTTGGACATTTTGTTTTGGAATTGCATTCTTGAATGTTTTTCTTCCTAAGTGGTAAATGTATGCACGGTTTGAGAGTGTCATTGGTTGACTCTAGGATACTATATGCTAAGGTAGCCGGTTTAAGAACTTTTAGGGGTCCATGAAGCCTTAGTTCACGGGAATGTGGTATGATGGAGTTGCTCGTGTATAGTGGATTTGAAACCCTTGGTTGGTATTTGTTTGCTATAATCCCTTGCGAGCTTCATTTGTTCTAGCCTTCATCACCTTGTTGAGCGGCAATTTAGGATCCTTGACTATGCATGTCTTAATCCTTGTTTTGACCTCTAGCTCCCAAGATCGTGACCGAGCCACTCTAGAAGAAGAAAAGGGCACATTTTCTCATTTTTCTTTATCTTCTTTTTGTTTTGTTACAAATTTGATTTTCAATTTTGAATCAACCTACTAATTAACCAATTTGAGCCTAATTTTTCCGCTCTTGTTTAAACCGCGTTACAAACCCAATGGCCTATGTTCTACCAACCCTTTTAGTTAGTGAAGCATTGGCATGTGAGGTTTGAGTTTTGAGAGTGTTGAATTTGAGCAAGAAAATTTTGTGAATTGGTTTAAGTAGGGTCTTGAAAGTTGAGCTTGAAAAGAATATGCAAAAAAAAGTTTGAGAAGGTAGATGCAATTCAAGAAAATCAAATGAAGTTTCAAGAAAAAGTCGTCCATGGTTAAAAAAAAACAAGGCAAGGACACAAAAAAAAAAAAAAAAAAAATTTGAATAAGAAAAAAATAAGCACAAATAATATTTTAGTTGGTTTTGTTTCTCTTCCCTTGTTTAAGCATTGAGGACAATGCTTCGTTCAAGCTTGGGGGGGGGGGGAGCGTTCCTTCATTTTTGTATCTATTGTGTGTTAGTGTTGAATAAGCTTGGAGGAGATGGCATTATTGGTAATTTTGTTTGATATTTTGTGACTTCTTGAGTTTGTTTTTGAGAGTAGGCCACTCTTTTGCTTCACTTAGGAAATATCACCAAAAAATTTCAAATTTTTACCCCGCCTTAACCCTTAGCCTTACATTTCAACCCAATAAAAGTCCCTTAGACTTTAGTGGGGTTAGGTCAAAGAACGGTGGAGGGAGATAGATTTCAAACCTATGGAGAGAGTATGCATAGTTGAGATGTCGGGATTACCTTCTCAAAGTTTTTCATTTCTTTACTATTTTCCGGTTCCTTCGAGGAATCATGAGAAGCTAGCTTAAGGGTTGATTTGAAGCTAGTGGAGAGAACGCGTCCCGATTGGTTGGGGCTAGGGTGGATTGAGTCCTCATTAGTTCTATATGCTTAGCATATGTTATGTTTCAATCAACCATTGACATCTTGAAACATGCATACCTTTGTCTATTTAGAAAGGTTTGCATTCATTGGTGTTTGTTCCTATCTCTTGTCCAAATATGAATTTGTGTTTTGCTTTTTCTTTTTATGTTTCTTTTTCTTTTCTTTTAATTCCTTGCCTTGGTTTTTATTTAGAGTTGTGGGTTAAACTCTTAGAACACCCTCACGAGAGCACACTCGTCCTCTAGGGTGATCTAGGGGTTTAAAGGGCTTGTCTTTAGTTGCTAAAATTGACCGTGATTCCTACGAAAGTGAGTTAGTGTACATTCTTGTCTCCTTTAGTGTTCTAGCTTTGCTTGAATAAATCATTCTCCTTCTCCCGTGTTTCATGTTAATTTGCTCGAGGACGAGCAAAAGTTTAGCTTGGGGGAGTTTGATAAATGACTTTTATGTCACTTTTAGGGTGTTTATCGAGTCGTTTCTCGGCTTATTTTTCCAATAGTTTAAACCTTTTTGTCCTTTATTTCTTTTATTTACTTATTCTCGTCTTTTATCTTTATTTCGAGTATTTTAGTAGTTTTTAATAGTTTTTAGCTTATTTTCTTAATTTATTTAAATTATCTTATTTTCTTTGTTTTTATTTTAAGTTTATAGTTCTTGTTTTTTTAATAAGTTCCTAGTTTCTTTTATTTTCTTATTTTATTTTATTTTCATATTTGTTTTATTTTATTTTATTTTATTTCTTTTGATTTTATTTTTATGTTATTTTTATTTTATGTTATTTTATTTTATTTTATTTCTTTTGTTTTTATTTTTATGTTATTTTTATTTTATGTTATTTTATTTTCTCTTTATTTTAGTTTATCTCATGGTTATACCCTCGTGTTTTTGGTTGTAGTTGTTCCGGGTTTCAAGTTCAAATCGTGTTCGGGGTCCGAGGTTCGAGGCAAATGCACAATGCTCCCTGCTCTTCCCCTGCTGCCACGTTAACCATCACCACACCCACACCTTATCCTCCACCACACACACACCAACAACACAAGCAGCTCAATTCCCCTGCTCCCCTCAACAACACCAACCTCAACAACTCCAGCACCTCACGTCCCCTGCCCTCACACAACCAAACCAAACAACACTAATCTGCCAAACCCCAAAACCTCCAACCACCACGCAACTCCCAATTCGAGTCCCAATCTCAGTCACACACACCAGCACCCACCACGCAAACCACCAGCCGCAGCCCTGAACCACCATTAACGCACCAAAAACACCAGCAGCCACTACCACCACCACGCAAACCCCAACTGCCTCCACAGCCACCGCCAAAACCGCCATCAATAAACCACCAAAACAACTCCAATCAATCACCACACATAAACCGCACCTTCCGTCAGCCACCAACCAACCACCAACCTCAATTCACCAAACCACCTGAACCACGTCCTCCCCCTGTTTCCACTCGCAACAACAACAACAATCAGCAACCCAGACCACTGTGGGCGCGCAGCCCTGTCAGAAGGCGCACGTAATTGGAGTTCAAAATCAGAGTTGAGGCAGTAGCTATTGTGCGACCTCTGTGTGATGTCTGTGCGGGCGCGCAATTGTGGGTCAATCACGAGCTTCTCACGCGAGTTTTATTGAAAATTGAACGGCGTTGATTGATGCTTGATTGATGACGATGAGGATTGACGGTGATGATTATGATGGTTTCTTACATGATGTTGGATGATGAAGAGAGCAGCCAAGATCGAAGAGGAAGGAAAAAAATGGGGGTCTGATTGTTGCGTGGGTTTATGAGGGAATTGGGGATATTTGTTTTGGGTTTTAATTTCTTTTAGTTTTATTTTTATTTTTCTTTTATATTTCCTTTTTCTTTTGTTTGTTTTATTTTATTTTCTCTTTTTTTTTTATTTCAATTTCTTTTATATTATTTTAGCTTGTATGATAAATACCCCTTTGGGGTTATTTTCTCATAACCAACTCTTAACATTTTACTTCTACCCTAGATTAGATTAGAGTAGTTTTCTCTCTCTTAGGGTTAGATTAGGATTATCTCTCTCTAGTTTAGGAGTAGTTTAGAGAGAGAAAGCTTGGATTTTTCATGGAGTTTTCAGAGGTTGAAGATACAATTTGTGGATTTTTCTTCTCATTTATTCAATGAGTCTTCCTAACTTTCTCTCACCTTTATTTCTTTCATCTATTATTGTTTTTGCCTATTTGTTTGTTGTTTTGAGTAGATTAATTAGTTTAGTTGTTTGATTCTTTCTTTTATTATTATTTTACCTTGTTTTCCATGTTTTTGTTCATTATGTTAGCTTAGATTTTGTTCTAGGGAAATGGATGAAGGTTATGTTAATTAATTTAATGATTGATTGTGAGTAGTATGAAATTGTTTCTTGATTATTGTGTACGGATGATACTTTTATGGATTAGAATCTTTCTAGCTAATTGAGTCTATGTTCTTAATTGTGTTTTCAATCAATTGCGCGAGAGTGAGTTGGTTAAGAGCCCTAAAATCTTCCATACCTTTGCTAGGCTAGTTGCACGAGAGTGAATTAGTTTAGTAGGATAATTAACATGTTTAATTGCGCGAGAGTGATTTAAATGTGTTGATCGTCCTAATTGAGGTCATTTTCATCTAACTGTATGATGTTATTGAATGTATTGATGTAATTGGATTCCACTTTCCCTAGTTTTAGTTATTTGCTCTTAGTAGTGTTTAGTTAAACCTCTCTCTATCTCACAAGCTTTCCTAGTAGTCTAATTAGCATAGATTGATACACATAGTCCTTTTGGGTTCGACCCTTTACTTACCCCTATACTCATATTAGGGTAGTTTAGGTTTTATAAATTTCTAATTTGATTAGGGTTAGTAGACCAACGACGCTCTCTAACTCTCGATCAGAAGGTAATCAGAAATAAAATAAAATAAAATAAAACAAAATAAATAAAGTAAAATAAAATGCTAAAATTAATTAAATAATAAAATGAAATGAAATAAAATAAAATAAAATAAAACAAACTAGAAACTAAAAGAAAATAAACAAAACGAGAGAAGCGGAAAATAAGTAACTAAAACTACAAAAATAAACTAAAAACTAATAAAAATGCAAAAATACTCAAAATAAAGATAACGACGCGAATAAGCAAATAAAAGAAATAAAAGACAAAATGGGCTAAGTTATTGGAAAATAAGCCGGAAAACAACTCAATAAACACCCTAAAAGTGACATAAAAGTCACTTATCAAACTCCCCCAAGCTAACCTATAGCTCGTCCTCGAGCAAATTAATATGAAACACGAGAGAATGAGAGTGAATTATGAAGGAGTTATGTCTTCGATAAGTGCAATTACTAGATATATCAAGGATCACTATTATGGAGATAATAAGTTCGTTCTTTTGGGGCGTCATCCTCTGTTGCTAGACTATGAGAGATGATCTTTGGGCTAGTCAAATAGCCCAAAGCCCTTTAGAATGGATCCTATATTGGTCACACACAAGGGTATTGGGTTAAGCAAGTAAGAGGCCCATTAATGGGCCTCATGAGCAATTAACTAATCATGAATTGGATTGGGCTAGCATAGTTAGATTGGAATTAGGTTTTGGGCTTTTGACATGGGCTCTTATTTAGAGATGAGATCTATAAATAAGATCCATGCCTAGGGTTTGCAGTAAGCAGTCATAATTCACACACAGTGAATTTTGACATCAAGGTAACCAATCCCAAAACCCTAATCCTCTCTCTAACTCACGGCTATCTCTCTCCTCCCCTCCCCTCGTCCGTACAGCCGGCCACCCTAGGTGGCGCGTGTGGTGTTCGTGGTGGTTCATGGTGGTTCGTTGCTCGCTCTTCTCCATAGAAGGTCAATTGAAGTGTTCAATTGCAACTAACTAGCATTAGTGGAGGTCTTAACTTGTTCCCGTGGACCAAGTAGAGGAATCACGCTTGGGGTTCTTTATCTCCCTTTGTTCATGCTCGATCGCACGTGGAATCACGCTTCAAAGGTACAATTATTTGTTCTTTATGTGTTATGCATTAGATCCTTGGATTAGGTACTGTATGAATATGATTCATGTTTATTTCCGCTGCATAGTACCTATAAAACTCTACAGTGGTATCAGTTAGCCTATTGCATTTACGCATATTGCCAATAATTCTTTGATAATCCACAATTTTAATTCAATTAGGAGGGAGAATATTTAATTATGGTTCAATTGTTATATTTAATGGGATTAAACTTTTGGAATAGATTAAATGCGATTTAATTATGCTCATAATAGCCATGAAGAGGACCGAAATTTAGCCCTAAAGTGTTCAAAATTTTCGAACCCCCTAACCCTATTTTTCGAATAATTTCGAATTTCTAGCCTTAAAATATGATTTTTATGCTTGATCTTGTTTTAATTCGTTTTGTTTCATGTTTCATAATTTTAATTGGATTGATCTATGCATAAAAATGTTTTATGTATGATCAAAGATTTAATTTTAAATGTTAGAATTAAATTGGAATTAATTTTATGATAAACCCTAATTTTAAAGTTGAATGTGATTTAATTTTAATTTTATGGACTGATTTAATTTAATTACGATAAGTGTTATTTTAATTAAATTAAGACACAAAAAAAAAATTAAAAATTTGCACTAGTAGAAAATAAGTGATGGGAAGCCCCAAATGGCAAGCGGTTTTAAAAATCCGCTTGCCATTTACCCAATTTTTTTTAAAATAAACCTGTAATATTAAATGGCAAGCGGTTTTGGCACGAACCGCTTGCCAATATATGTAATGGCAAGCGGTTTGGGGTTGAACCGCTTGCCATTATATATATTGGCAAGCGGTTCAACCCCAAACCGCTTGCCATTTAGAAAAAAAAAAGGCGGGATCACAATTCACAAACCCTAAGCCCAATAATTCCCCATCTCACGGCCTCTCTCCCCTTTCACCCCTATTCTCAGTTCGCTCTCTCTCCTCTCATTCAATCCCTCACTTCTCTCTCCTCTCTCCCCTCCATTATCACGCCATCTCTTCATCTCTCCTTTCTCCTTCTCTTTCTCTCTCATCTCTTTCTTTCCTTTCTCACACCAAGACCCTCATTGCTGCTTGTGGGTTTTCGAGCTAATTCCGATGGTAGTCCGGTGGGTTTTCGAGCGACATCTGGTGGTAGTCCGGTGGGTTTTCGAGCCAATTCGAGCCATTGGTTTTCGAGCCAATTCATGTGGGTTTAAATGGTGGTAGTCCGGTGGTGGTGCGTGTGGGTTTTTATGGTCGAATTCGACCATAAAAACTTTAGATCTACAGTTTTTATGGTCGAATTTGACCCATAAAACCTAAATTTAAAGCCAATTTCGATTTTTTGGTGGTATTCAAGGTATTTCCTTTATTTTGTTTTTTCAGTTTTTTGTTTTTAATTTTATTGTGATGGGTGGTTGAATTGGTTTGTTTCAGATCTATTTGTTGTTGGTGGTGGTCGTGGTGTGTGGTGGTGTTGGTGGGAGTTGTTGTGGGTGGACGGCTGATGGTGGGTGGTGGTGCTGGGCGGTGTTTTGGTATTGGTGGGGGTCGTGGTGGGCCGCGGTGGGCCGGTGGTGTCGGTGGTCGTGGCTGGTGGTACGAAGCAACATGAGTTTTTTTTTAATTTTTTTATTTAATAGAGCTGATTTTATTATTTGTATTAGTTTTATTACTTGTATTAATTTTTTTGATGTAAATGTAATATTACAACAAATAATTAATAAAAATATTAATGTTTTTACATATGTTTAGTTTGTGTATCAATTTATGTGGAAAAAACCAAAAAAAAAAAAAAAAAAAAAATTATTTTTTATTCCCATAATGGGCAGCGGTTTGACGCCAAAACCGCTGCCCTTTCTCTAGTATTGGCAAGCGGTTCTGAACCGCTTGCCATTTAAATGGCTAATGGCAAGCCCCCTAAGCCCATGCGGTTCAAAACCGCTTGCCATTAGGGGGTTTGAACCGCTTGCCATTATGTTTATTCTACTAGTGTTGTGGCCGGCAACCGCGGCTGGGTGGCGCAGCCACGGCGGCTGCCGACCAGGTGGTCAGTCCAGAGGGAGGGAGGGAGGGCAGGTGGTCTGAAAGGTGGCTGGACAGCAACGTGCAAGAGTTGCACGGCTGCTGTCAAAGCCACGTTAGGGCTGCTGCTGCTGCCTCTTTTGCGCGGCAGTGGCTACTAACCGCAGCCAGCCACCGTGGCTAGCTTTGGCTGGCCACGCACGGTGGCCTGCAGCCCCGGCAGAAGCAGCTGCCACGCTGCTGCCCTTGCGGCAGTGGCTGCTGTCATGGCAGCCAGCCACCGTGGCTAGCTTCGGCTAGCCAACCACGGTGGCCGGCGTTGGTGGCTCACGGTTTTCAAAAAAAAAAAATTCTGTTTTGAAAATTTATTTCAGGATAATTATGAATTATTTTGAGATAAAATTGGTTTTATTTGGATAAAATCTTTTATTTTAGGATAAAATCAAATATTCAAAAGTTGTTATATTTGATATTATCCATATTTAAGTTGTTAAATTAGTAATTATCCCAAATTAAAGTGGTTAATTTTGGATAAGATTTGTTAGGATATTCTGAGCATATTCCAAAAGGATAATAATTGATTTAAATAATGTGATTATCCCATAATTATTTTTGGATATAATTGATTTAAAATATTGTGATTGGCTAGTAATTAGGATAGAATTTTCTAACTTTGTTAGGATAATCTTTGAGGATAAATATGATTTATCTTTTAAGATTAAAATAAGATTTAATTCTATCTCATGACTAATTTAGAATATATGATATTTTATTGATGATCATGAATAATATATGATATTATCTAATTACATTAATTAAAATATGAGATATTTAGATGCCATGTTTCCTTAATTATGATCATTCGATGTTATAGTTTAGGAAAGCATGATGAGTGATTTATTATGTGGCAATTTTATAATATATGATGTTGTTTATTGCTATATAATGACTAGTATAGCCTAGTAGATTGCTAAATACGATCTGCGCATCGTGATGTATTTTTGTAATCTTAGTACGGTCTACGTACCGATAAAGTATTTTGTAATTTTATTTTATTTTATTTAAGTAGTAGATAGAATAGAGTAGAATTACAGGTTGCAGTTAATCCAAGAAGCCCATGAAGTGAAGGCCCAAAGGAGCAAGGTGGATGCGATCCATGATGATTCAAGTGGGAGCATTTACTTTATTAGTTTTCTTAGGATTAGGGGCCATGCTATGTCTTATTTATGCATTCAGTATTTTATGCATGTTAGATTTTATTGATGTTTTGTGATGATGCGCTAGAGTTCACTATTTAATCACAACATAATAAATCTAGATCCCAGTAATATTGATGCAGCTTTTCCAATTAAAAACCCGACGAAAACCTTGATCGTTTGTGATGGGTCAGCCCTCAGCAGAGCATCATAATATATCTTGGGGAAGTGGGGGTAGGACCGCATATCTACACTTTTAATTGGTTATATTCAACAAGGTTACCTAAACCGTTTAGAACCTTGAAGCTAAGAGTAATAATTAAACATGCGATGGTTAATTATTCAACCAAGAATTACAAGAGTTGTAATCAGTAAAGAGTTTACTCACCTTGAAAATGTAATGGTTGATTGCAGAGCCTCACTCTGGTTAATTATTGCACGAATAAAGGATCTTGGAATCACTTAATTCAAGTTGGGATCACTTAAATTGAATAGAGTGTTTTAAAGTTACCAATTTAATTCGCTTATGGTACTTTAAATTTTAATAAACATAATTGAATTTTGCGTTTACTTATAAGTAACATGTCGTTCTAATTTTATTATTATATATATAATCTCCTCGATTGAAAATAAAATTGAGAAACGTTCTCAAAAAGTTTAAAAGATAATCCATAAACCTATATCCCAATTTTGCTAAGATTGTTCTAAAAGGCAAGTTTTAGAAATTCATGTCAGATGTCTAAGGTTGGTTTTATTCAAAATGTTTGAATAAAATGCCAACACATCTTCATTTTGAAAAATGTTTCAAGGGATATAATGAGATGAGAGGTACAAACCCTCCAAAAGACAAGTATAAAATCCAATAAAATCTCTTATCTTCAATATGATTGAATGTAGTTATTGGAAATCTCTATGATCAAAAGTTGATCAAATGACAATATTCTTCATCTACTTTATATAGAGTTTAATACTTGATTAAACTCAAATATAAATAATGATAGAATAGACTTAGCAAAATCATGAAAAATGCTTAAAGTAGTTGAGCAAGGTAACATTTTGAACCTAAGAGAAATGTTCTAAGTGGCTCAAAGGGAAAGGTTTAGGAATATATGAGGATTGCATTAAGAAGTTATAGGCCAAGAAATGCAAACAAGTTGCTACTTCTCAAACCTAGAACTACTTACATGCTAAAAGTTGTTATGAACAACAAATGTTTCAAATTAAATGGACTAATTCCAATTGATTAGAAACTACCTCATATAGTTGGAAGGTAAAAGAATGGAAATGTTCCAATTTAAGAATTATATTATAGAAATTGATTTAGCATATTGCTACTTCTTGGACATATGATGTCTTGTTTAGATCACTCATTGCACAATGTGATTGAACTAAAGGAAGAAGTTATTGCTAAAGGAGAAATAAATCTACAAGTTTAGAAGCAAATGTTGCTACTTCACAAGTAGAATCTACAAGTTTGGAAGCAAAAGTTGCAACTTTACAAGTAGAACCAGTATTTCACCAATAATAATTGGCTAGAGTTAAATAAATGTTATCTATTCTTGCCATTATCAAAACACCATTCAATGTTAGTAATGACTAAGCATCGAAGATTCAAAAAAAACGTGGAATAAATGTTATTCTATGCTTCTTTGAGTCATTATGTGTTTTGAATTGCTAAATAGGTTTAAAATTCTATATGATAGAAATACTTAAACAATTTCTATATATATAAATTGTCTCTAATATGTCAATTAATTCAAATGAAAATGAAAATTGCATGCGGAAGATCCAAAGGGATGGACTTTCAATATCATTGGATTATGAATCTATTGATATATGTAATTATCATTCTAATTTGAAATTATGACTAGGTCACCATTTAGAGAAATGATGATGTGAACTCGAGGTCAAATACATATCGATGTAAGAAAACCAAAGGTTCAAAGACCAGAGATGGACAATGAAACTTCATTTGTGATACGATCACCACTTGTGCTTAGTTGAAGCATAAGGATGAAAATTTTGAAAAGTTCAAAATGTTCAGTATGAAGTTCAGTATCAACTTGACAAGAAAATGATTACATTACAATATGATTGTAATTGTGTAAATTTAAGTCAAGACATGTACTTGGCAACACATTCAAAATATTGCGATATGATCGTAATAATGAGAATTTAAGCCAAAATATTGATAAACATCCAAAAGTTATAAAATCGTTTTACAACAAAATCCGAAAGAAAACCTTGTGAAGTGTTTATGAAGGAAGCTATCAATCTATATGAGATATATTTTGATAATGGATGTAAATTGCCTATCTTCCAACCATTGTTCAAGGGATATACTTTTAAGATAAGCTACAAAACTAAACAAAAACTACATACGTCAAATCAAATGTAGCAAAGGCTTCATATGTGATATGGATAAGAAAAGTTCTTATTAAGTCTTTCTACAAGCAAGGAATAAAAGTTGTATTGAAACGTTTAATGCACATTCGATTCCTATATAGAGCACGGGGTACTACTACACAACCATACTTAGCACAAAATGTTTGTTGCTCACGTAGGTGCCCTTATGGAAATTGTTCCAAAAGGTCAAGTGGGAGTAGTGTAAATCTCTAAAGAGTTCGAGAAAAGCAACAAACAAACGTGGTTCAAACCATGATTGGTTCACCCTATGCTAAATATGCCTCCTCAAAAGGAAAGTGGGAGTATAAGAATCTTGAAAAGTTCGAGAGCCTTGAAAGAGTTCAAGAAAAGTGATTTCGAAAATCTTGAAGAAATTCGAGAAGTAATCGAATAACAGCAACAATATGAGCATGATTCACCTCATGTTACAAATGACAACGCGTGGTCTCATTAAGTGTAATGGGACTAATAACCATGTGTCAAAGGTAGTACATTCCTAGTGCACATCCTCTATTGTCGTTTCTCATTGAAAACTAAACAAAGTTGTTGTATGAGTTTCAATTGTTGGATAAGAGCCCACAATGATGACTAGCATATGTAAAACTTAGTCAAAGAAATATGATTTCATATTGACTAAGAGTTCTAAAATATTCATTTTGGAACATGATGATTATGCAAGTAATAAGGATGATTTGACAAGTTATAACTCCAAGTGGTTTAAAACCATGAAATCTGAAATAGATTCTAAGTCTGTAATTTGCCTAATTGGGTGAAACCCATTGTAAGCAAAGCAGACAAGAAAGAAAAATGTTTTCTAACTAAAGCAACGACTTGTTAAAGGATTCAACTAATTCATAGTATGACTATGATTATGATGAAACCTTTACATGTTGCAAAGATCTATTAAAGATATTTAGTGATTTCTACCTTATAAGATTTGGTAGATGGATTTCAAAACACTTTCTTGAAATTGTTCATGAAATAAGATTTGTATATGATACAATCAAAAGTTTGGAGATCCAATAATCCTAGGGATGCCTAAAAGATCAATATTAGATTGAAGTTAGCATCAGGGAGTTAATGTTCTTAATTTTATGAGTTAATCAAATCGTTTGATGTTCTTGTAAAATGAAGAAAAGGTCTTGTATGTACAAGATGTTTAGTGGGAGCTATGAAGTCTTCTTGGCCTAGTACAAAGAGCAATTAATGAAGGATCAAGTAATGACTATTGCATTTTGTATGAAAACCTTGAAGAAGAAAATGAGTACATTTGGGATTCAAGATCTATATAGATAGGTCTCGAAGGATGTTTGAGTTTGGTTAAGAAGCTTATATTGATAAGATTCTTATAAGATTCAAAATTATATTGAAAAGAGTTTCAATCCCATGTAACATGGCACATTGCTTAATGATTCAATACTTTAAGAAAGGTTGATGAAATTAAGACTTTGAGTGGTGATCCTTATGCAATTCACAAAGGATGCATCATGCATGCCATGGACTATGCTCGTCTATTTGATTCACGTGTTTTAAAGAACAAGTGATGATAGATTTCAATCGAAATCCAATGTAACGTTGGAATACAAATTAGAAATTCCAAAGTTCCTTGCGAAAGGGCGAAGGAAAATTCTTAGTGTATGGAGATGAAAATGATTATAAGATTTAGAAATTGCAAAATTCATGTTTATGAGAATGTCTCATGAACTCTACTTACTAAACCCCTTCCATGACCAAGGTATAAGAGTCATACTAAGGTTTTTTTGATTGAAGCAAGTTATGTAATTTTAGCTGTGTATGTTTTGAGAAATCATATTACAAAAGTAAATACATTAGCTTGCAGAATTATGTTTATCAATTGGAACAAAGTTTCAATCTTATTTAATCGTGGTTACAAGATTAAATAAAATGTCCAAAATAATTATGAATTGATGGGCTCACTAGGTTAATGACCTTTTGAATGAAACCCCACAGGTGAACTAAATTCATATATTATTTAAGTTCCTAGTTCGGAATCATTAAACTGGATATAAATGATTTCCAATAATGGACTAGCATGTTAAGATTGATTGGATAGCGCAGTTTCATGGGCTATAGGAGCGTAGTGATGCTCGGTCAATCACATGGATATGCATGAATGATGCATGATCGAACTATTGACCTACTTTGAAGTTCAAGTATAGAGCTTCCGGATATATTAGTGGATTCCTTTGACATGAGTGGAACATTGATCTCATTCAATGGATGTTATAACTGTGGTACATTCAAACGTCTTCCCGTAACTGGAGATTATAAAGGGTGTTTCCCGGTTATTTCAGAAGTTGAGTGGGAGCTTTGGTTGCCATAAGATTGGATTGAGTCTACCTATTTAATTAGGAATGTGTCTTGGCCCCTTGAGGAGGGAGAATTCAGAAAATGCATGGCCGTGCTCAAATGGATTACATAGTAATCATTTGTTTTGTAATTCTAACTCAGATTTCAAGAAAAGATTTGTAGATTAATATGATCACGACATAAGATGCAATCATATTATCAAATCGACACACATTGACTTAAGGAATTTGAATATTGCGCACTTGTCTCAGACAAGTGGGAGATTGAAGGAGTTATGTCTTCGATAAGTGCAATTACTAGATATATCAAGGATCACTATTATGGAGATAATAAGTTCGTTCTTTTGGGGCGTCATCCTCTGTTGCTAGACTATGAGAGATGATCTTTGGGCTAGTCAAATAGCCCAAAGCCCTTTAGAATGGATCCTATATTGGTCACACACAAGGGTATTGGGTTAAGCAAGTAAGAGGCCCATTAATGGGCCTCATGAGCAATTAACTAATCATGAATTGGATTGGGCTAGCATAGTTAGATTGGAATTAGGTTTTGGGCTTTTGACATGGGCTCTTATTTAGAGATGAGATCTATAAATAAGATCCATGCCTAGGGTTTGCAGTAAGCAGTCATAATTCACACACAGTGAATTTTGACATCAAGGCAACCAATCCCAAAACCCTAATCCTCTCTCTAACTCACGGCTATCTCTCTCCTCCCCTCGTCCGTACAGCCGGCCACCCTAGGTGGCGCGTGTGGTGTTCGTGGTGGTTCATGGTGGTTCGTTGCTCGCTCTTCTCCATAGAAGGTTAATTGAAGTGTTCAATTGCAACTAACTAGCATTAGTGGAGGTCTTAACTTGTGCCCGTGGACCAAGTAGAGGAATCACGCTTGGGGTTCTTTATCTCCCTTTGTTCATGCTCGATCGCACGTGGAATCACGCTTCAAAGGTACAATTATTTGTTCTTTATGTGTTATGCATTAGATCCTTGGATTAGGTACTGTATGAATATGATTCATGTTTATTTCCGCTGCGTAGTACCTATAAACTCCTACAAATTATTCAAGCAAAGCTAAGACACTAAAGGAGATAAGAATGTACACTAACTCACTTTCGTAGGAATCGCGGTCAATTTTAGCAACTAAAGAAAAGCCCTTTAAACCCCTAGATCGCCCTAGAGGACGAGTGTGCTCTCGTGAGGGTTTCCTAAGAGTTAAACCCACAACTCTAGACAAAAACCACGGCAAGGCAACAAAAAGAAAAGAAAAAGAAACCTAAAAAGAGAAAGCAAAACACAAGTTCATATTTGGACAAGAGATAGGAACAAGCACCAACGAATGCAAACCTTTGTAAATAGACAAATGTATGCACGTTCCAAGATATCAATGGTTGATTGAAACATAACATATGCTAAGCATAGAGAACTAATGAGGACTCAATCCACCCTAGACCCAACCAATCGGGCCGCGTTCTCTCCACTAGCTTCAAATCAACCCTTAAGCTAGCTTCTCATGATTCCACGAAGGAAACGGAAAAATATGAAGAAATGAAAAACTTTGAGAAGGTAATCCCGACATCTTAACTATGCATACTCTATCCATAGGTTTGAAGTCTATCTCCCTCTAGTGTTCTTTGACCTAACCCCACTAAAGTCTAAGGGTCTTTTATTGGTTGTAACGTAAGGCTAAAGGTTAAGGCGGGGTAAAAATTTGAAAATTTTTGGTGATATTTCTTAAGTGAAGTAAAAGAGTGGCCTACTCTCGAAAAAAAACTCAAGAAGTCACAAAGTATCAAACAAAAATGCCAATAATGCCATCTCCCCCAAGCTTACTCAACACTAACACATAATAAATACAATAAAAGAAGAAACGCTCCCCCCAAGCTTGAACGAAGCATTGTCCTCAATGCTTAAAATAGGGTAGAAAACGAAACCAAACTAAAATATATTTGTATTTTTTGTTTCTTATTCAATTTTTTTTTTCTTTTGGTGTCCTTGCCTTTTTTTTAACCTTGGACGGCTTTTTATTGAAACTTCATTTGATTTTCTTGAATTGCATCTTTCTTTTCAAACTTTTCTTGCATATTCTTCTCAAGCCCAACTTTCAATACCGTACTTAAACCAATTCTCAAAATTTTCTTGCTCATGATCAACACTTTCAAAACTCAAACCTCACATGCCAATGCTTCACTAACTAAGAGGGTTGGTAAACATAGGCCATTAGGTTTGTAACGTGGTTTAAACAAGAGCAGGAAACATTAGGCTCAAATTGGTTAATAAGTAGGTTGACGCAAAATAGAAAATCAAATTTGTAACAAAATAAAAAGTAGATAAAAAAAAAAAAAAGAAATTGTGTCCTTTTCCTCCCCTAGAGTGGCTCGGTCATGATCTTAGGAGCTAGAGGTCAAAACAAGGATTAAGACATGCATAGCCAAGGATCCTAAATTGCCGCTTAACAAGGTGATGAAGGCTAGAACAAATGAAGCTCACTAGGGATTTTAACCAAACAAATACCGACCAAGGGTTTCAAATCCACTATAAAGAGAAACTCCATCTTACCACATTCCCGTGATCTAAGGCTTCATGGACCCTTAAAAGTTCTTAACCCGACTACCTTAGCATATAGTATCCTAGAGTCAACCAATGACACTCTCAAACCGTGCATACATTTACCACTTAGGAAGAAAAACATTCAAGGATTCAAGTTCCAAAACAAAATGTCCAAAATAAGAACAAACAAAACACATTTTTCCAAAATTACCTTGAAAGTAAATAAAAATCTTTTTGTATTTTTCAAAATATAAGAAAAGACATGGAAATGCATATACTCAAGTGCATAGCATAAATGAACCAACATTCTACCCAACATGATAAAATACCCTCCCCCCAAGCTTGAATGAGACAATATACTCAAACATAAACCAAATAAACCATGGGAGGGGAAAAGAAAGAAATCAACCCAACAAACCAACACATGTCCAACGAGTCACCAACCATTAGAGAAAGAGCTAGGAAAGATATTACCGGATATTGGTGGGTGTAAATACCCGCAAATGAACCAATTTAACCTTTCAAAGCCGATTTCCTCTTGAATTGAATCTCGATTTCCATATGCTAGCAAAAATAGGCATCAAACTTCCTTGATTCTTGAACCAAACCAATGCATAAGTGTATATCAAGTCATGTACCTAGCAAAAGGCACACAAAAATTTCCATGAGAGAAAATCTAATCTAAAAAAAAAGAAACTAAAAGCAATAAAAACCTCGGGTTACTTCCCGAGAAAGGCTTGTTTAACGTCCAAGCGAGACCGCTCTAGTAAATAATATTGCAACGAACGCAAGAGCTTATCAAATGCACTACTACACATTTTGTATGATAACAAGTAGGCAAATGAAGGAAGGAGGACGTGCAACAAGATTATTGCACGAAAGTGAGGAGGAAAATGCCAAAAGAAAGAAGAAAAACCAAAAGAAAAATCAAGAAAATAAGAAGAGAATGAAGAAGAAAATAAGGCAAACTCTCCTCAAAATATTTTTGGGTGGCATAATCACCCATCTCCTAAATAATGTGAGGATGTGAAGGAAGAGTCTCATCAAAGAAGAGAGGGTCCTCAATAGGCTTTAACACAAAAGAGGGGAGGAACATAGGATAGTAGGGTATGTGGTCAAATTTCCTCGAAAAAGGGACATGAGGAAGGGGAGGAAAAACAATAGTCTCACAAAACCTCACATCACCAATGAGAGCATGAAAATCAATCATAGAATCCTCAAAAGAACACTCATGACTCACTTATCCCTCAAACAAAAACTCTCCAATATAAACAACCTCATTCTCCTCTCTATCACAACAATGAACAACAACTCCCTCAAGATCCTTAAAGCCTAGACACTCTAAACCATGCATGAAAGGATAAAGGTTTCTCTCAAACTCATCCCTTTCCCATGAAGCATTGCCAATGAACTCTCTCAAAAGGTTATAATGCTTTTTTACTCCTTCTACGAATATACTAGAAATAGCCTCAAAAGAGTCCAAAGACTCATGGATAGAAGGGTCACAAACATGCATAGTAGACTCATCAAGATGGGGAAGTGGGTTGGAATCGTCAAAATCGACATTTTCTTCATTCTCAACTCTTCCACCATCACCCAAGGGACTCTCAATCTCTCTTGATTGCTCAAACACATCATCATCATCCTCATGAACTTCCTCATTCAAAATGGAAGATGGCTCACTCACATCCTCACCAAGGGAAGCTCTCAAAGGGGGTAAATAAGGGGAAAGATGGCAGTCAAGCTTAAAAGGGGAATAAAAAGGATCAAAATCCTCACAAATCCTCTCATCACAAGAAAATCTCTCCTCACCTTCACACCCTTGGCCCACATCATCCTCAAAAACACTCTCACACTCCAAATGAGGTGCCTCACATCCACTTACATCAACCATAGCACTCATCACTTGGGTAAGCCTCACTTCTCTCAATTTTTGTTCCTCTTGAAGCTCTTGGAGTTATTTGGTGAGATATTGGATTTGAAAAAGAATTAAGGCATCAATGTTATCGGGTTGAGGTTCATGATCAAAATCAAATTGCATATCATCAAAATTAGCACAAACCTCATCACAATGAGCATAAGAGGGGAAGGAGTCAACATGCATATTGGGATTATCACAAGGCACATTAGAAGTATCAAGAGAATTCATGTACAAAAATTAAAAGAATCTTGACATTGAGAATCAAAACAAGAAGCATTACATTCTCTATCATAAGAATCTCTAGCAAGCCATGTGAAGAAATTCCAAGCATCATGCATAGACAAATGACGGAATGTACCATTGTGCATATTCTCAACCAATCCCCTAGTATACTCATTCATGCCCCAATAAGCTATTCCACAAGCATCACTAAAAGAACACCCATGGAAACTTAGGAAACCATCTAATCTATCAAAATAAGCATAAAAGGGTTCATCATCAAATTGAGGAAAAGATAAGCATGCCATTTTATACAAAAAACAAAGGAAAACAAACAAAAATCAAATTATATACAAATCTAATCAACACAAACTAATGAACGCCTTAGTCCCCGGCAACGGCGCCAAAATTTGATCGCGGGTTGAAAGTAGGTCGTTAAACTACTACCCCTAATCATATTAACAATTTATAACCTAAACTACCCTAATACAAGTATAGGGATAAGTAAAGGGCCGATCCACGAAGACTAAGTGTATCAATCTATGCTAGTTAGATTACTAGGAAAGCTTGTGAGATAGAGAGAGGTTAAACTAAAGACAACTAAGAACAAACAACTAAAACTAGGGAATGTGGAATCCAATTACATCAATGCATTCAACAACATCATACAATTAGATGAAAATGACCTCGATTAGGAAAAATCAACACATTTAACTCGCTCTCGCACAATTAAGCATGTTAATTATCCTATTAAACTAATTCACTCTCGTGCAACTAGCCTAGTAAAGGTATGGAAGAATTTTGGGCTCTCAACCAACGCACTCTCGCGCAATTGATTGAAAACACAATTACGAACATAGAATCAATTAGCTAGAAAGATTCTAATCCATAAAAGCATCATCCGTACACAATAATCAAGAAACACTTTCATACTAATCACAATCAATCATTCAATTTATTAACATAACCTTCATCCATTTCCCTTGAACAAAATTTAAGCTAACATGATGAACAAAAGCATGGAAAACAAGGTAAAACAAGAATAAAAGCAAGAATCAAAACAACTAAACTAATTAATCTACTCAAATCAACAAATAAATAATCAAAAACAATAATAAATGAAAGCAATAAAGGTGAGAGAAAGTTAGGAAGACTCATTGAATAAATGAGAAGAAAAATCCACAAAAATGCTTCTTCAAAATCCCAAAACTCCATGAAAAATCCAAGCTTTCTCTCTCTAAACTAATCCTAAACTAGAGAAAACTAATCCTAAACTAGAGAGAGAGGATCCTAATCTAACCCTAAGAGAGAGAAAATAAAAGAGGCTAAAACTAATCTAGGGTGAATTAGTGTTATGTGTTAAGAGACCATTAACCCCCAAAAGGGGTATTTATAATACAAGTTAAATAAAGTAAAAGAAAAGAGAAAAAAACTAAATAAAATAATTAAAATAACAAAACTAAAAATAAAAAGGAAATTAAAACAAAAATCCCCAAATTTCCTCAAACCCACGAAACCCATCAGACCAAAATCTCATTTCGTGGCTGCTCCTCTCTGATCATCATCATCCAACCACGCATCATCACCCTCCATCAACCATCAACAACAATCATCCACGGTGTTTCTGTCTGATCCCGACTCCTCCAGGAACTTGGACCTGAGATTCTGATACCCCTATCGGCAAGCTGAGAACCTACACAATGAGAAGAAGTTAGCTAACCCCGGGGTGATCCGGAGATAACCACTCCGATGATAAAGTCAGAAAGTGTTTGAGAAGAGAAGATAAGTAAGAGAGAGAAGGTAGAGAGAGATTAGAGAGAGAGTAATTAATGTCCTCATTAATGAGGTCTTACCTACTTATTTATAGTAATCTACCTTGACAGGTGGCTTTCACCCATGCACAACCTTTTGTGCCAAGTGTCGAGTTTCTGTTGCCACGTGTTAGATTCCGGCAGGCCGACATGTCCTCTTTCTGCAACATATCATCATCTTCTTGTGATCTGGTCATGCCCAGATATCATCCCATACAATTAGCTCCCCAAGTGAGGACGTATGATCATTCATCATCGTGTTGAGTTAATCATGGGAGACAAGCTGAACCTAACAAAACAAACTTTGGGTTCCACATCTCATTCTTCAGACTCCTCAAACAATTGGAAATTTTATTGTAACAACGTTTCTTGTACTTTATCAAGTACTGCTTACTAACAAAGTTTCATTACTAATCTTGCCGTTTTCATAATTCATTTTAACCGCTTGGCCTGTATCCAGACAGATTAACTTCTACATATTCATATATTTTTAAGCTCTATGTTCTTTTGCTGAGGAGTGTTATGTTAATTTGCTACTTGTAGTACTTTTATTACTATTTATGTAAGAGGATAATTGTTGTGCCGTAACGCCGTGTTCTTCATCAGTTACAGTAACTCATCAGTTTTATTAACCCCTTTTCCTCCCCAAGTGACCTTGTATGCCGACAGCTTACAAGGTCAATTTATTACAAAAAACCTGGGAGCGAAAAACTCCGTTTTCCTCCCCAAGTGACCTTGTATGCCGACAGCTTACAAGGTCAATTTATTACAAAAACCCTGGGAGCGAAAAACTCCGTTTTCCTCCCCAAGTGACCTTGTATGCCGATAGCTTACAAGGTCAATTTATTACAAAAAACCTGGGAGCGAAAAACTCTGTTTTCCTCCCCAACTGACCTTGTATGCCGACAGCTTACAAGGTCAATTTATTACAAAAACCCTGGGAGCGAAAAACTCCGTTTTCCTCCCCAAGTGACCTTGTATGCCGATAGCTTACAAGGTCAATTTATTACAAAAACCCTGGGAGCGAAAAACTCCGTTTTCCTCCCCAAGTGACCTTGTATGCCGATAGCTTACAAGGTCAATTTATTACAAAAACCCTGGGAGCGAAAAACTCCGTTTTCCTCCCCAAGTGACCTTGTATGCCGATAGCTTACAAGGTCAATTTATTACAAAGGGTACGTTATGGTAGTGTAACCGTTTTTCTTCTTTTCCCCCTCTTTTTTTTTTTTTTTTTTTCTTGGGCGGGAAAATTTTTACACGTGTCACAAATCCTGCCGTTGGTTTTTGAAAAAGTTTGCCAATTATTAGCCGTCGGATCTCTGAACCGCCTTTCACTTCAATTGGCCATTCAACTTCCCCTTTTTTAGATCAAAATTCCGCCATTTTCTTACTACTTTGCATTCCTTCCCAGCTGTTGAACGGCTTCCCTCAGTTGAAAAAGATCTCCGGGATGCTAGGATTAAAATTAAGAGCCTTGAAGAAAAGGTTCAAAAAATGGAAGCCGACAAACCTGGTATCCGTCGGAGAGCGGTCGGCCGTTATCTAGCCTCTGATGAGTTTTGCTCCAAACTCCAAGATCGTTTTGATGGAGGTTGGACCGCTGCTCAGAGATGTATTGGGCAAAAATTGAAAAGGCTTTCGGCGAGGAAGCCTACAAGATCCCTTCTGGCTTTGAGGCGCAACAATTTTCTGATGAGGACTTGTATAACCTGGCGCCAACCGTTGATGACGGCCCCAGCAATCCCAGCATTTTGGATTCCCCAGTGCCTGAGAATGCTCAATCTTGAAGGGGCGGGCAGTCATCACCGACATCCTCTTGTGGGTCTTGTATCATTGTGCCTTATCAGCCGTAACTCTTTTATTGTCTTTTGTATGTATGAACATGTTTTGGCAGTGCTGTTTTATCGGCATATACCCCTCTTTTGTGGTGATGCATGTCGGTTGTTAATTTTATCTGTCGTGTAAACTTATTTTTGTTTTTACTGTCTGCCGATTGCCTTTAAAATTCTACACTTTTATCATAACTGTGTTGTTCTTTACTTATCATTTTCTAGTTTGCCTGTTTTTAAACAAGGTTATGATAATCATGTTGCCTCGCCTTGCTAGTTTTCAGCGCATAAAAAATTGCAAAAAATGGTTACTTACCTAATGCCTTGTCTGAAATCCGAAAAGTTCCAGTTAAAAACCTTTTTAAAGACGCCAGCTTCCGAAGATACCAGATCTAAAACCTGGCTCGAGAAATTGCATATAAAAATTACCAGCATACTTTAAAAACTTATCAGCATACTATGGATATCACAACGCATACACAACGCATATGAACGCCATATCATTCCTTGTCCCCCCCAGTGTACATAGTTCACGTTAGAGCTATGCACACTGAGCTGCGAACATAAAAGCGAACGGTTGTTGCTGGTTCAGATTATAACACTGGTCACCTACTGCTGTGTTGTTTTAGCCAGTTAGGTACCCTCTCGGCGATCATTTTCTGAGCTACGCCTCATGTCGGTGTATACTCGAATTGATTTGGCCGGTATTTATATTTTGAACCAGCAACCTCACGAGTTAACGTATAACTGTTATCCTCTTACATAAATAGTAATAAAAGTACTACAAGTAGCAACTTAACATAACACTCCTCAGCAAAAGAACATAGAGCTTAAAAATATATGAATATGTAGAAGTTAATCTGTCTGGATACAGGCCAAGCGGTTAAAATGAATTATGAAAACGGCAAGATTAGTAATGAAACTTTGTTAGTAAGCAGTACTTGATAAAGTACAAGAAACGTTGTTACAATAAAATTTCCAATTGTTTGAGGAGTCTGAAGAATGAGATGTGGAACCCAAAGTTTGTTTTGTTAGGTTCAGCTTGTCTCCCATGATTAACTGAGCACGATGATGAATGATCATACGTCCTCACTTGGGGGGCTAATTGTATGGGATGATATATGGGCATGACCATATCACAAGAAGATGCTGATATGTTGCAGAAAGAGGACATGTCGGCCTGCCGGAATCTAACACGTGGCAACAGAAACTCGACACTTGGCACAAAAGGTTGTGCATGGGTGAAAGCCACCTGTCAAGGTAGATTACTATAAATAAGTAGGTAAGACCTGATTAATGAGGACATTAATTACTCTCTCTCTCTAATCTCTCTCTACCTTCTCTCTCTTACTTATCTTCTCTTCTCAAAAACTTTCTGACTTTATCATCGGAGTGGTTATCCCCGGATCACCCTGGGGTTAGCTAACTTCTTCTCATTGTGTAGGTTCTCCGCTTGCCGATAGGGGTATCAGAATCTCAGGTCCAAGTTCCTGGAGGAGTCGGGATCAGAAAGAAACAATTTCAACTGATCAGGTTGTATAACTGTTATCTTCATGGAAGCGGTTTTAGCTGTCCATCCCACTTAACAATGTTCTGTTAAATCGAGGAGGCCTATTTCAATGCGCATTGTCTGAATACTTCTTCATTCATTACCGATATCTTTTTGATATCAGTTTCAAAAAATAAGGATTTGTTCATTACACATAGTATTTTTTCAATACAGCCGAGTTCCATACATTTTTTAGAGGTGTCCCATCCGGGGTTTCTAGATAAAATGACCCTTGGATGATGACATCTCTTATTCGATAAGGCCCTTCCCAATTTGCAGTCAGCTTCCCATCTTCATTACCCTTACCGGTTGCTGCGGTTCTTCGTAATACTAGATGTCCTTTACTTAACGGCCTATGTGATACTCTTCTGTTGTAGGCCCGTGACATTCTTTCTTTAAAGACAGCTGATTTAACTGCTGCTTTTTCTCTTAGTTCTGGCAAGAAATCTAACTGTTGCCGTAGGAGTAAATCATTTTGATCTGCACAGTAATGCTGAATCCGGAATGTCGACAACCCGACTTCTGCTGGTATGACTGCCTCCGTTCCAAAAACCAGAGTATAAGGGGATTCACCTGTGGCTTCTCTCATCGTTGTCCTGTTGGCCCATAATATTTCTGGTATCAAATCTGCCCATAAACCTTTTGCGTCTTCGATCTTTTTCTTAATTGCCGTTATTATCTGCTTATTTGCTGCTTCTGCCTGGCCGTTAGACTATGGGTGGCATACTGCTGCATAAGCAAATTTTACCTTATACATCATTAAGAGATCTTTGACTGGCTTACAGTCAAATTGAGTTCCATGATCAAAAACCATCGCCATCGGCAACCCGAACCTCGTGAAGATGTTTTTCCATATAAACTTTTTCACCTCCGATGCCGTTATCTTCGTTACTGGTTCTGCCTCTATCCACTTGGTGAAGTAATCAATTCCCACTATCAGATATTTTCTTCCGCCTGTGGCTGATGGGAATGGGCCTACTATATCCATTCCCCACTGGGCAAAAGGGATTGGGTTCAGTATCGGAGTTAGATCGTTCGGGGGCAAGTTGATAACTGGGGCAAACCGTTGGCACTTTTCACATTTTTTAACATAAGCCTTTGCATCTGCGTTCATTGTCGGCCAGTAATATCCCCTTCTCATTGCCTCTCTGGACAAAGCTCTTGCTCAAAGGTGATTACCACAACTTCCCTCATGCAATTCTTCTATTAATCTTGCGGATTCAAGATCTGTTATGCACCTTTGCAACGGCAGTGAAAACCCCCTTTTGTATAACTGGCCTTGGTACATAACGAACCACACACTGTCCTTCTGTAACCTTCTCAGCTCCCCTTTATCTGTTGGCCCTACACCATGAACGATGTATGCCAGTATTTTATCATACCACTGATCCTCCACTTCAACACAATTGACATCCGCCGGTATCTCATCTATGCTTCTCTGCTTTAAAATCTCAACCATAACTGTTCTTTCCAAGTTATTGAAGCTTGAACTTGCCAATCTTGCCAATGCATCTGCTTGAGCATTTTTCAATCTCGGAACCAGTTTGATCTCAAAGTATTGCAACTGAGCTGCCAACTGCTTCATCTTCTCCAAATACTTCACCATTGCTAGCTCTCGAGTTTCGTACTCCCCACTGAACTGGCTCGATACCAGCTGAGAATCAGTTGTCAAAACTAGCCGTTTTGCCTTTGCCGCTATTGACAGCTGCATTCCAGCTACTGCAGCTTCATATTCGGCCTCATTATTTGTTGCCCTGAACTTAAATTTCATGGCGTATTCAAACATTTTTCCATCGGGAGCCGTTATCACAATTCCAGCCCCTGCCCCCGTTGCTGTGGCTGATCCATCAACTGATACCTGCCATGTTCCCAACTCCTCTTCTTCATCTGTGTATGTGGTTTCAACAATAAAATCTGATAATGCTTGAGCCTTAATTGACGTCCTAGGCTTGTAACTTATTTCATACTCCGATAACTCTACTGCCCATGTCAGTAGTCCACCAGACGTATCCATTTTTCGCAGTAACTTCTCCAGGGGATGATTGGTGAGTACTTCTATCGGATGTGCATCAAAGTAAGGTCTTAACTTCCTGGCTGCTACCAGTACAGCTAAAGCCATCTTCTCTATAACTGGATATCTGCGTTCTGCCGCATTCAAGACATGGCTGACAAAGTAAATCGGTTGTTGTTGTCTCTTCCTTTCTACCAATAAAACGACAGCTATTGTTTTTGGTGATGCTGAGATGTATAATTGTAACACTTCTCCCTTCTCAGGCCTGGCAATTGTGGGAAGAGATTTATGATGATTCCTCACTACTTCTAAGGCATCACTTTGTTCTTTTCCCCACTCAAATGCCTTATTCTTTCTCAGCACCATAAAAAACGGGAGTGCTTTATCAGCTGATTTGCTGATAAATCTTGTTAGCCCTGCCATCCTGCCCGTTAACCTCTGTATATCACGGATGGTTTTTGGTTGTTTCATTTGAAGCACCTCATTCACCTTATCGGGATTTGCATCTATCCCCCGTTCACTAACCATGAAACCTAAAAACTTCCCTAATCTCACCCCAAAAACACACTTCTCTGGATTCAACTTCATTTGATATTTTCTCAAGGTTTCGAATGTCTCCCTCAGATCGGCTATATGGTCTTCTTTGTTCTTACTCTTTACTATCATATCATCCACATACACCTCAACATTCCGCCCTTTCTGTTTCTCAAAAATTTTATCCACCAACTTCTGATAGGTTGCCCCTGCATTTTTCAACCCAAAGGGCATTGCCTTATAACAATACACACCTACATCTGTTATAAAGGCCGTTTTATTTCTGTCGGCCTTATGCATGCTGACCTGATGATATCCTGAGAATGCATCCAGAAAACTAAGCATGGCATGACCAGAGGTCGAATCTACCAGCCTATCTATCCGAGGTAATGGGTAGCAATCCTTAGGGCAAGCTTTATTCAAATCTGTAAAATCCACACACATTCGCCATTTCCCTGTCGGCTTCCTCACCGTTACTACATTTGCCAACCATTCGGGATATGTACAGGGTTCTATAAACCCTGCTTCCAAGAGCTTATTCACCTCGGCCTGGATCGCTTCTATCTTCTCAGTCGAGAAATTACGCTTCTTTTGCCTTACCGGCCTAAACTTTCTATCAACATTCAGCTTATGTTCCATTACCTCAGGATGTATGCCTGGCATCTCACTGGCCGAGAACGCAAAGACGTCGGCGTTCTCGCGCAATAAACTTATCAGGTTATACCTGGTCTCCACATCCATATCTGCTCCAACTTTCACTGTTCTACTGGGGTTACCTAGCTGCAATTCAACTTGGACGGTTTCTCCGCCCGGTAACGGCCTTGGTGTTTCTTCAGGTCTTGCATCAAAGTTTTTCATTGTCAAATCTTGCACTGTCGGCTCACCTTCCCTTGCTGGGTTGCATGGAACTGCGGCATTACCAACTGGGTTCTTCAAAGCGGTTACATAACAGGCTTTCGACATAACCTGACCTCCATACACCTTTTCCACAGCTCCCAAGTTTGATACATAGGCTATTGCCAAATGGTACGTTGATACAACAGCCTGCATGTCATGAATTATCGGTCTGCCGATAATTGCGTTGTAAGCCGACTTGACACCTACCACCAAAAACTCTGCCATCACATCCCTCGCTTGTGGTCCATCACCCATCCTTACAGGCAACACAATGCTCCCTTCTGGCCTCACTGTCGACCCATTAAAACCGATCACAGGGTATGATACCGGTTTCAAGTATTGCCTTCCTATATTCATTTCGGTAAAAGCCTGCATAAACAACACGTTCGGTGAACTACCTCCATCCACCAGCACTCTTTTGATGTCAGCCCCATTGATCTTGGTTATCAGGACTAACGGATCATCATGTGGGAACACTACACCTCGTGCATCTTCTTCCGTAAATACAACTTGTGGTATTGATGCCGGCCGAGGACGATTATCTACATCTAAAGCACAAACTAGATGACGGTGCTCCGCTAAATGCTTCTTCGCTCCACTAATCGTCCCTCCATGAATCGGCCCCCCCGTTATCACATCCACTCTCCCTGTAGATAACGGCGGTACCCCTGCATCTCCTTGTCGGACTATCCTCCCCTGTGTCTTTTCGGGCCTCGCTTCTATCTGCTGCCTCCTGCCGGTATTCAACCGGTATTGTGTTAGGTGCCCTTTCCTGATCAACTCCTCAATGTTGTCCTTCAATTGGGTACATTCTTCCGTATAATGCCCCACATCCCTATGGACATACAGTACTTCTTCACGTCCCTCGACCTTGCTTTCATGGGAATCGGCCTTGACCAATCTTCTCTGTTCTGATTCACTGAGAAGATTGCAGCCCTTGGCGTATTCAGGGGGGTGTAAGTGCTGTATCTCATTGGCAGTCTTGTCGGTCTGATATCTTGCCGACTTCCTCCTCCCCTTCCTGGGGCAGGAGCTCTCGGCCTGCTCCCTCCAAACGAGGTCCCCTCATTTTGACTCTGCCCCTTTCCAGCCACCATATGCCTACTACTCGTCTTCAACAGCTCTTCGCTCTTTATCTAATCATGAGCTTTGCTGAACGCTGCCGCCAATGTCGGCAGACTCTTCCTTGTAAGATACCTTTTGAAATCCGAATCAACTAACCCATTCATCAAAGCCATCACGGCTATCTCCTGTTGTAACTTCGGAATAGTGTTTGCTTCATTGTTAAATCTCCTGATGTAATCCCTCAAAGATTCATCTGGTTTCTACTCCACGGCCATCAATTCTCCAGAGGTTCTCTGCCTCACGCTATTACTGACATATTGCCCTACAAACATCTCAGTCAGTCTTTCAAAGCTATCTACTGATCCAACTTCAAGGTTGTTAAACCAATCGGCTGCAGCCCCAATCAAAGTTGTCGGAAAGACCTTACACCAAACTGCATATGAGTTTGTGTACAGCATCATGTGTCCCTCATAAGACGTTATGAATCTTGCCGGATCCCCTCTTCCATCATATCTACAAGTCGGCATTTTCACCTTCTCCATTGGTTGATCTAAGATGTGCTGGGCAAATGGGGATGCCCTTAACTGCACTACCGTGCGTACTGCTTGACCTACTACTTGCGAGCTTCTTTGCTGCTGAGTTCTGGTACTCACAACACGACTCGAGGATTGCTCATCCTGCCGTGATGTTGTATGCGTCCTTACTGACGACTCATATCGGGGTCTCCTTGACGAGTTCTCCAGCTGATTGTGTTGTTCCTCCTGGTGACGGTGCGATGTTCCTCTGTCGGCCTGGGCAGCTTCTCTTTCAGCCCGTGTCGCCTCAGCCTCCTTTCTCTTCTTACTCATTGCACTCATCACCCTTGCGGCTGTTTCCAATTCATCTGGAGTAAATGCCGCCATAGGATCCTCTGCCTCCCTTCCTCCTGTAGGGGGGGTTATCGGCATATGGAACTGATTACCCTCTAGGGTATGGGTTTCATCTACTATCTCCACCTGGGCTTGTCCTACTGGTATTCCATTGTTAAAATTGTTTCCGGCCATGATTATTGTTGTTGTATATATATTTTGTGTGAGGTTCTTAGGCGATAGAAGTGATCAACTGTCCCCTCCTTCTAGCGCCAAATTGTTTCTGTCTGATCCCGACTCCTCCAGGAACTTGGACCTGAGATTCTGATACCCCTATCGGCAAGCTGAGAACCTACACAATGAGAAGAAGTTAGCTAACCCCGGGGTGATCCGGGGATAACCACTCTGATGATAAAGTCATAAAGTGTTTGAGAAGAGAAGATAAGTAAGAGAGAGAAGGTAGAGAGAGATTAGAGAGAGAGTAATTAATGTCCTCATTAATGAGGTCTTACCTACTTATTTATAGTAATCTACCTTGACAGGTGGCTTTCACCCATGCACAACCTTTTGTGCCAAGTGTCGAGTTTCTGTTGCCACGTGTTAGATTCCGGCAGGCCGACATGTCCTCTTTCTGCAACATATCAGCATCTTCTTGTGATCTGGTCATGCCCAGATATCATCCCATACACACGGTAATCATCAAGCATCGTCCTTCACCTTCAATATCAACCGTTCGATCTCATTAATTATCATGTGCGAAGCTCGTGATATGGTTCAATATGAACCCAGAAATGCGCGCCCGCGAAGACGTCGCGCAGAGCTCGCACCAATGCTACTGTTTTGATTCTGTTTCTAGATTCCAATTGCGTGCGCCTTCTGACAGGGTTGCGCTGTCGCGGTGGTCTGGGTAGCTTGGGGAATGCAATTGTTGCGGATTTGAGTTTGATTGACGCGGTTTTTCTTATTCGGTGCTGCTGGAGTGATTGTTGCGGTGGTGATGCTGGGATAAGCGCTACTGGTGTGAGTTGCGGCTAGGCAGCCTTGCTGCTGGTGTTGCGTGGTGTCGGTGTGATTATGTTGAGTTGTTGTTGCTGATAATTGTGAGAAAAGGAGAGGGAAAGCAGGGGAGTGATGTTGTGGTTTGCGTGAGCAGGGAGTTGTGTGGTGGTGATTGGAGGTGGTCTGGGTGTGGTGGCTGTAGTGGTTGTGTTCGTTGCTGTTGGCGTTGTTGGTGTTGTGTTTGTTGCTGTTGCAGTTGGTAGTGTTGAGGAAAGCAGAGAGCAGGGGTGGTTGGTTTGTGGTGTAGGTTAGGTGGTTGTGTGGTGTATGATAATGTGGCAGAAAAAAGGGGCAGCAGCTTTGCATTTTGGCAAGGGAGTGAGGGAGTTTGACTTTGCTCGTTAGAACATTTGACCTTGGACTTTCGAACAAGACTTTGATTATAACCAAGTCTCGACCCGAACGTTCCTACAAACAAAACCAAACACGAAGGTAATCGGAAATAAAATAAAATAAAACAAAACAAAATAAATAAAGAAAAATAAAATGCTAAAACTAAAGAAATAATAAAATTAAATGAAATAAAATAAAATAAAATAAAACAAACTAGAAACTAAAAGAAAATAAATAAAACGAGAGAAGCGGGAAATTATTAACTAAAACTACAAAAATAAGCTAAAACCTAATAAAAATGCAAAAATACTCAAAATAAAGATAACGACGCGAATAAGCAAATAAAAGAAATAAAGAACAAAATGGCCTAATTTATTGGAAAATAAAGCGGAAAACGACTCAATAAACACCATAAAAGTGACATAAAAGTCACTTATCAGATCATAACTTGAAAATACACGGAAACAAACAAAAAAATACACCATAAAAGAAAATTAACCAAGGAAAGCACAAACTAAAGAAATAAAGGACAAAACTAAGGAAAACTAAAGAAAAGAGCTATAAAATGGTATGAATTTCATCCTAAAAGAAGCTAAATGAGTGCCATAAATGACACTCATCAAATTCCCCCAAGCTAAACTTTTGCTCGTCCTCGAGCAAAACAAACCAAGAAAGAAAAGGATGAAAAACTTATTCTAAACGAAAAAGAAAGACTCAAGATGGGAATGTACACTAAGACTCACTGTCGTAGGAATCACAGTTGTTTTTAGCTACAACAAGCCCTTAAACCCCAAAGTCGCCTATGAGGACAAGAGAGGTCTCGTAAGGGTGTCCTAAGAGTTTGACTTACAACTCTCATACAGAAAACACGAGGCAAAACAAAAAGGCAAAATCAAAACAAAAGAGAAGAGAAAAATATAAAATTCTACGAGTTGGACTTTTTCCTCATGACTACGATTTAAATGAATGACAAACTTTCTCAAATAAATAGAGGTGAGCACATTTCAAGATATCCAAGGTTGATAAAATATAAAACATGCTAATCATAGAGAAGTAAGTATCACACTCCACTTTCATCCCGTTCGTTCTTACCGCGTTCTCCCTACTAGCTTCAAATCGACCTCTAGTGAGCGTCCTAATGATTCCTCGAAGGAACCAGAAAAAGGAAAATTATAGGCTACTCGACATCTTGACTTTTGCATCCCCTTTCCCTATCCTAAAACTCACATTCGTCTCCTCCGATGAGTGACTCAACTACTTAGGTCAAAAGGTCGTTCCCTAAGGTTGTAATGTAAGGGCGAGAAAGGGTGTAGGTAGGCTAAAATTTAAAATTGGTGGTTTTTTCCTAATCAATGAAGCAAAAGAATGGCCAATTCTCAGGATCACAATCAAGTGGTCGATCACTAAACCAAACAAAAATACATAGACCTTATACCCCCAAGCTTATTCAAAGCTATAAATCACAAACATATACACAAAAGCGTAAATCCTTCTCCCCCAAGCTAAAATGAAGCATTGTCCTCAATGCTTAGAAGGAGAAAAGTATACATCAAAATATTTTAGGATTTTCATTTTTCATTTTTCACTTTTTTTATTTTTTAAAGTTTTCATTTCACCTTATCCTTGCCTCTTATAACTTTGGACGGCTTTTGAACTTTGCATTTCCATTGTCCTTGCCTTTTTCTTAGAATTTGGACGGCTTTTTCTTTTATTCACTTGCTATAATTCACAAAATATACACAAAACACGAACTTACTTCACAAAAACCAATAACCAAACTTATACACCACAACTCTAACATATGATCAATTGCTTCACAAAAACAAAAAATGGAACGAAAAGAAACAAAAGGCTCAAGAAGCTAAGAATGTGGCTTGAAAAGAAAGGAAAAGGCTCAAATGGTTACCAAGAAGGCAAATGTAAACCCAAAAACAACAAAAATGAAGAATACTATCCTAGAAATAGAAAAATACCACCCCGAAAATATGCCTTTGTCCTCCTTAAATGGTTCGGTCTCGGATTCAAGAACTATGAGTCAGGTTTCAAGATTAGGTTTGCAAAAGTCAAGGATCCATGCCGCTCATGCAAATATAGATAGAATGCTTAAAAACAAAGAATCTCACACGGATGTAGCAAAAACTCACTATTAGCATCAAATCAACCATATAGAGCAACTACCAACATGCCACAATCAAGTACAATCCGGTTTCATGATCATGTTAGCTAGTTCTAACCAACTACCTTAGCATAAATTATTTCTTAAATCAACCGAACATAATCTCAAAATGAGCAAAACTCTATTATTTAGGAAGTAAATCATTCAAAGGCAAAAGTTGAGTGATATGAAGTCCAAATCATAAAAGAGAATTGAAGAAAAAGAAAAAGCCTCAAAACTATAAACAAAACAAAATAAAGATAAAAGAAAGAAAAATAAAGGAAAAAGGTGAAAAACAAAGAAATAGGAGAAGCGAGAAATGAAGGAAAGAACAAGAATGCACATGTAACACATAAGTCCCAATCAAAATACAAGTGATCTTAATGGCAACAACACCAAAAGATCCCAAACATGCTAGGTGTTAAACACATACATCCTCAAACCATTCAACTTCCCTAGACTAATCCTATTCTAAGCAATCAAGAAAATAAAAGAAAGAAATTAAAAAGAAAAGGTCTCACCGGATAATCCATGCTTAGCGAAGAATAAAGAGTGAATATAAGAATCACCAAATAAATCTCTAATATAGATGCAGGACAATCATAGCCGGATGAGAGAAAAAAGAAATAAAGAAAACTATATACAAAGAAAATTGTTAGTAACTTCCAGACAAAACTAGAAGACAAAAAGAGCAAATCAGCAGCATTACAGCATAACAGTAGAAAATTAGTAAGACGGATAGAAAAGCATAACAGTAGCAGGCAGATAAAATCATCATCAGAACATCATCAGAACAACTATCATCAGGAAATCATCACATAAACTGTAACACCTCGTCCTTTTGGAACTGGAAGCGTTAGCGGAATTACGCTTGAACGGGAGGCTACTTAACTTCGATTAGAAAAGTCAAGCTTAACCTAGGTCTAAAAGTCAAATTTAAATCATTCACAACATCCAAATTAAGTTGTTTAAGCTAAGCACAAACTATGTGAAAACAAGAAAATAACAAATTAACTTAAACTTAGGCAAATCAATTACATTCAAAAGCCAAGGGCAGAACAACCCTTATTAGCCAAACTAAACCAATGCAAATTCAAGGTATTAAAAAAGCAACAAACAATAAAGGCTTACAAGCCTAAAAGTTAGGTTCTAAACTCTCAATCCCCAACCCATCGTCACAGAGATCAAATAAACAAATGATACCTGCAAATTATAACAACGTTCCACGATCAGTTGGGAGCAACTAGCAGTTCTTCCTCAAATAAGAAATAGAAGATTTTATACTTAAATTAACAGAAAGAAACCACAACCACAAACAACTTGAAAACTCGAATGAAATCATTTAAAACCATCAAACCATAAACACAATAAAATATTTCAAATAAATTTAAAACAGGAATATCGACATTAAATCACTCAATTTCAATCATAATATATAAACTTCAAATAAGTAATAATTTAATAGTATAAAAATTTCAAACACAAAACCTTCAAAATAGTAGAACTGGCATGGAGGGAATGCTAGTGGCCTCACAATCCACTTCCTAAGATTTGTCAGGACGAACCCCCGGTCATCTCATAGATAAGATTGGCCAACTCCCGGTTATGGGTAGATGCCTATAAGGTCTTACACACCCCCAGACGATAACAATTAACCCAGGTTGAGCTACCTAAGACTTGCAATCCAGGTAGTTAGCATGTTCATTAACCATCGAGAAGCATCTCGGCCTCACACCCGACTATGGCCCCACACGCAATTCAAAAATCACTTAAAATACTTAGTATAATATATTTCACTCAGAAATCTACACATAAGCCAAAAATGGCCTTACACTCAATTCAAACTGCATAAGATAATCATATTTCTTAAATTCAATGGAAACTCCCTTTCAAAACACACTTAAACTTAATAAAACACAAAAGGTATCGTCTGAGTTTGGGAATATAATTAATTATCGAAATTCAACAATTAAGTGCATTCACAACTCTTGGCAAAGTGCTGCTAAAGACAGTGTTATCCTTCTCTAAAGCATTACGACGTCAACAATACAATTACAACCCACACATATTCAAACACCTAAAAATTCAATCATCTCCTATTTAAAATATAATTTCAAATAAATATATAATACTTACAAAAAAAATTACATAAAATTATTTAATTAAACAAAAAATCTAAACTATCATTTCATAAAACAACCATAACAGGACAACAACATACAAGTCTAATAATCATCATAAAAACCCAACCAAACATGCTTCAAATACGAAATAAAAATTAGAGCATATACATACACTCATTAGGCATCATATAACACAATTTTGGACTTAAAATTTAAGAGAGAACATGCCAAAATAAAATCATATTTACAGCAGCCTCTACACTAATATACAGCAGTACCAATCATACCAAATTTGGCAAAACATAGCTTGAAAACTCTCTAATCACACTCCTTTCACAGTAGATCATAACAGGTGCTGTACTTTTTTTTTTTTTTTTTGAGGGAAAGCTAGTAGTACCATTAATTAAGATTTGGACAAATTGTCCATCAATACATAAGGAGCAATCTCAGGGGGACAAAAGTTCTCCCAAACTTGCTCAAAGCTAAAAGGTACTATCCTAGCAAGAGAATGGGCGACAGAATTCCCATCTCGACGAACATGAGACCAAGACACATACTCCAGGAACTTGCTAGCATATATTACATCATCTAAAACAGAATCAAGATCAGAGAAAAAAGTCACTGCCTTTGACAGACGGTTGATGACGACTTGGCTATCTGACTCCATGATCACACGCACTACACCATATCTGCAAGCTAACTTCAATCCAAAAAGGATTGCCTTGCATTCGGCAATCTCAGGTGGCCAGCCCCCTCTAGTTCTTCTAGTGCCTGCGAATAGCACTTCCCCTCTTTCGTTTCTAGCCACAACTCCCAGACTAATCCACCCCTCATCTCGAAGACTAGCATCACAATTGATCTTCACAAAATCAGTCGGGGGAGGGCTCCAAACTTTAGCACTTCTGCTCTTTTTCACACCCACCCCACCATATATTTTCGTACAATATTTGGTGCAATCATCAATTAGGCGCAGCACCCTGTCTTTAATAACCAGATGAGGCACATCTTTGGCATTGAACACTTTATCATTCCGTCTACTCCATAAGAACCATAACAAAGCTACACCTTTCAAACATTTCTTGGAGTCTAATTTATGCCACCGCACCAACATTTCCTTGAACTCTTCCTTTGGATCAGTGGGAACCAAGGCCTCACACTCCATTTCCCTCCAAATGTCACTGACTGCTGCACACGAGAAGAAAGCGTGAAACATGGTTTCACACTCCGAACAGCACCAGGGGCAAGTGTTTATTTTAGCCATATGTCTGTAGTTCAAGAGCTCTCGAGTGGGAAGGGAATTAGTGCAAGCACGCCACAAATATTGCTTGACCTTAGGGATAGTGTCAAGGCTCCAAATCAGCACCCAAGTGTCATGAAAATTTTCAAGATTGCAAGACTTACCTAAGAGGTAGGATGTTTTGACAAAGTAAACTCCATCATGAGAAAAAGCCCACATTAGAATATCCTTAGACTCACGAATGCTGATGGGAATTTGCATAATGTAGGCAATGTCGCGCTCGTTGAAATTTGCAGCAATAATGTCATACTTCCATTCCTTTCTCTCCCCATCAATGATATCACGCACCAAATTTAGGCCCTCAACCCTTCGGGAAACAATAAATTTCCCCTGAGCATCTGCAACCCACGGATCAGAGTAAATATCGATCTTACTGCCATCACCAACTCGCCATATAAGCCCCTCCTTCACAAGTGCCTTGGCGCCCCAAATACTACGCCATGAAAAACTACCATTTAACCCCAACGAGGCATTCAAAAAATCACAATGTGGGTAGTACTTCCCTTTCATCACACGGCCAAATAAAGAGTCCGGAGCTGTGATAAGACGCCAAGCTTGCTTGCCAAGTAAAGCATCATTGAAGACAGTCATATCTTTAAATCCGAGTCCACCTAAACACTTTGGTTGACACAATCGATCCCAACTAAGCCAATGAACCTTACGGCGAAGATTCGTGTGCCCCCACCAAAATTTTGCAACCATGGATTTTATTTCATCAATCACAATTTTGGGAATTTTATAAACTCCTATAAGATAAGTAGGGATGGCTTGTATGACAGATTTTACCAACACTTCCTTTGCGGCCCTTGACATTAATTTCTCCTTCCACCCATTCAACTTCTTCCAGATTCTATCTTTCAATGCAGCAAAAACCATCTTTTTCGATCATCCCAAAATCGTAGGAATACCCAAGTACTTCTCATGCTCATTCACCAATCTCATTCCCAACAAGTCAATCAACTCTTCCTGCCTCGATTCACATACCCCTTTGCTAAAAGAGACCTCCGATTTATCATAATTAATTTTCTGCCCGGAAGCTGCTTCATATGTGTTGAGTATATCAACTATCTGTGAGCATTCCACTCGGTTGGCTCTAGCAAAAAGAAGACTATCGTCTGCAAAAAAGAGGTGAGAAATTTTCGGGCCATTCCTACTAGCACCCGCCCTGTGGACCTGTCTATGATCCGAAGCCTTTTTTTATCAAAGCAGAAAACGCATCCGCAATAATGATAAAAAGGTATGGAGAGAGGGGGTCCCCCTGTCTGAGGCCCCTTGAAGGAACAACATTACCACAAACACTACGATTGATGATAAAAGAATAAGAAACAGATGAAACACAGCTCATCACCACCTTTACCCAATGCTCGGCAAAACCCATTCGAATAAGCAATTTTTCCAGAAAAAACCACTCAACTCTATCGTAAGCCTTGCTCATGTCAAGCTTCATAGCAACCGTGCCCTTCCTACTCGTACTTCTCTTCTTCATAGTATGGAAAAGCTCCATGGCAATTAGAGCATTATCAGTAATCAATCTCCCCGGGACAAAAGCACTCTGATTATCTGATATAACCTTCAGAAGAATCTCCTTTAGGCGAATAACAATTACCTTAGAGGCAATTTTATAGATAACATTGCAAAGTGCAATTGGTCTGAACTCTGTCATAGAGGTGGGGGCCTTCACCTTAGGAATGAGGACAATGTTGGTGTTGTTCACAGACTTTGGGGACACCGATCCACTAAGGATTTGATTAACTCTCTCATAAACAGCACCACCAACCACATGCCAAAATTTTTGGTAAAATATGGCATGTAAACTATCGGGTCCCGCGGCCTTGCAATGATGCATAGAACAGACAGCAGCAAACACTTCCTCTTTAGAGCACGGTTTGAGCAAAAGCTCATTATCATGCGAGCTGATGCATGGGGAAACAGCCGCAAAGACTTTTTCACACTCCTCAAAGGATGGACCTGTAGAATCGAAAAGGTTAGTGTAAAAAAGCTCAACAATTTTCTCGATCTCCTCTTCATCCGTGCACCATTTCCCTGTAGTATCAAACAACCCTCTTATCTCATTACGGCTTCTTCTTTGTGATGGCTTGTGGTGGAAATATTTTGTGTTACGATCTCCATCCCTTATTTTAGACGCTCTTGATCTAAGGTACCAGTACGCCTCTTGCTTTTCAAAGAGATCATCCAACTTTTTCTACAACTCCAAGCAGCGCTCGATGTTTCCAGCAGACCTATCACCGTCTTCAGCTTCTTTCAAGTTCTTCTCAACCTCCTCAATTTTATTGTCAAGGTCTGTAAACTTGGTACCACTCCAGCGCTTCAGAGCATTCAGAGTGAGCTCAAGTTTAGCCTCTGTCAAAGCCCCAGCATTACCACTCCATGCTTCTTTAACTGCCTTCTCACATGATGCATCTAAGAGCCATGCTGTTTCGAACCTTAGAGATTTCTTCCCCTTTTTCTTTTTTTTTTTTGCACACTGCACCCTCAACAAAATCGGAGAATGGTCCGATTTAAATCTCACCAAATTTTCGACCTCTGCATCTGGAAACATAGTACGCCAAGAATCATTGCAACAAAATCGATCAAGGCGCTCACGTATGATGGTCTGCTCAGTGAGACCCCTTTCCCAAGTGAAAAGGTTACCAATACAACCAAGATCATGAAGATTACAGTCCCTAAGAGACTCTCTAAAGTCGGCAATAGCTCTCCTTTCGTTGTTTGCTCCACCCTCCTTTTCATCATAGCTCAAAATTTCTTTAAAATCCCCTCCCACAAGCAAAGGTCCAGAGAAATCATCACATAATAGACGAAGGAGCTGCCAAGTTTTTTGCTTATTTGCCGTTTTCGGCCATCCATATAAACCCACAAAATGCCACTTAGCACCATCAACATTAACAATGTCCCCACAAATGTGATTATTCGAAAGCGAGACTAAAATAAAATCCAACTTGTCTTTATTCCAATACAAACACAAACCCCCCGACAACACTATACTACGAACTCCAATAGCAGAATCAAAACCAAAACGGTTTTTTAAATTTTCGGACTCACCTTTATTGATTTTCGTCTCCGAAAAGTCCGGGGCAAATTTAAGGCACCACCTACGCAATGCATTAACTGATCAAGGTTTGCCCGCCCCTCGACAGTTCCAGCACACAAGATTCATTTCTCTTCGCGGGGTTGGTTTTGTCCAACACCCGCTACTTGGAGTATAAAGCCCTCCTTGCTTATGTGGTCCTGAGTTACATTCCCTTGCTTACCCTCCTGTCCTTCCTTACCAGCCATAGAGATAGCTTCTGAGCTCCCCAATTTTGTTCTTTTCCCCTCACCACCTAGAAAAATGTCCCCAGACTTAGTACTTAAGAAGTCTGCCCCCCTCTTTTTTCCTGACATCACTACACTGCCACTCTCCGAGGTATCCATAAAGTCCCCTGCTCCCTCTCCTCTGTCCCCATTTCCAACTCTCTTCCAGTATTTTTTCGCACCCCCATTCTCCCTCCCTTTCGTAATATTTCTAGCTTCACTCTCCTTCTCTTCTCCAACCCCACTCACCCCATCAGCACCACTAATTTTTGTTGGCTCCACCTTCCCTGTCTCATTCGAACTACTTAATGCCTCAGCCCTTAACACCACTTTGTTGCTTAACTCATCCACTACGGCTCTTAAAGATGCTTCTCTGGTCTTTAGGACAAGTGACATAATTCCAGGAGACGAGAAATTGAGTTTTCGAGCTGCACTAGGGGGTCCAAGTCTAATAGCACTTGGGTTGTTGTAAGATACTCTCTGAACTTGCTTGCGGTTAGCTAATGATTCCACCCACTCCCTTTCTTTCTCCTTGTCAACCATTGACACTCTTGCTTTTTGATGAGGGGAAGCTGCAAGAAAAGGGCCATATTGAAATACAAGCGCTTCTTCCCCCTCAACCTTCTCTTGCTCAAGACAATCTTTATCCAAGTGCCCCAATCTACCACAAAAGTAGCAAAAATCCCCCAAACGTTCATATTTAAAACCAATCCACTTGGTTGAAGTAGCATTGGTAGCCACCATAACACCACGCCGCAGAGGTTTAGTGACATCGATCATTACTTTCACTCTCATAAATTCCTCCCAGCCAATCGGGTCCGAGTCATCGAAATCCAAGAATTCTCCAATTGCATTCCCAACTTCTCTAGCAAAGGTAGCGTTTCGCCGTCCAAAAGGGACATCAAGAAATCGAATCCAAAAGAGTGACTTATCAAAATTAATGTCCGAGGGTTGTTCCTCTCCATCAATAGGTTTCAGCAGCAGCATCTGATTATCAAAAGACCAAGGTCTCCCTTCTAAGACTCTGTTCTTGTCTTCTTCATTGAAAAATTGAAAGACAAAAAGATTTGTCTCCACACTTCGAACCGCAACGTTGTCTTGCATTGTAAGGTTTATTTGTTAACATCTTCCCCACAAGGGAAAGGTCCAGTCGAATCTTATGATTATCATTAGTTATCCCCGCAGTTGATCCTCCAATCACCAAAGTTTCGTCCTCGGTAAGTTTCAATTTCTCCCAGTCACGCAGCAATTCGTTCGCCATAAGGAGAAGGTATCACACACACAAGGAATAAAGAACAATTCTAATCAAAATTCTGGGAAAATCGATGTCAATACAAGGAAAATCGCTGAAAAACTCGTCACAAAACCCTAACAGGGGAAACTCTCTCAAAACCCTACTCGAGGGACTTTACAGCTACTCTTAGCCATATTTGCACAGCAGGTGCTGTACTTTGTTATACGCCATTAAAACAAATCACTCTTTCTTAGAATCATGCCAAATTAATTGGGAAATATCCTAACATGATACTAAATTAAATTAGGCAAGAAAAAAAAATCAAGATAATTAATCTAAGGCTTAAGGACACAAGATACACAAGCTGCCATGACAGATTAATGAGTCAAAACACATGCTCGTATAAAAGGTAGAATTGCCTAAAAACATGGAATTTCACTAAGGTAGAAACTTATAATAATCCTAACATGATAATCTTGAAGATATATATTCAATTAACCTCAATAACAAGAGATAATCATGCCCTAAAATACTGCTACTCACACGTCCAAAACAGCACTAGCAGCACTACATTGGCTCACAATTTCGGTTGTTGGTGGCATTAAACACCTCCGAATTTTACCCATAATATATCAAATCGATCGTAAAACAATCCTCTACAATAATATGAAATAAAATAATTGAATTCATGACTCATTCATGACCAATAACGACCACAGAAACTGCAGACTTATACGCACATAATCAGATTACATAATCAGTTTTAAGTACCCCAAAAATCATCACAAAACTTAACATAATCATAACAAAATATCATACAGCTATTAAGGATTGATTGTAAGATAATTCAAACATGAAAAACATGATTCAAGCACCCAAAATAACCTTAATTGTACACGAAAATCTGACATACAAATCAAGAACGAAAAACAACAAATCAATCTAACCCTAACATGATTTCTACCTATCAATTCAACCCTAAAACCTTGCATTTCTAATCTAAGGGAAGAAAGGCTAGTTACCTTGATGTATAAGCCACCAAAACAAGAATAAAAGGACAGCACTACCAAGCACAAACAGCAGCAATAGCACGCACAAACACCCAACCAAGCAGCCCTCAAGAAGCCCTCAAAGTTCTTTGGTTTTGACACTTCGAAAGAGGAGGAAATTCGGCCACGAATTGGAGTTTGATTAAGCAGCAAATTAGGCTTAGATTCCCCCCTTGATTTTCCTTTGAACCTCACGAAAAAAGATGAAGGGAGAGAAGAGTATATGAAGCGTTTATTTGGTGAAGAAAAACTGATAAAGCTAGCATATAATGTACACGTAAAAAAAGGAAGGAGAAGTGGAGAAGTTGGGCAGCCATAATTAGGTGTTATTACCATTGATTAGGGTAAAATGATCAGCCACTAATCCCTCAAAGCTGCTGCGTAAATCAGCCTATAATGGGTTCAAATGAAGCTCACAAACAAGCTAAGCCTCATAATACTTCGGTTCAAGGCTCTTCTTTTTGGCTTCATTGAGTGATTACTTTAGGCTTAAGATTGGGTTTAAGAAAGCTAATAAACAAGCCTATCTTAATCTACTTAGTCACGAAATTGTTAAGGCGAAACTCGACTAATAAACAAAGTCTAGTATGCCCGAACTAGACTAGGAAAGAGATGTAACGAGAGGCAATTTTGAAAGTATGTTTTTTAAAAAAACAATAATATAGATTATATTATTGATACCTCAAAAATAATACAAATAGAAATTACAATAATAATAATGAAAACAATAATTTAAATCACAAAACAAAAATATATATAAAGTTCATATTTTACTGAAAATCAATATAAAGAGGCGATATGCGAAGACAATAATATTATTCATTTATAATGCCCTAATTTTTTTTTTTTTTTGAAATAATATAATGACCTAATTAATAAAAGGACATTATAATGAATTTTATAAATATAAATCAAAGAATAGTTTGTAAACAATATCAATTCGATAATCAAGTTGACGGAATCACCCAATACCATTTTACTTATAGATATTAATACAATTGAACGTAAAACGTCTTAAAAACCCTAAAATCATTTTATACATATAGAATTGACACTGTAGTCAAGGAATCACCCATGATGACCTATATCAATTTTAATAGGTTAAATATCTGAATTGACACTTAAACATAAGGAATCACCCTTTAAAGCTAATCTCAATTCAGACAAGTCAAATACAATTTGAAATGATTAAAACTCAAATATACAACATAATACCTTTCAAACATTTTGTTAAAATATTATAATTAGGGTCTTAAAAGCTTGCGATGACCCTTAAATCAAATAACGATTTTAATAATTAAATTAGCATTTTAATTTAGCAAAATAAAGTTTCAAACTAGAAATTAGGTTTAATAAGTTGAAATGCACACAAAATAGTGGTTGAAAAATACGAGGCGTTACAGAAACATCATAGGAACAGCAACAACAGCAGCAGCAGATATAGGACAACAGGAATGAAAAGCAAACGGAACTAAATGAACCACAAGCGAAGGGGAAAACATAAGACGCACAACCACAAAGAATAAATTCCCCCAAGCTAGAAATGAGCTACCCCTCCAAGCTAAAACCTAACAGTAAGGCATACAAGACTAAGCAAGTAAATCAAGCATAGGGAGGGTAGCCAAGAAGGTTCACTCGGCACAGTGGTCGGGGGTAGAACTAGAACTCCCCCCACCAATGCTATAGACAACACTACGAACCACATCTTCAGCAATCTGGGGACTCTTCCCCTTGGTCCTACTCTCTCTCCTATGAAAGTCTAACACAAAGAAATGTGTCCAATCATCTAGAACAGGAGGACCCGAATTTCCTCGCCTCCCATCGGTTTCGGGTGTGGGAAAAGGGTTAGGGTTACCCGGTTCATAAGCCCAATCACAACCCCCCGATCTCTTATAGTCATAATCTCCTCAGGTGGTCCCCCGGATGGCACTAGATGACACATGAGGTCCCTCCTAATAGGGGTAACAAAGTCGAGGACCTACGGCCTTATCAAAAGGCTTCCATTGGGGAATTGGTCCCTCCTGGACCGGCAAATAGTGATAGTTCAAATATGATTCGATCTCACCTCTAGAAACATGTAAATCATATACCCTCCTATCATGATAATCATACCCCCAACAAAATCATTACCCAAAGAAGGGGAAGACAGAGCAAGGGTAAGAGCATCAATCTTATCATGCAAGCTAGTCAAATCAAGAGTAGAAGTAGAGGGAGAAGAAGGAGAGCTAAAAGTACCTCCCCGAGAGCTCGGGGGAACACGATGCTTCGGACGAGGAAAAGGAATAGGGACCCTTCGGAGAGAGCAGTCAATGGCCATCTTGCTCGGCCTCAAAGGCAAATCCGAATCCAAATCTCTCACCATAGCCTTGGGGTGACTGATGAGTGGCATTTATGCCACGATTAAGGTTCATTTTAATGGTCATTTTCCTACATTTGCGGCTTGTTTGCATCCTTTTCCTTGTACTTAGTCCCCATTTCCTTTATTCATCTTCTATCCCAGATTTTTCCCTTTTTCCTACTCTTTACTTTAGTTTTTATGCCTCTGCTTTGTAGGAACCACCAGGGTCTTCAAGAGGAGGAAGCTAAGCTCAAGGGAAGCTATGGGAAGCAAGGTCCAAGAGAGGTTGGACCGAACAACCTGAAGGTGTGGCCGAACCATGGTGTGGCTGAACCTGCTTCATGGTTCGGCCGAACAGGTCTGGCAGTAGCAGGGAGTAATTTGGCAATTTTGCAGGAGTGGTCGAACCCCAGGAGTTCGACCAGACCGGGATCAAGGAGGTTCGACCGAACCTACCCTTGATTCGGTCGAACCTACCCTTTGGTTCGGCCGAACCTACCCAGTGTTCGGTCGGACCACTCCTCTTTTTTAGCTGATTTGTACGGGCTATATAAGTCCCATTTTAGGACGATTTGATGTAATTAGATTAACTTAGTTTTAATTCTCTGCACATGTTTTGCTTAATCTAGAGAGAGAAACATCATTAGTTTTCATTTGGTAGAGAGAGAAAGTTTGGATTTCTTCATTGATGAACTTAGATTTTGAAGAATAAGCTTGTTCAATCTTTTTTAGATCTTCAACTTCAATTAATGAGCAACCTCTTACTCTTTCTCTTTACCTTTGCATTTAATTTTACTTGTTTAATTTGATTTTCCTTGCTTGCTTATTAATCATGTTGATGCTTTGTTGCTTTGATGATTGATATTGTTTTCAACATGATTTGTGAGTAGTCACCTAGCCAAGGGTGTGGGGATGGTGTAGTTGCTAATTGTTCATTCTTATAATGTTGGGGTTATGTTTATGGTGATTAAATTCTTTGCATGCTTGATATTCTTTAATCTTCTTGCAAGTGCACATTGTTAGTTGATTAAAGGTGAATCTTTGCTAACAAGGAACGGAAGTTGACTGAGTTGAGATTCATTACTATCGATAGTTCTTTGATTGCACCTTCTAATATATGGTTCTAGTGTGGAAACATAAAGGCTATGTTAGGAGAAACCGATTAACCCCGGAAGGCGGTTAGATTGGGCCTTACTTCGATATTCATGCATGTTTAGTTTACCATTGATTTGCTTCTGTGTTATTGCATGATCAAGCGACCTCTACATCTACCCATTCCCTTGGTGCCGAGTTATATTGATTTTAATCCATTTCGTTCTTAGTTTTATCTCCTAGTTATTCACATTTCTTGTTTCGAGATAGCTTAGACTCTAAGTAATGAATGCGGTGTTTATGCATTTCTCCCTGTGGTTCGACCCCTCTACTTGCTCTGTACTCGTAATAGGTTGAGTCGAGTGTTATAAATTGTATTTGACTTAGGTGTAGTTGTTTGACGACGCAATTACTACCCTGTCAGTGAGGAATGAGACACCAATCCGTCGTACGGCAAACCTTCCAAACAAACAAATCTTTCTTGTTTGTGCACTCCAAAAATCTTTGATTAATCAAGGCATATATGCTTAGGAGATGTGAAGGGGTCTTCTCCCTCTTGTCTTGAATACGATCAATGGACTTAATCATTGGCCCATACTTCTTATCAAGTGAGAGCACAAGAATGGTGATCATCCAGCCAACTTGAATTCTACCCGAGAGGAAAATCCCATCACGAATATCGATAAATCGATCGAGCAAATGCGAGGCAAAATCTATGACCTCAACTTCATCATCCCAAGGCTTATCCGCCAACCAAAGCCAACTTAACTCTTCACGGGATATGGCCAAGGGATTCCTTAGAAAAAAAAAGCATATGTGAGGGTACGGCTAAAATACCGCATAGCCGCGTGAATAATAGAGGCCGACTTGGAGTATTGCGACCTATAAGACTCCTCATTAGCAATGTGAGCCCACCAATCTTCCTTACAATATTTGTTATCCCTTTGCAAAGTGTCGAAGGCCGGATAAATGTATGGTGCTCCACCCAAAGGCTCGGGAAATTGGAATGCCTCATTGAAATAAGATAGTGGTATCGTGTGGTCATTGTTGAAGACTTGGAAAGATAGTGTTGGAGGAGAATCATCATCATCCTCATCTCCATGAACTTCAAAAGAAGCGAGGAACTCGAAAGTGAGACGAGCAAAGGTCGGAGCATTAAGATCAATGAAGGCCTCAAGCCCTAGATTCCTAGCCAACATTCTCATGTCCTCATCAATACCAAGCAAGGTTGTTGCTTCCCTATCAAGAATCTTGTGGAGTAAAGCCTCCTAGACGATAAGTTTTAAAACTTATCCCAATGCTCTTTCTTGGTGGATTCAATGCCATAAGTTTCCTTAATGATGGATGGAGGTGCAACCACTTCTATAAGACTAGAATATTTTGCCCGTTTAGCACGACGAATAGGCACCATCTACATACCACAATCAAGAGAAAGGTTCAAAACAAGGGAAAATGAAGTGCAAATACAAAGCATGATAATGGCAAATCTCATAAGGTAAAAAATAACCAAGAGAATAAGCAAGGATTCACACTCAAGTGAAAAATGCATATAGAAAATCACAATTATTGACCATAATCATGCATAGTAAGCAACATCATTACACATGACCATCCAAACCCTTATGAACATCATTATCACCAACACTTCAATACCAAATAACAAATCCAACAAAGGTAGTGCCAAAGTATTCAATAAACTCAAGTAAAATCAACACCACAAGTCAAATAATCATCAACAAATCATCAATATCACAATCAACATATATTGAAGCAAGTCGTAAGCAACATGGGTATGCAAATAAGAGTAGTACCAAACCAAATCAAATCTCCATGAATAATAAAGGTAGAAAATTTATCACAAGAATGAAGAAATCATACCTTCAATTGATAAGAAATCACAAGAAAATTAAACAATGAGCACTACTACTCACTAACAATCCCAATTGCAAACCACAAAACTTCAATCAAAGAGTGCCCAAAAATCTCAATTTAGGAGAGAGAAATTTACCTTGGAAGTGCTAAAATTGAGATTAGGAGTAATAATAAACTAGAAGATTATGTAATTTGATGAAATTTTAATGTTTAAATGATGAGGGAGATGAATATTATACTTGACCAAAAACCAAAAGAAGCATGAGTTAGAAAATGAAGTAGGAGAGAAATTAAAAAGGAGGTCGGCTAGGGGCTTAAGAATAGCTCAACCAACAGCTGCGCGGCCGCACCTAGGCGAGGCGCGCCCGCACCATGGGGGTGCGCGCCCGCACCTCCATGGGTTTGAATTTCTCTTACTTCTTCGGTGCACACAATGGTGGGTACACAATGATGATGGTGATAAACACCAATATAGGCAGTAGCAAAACCTCATTTTAGTGGGTTCAAAACAAGAATTTCATGAACCCACCAAAAGAACCCACCAAGCTCCATACTTACACAAATTTTCAACTCATGAACTTGGACATTTCTACCTCAAAATTGGCACCAAAATTGTTGGATATCAAATCAAATTCACCTACAAAACAAAAAAAAAAACATGATTAAACGAGGATACAATCATCAAAGCAAAAAGAAAATTCAAAGAAAAAACGAGAAAAGGTTAGAAACTCGGGCTGCCTCCCGGTAAGCGCTTGTTTAAAGTCATTAGCTTGACATTCTCCACCCTTTAAGGTGGATCATAGAGAGTCATATCATGAATGACTCCAACAAAAACTCTATCATAATAGCGCTTAAACCTATGTCCGTTGACCTTGAAAGTCCTTGAGAGGTCCAAAGGAGAAATTTCAATAGCATCATTTGGAAAGACCCTTTGAACTACAAATGGACTGGTCCAACGGGACATCAACTTTCTGGGAAAGAGTCTCATTCTTGAATTGTAAAGGAGCACCTTATCTCCGGGATTCAACTCCCTCTTCTCAATGAGCTTGTCAAGCACCTCCTTGGCTCTAGCTTTATACAAACTAGCACAATCATAGGCATCCAAGCGAAGCTCTTCCAATTCATGAAGGTCTAGCCAACGTTGTTCCCCCGCACTTGCCAAATCAAAATTAATCTTCTTTATAGCCCAATGAGTGCGGTGCTCAAGCTCCACCGAGATGGCAAGATTTTTTTCCATAAACTAATCGGTAAGGAGTGGTACAAATAAGAGTTTTGAAAGCCGTTCTATATGCCCACAAGGCATCATCAAGCTTGTTTGACAAATCCTTCCTATTCCTTGCAACCGTCTTCTCAAGTATCAACTTAATTTGACGATTGGACACCTCTACTTGCCCACTAGTTTGAGGATGGTAAGGAAGCCCAAAGCGTTGGTTTACCCCATGTTTCTTAAACATTTTACGGAAAGCATAATGCACGAAGTGAGAGCCATTGTCACTTATAACCGCCTTGGGAATGCCAAACCTTGGGTAAATCATCTTTTTGAACAACTTCATTACCACTTTATGGTCGTTTGTTGGAGAAGCAATGGCTTCAACCCATTTTGAAACATAATCAACGGCAAAAAGAATATATTGATTCCCAAACGAAGAAGGAAAAGGACCCATAAAATCTATACCCCAAACATCAAAAATTTCCAACTCAAGAATGGGTTGTTGGGGCATCTCATTTCTCCTTGAAATGTTCTCAGTCCTTTGGCATCAATCACAACTCTTGACAAATTCCCAAACGTTCTTAAATAGGTTTGGCCACCATAGGCCACATTGAAGCACCTTAGAAGTCGTTCTAGAAACACCCATATGACCACCACTAGGATCCGAGTGGCACATCTTCAACACACTTGGTATTTCTTCATTAGGCGCACATCGGCGCAACAAACCATCCACACCTCTCTTGTACAAAATCTGCTCATCCCAAACATAGTGCCTAGCTTCTCTCTTGAGCTTCTTCCTTTGATTCTAAGAAAAAGGAGGAAACTCCCCACAAGCAAGGAAATTGACCAAGTCGGCAAACCATGGGAGCTCCTTCACATTGATAGCATACAAAGAATTATCCAACATACTATCCACCAATAGGGGACCCATCATCTTAAACTTGAAAATCCTTAAGTCTAGATAAATGATCCGCAACCATATTTTCTGCACCTTTCTTTTCTCGAATTTCAAGATCAAAAGATTGGAGTTCAAGAACCCAACGAATCAACCTTGGCTTGGATTCCTTTTTCCCAAAGAGATATTTCAAAGCCGCATGATCGGTAAAAACAATAGTCTTGGACCCCGACAAATAACAACGGAACTTTTCAAAGGAATGAACGATTACCAAGAACTCTTTTCCGTTGTTGTATAATTCCTTTGAGCACTATTAAGGGTCTTCGACATATAGTAGATGACATGGAGCTTCTTATCAATCCATTGACCTAACACACCCTCAATAGCCGTGTCACTAGCATCACACATAAGCTCGAAAGGCAAATCCCACCTAGGGGCTTGGACAATGGGAGTGGAAGTCAAAGCTTTCTTTAATTTGTTGAAAGCCTCCAAACAATTGTCATCAAACACAAAATCAACATCTTTTTGGAGAAGATCATTAAGAGGCTTAGCAATGAGAGAAAAGTCTTTGATAAACCTTCTATGAAACCCGGGATGGCCTAAAAACGATCACACTCCTTTCACATTAACCGAAGGTGACAATTTCTCTATCACCTCAATCTTGGCCTTATCAACTTCTATACCTTTATGAGAGATTTTGTGTCCAAGCACAACTCCTTCCTCCACCATGAAGTGGCATTTTTCCCAATTCAACACTAGGTTCACTTTCTCAAGCATTTTCCAAGATTCACAAGGCAATCCTCAAACGAGACTCCTCCTACAGAAAAATCGTCCATAAAAACCTCAATTTCTTCCTCCAACATATCTCCAAAAATGCTCATCATGCATCTTTGGAAAGTTGCGGGAGCATTGCACAAACAAAAAGGCATTCTTCTATATGCAAAGGTCCCATAGGGGCATGTGAACGTTGTCTTTTCTTGATCGTTGGGGTGGATTGGGATTTGGAAAAATCCCGAATACCCATCAAGGAAACAATAGAACTTGTCCCTTGTTAGTCTTTCAAGCATTTGATCAATGAATGGGAGTAGAAAGTGATCCTTCTTGGTTGATGTATTTAGACGCCTATAGTCTATACACATCCGCCAACCGGTAACCGTCCTAGTCGGAATGAGCTCTCCTTTCTCATTCTTGACTACAGTCATACCCCCCTTCTTTGGAACGACATGAATGGGAGAGACCCACATAGAGATCGAGGTGGGGAATATGATCCACGCATCCAATAGCTTAGTGATCTCTTTCTTCACTACTTTCCCCATTTGGGGATGTAGCTTACGTTGTCGTTCGATAGAGAGAAGGGTGCCTTCCTCAAGCGTTATATGATGCGTACACAAAGTGGGGCTTATATCCTTGATATCATCAATGGTATAGCCCAAAGCACCTTGGTGCTTTCTCAAAACATCACATAGCGCTTGAGCTTGGCTCTTACTCAAGGATGCACTAACAATAACGAGATAAGTAGAATTTGGGCCTAAGAATTAATACCTAAGGTGTGATGGTAGAGGTTTGAGCTCTACCATAGGAACACCTTTACCTTCCTTGGCCGAGGCCACTTGCAAAGCATCTTGACTTGAGATCAGCATGCAAATTTGCTCATCACTTCCTTCCATGCTTCCATAAAGCAAGTCTTCATACAATTGCACTTCCTTGCTTGGAGTACCTATCTTTTCTCTGTTCAACAAAACACACTCAAGAGGATAATTAAATGTGAGCAAGTGCTCATGCATGGATTGCACAATATTATCAAGAACTTCAACTCTCATGCAATTTTCAAAAGAAGAAGAGGGATATTTCATGCCTTCGTTCAAATCAAACTCAACTACCTCCTCTCCTATCTTAAAAGATATCTTAGCACTCTTGACATCAATCATAGCCCCCGATGTAGCAAGGAATGGTCTACCTAAGATGATAGGGATAGTAGCATCTTCATCCATATCCAACACTACAAAATCCACTGGAATGACAAATTTCCCAACCCTCAAGGGAACATCTTCTACCTTACCCTTTGGGATCTTAATTGACCTATCGGCTAATTGCAATGTGATCTTGGAAGGTAAAAGTTCCCCTAGCTCAAGTCTTTGCTAGACCAAATATGGCATAAGGCTAACACTAGCTCCTAAGTCACATAAGGCATTATCAATTTGAATCTTATTAATAGCACAAGGGATAGAGAAGTTTCCGGGATACTTCAACTTAGGTGGCATCTTATTCATTATGATCGCACTACAATTCTCGGTTAGGCTAACTATTTCCGTCATATCACATGTCCTCTTTCGTCTCAAAATCTCTTTAAGGAACTTAGCATAAATTGGCATTTGTTCTACAACATCGGTGAAAGGAAGAGTAAGATGAAGTTTCTTAAGCATCTCTATGAATTTCCCAAATTACTCATCCAATTTGTGCCTATTATACTTTTGGGGATAAGGGAGCTTGGGCTTGTAAAGTTCTTTCTCTTTCTCTTTCTCTTTCACTCTTTCTACTTGTTCCTCATCAACTTTCTCACTTAAGGGACTCTCTTCTCCCTCAATCTCAATCGGGCTCTTGCTAGTACTCTCTCTAGCATCACTCTTCTTAGGTGCTCCACTCTCAAGGACCCTACCACTCCTAGTAATAAATGCATCCATAGGGTTCTTAGAATCTAAGCTTGGTGAAGTACGTTAAAGAAGAGGAATTCGTAAATTCCTTAAACTCATTAGCTAATTGAGAAAGTTGGTTACCTAACTCTTTATTACAAGTCAACATGTCATTGAACTTCTCATCATTCACTGCCATATAGCTTTCTATCAATTTGGCTTGTTTCTCAATAACTCCTTCCAAGAAATTGGAATCATCACTTGGGCTTTGAGTATTTGGAATGAAACCAAGTGGGGAACCTCTTTGAACGTTAGGTTGAAAATATCCCCTACTTTGATTATTCCAATTACCCCTAGCTTGATTTTGGCCACGATGTTGACTTTGGTTACCATAACCATGGTTATGATCCCCATGCCTTCGGCCATGACTTTGACCATTATAACCATGGTTGTTATTGTTGGGGTTTGGTGAGTCCGACTCACCGCGGAAACAACCCCGACCCAAGGAACCACTCGTAATTAATAAAACCATAAAGCATAAATAATCACAAGAAAAGGAAGAACGAATCATACCCTTGAAGCGAGCTTCGCCCTCACAAAACGGGCTCTTACTTGAAAGCCTTGAGCACCGCAAATGCCGTGCCTCCAACGGTATCCACCCACAGAGGACGAACACGACTTTTTAGGTCCGCTACCTTGGAGTTAGCAAGGTCCGACCAAAACCCAAGAGTTAATGGAGTTTAAGAGTTATCCCAAAAATATTGAATGCTCTTTCTAACTCCCACTCAAGCACTTTACTCCAAATCCCAAGGTTGGTATTTATAGAGGAAAGTATGAGTGGGAATTTATATCCCATCAATGTGGGATCATGAAATTCCACAAATTAATTAAAGCTAAACTAAATTAAAATTGCAAACTAATAATAAATCTACAAGTGGCATTACCATGTGAAATGGGTTGGTGAGGACCACATGGAGAGTAGGGGACCATACTTTCTACCCACTCAATACTCTCCTTGTGCCACATATCCACACCCACTTGCTCCCATATTCCCCAAGCTTCCCATAGTGACCGGCCCTATGGCCCAAGCGAAGAGCCCAGCCACGAGCCCAGCCCGTACCCAGCCCCGCACCAAATTGCGGGCTACTGCTGTGCGCGCAAGCCACGCACTTGGTGCGGGCTTGCTGCTGCTGTGCGGCTGCTAGTGCTGCAGTGCTACCACGCCTAGCTGCGGCAGCTAGCTGCTGCACGAACTACGTGCTGCGGCTGCTAGCTGCTGCTGTGCGTGGCTGCTAGCACGCACCTAGCCAACCATGCTAGGCTCGACTTGGTGCTTGCTAGCCACCTATGCTAGGATATTTTTGCCCCTAGCATTCGGATGCTCGGGGCATTCCGATGCTAGGGGTATACTGGGAATGTGGTCGATTTATTATTATTTTTGCGCGTCTCGTCTTTTTATTATTTTTTACTCGACTTCCGACGATCGGTTTCGACGGTCCAAGCTCGAATTACCGACGTTTAAATATTTAACAATCGGGCGACGAATTAATTTCTTCCGAATTAATTCGTCGAGTCGGTTCGTATATTTTGCTTGGGTGTGACCCGAAGGGTTCAGTCAAGATTAAGATGTAATATTAATTATATTAATATTACTGATCGGAAGCGGCCTCCACCCAGGCATTCCGATCACTTGACCTTGCTAAATATACTAGCTTCCTAATAATTCTGAACCCGCTATCAGAATAATACATTTGTTCGAAGGACACCATTCCTTTCAATCTCTCACTTGTCCTTCTGGACAAGTGTGCATTTAGTGTATAGCCCCTTTCCTATGTCTCTTCATGTCTCTTCATGAAATACAGAGTAAGATTACTCGTCATCTCTATTACGTCCAGAAGTGTTTCTCGAAATCCGAGTTTAACTGTCAAGAAGCAGATGATTTCTAAAATCCATCTGAGCACGGCCATGCATTTTCACAGTCTCGCTCATCGAGAGGCCTTGTAAACAACAAGACATGTTCCCTATTGTTAGAAGGGGGACATTTCCAGTCTTGTAATGTAGCTTTGATGTGTGTCATAAATGGCACACATTTGATGAGCATTTAGGTCCTTTTTGTCCTCTTTTCATTGCTTTCTTGCTCAATAAATGCTCGGTTTTATGCTTTTTCTCTCTATTCTACCTTTGTTCTCTTATTTTACTGCTTTTGAGCATTTCTATGGTTTTCTAGTATTTTCTCTTTTATTTCTTTTATTTTCGTTATTTTAGTTGTTTTCTCTTTATTTTAGATTTTATAGATTTAGTTTTATTTTATTTTAGTTTATTTGATTTTATTTTTATTTCATTTTCTTTTCTTTATTTTATTTTCATTTTATTTTATTTTCTTTCTTTTGTTATTTTCATTTTCATTTTATTTCTTTTACTTTTATTTGTCGGTTTTCATTTTATTTTACTTTATTTTTATTTCTCGGTTTTTTCTGTGTTGTAGGTGTTTGTCCCAATGTCCAACTTGGTGATAGCTACTGCATTCCTTTGTCTTCATCACCATCATGGTGGTGATGGTGATGGTGAACTCAGCAACCAGAAGCTACTCCTCCAACTCCCTTGTTCCCGCCACTTCTTCCAGCAAACAACATCAATTTCCACCTGCCATCACCACACGCACTTCACCCCACAACACACCAGCCACCGCCACCAATTTCAACCACCAATTCACCATCTCCCCTGCTCCAACTTCCAACTGCAAAAACCACAGCAACCCACGCAACCCAGCTGCTGCCACAAGCCCCCGCAACATCACGCGCACCTCTCCCTCACCTCGCAAACACCAGTAAACAACCACCAACACGCACCTCCAAACCTCCCACCAAATCAACCACCTGCTGCCCCTTTAATCCGCCACCATCAACCAGCTATCTTCACCAATAATTCCCGCAACCACCACGCAACACAAACACCACCAACAATCACAATTAACTTCCCCTTTCAGCCACCTATTGCGCCAACAACTCCAGCCACTCCACGCAGCCACCGCAGCCCTGTTCCACCAACCACCAATTCAAGCAACAACAGCAGCAATAATTCCAGCCATTCCCGCAACCAATTGCGCCATCCTCGAAGCAATTCCCAGCCGCAGCAAACGCTTACCTCACCTGCGCAACCGCCGCTGCTCCGCCTTCAATTCGAACCTCAGCAGGTGCGGCCGCACTCGCAGCCCCTGCGGCCGCACACAGCTGGGTCTCCATTTGTGCGTGGCAAATTGTTGGCCGTTGATTGATGATGATGATGGTTGTGATGAAGGTTGATTGATGATGATGAGTTTCGTGAGACGGTGAGAAGCAGGGGATCATTTCCCCTTGAATGTTGCAGCAACCGTTTTCTTTTCCTTTTCATTTCTTTTAATTTTAGCTTTCCTTTTTATTTATTTTATTTTTCTTTTCCATTTTCTTTTATTATTTTATTTTAATTTCTTTTCTTTTCTTTTCCTTTTCCTTTTATTTTCTATTTTATTTCTTTTCTCTATTCTTTGTATTTATAAATACCCATTTTTGGGTAGAGAGAGAATTTAATTAGACACAATTAGAGACAAGTAGATTTTTAGATCATTTTTTCCTAGCTTAGTTGAGAGCTTCTCTCTCTAGTTTAGGGTTAATTTTAGGAGTAGATTTAGAGAGAGAAAGTGAGGAATTTCAATGGTGATTGAGAGATTGAAGATTCAAATGTGACAATTGTATTGGAGATCTACTCTATTATCAATGAGCATTTCTAAACTCTATCTCATTTATTGCTTTGTTTAATATTCATTGTTTTGATTGTTGATTTTGATTGGGTTTTATGAATTGATGATTGATTTTGGTTATTCATATTTGTATTGGTAGAATTGATGATCATGTTTGAGTAGTTGTTTAGTTAGGGATTTGGTGAAGCTTATGATGTAATGAATTGATGTAAATTGGGGATAATTGATGGAGTTGATGATGTGATTAAACTTGGTTGATTGATCATGTGCATGTGTGTGATTAATTAGAGAGTAGCTAACTTTGATTATTGCACTAGATTGCATTGTAAGTTCACATTGATACGGACCATTGATTTGTGGCTTGCATTTACACGATTGAGGTGTCTTGTGATGTTTCCTAGCTAGAGTTTATCGTAGTTGACGCTAGTTAGACCTCTAGGAGAATAGCTTGACATGCTCTTTTGTTTGCATGACTGATTTTCCCTCACATTGCTTGACTTAGTCGACTTTCCGTTCCAATTTGCATCGTTCATTGCCATTATTTGCGGATCCTAATCCCTAGCTCTTATATTTGTTTGGTTTCTTTGTTTTAGTAGTTGTTAGAGTCACCTTTTATCTCTTGTCTTCGACCTAGCTTAGGCATATAATTGGAAGCACTTAGGCATTACCGTTCCTTTGGGTTCGACCCTTGACTTACCTCTATACTTGTATTTAGGTTTGTTGAGTGTTTATAAATTTTATTTGGCTTAGGGAGAATTAGCCCAACGACCTAGTTTTCCCCACGTAAAAATGGCGCCGTTGCCGGGGAACGGTGTCTATGTTTGACTGTTTTTGATTGCTTGAGTCTAGGTCTTTGTTTATAGTTTTCTTTTATTTGATTTCTTTTGTTTGCTTTATATTAAATGGCATGTCTATCTTTTCCTCAATTTGACAATGAGCCTTTTTGTGAATATTTCTATAGACTAGAGGGATTTCTTGATTGTAATTGTAGTAGCCTTTGGGAGGCTTGTGAGATTTGTTATTTTGGTTTGAATGAGAAAACTAGGGAAAAAGTTGAATGCATGCACAATGGTGAATTTAGAGCATTGTCAATTGATGATGTTTGGGATTTTTATGTTTGGTTTGCTAGGGATGCCTATAATAGGGATAACCATGTTCCTAATTTTGATGTGCAATGTCTTGATTCTTCTAATGTTAGCATAATTTCCCATGATTTGTCACATAATCCCATTAGTGAACCTAGAACACATGATTTCAATTCTATTTCCCCTTTTGTTCATGATAATGGAGTACATGCTCAAGTTGATGCTAATGGTGTGTTTCAATATTCTTCATTATTTACCATGCCTTCTTGTGATGTGATTCGTTCCCTTGATAATGAATCTCATGTTCTTGATTTTGCCCCCACCCCCCAATGTGATGTACATGCTCATGATTTCAATGTTGATTCTTCCAATCTTGGTTGTACTTCTTCTTCTTTTGTTAAACCTCAATCTCCTACATCCTTTGAATCTCTTATTGCTACCTTGGAAACTTAAATTAGGCATGTTGAGCTTCGTGATGATCTTGGGCCTACAAAAGAGTCGACTCTTAATTGTTTAAGAAGTCAATTGGAGATGATGAAAAAGAATGAGGAGCGTCTTGAGGAGGGAAGAAGGAGAAATGAAGAGCTAGGAAGCCAATTGTCATCTTTGATGCTTATGTGTGAAAGTTACAAACCCAATGTGTGTGTTGAGGATGATGATGGTGATTTTGAGCAACCAAGAGTGTGTGAGGATACCTTTGGTGAGCATATGAGTGATGATGATGGAGTTGAGAGAGAAGAGAGTGTTGAATTTGAAATTCCCAACCCTCCCACCCATTGTGATGAGTCTCAAGTGTGTGAATGTGACTCTTCTATCCATGAGTATTTGGACTCGTTTGAGGTTATGTCAAATGTGTTTATTGAGTGCATAAGGAATAGCCATAACCTTTTAAACAAGTTGATTAAGAAAGCTTCATGGGAGAGAGATGATTTTGAGTTATATTTGCCTCCATTCATGCATGGTTTTGAGACTTTAGGCTTTAAGGAATTTGAGGGAGCTATTGTTCATGAAGGTAGTGGAGGAGATTATGTGGTTCCTCTTGGGAGTTGGATGTTTGAGGGAGATGGTGATCATGAGTGTTCTTCTTTTGAGGATTCTATGATTGATTTTCATGCCCTTATTGGCGATGTGAGACCTTGTGTTGAGGGAGTCGCGAACCCTTTACCTATTTCTCATACCCCTTTCTCTCAAAAGTTTGACCACATCCCCTATTGCCCTATTTTTCTCCCTTCCTTTGTTGGTAGGCCTATTGGGGACCCTTTTGTCTATGAAGATTTGCTTGTGGCTAGTTTGTCTCAAATTGAGGAAGAGGGTGATGTTGCCACCCAAAAATATTTTAGTGAGGAGGATTTGCCTTTTTCTTTTTCTTTTCCCCCTTCTTCTTCTTATTTTCTTGTTTTTCCTTTTGATCCTTCTTCTTCTTTCTTTTGGCACCTCCCTTCTCACTTGCGTGCAATGATCTTGTTGCACGTTTTCCTTCCGTCATTTGCCTACCTTCTATCATATGAAATGTGTAGTAGTGCATTTGACAAGCTCTTGAGATCGTTGCAATATCATTTTACTAGAGCGGTCAAGCTTGGACCTTAAGCAAGCCTTTCTCGGGAAGTAACCCCGTGTTTTAGATTAGATTTTCCTTTTCTTTTTAGAATAGATTTTCTCTCATGGAAATTTTTGTGTGCCTTTTGCTAGGTACATGACTTGATATACTTTGGTGCTTCGATTTGGATCAAGAATCAAGGAAGGTTGACTCCTATCTTTGCGAGCATAAGGAGACAAGGTTTAATTCTTGAGAAATTAGCTTTGAAAGGTTTAAATTGGGTCATTTGCGGGTATTTACACCCACCTAATATCCGGTAATATCTTTCCTTGATCTTTCTCTAGTGGATGATGCTATATTGGACATATGTTGGTTTGTTGGATTAATCTCCTTGTTTTCCCCTCCCATGGATTATATGATTTATGTTTGAGTGTATTGTCTCATTCAAGCTTGGGGGAGGGTATTCTATCATGTTTGGTGGGATGTTCATCCTCATGTGTTATGTACCTTTGTATATGCTTTTCCATGTTTCTTATATTTTGAAAAAACTCCAAAAAGATTTTTGTTTCTATCAAGGCAAATTTGCAATGTGTTTTGTTTTGTTCTTGCTTTGGACATAATAACATTTGGACTTGTATACTTGAATGCCTTTCTTCCTAAATGGTAACGGTGTGCACGGTTTGAGAGTACGCTTGGTTGATTCTAGGATAAAGCATGCAAAAGTAGTTGGTTAGAACTTGTGGGAACATGAAGCCGGATTCTACTTGTTTGTGGCATGTTTGGTAGTTGCTTCCTATAGTCGATTGACACCAATAGTGAGTTTTTGCTACATCCATGTGAGTTCTTTGTTTTTCAAGCCTTCTACCTATATTTGCATGAGCGGCATGGATCCTTGACTTCTTGCAAACCTAATCTTGAAACTTGACTCATAGATCTTAAATCCGGGACCGAACCATTTAGGAAGGACAAAGGCACCTTTTTCGGGGTGGTATTTTTCTATTTTTAGGATAGTTTTATTCATTTTCTTTATTTTTGGGTTTACATTTGCCTTCTTGCAACCATTTGAGCCTTATACCTTCTTTTCAAGCCACATCTTTAGATCTTTGGCCTTTTGTTTCATTTTCTTTCTTTTCTTGGTTTTTGTGAAGCAATTGATCATTCTTGATGGAGTTTGTGGTGGAGAAGTTGAAATGTTTGGTTCTTATGAAAGCAAGTTTGTGTTTTATCTTCTTTATGAATAATGGCAAATGAGTTTGAGTAAAAGCCGTCCTACATTACAAAAGGCATGGACAAATAAGTGCAAAATCGAAAAAGCCGTCCATAGTTAAAAGAGGCGAGGACAAAGCACTAAGAAAAAAGAAAAAAAAAAGTGAAAAATGAAAAATTCAAAAATATTTTGATGTGAGTTTTCTCCCTTTTTGAGCATTGAGGACAATGCTCCATTTAAGCTTGGGGGGAAGCGTTCTCATGCTTTTTGTGTATATGTTTGTGGTTTATAGCTTTGAATAAGCTTGGGGGTGTTAGTTTGTTTTTGTTTGGTGACAACTTAGTCTTGGTGTAAAGATATGCGCAATCTTTGCTTCACTATTAGGAAAACCACCAAATTTTAAATTTTTAGCCTACCTTCACCCTTTTGCCTTAACGTTACAACCTTGGGGAAAGACCTTTTGACCTAAGTGGTTGAGTCATTTATCGGTGGAGAGGAATGTGAGTTTTAGGAATAGGGAGAGGGAATGCAAAAGTCAAGATGTCGAGTAGCCTAAAAATTCTCTTTTTCCGGTTCCTTCGTGGAATCATTGGGATGCTCATTAGAGGTCGATTTGAAGCTATTAGGAAGAACGCGGTAAGATCGTTTGGGATGAAAGTGGATTGTGAAAGCTAGTTCCTATGCTTAGCATATTTATGTTTCAATTAACCTTAGGTATCTTGGAACGTGCACTCCCTTACTTGTTTAGAAAGATTTGCATCCACTTGTGCTTTTACATTTGCAAAATGTCATTTCATGAACATTTGTTTGCTTTTCTTGTATTTTGTTTTCTTTTTCATGCTTTGCCTTGTTTGTATTGCTATGAGAGTTATGGGTCAAACTCTTAGGATACCCTTACGAGACCTCACTCGTCCTCATAGGCGACTTTGGGGTTTAAAGGGCTTGTTGTAGCTAAAAACAACCGTGATTCCTACGACAGTGAGTTAGTGTATATTCTCATCTCGTCTCTTCTCTAGTTTGTTTTAATAAGCTCGTCATTTTCACTCCCTTGGTTTTGTTTTGCTCGAGGACGAGCAAAAGGTAAGCTTGGGGGTATTTGATGTGTGTCATAAATGGCACATATTTGATGAGAATTTAGGTCCTTTTTGTCCTCTTTTCATTGCTTTCTTGCTCAATAAATGCTCGGTTTATGCTTTTTCTCTCTATTCTACCTTAGTTCTCTTATTTTATGGCTTTTGAGCATTTCTATGGTTTTCTAGTTTTTTCTCTTTTATTTCTTTTATTTTCGTTATTTTAGTTGTTTTCTCTTTATTTTATATTTTATAGATTTAGTTTTATTTTATTTTAGTTTATTTGATTTTATTTTTATTTCATTTTCTTTTCTTTTTTTTATTTTCATTTTATTTTATTTTCTTTCTTTTGTTATTTTCATTTTCATTTTATTTCTTTTACTTTTATTTGTCGGTTTTCATTTTATTTTACTTTATTTTTATTTCTCGGTTTTTTGTGTGTTGTAGGTGTTTGTCCCAATGTCCAACTTGGTGATAGCTACTGCATTCCGTTGTCTTCATCACCATCATGGTGGTGATGGTGATGGTGAACTCAGCAACCAGAAGCTGCTCCTCCAACTCCCCTGTTCCCGCCACTTCTTCCAGCAAACAACAACAATTTCCACCTGCCATCACCACACGCACTTCACCCCACAACACACCAGCCACCGCCACCAATTTCAACCACCAATTCACCATCTCCCCTGCTCCAACTTCCAACTGCAAAAACCACAGCCACCCACGCAACCCAGCTGCTGCCACAAGCCCCCGCAACATCACGCGCACCTCTCCCTCACCTCGCAAACACCAGTAAACAACCACCAACACGCACCTCCAAACCTCCCACCAAATCAACCACCTGCTGCCCCTTTAATCCGCCACCATCAACCAGCTATCTTCACCAATAATTCCCGCAACCACCACGCAACACAAACACCACCAACAATCACAATTAACTTCCCCTTTCAGCCACCTATTGCGCTAACAACTCCAGCCACTCCACGCAGCCACCGCAGCCCTGTTCCACCAACCACCAATTCAAGCAACAACAACAGCAATAATTCCAGCCATTCCCGCAACCAATTGCGCCATCCTCGAAGCAATTCCCAGCCGCAGCAAACGCTTACCTCACCTCTGCAACCGCCGCTGCTCCGCCTTCAATTCGAACCTCAGCAGGTGCGGCCGCACTCGCAGCCCCTGCGGCCGCACACAGCTGGGTCTCCATTTGTGCGTGGCAAATTGTTGGCCGTTGATTGATGATGATGATGGTTGTGATGAAGGTTGATTGATGATGATGAGTTTCGTGAGACGGTGAGAAGCAGGGGATCATTTCCCCTTGAATGTTGCAGCAACCGTTTTCTTTTCCTTTTCATTTCTTTTAATTTTAGCTTTCCTTTTTATTTATTTTATTTTTCTTTTCCATTTTCTTTTATTATTTTATTTTAATTTCTTTTCTTTTCTTTTCCTTTTCCTTTTATTTTCTATTTTATTTATTTTCTCTATTCTTTGTATTTATAAATACCCATTTTTGGGTAGAGAGAGAATTTAATTAGACACAATTAGAGACAAGTAGATTTTTAGATCATTTTTTCCTAGCTTAGTTGAGAGCTTCTCTCTCTAGTTTAGGGTTAATTTTAGGAGTAGATTTAGAGAGAGAAAGTGAGGAATTTCAATGGTGATTGAGAGATTGAAGATTCAAATGTGACAATTGTATTGGAGATCTACTCTATTAACAATGAGCATTTCTAAACTCTATCTCATTTATTGCTTTGTTTAATATTCATTGTTTTGATTGTTGATTTTGATTGGATTTTATGAATTGATGATTGATTTTGGTTATTCATATTTGTATTGGTAGAATTGATGATCATGTTTGAGTAGTTGTTTAGTTAGGGATTTGGTGAAGCTTATGATGTAATGAATTGATGTAAATTGGGGATAATTGATGGAGTTGATGATGTGATTAAACTTGGTTGATTGATCATGTGCATGTGTGTGATTAATTAGAGAGTAGCTAACTTTGATTATTGCACTAGATTGCATTGTAAGTTCACATTGATACGGACCATTGATTTGTGGCTTGCATTTACACGATTGAGGTGTCTTGTGATGTTTCCTAGCTAGAGTTTATCGTAGTTGACGCTAGTTAGACCTCTAGGAGAATAGCTTGACATGCTCTTTTGGTTGCATGATTGATTTTCCCTCACATTGCTTGACTTAGTCGACTTTCCGTTCCAATTTGCATCGTTCATTGCCATTATTTGCAGAACCTAATCCCTAGCTCTTATATTTGTTTGGTTTATTCGTTTTAGTAGTTGTTAGAGTCACCTTTTATCTCTTGTCTTCGACCTAGCTTAGGCATATAATTGGAAGCACTTAGGCATTACCGTTCCTTTGGGTTCGACCCTTGACTTACCTCTATACTTGTATTTAGGTTTGTTGAGTGTTTATAAATTTTATTTGGCTTAGGGAGAATTAGCCCAACGACCTAGTTTTCCCCACGTCAAGCTTCTCTTACTAAGAGGATTCACCCGCCTGATATCTGTCTTTATGATCCCCAGTTACGGCAGACGTTTGGCGGATACCAAAGCGGACCAGTACTCAAACAAGAAATGTCCCACTACTCATGGTCAAAGGAAAAGAGTTCCGATAGTAATAATGAGAAAATACTTATGACAAATTTTAAATCTCTTAAAGTATTCTCATAGGTCGATCCAGTATGGTTCTGACCAATACCTGTGCAAATGCTTTATATCCTCATAGCACAAGAAAAGGTGCTATAAATCATACTACACACTAATCTCTAATGGTCATTAATCGTCCACAAAATATGACCTTGATTAGGGATAATTTTCGATTAAAAGATTCAATGTTCACTTAATAGGTGTTTCTTTATCCAAGCCATTGACTTAATACCTGTAGACACCTAAAAATGTCTCCCCAAAACCAAACCCGATGATGAACAACCTTTTACCACCATTTATTGGTCGGGTTAAGTATGTAATCTTTAGAGTGCTTAAATCCACGTTCATTCCCAATACATTTCATAAACCAACCCAATTACTAACCCATTTCACCAAACCATAACTTATTTTCCTCTTTTCGTGCCTTTAAGCCCAAATAATTTATTTCGTGTCCTTTTTATGGCCAAAATACTAAACTCGGTCTAAACCGAACCTAAGCCAACCTTACCTACGACCCAATGATTATGTGGAGGGTCCAAAAGATTTAATCTCATTCCTAAACAAATTAGGATTAATTATAAGCTTCTATAAGCTTCTAAAAGATTTAAATTATCCTTTTTGAAAAGATAAGATTAAAGCATTTGAAATTGAATAAAACTTTTCTTTTTGAAAGTCCTAATTCTATTCGAATTGAAAGACGTTCAAAGATTGTCAGATATTATTTTTGTGATTCATAGTTTTTATCTAATCTAACATGGTTGGATAGATCTTGAAATTATCTTTCAATGATATATTATAATATTAATTCCGAGCTATAAAGATAACGATATGATTGAAATACGAAACTCTATCCAAAACTAACACCGTCCCACTATTTCGGCCATATCTTTTATTCTACAAAATATTTTAATCTGATCCTAATTTGGTTAGAAAGTAGACTTCAAGAGATTTCCAACGATATCTTATTCATCTTATTCCGATTTTTTGGATCAAAAGATATGGTAAAAACAAAAACCGCAAAAGCAGCTGTCTATCGCAAGAGTTTTATCCAATTCGAATTCTTATCTTTTCTTGATTCGACCCCTCTTTTTTCCCTATAAATAGAGGTCATATCTCCCCTTTTTCAATCATCAACAAGCTTGATCATTAAATCATTCTCTCTTCCTCTCTTCTACACCAAAAATCATTCTCTCTCCCTACACCAAAAATAATTCTCTTCTCCCTCTTTAGCCTAAATTCTAGCCACCCTATTCTCTCATTTTATATCCCTTAAGCACTCTAAGAAGTCTATACAATACCCGAAGTTCTATACTTAAACCAAGGCGTGAAAGGTAGAATTAACTGAGGGTTTGGACCAAATCAACTCTACTTTTATTTAATTTAATTCTTTCAATTTGATTTATTTTTGTTAAAGTTACTAACAAGTATTCATGATGTAGCAATTTTAAGGAGCGCACGTAATGTGAGTAATTAATTAATTTAATTACTTATTTTATTTTCTTATTGCTAGTATCATGATTAGGATTATTATTATTTGATTTGACTAACGTTATTATTGTTGAATTGCTTCCAATATTAATGGTTATTCTATTATTATTTATGATCACCATATTCCTGTCAAAAAAAAATGATCACCATATTGCATGTTAAAGGGAATATGTAATTGAAAATCACGCCTAATATGATAATTTGGACAACCGGTTTAGGTTCCTTTTTAATCTTGTTGTTTAATCAAGTGATCACCAATATTTTAAAATAATGTGTGCATTAATATTCAACCAATTTAGCTTAATAATAGTTTGGAGCGAATTGAATATTTTGTTTGTATGCCTTTGAGATTACACGAATACTTTTCACTAAAAGAATCGAGTAGAGGCCAATACGGGCGAATGTGACTCTATGACTCACTTCGTACCATCATCCCCGATCTTCCTTTCGTGGTTCCGAACCATATGGAGTTAGTAATCTCATGGATTATGAATGGGGTGTAACCTTCACGGGTCAATCGTTGTTGCCTTTCGTTGTCCCTTTTCGTGGTTGCCTTTTATGATCCGTGAACGGTTTACAAGTTCCTTAAAAACTTGTTAGCGGCTCCCTACTTTCCTTGTCCCTAATTTTATATGTCAATTCCCACTTCCTATGAGTGCCAAGCATATTCACCACCATGCTTTTAACATAGATGCACTTCATTGCATCATTCGTGACAATATGCTTATGTGAGAATATTTTTATTTTATTTTTTCTTCTCTTTTTTTTTCTATTATCAAACCTTTTTTTTTTATTCCCGTATCCTGCATAAGTGTCAAATTGTTTTGGTCATAGCCGGAGTTCTAGAAAGAGTTACGTGTCGTGTCACCTATGGATCTGTAGCACCGAGTTTTATCTTTTATGTGGCGTTGTTTTTGCCAAAATCAGAGTTACAGAACAAAAGTTATAATTGATATACTACAGTCTGTCCAATTTAGGTGTCTTTTTAGTGTGCAACGTTTTTTTTTTCTTTCGTGTCAAGCTAGTCTTAGCCGAGTCCTTTAATCTGTGTCAACTCGTATAACATAGGATTATAGATTTTTATTTATTTATACCCATGAGTCCTAACTCTTCTAGAATTCCACTCGTCTTCCTAGTTTCTTGTAATTATTGTGCTAACCTTAACATGTGTTCTTTGTCTTTGATTGTGGTTGATCTTATTTATGACTAGCGATTGCCAATGGACCGTTTTCACCTAGTAAATAGCATAAACATTAAAATTGGACTAAATTAATCAAGTTAGTTTGTCTTTTAGTCTTCCGTGCTATTTAGTCATTGGGTCTTTTGTTTTTTCACAACGTCCTCATGTCTAGCCATGCGATCATACCACGAGTCTTAATAAACTCACCAAATCACACATGTTGAGTATTGCACACACTTTGTCTTGAGTCATGCACCATGTCGTTTATGATCGTATACAAGGACCATGCATGCGTCGTTTTCCGTCGTAATAGGAATGAGTGGAGTATTTCCCATTGGTTTTGAAAATTCTTTCATCTACTCTTCTTTCCAATCCAAGTATTGAGTCAATGCATTAAGTGAGCTCATTTTGTGCCATAGTACTTGTAGGGAATATTTCAAGCATTATGATCCCAAACTTGAACCCCACTGTGATCATACACTTAAGTATGGTGGCGTTCCAAAGGGAAAGAAAAGAGAGAAAAAGAGTCGCCAACAAGTTTTATGAACTTGTAAACCCAAAACACAATCCAAAAGGACCATCAACTCCATAAGGTCTTGAATCAAACAGGGTTCGGGGATGAGGGTACGAATCCAATCTACAAAAGAAAGGACCCGCCCTATAAAATAGGCCTCTACTTTGTTCTGCTCGTATTCATGCGCGCTTTTCGAATAACATACAACCATTATATTAATCCTACCCTGTTTATCTATGTTGGTTGAAATTAAATCACATTAGCCTAAACGAAATTAATAATTATCTTATTAAGCAAGATTTCAAGTACAAATTCCCTTAAACAATCATAAAAGGTGTAATCAAGCAATAACAATATAAAATATATCGAGCAACATAATAATAAATCAATAAATAATAATGATGATAATAGCATGATAAGGCATAATAAAGCTTAATAATAATAGCAAGATCCTAGGCATGATACTAACAAGATTAATAACAACTCCTAGCATGTCACTAAACAATAAAGATCAAAGCTTTAAACCTAACATGGTACTAACATGCTAACATGATATTAGAAAAGATTAAAAGCACCCTAAACATGATACTAGAAAGCATAAAATAAAATCCTAACATGATACTAGGAATCATAAAACAATAATAAGCATGCTTTCTACATTGTTAATAAAATAGGGAGTAAGCTAATCTACTTACTTTGAAGCCTCGTACCTCTTCCTAATAAAAAAATGCACAAGTTAGTAAACTTCAATGAAAATAATAAAGAATAATTAAAGAACTAAATTAAAATCAAATTAAATAAAGTTTTGACTAGATTTGGACCAAACCCTCAGAAAATATCAAACCTTGCACGTCTAGGGCGAAGGCAACTTCGAACTTAGCTAAGAGATTCTAAGTCTTGTGAATGCGGAATTGTGTTTTGTAAAAAGGTTGGTTTAGAAAGAGAGAGAGAGAGATTAAGAATTAAGTAATTCTTGATGAGAGTGGATTGTTGATGAAAGTTGATGGAGAGAATTGATTGTTGATGAGAATTGATGAATGGAAGTAGAGATTCGGGACCCTATTTATAAGGAAAATAGTTTGGAAAAATACAGAATTTGATAAGGAATAAAACTACACGCTGTCGCCAGGAATCGACTCTGTCGCGACGCGACAGGGTCTGTCGCGAGGCGACAGACTTGTCGTTTGGCGACAACCTGTATTAGCGCGTTTTTTTCACGCGTAATCCGATCTTTAATCAACTTGATCTACGGAATCCGTACAGAAGATAAAATACGTACTTTTAAGATAATAATAATAATAAAATAATGTTTTATTCCAAATAAAAGTCTATTTAAAATAAATAATTATTAAATCTAATAATATTATAATTAAAAAGAACCTTCTCAAAACTTCTAGAAAATTATAATTAATCCTAATGATTTTAGGAATAATAATAATTAATATTGGGCCCTTCTCTAGATCATTGGGCCGTATGTAAATAATTAACCGGGCCCAGTTTAGTATTTTGGCCATAACTTCCTCCATATTCATCGGAATTGGGCTTAAATTATAATATATCGTTGGAAAGGTCTCTTCGAGCCCCATCCAACTACACTGTTATTGGACCTTAATTATGGACCAAACTAAACTGGTTTGGCTATTTTTAAACAAATAGAGTTATTTTCAAAAACAGAGAGAAGAGAATTTTAATAAAACTAAACCGCAACACTTGACTTTCAACCACTTTCACCTCATTCGATTATGGTTCGACGTGAAAGGCATTCATCACTGGGTTTGGTTTTGGGGAGACACAAATGGGTGTCTACAGAAGCCCCCACTTTGACTGAGTTTGGAGAAACGAATGTTTCGAAAACAAAAGTCAAAGTATCGAGAGGGACGGAGAATGATTCAAAACATTTTGCGATTCCAAATCATTCTTATGACGCCGATACCTGTAAAACAATCATTAGTTAAACAGATAAAAGAGTTAAGAAACGCGTATCTTGCACCGTCGAGCACACGTCTCTGAACGTAACCATTTTTGTTGCATTTGTTGTTTATGGCAACCTCCACAATATCTCGTGAACGCCATCATTGACGATAACCATATGTCGTCATCTTCAATATTCTTGGTGCCAGTCCTCCACAGTATTTCGGGAACATCGTCGAAAATAACTGTATGTCGTCATCTTCAGGGTTGTGGTCGTACGTCGCCACGGCAGTGCATCGCCGCTATAGACAATCTTCTCTTTACCTTGAGGGACCGTCGAAGTTGACCTTACTTCGCCATCTCCAAGATTTGTGACATTACCTTGCCACGGCGGTACTTCGTCACTAGACAACTCCTCTCTATATTGGGATATCGCCAAAGAATCATTCTATATATTGACCCTTAAAGTATTACTGTTATTATTTTTTTTGTGCCAATGCTTCGGTGCTTTTGTCTTTGTAAACCATTATTTCGGTGCCTTGTTATGAGCCAATATTTAGGCGCTTTTAAGCTAAGTGAGACGATCTTTCATCAAGTCGATCACTTAATGCAACTGCAATCAAGATGACTAAATCATGTCAATTTTGCTTAAAGGGGCTAACTGGCGTACCAAGGAACCCAAACTGCTAAAATAGGCCCACAAAGTCATAATAATGGACCTAGAATCCTGTCGCCGCTCCAGCGCTGGCCAGAGACACCTGTCGCGAGAATTTTCTCCTGTCGCCTCGCGACAATTCTGTCGTTTGTTGACATAATCGGGGTTTTAAACCCGTCTTCTTCTTCTTTCTCATTTCGCTACTCTGCTTCTCATATTTCGGGAAACTTCAATTTACTCGTTCTAGCTCATTTGTCAACCCAATTCGCTCAAACTTGTTGCAAATCGAAGCTTTTCTCATCTATTTTCCCGATCTATGTAAGTTTTGCTCAAACTCTACTCGGTTTTTGACAAATTATGCGTTCTTGCTCGTGAATTTTCGAAAATTTCGAAAATGTTCTTGCTTAATTTGCTTTGTTCGTTAAATTTTATGCCTTGAATTTGTTTAATTATGTCTTTATATTACCTAGGGAGTATTTTGAGACTTGTTTGACTCAATTGGGTGAAGAAACGAACGATTCACCATTGTTGGACCTCTTGAGGTCGTGAAGAACAATGTGGGTCGTTCTTTACATTTTTACTGCTTTTGCTTGTACAATTTGTCACAATATTCATCGTATGTTTGCAAGGAATTGTTCATTTGCTTGAAAAATGCTTTATGCTTAGTTGAATTTTTGCTCTGTTTTAGTACTACGTACTCTGTTTTGCGAACATAGTATCATGCGGCCTAGGCGAACCTTAGATACTGTAGAGCCTTAAAAGTGATTACTTTTATATACTTTAGCATGGCTAGACAACGTGGTTCTGGTTCTCGGTCGAGAGACACGCGTCGAGAGGACGAGCCCACCAGTGAGGGCGAGGACGTGCCATCTACTTCCAGGCTGGGTCTCATGCCGGATTGGGACGAGCGCACCCTGTTCCATGCGCCGGTTCACCATCTGTCGGAGAGAGTCCGACGAGGTCTTGCGAGCGGGAGGACCCATAGCCACGGCTCGGGTAACTCCACCGTCATTTCTTTGTACGAAAACTTCATCAGTCGTGATAAGGGTCTTCGTCGTCTTTGGGAGTCATGTGGGTTGACTCCTCTTCTACAGGCCACCCGGGCCATGTTTTCATACGATGGGGGTAACCTCGTCGTCCGTGCTTTGGTGAAGTTCTTTTGGGACACCACCAACACCTTCCACTTTCCCTGGGGTGAGATGACGGTCACTCCAGCTGACTTCAGCCTCATTACGGGGCTAGAGTTCAAGTCTACTCCTCTGCCGTTTTACGCTGGTGTTACCGTCTCTTCACCGGAGGTTCAGGAGTTGTTGGGGCCGATCGTTGTTCCGGCCCACGCTGAGGCTCAGTCGGGACAGCTGAGTTCCCGATGCATTCGTCGCTGCACACTAGCTGCAGTTTTTGAGGATGATGCCACCACCCGAGAGCAGCGGGTGCGCATCTTTGTGCTGATTCTGTTGTCAGGGACATTTTGACCTGATCGAGGTAGTAGAGTACTTCTTTACTACCTTTCCGCCGTTCGCGACCTTCACTTGGTCGGAACATATGACTGGGCCAGCATGGCCTACGCAGACTTTCTACTGGGCTTGTGGCGTTCTTGTCGTCACAAGGCCTTGTCTAGAGAGGTGGCCCTTTCCAGCTTCTGGAGGGTCGTAGAGGTACATCTCTTTTCTTTTTTGAGGTTTAACTCTAGATTTAGAAACATAACCATTACTGACTTTTGCCCTTTCATACAGATCTTAATCTACGAGTACTTCCCTTCTCTTGCGCCTGCAAGGCCTTCTCCTCGCGTGCTCCCCATTGCTGCTAGTTGGGGAGGCCGCAAAGGTCCGCAGGAGGTACTACGCATTCGAGAGATGATCCTCTCGGTAGGTTTCTATAACTTATACTTTTCTTTTATAAGCTTTTGGTATTAGTGCCTTATATAGTGATTCTTGCAGGAGCCCAGCCCGGTCTATCGACCTTGGGCTACTTTTCCTATTCTTGCGCTGGCGGCGCAGTACACTGCTGAGCGTTGTTACTTTCTGGGGACGTACGACGTGGTGGTCTACCTAGGGGAGAGGGTAGCCATCCAGCATTCCTCAGATGTTTTTGTGGTTCCTGCTCCTCCACCTCGGCATATGTTCCACGATGCCCTGCAGCGGGATCGTGCTAGTGCATCTACTCGGGGTACTCCTTGGAGGTCCTACGTTCTCCTCGAGCAGAGCTATGAGCAGGACCTGCTACCGTTGCTAGCGCCGGCTCTTGTCCTTTCAGAGGAGGGAGCGGTATGCTTTTATTCATTTGATTTATTTTTCTTTAGGTAGCCCTCAAGTATTTTCCTAACCTTTTATTCTTACCAGGCCGGTCCTAGGGAGTTCATTCCCCCGAGGATGTCCATACGTTACCAGGGCATGTATGGGCCGATCGAGGAGCTCATTCCACCAGCTCCAGAGGGGGAGCAGTTTGTGGAGCGTTCCATTCCTCGTCACCAGACTCGAGTAAGTAACACCTCAGATCTTACTTTATATTTGCTTCGTAATTGTTATTGACTTGGTTACTTTGGCAGTTTTCTCGCGAGGTGGTGACAGATATGGCTAGGTGCATAGACGCCTTTCGCAGCCAGCTCGTGAGGTTGCGGAACCGTGCTACCCGTCGTAGCAACAACGCTGAGGAGGTATTATTTCTTTACATTTAGCATCTTTGTCTTGTTTTTTCATTTGCATTGGCTAACTTTGATTTACTTTTGCAGGGGCACCCTATTCCTTCTCCACGCACTCAATCGAGACCCGAGCCTAGGAGAGAGACTACTAGGTCTGACTCGAGGCGTCACCGGACTACTTCCGGTGGTCGGGGTGGTCGTTCTGAGGCCGTCGCTGTAGAGGACTCGACGTCATATCCTGAGGATGCTCCGACTGGGCTGACCATTCGAGGTGGGATGGGTGGTGGATGTACGAGTTTGGCTCGTCGTCGCAGCAGCCTTTGCAGCCCCAGCCTCTTTCTGTCGGGTACCAGGGTGAGGTTAGGTGGCCTGGCCCTGAGTTGCAGTTTGCACCGCCAGGTGGTTCACGGGACGGTGATGGACATACTCCACGGAGTAGGACTTTCTTTGATACATTTGGTGTCCCTCACGATTTGCGACCTCCGGCACCGTAGTTGTACCTGTATTTTATTTATTTTGACTTTTGTAGGACTTTGTCTATTTTATTTACATGACTTATGTATTAGACACTTTGTATATATATGCACTTATTATTTATTAAACACTTTATCTCTTATTTTATTTGTTATTTTTATTGTGCATGTGAGTGTGTGAGAAAGCGTAATTTTTGCGCAAAATTTCCGTCATTTTTAATATTAGTGGAGGGTACCGACTCTCTCCCCCAAAAAAGAAAAATGAAAAAGTGAAGGAAAAAAAGTATAATTTATTAAAAATAAGCCTAAAATTAATTAAGCTTAAAAAATAATAATAATAATAATAATAATAATAATAATAATAAGAATAAGAATAAGAATAATAATAATAATAATAATAACAATAATAACAATAATAATAATAAGGGTAAAAAAAGGTGTATGGATAAGAAAGGGGAAAATAATAAGTCAAGTCAAAATCGAATTCGAGCAAGTAAAAACATGGTTTCCAACGCGTAACAGGTGTCGCTGCTAAGAAAATACTGGCGCCACGTAATTAAACCTGTCGCCACGCGACAGACTTGTCGCTTGGCGACAGAGTCACTTTTTCTATTTCTCACAGGAGTTGAATTCTGCCGTGAAAAAAGCTTATAAATAGCCCCCGAATCCTTCATTTTCTGCATAATTTAACCAGTTTATTAATTATTTAATTAACTAGTAATCATGCCTTTAGCTAAAAGAACCTTTTGTGGATACATGAATGAGTGGTGTCGTCTTTTAACTTTTAAAGAGAAAAAAGCATTAGACGCTTTCCGTATGGGGGGATATGTATGGTGTAAAGGGGGTGAGTCTTGACATGGACTTTATTTACTCTGCCATAGACTATTGGGATATTAATACTCACTGTTTTCACTTTACCGGAAGAATTTGGAGCCATTATAGGCTATTATTCCACAGATCTTGCGGTAATGCCTAGAGTAAGTGATTATTATTATAAAGATTTCGAATGCTTCTTTGATCTAAGGGGTATTGGTTTAAAAAATATAGTGCATGGAAATGTAGTTGATTTGACAGAATTTGCACATTATTATTATGACAATCCTAACCTTGCATTTCGTGTCCATAAGAGAAGAGCTTTCCTCTTTTGCATGTTTAGCCAACTTCTTTTAATTAGTGGTAGAGATAATGAAGGCCAAGCGATAATCATATCTGTTATAGAACAAGTTGAATCCGGGAGAAACCCAATGCCGCTAATTGTTGGAGAGACCATGATGTGGTTAGATGCATTGAGAAAGAATCCAAAAGCACCTTTTCGAGGTTCTCCAATTTCATTACATGTATAAAATAATACTATTCTTAATTACAAGAAATTAAAAATATCTTTACACTGTAATACTAATTAAATGTATGCTTTACAGATATGGCTCATGGAGAGATTAAAATTTATTAATCCTCCTGATGATATACACAAATACACTCCCAATTGCATTGTCCGGCGAAAGAAACGATTCTTGAAGATAGGTCGCCGGGAATGGAGCAAGGTGTTTGCTGCTGGTGATTTTACCATAAACTGGTTCATCCCTTGGTGGAGGATTGAGAAGATGGTTGGTTGTAATAGCCAAGCATACTATCGTCTCCCGAATTTATAAAAATTGACCTTTTATTTTCCTTGTAGAGTTAAGAGACAATATGGTCTTGCACAAACCATCCCTACAGGAGATCTCCGCCGTCCTTATGAATTTCCTGTGACACAAGAGGTTGAGCGCTTTGACAAATATTGGAGTGGTAGGCCCTTATGGGAGGTGATTTCCCACAGGGATCCACCTTGTTTGTGAAACAATGTGAAACAATGGCTTGATGGAAAATTTTAGAAATCCCAAGTCAAGGTTGAGAAGACCGATGTGAAGAATCGTCAAGGAGACAAAAAGGTCCCTGCTAAGGAACACCTAGGGGAAAGGAGCGAATTCAAAACTCCTATTATGCCGAAGAAGAAAAGTTTTAAGAAAGACAAAGGAAAAAGGAAAGTTGACTCTATGGAAAAGAAAGCTTGGGTAGAGAAGAAACACGGGGTTTTAGCGGAAGGGGAAACTATCTATACTAAAATAGAGTGTAGATCTTCTAATGGATGTCTCCTAGCAAAGGTTATGGATCAAGAGGAAGAGAATGCGGACAAAAATTGGAAAAGAATTAAGAAAGAGAAAAAAGATTAGAGCATTGCTTTTCCTTTGATTTATTAGACAAAGTTAATTTGTTTTAGTTAATTTTTTCAGCTTTTATTTTATCAATAATGTAATTTCTTTATTAATTAATAAAATTTCAGCTTTTGTTTAAATTAACTTTACATTTAAAGCAATGAAAACAATTACAACATTTATTTTTCGGAGAATTAATTCGAGTACGGAAGTCGAATAAATTTCCAGAATACACAAACTTTGCCCAGACACTCGCAGAAACCTGGCGCTGCTATCCGAATTATTGTCGCTGTCAAATTGGCTCTGTCGCCTGGCGACAGAGTTCTTCTTCTGGCGCCAGTCTTGAAATTTTGCAGACATGTATCTTTTATCTCTAGGATACATAATTTTGAAAAATTAAAGTGGCCGCACCCTGTCGGGGTTGCCTACGTATCCTTTGTTTAAGGAATCAGGCCAAACGTAGCTCTCTTGAGTGTTTTACTCAAGTAATTATGGGTAGTATTTCTTAAGTTGGTCAAAGTTTGTCATGTTTGAAAATTCATTACCATCCATGTCAGTTTACTTAGCCGCGCCTCCTGACAGGATTGTTTTAACAATGTATGGTCCGGACCAATTAGGCCTAAATTTGCCTCTTGGGTCCAAAACATTTTTTCTTAATGCTTTTAATACCAAGTCCCCAACCTTGATATTTCTAGACTTGACCTTCTTATTGAAATGTCTAGCCATGCGGGTTTGATAGCATTGGGTGTGATGTAGAGCCTCTAGTCGTTTTTCATCGAGTAGAATTAACTTTTCATACCGTGCTCTAGTCCATTCGACTTAATCAAGTTTACATTCTAACGCTATGCGTAGAGAAGGTATTTCTAACTCTACAGGTTGTACGGCATCCATTCCATATACTAGGTTGAATGGCGTATTTCCTGTTGATGTTCGGATTGACGTGCGATAACCCTACAGTGCGAGGTGAAGTTTTTTAGGCCAATCTTTATAATTTTCAGTCATTTTTTCAATAATTGTCTTTAAATTTTTATTAGCGGCCTCAACTGCTCCGTTTGCTTGAGGTCTATAAGGGGAAGAATGATGATGTTGAATACCATACTTTTGTAGCAATTATTCACATTCGGCTTGAAAGTGAGTTCCATTGTCACTTATCATTTCATGTGGGACTCCATATCGACAAATTATGTTTCTTTCGATAAAGAGTGCTACATGTTTGGCGGTGAGTTTAGCATATGATTGTGCTTCTACCCACTTTGTGAAGTAATCTGTTGCGACTAAGATGTATTCATGACCTCCTGTTCCGGGAGGTGTGATTTTTCCAATTATGTCGATTTCCCATGTAGAGAAAGGCCATGGTGAAGTGTAGGTGTAGAGGACAGATGGTGGGACATGTTGCAAATTTGCATAAATTTGGCATTTGGGACATCTTTTTACATATTGATGACAATCCTTATTCATGGTACTCCAATAATACCCTTCTCGCAGTATCTTTTGGACTAGCATTTTGCCATTAACATGTGTTCCACATATCCCTTCGTGGACTACTCTCATAGCTCTTTGAGCATCTTTTTTGCCTACACATAATAAAGCTCGACCTTTAGGTACCCTTTTGTGTAATTCATTTCCTATGAGTACAAACTGGGAAGCTAAAAGCCTTAATGCTCTTTTTGCTCTTTTGTCAACATGAGGAGGATATTCTCCTTTGGTGACATAATTTAGTATATCTATAAACCATGGTTCTTCTTCATGTTCTTCCTCTTGAATCTCTTCATCGTCTTCTATAGCTTAAATGTATGATGGTTTATGCCTTTTTTCTATGGTTAAAGGCATTTGCTCAATTTCCTTAGGAATCCTAACCATTGAGGCTAGTCTTGCCAAGGCATCGGCAAATTGGTTTTCCTCTCTAGGTAGATAAGTGTATACCACCTTTTCCAACTGATCAGTGAGGGTTTCCAAATATGTTTGATAGGGGGCTAAGCTTTCACTCCTAACCTTCCATCTCTTTGAGATTTGATTAATGATTAATGAAGAATCTCCAAATATCCGGAGTTTCTTTACTCCTAAGGCTAAAGCAGTTTCGAGGCCTACCACGCATGCTTCATATTCGGCTGCGTTATTGGTAACGTCGAAATCTAACTTAATGGATATAGGAACATGCTCTTCTTTAGGTGATACTAGTAAGACTCCTACGCCGCATCCCTGTTGGTTTGAGGCTCCATCAAAATATAAAGTCCATGTATCATCCTCTGTCATCATTAAACTTTCATCTGGGAATTCATTTTCTTCAAAGGGTGTCGAATCTTCTATTGGGAAATCTGCCAGAAAATCCGAGACCACTGACCCTTTGATTGCCTTTTGTGGCATGAACCTTATATCAAATTGGGCCAAATTCACTATCCACCTTGAGATACGCCCGTTAAGTGTAGATCTTTCGAATAGGTATTTAAAAGGATCCATTCGTGAGACTACGTAAACGGAATGTACAAGCATGTAATGTCTTAACTTAGTTGTGGCCCACACCAATGTGAGGCACAACTTTTCCAATGGTGTACAGCGTGTCTCATACTCGAGCATTTTCTTACTTAGGTAGTAAATAGCATTTTCTTTATTTTCTACCTCTTGTGCAAGCATGGCTCCCATTGTTTCTTTTGTGACGGTCAAGTATAACCTTAGGGGTATTCCAGGGAGTGCTAGAGCTAATACGGGATGATTCGAGAGATAGGCTTTGATCTTTTCCAAGGCTTTTTGGCACTCATCGTCCCATATAATTGGTACATTCTTCTTAAGCTTCTTGAATATTTGTTCACATATCATGGTTAGCTTGGATATGAACCTACTTATGTATTGCAACCGGCCAATGAATCCTCGAATTTGCTTTTCGGTTTTAAGCGGTGGCATGGACATGATTGCCTTGATTTTGGTGGGGTCTATTTCTATCCCTCTAGAACTTATGACATATCCCAAAAGTTTTCCTGAGGTAACTCCGAAAGTCCGAAAGTATCCAATTTAGGGAGGCCAGGTAATCCCATATGTTTAGATATCCCTTTCTTCTTTCCTAGAGTCATTCCAGGAAAGTGTCCTTGTTTTCTTAAAATAGCACTAGTTGTCATATTTTAGTGGAGGTCGTAATGAAGAGGGGTCCTTTCATCTTCCTCTATTAAGGAGACCTCTTCGCTAAAGCCCCACAAATCTTCATCATTTTCATCGTGCTCTACATTGATTAGTGAATTTTCCACCGTTTTGATTCTCATGGATGAAGCATCGATGGTGATTGGAATTCCTCCAAATATGGCTTTCACTTGTTGATGAAGAGATTAAGGGACGGCCTTTAGATCATGAAGCCAAGGGCGTCCCAATAGCAAGTTAAAAGATGCCTTAATATCTACTACTTGGAATGTGGTGGCATGTTCAATTGCACCTGCCGTTATGTTCATGGTGATTGTTCCTAATGCTTGACGGCGTGAGTTATCATAAGCTCTTGTCCCTTGAGTTGATGGGGATAAATCCTCATCTCTTATTTCTTGCGGTTCTAAGCGGGCAAACATTAATTGCTGAACCATTATCCACAAGAGTCATAGGAACATTCATCCTTTTACATATTACTGTGAGGTTTAGAGCTTTATTGTGTTTGTCACCTTCCGGTGGTAAATCCTTATCCGAAAAGGTGACCAAGTTGATTGGACTTGGAAGATCACTCGTGAGGAAGTTAGCAAGTCCCTCAAGAGTGGTGTCCGAATCTATGCCTACTTTAGACAAGGCATCCATGACTGCAACTCTATGCTCTCGAGATGTGGTTAAGAGCTTCCATACGTTCATTTCAACCTTAGTCTTTTTTAGCTGTTTGACAACATCGTTCTCTTCTATGATAGGTATGGGAATTTTCTGGATAGCGGGCATAGGTTGTGTTAAAATGGGAGGTTATATTCTCCCGGACCTGGTGAGGACATCTATTGGCGAATCTTCCTCGTCCTAAATGTCACTTACTGGGTATATTGTTGATAGAGGAGTCTCTTCGATATCTTTGAGGTAGACATCCTCATCATCACTGTCCCAGACTCCATTGATCGTAGCATCTTGTGGAAGTTGAACCAGTTTCTTTTCATCAATCAAACGTTGAACCAAATCTTTGAACTTGAAGCAGTTCTCTATTGTATGTCCCGCTGATTGATGGTATGAAATATAGTATTTGTCCATCCTTTTTAGTGACTCAAATGGTCTCGGTTCGAGAGGTTGAATTTTATCATTCTCGGATAGCATTTTAAACATATTAGCGTATGTAGGCGTCGCTCGAAGTGCGCCTACGTAAAAGCATGGTGTGAATATGCTTGGCACTCATAGGAAGTGGGAATTGACATATACGATTAGGGACACGATTAGGGACAAGGAAAGTAGGGAGCCGCCAACAAGTTTTTAAGGAACTTGTAAACCGTTCACGGATCATTTAAGGCAACCACGATTAAGGGACAACGATAGGCAACAACGATTGACCCGTGAAGGTTACACCCCATTCATAATCCATGAGATTACTAACTCCATATGGTTCGGAACCACGAAAGGAGGATCGGGGATGATGGTACGAAGTGAGTCATGGAGTCACATTCGCCCGTATTGGCCTCTACTCGATTCTTATTGTGAAAAGTATTCCTGTGATCTCAAAGGCATACAAACAAAAATCAAATTCGCTCCAAACTATTATTATGCTAAATTGGTTTAATATTAATGCAACACATAATTCTAATATATTAGTGACCACTTCAATTAAACAACAAGATTAAAAAGGAACCTAAACCGGTTGTCCAAATTATCTTATTAGTCGTGATTTTCAATTACATATTCCCTTTAAACATGCAATATGGTGATCATAAATAATAATAGAATAAACATTAATATTGGAAGCAATATAGCAATAATTCCAACAATATAAAACCGTTAGAATAATAATAGAAATAAAAGGAACATGATTCTTACTTTGATTTTGCTTGCTTGCTACTATAAAAACAATAAACGCGTTAGTAACTTCAAGGAAAATAAATAAACAATAATTAAAATGAAATTAAATTAAAGTAAATGAGAATTAATTTGGGGCCAAACCCTCAAACAGTTCTACCTTTCACACCGTGGCTTAAGGACAGAACCCCGGGTAAAGTATGGACTCCTTGGAGTACTTAAGGAAGGTATTTTGAAAGAGAAGGGTAGGCTAGTGTTTAGGCTAGAGCATAGAAGAGAAAATGAGAGATTATTTGATGCCCCGTACATCAGAAATGAGGGGTTATTTATAGGGAAAATGTGCTGAGGGAGCACACGGAACCCTAAAATGAAAGAAACCCTAAAACAGTATCCCGTGACACGGCAAACTGTACCGTGACACGGTACATAATACCGTCAGACGGGAGAAATTCCCGTGACACGGTGCACTTTTGTGTGACACGGGATATATTTAACACACGGGGGAAGAAAACGCGTTAGGGTTTACGCGGAAGGAACACGTACTGTACCCGTGTCACATCACATCTCCCGTGACACGGGAAACTTTGCCGTCAGACGGGAATTTTTCCCGTGGCGCGGGATTCTGTGCCGTGACACGGGACAGTTTTGTCCTTTTTCCGTCTAAATTCATTTTTAACCCTAATTTTAATCAGCATTTTTAGGTGCCGATTGATAATTTCGGGCCATTTTTCTGATTTATTAAAATTGGGCTAAAATAATAAATAATTAAAAAGAGATAAATAAAAGGTTTGGGCCAAAATTAAAACTATGCTTTTACCAAACATCAAGACTGATCCACGGGCTATTCAAAAATACGAATTTAATTAAATATGAATATGATTTTTAAGCACTCTCGGGATTAAATACTAAACCCGACCAATAGTGGCAGTGAAAGGTTGTTCATCATCGGGTTTGGTTTTGGGGAGACATTTTTAGGTGTCTACAGCGTATGACGTCACAATTGGGGTATAACATTTGTTATTTTTCTTGGGAGTGTCAATTACTTGAAGAGAAAAGGGTTTCTTCTCTTTGGGTTGAGGTCTACTCTTGAGTAACTCATTTTTCTCTCTTAAAGCCTCATAAGTTTGGAACAACAACTTGTACATTTATGACAATATTAATGTTAACACATAAACGTCTTGCTTAGTTGCAGGTTCTTGGTCATGAGATTCGAGAGCATCTTCGAAGATTTCTTCTTCAATGGTCTCGATAGGCTCTATGAGGCTAGATGGGTCCACTTGATTGTCTTCGTCAGAAATAGCCAGGGAATCCGACAGCGGTGCGGTGTTGATGCTTGGCTTCTTGCTTGCAGGGGGCAATAAGAGCTTGTTACTATCGATCAAGTCTTGAATGGCTTCCTTTAGCCTCCAACAATTTTCCGTAGGATGGCCCCTGCCTTGGTGATATTTACAATGTGCATTTGGGTTCCAGCTAGCCGTTCTCCTTTCGACAGGTGGGTCCCCAAATGGTCCAATGGGAGTTATAAGACCTTTTGCGTGTAAGCGGTCAAATGCGGTGTCATAACTCATACCAATAGGAGTATAGTTCTTCCTAAATGGTTTCTTTTGTCCTTGATTGTTATTCATTGCTAGGACTTCATTTAGATTAAAGGTGCTAACATTGTTTGAGTGGGTGCATTTAGATGAAGAAGGATTGTCGTTCTTCTTATTTTTCCAGCCACTATTTGAGTTGTTGTTAACAGGTTTTTGTTTAGCGAGGTCATCTTCAATATTAATACCAATATCATAGACGACCTTAAAGGTATTTAGATTGCTTTGGTACCTAAGATGTTTAGAATATTTTTCTTGGAGGTTCTTGATGAACATCCTGACAGATTCTTTTTCACTAGGTACTTTAACCATTTTTGCAGTAGTTTCCCTCCATTTATTAAAGAAGGAAGTGAAACCTTCATTTTCTTTTTGCTTTAGAATTTCTAACTCTCTATGATCAGTTTTGATTTGTATATTGCATTTATATCTTTCAATGAAAGCACTTACAATAGACTCCCAACTAGAGGTCTTTTCTTTATCAACTGAAAAGTACCACTGTTGACATACAGCTTCTAAAGACAAAGAAAATACAGAGTGAAATGCTTTTTTATCTATCCCCTTAATATTCATTATAGTTTCAAATGCTCTTAAATGAAAATAAGGGTTATCCATAGCCTTAAATTTAGGGATGTCATTGGGATTAAACTTCTGTGGGAGAAGGTCCTTATCCACCGAGACCCCTTATGAGCTAATCCCTTGGAATCTAAAGTCGTTGGACAGCTTGCCCAAGCTTTCCTGGATTAGGTCCATTTGTTTCTGTCTTGCAGGGTCACTTATTTGCAGAGATAAGTTTTGTAATGTCTCTGCCAAGTTGGCTACCTGTCCCTTGACCTCATTAAGTTCTTCTTGACTAGTCATTGCCTTCTTAGCTTTCCTTTTCCTACTAACCGGTTTGTCAAAAAGTAAGATTTGCACAAAGATATTGTCCTTGATCAAACGCCCTTCCTTTCTTGTCCACGCGCTGTAAGTTAAACCATATTTGTTTTAATACTCGACTCTAATTGACTTGACTTGATTTTATGATTTAAAAAATTAAAAAAGACAAGGCAAAAAAGGGGTATATATATTTTGAGGGAAAAATTAATGAAGTTTTAAAATTGGAGGATTAATATCCGACTTACCCCCCAAAAAAAATGACGGAAAACACGCATACAAGACTCTCTAGACATGGTCATAATGTGACAAACATGTTATGTGTTTGCTTTATGAAAGTGTGTGAGTGACATGCTTTGACTCTTAGTGTATGACCATTGGACTTTAAGTGCCTAGACTCAATTAAAGACTTAAACGTGGTTTGAACCATTAATAAATTGATAAACTGATTAGTAGGCTGTTAATTAGACTCATCGTGATTACTCGAGCAAAAAAACTGGACTGTCGCTAAAACAACAGGACTGTCGCCACTGTTTAAAGCCTGTCGCCAGACGACAAAATTGTCGCCAGGCGACAGACACTAAACTGCAGCGCCACAGTCCAAATTTCTATGCCATTGCTGGAACATCAATCTGGACTGTTTCTAGTAATTTTACTCTATGTGGACATGCCTATAGTCATACTAAGTCAAATTGATTAATATATTAGCCTTTAATTAATTCAAAATTAATTAATTAGACAAATTCCTTTTAGTCATTAGTCAATTTATTTAGTCTTAATCACAAGTCAAACAAACGGTTAACACATATATAATATGCACAAACAAGGATGCACAAGTAGTTCACATAGTCACAATATGATGCAATGAGTTTGCAACCTAATCATGGCTCTAGTTCTCTAAAGTTCAAGGATATGGGTTAAGTCAAAAAGGTCCATGGTTATGAATCCGTATGCATTGCACACAAGCCTACCGTGAGGGTTGGTGCGAATGGACGGGACCCCGCGAGTTCGTGATGAAATCGAACTCGACACCATGGTTTGGTGGATTCACAAACTTTGCACGTACCCAAACTAGAACTTTGCACATGATAGTGGATTATTCGATTGGGCAGGTGAAGCAGGAACCCCTAGAGGGTTATATCCATATGTACAACACATATGGGTTCAAAAAAAGTGAGAAAAGGACTCAATTAATAAGTAAAATCAAGCCAACAATGCTAGAAATGGTCAAAGCAAGAAGGCAGACCCCTGGCTCGGTATTGGAAGAACTTGGCGCCAGACTACAGGGACTGTCGCCGCAAAAAAGCCTCTGTCGCCAAGCAACAGAACTGTCGCCAAGCAACAGAACTGTCGCCAGGCGACAGAAACTTTTTACGGGCGACAAGCCCTGTTTTCTAGACGCTAGTTCCTACATGCCTTGGCAAGTTTCTGTGTTCTTAGAATTTTCCAGATTTCGCAACGTTTTTTCGATTCTAGTCATGAAAGATATTTCCCAAATTTCCTACGTGTAAAATTCCTAGGTATTGACTCATGGGGCTCTCCCATGAGAACCTCTTAATGCATATGACAATAATGTTAATCAAATCACACACATGAAATACTTAGAATTTTTCGAGTCTTATCCGCTCATTCTAAATAATTGCTAAAATAAATTTCAGGAATATAAATAGAAATCCTCCCCAGTGGAGTCGCCAAAAACTGTAGGGAATATTTCGAGCATTATGATCCCAAATTTGAACCCCACTGTGATCATACACTTAAGTATGGTGGCGTTCCAAAGGGAAAGAAAAGAGAGCAAAAGAGTCGCCAACAAGTTTTAGGAACTTGTAAACCCAAAAGACAATCCAAAAGGACCATCAACTCCATAAGGTCTTGAACTAAACAGGGTTCGGGGATGAGGGTACGAATCCAATCTACAAAAGAAAGGACCCGCCCTATAAAATAGGCCTCTACTTTGTTCTGCTCGTATTCATGCGCGCTTTTCGAATAACATACAAACATTATATTAATCACTTGAGTTAAAATCACATTAGCCTAAACGAAATTAATAATTATCTTATTAAGCGTGATTTCAAGTACAAATTCCCTTTAACAATCATAAAAGGTGTAATCAAGCAATAACAATATAAAATATATCAAGCAACATAATAATAAATCAATAAATAATAATGATGATAATAGCATGATAAGGCATAATAAAGCTTAATAATAATAGCAAGATCCTAGGCATGATACTAACAAGATTAATATCAACTCCTAGCATGTCACTAAACAATAAAGATCAAAGCTTTAAACCTAACATGGTACTAACATGCTAACATGATATTAGAAAAGTTTAAAAGCACCCTAAACATGATACTAGAAAGCATAAAATAACATCCTAACATGATACTAGGAATCATAAAACAATAATAAGCATGCTTTCTTCATTGTTAATAAAATAGGGAGTAAGCTAATCTACTTACTTTGAAGCCTCGTACCTCTTTCTAATAACAAAATACACAAGTTAGTAAACTTCAATGAAAATAATAAAAAATAATTAAAGAACTAAATTAAAATCAAATTAAATAAAGTTTTGACTAGATTTGGACCAAACCCTCAGAAAATATCAAACCTTGCACGTCTAGGGCGAAGGCAACTTTGAACTTGGCTAAGAGACTCTAAGGCTTGTAAATGCGGAATTGTGTTTTGTAAAAAGGTTGGTTTAGAAAGAGAGAGAGAGATTAAGAATTAAGTAATTCTTGATGAGAGTGGATTGTTGATGAAAGTTGATGGAGAGAATTGATTGTTGATGAGAATTGATGAATGGAAATAGAGATTCGGGACCCTATTTATAAGGAAAATAGTTTGGAAAAATACAGAATTTGATAAGGAATAAAACTACACGCTGTCGCCAGGAATCGACTCTATCGTGACGTGACAGGGTCTGTCGCGAGGCGACAGACTTGTCGTTTGGCGACAACCTGTATTAGCGCGTTTTCTTCACGCGGAATCCGATCTTTAATCAACTTGATCTACGGAATCCGTACAGAAGATAAAATACGTACTTTTAAGATAATAATAATAATAAAATAATGTTTTATTCCAAATAAAAGTCTATTTAAAATAAATAATTATTAAATCTAATAATATTAGAATTAAAAAGAACCTTCTTGAAACTTCTAGAAAATTAGAATTAATCCTAATGATTTTAGGAATAATAATTAATATTGGGCCCTCCTCTAGATCATTGGACGTATGTAAATAATTAACCGGGCCCAGTTTAGTATTTTGGCCATAACTTCCTCAATATTCATCGGAATTGGGCTTATAATATATCGTTGGAAAGGTCTCTTCGAGCCCTATCCAACTACACTGTTATTGGACCTTAATTATGGACCAAACTAAACTGATTTGGCTATTTTCAAACAAATAGAGTTATTTTCAAAAACAGAGAAAAGAGAATTTTAATAAAACTAAACCGCAACACTTGACTTTCAAGCACTTTCACCTCATTCGATTATGGTTCGACGTGAAAGGCATTCATCACTGGGTTTGGTTTTGGGGAGACACAAATAGGTGTCTACAGTACTCAAGTTCAAGAATCACTTGGTAAGAGTTGGAAGAATAAGGGGAACGTCATTCCTTCCTTCTTTTCTTCTAATCAAATCATCAACATCAGCAAATTTGTTGTCCCTCTTGGCGGTAACAAGTAATTCATAAGCATCCATGAAGACGAAGCACAAGACAAGTTTCCATACAAGATTTTATGCTTTTTTTTATCTTTTGTTCCAACCCTTTTTCCCTAATAAGTCTAGCATATGTTCTCTTTATCCTTATGTCTCTATGCCATGTTCCATCAATAAACATCTATTTCCTTTGCATCCGATCATGTCATTCACAAAAAAAAAAAAAAATCCACGGAACTAAACACAAGGTACACCAATTTTTTGAGGCACCTTTGCAACCCTATCATTCCCCTTAAACCATTTTCATTCGATCACATATCCAATTATTCATCAACCACTTTGAGCCTCGTCTAACGTTTGGCCTCATTTATTCAACCCACATTCACCTAACCCTGGGATGGGAAGGTGTGCAATTTGTGTAACATTCAAAAAGCAAGTTAAAATAAAAAAAGAAAAAAAAATAGGTAAAAAGCAATGTCTAAAGGAAAGTGCTCCAATGTCCTTAATATGAACACGTCTTAAATTGCGTCTCTCATCGAGTGCTTGGTACCGTGCCTGAGAAACATGAATGCTAAGTTAGTGATGAATTGCATGATCTGAGATTGCCTACATTGATGCAAAAGAACAAAAAAAAAAAAACAAAAAAAAAAAAAAAAAAAAAAAAAATATTCAAAGCAAAAAAAAAATGTGAAAAATAAAACTTTCGAATTTAAAATTTTCAAATACACAATTGCATATCTTGGGGGCTTCTCTCGGGTCTTGAGCCTTTTACCTTTTTTTTTCCTTAAACCATCATCATAACCACATTACAACCCTTGAAAGACCTCTTTGAGGTGTACACACACTTGTACAAAGTTCGGTTAGAGCTACGTTCGGCCTGATTCCTAACGGATACGTAGGCAACCTCACATTGAGGTGCGGCCACATTCATATTCATATCTATGCATGATCGAGTCAAAGAATATCAAATGCTTATCTCTATATCCCTATCCATTTAGAGCTAGACTTGGGGGCTTGAACCCACATCATTAGCTTACGCAGCCTAAAGAGTCATCATCTTTGACTCTTCACACATATATTTCCATCACCATAACCTTTGCAGCCTCACCTTAGTATCACTTTCACACACTTCTTTCACACATACATATCCATATCATCTTTTTCTTAGGAACCCTTTATCATGAAATCTTGTTTCCCTACCGCGCATGCTTCATCATCTTTCAAGACAACATTCATCAGATGAAACGTTGTATAATTGCTTAGCTTCTTGACCTGAGCAATGTTCATGGTTTCATGCATCGCATAATGTGCTGAGTAACATTTCTATATCAGTGATCTGTAATATAAAGCATATTTTTCTTAGCTCCTTGACCTAAGCAACGTTCATAATCACTTCATCTATATACGTGCTTAGCTTCCAAACCTAAGCGACGTTCAAGATCGCTTCTTTACAGCATATATGATGCTTAGATCCATGACTTAAGTTCATTCATTTATCGTGTCACATGATGTAATTGTCCTTAGCCTCCTATCCTAAGAACATGCATCATGCATTCATTATTTTCAGGACGAGCATTTGAAGTTGATAAGAAGAAAATCCAGACGATTCATTTCATTTTGGTCAACGAGGAAGTTTAAAATTTCTCTCTTTTTTTTCATGACTTTTCTTTTGGGGAAATTCAAAAACTTTTTCAAAATTTTCTCATCGAGGGAAGTTCGAAAATAAAACTTTTTTCATGTCTTTCTTTTTCGGGCGAAAGTCGGTACCCTCCACTCATGACAAAAATGACGGAAAATTTTTTCTTTTGCATCTTCGTTTGCTTGTGTCTGCACACACACTAAAATCATACATATACACATACACACACATATAATCACAAGTCATACACATGTCATGTCAAGTCGTGTCAAGTCAAACTTGGTCAAGTCGGTTGGTAAAGTCAATCATAATCTATACGAGTCCCTTGGCAAATTTTAGTTTGTAGGTCTCAACTACATCCCACGTCTGGGGACAAGCGGACCATATATAGCCCACGTCTGGGGACAAGCGGACCATCTACAGCCCACGTTAGAGGATAAGCGAACCAACTACAGCCCACGTTCGGGGACAAGCGGACCATATACAGCCCATGTCCAGGGACAAGCGGACCATATACAGCCCACGTCTAGGGACAAGCGGATCATCTACAGCCAACGTTCGGGGACAAGCGAACCAACTATAGCCCACGTTCGGGGACAATCGAACCTGCCAAAATCAGACAAGTCTTTCCTCAAGCATGGAAAGTGTCATTTGGTGGATTTCTTCAAGCATAGAAAGCCACTAAATTCATATATCAACTTTCCTCAAGCATGGAAAGTATCATCCGGTAGATTTCTTCAGGCTTTGAAAGCTACCAAACTCATCAGTCGACTTTCCTCAGGCATGGAAAGTGTTTCAACAAAACGTCATCTGGTGGATTCCTTCAAGCATAGGAAGCTACCAAACTCATTTGTCACCAATACACTGGTGTCAGATAAGCATTCTATCCCTTTACTCTTATATGTGGAACTAACATTCTTCTGCAGGTATTGGCGTATAAAGAGTGATTTAGGATTGCAGACAGTCTTAAATCATTCTCCGTCCCTATCGACTACTTTGACTATCGTTTTCGAAACTGACGTTTCTACAAACTCGGTCAAAATGGGGGCTTCAGTAGACACCTAAAAACGTCTCCCCAAAACCAAACTGATGATGAACAACCTTTTACCGCCATTTATTGGTCGGGTTGAGTATGTATTCTTTAGAGTTCTTAAATCCATGTTCATTCCCAATACATTTCATAAACCAACCCAATTACTAACCCATTTCACCAAACCATAACTTATTTTCCCCTTTTCGTGCCTTTAAGCCCAAATAATTCATTTCGTGTCCTATAAAATCATTCATTTCGTGTCCTTTTTATAAAAACGTTTAGATCAGTTTATTTTGGTCCATAATCTGGGTCCAATTGTTAAATGGTTGGATGTATCTTTAAAAGAGCTTTCCAACGGTATATCATAAGCCTAAATCCGAGTTGAAACGAATAAATTATGACCAAAATACTAAACTCGGTCTAAACCGAACCTAAGCCCACCTTATCTACGACCCAATGATTATGTGGAGGGTCCAAAAGATTTAATCTCATTCCTAAACCAATTAAGATTAATTAGAATCTTCTATAAGCTTCTAAAAGATTTTAATTATCCTCTTTGAAAAGATAAGATTAAAGCATTTGAAATTGAATAAAACTTTTCTTTTTGAAAGTCCTAATTCTATTCGAATTGAAAGACGTTCAAATATTGTCAGATATTATTTTCGTGCTTCAAAGTTTTTATCTAATCTTACATTTTTGGATAGCTCTTGAAATAATATTTCCAATGATATATTATAATATTAATTTCGAGCTATAACGAAAAAGATATGATTGAAATACAAAACTCTATCCAAAACTGACATCGTCCCACTATTTCGGCCATATCTTTTGTTCTACAAAATATTTTAATCTGATTCTAATTGGGTTAGAAATAACACTTCAAGAGCTTTCCAACGATATCTTATTCATCTTATTCTAATTTCTGGATAAAAAAATATGTTAAAAACAAAAACAACAAAAACTGATGTCTATCGCAAGAGTTTTACCTGATTCGAATTCTTATCTTTTCTTGATTCGACTCCTCTTTTTTCCCTGTAAATAGAGGTCATATATCCCCTTTTTCAATCATCAACAAGCTTGATCATCAAATCATTCTCTCTTCCTCTTTTCTACACCAAAAATCATTCTCTCTCCCTACACCAAAAATAATTCTCTTCTACCTCTTTAGCCAAAATTCTAGCCACCCTATTCTCTCATTTTATATCCCTTAAGCACTCTAAGGAGTCCATACAATACCCAAAGTTCTATACTTAAACCAAGGCGTGAAAGGTAGAATTAACTGAGGGTTTGGACCAAATCAACTCTACTTTTATTTAATTTAATTATTTCAATTTGATTTATTTTTATTGAAGTTACTGGCAATTATTCATGATGTAGCAATTTTAAGGAGCGCGCGTAATGTGAGTAATTAATTAATTTAATTACTTATTTTATTTTCTTATTGCTAGTATCATGATTAGGATTATTATTATTTGATTTGACTAACGTTATTATTGTTGAATTGCTTCCAATATTAATGGTTATTCTATTATTATTTATGATCACCATATTGCATGTTAAAGGGAATATGTAATTGAAAATCACGCCTAATAAGATAATTTGGACAACCGGTTTAGGTTCCTTTTTAATCTTGTTGTTTAATCAAGTGATCACCAATATTTTAGAATAATGTGTGCATTAATAGACAACCAATTTAGCTCAATAATAGTTTGGAGCGAATTGAATATTTTGTTTGTATGCCTTTGAGATCACAGGAATACTTTTCACTAAAAGAATCGAGTAGAGGCCAATACGGGCGAATGTGACTCCATGACTCACTTCGAACCATCATCCCCGATCCTCCTTTCGTGGATCCGAACCATATGGAGTTAGTAATCGCATGGATTATGAATGGGGTGTAACCTTCACGGGTCAATCGTTGTTGCCTTTCGTTGTCCCTTTTCGTGGTTGCCTTTTATGATCCGTGAACGGTTTACAAGTTCCTTAAAAACTTGTTGGCAGCTCCCTACTTTCCTTGTCCCTAATTGTGTCCCTAATCGTATATGTCAATTCCCACTTCCTATGAGTGCCAAGCATATTCACAACATGCTTTTAAGTAGGCGCACTTCAAACGACGCCTACAATACCCTATTTTGAATATTTATCAAAATCGAATGGACTCATTATTTAATTCTAAACCACAATTAAATAGAGACGGAGTGATTTAAATTGCATGAAAAATTTTAATTACTCTAAAAACGAATGGTTCATCATAGTGCTTTACATCAACATTGTCCAAAATTTGATTAAAACACTATAATATGGAAATCAAAGCCAGTTCACGACATGCTTGATTCCCATTGCCTCAATGTGTTTGTTGTGCTTCACTTGAGACAAAGTTTTAGTAAGTGGATCGGCTACATTGTCGTCCGTTCCCACTTTGCAAGTTCTGATTTCACCCTCTAACTTGCATTCTCGAATCATGTGAAATCGCCTCTGGACATGTTTGACCTTCTGATGTTCTCGTGGCTCTCTAGTCTGAGCAATAGCTCCATTGTTGTCACAATAGAGGTCTATTGGACCCTTGATGGAAAAGAAGGATATTACCGGATATTGGATAAATGCAAAATCACACAAAAAAAAACCGAAATAACCTCATATGAGCCACAATCTCTACAAATAAGGCTTGAATTCCACATGATAGGTAAGCTGAGGCACATTCCCTTGATTCTTGATCATCACCAATGCGCAAGAGTATATCAAGTTGTGTACCTAGCAAGGAACACAAACACGTCCATGAGAGAAAATCTAATCTAAAAACAAAAGAAAATGAAAGCAATAAAACACGGGTTACTTCCCGCAAAGGCTTGTTTAACGTCCAAGCGAGACCAATCTAGTAAATAACCCGACAAAGAACGCAAAAGCTTGTCATATGCACCGGCAAACATATCAAGAAATAGAGCATACGCGATGCTCATATGACAAGCAAACATAAAGTACAAGGAGACTTTATGTTTGAGAGAAGGGGGAAAAGAAAAAGTAAAAGAATCAAAAGAAAAATCAATAAAATAAGAAGAAAAAGAAAGATAGGAGGGGGGCAAACTATCCTCACAAAAATCTTTTTGGTTGGCATTATAACTCTTTTCCTCATCAACAACAAAAGAGTTGGGGGCTTCGGAAGCATGGATAGGAAGAGGATTCCTAAGCGGTACTTTGAGAAAAGAAGGGAGGAACATAGGATAGTAGGGGATATGTTAAACCTTTGGGAGAAAGGTGTATGAGAAAGGGGAAAAGGGGTAGCTACTCCCTCACCACAAGGTCTCACATCACTAATGAGGGCATGGAAATCAATCATGGAATCCTCAAATGAAGAACCCTCACGATATACATCTCCCTCAAGCTCAAAAACTCCAAATGATTCAACCTCAACCTCCTCTTCACCATCTTGAACAACATCTCCCATACCTTTCTTAAGGCCTACCATCTCAAAATCAGGAGTGAATGGGGGCAAATTTCTCTCAAACTCATCTCTTTCTAATGAAGCCTTATCAATGAACTCACTCATAAGGTTATGGGCTACCGTTTGAAACTCAAGAAATATTTGTGCCATAATCTCAATTGAGACCAAATCATCATGGATAGACGAGTCAAAAGCTTGCTCATTGGAATCATCTAGGGAACTATGGGGCACACCTTTAGAATTCATGCAAAAATCGGATGCAATATGAGAAAGAACATGCACTTCATCATCATTAGAATGTACCTCATTACATTGAGCTATAGAGGGAGGGGAGTTGAAATCATGCATTACATGGTCACTATGGGGAGTATCAAGCACATCATGGGAATTCATATTAGACAAATCATGATAATTAGCATCAACATTAAAAGCATGAGAATCCCGAACATAAGTCTCATGATTGGCCCTCTCCCAATCATAATTATCCCTAGCTAACCATGAATAGAAATCCCAAGTTTCATCCGAAGACATAGTTTCAAGATCACTATTTAACATATTATCAACCACTCCTCTAAAATGCTCATTTAATCCCAAATTAATGATTTCACAATAATCACCCTTGGTAAAACCCTTAACACCATCAAAGAAATCCTCAAGTCTATTAAAATACACCCAAAACGGTTCATTATCGAATTGAGGAATAGAAATACAAGCCATTTTTCAAATAAAGCAACACAAATAAAAACCAACAAATAGAAAGATAAATATACACAATGGACTAGTCTCAATAAGATAACACAATGGTAATGGAAGCCGTTCCCCGGCAACGGCGCCAATTTGACAAGGGAATAAACGCGTCGTCAATTGTCTATCCCTAAATCAAATACAATTTATACAACCTAAACAAACCTAGTACGAGTATAAGGCAAGCATAGGGGTCGAACCACAGAGAACGGTTAAACACCACCAAATGTTATCAACAATTAAGCTAGTCCGGAATAGGAGATAAATAAACTAAAGTCTAAAGATGCTAAAACAAGAAATAAAACATTAAGGGAAATGGTTTAGGTATAGCATTCACTTGAACATAAACAAAAGCATAGAAGTTGAATTAGTTATGAACTAAACATGCTCAAATATCGAAATAAAGGGTCCAATCTAGCCGCCTTCCGGGGTCAATTGGCTTCTCCTAACATAGCCTCTATGTTTCCACATTAGAACCATATACTAGAAGGTACTATTAAATAACAATAGATAACAATGAACCTTAACTAAGTCAACTTCCGTTCCTTGTTAGCAAAGATTCACCTTTAATCAACTAACAACATGCATTTTGCAAGTAGATTAAAGAATATCAAGCATATAAAGACTTTAATCACAAATAAATCAACTCTAAACCTAGAACATGCTCAAGATCCAACTACACCACAACCATCCCCTCAATGGGGAAATTACTCACTAATCATGATAATAACAAGATTAATCAACAAATAATCAAGAATCAACATGATCAACAAGCAATGAAGGAAAATCAAAATAAGCAAATAAAACTAAATACAAAAACAAAGAAAGAGAGTAAGAGATTGCTCATTAATTGAAGATGAAGATTTGCAAAGATTCAATCAAGCTCCTTCTTCAATATCCAAGTTCATCAATGGAAAAACCCTCACTTTCTCTCTCTAAACTACTCTAATTCTAATCTAAACCTAGAGAGAGAAGCTCCCCTAAAACTAAATTAGAGAGTAGAATAATGGATAATAATGTTCTCCCCCTAATTACCCCCAAAAATGGGTATTTATACTAACTTCATAAAACTAGGAAAAATAAAAAAATAAAAGAAGAAAATAAATAAAGAAAGAAAAGGAAATAAAAAGAAAATAAAAGAGAAAAGAAATAAAAGAGAAAAGAAAATAAGAAAAGGAAAAGGAAAAGAAAATAAAAATAAAAGAAAAAGAAATAAACCCACAAATTCCCCAAATACACGAATCATCATCAGACCTTCATTCCCTTCTTCTTCGTGGTTGCTCTTCATCACCATCGATCAACCATCATCAACGGCTCGAATCACATTATCAAAACACCATCATCACCGACATCTTCATCAACTAGCAATCAATCAAGGCCGTTAAATTTTCATTAAAAATCACGTGAAAAGCTCGTGATTGAACCCACATTTGCGCGCCCGCGAAGACATCACGCAGAGGTCGCGCAAATGCTACTGCCTCCAATCTGTTTTGGACTCCAATTTGTGCGCCTTCTGACAGAGCTGCGCGGCCGCGGAGGTCTGGGTAGTTGCAATTGGAGTTGCGCGGCTATGAGGTAAGTAATTTGGTGGTGATTTGGGTGGTTGTTGTTGATTGGAGGTGGTTATTGTTGGCGGTTTGGTTGGAGGTGGTGCGTGGGATTGCGTGACTGCTGTTGTTGTTGTTGCAGTTGCTGTTGTTGAGTGAGTGAGGGCTGCTGTTGGTGTTGGTTGCGGTGGTGTTGCGGGGTGAAGCAGGGGAGGTGCGAATTGGTGGTTGTGATGGCTGGTGGTGTGTTGTTGCTGTAGTTGCTGTTGGTGTTGTTTGTGTTGTGGCTGGTGGTATGTGGTGGTGAGTGGTGTTGCGTGGGTGTTGGTGTTATTGGCGTTGGCTGATGGTGTTGTGGTTGGGATGAAGCAGTGAGCAGCAGGGGAAGGTGAGTTGTGGAGCAGGGGAGTTGTGCTCGGGAGAAGGAGAGTTGGTGTGTGTGTGGTGTAGGATAAGAAGATGGGTGGTGTAGGATAAGAAGATGGGTGGTGTAGGTTAGGCTGGCAGCAGAATTAGGGAAGAGCAGCAGCTTGTGCATTTGCCTCGAACCTCCGACCTCCGAGCACGATCCTACACAACCAAATAAACATAAGGGAGAATCGGGACAAGGAATAAAATAAGATAAATAAAATAAATAAAAAAAGAAAATAGAAAAAGGACGAAATAAAATAAAACTAAGACAAATAAAATAAAATAAATAAAATAGAAATAAATAAAATAAAATAGGAAAATAGACTAAAACTAATAAAATAAAGAAAATAAACTAAAACACACCAAAATTACCAAAATAAACTAGAAACTTTATTAAAGAGAAAACAAGAGAATAAAAGGAAAAATAAGGGAAAATAAACACGAAAATAACCTAAATACTACCCCTACGAGTGACATAAATATCACTTATCAGTACAACACCAAGTTCATCAATGAACTTGCGAATCCAAACTACCTCCTTGGCTGCCTCAAATGCTGCCAAGTACTCGGCTTCAGTTGTAGAATCAGCGGTTGTGCTTTGTTTTGCACTCTTCCAACTAAACGCTCCTCCATTGAGACAAAATATGTATCCAAATTGTGACTTGAAGTCGTCTCTGTCTGTTTGGAAGCTTGCGTCGGTATATCCCTCAACATCCAATTCATCTTTACCGCCATAAACCAGGAATTTATCCTTATTCCTTTTCAGGTACTTCAGAATATTCTTGGCCGCAGTCCAATGCGCCTCTCCTGGGTCTAATTGGTATCGGCTTGTAGCACTCAAGGCATACGATACATCCGGTCTAGTACATATCATGGCATACATGACCGATCCAATAAGCGAAGCATATGGAACACGACTCATCCTTTCTCGCTCATCAGGTGTCTTTGGACACTACTTCTTTCTTAAGGTTATGCGATGTGACATGGGTAGGTGCCCTCTCTTGGCTCCTTCCATTTGGAATCGACCTAGTACCTTATCGATGTAAGTACTTTGACTTATTCCTATCATCCTTTTTGATCTATCCCTATAGATCTTGATGCCTAGTATGTACTGAGCCTCTCCCAAGTCTTTCATTGAAAAACATTTCCCGAGCCAAGCCTTTACAGACTCTAACAATGGAATGCTATTTCCAATGAGAAAAATGTAATCGACATATAAGACTACGAAGGCAATGTCACTTCCACTGACCTTCTTGTAGACACAAGACTCATCTGGATTCTTGATAAAACCAAACTTACTGATGGCTTCATCAAATCGCAGATTCCAACTTCTGCTTGCTTGTTTTAATCCGTAAATGGACTTCTTAAGCTTGCATACATTCTTAGGATTGTTCTGGTCGACAAAACCTTCAAGCTGTGTCATATACACAGTTTCTTCCAAAATTCCATTGAGGAAGGCGGTTTTGACGTCCATCTGCCATATTTCATAATAGAAATATGCAGCAATCGCTAGAAGAATTCGAACGGACTTAAGCATAGCAACTGGAGAAAAGGTTTCATCATAATCAACGCTGTGAATTTGCCTGTAACCTTTTGCTACCGGCCTTGCTTTGTAAATGAATAAATTTCCATATTTGTCGGTTTTCATCTTGAAAATCCATTTACATCCGATAGGTGTGTAACCTACGGGTAAATCAACCAAGTCCCATACTTGATTTTTAAACATGGAGTCCATTTTGGATTTCATGGCCTCTTTCCATTTTGCAGAGTCGGGGCTCGTTATAGCTTGCTTGTAGGTTGACGACTCATCTCCATCCACTACTAGGATGTCCTAATCTTCGGTTAATACAACACCGAGATATCTGTCAGGTTGAGATCTTGGCCGAGTTGACCTACGTAGGGTAATGGACTGAGCATTTGCATTGTTGGTTTGACTTTACATATTTTGACTTTGACCAATGTCAACAGATACTTTGTGAGCACTTTGATTGTCAACTTTTCCTTGTTGCTCTTCCTCTCGAACTTCGTCAAGTTCGATTTTCCTCCCACTTGGCATTTTGGAGAGATACTCCTTCTCCAAAAAGACACCATCACAAGCAACAAACACTTTGTTCTCGGATTTGTTGTAGAAGTAGTACCCTTTGGTTTCTTTTGGATAACCCACAAAGTAAACCTTGTCAGATTTCGGATGAAGTTTGTCAGAAATGAGTTTCTTGACATATGCTTCGCTTCCCCAAATCTTGAGAATAGACAACCTTGGCGGTTTATTTGTCCATAATTCATATGGAGTCTTTTCCACTGCCTTTGACGGAGCACGATTCAGTGTGAGTGCTGCAGTTAAAAGTTCATGTCCCTAGAAAGAGATTGGAAGTTCACTAAGACCCATAGTTGATTGGACCATGTCTAACAGGGTTCGATTCCTCCTTTAAGATACTCCATTCCATTATGGAGTTCCTGGAGGTGTCAACTCTGAAAATATTCCATGTTCTTTCAGATGGTTATCGAATTCTTGGCTCAAATATTCGCCACCTCGATCTGATCTAAGCGCTTTGATTTTCTTGCCGAATTGGTTTTCAACTTCGTTCTGAAATTCTTTGAATTTATCAAACGATTCAGATTTGTGCGACATTAGATAGACATAACCATATCTACTATAGTCGTCTTTGAAGGTTATGAAATACCGATAACCACTCCTTGCGGGTTTACTCATTGGCCCACATACATCGGTGTGTATTAGTCCCAACAAGCCACCGGCCCTTTCTCCTAACTTAGAGAATGGTTGCTTTATTATCTTGCCTAATAAACATCCTTCGCAATTCTCAAAGGATTCTAAATCAAATGAGTCAAGATTACCTTTTTGAAGAAGTTTATTGATGCGTTTGATGTTAATGTGCCAAGACGACAATGCCACAAGTAAGTTTGACTAGACGGTGTTGATGAGTGGTATTTATGCCACTCTCTTATCCTTTTCTTTAAGGATTTTCCCCTCGTTTAGCACTTGTTTGAGCCTTTTTCAAGCACTTTGTCTTAGTTTGCTTTGCCTTGTTCCTTTTTGTGTTTTCCCCTACTTTTCCTTTGTTTTGCTTTGCTTTGTCGCTTTCCCTCTCTTCCATACTTATGTTTGTGTATGAGTGTTTGAGTAGGTTGAATGGAGTGCTCGTGTGATCTTGCTCGAGGCTTAGTCCACCCTTTTGACTGCATTGGAATAGCAGAAGAGAGGAGCATGGATTTGGAAAAGAGCCCGGAGCTTTCATGAAGAGCGGCCGCTCACCGGAGAGGAGCGCCCGCTCCATTTACTCATCTTTTGCCCTGTTTTCCAAACTTATGGAGCGTCCGCTCCACCCATAGAGGAGCGTCCGCTCCACACCTGGAGCGTCCGCTCCTGTTTGGGAGAGCGCCCGCTCCAATAAGGCGGCTGTTTTGATTAATACCCTCTAGAGCGTCCGCTCCCCCTCGATGGAGCGGCCGCTCTCGTGGGTATTTCCGTGCATTTCTAATCTTCCTTTAGGGTAATGTGAGGGGCTTATAAATACCCCTAGGATTGTAATGAGATTTTTATGTACATTTTAGCCCTAATCTAGAGAGAAAAACTTCATTAGTTTAGAGAGAGAAAGCGAGGGTTTCACCATTGTTGAACTTGGATTTTGAAGAAGGAATTGATCATCTTTTCTATTGATTTACATCTTCAATCAATGAGAATCTCTAACTCTCTATCCTCTATTTTTATTGCTTTATTTTTATTATTGTTTTAGTTGTTGGTATTGCTTGTTAATCATGTTGATTCTTGGTTATTTGTTGATTAATCTTGTTATTATCATAAGTAGTGAGTAATTTCCCCATTAAGGGGATGGTTGTGGTGTAGTTGGATCTTGAGCATGTTATAGGTTTAGAGTTGCTTTATTTGTGATTAAAGTCTTTATATGCTTGATATTCTTTAATCTTCTTGCAAGTGCACATTGTTGGTTGATTAAAGGTGAATCTTTGCTATTAAGAAACAGAAGTTTACTCAGTTAAGGTTCATTACTATCGATAGTTCATTGATTGCACCTTCTAATATATGGTTCTAGTGTGGAAACATAGAGGCTATGTTAGGAGAAACTTAACCCCGGAAGGCGGTTAGATCGGGCTTTATTTCGATATTCTTGCATGTTTAGTTTACCATTATTTTGCTTCCGTGTTATTGCATGATCAAGAGGCGTCTACATCTACCCACTCCCCTTGGTGTTTAGTTATATTGATCTTTAATCCTTTTTAATCTTTAGTTTAATCTCTTAGTTATTCACACCTCTTGTCCCAAAATAGCTTAAGCCTTAAGTAGTGAATGCGGTGTTTGTGCATGTCTCCTTGTGGTTCGACCCCTCTATATGCCCTATACTCATATTAGGTTGGTAGAGCGTTATAAATTCATTTGATTTAGGTGTAGTCGTTCAACGACGCGATTATTCCCTTGTCAAATTGGCGCCCTTTCCAGGGAGACGACTTCCATTGCTTTTTCATTACTTTATTTGAGACTATCTCATTTCTTGTTTGCTAGTATTTGCTACTATTTGTTACTTTTCAGTGCTTACGTTCTCCTTAGCTTTGTTGTATGAACAGAGGACGAACCCGCTCAAGGTCTTTAATTCCCATCGATCCGGAGCTAGAAAGGTCTTTGTCCTTACTTCGAAGAGAAGCGGGAGCAAGGACTAGATATTCTCACACCCCGTCGAAACAAGGAGTAAGAGAATTGGAAGATACTCCACCATCTTCACCCTCAAGTGAAGACTTAGATAGTCCTAATTCACCATCAAGTTCGGGAATCAACCCCTTTTCAATCTTTAAGTCTGAAAGTGAAGAAGGTTCTAAAATGCGAGAAATACACCTTTGAGTCGTCTTGGGGCTCCCAAAGCCTTTAGAGCACAAAGAGGGATCCTAACTCCTACCACTCAAGCCAACAATTTCGAAATCAAGCCCAATTTGATTGCTTTGATAGAAAGGAAACCATTCTCGGGTGGAAAGTTTGAGAGTCCTCATGAACATATGAAAGAATTTGAGAAATATTGTGACAAGGTGAAAGTCCAATGGAGTGACTCAAGAATATATTCGCCTCAAGATGTTTCCATTTTGTCTAATTGGGAGAAGTTTAGAATGGCTAGAGAAGGAGGTGCCCCCTAACTCTCTCACAACATGGGATCAAGTAACTACGGATTTCTTGAGGAGATTCTACAACCATAGGAAGACCTGCGAGGCTCGGTCTTTGATCTAAGGCTTTCGCCAAAAGAGTGGTGAGTCTCTAAGTGCGGCATGGGATCGGTACAAAGAGGTTCAACGCCAATGCCCACACCACGGGATACCCAAGTATCAACTCATTCACACTTTTTATGGATGTCTCACACCTCAAGGGAGAACAAACCTAGACGCCGCGGCCGGCGGTCCAATCATGAACAAAGGAGAGGATGAAGTGGAGTGCATCATAGAGGAGGTCGCATAGCATTATGATGATTGGTATGAAGGAGAAAGGGAGGCTACTTCTAGTTTGGGTGTCTATGCATTAGAGCAAGCCAACGCAATCAACAACCTTTCTACCCAAATCTCCAAGATGACCAAGCAAATGGACGAGTTGATGAAAGAAAGGTCCAATCCTTATGGTAATACCTCCCCTTCAACCAAGGGAGGCAATGGTATGACCACTTCTTCCCCCTCTTCTAATAATAAAATGCCTTAAGGATGCATGTTTTGCCAATATTGTGAAACCTATGATCATGATACCTCCCATTGTGTGTATGCTTGTGAAGTTCAACCGCCTCCCAATGAACATGATGATAATGTGGAAGATGTCAATGCTATGAATTTTGCTCCTAGAATGGGGAATGTGGGGAACTTGAGGCCAAACTCCAATCAAATGGGGAATTGGAATCAAGGTGGAAACCGTGGTTGGAACCAAAGTGGTGCTGGTTATGATAACCAATACCATGGTGGGGGAGGCCCTTCCAATTTCAATGAAAGAGGCTACTCTAACCAAAGGGGGTATGGTAATCAAACCCAACAACCTAATTCCCGATACCATGACCATCAAAATCAAAATTTTGGTGATCAAGGTAACATGGGAAACAATCGACAAAGCAATGTTCCCAACCAAGGCACTGGAGGAAATAGGGGCCAATATGTTTCTAACTATGCCCAAACTAATAGGCCTCCGGGTTTCCATCAACCCCAACTTCCTCCTCCTCAACAATCTCTTCAACTTGAAGCCCCTCCAAATGATCCCGTGATGGCTAAGCTAGAGGCCATAATGAAAATGTATGAAGAGGATAACAGGAGGAATGAAGAGGATAGGAGGAGATATGAGGAGGATAAAAAGCGAGCCAATGCTCATATGAAAATGCTTGAAACCCAAATTGCTCAACTCACTTCTAATTCTTCTTCTTCTTCTTCTACTATCCTTAGTCAAGGAGTCAACCCAAAACCTTTGTATGCCATGACAACAAGGAGTGGGAAGGTAGTAGGGAGTGACCCCTTAGTTGAGGGGGAACCTCAAGATGAGGTAGAGGCTAGAGAGAGGGGATGAGAGAACCAAAGAGCCTTCTAATGTTGAGAAGGAGAAGGATGTTGAGGTGCAAAACGAGAAAGAAACCACCCCCTTGCCCCTAAATCTCCAACCTAGAGAGGAGAGATTACCTTTTCCCCAAAGATTTGTGAGAGCTAAGCTTGATGCTCAATTTAATTGGGAAGTTTTTGGATGTGATTAAGAATTTGCATGTTTCCCTTCCTTTTGTTGATGCCATGAAACAAATGCCCCATTACTTCAAGTTTTTGAAAGATCTTTTGAGTGGGAGAAGGGAGTATGAAACGGTTAGCTTGACCGCCAATTGTAGTGCAATTCTTTCCAACAACCTTCCCGCCAAGTTGAAGGATCCGGGTAGTTTTTCCATCCCTTGTGCTATTAATGGCATTGAATTTGATAAAGCTTTATGTTATTTAGGAGCAAGTGTGAGTCTAATGCCCTACTCAGTCTACCAAAACCTTAGTGTAGGAACCCTTTCCCCCACTAACATTACTCTCCAACTAGCGGACCGTTCCATTAAGTTCCCCATGGGTAAGGTTGAGGACATTTCCCTTAGGGTAGGAAAGTTCACATTCCCCGTGGATTTTTATGTGCTAGAGATGGATGAGGATGAGAGGATTCCTATAATTTTGGGTCGGCCATTTCTAGCTACTTCTAGAGCTATCATCGATGTGAAGGAGGGTAAGATATCTTTGAAAGTTGATAATGATTCCATTGAGTTTGATTTGAATAATGTCATGCAACAACCCTCCTCAAGTGATGAATGTTTCAGAATAGATGTTCTTGATACCATGCTTAATGAATTTTCTCGCTCCCACTTGCATGCTACTAATGATCCTCGTGAAAGTGTATTGTTGAATGAATCCATGATAGGTGCTCACAAGGACGACATACAATTTTATGAGGATTTGCTTGAGGAGAGCAAGAGTGAGGGCATGGAGGAAGAGGCTTTTCACATCCATGATCTATTTCAAGTTGAGGAAAAAGAAGAAAGCACCAATGGTAAGGGAGCACCAAAGGTAGACTTGAAACCTCTACCTTTGGGCTTGAGGTATGCATTTCTTGGTTCTAATGAGTCTTTCCCCGTAATTGTTAATTCCAACCTAACGGAGGAGCAAACCTCCCTCTTGATCAATGTTTTGAGAAAACACAAGAAAGCTTTGGGTTATACCATTGCTGACATCAAAGGTATAAGTCTTTCTTTATGCATGCACAAAATTGATCTAGAGGGAGATGCCAAACCCGTTAGGCAAAGGCAATGGAAGCTTAACCCTTCCATGCAAGAGGTTGTGCGGAAGGAAGTGGCTAAGCTTCTTTATGCGGGGATTATATACCCAATTGCTCATAGTGATTGGGTATCCCCCGTGAAAGTTGTGCCTAAGAAAGGGGACATTATGGTAGTGAAAAATGATCATGATTAACTAGTTCCCACTAGGCTTGTCACCGGTTGGCGCATGTGCATTGACTAACGCCAACTTAACACAAGTACATGCAAAGATCATTTTCCATTACCGTTCATTGATCAAATGTTGGAGAGGCTTACAAAGCATTCCTTCTATTGTTTCCTTGATGGTTACTCGGGATTTTTCCGAATTTCGATTGACCCCAAGTATCAAGAGAAGACGACTTTTACATGCCCCTATGGTACTTATGCGTATCGTAGGATGCCTTTCGGGCTTTGTAATGCTCCCGCAACATTCCAACATTGCATGATGTCTATTTTCAGCGATATGATTGAGGATGAAATAGAGGTCTTCATGGATGACTTCTCCGTTGGAGGAGCCACCTATGAAGATTGTCTATCTAATTTATCTCGTTGCTTAGAAAGATGTGAGAGGGCTAGCCTCGTATTGAATTGGGAAAAGCGCCATTTTATGGTAGAAAGTGGGATTGTTCTTGGGCACAAAATTTCCCATGCCGGCATTGAGGTTGATAGAGCCAAGGTAGAGGTCATTGAGAAACTTCCTCCCCCCACCAACGTGAGGGAAGTGAGATCCTTTCTTGGCCATACCGGGTTCTATCGGCGTTTTATAAAAGATTTTTCATTGATTGCAAAGCCTCTCACATCCCTATTGCAACAAGATAAAGAGTTTATATTTGATGTTGCTTGTCAAGAATCTTTTTGTAGGTTGAAAGAAGCCCTTTGCACCGCCCCTATTGTCCAAGGTCTGGATTGGTCTCTTCCATTTGAGCTCATGTGCGATGCAAGCGACGAGGCTATTGGTTCGGTTCTTGGGCAACGAAAGGATGGAAAACTTCATGTCACACATTATTTGTCCAAAACTATCAATGATTCCCAACAAAACTACACAACCACCGAGAAGGAGTTCTTAGCGCTTATTCACTCATTTGAGAAGTTTATAACCTACCTCATTGGTTCCAGGACAATTGTGTATACCGACCACTCGGCTCTCAAATATTTGATAGGGAAGAAGGAAGCTAAACCAAGGTTGTTGAGATGGGTTTTAGTTCTCCAAGACTATGAGTATGAAATGAGAGACAAGAAGGGAGCCGAAAATGTGGTGGCGGATCACCTTTCAAGGTTGGGCGGTGCAAGGTTCAAGGATGATGGTTTGCCAATAGAGGATGCTCTAAGGGATGATGTGCTATATGTTATTCAGGTGAAGTCTGCACCATGGTATGCGGATATTGTGAATTACTTGGCTTGTGGTGCCGTACCTCCGGATTTCACTTCACAACAACGTCGACGTCGAAAGCTCAAGCACGAGGCAAAGAGATATATTTGGGATGATCCGATTTTGTTGAAGAGAGGGGTTGATGGTTTGTTGAGGAGATGCTTCCCCAACGACGAAGTTCAAAGCGTTCTCCATATGTGCCACTCTTCTCCTTGTGGTGGGCATATGAGTGCTCAAAAGACCGCCTCAAAAGTTCTTCAATCTATGCTCTTTTGGCCTTCTCTATTCAAGGATGCTTGGATGTTTGTCAAGACTTGCGATAGATGTCAACGGGTTGGGAATATTTCTAGATGGGATGAAATGCCGCAAAACCCCATCCTTGAGCTTGAAGGTTTCGATGTTTCGGCTATAGACTTCATGGGCCCTTTTATCTCCTCAAATGGGAACAAGTATATCTTGGTTGTCGTTGACTACGTATCCAAATGGGCGGAGGCCGTAGCTTCTCCAACGAATGACTCAAAGGTGGTTGTCAACCTTTTCAAGAAAGTGATCTTCCCGAGATTCGGTGTTCCGAGAGCAATAATTAGTGATGGGGGGTCACATTTCAAGCACCACACCTTCATTCGACTACTTGATAAATATGGGGTGTCTCACAAGCGAGGGCTTGCTTACTACCCCCAAACGAGTGGTCAAGCGGAGGTCACCAATAAAGAGCTCAAGGTGATCTTGGAGAAGACGGTTGCTAGGACGAGGAAGGATTGGTCCTCTAAACTCATTGATTCTCTATGGGCTTATAGGACCGCCTTCAAGACGCCAATTGGGACCACCCCTTACAAGCTTGTATATGGGAAGAATTGTCATTTGCCCGTGGAGATGGAGCATCGTGCTCATTGGGCGATCAAGCAAATCAACTTGGATCTCCATAGTGCGGGGGAGCAAAGGCTTTTAGGGTTGCATGAGCTAGAGGAGTTGAGGATGAGTGCCTATGAGAATGCAAGTATGTATAAGGTAAGATCAAAAGCGTGGCACGACGCCCAAATCATCAAGAAGGATTTTGTTAAAGGGCAAAAGGTGCTCCTCTTCAACTCGAGGTTGAAGCTCTTTCCGGGCAAGCTCCGACCAAGATGGAGTGGGCCATACAATGTTACAGAGGTGTTCCCGTATGGTGCATATGAAATCTTCCAAGATAGCCACTCCCTTTCAAAGTCAACGGTCACCATCTCAAGCCATATTTTGAAGGATCCTCAAGTGATGAATTAGTTTCAGTTACTCTAAGTGATGTGCATCGTAAATTCAAACCTCCTTAATCAACTCGAGGAACGTCGAGGTAACGACGCTAACCAAAAGCGCTTCTGGGAGGCAACCTGAGTTTCTCGTTATTGTCTTTAGTTTAGTGTTTTGTGGATTTGGATTAATTTGGATATTTAGTTACTTGAATTGTTGTTATTTGATGTTGTAGGGTAGGAATGGAGCGGGAAATGCGACTAAGTGAAGAAAAAGAGCTCACATTCCAAGGATTCAAAGGGAAAAACCAGTTGAATGGTGTGTCCGCTCCCCCCCTGTGGCGCGCCCGCACCATTTTTGCAATCCTCCAGGTAAGTTTCAGGCTTATGAAGCGGTCGCTCCACTCACAAGGAGCGCCCGCTCCACATAGTGGAGCGTCTGCACCTTTAACATGCAAATAAGGGGGATTTCCAGCCTAATGGAGCATCCGCTCCACACATGGGGAGCGCCCGCTCCTACCAGAGCGAAGCGTCCGCTCCTCCATGTCGAGCGCCCGCTCCGTTCGATATTCCGGAAAAAAAAACGAGCTAAAAGCCCGATTTTTCCCCTTTCTTCTTCATTTTCCCCTCATTTCATGCTCTCACTAAAACCCTAAGAAATCCAATGCGCTCATTCCTCACAATTTCTCACTCAAAATTAGCCTCACACACAATCAAAATCACAAATTTGACTCCAAATTTCACCTCAAATTCAATTCTTCATCTTTTGGTGACGAGATCGGCAGATTTTCATCCGATTTGGGTCTTTGTTTCTTGAGTTTCTTTGAAGCAATTTGTTATGAATTTATTACTCTACTTCACTTAATTGTTGATTTTGTAAGTATAATTAGCCATTTTGTTTCTTAATTTGTGAATTGAAGACTCGAATTTTGTTGAATTTCATGACTACTTGTTCATTCATGTACTACTTGATTATGGTGATTGAATGGGTTGTAATTGAGTAGTATGTGTTTGAAATTGTCATGTTTGGGCTACAATGTTGTTTGGATGATGTATGTAGGTGATTGCACTTGCAAATTTTCATACTTGTATCATGGGTTAATTTTCGTTCATGCTAGCATAATACATGTTCATGCACTACAAGAAAAAGGGTAATTAGCGACGGCCAAAATAGTCGCAAATCCGTCGCAAAAATGGATTTGCGACGGATTTGCAACTACTTTGGTTAGTTGCCAAAGACCTCGTCGCAAATCTATTTTTGCAACTAATTTTTGAACAGTCGCAAATTTAGCGACGGATTTGCAACGCCTTTGCTACTGCCATTTAGCGACTAACTTTCAAATTTTTAGCAACTAAACTATTGTCCGTTGTAAAATATTTGCGACGGATTAGCAACTACGGAGACCAATGTTTCATGACTACTTTTGTGACGGATTAGCGACTACAAGACCAAGTTTTGCGACTACGCAAACTAGATTTATTGCGACAAATTTGCGACAACTGAGACTAATTTTTTTCGCGACGAATTAGCAACTACATATGAGACCAAACTTTTGCGACTACAAAACTAATTATTTGCGACAGATTAGTGACTATTGAAACTAATTATTTTGCAACTAAACTAACCAGTCTCTAAACCAAGTCTGCAGTCGCTAAATTTTTGTGACTGACTATCAATATTTGGAGACCATAATTTAGCGACGACCAATATCAATCCCAAATAAAAAAACGTACCCACACATTAATTCAAATAACCAAAATATCATCAATTTTATATCATTGTATTAAAAAACAATAATTCAACCCATATGACTAATTGTTTCAAAAAAACACTTAATTGCATCAGGAGAGCGGGTGACTGACGCAGGAGGCAAGGGATGCCCTCTCCTGCAATGTTTTGTGCATAGCTAATTTTTCCTTCTTCCAGGTAGCTTTTTCGATCTCATGATTTTTGACAAATTCCTTAGCATAATTTAAGCTTTATGTCGCTATTTCTTAGCTTTCTTCTACCTTGTATGGTTTTCTTCCGCCATCTTCTTTAATTCTTCAACTTTAGAGCTTAGTTGAGAAATCATGGAAGGATTGGAAGATTATGCACGAGGGTGAGAAGTAGAATCGCTCTTGTATTACATTTGTGAAGCACTCCCTAAACCGTAGACTTTTCTTTCTTTTGCCCACCTACAACCTCCAAGTAGACTTTGTCGGGGTTTATCTCAATTCCTTTGGTCTTATGTTCCTCAAGTTTTTCCCTGCATTAAGATATGTATTAGAAAACTATGGTCTCAATCGTTATAAATAAAAAAATAAAAAAAATAAAAAAACCGCAACACTTGTAGTAAAATAATTATTGAAAGCAATTATTAGTAAATATTTCGGCAGATTCTCCTTTGTAAATTGAACGATTCCCTCCAATAGAGTATGGCTTTAAAATAAACCTGTTTCAATTTACATTATGCCATACCACATTAACCATTTGATTAACGCCGGCCAATTATTTTCATCCTCCACCTCAATCAGACAAACAAACAAACAATCTACTTCCTCCGTTAATGGTTATTTGCAACAAAGGAATATTTTATATCTCACGAATAATACCCTTTCTTGCAAATAACCATTAACGGAGGAAGTATAATATTTCCGAACATTAACCACCATATATATTTTTTATAATCTTAGCAAAATATATAAGTATACTCATACCATGACTTGTTGAGATATGATATGGTTCATTTTCCTTGTCTTCTCTAATGTCATCGTCTACCAAGTCATATACATCTTTGGGTTTTATCTTTATATACATTTTATGCTTATCTACAAAAATAACATTATATATCCTCAAACTAAACTAATGAATAAAATTCTCTCTACTTGAGATAACAAGAAGCTCAAATTAAAAGATGATGATATATGAAGAAATAACCATAATTATCTTTTCCCATTCACAACAGAAAGTCAATGGAAAAAATAAGAGCAACAACTTCTTACTTATAAATATATTATGTCAAGTATTTGTGTCCCTCATGAACTCTTTTAATTCCTATTCTTCCGAGCTTTTCTCTAGTGAACAATCTGTTCCATGTAAGCTTTTTTTTTTCTAACCCTTTTATTCTCTACATCTAATTTGGTTAGGTTATAATCACAGGACTTGTATACTAGGAATTGGGTTAGCAACAAATTTTGTTCCTAAAATGCGAAACATCTGAATCCCTTAGTATAAATCATAGAGGATTTGACACCTCATTTTTTCTCCCTGTTTTTAAATTGCACCACATATGTCTGCTGTCTTTCTCTCTCGTCTATCTACTATCCCCCATTTTCTCAATGTGTTCAGTGTTTCCTCTGTTTCATCTGCCTGACCTATGATTTAAATTGCACCCCATTTTTTAATTTTCGTCATTTCATGTTTGTTTCTTATGATGCGGAACTTTCTAGTTATGTAGCCTGTTCTTTGTCTTTCTGTTTTTGAGGATTACTTGTTTCCGGTGTTGGTATTTTGACCATGCTTTTTCCTAGATGTTGATTTTTTCCCATCATAGAGCTTTTTTCAGCAGAGATTGCACTTTCATATTTTCTGAGTATTTGATTCTTGATTTTGTGTTTTTAATGTAGGTTATCTTGTCTGACAGTGATGCATCAAGTTTAGCAAATTTGAAGATAAACTTGGAAATGAATAAGATTGAAAATCTAGAAGCTTCTTTAGACAAAAGTACAGGTAGCTCATATATGGTAAGTTATGATGATCTTTTTAATGTAGCAACATCTGATGTTGATAAGCACTCTATTTAAGACTTAATGCTCCAGATGTTTGAATTGGCTTCTTTGCCTTAACTTATATCTTCGAATCCCTCTTCTGAGCTAATTAGTTTCATATTGCCAAGCTTGTGAGGTTGCTTCTTTAATCTTTTAATTGTGCTATATTTGTGCAATTGTAGTTACTAATGAATTAAAAATGGACATTGTAGCACTTACTCTGCATTCTTGGTCACCTTTTTAGATTATCTTGCTTAATCCCTAGGGGTATTTTAGTTTGTGTGTCGTTACTATTTCCTTAACTGGCTGGACCTTGTTGGATTCATATATTCAACACCTCTCTGCCAAACTCTGTTGTATGAACTATTTAAAATTGAATTAATCTACTAACCGTTGGTTAAAAAATAACTTGAGCCTACAACTAAAAGATTAAAGAACAAATTCTGAAACATGTAGCAAGCAGGGAACATACTAATGGATTGAACACTCAAAACACATAATAATTTCTAAAATATATCCTTCAATTAAAGATCTAATCATAAGGATGCAATAAACATACCAAACTAAATCTCTATTTTTGCAATCTCTTTCTTTTTCACAGGAACGCTGCTTACAACTACACAACAAATAACGAAATTATAGGTTATATACAACAAAACCCCCAAAAAAACAACTTAAAGCTCTTCAACTAGATGAAATTGAAGGGAAAAACAAAAAAAAAACCAAATCAGGTTGGTACTCAACTTTCTGGAAAAGGGTTCTAATTATTTCAATAAACATAGCGAAATTCAATATATAAGGTTGAATAAATCGATTGGCAAATAGAATGACTCATTGAGTTGTTGGGCAAATTGAAAGGTTAAATCTAACAAAAACTAAAATAATCATGCGAAAATCTTACCAGATGAATCTTTATTCCAGCAAATCATGTGGGTTGACAGGATTAATTGAAACTCACAAATTGAATTGCCGAACAAAGTAAATTAATCACAAAAATTGAGAAAAAGGGTAACAATTTAAATGATCCGGGTTCTTTAAGCAAAGAGTATGAGTTGAGATTGATATGTGGATGGATTGAAACTCACAAATTGAATTGAAGATTGATGAATCGAGCGCAGAAATTGGGGTAATTTGATTATGCTCAATAGTGAGAGGTTAGGGGTTGAGGAAGACTCCAATAGTGGGATATTGGGAATAGTGAGAGTTTTGAAATAATTCACTTCATGAAAATTTAACACAGCATATGACTATTTCAGCACTTTCATAGTGTTTGTGTCTGCCTAAGCGCTTAATAGACTGTATTTGTGGTAGTGCGAGACAACAAATATAATACATAAATGATTATAACTCACCATAACCCATCTAGTGAGAGCTCAATCTTTCCTTGGTGCCACATCGTCCTCAACGGCATTAGAATTTTCTTGAACCTGTTCATTAGAGGGTGGTGGTGTGGGTTGTGTGACCACATGATTGTCTTGATCAACCGATTGACTATTGGATCAAACACCGCCTTGATTACCGCCCCGACCATTTGGGGAAGGTCATTTCAAATTCAAAGAAAAAGGTATTTGTCATATGGAGAATAGTAAAAAAAACATGAGCAAGGAGGAAAATTAGTAAACACAAAAACTTTATTGAGAACCACAAAATTTCCTTAAAACAAGTCCCTTGTTCAACGTGCAAAATATATATATATATATATAGTCCCTTGTTCAACGTGAAAGAAAAAAAAAAAAAAATATATATATATATATATATATATATATATATATATATATATATATATATATATATATATATATATATATATATATATATATATATATATACACATAAATTAGCAACTTTTTATCATGAAACAAACAAAACACATCATCTCATCTTATTTTCAAGTCTATTGATTAACGCACCAGGGGCACCCCTTGATAGGTAACTCCGTTTCTCTCACTCTTTGCCAGCACAAGTAACATATTGATAGTAAATGAAAAAAAAATTAACAAAACCCTTAACTCTAAAGCGTATAAACTGAAGTTCTAATGAGAAACCTAAGAAATAGTGACTGAAGATAATTTTCTAGGAATTTTGATTCAAGTAACTAGCTCTTCTTTCCTTAGTAGTGAAACAAGTTGACAGCTACACATCAGCATACTAACAGTCAACTCTTTCCTGTAAAAAGTAGGATACATGCTTTGGTGCAGCAAGACAAAAGTTTATTTAATCAAAGATAATGAAGAGCCACAAGAAGCTGATACTGAATATCATCCTGCATTAAGCGTGGGCATAACCAATTTTAACAATTAATTCTAACATCATTCAGTTTTGCATAGAGTAAATGCATTGAAGTTCCAGTATATATTAACAACCACTAGTCCACAATCCTTCCCACTACTCAATAGTTGGGGCAATCTAATTTAAATGGAGGGATTTCCAATCATGTATACATATTTGTGTCACCATATGTCAACAAAAATAATCCAACAACATAGTAAAATACAGTAAGAGAAACAACATTACAATTTAAATCTCATCAATAATAGATGCAAAAAACTACAGTAATTACCAACATTGCCTAATTTGCAACAACATTGACAGTTTAAAAGCAAAGTATATAGTAAATCATACAGAAATTGGAAAAAAATTAGGGCTTTTTGCATATTAAATCATGTTTGAATGGTTTTACATTAATTGAGTTCAAAAATAAACCTAAAATTCACAATTGGCAGCCAGATTAAAATCAGTTCAATCCATTCGCAATAAACCAGATTAACATCAATTCAATAAATTCGCAACTCATTCAATTCGCAATTCAATCAATAATCAGACTAAAATCAGTTTGCAATTCGCAAACGAAACTTGTTAAAGTAAAAAATTGGACAGAAACTCAATGATAACCCTAAATCGCCATTAGCAAATTGCAATATGAGAAAGATGGAATGAACGGTAGGAAGGGGAAGCATGCGTAACTAAACTGGAAGGAGATATGGTGGCATGGCGGCGCAGATGAAGATAACGACGACGGTTTGATTTTTTCTGAATTGAACTTGGCCTTCGGGTTTTTTTTTTAGGAAGAAGAGTATGTCTGCTGTACTCTTCGTTTTTGAAACCAAGATAAGTGCTCATATTATTAAATAAGGTCCAATTCCGCCAAAGTTGTTATGCTTTGAGGAAAGGAACATAAACGTACAACCTCAAAATTGTCTCCGGTGTCATCTCTAGCAATTAAATGAGCCACCGTATTAAACTTACGATTAATATGAGCAAAAGAACAAACATCAAAGAGCAACCTATCTTGTCTAATATCATCATAAATAGAGTGATTTGGAGACATTCCACCATCATCCACATTCACAGCTTGAACAACATTCCACGCATCCGACTCAACATGTATCTTGGAGAAACCAAGTCTGCACGCAACCTGCAAGGCAAAACGAATTGCCAAAGCCTCAGCACACTCCGGGCTGTTGAATGGATCTTCCTAGTAGCCGTAGCAATGATAGAGCCCTGAGCATCCCTGCACACAACCCCCAAACCTACCATTCCCATATTCGGAACATGGGCATCAGTGTTAATTTTTATAACATCAATAGGGGGAATAGTCCATCTTGTGGCACTTGTTCCTTGAATAGGCATTGTTGACGGCTTGAAGACTCGACGGGAATAAGAAATATACTCCTCAACCATACGCAAAAAACCCGCAGCAATCATCACGGGATGAGAGCACTCGCCTTCAAAAACCACCAGGTTCCTACACCTCCACGCTGCCCATATGAGGGTAATTAAATGCCGCACACTATCACCATCGAATTTCATCTGAATCCAAGTCCATAAATCAGCAAAGGAGGAGGTTGGAGCATCCACCAAACTACCATAAAACTCACTGTGAGCCCAGATATCCTTGGCAGCAGTACACTCAAGCAGTGAGTGTAATATGGTTTCCTTCTCAGCATCGCAAATTTGACAAGAAGAGTCTTGAATTATATGCCTATAAACCAATCTATCCTTTACAGCCAAATTTCCTTTTACAGCACTCCAAATGAAGTGTTGTAATTTCAGAGGGCCACGAATACGCCAAATTGATTTCCATATAGCATCAACATATATTTGTTGCGGTTGATCCCCATTACCCAATTTTGCAAGCCAATACCCTGACCTCACTTTGTACTCCCCCCTTTTGTCACAATACCAGAACATAGCATCAGCACGCTGTCTAGAAGACAGAGGAGTAGCAAAAATATACGCACCCACCTCCGGAGCAAACAACCTCCAAACCTTCCCCCACGTTCCACTCCGCATATCCATCTCTAAATAGCTCACACACCTTCATCTCCTCATCACAATCAATCGGTCTATGTGGGTATATCACACGACCCTCAACCATCAACCAAGGGTCCTTCCAAACCCGAACAGATCTGCCGTCACCAATTCTCCACAATAAGCTATCACGAAGTAGATTTTTTGCACCCCATATACTTCTCCAAGCAAAGCTTGGATCATAGCCTCGACATGTTGCAAGAACATTTGAATTTTTAAAGTACTTTGCCTTGAGAAATTTAGGAAGCAAAGTGGACTCATTGGTGTGAAGTCGCCACACTTGTTTAGCTAGGAGGGCTTGATTAAAACACTTTAGATCACGAAAGCCTAAACCCCCTTTAGCCTTGGGAAGACACAATTTCTCCCAACTTTGCCAATGAAGCTTCCTTGCATCCTCCCTCGACCCCCACCAAAATCGGCACAAGAGATTGTGAATTTCATCAATTAATCCATCCGGAATTCTAAAAATGCTCATCATATATGTGGGAATTGCTTGGGCCACGGCCTTGATAAGGACTTCCTTTCCCGGCTTCGATAAGAGTCTCTCCTTCCAACCATTCAACTTCTTCCAAATCCTCTCTTTCAAGCAAGTGAAAATGGCTTTTTTAGATCTTCTAGGTAAGCATTGCCTCGCTAGGTAAGCATTGCCTTGCTAATGGCTCTAAGCCTCTCTTTCAAGCAAGTGAAAGTGGTTAAGCATGCTTTGGCTTGTCTTAAACACTCAATCTTCTAGGTAAGCATTGCCTTGCTAATGGCTCTAAGCCACTCTTGGTTAGACAATCGTCGCATCTAATGCATCTTTGACGATGTGTCTCTTTTGCCACGGTACGTGAGGACTCCTCACTCATACCGATGAGTTAAACCAAAACCAACGTGCACACCCGGTGTGCCTTATGCCCCTTATAGGAGTGATGGCACCTCGCCTTGGCGTAGCCTACCATCACCATCGTTCGGTTAGTAAGTGTTGTTTTGGAAAGGAAAGTTTTACTCAATATTATTAGGGACCTAGGATTTCTATGTTGGTTGATTTAAGTGAACTTAACTAATCATCGCAACATCAAGAAAACCTAAACATGCATCTAACGAATATTTCACACACATATATATAACCATAAAATATAAAGCGAAATAATAGATGCATATTGGCAACTAGCATGACCCCTTGAAATCTTCATATCTTCAAAAGGTCTTCATTTGCATTTCAAGGCTTTGTCTTCCAAGATACGCCGTCTTCAAGACTTAACCAAACTATGCAAAAAATTAGTGTCTATAACTAGGAATAATCTAAATATTAAAGTACAAAAATACTTAACGGTGCGTAGACCGTATTTAGATTTACAAAAAATACATAACGACACGTAGTCCGTATTTTCTATCATAGTCGGGTCCCACTAGTTGCCATTTCATAAAACCTGAGAGAAAGAATATATATATTCTATTCATCCATTCACTATTTGTTAATGACCCATGCAATTTACAAAATTAACAACAAGTAAAATGCATTCAAACAACGCGCGCACTAGTAACTAATCTAGGTGGTTAATCCGATTAACACGCCTAATTAAAACTTGTCAAAGTTGTTTAACCGATTATATAAATTACGTCATTAATAATTAAAGGTCCCACTAAATTCCGCATTTCCTTAATTAATCCAATTAATTAAGTCGGTAGCACCCAAACTTGTCAGAATGAAATTTTGCCAATGCCGCTCCCAAAATTTTAATTAAAATGAACAAAATTAATTTAAATAAATAAACGGCAAAATAATTAACATCAAGCCTACTACGGCTAGACACCTCACCGCACCAAGCATACGCACATGCCAAGACCACGAACACACGACCCACAGCACACGGCCGCGAGCCGCTGCAACATCACAGCCGCGCGTGGCTGCTGCTGCCGCGCGTGAGCTGCTGCTGTGCGTGGTTGCTGCCGCGCGTGTGGCCCACCATCGAGGCGGCGCAACCACCGTGGCAGCCACATGCGGGCTGCTGCGCAGCCCGGCTCGCCATGGTGGTGCAATGCCTCGTTTTGCGTGCCACTACCTTGGGATTTGATCCCTTTTTCCGGGAGACAAAAATAATTAATTCTAAATTAATTTTAGAACTAATTTAGTGAGCAAAATAAAATTTTAAACAAGTCTAACTTAATAAAATTTTCAAAGTGCAATAACCAAAATAATTCCAAGAACCATCTTTAATTAAATTGGTTTAGCTTGGTGCAAAATAAAATTGAGGCAATTTCTCACTTTCAATTTAATCAATTTAAATTAAACTTGAGAATTTGACAAAGTAAAGGGAAGTTGGAAAAATATGAACTTTAATGTTCAAATGAAAATTCCAACATCTAAAATTTGTGAATCCTTGAAAATTATATCTTCCAACATGAAGATAACCAAATTTCTATCACATAAATCGAAACTTTATGTTTCTAATCAACTCAAAATAATTAAAACAACAAAGTTCAACTCAAAATAACATGGAATTTAGTGTTTTTTCAAAGTTTCAATCACTTATCACAAATATAACACTTAGGAAGCCTCAAAATAAAATTTTCACACTAAAAAGCAATTAGTTTGCAATTATGTGAAAATAAATCAACCTTTAAGCATAAATACTACCAAGTAAGTGTGCTTTAAGGGGACATAAAAGTGCAGAAAATTATGCAAATAATCAACCATATAATCAACAATTTATGCCATTAATTTCAAGGTTATAAAAGACTTAAAAATTTTCGTGAAAAACGAAAAACCCCTCGAAAAAGACATTTCTGGTCAGAATTTGGCTAAAATCACAGTCCAATCGGGGTAAGAACCTATCCAGAACACATTTTCCACCCAAAATTCACTAGTCTTAGGCGAAAATCTGGGTTCTGGGCCAAATTCAACATTAAAAACGGGATTAAATAAATAAAACCGAGCTACTAATTTAATTTGCAACATAAACAAGAAAATTAAGCCAAAAAATAAACCTTGAAAAACATGATTATAAAAATAAATGAGCGGGGCTCCGATACTGCTGTTGGGGTTTGGTGATTCCGACTCACCGCGGAAACAACCCCTTCCCGAGGAACCACTCGCAATAATTAAAATCACAAAGCATAAATAAATATTCACAAAGAAAAGATAACGAATCTTACCCTCGAAGCGAGCTTCGCCCAAAACCCAGGGCTCTTACTTGAAAGCTACTGGCACGTCAAGCGCCGCGCCTCCGACGGTATCCACCCACAAATGGGCGAACACAACTTTAAGATCTACTACCTTGGAGTTAGCAAGGTCCGACCCAAACCCGAGTGTTATGTGAGTTTAAGAGGTTTCCCAAAAATTATGGAATGCTCTTTTTCACTCCCACTCAAGCACTTTACTCCAAATCCCAAGGTTGGTATTTATAGAGGAAAGTATGAGTGGGAATTTCTATCCCATCAATGTGGGATTATGAAATTCCACAAATTAATTTAAAGCTAAATTAAATTAAAATTGCAAACTAATAATAAATCTACAAGTGGCATCACCATGTGAGATGGGTTGGTGAGGACCACATGGAGAGTAGGGGACCACACTTGCTCCCCACTCAATACTCTCCTTGTGCCACATGTCCTCTCCCACTTACTCCCATATTCCAAGCTTCCTCTTATTTATGGCCCTATGGCCCGAGCCAAGCCTGGAGCCAAGCCCGAGCCCGGCCCGCACCAGCCCGCATCAGCTGCTGCTGTGGTTTGGTGCGGCTACAGCCGTGGCACGGCGCGGCTGCTGCTGTGCCTAGCCGCGGCTACAGTCGTGGCACGGCGCGGCTGCTGCTGTGCCTAGCCGCGGCTGGCCGGGGCTGCTAGCACGGTGTGCTAGCTCGTCTTGCCCCTAGCATTCGGATGCTTGGGGCACACCGATGCTAGGGGTATTTTCGGGAATATGGTCGATTTATTATTATTTTGCGCGTCTCGTCTTTTATCATTTTAGACTCGACTTCCGAAGATCGGTTTCGACGCTCTAAGCTCGAATTACCGACGTCTAAATATTTAACACTCAGGCGACGAATTAATTTCTTCCGAATTAATTCGTCTAGTTGGTTCGCATATATTTGCTTGGGTGTGACCCGAAGGGTTCAGTCAAGATTAAGCTGTAATACTAATTATACTAATATTATTGATCGGAAGCGGCCTCCACCCAGGTATTCCGATCACTTGACCTTACTGAATATATTAGCTTTTTAATAATTCTGAACCCGTTATCAGAACAATACACTTGTTCGAAGGACACCATTCCTTTCACTATGATCACGGGATGAATTTCGGGGGCCTCCTCACAGACCGCTTCCATGAGACGCAACTTGGTGTCTCCCTCAATGGTGATATTCAATTGAGGGGGATGATTACATGGATAGACTACAAGTTAGGCTATGGAGCGGAGCTAGCCAAGCTTACCCTAGTTGATGAGCAGCCCTACCTGAACCTAGGGGCCCTCAAGACAGCCGGGATGATTCGCGAGGTACCTACTCGCGTGGGAGGAGATGAGCGGGTTTGGATGGTCCGCGATTCTTCTTGGTGCCTCCTCCCAAATGACTAGCTACATTACCAACCCCGCCAGAAGATGGAAATCAATGGCGCGTTCCCCGAGCTAACCTTGAGGAGGGTAGCTTGTCATTGAGGGAGAGAGCTCCCCAGGCCCCAAGGCAAAAGCGGCAACAAGGGCAACAATAACAACATTTTGATCAACAAGAACAACAACAATTTCAACAACAACAACAAGGTTTTCAACAACAATTCGACCATCAATCCTTCTAGTATGGGAAGGTTCTCAATCGGTGAACGTCCCCCCCTTTGGTGGGGGAAGTATGGCTTCTTTTTCTTCTTCCTCATTTAACATCGAATATGCTTTTCAAAATCTTAGCATGCAAGGAAACCAGTTGGTGAAAGTCGCCGATGGTCACTCGGTTTACAATGCCAACATCTACGATTCGCATGTAAACCAAGGGCATTTTGACCCTCCGGTGAACTATCCGTACTTTCCGCTCCAACAGGGGTCGGTTCCGTGTCACGAGGAACCGCATATTGACGGGACTCCCAATCAACCGGTTTGGCTCTATTGGCCCGGGCCGTCATCTCAAGGCAACCCTCGTGTGAACTACCCCACCTCTAAGGGGTATGATTACAAGGCACCGGGGGGATGTGATTACCGTGGGGATCCTAACTACCCCATGTACACATCGGAGCCGCTTGAGAAGCCCCCTCCCTTTGACCCTCTTCCGGACTATAAACAAGAATTGTACCGGAACCGTGGTTTTCCACCGGGCTACACCGGTGGATGGGACCCCCATGGCCCCCCTATTGACGTCGACTATGAATGGCGTCCGTGTGGAGAGGGCTCTAGTTCCCACATGGAGGACTAGGGCCCTCGGGCCGTAATTTAGCCCTTCCTCCCACCTATTTTCCATTTTCGATCAAACCAAGGACGGTTTTTCGTTCAAGTGTGGGGGGGTGCTTATTCATTGTGTTATTCAAAGCGCTTTGTTCTATGGGGCATATTCATGGCCAATAGGTGTCTTTTGCAAGCTTTCTTTTGTTGTTGGTTGATGCTAACCTTCTCTATTCTCTAAAAATGATGATTTGATGATAACCTTGTGTTGTTTTCGCTCTCAATTTCAAAAATCCAAACTCCCTCTTAATCCAAACCAATTTTCTTTTCTTTGTTCCTTTTCTTTAGTAGTTTCTTATTTTATTTTGTTTTCTTGTTATTTCTTTATATATATTTCCCTTGCTACTAACCAAATATTTTCCGAGTTGTTTTGGATTTTGACATTTTGTAGGGCTTATCGGCGCATTCCCCAAGTTCTTTCCGAGCAATGGAGCTTCGTGATTGTGGACTTGTGATCTCTAAGCGTTATTGGGTGACAAAACTCCTTCTCAACTCTTTAAATATTTTGTTTGGTTGCATAGTTTAGGTTAGACTAGGAAGGAGTTGAATGGTTCGAGGTTGTTTGATTTGGTTCTAAGGAACCTTGGATCGTTGATGTTGCTATTAACGATCATTGTATGACGATTGGGATTTATTTGATTTACATGCCTCTTTTATGAACCTTTTGATTTCTTCCTCTTCCTTTTGTGTTGTTTTTCTTTGTTCTTTCTTTTTCTTATGTGTGACAAACATGACAATGACAAGTTGAAAAATTTTTAATGTGAATTTGCTTATTCATTTGGACATGTGGACTTGTATGCCTTCTTGATGACATATTTTTGAATGCTTATTCATTTGAGAGTGCTTAGGGTTGAATTAGACACATTTAAAGCTAAGGTAGCCTGGTTTAGAACTTTTGAGTTGAAGCCCAGTTCACGGGAAAATGGTAAGATGGTGTTGCTCTCCGTAGTGAATAGGATTCCTTTGGTTGGTATTTGCTTATTTTCATCCTATGTGAGCGTCATGTGTTGAAGCCTCCATCATCTTTTGTGAGCGGCATTTTGGATCCTTAACTATGCGTGTCTTAATCCTTGTGTTGGTATCTAGCTCCCAAGATCATGATCATATAACTCTAGAGGAGGAAGAGGGCATTTCATCTCATTTTTCTTTGTTTTCTTTGTGTTTTGTTACAAATTTGGTTTTTATTTTACATTCACCTTCTTGCTAGCCATGTTGAGCCTTATTTCCCCTGTCTTGATTGAACCATGTTACAAACCTAGCGGCCTATGTTCTACCGAGCCTTGTAGTTAGTGAAGCATCGGCTTGTGAGGTTTAAGTTTGATAGTGTTGATTTTGAGCAAGGAAGTTGTGTAATTTGGTTCAAATAAGGTCTTGAAAGTTTATTCATGAAAAGAGTGTGCAAAAGGTTTGGCAAGGAAGTTGTAACTCATTAAAACCAAATAAAAAAAAATGAATGAAATGAAAAAAAAAAGAAGGAAAAAAATGAAATGAATAAAAAGTATGAAAAGAGGTGTAGTATTGTTGTGTATTTTGTATTGAAGGTTGTAATTTGAGATTAGGTTCAATTCCTATGTTGTTCTTGAGAGATGGCCACTCTTATGCTTCACTTAGGAGTTTCCACCAAATTTTTCAAATTGACTCCCAACCTTAACCTCTAGCCATGACATTACAACCCTAATTAAGACCCTTAGACTTTAGAGGGGCGTGGTCAAAGAACGATGGAGGGAGATAGATTTCAACCGTATGGAGAGAGTATGCATAATTGAGATGTCGGGATAACCTCATTGTTCCACATAGAATTATTCTTTTTTCCGGTTCCCTCGAGGAATCATGAGGAGCCGACTAGGGGATGAATTGAAACTAGTGGAGAGAACGTGGACCGTCTTGGATGGGGCTAGCTAGGGCGGAGGATGAAATCATTAGTTCTCTATGCTTAGCTTAGGTTTGTCTCCTTCAACCATGAGCATCTTAGAACGTGTTTTCCCTCTTGAATTGAGAAAGGTAAGTATTCTTTGATGAATGTCCCTACGTTTGAGTCCAAATGGAGCACTTCCCATCGTGACACTTGATTGATTTTCTTAAACCTTGTCATGTTATGTTTGTTGTGTTTGTTCCTTGTTTTAGTTCTTCTTGCTTGAGGACAAGCAAGAGGAAAGTGTGGGGGATTTTGATGAGTGGTATTTATGCCACTCTCTTATCCTTTTCTTTAAGGATTTTCCCCTCGTTTGGCACTTGTTTGAGCCTTTTTCAAGCACTTTGTCTTAGTTTGCTTTGCCTTGTTCCTTTTTGTGTTTTCCCCTTCTTTTCCTTTATTTTGCTTTGCTTTGTCGCTTTCCCTCTCTTCCATACTTATGTTCGTGTATGAGTGTTTGAGTAGGTTGAATAGAGTGCTCGTTTGATCTTGCTCGAGGCTTAGTCCACCCTTTTGAGTACATTGGAATAGCGGAAGAGAGGAGCATGGATTTGGATAAGAGCCTTCATGAGGAGCGGCTGCTCACCGGATAGGAGCGCCCGCTCCATTTACTCATCTTTTGCCCAATTTTCCAGACTTATGGAGCGTCCTCTCCACCCAGAAAGGAGAGCCTGCTCCACACCTGGAGCGTCCGCTCCTGCTTGGGAGAGCGCCCGCTCCAATAAGGCGGTTGTTTTGATTAATACCCTCTAAAGCGTCCGCTCCCCCTCGATGGAGCGGCCGCTCTCGTGGGTGTTTCCGTGCATTTCTAATCTTTCTTTCGGGTAATGTGAGGGGCTTATAAATACCCCTAGGATTGTAATGAGATGTTTATGTACATTTTAGCCCTAGTCTAGAGAGAGAAACTTCATTAGTAGAGAGAGAAAGGGTTGATTTTCATTGATGAACTTGGATATTGAAAAACGAGCTTGATTGAATCTTTGTAAATCCTCATCTTCAATTAATGAGCAATCTCTTACCTTCTTTCTTTACTTTTGTATTTAGTTTTGTTTGCTTATTTTGATTCTCCTTCTTTGCTTATTGATCATGTCGATGCTTATTGATTTGATGATTGATATTGTCTTCAATATGATTTGTTAGTAGTCACCTAGCCAAGGGTGTAAGGGTGGTGTAGCTGTTAATTGATTCATGCTTATGATGTTGGGGTTATGTTAATGGTGATTAAAGTCTTTGCATGCTTGATATTCTTTAATCTTCTTGCAAGTGCACATTGTTGGTTGATTAAAGGTGAATCTTTGCTAACAAGAAACGGAAGTTGACTTAGTTAAGGTTCATTACTATCGATAGTTCATTGATTGCACCTTCTAATATATGGATCCAGTGTGGAAACATAGAGGCTATGTTAGGAGAAACCGATTAACCCTGGAAGGCGATTAGATCGGGCTTTATTTCGATATTCTTGCATGTTTATTTTACCATTACTTTGCTTCCTTGTTATTGCATGATCAAGTGGCGTCTACATCTACCCACTCCCCTTGGTGTTTAGTTATATTGATCTTTAATCCTTTTTAATCCTTAGTTTAATCTCTTAGTTATTCACACCTCTTGTCCCGAGATAGCTTAAGCCTTATGTAGTGACTGCGGTGTTTGTGCATGTCTCCTTGTGGTTCGACCCCTCTATTTGCCCTATACTTATATTCATTTGTATAGGTGTAGTCGTTCAACGACGCGATTATTCCCTTGTCAGGTGTAGTCTTAGCTTCCTTTGCATTGGTATCAAACATTTTGTCTAAAAACACGTGAAAGTGTCATTCCATAAATATGTTCAAGACATCAAAACAAAAGTCTTGGTTGATGAAAACGACGTCCAACGTCGGAAATACATCAAAAGTATGGTGCATAAAACTAAATAAGTTCTACTTCTTTAGACAAAACATGATATTACAAGTTTTTCTTGGATAGATCACATCATCCTACTTGTGTACTCATTTCCTGTAATACCCCGTATTTTTATACGTATTTTATTTAAAGTATGTATTTTATAAAATGTTTTAATAGTTATAATCATTTTAATTAAAGCATTTTAATTAATATTATTATAAAAGGAAAGTTTATTTAATTATTTTTATTTAAAAGATGGGGTTTTATTTAAGAAAGTTTAATTTGTAACAAGTTTTATTTGGGAAGGGATTAGGAAAACTAAAAGAGGAAAGTTTAGGGTAAAAGGGTTGGTAGAGAAGGGGTATAAATATCCCACTTATGAGGCAAATCAACTTTGCCCAGAGTGGAGAAAACCCAAGGTAAGCTTCTCCCCTTTTCTCCTTACTTTTCTTTCTTTTTTTTCTTCCTCTTCCCCTTCCCCTATGCACGGCCGGCCACCACCACCACCACACACGTGGCCGAACCACCACCGCACACCACCGCAATCCACCAGCGCACGGCCAGCAGCTGCGGCAGCAGCCCAGCCTTGCCGCGGTGGCTGCTGCTGCCGTGTTTGGTTCTCGAAAAAAAAAAAAAAACTTAATCTTTCTTCTCTTTTTTTAATCTATGCTTAGATCTAATTATAAATTATGAGTTTTTGGATTAATTTTGATATTTGAATGATGTAATTATATTAATAAATTTTCAGATTTAGTTTTAATTAAAAAGCCCCAATTTTTAAAACCCTAGGTTATTGATTTATGAAATTATGAAAGTATATGATGTATTAATGTTTAGATCTTCAATTTAAGTGCTTTAAGACTAAATTTCAGCAAGTTTTAATTAGAAAAATAGTGCACGAATTTTATGTAGAACCCTAAATATTATGTTTTTAAAGGAAATTTAAATTACCCATTAAGGGGGACTTAATTATGGTGTTCTAAATATAATTTCAGCCTATTCTAATTAATTTATGAAGGGTTTTAAAATAGTATATATTGCTGGAAATTTGTTTAGAGTGGACTTTACTGCACTATTATAATTTTAATGTGTAGGAGACTTTGAAGTGAACAATTTTTACTAGTCGTGGCGATTTTAAGATCATATTCAAGGTACGTTCGCGTACTTAGCATATTTGATGAAGTAGAATCATGTTAGGTTTGGTATCAATCAATTACAAGTAGTATCATGCTAAGGTTTAAGTATTCAATTGTGAATTATTAGTATTGGTGATTGAATTATGAAGCATGAATTTATTTGTGATGATCTATGGATTGGAAATTATTTTTTTGGCATGAGTATATGGACTACATATTTATTTATGGCATGTTAGAGAGCATGTTTAATTAAACTAATTGTTTAATTATGTTTAGAATATTAAAAAGGAATTTTATTATAGTCCATATAATTTTTATTGATGCATTAAGCATGAGGAAGGAGCTAAATAAGTGTCTATGTACACAAGGAATAAATAGTATGTTGGTGCCTTTGTGCACTTAAGGTGTTTTTTTAACACCGAGGGATAGGATTGTTGGCGCTTTATGCGTTTAAGGTGTCTTTGACACTGAGGTAGTTTTAAAAAGGGTTCAACATTAAATTATATGTGGTCACCAATTATTCAAGAATTAAATTGGTATGTTTGTTTGATTGAATAATTATTGTTGATTGAATTATTATGCTTTGGGAGTCATCACCAAGTTTAATAATCTGTAAATAACGTAAAGTGAAAGAGATTACGCACCAAAACTCTTGGAACGTATATACCTTGAGTATGAACAATGGGGGGAGTTATGGGGTTTTATATTTAACCATAACTTCTAATGGAGTACAGGACACTGTATATTCCCTTTTATTATTATGCGCTGGAATTCCGCCACCAATGTGTGGCATAGTGATGCTGGCACGGTTAGCTCCCGTGTCAGTGAACCTCAATTTATTAGGGTAGGTTTAGTTGGAAACCCGTTCGATGCGTAATCAACGCTAAATGAATTATTTAGTGTCCAGTTAAAGAGTCTTGTTGTTTGTTGTGTGTGCTTGTAAACAGGTGCAATGAGGTAAGTATGTGTGATGCTAGGGGTTGCATGTTAGTGTGTTTAAATACGCTTATGTACTCAGCTTTGCTGATTGTGTGTGTTGTTTGTGACTGGCTATGTCTTTATCTTGGCCCTACGATGATCCATTTTAATGGAGAGTAGTGGGGGCAAGTAGAGATACTCTTTTCAGGTATTGAGGCATGTTCATGATGGGGCATGAGTGAAGAGAGAATTATGCTAGTTTCCACTAGGATGTGTAATAATTTATGCTTTGGATGTTTGTTTTATTTCTTGTTGGACTAACACTATTATTTGATTGATCGGTTTTTTAATAAGGGCCCTAAGTGGTTCCAAGTTGTAGTGGATTTTATTTAACTTGGTTTTGTTGATTTTTAACTTTACTTTTGTTAGTTCGGTTTTTAAATTGTGTCATTTCTTAGTTCTGATATTCAAGTCTTCCGTTGTGTATCTTTGATTGTTGCCTTAGCCATTTTCACGGTGGCGGTAATGTCTTAGATATTCCTAAAACGTATTTTCAAGAGGGGAAAGTGTATTTTAATGGAAAGGAATTTCTAGGGTGTTACAAAGTGGTATCTGGGAGCTTTGGTTGAGATTTTTAAATTACCACTAACACAAAAACGTGTTTTTTATTATGATTTAAACTTGTCCAAGTGCTTATTGAATTTTTACTATGTCTATTTCATTCCGATTTTATTTTATTTTATTTTATCTTATTTTATTTTATTTTAGGGAGGTCCGAATTTTTTTTTTTTTTTATTATTTTGGTCCGAAATTTTTTTTTTCTATTTTAATTGGTCCGAAATTTTTTTTTAGACACTCGAAATTTTTTTCAAGTGTCTGAAATTTTTTAGAGGGCCGAAAATTTTGCTTCCCTATAATTTCAATTTTTTTTTTTTTAGCAGGTTAAAATATTTTTAGTTTGTTAAATTTTGCAGGGAGCAAGGATTGAGGTAAGAATTATGTGTTAAAAGCTTTTATTAATATGTTGGTGAGCTTGGGTAGGAAAGGAAAGGGCATATAGGCTAGAATTTAATTTCTTCCTTGCGTGCATATATTTTATTTTAGGGTGTTTAAGCATGTTGTATTATTAGATGTTTGTTGATTGAAGCATGAAATATATGTATTGTTTTGTGGGAATTATTCAAATTGTATGATTGAACACCAAACTTAAATTTTTGCAAGAATTGTATTATTTATTTTATTTCGTTGGGGAAGGGAATTCTTTTCTAAGCCTTTATCCTCTACAGGATGCCTAACTTTCCTAGTAAATACACACAAATGGGGTCACTAATAAAGAAAAACGATGAGCACCCCTATGACTTCGTAGAGAAAATCAGATATTATTGTTCTTATAGGTGTAATATCTCGCGGGATAAAATATTTGAGACCCCTGATCGTATCTCAGCAATGATTGTGCATTGTCTGCCAGAGGAGCCTCCTTATATTGCTATCAAGGAAAAATTTGCTGACTTTTACCTTCCAGGAGATGTTCCAAACTACTACAAGTACAAAAACTATTATGGCCAGTGGTACCTTGATTATGTTTATTTAACTAACTACATTGTAAGGGTGGAAAGAGTTCACTATCAGCGTTTAAATCTTCCCTACCCTTACTACTACTATGACAACCCAGTAGGGAACAACCCACCTTTAAATAAACAACCAGAAAGTTCCTCTTCTGCATCATCAGGGGGTAACCAAGCGGAGAATGGAGAACAACAAGAGGGGGACAGTTCAATAATGGAGATATCCGATCCTAACCCACCTCCAACTCCAATTATAATCAACATATCATCAGATGAAGAAGAGGAGGGAGAATTCATCCAAGTAGAACCTAAACGTGAGTCACCTGAACCAATGGAGGATTCTAATGACAATGATTTCGATCCTTCGAGTTATAAGCAATCTACTGACAAAAGGGACAACGTTCGAAAGGATTGATTATTATAATTTCTTTTATTAGGACTCTTAGTTCATTTTCAGTATTCTTATTATTTGCAATTTAGGTAATAAGTGGTATTGCCACAAACATTCAGTGATCTTTAAATTACCATGTGAAATGGGTTGGTGAGGACCACATGGAGAGTAGGGGACCATACTTGCTCCCCACCCATACTCTCTTTATGCCACATGTCCTCATCCACTTGTTCCCATATTCCCCAAGCTTCCCATAGTGACCGGCCTTATGCCCCAAGCCACGAGCCCAGACACGAGCCCAGCCCGAGCCCAGCCCGCACCCAGCCCTGCACCAAGTTGCGGGCTGCTGCTGTGCGCGCATGCCACGCACTTGGTGCGGGCTTGCTGCTGCTGTGCGACTGCTAGTGTTGTGCTAGCACGCCTAGCTGCGTCAGCTAGCTGCTGCACAAACCACGTGTTGCGGCTGCTAGCTGCTGCTGTGCGTGGCTGCTAGCACGCACCTAGCCAGCCATGCTAGGCTCGGTTTGGTGCTTGTTAGCCACCTATGCCAGAATATTTTTGCCTCTAGCATTCGGATGCTCGGGGCATTCCGATGCTAGGGTATTTTGGGAATATGGTCAATTTATTATTATTTATGCACGTCTCGTCTTTTATTATTTTTGACTCGACTTCCGACGATCGGTTTCGACGCTCTAAGCTCGAATTACTAACGTCTAAATATTTAACACTCGGGCGACAAATTAATTTCTTCCAAATTAATTCGTCGAGTCGGTTCGTATATTTTGCTTGGGTGTGACCCGAAGGGTTCAGTCAAGATTAAGCTGTAATATTAATTATATTAATATTACTGATTGGAAGCGACCTCCACCCAGGCATTCCGATCACTTGACCTTGCTGAATATATTAGCTTTCTAATAATTCTGAACCCGCTATCAGAATAATACACTTGTTCGAAGGACACCATTCCTTTCAGTTATAGCTACTATGTATCCCTTGGACTCCATGATATCTACAACCTCCACTTTGATTATATTTATCATAGCTCACATGGTTATGATAATTCCTATTTCCAACATTTCCTTGAACATCAATTCTAGGTTCACAATCATGATTATCAACATAATTCACATGCTCATTTTCAATTCCATCACATTCATCACAAGGAACATTAGGACACATAGAAGCATCATGATCACTCATTCCACATAAATCACAAGGCCAACATTCTCTAATCATGCAACAAGAAGAAGGAATAGTGTTAGGGTAAGAAGGTGTACCTCTCCCCTTAATTTGGGAGGGAAGAATCGGAGCTTGCGAAGGTGGACTCTCAAGCTTGGCTTTGAGGGATACAACCTCTTTCCCTAAATCCGAAATTAAAGTGGTCAAATCGTTGATGGCATTGAGTTGTTCTATTGAACACCCCTTGCTAGTTGGGTCTCACCACTTCATCTATTGCATCCACCACTTCTTCTTCCGTTTTGTTCATTATCGGGCCTCTGGCTCCGGCATCTAAGCTTGCTCTTCCTTGAGAACTCTACCCACCATAGAAGATTTGTCTAATTTGGTAGGTAGAAATCCCATGATGTGAACACTCTCGTTGATACTCCTTATACCTTTCCCATGCTTCGTAGAGAATCTCACTAGGCCCTTGCTTGAAGCTTTGGATCAAAGTCCTTGATTCCGTCATCTTCTTTTGTGGGAAGAAGCGAGATAAGAAAGCTTTTGTAACCTCATCCCACGTCCTTAGGGACCTTGGTTTGACCTCTTTATCCAACCACTCTAGAGCTCTTCCAATGAGAGAAAAGGGGAACAACTTGAGCCTTATATACTCTTGAGCAACTCCGGCTACCACAATTGTATTGCAATATTTATTCAAAATATTTGAGATGAATGAGAGGATTTTCACTTTTTGTACCTCCAAATTGCTTCCTCTCGACCAAGCTAATCATAGCCAGTTTGATTTCAAAGTCATTATCCGGAACCAACAATGGAACAATTCCACTCTCATACTTGTAAGCACCCGGAGTGCCTAACTCTTTCAATATCACTCTATGAGCTTCTCCCATGTTAACTTGCACACACAATCTCAAAGAAAATTATTAGTAACACGGCTACAAATGTAGCCTAAAGGAAAATCATTTTGTATTTTTGAATAAGATGGAATAGACTCAACAACAATACACAATCACAACACCACTCCCCGGTAACGGTGCCATTTTGATCGAGGGTCAAAGCTAGGTCGTTGAGGCTAACCCCTACCCAAGGTCAAACAATATTTATAAACACTCAACACACCCCTACACAAGTATAACGGTAAGTCAACGGTCAAACCCAAAGGAATGGTGGGCTATTGTTTATTGCCTATGGTCAAGCTATTCCGAAGTCTAACGATAGGGTGTGAATACTTGGACAAAAACTACTAATAAATGAGATGAAATCAAATGTATAAGGTACTAGGGTTCGGGATCCACATGTAGTCATAACGAATTAAATTAATTGGGAGGTCAATTGACTAAGTCAAGCAATGTGAGGAAAGATCAATTTTGCAACCAAAAGAGCATATCATGCTATTCTCCCAGAGGTCTAACTAGAGTCAACTACGATAAACTCTAGCTAGGAAACATCACAAGACACCTCAATCGAGTAAATACAAGCCACAAATCAATTGTCCGTATCAATGCGAACTTACAATGCAATCTAGAGCGAATAACTAGGGTGATCAAGCCTAAATCAAACACACACATGCACAAAATTGATTAACCAGTTTAATCACATTATCAACTCAATCAATTTTCCAAAAATAACTTAAATCCATTACTCATACATGCTTCACCATTACCCTAGCAATCAAACTACTCACAATCCATAAAGAACATCATAATTAAAGCTAATCTATCCAACAAATTAATTATCATCAATTGAAATTAAAACTAAATCAATCAAACAATCAACAAACTTGAACAATCAACAAAACAATTGAAATTAAACAAAATATTGAATTAAAGTGAAAAGAATTCTTACAAACTTGATCAAAATCAAACCAAATGTAGCAATCTTCAATCATCAAACCCAAAGTTTCTCTCTCTAAAAACCTAAGAATAAGAGTTTCTTTCTCTAACAAAATCCAACCTACAACTAATTCTAATTCTATTCTCATCATTCTCTCTGTAAAAATAGAAGGAAAAGCTATATATAGTAAAACTAACTAGAGAGAAGTCAGTTAGATCGTCCAAAAGAAACCCCGGAAGGCGCGGTCGCAACAAGGGAGAAGTGAGGCCGCGGGAAAAAGGGTACGGAGTAGGGGCTTGGGAGGCACGCCCGCACACGTACCAGGCGCGCCCGCGCCACCCAAGTGCGTGGCCACACCTCCCTCGTGCGCGTCCGTACCTGACAACAGGGCACCCCCTTCTCTTCTTCGTTCTAGCTCATCCTCGTGCGCTCGTCTTGGTGATGATGATGAACACTAAGGTAGGCAGTCTTGAATTGATAATGTTGGTGGGTTCATCTCAAAGATGATGCCCCCACCGCATGCGTACACCGATCTCAAATACTTGCCCCTTGCATTCCTTCAAACTTGACCTCAAAGTGACGAACATGAGGCATCCAAATTGATGAGAATAAAGGGAGAAGGGCTCGGGAATCCTTGGAACACGATCATAACCTGAAAATACACGGAAACAAACAAATAATAGAGAAAAAGACCAAATAAACAAAGAAATACACAATAAAAGAAAACTAACTAAGGAAAGGACAAACTAAAGAAATAAAGGACAAAACTAAGGAAAACTAAATAAAAGAGCTATAAAATGGTATTAATTTCATCCCAAAAGAAGCCAAATGAGTGCCATAAATGACACTCATAATTAATAACGGACCCAAATGCGTCAAATGCAATGATTAGATCCAATGGAACCTACGTTGTTAAAAACCAAGCCAAACAGATAAACTAACCATAAAATTCCCGTGAAAAGCCTATAAAGATGGATAATTATTTAAAAGATCTTTCCAACGGTATATTATAAGCCCAATTCCGAGCCAAAACGAAGAAGTTATGATCAAAACACTAAATCGGGCCCTAAATCCGACACCCTTGCACTCCAATGGCTATAACTTTTTATCCATATCATATTTTAACCTAATTCTAACGGAATTGGAAATTAGATATTCAGAGCTTTCCAATGATATCTCACATGCCTTAATCCAACTGTGCAATCAAAAGTTATGGAAGTTTTTAAACCGCGTTTTCGTATAAGGCAAACCGCAAACCAGCGCAACTCAATACGCCTGTAAATAGGGGTCTAAAACCCTAAACCTAGATTCCTATGCCTATAAATAGGGGTCTTTGTTTAGCACTAAACAGACAGAAAAATCAGAATTCTGAACCCCTAGTTATTCGTTTAGCACCTTAATATCTCTCAAACTCTCTTACTATCATACTACTTTTCCCTCTTTCTTCCCAACTACTCTTCAACCCTAATCCATCCATTGAAGCTCTTGGAGGTACAAAGAAGAAAGAAATTCCATAAGCGCATAAGACAGAGATTTAGCATAAAAGAAGAACGGTTAATTTCCTGAGCACTTAAATAAATGATATTTCTTTTATTGTTTAAATAACTTTAATTAATTAATTAGTGTTGTTTGATCACTATTAATTAATTAATTCACATAGTACTCTTTTGTTTATCAAGACTAGAATTTGAATAATTAATTGTTGTTTTATCACTTAAGACAAGGCAAATCTTGTTTATTTATTGTTTTTCACGAATATTGATTAAATAAGAATAACGACTTTTGCAATGTAATTCCTATAAGATTAATGCATGTAAATAAAATCAACTAACTTAGTCTTTAGGTATCACGTTTCATATATTGTTTGGTGATGAAATTGTAAAAAGGAAGAGCTAGTAGAGGACGCACTAGTGCTAGAATAGCGATTCATCCCTAAAAGAAACGTTATTTTAGTACCCTCGCTCCCGAAATCATTTCTGGTACACGTAAACCAATTTAGGCATGGGTAAATTTACGATTCTTGCTAAATATCCCTTGAACTCTACTTGGAAGAAAGGCATGAACGAGGTTTATGATTTTTCCTAAAAACGACCGATAGATAGGATCTCGCTGGGCTGCGGATGCCTCCGTCTATCTCAACCCAAGGCTATTTTCCATGCCTGCCGCTCTGATGGATGTAAAGTTTTGAAAGACTTAACTCATTGGCAATCCTACTTGTTTCTTACAAAAAAGTGTAATGATAGAATCAATTCTAATTCAAGGTCCCCCAAATAGTCAGGAATTCAAATCCTATTACACCCTAACAAGTGTAAAGTCCTAGGCTTTTAAAGGGTCATGGGAATCTAAGGAGAAGGATCCCCTACGATGGGAACACCCTCCTTACGGTAGGCAATCCCGGATCATGCGATCCATCACTCACTTAGCATTCGTGTTTCTCAGGCACGGTACCAAGCACTCGATGAGAGACGCAATTCGAGACATGTTCGTATCAAAGACATTGGAACACTTGACCTTAGACATTGTTTTATTTTTGCTTTGCTGCTTTTATTATTTGAAATTGCTTTATGAATGTTACACAAATTGCACACCTTTCCATCCCAAGGTTAGGTGAATGTGGGTTGAATAAATGAGGCTTAACGTTAGACGAGTCTCAAAGTGGTTGATGATGAAATGGATATGCGACATAATGAATATTGTGTAAGAGGAATGATAGGGTTGAAAAGGTGCCTTAAATCATTGGTGTACCTTGTGTTTAGTTCGCCGATTGATTTTTTTTTTTTTAAATGATTGAGATGTAAAGAATACTCAATTTATTGATTAAATTGGTGAATAAGCTAACAAAATTATCAAATTACAGAAAGGGAAATCTATGCTAGACTTGAATTGGGGAAAGGGAAAATTTATAAAAAGAATAAATCATAAAATCTCGCGCGAAAGGCTCGTCGTGCGCCTTGTCTTCATTGCTTCTTGTCACTTCTTACCACCTGGAGGGACGGGAAGTTTGTTGGCATCTACTAAGTCTTGAATGGCATCCTTCAAATTCAAGCATAGCTCGGTAGTGTGGCCCCTTCCTTGATGGAACTTGCAATGGGCATTGGGGTTCCACTTAGCACTCCCTTCTTCAGGTTTTGGTTCTAGAAATGTCCTAATATGTGTGATCAAGACTTGACTGTAAAGGCGATCAAAGGCCGCATCATAAGTAATTCCTAAAGGAGAGTAAGTTCTCCTTTTCTTGGGCAATGGAGCATCAAGAGCTAACACTTCATTGAGATTAACTTGACTTATATTGTTGGTAGTATTTTGTATTAAAAGACGGAGAAGAAGGAAGGTCATTCTTCTTGTTTTTCAAAGTGTTATTATTATTACTACCAGCAGTCTTTAATAGCTCGTCCTCAATGTTAATGCCAATGTCATATACAACTTCGAAAGTGTTCAAAGGCAAGAACCTAAGGTGTTGCTTGTACTTGTAATTTAGGTTCTGGATAAAAAGGCAAACTATCTCTCTTTCTTTGGGGGATCTACCAAGAGTGCAGCCATTTCCCTCCACCTACTCAAATAAGAGGTGAAGCCTTTGTAGACATCTACTTTTGGCCTCCTGTCCCGATAGGAAGTGCAATGACGATAAATAAAACCATCTTCATGTGTGATCAAAGTGAAGAATGCTTATGGATAACTGGTTAAACCGCAAAACACAAAAGACTAACCCAAACCATGAAACAAAGTTAAACAAGGTCCAATTAACTAAATATGATCATAATTAGGCTTAAGCCCGTGCTTAAAAACCCAATAAAGACGGATTTAGAAGAGCCTAGGTTAAAATAAATGTTGTCGCAAAAAATACCGCACGCATCTCAAGGAGTCGCGCTGGGCTGGCGCGCACAACTGCCACAGTTGCGCTCGCGTGAGATTCAGAATTTCAAAAAACTTGAAAATCGAATCTTGCTATAAAGCCGCGTGCAAGACACTTAGATGCACTGGGTAGCGCAACCAAACCACTTGCGCTGGGTTGCCGCGCGCAACTCATCTAGTTGCGCGCGACACCTGCTACGGCAAGAATGTTTAAAACCCTAATCCTACCCATTCCTACAAATAGAGGCTTAATCTGAGGCTTAAAAGACACAAAACTAACCCTAAACTCTGGCAGAAAACTTGTAAACTCGTGCTACCAAACCCCTCTTGTCCTAAACACTCACCCCTTTGATATTTTGTTACTACGGTGGAGGTTCCCAGGAGTCCGTAAGTGTTCTAAACGGAGATCTAGCAAAGAGAAGTGGTAAATTCCCGAGCACTTAGATAAATCACATTTATTTTCTTGTTTAAAAGAACTTTAATTAATTAATTAATGTTGCTTGATCACTTTAAAAGGATTTATTAATAAATTCCACATAGTATCTTGCATTAAATAAGATTAGAATTGAATAATAATTGATTGTTGGTTGATCACTTAAGACAAGGGGAACATTGTTTAATTCTTGTCCTATTCACGAATTTGAATTAAATAAAGAATAACAACTTTGTAATGTAATTCCTACGTGAATTGATGTGTGTAAACAAAATCAACTAACTTAGAGGTTGTTTGGAAGCATTGTTGTTTTTTGTTTTTTTTTTTTACCCCCCAAAATAAAACAAAACATAGTTTGGTAAAATAGGTTAAAAAACAACTTTATAGCTTTTTTGTAGAAAAAAAAACGTTAAACCTAAAACACCTTAAAGCAGTTTTTGAGGTTTTTTTAATTTTTTTTTTTATTTGCCATATCATAGCTATGTTCATATCACCAATTGTATCTCCTTCATATTCAATCTCATCTCTCTTCCACTAACCTTTCTGAAGATTCTAGGAGCAATTACAGGTATGGAGTGTTCTCCTCTATATTTTCTTTTAATTTCAATTGCTATCACCACGTTTCTCCCTATTGTTCTTCCTACTTTGTTAATTAATTGATGTTTTAGGTTTTTTGTCTAATTTATATATAATTTATTTTGGGTTTTTTCTGAAATAATAGTGTGTTTATTAATTGTTAGTGTAAATTGACTAATTATATCATGTTGTAATCACTAGAATTTGTGGGCAGAATATCAGGTCTTCAAATTGTTTTCGCTGATATTATATATGAGCGTTAATTGTTTGATTGTATAGTTTGGTTTGTTGGGGTTGAATTTGATTTGAATTTAAAGTTTGGACTTTGGTTAAAAAGTTAAAATAGAGGGTCATCATTTTGTAACAGTAGCAGTGACGAATCCCTTTATTGAATATAGAGGGTGTGATTGTGTAGCTAGTGGAACTGCTCACTAATTATAATCAGGGGTTAGGAGGAAGAAAATTGCCAAGAAACTATTCGGGATTTGGGTTTAATTCCTTTGATACGTCCATTGTTGTTAGTGGTGGAGGTGTGTATCTAAATTGTTACCAAAATCAAGACATGCCATTTAAAGTAATATGACTGTACATATTGGAGAAAATTGTTGTTTAGAATTACTAGACATGCTTGCTCAGATCACTATACATACATATATATATATATATATCTTGTTAGAAAAATCAAGACATGCTTGCTTTAGATTTTAGGTATCGCGTTGCATATATTGTTTGGTGATGAAATTGTGAAAAAGGAAGAGCTAGTAGAGGCCGCACTAGGGCTAGGATAGCGATGTCCCCCTGAAGGGAACGTTATTTAGTACTCTCGCTCCCGAACTCATTTCTGGTTTATGTAGACCAATGTGGGAATGGGTAAACTTATGATTCGTGCTAACTATTCCATGAACTCCACATGGAAGAAAGACATGAACGAGGTTTATGAGTTTTCCTTAAACTCATTGGCAACTCCAACTTGTTTCTTATAAAAAAGCGTAATGATAGATTCAATTCTAATTTAAGGTCCCCCAAACAGTCAGGAATTCAAATCATACTACACCTTAACAAGTGTAGAGTCCTAAGCTTCTAAAGGGCTAATGGGAATTTAAGGAGAAGATCCCCTACGAAGGGAACACCCTCCTTACAGCCTTCATTCTGTTTCTGTTTGAGAATGGAGAGTTCACATTCAGACGTTTTAGTTTAAATGTTACACTTGTAACGATTCATGAAACTGTCTATGATATCTTGCCAAGTTGCAGTATGCTCAGCATCTAGAGAATAAAACCATTGTTGGCAAGCATGCTCTAAGGAGAGAGGGAACACCGTAGGGAAGAGTGTTACGTCCAGTCCCTTAAGAACCATGGTTGCAGAGAACGCCTTCAAATGGAACATTAGGTTGTCAGTTGGCTTGAACTTGGGGATATCAGTAGTGGAGAACTTGTCAGAGAGTCTGTCCTTCATATCCAAAGGAGTGGGAGGCCATTCCACATAGGTGAAGTCCTCAGAATTCTTGCTCATTTGCTCCATTGTAGCCGCAGTAACATTGTTTTGCTCTACTATGTTGACTCTGGTAGTGAGTGCTTGCAACATGGTAGACATTGTCTCAATGGACTTGTTAATGTTCTCAATATCTTCCTTAGTGGCCATTGGGACAAACTGAAATTAGTTTGAAGGTGATGAGTGATGTGGAGATGGCGAAGTTTTCTTTGGACGCTCTTAGACCTAAGAGGTTGTTGCGGTAATGACTCGAACCTTACCAATCTACCCCTGCTCCTTGACCAAGTACTGTGAAGTGAAATAAAATTCACTTAATTGTTTGACTCATTGCTCAATATAGGAAAGGAAGAGGAAAAAATAGACATTTGAAAATAGGTGAGAAAAACTCCATTCATTTTTATGACGAAAAACAAGAGGTGCATGAACCTAGTATACGATCATAAATGACATGGTGCACGACTCGAGTCGGAAAGTGTGTGGACTATGCTTGACTCGTCAATGATTAAGTGATGTTATAAGACTCGTGGTATGATCGTATGGCTAGACATGTGAACAGTAACCAAAATGACTAACGTGAGGACCAGATTAGCACGAAAGACCAAAACAGGGGCTGACAGGACTTAAACTTGGGCACCGTGCCGCAACGCAACTATCGTAACACGGCAAACCTACATCGTGGCGCGGTACAGGACGCCGTGACACGAAACTGATTGTCGTGACGCGGTGTATTTTGTCGTGGAACGGTAAATAGTTCCAGTTTTTGTGTGATTTTTCTAGTTTTTGTCAATTTTAGAGTTTGCGCTAATTACTAAGTGAGTACGGTCCATTGGCAATCGTAAGGCATAAAATAATCCACCATAGAAAAAGAAAGATCTTTAAGGATAGGATCAAAATTATCAAATATACACATATAGGAGAAGTAAGCAAAATGATTCAAAGAAAAGTTTGCAACCTAAGGTCAAGTTCTATGTTCCACTATGGTCAGGTTTATTTGGTGTCAAAAGGGTACCATGGTTAAGAGTTTGGATGTGTTCGCAAGGCAGCCTCCCTTGAGGGTGTAGGCCAGCGTGCAGCTCCGCGAGTTTGTAATTAAATCGAACTCGACTTTATGGTTTGGGGTGGATTTAATAACTCGGATGAACCCTTATTTCCATGAGAGTTTTTAGGTTGATAAAGCTTAAATCCCCGGGGGCTAAGACGTATGTAGAATACACACTTTTTTCCCGAAAAATCGAAGGAAGCTGACTGTGAGACGAGAAATAAGCCACTGGAAAGATTTCAGGACTACCGCGATACGGTAGAATATACCGTGTCACGGTGCTGAATACCGCATGATGGTGGCCTGCACCGTGACACGACAGGTTCTGCCGTGGTGCGGTAGTCAGGAAATCTGACTAGTGTCTCTAATTTCTTTGTTCGCGATCAGGTTATTCAATTTTTCCTACAGGACAGACCTGAATGCGACGTTAAAACGTCTATGCTTATGCAAAAATGCCAAATGAATCACAGGAATACGATTCAAGAATCTTTCAAGTCTCATCCACTCATCTTAATTAAATACCGATAACTCTAATCGATAAATAACCAAGAATCCTCCCCAGTGGAGTCGCCAAATTGTAGGCGTCGTTTGAAGTTTGCCTACGTTAAAGCCTGTGTGAATTTGCTTGGCACTCATAGGAAGTGGGAATCAACATTAAGATTTGGGACACGATTAGGGACAAAGAAAAGTAGGGAGACACAAGTTTTTAAGGAACTTGTAAACCGTTCACGAATCATTATAAGGCAACCACGAATAAGGGACAACGAAAGGCAACAACGATTGACTCGTGAAGGTTACGCCCCATTCATAATCCATGAGATTACTAACTCCATATGGTTCGAAACCACGAAACGAAAATCAAGGATGATGGTACGAAGTAAGTCATGGAGTCACATTCGCCTATATTGGCCTCTACTCGATTCTTATTGTGAAAAGTGATTCCTGCGATCTCAAAGGCATGCGAACAAAGATTCAATTCGCTCCAAACTATTATTATGGTAAATCGGTTGAATATTATTTCAACATATAATTCTAATTATTAGTGACCACTTGATTAAATAACAAGATTAAATGAACCTAAACCTGTTATTAAATAACAAGATTAACAAGAGTAACTAAGTGATTAATTACTTACTCTCCGCATTTCCTTGAATTGCTACATCATGAATAAATTGTTAGTAACTTTAATAAAATTATAAATCAAACTGAAATAATTAAATTAAATAAAAGTAGAGTTGATTTGGTCCAAACCCTCAGTTAATTATACCTTTCACGCCTTGGTTTAAGGACAAAACCTCGGGTCAAGTATGGACCTCTTGGAGTGCTTAGTGGAAGTAGTGTGATAGAATAAGGATGGCTAGAAATTAGGTTAAAGAGGGAGAAGAGAATGATTTTTGGTGTAGGGAGAGAGAGTGAGTGATTTTTGGTGCCCTGAACTGTAGAAAGGAGGGGCTATTTATAGCGAAAATGAGCAGAGGGAACACACAGAACCCTAAAAAGATAAAAACCCTAAAAACACTGTCGCGACACTGCAAATAATACCGTGACAGGGCACAGTTTAGTGTGACGCGGTGCAATCTGGAGTGACGCGGGAAATAATTAACCTACGGAAAATAAAAACACGTGAAGGGTTTACGCAGAGAAATCACGGAACAGCCCCGTGTCACAGAATGGGCACCGTGACACGGAAATTGTACCTTGACGCGGTGCGAAATCCTGTGGGACGGCAACTGTTCCCGTGACACGGTGGATTTTCATGCGGAAAAAAACACAAAAAAAGGCACTGTGACACGTTGAGAATTACCGTGTCACAGCACCAAGCACCGTGCCACGTCAGATTTTGCCGTGACACGGTGTTTTTACACCGTGCGCGGTAATTCCAGTTTTTTACGCGTTTTTTTAAAAAAAGATAACTTTTGATCCGTAACTTGGAATAAGGCATATAATATATTATTGGAAAGCTTATCAAGTCTTCTTTCCAAACCAATTGGAATCAGGTCAAAATACGTTGCAAATTTTAAGATATAAGTAAAAGGGTGTCGGTTTTGAGCCGAGTTTAGTATTTTGCTCATATCTTCTTCATTTCAAATCGGAATTGGGCTTATGATATACCGTTTGAAAGCTTATTGAAAAGCCTATCCAACAAAATAATAATTGGATGAAAATTATAGGGCCAAAAAATCAGTTTCTCTCGGTTTTGAGATGTGGATATGAAAAGTGGAAAGTAACTTATGGTGTGGGGAAATGGGCTAGGAATTGGAATGGTTTATGAAATGTATTGGATAGAACATGGATTTAAGCACTCCAAAGATTAAATTCTAAACCCGACCAATAATGGCGGTGAAAGTTTTCATCGGGTTTGGTTTTGGGGAGACATTTTTAGGTGTCTACACCCCCTAAGATGTGTAATTGTGTATTTGAAAATTTTGAATTTGCAAGTTTATTTTTCACATTTTTTTTATTGCTTTGAATTTTTTTCTTTTTTATTCTTTTGAATCAATGAAGGCAATCATGGATCATGCGGTCCATCACTCACTTAGCATTCATTTTTCTCAGACACGGTACCAAGCACTCGATGAGAGAGGCAATTCGAGACGTTTTCGTATTAAAGACATTGGAACACTTGCCTTTAGACATTATTTTTTATTTACTTATTCTTTTTTTTTTGGAACTTGCTTTCTAAATGTTACACAAATAGCAGACCTTCCCATCCCAGGGTTAGGTAAATGTGGGTTAAACAAATGAAGGTCAAACGCTTTCCGAGGCTCAAAGTGGTTGATGAAGAAATGGATACGTGATTGAAAATGGTTTAAGGGGAATGACAGGGTTTCAAAGGTACCTCATGTCATTAGTATACCTTGTGTTTAGTTCAGCGATTTTTTTTTTTGTTTTTTTTTTTTTTTGGAATGACATGATCGAATGCAAAGGAAAGAAATTCTCATTGATGGAACATGGCATTAGACATAAGGATAAGGAGAACCTATTAGGGGAAAGGGTTGAAACAAAAGAAGAAAAAAACATGAAATCTTGTATGGAAAACTTTTCCTGTGCTTGGTCTTCATGGTTGCTTATGAATTACTTGTTACCGCCAGGAGGGACAGCAAATTTGCTGTTGTTGATGCTTTATTTGATTGGAAGAAAAGAGGGAAGGAAGACGTTCCCCTTATTCATCCAACTCTTGCTTAGTGATTCTTGAACTCGAGTACTATGGAACATAATAAGCTCACTTAATTCAATGACTCAATACTCGGATTGGAAAGGAAGATTATATGAAAGAATTTTCAAAACCAATACGAAATACTCCACTCATTCCTATTACGACAAAAACCAACGCATGCATGGTCCTAATATACGATCATAAACCATATAGTACGTGCATTCCTCGAAGACAAAGTGTGTGCAACGACTCAACATGTGTGAGTGAGTTTATTAAGACTCGTGGTATGATCGCATGGCTAGACGTGAGGATGTTGTGAAAAACAAAAGGACCTAGGGACCAAATAGCACGGAAGACTAAAAGACAAACTAACTTGATTAATTTTCTCCAATTTTAATGTTTATGCTAATAAATAGGTGAAAACGGTCCATTGGAAATCATTAGTCATAAATAACATCAACCACAATCAAAGAAAAAGAACACATGTTAAGGTTAACACAAAAAACACAAAAAATTAGGAAGTAGACTGGAATTCTAGAAGAGTTAGGACTCATGGGTATCAATAAATAAATAAATATAAATAAAAATCTATAATCCTATATTATATGAGTTGACACGTGATATGAAATTACCAAGGAAACTCAAGAAAAAGGGAGAAGAAATCAAGTAACAACAAGTTCAAACCAACAAACCAAGATAAACCTATTTCAAAATCACAAAGAAAGATGAAATAGGGGTCTTAATCAAAGCCAACACCAAGTAAAGCTATGATTAAGGTGTAACCACAAAGATTACAAGCAATGCAATCACAAAGAAAGCAAGATAATCACAAAGACTATGGTAGAGAGAGAAAGTCTCTTCATTACAAAGTTCAACAAAAAATTGAAATGCAAAAACGTCTTACAACAACTTAAATAATTCGCACAAACTGACAGAAAACGGGAAAAGGTTCGGCCGAACTCTAGGTAAGTTCGATCGAACTAATGGGTAGGTTCGGTCGAACTTTTGGAGTTCATCCACTTCTGCAAAGATGCAAAAATCAGGTCTGAAACTGCCTGGATGGTTCGGGCGAACCAGTTTAGGTTCGGGCGAACTCCTCTGCTCCTGAACAGCTCAACTTCAAACGTTCATAACTTATTCGTTTCTTGCTCAAATTTGGCATGTGACCAGTCCTTGGAAAGCTCTTGAACTCTACTTTCACCTACCACTTGAATCACCTAAAAGTTCCTTGTAACGAAGGAGATATGGCTGAAAGAAGCAGTTGCATTATATATTGATAAGCTTCTTCCTTCTCATCCCCATTCCCATTCTTTATCTTCAACCATCAATTGTAGAATCAAGACAAAAGGATTATTTTATTCACCTAAGTTACTTCATAACATAGAGAAGTTATCCAAAAGTAGAATGGGTCCATAAATTTCACCAAATGGAACATAAAGTCGCACAACTCGTAGTTTTCAATGATGCTCCCGCATCAACCTCTCTCTCTTGAAAAGGAATTGACCTCAATTCCTAGAGATGACATAAAACTCAAACCAAACCTTGGATAATGACTTCATTATTAAAATCAATAAATCCTACTTGGCTTCACAAAACACATTCAACCGATGTATCTACCCGGATCAAACACTAAGAGGACAACTTCAGCAAAATGAGGAGTAAAACAAAGTGAACCATTATGTAGAGAAAGAGGATAACAATAATATCACCATTAACATTTTTTATTCTTTTACCCAAGCACCCACAACAAGCGCAATAGGGTAACCATGGGGGTTGGCCAACACATGATGACCCAACAAGTAGTGTAAAATCACATTGAAAAACATCATTGAAGGTATATCCAACACAAAATGTGAAACAAATGCAAGACGTACCAATCAACACACCATAGAATAAAGAATTGATTTCAAATTGTTGTCTTGCAATACTTTTACTAACATGAAAATATGGTAAACAAGAATCTAGCTCAAGATGTTCATAAGAATTCGAAGTCATTGAACAACCACTATGGTCATTAAAAGAAGCTTTCACAACATCCAACTTAAATTCTTCTTTCAATTCATGCTCTATATAGTAATCATCACAACTCTCATTAACACGAATGTCAAAAACCTCACTAGAAGAACATAAGGAAGGAGTAGGATTATATACCTCACTTAAGAGATTGTCATAAGTCGGAGACAAATAATAATCAACATGAAAAGTGGACTCCATGTTTACTTCATTCAATATCATAATTGGTAATGCCTCTTTGCAATTTGTTGACTTGACATCAAACACTACCTCATCATAGATTGGTAGACCATATTCTCTCTTATGATCAAGTGGAAAATGTAGTGTAGATATTTCTTCATTCATACTAGGAGCTTCAATTTTTCACATAGCCTCTTCCATCATAATTGGCAAAGGCTTGTGTGTCTCACCCTTTGATGCATAAGGAATTTAAAAAGAAGGTTTAGAATATCCAGTAGCACTATTCACCTTAGCAAGCTTCTCAAGGTTCAAATCCTTTTGCACTACATGATCAAAACTTTCACGAGGGGAAAACTAGGTCGTTGGACTAATCCTCCCTAAGCAAAACAAAATTTATAAACACTCAATTAACCTAAATACAAGTATACAGGTAAGTCAAGGGTCGAACCCAAAGGAACGGTAATGTCTAAGTGCTTTCAATTATATGCCTAAGCTAGGTCGAAGACGAAGGGTAAAAGATGGCACTAACAACTACTAAAACGAAGAAACCAAACAAATAAAGTGCTAGGGATTAGGATCCGCAAATAACAGCAATGAACATAACAAATTGGGATAGGAAAGTCGACTAAGTTAAGCAATGTGAGGGAAAATCAATCATGCAACCAAAAGAGCATATCAAGCTATTCTCTTAGAGGTCTAACTAGCATCAACTACGATAAACTCTAGCTAGGAAACATCACAAGACACCTCAATCGTGTAAATGTAAGCCATAAATCAATGGTCCGTATCAATGCGAACTTACAATGCAATCTAGTGCAACAATCAAAGTTAGCTACTCTTTAATTAATCACACACATGCACATGATCAATTAACCAATATAATCACATCATCAACTCCATCAATTATCCCCAAATTACATCAATCCATTACATCATATAAGCTTCACCATATCCCTAACCAAACAACTACTCTAACAACATCATCAAACCAACAAACAACTAAAGAAATCAACAATCAACAATCTAAGAAGAACAATTACACTAATCAAATATCAATCATCAAATCATCAAATTCCAATTAAAATCAAGTAATCCAAAAATGAATACTAAACAAAACAATAAATGAGATAGAGTTTAGAAATGCTCATTGATAATAGAGAAGATCTCCAATACAATTGTCACCATTGAATCTTCAATCTCTCAATCACCATTGAAATTCCTCACTTTCTCTCTCTAAAATCTACTCCTAAAACTAACCCCTAAATCTAGAGAGAGAAGCTCTCAACTAAGCTAAGAATATGATCTAATTCTCTTTCTAAAAAGTTCCCCAAAAATCAGGTTTACAAAGGTATAAATAGAGGTGCAAATAAATCAAAAACCGAGCAAAAAGAACCCACGGCGGCGCGCCCCTGCAGCAGGGTAGGTGCGCCCACACCACCCGCACGGGCGGCCGCACCTAGCTGGGTTTCTTTGGTTTCTCAAGGCTTCGAGCATTTGCGATAGGTGCATGACTTATGATGGTGATGAACAGTAAAAGTGGCAGTAGCTAAGTCTTATTATTGGTGGGCACACCACTCCTTTGATGGTAGCACCGCATGCGAGTGCAAGAGAAGAGCCAAGACTTGGAACTTCCACTTCTTTTCATCTTGAGCTTCCCGAGTGCCATGAACTAGATCCAAAAGGTTCCTCCACCTTAGTGGATCACCAAAATCAAGACCCGAACCTCGTTCAATATCTACAACCATGAAAATAGAGCAAATAAGGGAGAAAAGGTTAGAAAACCAACGAAATCCACGAGAACTACAAAATAAGAGAGGAAAGGTAAAACTAAGCAACAAAACATAAAACTAAGAATTTATTAAGCATGAAAGCCATGAAAAGAGGATAAAAAGGACCTAAATACTCATCAAATGGGTGCCATTTCTAACACCCATCAAATACCCCCAAGCTTATCTTTTGCTCGTCCTCGAGCAAAACAAAACCAAGGGAGTGAAAATGACGAGCTTATTCAAACGAACAAAAGAAGAGACGAGATGAGGATATAAACTAACTCACTTTCGTAGGAATCACGGTCAATTTTAGCAACTAATGACAAGCCATTTAAACCCCTAGATCGCCATAGAGGGTGAGTGATGCTCTCATAAGGGTATCCTAAGAGTTTAACCCATAACTTTCATAATAATACAAATAAGGCAAAGCATGAAAAGAAATCAAGAGAAAACCAAAACAAACACATGTTTATGAAAGGACTTTTCCAAATGTACAAGCACAAATGGATGCAAATCTTTCTAAACAAGTAAGGGAGTGCACGTTCCAAGATACCCAAGGTTAATTGAAACATTAATATGTTAAGCATAGGAACTAGCTTTCACAATCCACTTTCATCCCAAACGATCTTACCGCGTTCTTCCTTATAGCTTCAAATCAACCTCTAGTGAGCATCCTAATGATTCCTCGAAGGAATCGGAAAAAGGAAAATTTTTAGGCTACTCGACATCTTGACTTTTGCATCCCCTCTCCCTATTCCTAAAACTCACATTCCTCTCCTCCGATGAATGACTCAACCACTTAGGTCAAAAGGTCTTTCCCTAAGGTTGTAATGCAAGGGCGAGAAAGGGTGTAGGTATGATAAAATTTGAAATTGGTGGTTTTCCTAATCAATGAAGCAAAAGAATGGCCAATTCTTATGATCACAATCAAGTAGTCACCAAACCAAACAAAAATACATACACCTTATACCCCCAAGCTTATTCAAAACTACAAATCACAAACATATACACAAAAAGCATGAGAACGCTTCCCCCCAAGCTTAAATGGAGCATTGTCCTCAATGCTCAAAAAGGGAGAAAACTCACATCAAAATATTTTTTTATTTTTTCATTTTTCACTTTTTTTTCGTTTTTCATTTTTCAATAATGCCTTGTCCTCGCCTCTTTTAATTTTGGACGGGTTTTTCAACTTTGCACTTATTTGTCCATGCCTTTTTTACTTTGGACGGCTTTTACTCATACTCATTTGCCATTATTCACAAGGAAACATAACACAATCTTGCTTTCATAACAACCAAACATTCCAACTTCTTCACCACAAACTCCATCAAGTATGATCAATTGCTTCACAAAAACCATGGAAAGAAAGAAAATGAAACAAAAGGCCAAAGATCAAAAGATGTAGCTTGAAAAGAAGGTAATAGGCTCAAATGGTGGCAAGAAGACAAATGTAAACCCAAAAATAAAGATGAAACAAACTATCCTAAAAATGAAAAATACCACCCCGAAATTTGTCGTCCCTAAATGGTTCAGTCTCGAATTCAAGATCTATGAGTCAAGTTTCAAGATTAGGTTTGCAAAAGTCAAGGATCCATGCCGCTCATGCAAATATAGGTAGAAGGCTTGAAAAACAAAGAACTCACACGGATGTAGCAAAAACTCACTATTGGTGTCAAATCGACTATAGGAAGAAACTACCAAACATGCCACAAACAAGTAAAATCCGGCTTCATGTTCCCACTAGTTCTAACCAACTACCTTAGCATGCTTTATCCTAGAATCAACCAAGCATACTCTCAAACCGTGCACACCATTACCACTTAGGAAGAAAAGCATTCAATTATACAAGTCCAAATGTTATTATGTCCAAAGCAAGAACAAAACAAAACACATTGCAAATTTGCCTTGATAGAAACAAAAGTCTTTTTGGGGTTTTTTAAAATATAAGAAACATGGAAAAGCATATACAAAGGTGCATAGCATATATGAATCAACATCCCACCAAACATGATAGAATACCCTCCCCCAAGCTTGAATGAGACAATAAACTCAAACATAAATCATATAATCCATGGGAGGGGAAAACAAGGAGATTAATCCAACAAACCAACATATGTCCAACAAGTCTTCATCCACTAGAGAAATAGCAAGGAAGAATATTACCGGATATTAGGTGGGTGTAAATACCCGCAAATGACCCAATTTTAACCTTTCAAAGCTAAAAACCTCTAATATTGAATCTTCCCTTCCATATGCTAGCAATTGTGGTGCCTATATTCCTTGATTCTTGATCCAAATTGAAGCACCAAAATACATCAAGTCATGTACCTAGCAAAAGGCACACAAACATTTCCATGAGAGAAAAATCTATTCTAAAAAGAAAAGGAAAATCTAATCTAAAACACGGGTTACTTCTCGAGAAAGGCTTGTTTAAGGTCCAAGCTTGACCGCTCTACTAGAATAATAATTAAATGCACGCAAGAGCTTGCCAAATGCACTACTACACATTTCATATGAAAGCAAGTATGCACATGACAAAATGAAGGCATGCAACAAACTAAGTGCACGCCTATGAGGTTGAGAAGAGGAATGCCAAGAAGAAGAAGGAGAGAAGGGAAAAACAAGAATATAAGAAAAAGGAAAAGAAATTAAAGAAAAAGAAGAAGGCATACTCTTTTCAACAAAATATTTTTGGTTGGAAATCCCACCATTATCCTCAAGAGTCATCAAATGAGGCACTTAGGGAACTAAAGGCTTTTCAAGAGAGGAGGGGATATGAGAAAACAAGGTAATGACATGGGATAGGAGGGAACAAGATCAACCTTTCTTGAAAATGAGGTGTAAGGTGAAGAAATAGGAATTGGTTGCTCACTTACACCACTATCTATTGAAACACAAGCTCTCTCATCCAATGAACTCACATCCAAAGGGCTCTCCTCCAACTCATCATCATTCAAATCAAGCTCAGTCTCAATCACATCCTCCTCATAAACTTCACACCCTAAGTGAGCTCTCAAAAGCTTCAAATCATGATCAAGGTTCAAAGGAAGCTCATCAAAGGGTTGAGGGTCAAACTTGGGAGGTAGCTCAAAATAATCATGAGAAGTACAATCTCCCTCTAAAAGGGCCTCATCCATCTCAATGGTGGAAAATGTAGAAGAGAAAGGGTCATCAAAGGTGAAAGAGGAAGGCAATGGTTGAAAATTTGAGATAGGAGTTGGAGACTCAACCTCACCAAACACTTCACCCTCATCTTCATAATCATTAAAAATAAGCTCTACCTCCTCAACCTTATCATATGGAACCTCTTCTTCATCAAAATCATCTAAGCTCAAGGCCTCACCCTCGAAGCAACCATGGTCATCATACAAAGGAGATGGGGTGGAAGAAGATTGGTCATCAAAATTAAGGAATGGAGGAATGAAATTGCAATCAAGGGAGGTGGTGGGGGAATTGACTCGTCAATTGGTTTTTCAACACTCAAAACCTCTTGGTTCTCATCACCCTCAAACATCTAATCTCCCATGGAAACTACTTCATCCTTCTCATCTCACTCTCTTTCCTCACAACTTCTCCACTCTTCAACAATTGCAATGTCCCATCCTTCATAACTTGAATTAACGTTTCCTCAAAATTAAGAGAAACCAACCATTTTAGTTTATCTTCAACTCCATATAAAGGGTCATTGGAACGAAATTTAAATTGGGAAGGAGGTTCAAAGTGCAAACTCTCTCTTGGAACATCCATCTCTACACCCTTTTCCTCACTCATAAGCTCTCTAACGTCCTCCTCACACCCCTTAGGCCTCTCAAAACAATCATCATAATCATCTTCCATATCTACCAATGTAGTAGAAACTTCATTTACATTCAACATCGATGACAATTCATTTCTCATCGCCTCATTTCTACTGAGAATGTCCTCACTTTTCTCTTCCATCCTTTTCAACAATTCTAATTGGCCTCCCATATTCTCCGAAAATCTAATTTGATTATGAGAAGACTCAATGCTAGACTCCAAAGTTTTCAAAGGTGAAGAGAGTAGAGGAGCATAATGAGGAAAAGAATTATGTGCAAGCATGCGAGGATCAACACTAGAGATATGAGTGGCATCATCAATATGGGGGATGGGGGCACAAGAAGGCATGCAAGATTCATTATTCATGGAACATGGACCATAACGATCATCAATAGAAGCATTTAAACAACCATGACCACGATTATAACTATCTATAGCAAACCATACATAAAAGTCCCCAGCATCATATCATCGATTGACAATGCCCAAAATCTACCATTAAACACGCTTTCAACAATGTCTCTAGTTTGCTTAGTTAAATTATGATAACAAATCCCGCAAGCCTCCCAAAGATCTTAACCATGGTAACTAATGAAGTTCTCTAGTTTATTAAAGTACACCCAAAATGGCTCATTCTCAAATTGAGGAAACGAGGTATTCCCCATTTTATACAAAACAAGCAAAAATCAAATAAAAGAGAAGTATTAACAAGGGCCTAGACTCATGCAATCAAAACACTCAAACAAAGACATTGTTCCCCGGCAACGGCGCCATTTTGATGAGGGGAAAACTATGTCGTTGGACTAATCCTCCCTAAGCCAAACAAAATTTATAAACACTCAACTAACCTAAATACAAGTATAGAGGTAAGTCAAGGGTCGAACCCAAAGGAACGGTAATTTCTAAGTGCTTTCAATTATATGCCTAAGCTAGGTCGAAGACAAAGGGTAAAAGGTGGCACTAACAACTACTAAAACGAAGAAACCAAACAAATAAAGTGCTAGGGATTAGGATCCGCAAATAAATAGCAATGAACATAGCAAATTGGGATAGGAAAGTCGACTAAGTAAAGCAATGTGAGGGAAAATCAATCATGCAACCAAAACAGCATATCAAGCTATTCTCCTAGAGGTCTAACTAGCGTCAACTACGATAAACTCTAGCTAGGAAACATCACAAGACACCTCAATCGTGTAAATGTAAGCCACAAATCAATGGTCTGTATCAATATGAACTTACAATGCAATCTAATGCAACAATCAAAGTTAGCTACTCTTTCATTAATCACACACATGCACATGATCAATTAACCAAATTAATCACATCATCAACTCCATCAATTATCCCCAAATTACATCAATCCATTACATCATATAAGCTTCACCATATCCCTAACCAAACAACTACTCTAACAACATCATCAAACCAACAAACAACTAAATAAATCAAAAATCAACAATCTAAGAAGAACAATTACACTAATCAAATATCAATCATCCAATTCTAATCAAAATCAAGTAATCCAAACATGAATACTAAACAAAACAATAAATGAGATAGAGTTTAGAAATGCTCATTGATAATAGAGAAGATCTCCAATACAATTGTCACCATTGAATCTTCAATCTCTCAATCACCATTGAAATTCCTCACTTTCTCTCTCTAAAACCTACTCCTAAAACTAACCCCTAAATCTAGAGAGAGAAGCTCTCAATTAAGCTAAGAATATGATCTAATTCTCTTTCTAAAAAGTTCCCCAAAAATCAGGTTTACAAAGTTATAAATAAAGGTTCAAAAACATCAAAAACCGAGCAAAAAGAACCCCCGGCAGCACGCCCGCACAGCAGGGGATGTGCGCCCGCACAACCCGCGCGCGCGGCCGCACCTAGCTGGGTTTCTTCGGTTTCTCAAGGCTTTGAGCATTTACGATGGGTGCATGACTTATGATGGTGATGAACACTAGAAGTGGCAGTAGCTAAGGCTTACTATTGGTGGGCACACCACTCCTTTGATGGTAGTACCGCATGCGAGCGCAAGAGAAGAGCCAAGACTTGGAACTTCCACTTCTTTGCATCTTGAGCTTCCCGAGTGCCATGAACTTGATCAAAAAGGTTCCTCCACCTTAGTGGATCACCAAAATCAAGACCCGAACCTCGTTCGATACCTATAACCACGAAAATAGAGCAAATAAGGGAGAAAAGGCTAGAAAACCAATGAAATCCACGAAAACTACAAAATAAGAGAGGAAAGGTAAAACTAAGCAACAAAGCTTAAAACTAAGTATTTATTAAGCATGAAAGCCATGAAAAGAGGATAAAAGGACCTAAATGCTCGTCAAATGGGTGCCATTTCTTACACCCATCATACTTCCATGGGCATAAACATAATCTTTTAGCCTTAGCTTCCTCTCAAGAAAACCAATGTTCCTAGAAATCTTATGTTTTGGGTCCTCTTCAATCCCTCTCAAAATAGAAAGATTTTCAAACTCCCTTGTATACTTCTCCACCATCATAGATCATTGATTGAGAGCATTCAACTTAAGAAAAACATCATGCAAATAATCTCTAGGAACAAAAGCTCTACTCAAGTGCTTCTTCAATTTATCACAAGATGTGATTTTTTTTTTCCCTCAATCCTCCTACGATTCTTAAAATTCTCATACCACAAAGATGCATGTGTTGGGGTTTGATGAGTCCCACTCACCGCGGAAACAACCCCCACCCGAGGAACCACTCGCAATAATTAAAATCACAAAGCATAAATAAATATTCACAAAGAAAAGATAACAAATCTTACCCTCGAAGCGAGCTTCGCCCAAAACCTAGGGCTCTTAATTGAAAGCTACTAGCACGTCAAGCGCCACGCCTTCGACGGTATCCACCCACAAATGGGCGAACACAACTTTAAGGTCTACTACCTTGGGGTTAGCAAGGTCCGACCTAAACCCGAGTGTTATGTGAGTTTAAGAGTTTTCCCAAAAATTATGGAATGCTATTTTTAACTCCCACTCAAGCACTTTACTCCAAATCCCAGGGTTGGTATTTATAGAGGAAAGTATGAGTGGGAATTTCTATCCCATCAATGTGGGATCATGAAATTCCACAAATTAATTTAAAGCTAAATTAGATTAAAATTGCAAACTAATAATAAATCTACAAGTGGCATTACCATGTGAGATGGGTTGGTGAGGACCATATGGAGAGTAGGGGACCATACTTGCTCCCCACTCAATACTCTCCTTGTGCCACATGTCCTCTCCCACTTACTCCCATATTCCAAGCTTCCCCTTATTCACGGCCCTATGGCCCGAGCCAAGCCACGAGCCAAGCCCGAGCCCGGCCCGCACCAGCCCGAGCCCAGCCCGCACCAGCTGCTGCTGTGGCTTGGTGCGGCTGCGGCTGCTGATGTGCCTAGCCGCGGCTGGCCGTGGCTGCTAGCACGGTGTGCTAGATCGTCTTGCCCCTAGCATTCGGATGCTCGGGGCACTCCGATGCTAGGGGTATTTTCGGGAATATGGTCGATTTAATATTATTTTGCGCGTCTCGTCTTTTATCATTTAAACTCGACTTCCGACGATCGGTTTCGATGCTCTAAGCTCGAATTACCGACGTCTAAATATTTAACACTCAGTCGACGAATTAATTTCTTCTGAATTAATTCGTCGAGTTGGTTCGCATATATTTGCTTGGGTGTGACCCAAAGGGTTCAGTCAAGATTAAGTTGTAATATTAATTATATTAATATTACTAATCGGAAGCGGCCTCCACCCAGGCATTCCGATCACTTGATCTTACTGAATATATTAGCTTTCTAATAATTCTGAACTTGCTATCAGAATAATACATTTGTTCGAAGGACACCATTCCTATCAATCTCCCACTTGTCCTACCGGACAAGTGTGCATTTAGTGTATACCCTTTATCCTATGTCTCTTCATGAACTAAAGAGTAAGATTACTAGTCATCTCTGTTACGTCCAGAAGTGTTTCTCGAAATCCGAGTTTGACTGTCAATAAGCAGATGATTTTCTAAAATCCATCTGAGCACGGCCATGCATTTTTCACAGTCTCGCTCTTCGAGAGGCCTTGTAAACAACAAGACATGTTCCCTATTGTTAGTAGGGGGACATTTCCAGTCTTGTAATGTAGCTTCTCTTACTAAGAGGACTCACCCGCCCGATATCTGTCTTTATAATCCCCAATTACGGTAGACGTTTGGCGGATACCAAAGCGGGCCAGTACTCAAACAAGAGATCTCCCACTACTCATGGTCAAAGGAAAAGAGTTCCGATAGTAGTAATGAGAAAAATACTTATGACGATTTTTATATCTCTTAAAGTATTCTCATAGGTTGATCCAGTATGGTTCTAAATCAATACCTGTGCAAATGATTTATATCCTCATAGCACAAGAAACAGTGCTATAAATCATACTACACACTAATCTCTAATGGTCATTAATCGTCCACATATAAACGACCATGATTAGGGATAATTTTCGATTAAGATATTCAACGTTCACTTAATAGGTGTTTCTTTATCCAAGCCATTGACTTGATACCCTATTTTGAATATTTATTAAAATCGAATGGACTCATTATTTAATTCTAAACCACAATTAAATAGAGACGGAGTGATTTAAATTGCATGAAAATTTTTTATTACTCCAAAAACTGAATGGTTCATCATGGTGCTTTACATCAACATTGTTCAAAATTTGATTAAAACACTATAAATGGAATTCAAAGCCTGTTCGCAACATGCTTGATTCCCATTGCCTCAATGTGTTTGTTGTGCTTCACTTGAGACAGAGGTTTAGTTAGTGCATCGGCTACATTGTCATCCGTTCCATCTTTACAAATTCTGATTTCACCTTCTGACTTCCATTCCCGAATCATATGAAATCGCCTCTGGACATTTTTGACCTTCTGATGTTCTCGTGGCTCTCTAGCCTGAGCAATAGCTCCATTGTTGTCACAATAGAGGTCTACTGGACCCTTGATCGAGGGTACAACACCAAGTTCGTCAATGAACTTGCGAATCCAAACTGCCTCCTTGGCTGCCTCAGATGCTGCCAAGTACTCGGCTTCAGTTGTAGAATCAGCGGTTGTGCTTTGCTTTGCACTCTTCCAACTAAACGCTCCTCCATTGAGAGAGAATATGTATCCTGATTGTGACTTGAAGTCGTCTCTATCTGTCAGGAAGCTTGCGTCGGTATATCCCTCAACAACCAATTCATCTTTATTACCATAGACCAGGAATTATCCTTGTTCCTTTTCAGGTACTTTAGAATATTCTTGGCCGCAGTCCAATGCGCCTCTCCTGGGTCTGATTGGTATCGGCTCATAGCACTCAAGGCATACGATACATCCGGCCTAGTACATATCATGGCATACATGATCGATCCGATAAGCAAAGCATACGGAATTCGACTCATCCTTTCTCGCTCATCAGGTGTCTTTGGACACTGCTTCTTGCTTAAGGTTATGCCATGTGACATGGGTAGGTGCCCTCTCTTGGCTCCTTCCATTTGGAATCGAGCCAGTACCTTATCAATATAAGTACTCTGACTCATTCCAATCATCCTTTTTGATCTATTCCTATAGATCTTGATGCCTAATATGTACTGAGCTTCTCCCAAGTCTTTCATTGAAAAACATTTCCCGAGCCAAGTCTTTACAGACTCCAGCAATGGAATGCTATTTCCAGTGAGCAAAATGTCATCGACATATAAGACTAGGAAGGCGATGTCACTCCCAATGACCTTCTTGTAGACACAAGACTCATCTGGATTCTTGATAAAACCAAACTTACTGATGGCTTCATCAAATCGCAGATTCCAACTTCTGCTTGCTTGCTTTAATCCATAAATGGACTTCTTAAGCTTGCATACCTTCTTAGGATTATTCTGGTCGACAAAACCTTCAGGCTGTGTCATATACACAGTTTTTTCCAAAATCCCATTGAGGAAGGCGGTTTTGACGTCCATCTGCCATATTTCATAATTGTAATATGCAGCAATCGCTAGAAGAATTCGAACGGACTTTAGCATAACAACTGGAGAAAAGGTTTCATCATAATCAACGCCGTGAATTTGCCTGTAACCTTTTGCTACCAGCCTTGCTTTGTAAATAAATACATTTCCATCTTTGTCGGTTTTCATCTTGAAAAGTCATTTACATCCGATAAGTGTGTAACCTGCTGGTAAATCAACCAAGTCCCATACTTGATTTTCAAACATGGAGTCCATTTCGGATTTCATGGCCTCTTGCCATTTTGCAGAGTCAGGGCTCGTCATAGCTTGCTTGTAGGTTGGCGGCTCATCTCCATCCACTACTAGGATGTCCTGATCTTCGGTTAATACAACACCGAGATATCTGTCAGGTTGAGATCTTGGCCGAGTCGACCTACGTAGGGTAATGGACTGAGCATTTGCATTGTCAGTTTGACTTTGCATATTTTGAGTTTGACCAACGTTAACAGCTGCTTGGTAAGCACTTTGATTGTCAACTTATCCTTGTTACTCGTCCTCTCGAACTTCGTCGAGTTCGATTTTCCTCCCACTTGTCATTTTGGAAAGAAGCTCCTTCTCCAAAAAGACACCATCACGAGCAACAAACACTTTGTCCTCGGATTTGTTGTAGAAGTAATACCCTTTGGTTTCTTTTGGATAACCCACAAAGTAAACCTTATCAAATTTTGGATGAAGTTTGTCAGAAGTGAGTTTCTTGACATATGCTTCGCATCCCCAAATCTTGAGAAAAGACAACCTTTGCGGTTTATTAGTCCATAATTCATATGGAGTCTTTTCCACTGCTTTTGACGGAGCACGATTCAATGTGAGTGCCGCAGTTAAAAGTGCATGTCCCCAGAAAGAGATTGGAAGTTCACTAAGACCCATAGTCGATCGGACCATGTCTAACAGGGTTCGATTCCTCCTTTCAGATACTCCATTCCACTGAGGAGTTCCCGGAGGTGTCAACTCTGAAAGTATTCCATGTTCTTTCAGATGGTCATCAAACTCTTGGCTCAAATATTCGCCACCTCGATCCGATCGAAGTGCTTTGATTTTCTTGCCGAGTTGGTTTTGACGGAGCACGATTCAATGTGAGTGCCGCAGTTAAAAGTGCATGTCCCCAGAAAGAGATTGGAAGTTCACTAAGACCCATAGTCGATCGGACCATGTCTAACAGGGTTCGATTCCTCCTTTCAGATACTCCATTCCACTGAGGAGTTCCCGGAGGTGTCAACTCTGAAAGTATTCCATGTTCTTTCAGATGGTCATCAAACTCTTGGCTCAAATATTCGCCACCTCGATCCGATCGAAGTGCTTTGATTTTCTTGCCGAGTTGGTTTTCAACTTCTTTCTGAAATTCTTTGAATTTATCAAACGATTCAGATTTGTGCGACATTAGATAGACATAACCATATCTACTAAAGTCGTCCGTGAAGGTTATGAAATACCGATAGCCACTTCTTGCGGGAGTACTCATTGGTCCACATACATCGATGTGTATAAGTCCCAACAAGTCACCGGCCCTTTCTCCTAACTTGGAGTCAGTTGCTTTATCATCTTGCCTAATAAACATCCTTCGCAATTCTCAAAGGATTCTAAATCAAATGAGTCAAGAATACCTTCTTGTAGAAGTTTCTTGATGCGTTTGATGTTAATGTGGCCAAGGTGACAATGCCACAAGTAAGTTTGACTAGACTGTATAGTCTTAGCTTTCTTTGTATTGGTATTAAACATTTGTCTAAAAACACATGAAAGTGTCATTCCATAAATATGTTCAAGACGTCAAAACAAAAGGTCTCAATTTGATGAAAATGACGTCCAACGTCGGAAATACATCAAAAGTATGGTAGATAAAACTAACTAAGTTCTACTTCTTTAGACAAAACATGAGATTTACATGTTTCTCTTGGATAGATCACTTCCATCCTACTTGTGAACTCGATTCCTCTTGAAAAAGCACCGCTCACTTTGTTCCTGAAGAAGGAATGTGTTGTGAGTCAATTTTCCGGTATCTAATACCTTTTAAAATTGCTTATATTCAAGTGTATAAGATGATACCTGAGGTGGAGGTTACATTTCCTTTCGCCTCATCATCCAGATACATGTCGCATTCTCTTTTGTAGTGTCCGGGGTTACCACAATAGAAGAAGCGCATCTTCCTCTTGTCTTTGAACTCCTTCTTCCTTGGTCTAAGGGCAAAGTTAGCCTTCTTACAAGAATAGGTCTTTTGAAGCTCTTGGATGACTTCCCTTAAGGATAGTGTATCCCTATTGGCGGTGAGACGCATCTTAAGTCCCACATAACCCGAGTGAAGAGAGCTAAGAAGCATGTGAGTCGCTTGCTCGTCTTTCACTGGTTTGCCAATTAGCTCCAGATGGTTGAATAACCTTGTCATGTTAATTACATGAGCTTGAAGTGGCATTCCGGGCCTAAGTCTCGCATTGTAGACTTTTCCCCATACCTCTTGTCTTTCTTTCGAGAGACAACCTTCTTGTGGTGGCTTGATCCTCATTTTGGAGAGTGACCTTGTCACATCCTCCACATGACCATCATAATTGCCCCTAGCACTCTTGGTGACCCTCATATTGACTACATCCTCAAGAGCTTTGAGCATCATGTCCGGAAAATAGCCGGAGAAAACCCTTCTCCATTGATCCGGGATGGAGTTTGCCATGAGTTTGGAATCTCTCTTGCAATCTATACTCCATTCTTCATGAGCTTCATCACTCATGATCCCTTTCAAGTAGAAACTCGGGATCGGAGTATCCAAGATATGCTCTAGGTAGCAAATCCTGAGAGTCTTTCGGAGTTCATCTTCCCATTCCTTGAAGTTCACCAAATTGAGCAAAAATGGTAACTTCTCGGGAAGTTCCGGGTACATAAGGTCGTTGTCAATAGTTGAAGACATGATTCTACAAATGAAAGAATTTTAATGAAAAACCATTCAAAAAATACTTAAATAAGATGGAATTTTATTCATGCAAATTTTCAATACTTATTTAACGTCTTATTTACACGTAAATATTGTCCTTATTTTGTGAAAATAAGGCGATTCCAAGATCCGAAGAAACAAAGAGTGGTTAAGCATGCTTTGGCTTGTCTTAAACAATCAATCTTCAAGGTAAGCATTGCCTTGCTAATGGCTCTAAGCCACTCTTGGTTAGACAATCGTCGCATCTAATGCATCTTTGACGATGTATCTCTTTTGCCACGGCATGTGAGGACTCCTCACTCGTACCGATGAGTTAAACCAAAACCAACGTGCACACCCGGTGTGCCTTATGCCCCTTAGAGGAGTGATGGCACCTCTCTTTGGCGTAGCCTACCATCACCATCGTCCGGTTAGTAAGTGTTGTTTTGGAAAGGCAAGTTTTACTCAATATTATTAGGGACCTAGGATTTCTATGTTGGTTGATTTAAGTGAACTTAACTAATCATCGCAACGTCAAGAAAACCTAAACATGCATCTAATGAATAATTCACACATATATATATGAGCATAAAATATAAAGCGAAATTATAGATGCATATTGGCAACTAGCATGACCCCTTGAAATCATCATATCTTCAAAAGGTCTTCATTTGCATTTCAAGGCTTTGTCTTCCAAGATACGCCGTCTTCAAGACTTAACCAAACTATGCAAAAACTAGTGTCTACAACTAGGAATAATCTAAATATTAAAGTACAAAAATACTTAACGGTGCCTAGACCGTATTTAGATTTACAAAAATACATAACGGCATGTAGTCCGTATTTTCTATCCTAGTCGGGTCCTACTAGTTGCCATTTCAAAAAAACCTGTGAGAGAGAGAGAATATATATATTCCATTCATCCATTCACTATTTGTGAATGGCCCATGCAATTTACAAAATTAACAACAATTAAAATGCATTTAAACAACGCGGGCACTAGAAACTAATCTAGGTGGTTAATCCGATTAACACGCCTAATTAAAACTAGTCAAAGTTGTTTAACCGATTATATAATTTACGTCATTAATAATTGAAGCTCCCACTAAATTCCGCATTTCCTTAATTAATCTAATTAATTAAGTCGGTAGCACCCAAACTTGTCAAAATGAAATTTTGCCAATGCCGCTCAAAAACCGAGGCCTAGCCTCCCAAAATTTTAATTAAAATAAACAAAATTAATTAAAATAAATAAACGGCAAAATAATTAACATCAAGCCTACTACGGCTAGCCACCTCACCGCACCAAGCATACGCACACGCCAAGACCACAAACACACGACCCACGGCACACGGTCGCGAACCGCTGCCACAGCACAGCCGCGCATGGCTGCTGCTGCCGCGTGTGAGCAGCTGCTGTGCGTGGCTGCTGCCGCGCGTGTGACCCACAATCGAGGCGGCGCAACCACCTTGGCAGCCACATGCGGGCTGTTGTGCAGCCCGGCTCGCCATGGTGGTGCATTGCCTCGTTTTGCGTGCCACAACCTTGGGATTTGATCCCTTTTTCGCGAGACAAAAATAATTAATTCTAATATAATTTTAGAACTAATTTAGTGAGCAAAATAAAATTTTAAACAAGTCTAACTTAATAAAATTTTCAAAGTGCAATAACCAAAATAATTCCAAGAACCATCTTTAATTAAATTGGTTTAGCTTGGTGCAAAATAAAATTGAGGCTATTTCTCACTTTCAATTTAATCAATTCAAATTAAGCTTGAGAATTTGACAAAGTAAAGGGAAGTTGGAAAAATATGAATTTTAATGTTCAAATGAAAAATTCCAACATCTAAAATTTGTGAATCCTTGAAAATTATATCTTCCAACATGAAGATAACCAAATTTCTATCACAAAAATCGAAACTTTATGTTTCTAATCAACTCAAAATGATTAAAACAACAAAGTTCAACTCAAAATAACATGGAATTTAGTGGTTTTCAAAGTTTCAATCACTTATCACAAATAAAGATTGAATCTTTAACACTTAGGAAGCCTCAAAAAAATAAAATTTTCACACTAAAAAGCAATTAGTTTGCAATTATGTGAAAATAAATCAACCTTTAAGCATCAAATATTACCAAGTAAGTGTGCTTTAAGGGGACATAAAAGAGCAGAAAATAATGCAAATAATCAATCATATAATCAACAATTTATGCCATTAATTTCAAGGTTAGAAAAGACTTAAAAATTTTCGTCAAAAACGAAAAACCCCTCTAAAAAGGCATTCTGGTCAGAATTTGTCTAAAATCACAGCCCCAACGGGGTAAAATCCTTTGCAGAAGACGTTTTCCACCCAAAATTCACTATTCTTGGGCGAACATCTGGGTTCTGGGCCAAATTCGACATTAAAAACGGGATTGAATAAATAAAACCGAACAAAAGTAGTCCCTTGCTTAGGGTGAGTAGTCCCCTCTAGGGTTTGTAGTACGATCGAGTTTTACCTATTCTAGTGTGTCATCTTGATTTTCCTGTGTGATTCTGTTAACCATGGCCAATGAATTGATGAAGGAATGGGAAAAATTGAAGCTTACAGAAGATGAAGTTGCGGTGGTTGGAGGAGACTCTCTCGAGACTGATATTACGGATTCTAATATCCAATTGAAACTGACACTGGTAGGGAAGCTTTGCACTATCAAACCCTACAATTCTGAAGCAATGAAAAGAACCTTGCAGTCGGTTTAGAAATTGAAGGATGGAGTTGCAATTAGGGTTGTGGAAACAAATTTATTTGTGTTCCAATTTTTCTGTGAAAGTGACAAAGATCGGGTTATCGAAGGCTTCCCTTGGTTCTTTGATGATAAAGTCCTTTTAATGAAAGAACTCCAAGGGGATGAACAACCCTCAGAGGTTACCTTTTCTCATGTCCCTATGTGGATAAGATTACTTGATGTGCCTTTCAATAGGCGCAATGCATCCACTATGTATGATGTTGGTGAATCGCTTAGGGGTTTTGTTGAACTAGATGATGAAGATCCTCTAGGGTGGAGTGAGTTTGTTCAAATGAAGATCAATGTCGATGTCAGGAAACCTTTGAGAAGAGGCTTCAAGCTTGCTACAAGCGAGACAACATCAAAGTGGATAGACATCAAATACGAAAGACTTGCGGATTTTTGTTTCTTTTGCGGCATGCTCGACCACACTAATCGTGACTGCCACTTCAAAGAAACAGCTACGGTAGAGGAGGAAGATCTTGTTTTTCAATATGGTCCATGGCTGCGTGCAACTCCAAAAAAGCGTGCAAAACTCAGTGCAAACGAAAGAGAGAAAGAGAGAAAGTGGAAGGAAAGCTTATGCGTCAACTCAGTGGCAAAGCCGAAAGGCTTTAATGATCCAGGTGTAATCAAACTTGGACCTCCAGGGGCAGCAAGAAAGCTACTGTTCGACTCACCAAATCATTCTGCCAAATCAAATGAAAAATCCTCTGCTTCCTCTGTTCGAAAGGCCCGATTGGTAATTGAACAAGCAGGGGAGGGATAATCCTTGGTGCTACGACCAAAGGGAGTTGCAGATATTGTTGCTGGCACTCTGACCCACTCAAATAATATGGCAGCTGTTGACATTTCAAGAAAGGAGTTGACTTCTCTAACTCCAATGAGTGGGGTCGAAACTGATTTTGTTGCTCCTACTAAGGATAACGTGACAGATAAGCCCACATCAGTGATGCACAAGGACCCAAGCCAAGTTACTGCTTTATTTTTCGAGCATACCCACGGTGATATCCTTCCCTCCAGCAATGGAATCATCGAAGACATCCCCGTTCTCTAGTCTGAGGCTATGCAAAGGGTTGAAGTTCAGAAGGTGAAAGGAAGTGGATGGAGGAGAAAGGACAGAACCTCGAACAGCCATGAATACTCTTTGCTGGAACGTTCGGGGGCTTGGTAACCCTCGAGCTATAGGCGCACTTCGAAATTGGTGTGCTTCTCTTGCCCCTAATCTTGTTTTCCTTTCCGAAACCATGATTAATAAGACTGCTTCTGAACATGTTAAGTATAGATTAGGCTTTGATTGTGCTTTTGGTGTGAGTAGTGTGGGCCTCTCCGGCGGCTTATGTTTGTACTGGAATAGCAATAATGTTAGTTTTGATCTTATTTCTTTTTCTGATCACCACATTTGTGGCAAAGTAATAAAAGCAGATTTCACTTGGTATTTTGTTGGTATTTATGGCTGGCCGGCTGCTGCCGAAAAACACAAAACCTGGCTCCTTATCAAATCTCTTTGTGATTCGATCGATGGTCCGATTTTATTTGGGGGTGACTTCAATGAAATCCTTAGCATGGATGAGAAGCAGGGAGGTACTGAAAATGAGCGCCGCTCTATGGATGATTTTCGTGCCATTCTTGATGAGTGTAACTTGCGTGACTTAGGTTACGAAGGCCAATGGTACACATGGGAAAGAGGTCGAACTTCTAGCACTATTGTTCGGGAGAGATTGGACAGATTTTGCGAAAATGATGAATGGTTTTCTTTGTTCCCGGATTCTTATGTAGAGCATCTTATTAGGTTCAAGTCCGACCACACCCCCATCATGGTTAGACAGAAGCGGCCGAAGAGAAAACGCAAAAGAGGGAAGAAATCCTTCAATTTGAGACAGCATGGCTCCTTGACACTGAGTGTGAGCAGGTAGTTCGACAGACTTGGAAAGACACTAAGGGGTGTCTTATGTTGGATCGGTTGGGGAGGTTGCTGGGTTCTTTGCGATGTTGGAGTGGGAAACAGTTTGTAAATTTTAACAAGCAAATTGATGACTTGGAGCAACAACTCAAAGCCGTGCAAGAGGGAGCTATGTCTGAGGCTAATATCCGACTAGGAGCAGAAATTGAAAAACAGCTAGATGCAGTGTATGAACAGCAGGAAGCTTACTGGTACTTGAGATCAAGGTCGGCCGAGATAAAAGATGGTGACAGAAACACGATGTATTTCATCACAAGGCTTCCCAACGAAGAAAAAAGAATGAAATTGTGGGACTCCAAAACGAAAACGGGGAATGGTGCACCGAAGATGAGGAAATTGAAGGCATTGTTCAAGGATACTACTCCAACCTTTTCACCTCGGGGCCGTTTTCTGAAGCCGCCTGTGATGATGTGCTAGAAGCTATCTCTCCCTCCATCACTGATGAGATCAATGCCCACCTGCTCCGCCCCTTCACAAAGAAGGACATTTATGCTGCAATCTGTGAAATGCATCTTTGCAAAGCTCCGGGACCTGACGGACTTCATGCAATTTTCTACCAAAAATTTTGGCATATTATTGGGGATGACATTACTGGAATCGTGTGCAACATTCTTCATGGCCGTATCTCTCCGACAGAATTCAATGCCACAAATATTGTTTTGATTCCAAAGGTAAAAGATCCCCAGAATATGACTCAATTTAGTCCGATTGCTCTTTGTAATGTCCTATATAAAATAGCCTCTAAGGCCATTGTGATGTGCCTGAAGTCTATCCTCCCTGACATTATCTTTGAGAACCAGAGTGCCTTTGTTCCGGGGAGATTGATCACTGACAATGCTCTCATAGCTCTAGAATTGTTTCACACCATGAAGAAACGGAGCAAAGGTAGGAAGGGAACGATAGCTCTGAAACTTGATATGAGCAAGGCTTATGACAGAGTAGAATGGTCTCTTCTGGAGAAATTATTGGCCAAGATGGGTTTTGCAGAATTTTGGGTGAGGACGGTTATGAGTTGTGTTTCGACGGTTTCCTATGCTTTTGTCATTAATGGTGCTGTTTGTGGGGAAGTGAAGCCGTCGAGAGGTTTAAGGCAAGGCGATCCGCTCTCTCCATATCTATTTATTATGATTGCATATGCTTTCTCTTGCCTCACTACTAAGGCTGTTTCGCAGGGTGATATTCATGGTGCTTGGGCTAGCCGGAATGGTCCCGAAATCTCCCATCTTTTCTTTGCTGACGATAGTTTACTTTTTGCTAGAGCCAACCAAAGAGAATGCTCCAAAATAGTTGATATACTCAACAAATATGAAGTAGCTTCCGGACAAAAAATTAATTATGAGAAATCGGAGGTCTCTTTTAGCAAAGGTGTGTGTGAGTCAGTGAGAAATGATCTTGTGGATTTTTTGGGGATGAGACTTGTAGATGAACACGGGAAGTATCTGGGCATTCCGACAATTATTGGGAGATCTAAGAAAGCAGTGTTTGGTGCGCTTAAGGATAGAATATGGAAGAAACTGCAAGGATGGAAAGAGAAACTTTTGTCTCGAGCCGGGAAAGAAACCCTCATAAAATCTGTTATCTAAGCGATCCCGACTTACATCATGGGGGTTTATAGAGTGTCGACTTCCATCATTGATGATATTAGATCCTTGACGACAAAATTTTGGTGAGGTCACTCCAATAACCGTCGGAAAGTACACTAGATTAATTGGGACTCTCTATGCAATCCGAAAATGCTTGGTGGGCTTGGCTTTCAGGACATGCGGTCTTTAATGAAGCAATGCTCGGGAAGCAAGCTTGGAGGCTCATTTCCAATCCGGATTCTCTGTTAAGCAGAGTTTTGGGCAAAAAATATTTCCCTCATAGCGATTTTTTGAGCTCCTCACTTGGCCTCTCTTGCAGCTATTCATGGAGAAGCATTTGGGGAGCTAAGGCCTTTGTCAAAGAAGGTCTTATCTGGAGGGTTGGCAATGGCAACCGAATTAATGTCTGGGAAGATTCATGGGTTGCTGATGAAAATGGCTCAAATATTCTGTCTCCTCGCTCTGACTTGGTCACTTATGTTAGTGATCTCATTGATTTTGATACCATGAAGTGGAATCATGAGCTGCTGGCCAATATTTTTAATGAGCGTGACATCAAATGCATCCTTTCGATCCCTCTAAGCTTGAGAAATCCGGAGGACAAACTCACCTGGGCTTTTTCCAACAATGGCTTTTATTCTGTCAAAACTGCATATATGTTGGGAAAATCCTGCAATTCGGATCTCTTTCATCACGCGTGGGTTAATTTATGGAAGCTCGAGACTACTCCCAAGGTAAGACACCTGCTGTGGCGTGCTTGCACTAGTTCTTTACCTGTTCGTGATCTGCTGAAGTTCAGACACATGTCTGATGATGACCACTGCCCCTGGTGCCTGACTGAATCCGAATCTCTGCACCATGCCCTTTTTACCTGTCCTACTGTTAGGGAGCTGTGGACAGCAGCCAATTGTGAAAAGCTGGTCAAATTGGAAGAGTTCCCTGACTTCAAAGATCTACTGGAAGCGTGGAGCAGTGAGGACCAGAAACTACAGCAACGAGGAGCAGCCCTCCTTAGGTTAATCTGGGAAAGGCACAATAATAAAGTCTTCAACAACAGGGAGACTTCCTTTAATACTGTCCTATTGCGCATGACCAACTTGGTTGAGGACTATAACAGATACACCACAAAGATTTATGGCTGTAAAAGCCCGAAACCAAGCAGGAGCTCGAAGACTTGTAAACCCCCAGCTGAAGATTGCATCAAGGTCAACTGTGACGCTGCCTTGAACATTAAGGGATGGGTAGGATTGGGTGTTGTTGCTCGCAATCACCTGGGAGAGGTTGCTTTTGCTGCTGTCCGAAGATACAAGGCTTTCTGGTCCCCTAAGCTAGCAGAATGCAAAGCTGCAATTTATGTTGTTCGATTGGCGAGGCAACATGGGTTCAAGCACATTATTCTGGAGTCAGACAACAGCACTATCATTTCAAGACTCTCGAAAGCTTCTACTTATCTCTCGGATTTAGATAATTTGCTAGAGGATGTCTTAGATACTTGTACTTATTTTGATCATATCACTTGGTCTCATGTAAAGCGGGAGGGGAATTTTGTTGCTCACCATTTGGCCCGTGTTATCCCATATGGTGTTGAGCAAGTTTGGCCTAATTTTTGTCCTAGTGACATTGCTCCGTATGTACTTATGGATAATTTGTCCGCAAATGAATGAATTCAACTCCCTCGCTTTCCCTCAAAAAAAAAAACCGAGCTACTAATCTAATTAGCAACATAAACCAGAAAATTAAGCCAAAAATAAACCTTGAAAAACATAATTATAAAAATAAACGAGCGGGGCTCCGATACCGCTGTTGGGGTTTGATGAGTCCCACTCACCGTGGAAACAACCCCCACCCGAGGAACCACTCGCAATAATTAAAATCACAAAGCATAAATAAATATTCACAAAGAAAAGATAACGAATCTTACCCTCGAACAAGCTTCGCCCAAAACCCGGGGCTCTTACTTGAAAGCTACTAGCACGTCAAGCGTCGCGCCTCCGACGGTATCCACCCACAAATGGGCGAACACAATTTAAGGTCTACTACCTTGGGGTTAGCAAGGTCCAACCTAAACCCGAGTGTTATGTGAGTTTAAGAGTCTTCCCAAAAATTATGGAATGCTCTTTTTAACTCCCACTCAAGCACTTTACTCCAAATCCCAAGGTTGGTATTTATAGAGGAAAGTATGAGGGGGAATTTCTATCCCATCAATGTGGGATCATGAAATTCCACAAATTAATTTAAAGCTAAATTAAATTAAAATTGCAAACTAATAATAAATCTACAAGTGGCATTACCATGTGAGATGGGTTGGTGAGGACCACATGGAGAGTAGGGGACCATACTTGCTCCCCACTCAATACTCTCCTTGTGCCACATGTCCTCTCCCACTTACTCCCATATTCCATGCTTCCCCTTATTCACGGTCCTATGGCCCGAGCCAAGCCACGAGCCAAGCCCGAGCCCGGCTCGCACCAGCCCGCACCAGCTGCTGATGTGGCTTGGTGTGGGTGCGGCTGCTGCCGTGGCGCGGCACGGCTGCTGCTGTGCCTAGCCGCGGCTGGCTGTGGCTGCTAGCACGGTGTTCTAGCTCGTCTTGCCCCTAGCATTCGGATGCTCGGGGCACTCCGATGTTAGGGGTATTTTCAGGAATATGGTCGATTTATTATTATTTTGCGCGTCTCGTCTTTTATCATTTAGACTCGACTTCCGACGATCGGTTTCGACGCTCTAAGCTCGAATTACCGACGTCTAAATATTTAACACTCAGGCGACGAATTAATTTCTTCCAAATTAATTCGTCTAGTTGGTTCGCATATATTTGCTTGGGTGTGACCCGAAGGGTTCAGTCAAGATTAAGCTGTAATATTAATTCTTTTAATATTACTGATCGGAAGCGGCCTCCACCCAGGCATTCCGATCACTTGACCTTACTGAATATATTAGCTTTCTAATAATTCTGAACCCGCTATCAGAATAATACACTTGTTTGAAGGACACCATTCCTTTCAGCATGTTTCTTAAGTTTAATGATGGCCAATTTTTGACGTTTTTCATCATTATATCCTTTACTATCAAAAAATTTCTCCATACTTCTAACCTAATTAAGAAATTCATTAGGATCAAGATTACCTCCGAAGTCCGGTAGTTTCAAAATGGTATCTCGGTCACGGTTATCCTGATGGTGCGGTTGGTGGTGTTCCCTTCTCCGGTGAGGAGAGTGAGAGTCATCTTCTCCACTTGGGCTTCTCCTTCTTCTAGGACTTCTTCTATTCTCCAAGACCTCAAGAAGTCTATCAATCTTCCTTTCTAGAGCATCCAATCTAGAGTGTTCATTGTAACTTTCATCATCTTCATAATACTACCTATCACTCATGTTTTCTATATAGAAAGCTTGTATCGTTGAGAGAAAATTTCAATTTTTGTGGGAAAAGATGAGATCTTTGAGAGGGGGAAAGAGAAATTCAAAAGGTAGGGACTTTCTACGCTAATAACCTAGGCTCTTGATACCAAATGATATGAAATAACCAAGGAAACTCAAAAAAAGGGAGGAGAAATCAAGTAACAACAAGTTCAAACCAACAAACCAAGATAAACCTATTTCAAAATCACAAAGATAGATGAAATAGGGGTCTTAATCAAAGCCAATACCAAGTAAAGCTAGGATTAAGGAGTAACCACAAAGATTACAAGCAATGCAATCACAAAGAAAGAAAGAGAATCACAAAGATTATGGTAGAGAGAAAAAGTCTCTTGATTACAATGTTCAACAAAAAATTAAAATGCAAAACCGTCTTAAAACAACTTAAATAGTTCGCACAAACTAACAGAAAATCGGGAAAAGGTTCGGCCGAACTCTGGGTAAGTTCGGTCGAACTAATGGGTAGGTTCGGTCGAACTTTTGGAGTTCGGCCACTCCTGCAAAGATGCGAAAATCAGGTCTGAAACTGCTTAAAAGGTTCGGGCGGACCAGTTTAGGTGCGGGCGAACTCCTCTGCTCCTGAACAGCTCAACTTCAAACGTTCATAACTTCTTCGTTTCTTGCTCAAATTTGGCGTGTGACCAATCGTTGGGAAGCTCTTGAACTGTACTTTCACCTCCAAGTTGAATCACCTAAAAATTACTTGTAACAAAAGAGATATGGATGAATGAAATAGTTGCTTCATATATTGATAAGCTTCTTCCCTCTCATCCTCGTTCCCATTCTTTATCTTCAACCATCAATTGTAAAATCAAGACAAAAGGATTATTTTATTCACCTAAGTCACATCATAACATAGAGATGTTACCCAAAAGTAGAATGGATCCATAAATGCCACCAAATGGAACATATAGTCGCACAACTCGTAGTTTTCAATGATGCTCCCGCATCAACACGGATTAAATGACTTGGCTAAAACTAGCTTGACATGAAAAGATATAAAAATAAAAATAAAAGGTTGCACACTAAAACAAAACCTAAACTGGACTAGGTGGCATTTATTTTAGTTTTTATAATCGATATACTACCTTTTATTTTAGTTTCTATAATCAATATACTACCTTTAATTTTATTTTTTATAATCGATATAAAAATAAAAATAAAAGGTTGCACACTAGGGCTAGGATCCACATATAATCGTAACGGATTCAACCAATTTGGAGGTCAAAATGACTAAGTCGAATAATGCGAGGGAAAACCGATCATGCAATCAAAAGAGCATATCAAGCTATTTTCCTAGAGGTCTAACTAGCCTCAACTACGAGAAACTATAGCTAGGAACGTCACAAGACACCTCAATCGACAAATGCAAGCCACAAATCAATTGTCCGTATCAATGTGAACTTACAATGCAATCTAGTGCAACAATTAAAGTTAGCTACTCTTCAATTAATCACACACATGCACATGATCAATCAACCAATTTAATCACATCATCAACTCCATCAATTTTCCCCAATTAGCATCAATCCATCACTCATATATGCTTCACCATCACCCTAGCAAGTAAATTACTCACTAGCCATGAAAAACAAGATCAAAACAAAGCTAAACAACAAATTCATCATGATCATATTAAACAAGCTAAAAACAATCACAAATCAATCAAACTTCAATCAAACTTGAACAATCAACAAAACAATTGAAATAAAACTAAAGATCAAACTTAAGATTGAATTAAAGCAAAGGAATTCTTACAAACTTGATCAAATATCAAAGGAAATTAAGAAAGCTTCAATCATCAATAATCCACCATGAAATTCTCCCACTAAAACCTAGAGTATCTCTCTCTAAAAATCTCTCTAATTTGATCTAATTTTTCATCTAAAACATTCTCTAATTATTCTCTCCCTAAAAATAGAAGGAAAAACTATATATAGGAAAGTTACAAAAGAAGAGTTAGTTAGATCGTCCAAAAGCAACCCAGGAAGGCGCGGTCGCAACAGGGGAGGCGCGGCCACAAGAAAATGAATACGAAAACAGAGACCCACCCAGGCGCGCCCGCGCCAAGGGCCGCACCACCCTCGTGCGCACCCGCACCTAACAGCAGGGGACTTCCCTCTTCGTCAACCTAGCTCATCCTCGTGCGCTTGTCACGATGATGATGATGAACACTAAGGTAGGCAGTCTTGAAATGGCTTCCTTGGTGGGTTCACATCAAAAATGATGCCCCCACCGCATGCATGCACCAACTCATGAACTTGCTCCTTGCATTCCTTTACACTTGAGCTCCTAATGGCAAGCAAGAGGCATCCATAATGATGAGAATTATGAGAGGAAAGCTCGGAAATCCTTGGAACACGATCATAACCTGAAAATACACAAAAACAAGCAAATAAAAGGGAAAAAGACCAAATAAACTAAGAAAAGCACAAACATAGAAAACTAACTAAGGAAAGCATAAACTATGGAAATAAAGAACAAAACTAAAGAAAACTATGGAAAAGAGCTATAAAAGAGTATGAAATTCATCCTAAAATAAGCCAAATGAGTTTCATAAATGACACTGATCAAATTCCCCCAAGCTAAACTTTTGCTCGTCCTTGAGCAAAACAAAGCAAGAAAGATTAAGGATGAAAAACTTATTCAAAAAGAAAAAGAAAGACTCAATATGGGAATATACACTAAGACTCACTGTCGTAGGAATAACGGTTGTTTTTAGCTACAACAAGCCATTTAAACCCCTAGATCGCCCTAGAGGACGAGTTATGCTCTCGTAAGGGTATCCTAAGAGTTTGACCCATAACTCTCCCCCAACATCCGAGAGGCAAAACCATAAAAAGAAAAGAAAAGGGAAAGGGAAAACAAAACCTATGCGAATTGGACTTGCAAAGAGACTACACTACAAGTGAATGAACATCTTTCTCAAGCAATGAAGGTATGCACATTCCAAGATATCCAAGGTTGATTAAAACATAGAGTATGCTAAGCGTAGGAACTACACATCACAATCCACGTTCATCCCATTCAATCTTACCGCGTTCTCCCCACTAGTCTCAAATCTCCCCTGAGTGAGCATCTCAATAGTTCCGCAAAGGAACCGGAAAAGAAATTATTTTAGGCTACTCGACATCTTGACTATGCATCCCCTCTCCTTAGGCAATGACCCATGATTTCCTCCGCAGAATAGTGACTCAACTTCTAGGTCAAAAGGGCTTTCCCAAAGGTTGTAACGTAAGGGCATAAAGGGTGAAGGTAGGCGGTTTTCCTAAAAAGTGAAGCAAAGGGGTGATCAATCCTCAACATCACGATCAAGAAATCACCAAACAAAAACAACAACACCCCCAAGCTTATTCAAAGCTATACTCACAAGAATATGTACAAAAAGCGTAAACACTTCTCCCCCAAGCTTAAATGAAGCATTGTCCTCAATGCTCGGAAAGGAGATTAATTCACATCAAAATAATTTTGAATTTTTCTCTTTCTTCAATTTTTTTGTATTTCCACTTGATTAATACTGCTTTGTCCTTGCCTCCTTTAACTTTGGACGGCTTTTCATCTTTTGCACTTATTTGTCCCTGCCTTTTCTTACTTAGGACGGCTTTCACTCAAATTCATTTGCCATTATTCACATAGAAAACTCCATCAAGTATGATCAATTGCTTAACAAATACCAAGAAATGAAAGAAAATGAAACAAAAGGCCAAAGATCTAAAGATGTGGCTTGAAAAGAAGGTTATAAGGCTCAAATGGTTGCAAGAAGGCAAATGTAAACCCAAAAATAAAGAATGAAACAAACTATCCTAAAAAGAAAAATTACCACCCCGAAAAGATGCCTTTGTCCTCCCTAGATAGTCCGGTCTCGGGTTTAAGAATCATAGATCAAGCTTTCTAGATTAGGTCCGCGATAGTCAAGGATCCACGCCACTCATACAAAATAGGTTGAAGGCTTGAAAAACAATGAACCTCACATGGATGTAGCAAAAACTCACTTGTGGTGCCAAATCAACTATAGGGAGCAACTACCAAGCATGCCACAAACAAGTAGAATTCGGCTTCATGATCCTCCTAGTTCTAACAAACTACCTTAGCATACACCTATCCTAGAATTAACCGAGCATACTCTCAAACCGTGCAAACCTTTACTACCTAGGAAAATGTTCATTCAAAGGATAAAGTCCAATGCATAAAGTCCAATTCATAAGAAAAGAAAAAGGGGTGAAAAACAAAGCCTCAAAGGAAAACAAAGGAAAATAAAAGTAAAGAAAAATAAAAGGAAAAGAAAAGAAAAGGAAAACCATAGACAAAGGAAGAATAGGAAAATGGAGAAAGGAACTAGAACGCAAGTTAAACACATAAATCCCAATCGTCATACAATTGATCAAATGACAACATCGTCATTGATCCCAAACACATTAAGTGTTAACAAGCAATCATCCTCGAACCGTTCAACTTCCGCTAAATTAGACCTAATCTATGCATCCAAGGAAATAAAGAGAAAAATTAGAAAGGTCTCACCGGGCTATCCATGATTAGCTAATAAAGAAAGGCGATAGAAATGAACCACCTTCGTTGCGCTCCAAAATCATAAGCATCATCATAAAGCCATGAGAGAACAAGAAAAGCAAAAGAAACTATAAACAAAGAAAATGGTTAGTAACTTCAAAACAAAAGAAAAGAAAAGGAAACTACAAAGGAACACTAAACTAACTAAGAAAGAGTAAAAAGAAGGAAAAGAAAAACTAAGAAACCAACTAAACTACTAGCTAACTAAAAGACACTAGACTACAAAATTTGGATTCAAAGGGATTTGGATACAAGGGGTTTGGATTCATGGGATTTGGATAAATGGGAGCAAGAATCAATCATCATCATCAAAGAAATGACATCACAACAACAACGCCAATAGAAACTCATTAGACTAGCAACATACATCATCAAGAATAGAGATCAAGAAATCAGACCATCATGCAAGAGGCAAAAAGAAACAAAGTAAGTTTCAACAACAAATATTGGCTACCGAGCCACACCCCTAGAAATGGTGAAGTTCCCCCAAGATAAACATGAATACATCTCAATATCCCATCAATACAAAGCAAGCACACACATAAGATAAGAAATGGAGGCAAAAAGCACAAAAGTAAGGGAACTGGGCACCATTTCCATCATCACCACCAACACTTGGCCCGGCCTCATCATTGCCATTTTGGACAAGGATGTCATCGAGGGATGGGGGAGAATGAGGCTCCCACCTTTCGGTGTAACCAGCCGGCCAACCATAATGCCCCCTAAAGAGATCTTGCTGCCAAGGGGCAAGAGGTGTAAAACGCTCGGGCAAAGCAAGCGGCTCCGGCTGGCGGAGGTGTACAAAGGTGTAGTAAGGGTCACCCCGATAATCACATCCTTCGGGAGCACGGTAATCGTAGTTACCAAGCTCATCCGGGAATGAGCGCGGCTTGGCAAAGGACCCCGGGGGTCCTTGACAATAAGGATGCCCATAAGAAGGTATAGGACCTTGCTGGGACGGAAAATAAGGATAGTTAACCAGAGGAATGATTTCCCCCTGGTTAACTTCTGCATCATAAAGTTGTTGTTGGAGAAACATACCTTGTTGCATCTTCGCAATGCCCTGCATTTGAGGGTAGAGGGTCTCAATGTCTTGATCATACATCCCCTCTAAGCGCACTTGCAAGCCCCTCATTTGGTTACTTAGGGCCTCCAAATCGGAGCTAGCAATTTGTTGTTGTTGTTGTTGTTGCAGTTGTTGTTGTTATTGTTAATGATGATGAAATTGTTGTTGTTGTTAAAATTGTTGTTGAGTTGTTGTAGCGGCTCTTCTTCCTCTTCATCTTCATCATCGAAGTCATAGTAGGGGCAGCGGTTGCTCTTGAGGACATGCCACACGTTGGGGGCATCCACCCGGTGGATAGAAGTCAAGGATGGGTTGGGAAGGAAGCACCAATGCTCATTGCTTCGAAGCCAATCATATTCCCCCACCTCATAATGCTTTGAAATGAATTGGATTTGCCCTAGTTGCTTAAGATCAAGGTAGAGGGTGTTGTCATCCCCCACCGGTGTGCAAAAGGGCAAATGAGGATCGAGGTTGAGGTTTGTCAAGAGCCTAGTGACCATCCTACCACAAGGGATCTCTCCGGTGTCCCGGTCTTGCAATGCCACACAATAAGTGGCAAAGATGAACCCCAAGTTCAACTGGCCACGATACTCTCCTCGGGTGGCCAACCATAAGATTTTGAGCTCCAACTTACTCATATTTCCTAATTCTTGTTTTGGGAAAACCGAGTACCCCAATAACCGATGCACAACCCGAAGACAAAGTTGGAACACGACACTAATCTTGGCCATCTTGGTGACGAAGTCACCACACCCCGAAATATCGTCCCACCAAGAACTCTCAGCATACTCATCAAAGAGGTAGTGCTCAAGATCCAAAATGTCACCATTCGGATCAAAGTCTAGAGTCGCATTGAATCGTTCCAAAGAGTAGTCAAAGAAAACGTTGAAGATTGAAATCGAACCCGGTAGAGACCTTCAACGGGAACTAGCTCAACCGGTGCAAAGAACTCAAGAGTAGGCTCAACGTATGTACGGAAGCTACAGTTGATGAATGTACCCAATCGATGGTTGATCAACAACTCCCTTACATCCTCATCAATCCCCAACTTGGTCATGTCGGGTTGGAAGTAGTGTCTACTGGGCTTGAGGGAGCGGTAGAGCCTTATTTTGGCATATCGGTTCTTTTGGATTAGGTTAGTTATTTTCCTTTTGGGTAGGGGAATAGGTTGGCGTGTTTGAGCGGTAGATTTGTTTGGGGTAGGCTCATCAATGGTAATGGAGGTTTTGCGTTTCTTGAAGATATTTTTGATGCTCTTCGACATGATGTAATTCAAATGTAGTAGCAGAAGAACCGATCACAAAATCCCACAACAATCCGCAAAATCACCAACCAAATACCTCAATATGCAACTGAAAGGAATGGTGTCCGTCGAACAAGTGTATTATTCTGATAGCGGGTTCAGAATTATTAGAAAGCTAATATATTCAGTAAGGTCAAGTGATCGGAATGCCTGGTGGAGGCCGCTTCCACTCAGTAATATTAATATAATTAATATTACAGCTTAATCTTGACTGAACCTTCGGGTCACACCCAAGCAAATATATGCGAACCAACTCGACGAATTAATTCGGAAGAAATTAATTCGTCGCCAGAGTGTTAAATATTTAGACGTCGGTAATTCGAGCTTAGAGCGTCGAAACCAATCGTCGGAAGTCGAGCCAAAATAATAAATGACGAGACGCGCAAAATAATAATAAATCGACCATATTCCCAAAATACACCAAGCATCGGAGTGCCCCGAGCATCCGAATGCTAGGGGCAAAAATGTCTTAGCAAAGGTGGCTAGCAAGCACCAACCGAGCCTAGCATGGTTGGCTGGTGCGAGCTAGTGCACCGTGCTAGCAGCCGCGGCTAGGCACAGCAACAGCTGCTGCGCTGCGCCACGGCAGCAGCCGCACCGTGCCCCAGCAGCAGCAGGTGCGGGCTGGTGCGGCCTGGGCTCGGGCCGGGCTCGTGGCTTGGCTCGGGCCATAGGGCCGTGAATAAGGGGAAGCTTGGAATATGGGAGTAAGTGGGTGAGGACATGTGGCACAAGGAGAGTATTGAGTGGGGAGCAAGTATGGTCCCCTACTCTCCATGTGGTCCTCACCAACCCATCTCACATGGTAATGCCACTTGTAGATTTATTATTAGTTTGCAATTTTAATTTAATTTAGCTTTAAATTAATTTGTGGAATTTCATGATCCCACATTAATGGGATAGAAATTCCCACTCATACTTTCCTCAATAAATACCAAGCTTGGGATTTGGAGTAAAGTGCTTGAGTGGGAGTTAGAAAGAGCATTCCATAATTTTTGGGAAAACTCTTAAACTAATATAACACTCGGGTTTTGGTCGGACCTTGCTAACTCCAAGGTAGCGGACCTTAAAGTTGTGTTCGCCTTTTTGTGGGTGGATACCGTCGGAGGCACGGCGCTTGACGTGCTCGTAGCTTTCAAGTAAGAGCCCCGGTTTTTGGGCGAAGCTCGCTTCGAGGGTAAGATTCTTTATCTTTTCTTTGTGTTTATTTATTTATGCTTTATGATTTTAATTATTGCGAGTGGTTCCTCGGGTGGGGGTTGTTTCCGCGGTGAGTCGGTCTCACCAAACCCCAACAGCGGTATCGGAGCCCCGCTCGTTTATTTTTATAATCATGTTTTTTCAAGGTTTATTTTGGCTTATTTTTCTGGTTTATATTGCTAATTAGATTAGTAGCTCGGTTTTATTTATTTAATCCCGTTTTTAATGTCGAGTTCGGCCCAGAATCCAGATTTTCGCCCAAGACTAGTGAATTTTGGGTGGAAAACGTGTTCTGGAAAGGATTTTACCCCAGAGGGCCTGTGATTTTAGCCAAATTCTGACCAAAAATGCCTTTTTCGAGGGGTTTTTCGTTTTTGACGAAAAAATTTAAGTCTTTTCTAACCTTGAAATTAATGGCATAAATTGTTGATTATATGGTTGATTATTTGCATTATTTTCTGCATTTTTATGTCTCCTTAAAGCACACTTACTTGGTAGTATTTGATGCTTAAAGGTTGATTTATTTTCACATAATTGCAAACTAATTGCTTTTTAGTGTGAAAATTTTATTTTGAGGCTTCCTAAGTGTTAAAGATTCAATCTTTATTTGTGATAAGTGATTGAAACTTTAAAAACCACTAAATTCCATGTTATTTTGTGTTGAACTTTGTTGTTTTAATCATTTTGAGTTGATTGGAAATATAAAGTTTCAATTTTTGTGATAGAAATTTGGTTATCTTCATGTTGGAAGATATAATTTTCAAGGATTCACAAAATTTAGATGTTGGAATTTTCATTTGAACATGAAAGTTCATATTTTTCCAACTCCCTTTATTTTGTCAAATTCTCAAGTTTAATTTAAATTGATTAAATTGAAAATGAGAAATTACCTCAATTTTATTTTGCACCAAGCTAAACCAATTTAATTAAAGATGGTTCTTGGAATTATTTTGGTTATTGCACTTTGAAAATTTTATTAAGTTAGACTTGTTTAAAATTTTATTTTGCTCTCTAAATTAGTTCTAAAATTAATTTAGAATTAATCATTTTTGTCTCGCGAAAAAGGGATCAAATCCCAAGGTTGTGGCACGGAAAACGAGGCAATGCACCACCATGGCTAGCCGGGCTGCACAGCAGCCCGTATGTGGCTGCCAAGGTGGTTGCGCCGCTTCACTTGCAGCCACACGCGCGGCAGCAGCCACGCACAGCAATAGCACACGCGCGGCAGCAGCCACGCACAGCAATAGCACACGCGCGGCAGCAGCCACGCACAGCAACAGCACACGCTCGGCAGCAGCACGCGGGCTGCAGCAGCCACGCGCGGCTGTGCCATGGCAGCAGCTCGCAGCCGTGTGCTGTGGGCCGTGTGTTCGTGGTTTTGGCGTGTGCGTATGCTTGGTGCGGTGAGGTGACTAGCCGTATTAGGCTTAATGTTAATTATTTTGCCGTTTTATTTATTTTAATTAATTTTGTTTATTTTAATTAAAATTTTTGGAGCTAGGCCTCGGTTTTGAGCGGCATTGGCAAAATTTCATTTTGACAAGTTTGGGTGCTACCGACTTAATTAATTAGATTAATTAAGGAAATGCGGAATTTAGTGGGAGCTTCAATTATTAATGACGTAAATTATATAATCAGTTAAACAACTTTGACTAGTTTTAATTAGGCGTGTTAATCAAATTAACAACCTAGATTAGTTACTAGTGCGTGCGTTGTTTAAATGCATTTTACTTGTTTTTTTTAATTTTGTAAATTGCATGGGCCATTCACAAATAGTAAATGGATGAATGAAATATATATATATATTCTCTCTCATAGGTTTTATGAAACGGCAACTAGTGGGACCCGACTAGGATAGAAAATACGGACTACGTGCCGTTATGTATTTTTGTAAATCTAAATATGGTCTACGCACCGTTAAGTATTTTTGTACTTTAATATTTAGATTATTCATAGTTGTAGACACTAGTTTTTGCATAGTTTGGTTAAGTCTTGAAGACGGCGTATCTTGGAAGACAAAGCCTTGAATTGCAAATGAAGACCTTTTGAAGATATGAAGATTTCAAGGGGTCATGCTAGTTGCCAATATGCATCTATAATTTCGCTTTATATTTTATGCTTATATATATATGTGTGAATTATTCGTTAGATGCATGTTTAGGTTTTCTTGATGTTGCGATGATTAGTTAAGTTCACTTAAATCAACCAACATAGAAATCCTAGGTCCCTAATAATATTGAGTCAAACTTGCCTTTCCAAAACAACACTTACTTACCGGACGATGGTGATGGTAGGCTACGCCAATGCGAGGTGCCATCACTTCTCCAAGGGGCATAAGGCACACTGGGTGTGCACGTTGGTTTTGGTTTAACTCATCGGTATGAGTGAGGAGTCCTCACATACCGTGGCAAAAGAGATACATCGTCAAAGATGCATTAGATGCGACGATTGTCTAACCAAGAGTGGCTTAGAGCCATTAGTAAGGCAATGCTTACCCTAGAAGATTGAGTGTTTAAGACAAGCCAAAGCATGCTTAACCACTCTTTGTTTCTTCGGATCTTGGAATCGCCTTATTTTCGCCAAATAGGGACAATTATTATGCGTAAATAAGACGTTTAATAAGATTGAAGTTTGCATGAATGCTATTAAATTTCAAACTTATTATGTTCTTGATAAATGGTTATACTTTGCACTTATATTTATAGTATTCTAAATCAAATAATATTGTTTCCATGATTGGTAAAGGAAATCCTTGAGAATAGTTCTCAAAGAAAGGAAAAGCATTTCTAAAATACAATTCTCATAAATGACTTTTATAACTAAGTCCGAAAGGACGGTTGGACATCATGTATTCAAAATACTAGGTAGTTTTGATAAAACATGAGGTATTGAGTTGCAAACCCAAGATTGTCAATGTTTGACAACCAACGTATCTTTTCACATCACAATTGAGTAGGACTCATTGATGTAGTAATTCAAGTAAGAATTAATGGAAAAGATGGAACTTTGTTTAATGGCGCACTAGGTGCTTGATTATGCCTAACAAAGTATAAGAGTCAAGGTACTTAAAGAAATGATTCTTAAAGTAAGATTATGAGATATTGTATGATAAGAAATATAGGAAAGAAGGAATGAAGAAAAGGAATTAGATTTCATTTCAACTCATGAGTTCATGTTATTGTAGTTTACTTAGCAATTCGTTATCTTCACAAGTATCGGATACTGCTTGAGTGTTCCACTATGATAGTGACCTCAAACTATTGAAGTTAAGCTAAGTTATCGACTTACAAGCTTAAAATGAAGCAAGAAGAGCTACATCAGTTGTAAGGTCGTATGTTTTGTTTAAAGACCTTTTAAGCCAAAGGCTGGAACAAGTAATGGTTATTATGTTCCATAATCAGCGATTGATCTGTTTACACACGGAAAGACTCACATTCAAAGTAATGAGCAATAGTTGCGAGATTTATTTGAATGGGATGGTTATCCAAGCGTTGAGTTAAGAATGCTTGATTATGAACAAACATTTCCCTAACATGATAAACTCACTAAGTTCAAGTCATGGGCTTGATTTGCGTTCCAAACATCTTTAGCAATGTCACATCGACAAGAACGTACTCAAGGCTCTATTAGATAGGCTCTTGATAGTTGCTCGAATTGGAATCGTTCTAAGACCAGAAAGTCTTACTTGTTGAAACTGACAAAGAAGAGAGCTATTGTTCTTGGTATAGACAATTGACTCCGAAGTCTAAAGAGGATTCAATTACTTCAACGTTTCACAAAGAATTTGAAAGGATATGGCTATATTCATCAAATGTGAACAAACTTGACTTGAGTAGCTCAAGAGTTCAGTGAAGTACAGAATCGACTTGGCAAGATATCAAAACGTCTAGATTAGATCGAGCGATGTTTGCTTGAGCCAAGCGTGACTATCTCAAAGTTATGAATGGAAATTTTCATAAATAACTCCACAAAGAACATGGTGTGTCTTCACGGAGACGACCTAGGTGTCATTTGAAAATGACTCGAACGATGATGGTTCACAACCCTTCCTATAAAGTTCTTAAAGATTTGCACAAATGACTAATGATACACTAAACAAAATGTCGAAGTTAAGAAAGGACGTCATATTTAGTTATGGATAGAAATAACTTCTAAAAGTCTTTTCAAGTATATGTCTAAGGCTCTTAGTCTCAGTGGGAGTTCACTAGCTCAGTGGGAGCAAAGTGGCTCAGTGGGAGCTAGGTGACTCAGTGGGAGCTGAATGGCTTAATAAAGACTAAGATAGCTCAAGTAGGAGCTAACTGTTTGTTTCACAACGAAAAGACAATATACATGTCTCTTTGTAAGCATTCAAGTGAGACTACGGGCATTACCTCCACATCCTAATTGAGAACATAATGGTTGTTGCTCTAAGTGGTGTCTTTCTGGAAAGTAACACGTTTCCAAAACGACAAGTGGGAGGAAAATGAACTCAATGACCATCGAGCTTAGCAACAAACTAGAACTAAGAATTTCGGAAGACCTTAAAGGACTTCATGAGAATGCTTGATCAAGAATACTCAAAAGGACTTTACAAGTGCCTTAAAAGAGAATTCATTACTCACAAAATATTAAAAATGTTGGAGTAAGATCAACATAATAAAAGGGCTTTGAAAGCACCTTAAAACTCAGTGTTTGATGCAATTACCCCGTATAGGTATAGAATTCACCAAAGGCTTGGATTGAATCCTATAAATTTTCTATTAAGTTAGAAACAGACCTAAGACTTACAAGCAAAGGAATAATGTCTTGTATGATAGCTACGACAAATCCAAATTCCGAATAATGGTTAAAAGCCATGAAAATCCGAAATAGACTCCATGTTTGAAAATCATGTTTGAAACTTAATTAATTTGCATGAAAGGCGAAAGACCCATCGATTGCAAATAAGTTTTCAAGGAAAAAACTAACAAATGTGGAAATGTATATGCATACATAGCTAGATTGGTTGTAAAGAATATAATTAATTTCAAGGAGTTGATTTTAATAAAATCCCATTCACCAATCGGAATGCTCAAGTCTTTTCGTGATTGATCTAGCAAAATTGCGCATATGAAATATGGCAAAATAGATACCAAAACCGCCTTCCCAAAATGGAATTTTGGAAGTGACTATGGAATAGTCTAAGGGTTTTGAAAATCTAAATAGTGCTAGATTTGAAAGCAAGCACATGGAATCCGTCATGGGATTAAAGGAAGCATTGCATGAAGGAATTGGAACGTGTTCTCTCATAAAGTTAATAAGAGGATTGACGTATGGAGAAACATAGAAATTCTGATGAACAAGGAGTTTAGTGGGAGCAAAAGTAATGGTCCTATAAGAAGTTTACGAACTCTATTGTGAAACAACTATCAAATGCTAAATGCTTAGATTTGAAAGTATTTTCGACAATGGACCGAGCTAAAGACGATACTTAGTACATGTTGGAAATAAAGTTCTATGTGATAGACTTAATTAAATGTTTAAATGAGTAAAAGAAATTACCATATTAAACATGAAGGACTTTGAAAGGCTTTCGACCCATATGAAGCTAAGTAAATGTTTGAACTAAATATAAGCTAGGCTAGGTACTAAGTCAAACAAGAAAGACTCTAGTAAGAGACTTTCAACCATATCTTACATTGAACAATTTGGCAAGACTCAGTGTGATTGTATGAGCTAAATGTCCCATGAATGGAATAAAATTAAAATAATTCTAGAATTAAATCCAACATGTAAAGCTATGATATGGAATCGTCGGATGACTTACATGCTTAGAGCATGTGAAGTACGTATATAATACCAATCGACATTAATCTGAGTATAGTCAAGAACATCCAAAGAACTTCGATAAGTAGTTGGATGAGTTCTTGACGCATGGAAACAAAAATAATTTGAGTTTTGATGTTGCAAGCACAAACCTTAACAAGGATTAGATCCTTAGCAAGGAAGCCATTTATAAGCACGAGGCAAGAAGTGTCGTGGCTTGAGAATGGTAACATGGATGCGCATCCATGTATAATGTGCGGGAATTTAAGGAAAATTTCCATGATCACAAGTGATTAGGGTATCCCAAATCGTTGTGAGTCGCTTGGAGTAAAACCCAAGCAAGGCATCATCGGGGAGTCTACTAAAATATATGTTGAGAATATTGTTGCCTTTAAGGCAATAATAAGATAGATGTTAAATGGAAAGGTTCGTTGTTGAACATTAATGATTGTAGGTTGTCAAGTAGAAGGTCTCATATCATGAAAATGAGTGGGAGCCATTGCTTGGACAATAAATCCTGAATCACATGTAATCCATTAACACTCTCAAAATTTTATCATCTTATTATGGAAATGATGGATAATGAAGATGCTAAGGTTTGCAAAGTAATTTTAACTAAACCTTTGCAATAAGTGAACGACAACATTCATAATTGCATGAAAGAAATCAAGCATATCAAATATGGGTGTGATTTCTATGAATGTTTTATGAAGAGTATTACTCTTTAAACATTTGGGAAAAACCATTTATCAAAAGATGGAACATTGTGAAGTTTCATAGTGGAATAAAATATTTCTAAATATTCCACAAAACTATTTAATTGTGGTTTAGAATTAAATAATGAGTCCATTCGATTTTCATAAATATTCAAAATAGGGTATCAAGTCAATGGCTTGGATAAAGAAACACCTATTAAGTAATCATGGCTGGCCTAATTTCAAAGTCATTCGCCGGTGTTGTAGGTGGAGCGATCCCGCTCTCAAACCTATAAGCACCGAGTATTCCCAACTCCTTCAAAACTACTTTTAGATTCTCTCCCATCTCTTGCTCTTCTTTTGCCTCAAACTCTTCTTCACTTGAGGAACTTAGGCTCAAAGATCGGTTAGCTATTCTTCTTCATGAAAGAGTTATTTCAATTTCCGGAACCAAAGGAACTAAGGTCCTATCACGAGCTCTACTATGCATGCAAAAACTCAAAGGAAAGGTTAGTAACGCGGCTACAAGTGTAGCCTAAAAAAGAAAAATCTTTTTGTGTTTTTGAATAAAATGGAATAGACTCAACAACAATACACAATCACATCACCATTCCCCAGAAACGGAGCCATTTTGACGAAGGTTTAAGTTAGGTCGTTGAAACTAACTCTACCCTAGGTCAAACAAAATTTATAGTCTCTCAACACACCCTTATACAAGTGTAATGGTAAGTCGAGGGTCGAACCACTAAGGAATGGGGGCGATTATCTATTGTCTAAGTCAAGCTACTCCAAAATGGTAGGGTGTAGGTATAATGCTAGGACAAGGACAACTAAAGCAAACGAGTTGAAATCAAGTATATAAAACACTAGGGCTAGGATCCACATATAATCGTAACGGATTCAACCAATTTGGAGGTCAAAATGACTAAGTCGAATAATGCGAGGGAAAACCGATCCATGCAATCAAAAGAGCATATCAAGCTATTTTCCTAGAGGTCTAACTAGCCTCAACTACGAGAAACTCTAGCTAGGAACGTCACAAGACACCTCAATCGACAAATGCAAGCCACAAATCAATTGTCTGTATCAATGTGAACTTACAATGCAATCTAGTGCAACAATTAAAGTTAGCTACTCTTCAATCAATCACACACATGCACATGATCAATCAACCAATTTAATCACATCATCAACTCCATCAATTTTCCCTAATTAGCATCAATCCATCACTCATATATGCTTCACCATCACCCTAGCAAGTAAACTACTCACTAGCCATGGAAAACAAGATCAAAACAAAGCTAAACAACAAATTCATCATGATCATATTAAACAACCTAAAAACAATCACAAATCAATCAAACTTCAATCAAACTTGAACAATCAACAAAACAATTGAAATCAAACTAAGTATCAAACTAAAGATTGAATTAAAGCAAAGGAATTCTTACAAACTTGATCAAAGATCAAAGGAAATTAAGAAAACTTCAATCATCAACAATCCACCATGAAATTCTCTCACTAAAACCTAGAGTTACTCTCTCTAAAAATCTCTCTAATTTGATCTAATTTTTTATCTAAAACATTCTCTAATCGTTCTCTCCCTAAAAATAGAAGGAAAACTATATATAGGAAAGTTACAAAAGAAGAGTTAGTTAGATCGTCCAAAAGAAACCCAAGAAGGCGCGGTCGCAACAAGGGAGGCGCGGCCGCAAGAAAATGGGTACAGAAACAGAGACCCACGCAGGCGCGCCCGCGCCACCCAGGTGCGCGGCCGCACTACCCTCGACCAAAACAAGTTCACGCTTGTGCAGTATACGGGAATAAAGATCCAGGTGACTCAAAAAATAAAATTAAAAAAAATTATACGACTCAACTCGAATAATAAAAAAAAAGGGGGTTTGATAAGAGAGAAAAACAAATAAATAAATAATTAAATAAAAAGTCAAAAAAAATGCACATATAAGCACATTGTCACGCATGATGCAATGAAGTTCACAACCTAAACTCAAGTTCTATGTTTGACTATGGTCAAGCTTATTTGGGTGTCAAAAGTGCACCATGCTTAAGGATCTGGACGCGTTAGCAAGGCAACCTCCCTTGAGAGTGTATGCCAACAGGCGGCTCCGCGAGGTCGTGATATCGAACTCGACTCCATGGTTTGGGTGGATATAATAACTCGAATGAACCCTTATTGTCATGAACAACTTCGGGTTGATAGAGCTTAAATCCCCCGGGGCTAGCCACATACGTAGAACACATACTATTGTGGAAAATTAGGTAACCTAATTTGCATATGCATATGTGACAATGTCATTAAATCGTAGGAATACAATTCAAGAATCTTTCAAGTCTCATCCACTCATCTCAATTAATTACCGATCACTCAAATCACTAAGAATCCTCCCCAGTGGAATCGCCAAATTGTAGGCATCGTTTGAATTGAGCCTACATTAAAGCATGTGTGAATATGCTTGGCACTCATAGGAAGTGGGAATTGTCATTACGATTAGAGACAACAATTAGGGATAAGGAAAGTAGGGAGACGCCAACAAGTTTTAAAGGAACTTGTAAACCGTTCACGGATCATAAAAGGCAACCACGATTAAGGGACAACGAAATGCAACAACGATTGACCCGTGAAGGTTACACCCCATTCATAATCCATGAGATTATTAACTCCATATAGTTCGAAACCACGAAAGGAGAATCGAGGATGATGGTACGAAATGAGTCATGGAGATACATTCGCCCGTATTGGCCTCTACTCGATTCTAATTGTGAAATGTGATTCCTACGATATCATTGGCATACAAAAACAAATATTCAATTCGTTCCAAACTATTATATATTATGCTAAATTGGTTGAATATTAATGAAACATATAATTCTAATTATTAGTGATCACTTGATTAAACAACAAGAATAAAAGGGAACATAAATGGTCGTCCAAATTATCTTATTAGGCGTGATTTTCAATTACACATTCCCCAATATGGTGATCATAATAACAATAGAATAACATCAATATTGGAAGCAATTCAACAATAATAACGTTAGTCAAATCAAATAAAAATAAACTTAATCATGATACTAGTTACAAGAATAATAAGAGTAATTAAGTGAATTAATTACTCACTTTCCGCGTTTCCTTGTATTGCTACATCATGAATAAATTGTTAGTAACTTCAATAAAAATACAATAAATATAAATTAAATTAAATAAAAAATAGAGTTGATTTGGTCCAAACCCTCAGTTTATTATACCTTTCACGCCTTGGTTTAAGTATAGAACTTCGGGTCAATTATGGACTCCTTGGAGTGCTTAAGGGAAATATTATGGAAAAATAAGTAGGCTAGTGTTTAGGCTAAAGAGGGAGAAGAGATAATTATTTAATGTATAAGATAGGAAGAGAGAATGATTTTTAATGTAGGGAGAGAGAGAAGGATTTTGTGTAGAGGGAGGAAGAGATAATGATTTGGTGATCAAGCTTGTTGATGATTGAAAAAGGGGTGATACGACCTCTATTTATAGGGAAAAAAAGAAGGGTCGAAAAATTAAGATAAGATTTGAATTAAATCGAAATAAAACTCGATAGACAGCAATTTTTGCGATTTTTGTTTTGATCATATCTTTTGATCCATGAATCAGAATAAGATAAATAATATGTCGTTGGAAAGCTCTTTAAGTCTTATTTTAAATAATTGAAATCAGATTAAAATAATTTTTGGAATATAAGATATGGCCAAAATAGTGGGACGGTGTCAGTTTTGGATAGAGTTTCGTATTTCGCTCATATCTTTTTCGTTATAGCTCGGAATAAATATTATAATATATCATTGGAAATACAATTTCAAGGGCTATCCAACAATATAATATTAGGATAAAAACTATGAGGCAGGAAAATAATATTTGACCATCTTTCGTTTCGCAAAAAATAAGGACTCTTAAAAAGAGGAGTTTTATTCAATTTCAAATTCTTTAATTTTATCTTTCAAAAAGAATAATTAAGATCTTTTAGAAACTTATATAAGCTTCTATTTAATCCTAATTGGTTTAGGAATGGGGTTTAAGCCTTTATACCCTCCACATGATCATTGGGTAGTAGGTAAGGTGGGCTTAGGTTCGATTTGGACTCATTTTAGTATTTTGGCCATAACTTATTCGTTATAACTCGAATTTGGGCTTAAAATATATTTTTGGAAAGCTCTTTTCAAACCCCATCCAATTATTAAATCATTGGACCCATATTATGGACAAAAATAAACTGGTCTAAATGCTTTTATAAAAGGACACGAAATGAAATATTTTAAGGGACACGAAATGAATGATTTTAAGTTTAAAGGCACAAAAAGAGGAGAATAAGTTATGGTTTGGGGAAATGGACTAGGAATTGGGTTGGTTTAAGAAATGTATAAGGATTGAATATGGATTTAAGCACTCCAAAGATTAAGTACTCAACTCGTTCAATAATGGCGGTGAATGGTTTTTCATCATCGGGTTTGGTTTTGGCGAGATATTTTTAGGCGTCTACATCTAGTCACTTCCAACACGAGTCCAATATTCCATTGAGACTCTTCATAACCCTCAAATTGACAATATCTTTGAACGTCTTTCAATTTGAATAGAATTATGACTTTCAAAAAGAGAGTTTTATTCAATTTCAAACTCTTTAATCTTATCTTTTCAAAAAGGATAAGTAAGATCTTTTAGAACCTTATAGAAGCTTCTAATTAATCCTAATTGGTTTAGGTATGGGATTAAATCCTTTGGACCCTCCACATGATCATTGGGTCGTAGGTAAGGTCGGCTTAGGTTCGGTTTGGGCTCAGTTTAGTATTTTGGCCATAATTTATTCGTTATAACTCGGATTTGGGCTTATAATATATTATTATTGGAAAGCTATTTTCAAGACCCATCCAAATATTCAATCATTGGACCCAGATTATGGAACAAAATAAACTGATCTAACGTTTTTAAAAAAGAACACGAAAGAAATGAATGTTTTAAGAGACACGAAATGAATTATTTAGGGTTTAAAGGCACAAAAAAAGGAAAATAAGTTATGGTTTGGGGAAATGGGCTAGTAATTAGGTTGGTTTAAGAAATGTATAAGGATTGAATATGGATTTAAGCACTCCAAAGATTAAGTACGGTGAAAGGTTGTTCATCATCGGGTTTGGTTTTGGGGAGGTACTTTTAGGTGTCTACATCTAGTCACTTCCAACACGAGTCCATTATTCCATTGAGACTCTTCGTAACCCTCAAATTGACAATATCCTTTAGATCTTGGAGGAACATGTCCGGAAAATAGGAGGAGAACTTTTCCTTTCATTGTTCCGGGTTGGAGTTTGCCATAAGTCGTAAGACTTTCTTGCAATCCCAACTCCATGGATCATGAGACTCATTACTCATGATTCCCTTTGAGTAAAAACTCGGGATGGGAGTGTCAAGAATGTGCTCCATGTAGCAAGTTTTGAGGGTTTTTCAGGGTTCTTCCCACTCCTTAAAGTTCACCAGATTCAAGGAAAAGGGTAACTTTTCGGGGAGTTCCGGACACATTAGGTAGTTGTTGTTATTAATTGAAGACATTATTCTACAATTGAAAGAATTTGAAATGAAAAGCCATTCATAAAACTAAATAAGATTGAATTTTAAAGCATTTATGCAAATTTCAAACTTAGTTAAACGTCCGATTCACACATTAAAATTGTCCCTATTTGGTGAGAATAAGGCGATTCCAAAATCCAAAGAATCAATAAGTAATTAAGCATGCTTTGGCTTGTCTTAACACTTATTATTCCAAGGTAAGAAACTCTTTGCTAATGGCTCCAAGCCATTCTTGGTTTGATAAATCGTCACATCTAATGCTTTCGTGACGATTTATCTCTTTTGCCACGATATCTAAGAACCCCTTACTAATATCGTTGAGTTAATCAAAATCAACAAGAATGTGATGTTTAGCTTTTGCAAACCCAGCAACATACCTTACGTTCCTAGGGAGATAGTGATGCCTAGCTTGGGCATAGCCCATCACTAAGCTTGATTTGAGAATGACGGTTCAAGAAGAAGCGGTCTGCTATAACTTTATCTATGATTGAGGAGGTTATCATTTGATTTGAGAAGATGGCACAAGATGGGCGATCTTCGACGGCTTTCTCTAAGATTGTGGGGGTTGTCACTTGATTTGAGAAAATGGCACGAGATGGTTGATCTTCGACGGCTTTTGCTAAGATTGTGGGGGTTGTCACTTGATTTGGGAAGATGGCACAAGATGGGTGATCTTCGGCGACTTCACTAAGATCATGGGGGTTGTCACTTAATTTGAGAAGATGGCACGAGGTAGGCGATCTTCGACGACGTTCGCTTTGATTATGGGGGTTGTTACTTGATTTGAAAAGAAGGCACGAGATGGGCGGTCTTCGATGATGTTTGCTATGATTGTGGAGGTTGTCACCCTGATTCGAGGAGATGGCTCGTGATGTAGCGGTCTTTGACGGCTTTCACTAGGGTGTAAAGGTTGTCAATAATAATAAATCGAGTCAAAGTAAAGGCGAGATTTTGGAGATGGGGACATATTGTGGTCTTCGACAATGTCTCGAAGAATGAAGGAGATTGTCCACGGCGGCGAAGCAATGCCGTGGCGAAGCACGGCCACAACAACAACAATGAAGCAGTGAGGTATCGCGGTGGCGAGGTACTGCAACAAAAATAAAGATAGCGAGAACTGTTTGAAGGAGTTATGTCTTCGTCGTGTGCAATTACTAGATATATAATTGGATCAAATTATGGAGATAATTAAGTCCGGACATTTGGGTCGTCGTTTTGCCATAGCTAGAGGTACTAACGATCTTTGGACTAGTAAAATAGGTCAAAGCCCAATTGGACGGATCCTATAAGGTCACACAAAGGGGCTAGATCGAGCATTAGAGGACGAGGCCCATCATGGGCCTCATCACTCTAGGTGGCCGGCCATATGGGGCTTTGAGAGGCTATTGGGCTTCGTGCCCTAGTCTAATTATAATGAGATTATAAATAGACTAGGTGCTTAGGTTTGCATGAAAGGAATTAACTGATCATTTAGATCAAACCCTAATTAGCAAACACGAAACCAACCCCCTCTCATACTCCCTCTCTCACGGCTCTCTCCTCCTCCTAGGCGCGGTGGTGTCTCGTGGTGGTGGTGGTTCGTGCGGTGGTCGGTTGTCCGAAAAGGTGGTGATCGCGGTTTTCCTCAATCACTCGACCAATCTAGTATTGGTGGACGGCTCGTTCGAATCTCGTGGACTAAGTAGAGGAGAAACACTTGGGGCTCTATTCTCTCCCTGATTTGCCTGTCGAATAGCTTCGTGGAATTCACGCTTCAAAGGTATGATTATGTGTCTTGTGTGTTATGCATGCGATCCTTGGATTAGGTACTCTATTGAATATGATTCATATATATTATTTCCGCTGCGTAGTACCTATAAACTCTTACAGTGGTATCAGTTAGCCTCTTGCATAAACGCGCTAGATCATAATAATACGATTATTTGATGTCCACGTTAATTTTATAATCAATTAAGAGGGAGAAATTAATTTAATTATGGTTCAATTATTATATTTAATGTGATTAAACTTTTGGAATAGATTGATGCGATTTAATTATGCTCAAATAGCCATGAAGAGGACCGAATTAAGCCCTAAATTGTTCGAATTTTTTGAACACCCTAACCCTAATCTTCGAATAATTTCGAAATTTATAGCCCTAAAATATGTTTTTTGTGCTTGATTTTGGTTTAATTCGATTTGTTTCATGTTTCATAATTTTAATTGGTTTGATTCATACATAAAAAATGTTTTATGTATGATCATAGATTAAATTTTAAAAGTTAGAATTAAATTGGGATTAATTTTATGATGAACCCTAATTTTTAAAATTGAATATGATTTAATTTTAAATCTTATGGACTAATTTAATTTAATTAGGATAAATGTTATTTTAATTAAATTAAAAATAAAAACAAAAAAAAATCAATGTATTTTGGCCGGCAACCGCGGTTGGGTGGCGCAGCCATGGCGGCTGCCGACCAGGTGGCGTCCAAGAGGGAGGGGAAGGGAGGGCGGCGGTCTAGGGTGGCTGTGGGCAGCAGCGTGCAACCGTTGCACGGCTGCTGCCGCGGCTGCCAGCTCGGGGTGCTGCTGCCTTGCGCGGCAGTGGCTGCTACAAGGCAGCCAGCCACCGTGGCTAGCCTTGGCTGGCCACGCACGGTGGCCTGCACCCAGCAGTAGCAGCTGCCACGCTGCTGCCCTTGTGGCAGTGGCTGCTGTCACGGCAGCCAGCCACCGTGGCTAGCTTCGGCTAGCCAACCATGATGGCCGGCGTTGGTGGTTGCGGTTTTTCAAAAAAAAAAAAATCTGTTTTAAAAATTTATTTCAGGATAATTACGAATTATTTTGGGATAAAATCGGTTTTATTTTGGATAAGTTAAAATATTTTCAAAATATGATCTTTTATTTTAAAAGATAAAGTTGGTTTTATTTGGATAAAATCTTTTGTTTTAGGATAAAATCAAATATTCAATAGTTGTTATATTTGATATTATCCATATTTAGTTTGTTATTTTGATAATTATCCTAAATTAAAGTGGTTAATTAAGGATAAGATTGATGAGGATATTCTGAGCATATTCCAAAAGGATAATAATTGATTTAAATAATGTGATTATCCCATAATTAGATTAGGATGTAATTGATTTTAAAATTATTTGATTGGCTAGTAATTAGGATAGAATCTCCTAAATTAGTTAGGATAATCATGGAAGATTAAATATAATTTATCTTTCTAGATTAAAATATGATTTGATTCTATCTCATGACTAAATTAAATATATGATATTTTATGAACCGTCATGAATAATATATGATATTATCTAATTATGATCAAAATATAAGATATTTTAGGAAATGCGTTGACTTTATTATGAACATTCGATGTTGTAGTTTAGACAAGCATGTTGAGTGAATTATTATATGGCACTTTTCTAATATATGATATTATATTGCTATATATAGACTAGTATGGCCCATAGATTCTCAAATACGATCTGCGCATCGTGATGTATTTTTGTAATCTAAATACGGTCTGCGTACCGTTGAGTATTTTTATAACTTTTATTTAATGTAAATAGAATAGTCATTTAAATGGTGTTAGCCCAAAAGAAGCCCATGAAGTGAAGGCCCAAAGGAGCAAGGTGGATGAAGATCCATGATGATTCAAGTGGGAGCATTTTTCATTTCTAGTTTTTCTTAGGACTAAGGGGCCATACTATGTCATATTTTATTGCATTAGTAGATTATGCATGTTTAGGTTTATTTATGTTGATTGATGATGCGCTAGAGTTCACTAAATAATCACAACATAATAAATCTAGATCCTAGTAATATTGATGCAGCTTTTCCAATTAAAAACCCGACGAAAACCTTGATCGTTTATGATGGGTCAGCCCTCAGCAGAGCATCATAATATATCTTGGGGAAGTGGGGGTAGGACCGCATATCTACACTTTTAATTGGTTATATTCAACAAGGTTACCTAAACCGTTTAGAACCTTGAAGCTAAGAGTAATAATTAAACATGCGATGGTTAATTATTCAACCAAGAATTACAAGAGTTGTAATCAGTAAAGAGTTTACTCACCTTGAAAATGTAATGGTTGATTGCAGGGCCTCACTCTGGTTAATTATTGCACAAATAAAGGATCTTGGAATCACTTAAAATTCAATTGGGATCATTTAATTATTGAATAAAGTGTTTTAAAGTTACCAAATAAATGCCTTTTATGGTACTTTAATTTTAATTAAACATATTTTAAACTTTGCCTTATTTTGACATAGATGGGTAGCCGTAATAACAATGACAACAACGTTTACAATTTACGACCATTCCTTGAGAAGGATAGGTTGACAGGGGAAAACTTTTCCAATTGGGAAAGAATGCTAAGGCTTGTTCTGAAATCTGAAGGTAAGGAGGATGTCATTGATACCCCATTACCAGGACCTCTGCCAGAAAATCCAACTGCGGCAGTGCTCAAGAAGCACAAGGAAGCTCATGATAGAGCTATGCCTATCACTTGCTTAATGATTGCTACCATGGAACCTAGTCTTCAAAAGCGTTTTGAGGACCAGGATGCCTACTCAATCATGGAAGAGCTCAAAGCTTTGTTTAAGAAACAAGCTAGAGTTGAAAGGTATGAGCTTCATCGTGAGATTCTGGATTGTAGGATGGAGAAGGGTGCCACAGTTCATGATCATGTTTTCAAAATGATCGGCCTAATTCAAAGTATGGAGAAACTGAGGTACCCAATTAGTGATGATTTGGCAACAGACATCATTCTCCACTCACTTCCAGAAAGTTTCAACAAGTTTATCATGAACTTTAACATGACTGCGAATGCAAAGACTATGAATCAATTGCATGCAATGCTGGTTAGTGCTGAGAAACAAATTCCTAAAGAACCTAAGAAGGAAGTTCTTATGATTCAAAAGGGAAAGGGGTTCAAGAAGAAGGGGCAAAAGGCTAGTGCCAAGAGCAAAGGCAAGCAAGTTGCCAAGGCTCCTGAAAAGCCTAAGGCGAATCCAAAACCCAAAGCTGCAAGTGAGAGTGAATGCTTTTACTGCAAGAAGAAGGGGCATTGGAAACGAAATTGCCAGAAATACCTTGATTTCCTCAAGAGGAAGAATGGAGCATCAACCTCAGGTATTATGTTATAAACATTTTAACTTTCACTAAGGTATGTGATACCAAGTTGCAGAGCTTAACATTATGATGTTGCGCAGGAACTGCAAACAAGTGAAGCTAGCATGGAGATGGAGCTTGAAGGTGCACTAGAAGTATTTGAGTGGCCAGAGATAGCTTCATAGTTTTAATTTCTGATTAGTTTATCATGACATTTAGAACTATTTCCAGTTTTGATGAGACAATATTTCGGTTTTCTTATTTTGAATACTGATTTGGTTTTACTTGGCTTGGACAAATGTTGATCCATGACCAAGGTAATAAATTGTTTTCATTTTGCTAGATATGAGTTGATTTTATTTATAACATTGATATAAGTAAATCACAAAAGTAAATTTAGATGATTCAAAACTTACTTACTACAAAGTAAGGTTAGGTCACATAAACCATTTGCACATCCAAGGTTATGGATGGACTCTTACTCTTATATGATTATGAATCACTTGAGAATTAGAAGTCATGCTTGATAAAATGACCAAGTTACCTTTTAGTTGAAAGGGTAAAGGAGCTAAAATGACCTTTTGGAACACAAACATATGATGTGAGTGTACCATAAATTCAAAATTAGCAAGAGATTTAACTATTTCATTACTTTTATTAACGATTTAAGTAAATATGTCGATAATTACTTAATGAAATAAAAGTTGGAATCATTGAAATGTTCAAAATTCCAAAATGAAATGTAAAATCAAGTTTGAGATAAACAATTTAGCACCACAATATGATTGTTGTAATAAATATTTAACTCAAAACAAATGATCATCTAAAGGAATTGTTGAATTTGTTCACAATCCAGGAACATTACAATTAAAATGTATGTATAAAGCAGGAATCAAACTTTGCTTGCCATGGTTCGATCCAAGATTTAATGATTTACAAATATCGTTTTGAGGATATGCATTAGAACAACAACAATTGCGAATATACTAAACAGAACTTAACCAAAGCAGTAGAAAAGATGTCATAAATGTTATAGACTAGAAATGTTCCAAAGTAATCTTTTCTAAACAGGATTGAGGGAGTATGAAATTTATGTAAAATGTTTACAAAGATGACATAATAAACCCTAAATCAGAGGTATTATTCCTACAATCGCGTAAAAACAAAATGTTTGTTGCTCGCGATAGTGTCTTTATAGAAAGAAATGTCTTCCTACAAAGCCAAGTGGGAGTAAAGTTAGATCTCAATGAGATTCGAGACGAGCAACAAAGGGATGTAGATAACACTACATCAGAGACGAATGCACATGAAATCAGCTAATTTGATAAAACATGTGTCGAAGCAAGCTAATTCAAGTAGCGAGACTTCTATCGTCCTACTAGAATGAAATACTTCAAAGAGTTGAAGAGAATAATTCTATTGTCGCTCACACCTATCGTAGGTTACTTAGGATTAAAACAAACAGTTTGTTGGAATTCTATTATAAGGTGGATTCTAAAATTTTCCTATTGGAATGGTTGGAATCCATACCTACAAGCAAGCTTTGGACAAGTGCCAACTCAGGAAGTGGCTTAAAGTCAAGAAATCCAGAATGGACTCCATGTCTGTAAAGATGTGCTAGTCCGTGATAGTCTTGCAAATGGGGTCAAACCTATTAGTCATGTAAGCCTATTCGGATTATTTCTAGTTATGGAAATCAAAATCACCTTCATGAAATGTTCTTGATGGATGGGATGTATATGATACAACCTAAGAGTTTTGAAATCCAGAAATTCTTAGAAAGTTTTGCAAACTTAAGAAATTCATTTATGGATTGAAGTAAGCATTAAGGAGTTGAAATATTCATTAGGAAATCAAACAGTTTGATTACCTTGGAAGAATGAAAAGGAATCTTGTAGAGACAAGAAGTTTAGTGGGAGCAATTGGTCTTCTTAGTCTAGTATGTAGTTGACATACAGTTCATATGAAATGATAGAAAGATTGTTTCTATATGGGAGACTTAGGAGATGTTGAGTACATATTGGAATCAAAATCCATAAAGTGAATCTTGAAGGATGACTGGATCTAATCAAGAGATTTATATTGATAAGACTCTTGACAAGTTCAAGATGCAAGACTCTAAGAGAGGATTTTTTCCATGCCTCATGGTTTTACACTCAGTGAAACTCTATGCCTTTAAAGGCTAGTAGAGTTGAGTTGTAAAGGTAGTATACCTAATGCTTTCGCAAAAGGGTCCATTACATGTGCCATGAAATGTACAAAGCAAGTTGTTACATATGACTTGTGCATGTGTAGCAAGTTTCAAGCAAATACAGAATAAGCATACGGAAAGTTACCAAGAACAAATCCTTGAGTACTTGAGAAGCGCTAAAGAAATTTTTCTAGTTTATGGTGTTAAAGATAAACAAGTTGTCAAAAGTTTTACGAATGCAAGTTCTTTCCAAACAGGCAAGATGACTCTAGATTTTGATCTAGACGCACAATTTTGTCAATATGGGGAAGTACAGAGAGCTTGAAGAGTTCAAAGCAGAGCACTATTGCATGCTCAATGTCAGAATATGTGTATTAAGCTATAGTCGGATAGTTTTAGAGAAAGTTCGGATTAAAATGTCATATGACTAAAGGGTCACCTTTGCCCAAGAACAAAGGAGCCAGTGTCACATCACAAATCCAAACAAATGGATATGAGATATCGCCTCAGTTATGAGATCATTGACCATCGGAAGGTCACGTTCTGCAAAGTTTTATTATGAGTGAGAAATCACCAAACCCCTTCCATAGACAAATATATGAAAGTCATATTGAAGTCTTGGATTGAAGCAAATTATGTAAATTTAAGTTGTGTATGTTTGTGGAAACATAGTACATAAGAAAATACATCAATTTGCAGAATTATGTTTAAAATAGAAATTGTTATTTCTCTTATTTAATTATGGTTTGAAATTAAATAAAATGTCCAAAATAATTATAAATTGATGGGCTCACTAGGTTGATGACCTTTTGAATGAAACCCCACAGGTGAACAAAATTCATATATTATTTAAGTTCCTAGTTCGAAATCATTAAAATGGACATAAATGATTTCAATAAATGGACTAGCATGTAAGATTGATTGGATAGCGCAGTTTCATGGGCTATAGGGGCATAGTGATGCTCGGTCAATCACTTGGATATGCATGAATGATGCATGATCGAACTATTGACCTACTTTGAAGTTCAAGTATAGAGCTTCCGGATATATTAGTGGATTCCTTTGACATGAGTGGAACATTGATCTCATTCAATGATTGTTTTAACTGTGGTACATTCAAACGTCTGGCCGTAAATGGAGATTATAAAGGATGTTTCCCGGTTACTTCATGAGCTGAGTGGGAGCTTTGGTTGCCACAAGATTGGATAGAGTCTACCTATTAAATTAGGAAATGTGTCATGGCCGCTTGAAGAGGGAGAATTCAGAAAATACGTGGCCGCGTTCAAATGCATTACTCAGTAATCATTTGGTTTTGTAATTCTAACTCAGATTTCAAGAAACGATTTGTAGATTAATATGATCTCGACATGTGATGCAATCATATTATCAAATCGACATATACATTGACTTAAGGAATTTGAATATTGCACCCTTGTCTCAGACAAGTGGGTGATTGAAGGAGTTATGTCTTCGTCGTGTGCAATTACTAGATATATAATTGGATCAAATTATGGAGATAATTAAGTCCGGACATTTGGGTCGTCGTTTTGCCATAGCTAGAGGTACTAACGATCTTTGGACTAGTAAAATAGGCCAAAGCCCAATTGGACGGATCCTATAAGGTCACACAAAGGGGCTAGATCGATCATTAGAGGACGAGGCCCATCATGGGCCTCATCACTCTAGGTGGCCGGCCATATGGGGCTTTGAGAGGCTATTGGGCTTCGTGCCCTAGTCTAATTATAATGAGATTATAAATAGACTAGGTGCCTAGGTTTGCATGAAAGGAATTAACTGATCATTTAGATCAAACCCTAATTAGAAAACACGAAACCAACCCCCTCTCATACTCCCTCTCTCACGGCTCTCTCCTCCTCCTAGGCGCGGTGGTGTCTCGTGGTGGTGGTGGTTCGTGCGGTGGTCGGTTGTCCGAAAAGGTGGTGATCGCGGTTTTCCTCAATCACTCGACCAATCTAGTATTGGTGGACGGCTCGTTCGAATCTCGTGGACTAAGTAGAGGAGCAACACTTGGGGCTCTATTCTCTCCCTGATTTGTCTGTCGAATAGCTTCGTGGAATTCACGCTTCAAAGGTATGATTATGTGTCTTGTGTGTTATGCATGCGATCCTTGGATTAGGTACTCTATTGAATATGATTCATATATATTATTTCCGCTGCGTAGTACCTATAAACTCTTACACTGTTACCTTCAGGCGACGTTCACGAAGCACTGTTGAGGTTGTCAAAACAAAATACAGCAAAATTAGTTACTCTAGAGGCGAGTACTCGACGGTGCAAGATACGTGTTTCTAACTCCTTTATTTGTATAACTAATGCTAGTTTGCAGGTATTGGCGTTGCAAAGGATGATTTAGGATTGCATAGCGTTCTGAATCATTCTCCATCCCTATCGACTACTTTGACTTTTGTTTTCAAAACATATGTTTCTCCAAACTCAGTCAAAGTGGAAGCTTCTGTAGACACCTGATTGTGTCTCCCTAAAAATCAAACACGGTGATGAGTATCTTTCACGTCATTGATTATCGAATAAGTGAAATGCGGAAAAGTCTCGTGAATTTCTTCTTTTCTAATCCCTTTTCTTAAAATGTTTTTAATTATTCATTTCGTGTCCTATTATAAAAAGCATTCAATCACGTTTATTTTGGTCCATAATCTCGGTCCCATAATTGTGTACTTGGATAGGCTCGAAAAAACTTTCCAACGATATATTATAATCCTAATTCCGAGTTATAACGAGGAAGTTATGGCCAAAATACTAAACTGGGCCTTATTTGAGTTTTATGTACGGGTCCAATGATCATGTGGAGGGTCCAATTATCTTTTAAATTATATTTTTAAAATCATTGGGATTTATCTTAAATTCCTAGAAATATCTAGAAAGTTATTTTAAGTTTAAAGGCATTAAGATTGATAATTATTCTATTTTCGAAAAGATAAGGATTAAGATTTTTATGTCGGATAGAATAATTGTTTTTGATAGATTTAACCTGATTTAATAAAGATAAGTACAAACTTTAGCTAACCCAATTTAATTGGAAGTTGGATTTCGTACGAAATCTTATCATACGGAGTTTATCACGCCGCGATGGGTATATCGCGATGCGATAAAGTCATAGCGTCGCGATAAATCTATTGAGCCGCGATGACATCTGTTTTATTCCAGATTAAATTCAGATCAAATTCTGATTTTTTTCGATTGTTTTTTCCTATAAATAGAGCGATTTCCTTCTTTTCATTCACCAACAATCATCTAATCTTCTCTATAAGCTTTAAGCTTCTTCTCTCTCTTTTCTAAACCTTTTTCCTAAACACACATCATACGTCCTTTCGAGACACTAATACACCTAGCCAAGCTCGAAGTTATCTTCACCTTAGACGTGAAAGGTTGATAGTTATGAGGGTTTGGTCCCAAATCTCCATTTCAATTAATATTATTTGACTGTTTGATTTAATATTTGATTGAAGTTTACTAACGTGTTTATTCTTTGATAGAAAGAGATACGACGCAACAAAGTGAGTAATTTAATTGTTCTATTCTTTTAGAATGCATGTTTATATTTTATTTATTCCTTGTATCATGTTAGGATGTTCTTTATTGCTTTCTAGTATCATGTAAGGATGTTCTTTATTGTTTTCTAGTATCATATTTAGGGTGTCTCCTATTTCTTATATCATGTTAGTATCATGTTTAGGGCTAAAGCTTTAAATTTTATTAGTTATATATTAGGATTTGTTATTAATCATGTTACTATCTCTTGCTAACATTATTATTATGCTTTGATGAGAATATTATTATGATGATGATGATTGTTGTGTGACTTGTGTCAACAATATTATTATGGTGCTTGATATATTATTGATATTGCTTGATCACGCCTTTTATTCGGGTTTCAAGGGAATTTGTACTTAAAATCACACCTAATACGATAATTAATAATTGATTTAAGCTTAATATGATTTTGATTCAAGTGATCACCAATAATAGATTTATTTATGCTTTATTAATCAACTAATATAGCTTAAACAGGCTTAGGGCTAATGAAATGATTGTATCTTGATCGGAAAGTGCACATGAATATAAGAAGAATAAAGTAAATGCCTAGGACGGGTCCAATCTCTTTTAGGTTGGATTCGTACCATCATCCCCGAATATCCAGTCATGGTTTCGGACCACTATGGAGTTAGTGATCTCTATCTATGATCGTGAATGGGGTGTAACTTCACACCCGTGAACGGTTTACAAGTTTTTAAAACTTGTTATCGACTCTTTTTCTCTAGCTTCCTTCTCTTTGGACGCCACCATGCTTAAGTGCATAATCACAGTAGGACTCAAAGTTGGGTATTTGAAATATTCTCTACACCTCTATACTTGTATTTAGATTTTTAAGTGATTATAAAATTTGTTTAACCTTAGGGAGGATTAGTCAACAACCTACTTTTCCCCACGTTAAAACGGCGTCGTTGCCGGGGAACGGTGTCTATGTTTGAGTGTTTTTTATTGATTGAGTCTGAGAGTTTGTATATACTTTTATTTTATTCAAGCTCCTCACTCATCGATTATTGAAAAAAGGGATGATTTTGCCACCTTAAAACAGTTTGAGTAGAGTTTACCTTATTTTTCTTCTCCTTTTCTTCTTCTTCTTCTTCTTCTTCTTCTTCTTCATCTTCTTCTTCTTCTTCTTCTTCTCTTTTTTTATTTATTTTTTTTTTTTTTTAATTTGCTTTTGATTCTTCTTTTTCTTGGCATTTCTCTCCTCATTTGTGTGCACTATCTTTGTTCCACGTTCTCTTCCCGTCATTTGCCTACCTTATTCCTTACGAAATGTGTAGTAGTGCATTTGACAAGCTCTTGTGTTTGTTGCAAAATTGTTTACTAGAGATGTAATACCCCGTATTTTTAACGTATTTTATATTTTATTTATTTATTTATAAAATATATTTTGGGTAAAACTATTTTAATTATTGGATTATAGATTAATCAAGTATTTCTATTTGGGCCAACAAGTATTTAATCCAAATGTAGCCCATCTTCATTATAAACCCAACCATCCTATTTTTATAATTTGGGCCAACTATTTTATTATCCAACTCCATAATTTTTTATGAAGCCCAAAACTTACCCTAACCTACTCTACTCTATAAATACTCTTTCAATCCCCAAAATTTCCCACACAAAAAGTCAATTGGTCAAGGTAATTATTTCTCCCTCTTCTCTCCTTCTTTATTTTGTTTTAATTATTATCCCTATACTTTACATATTTTGGGTATTGATTTTAATTGTCTAAACATGATTAGTATACTTTATAATTATGTTTTGATGATTAAAGATTGTAAATTTTAGAGTATAGAGTGTTTTAATTTCAGATTTTATAAAGTATTAAAAGCTAGGGTTTTTATTATTAAAGACTTGATTTTTAGGGTTTTTATGAACAATTGATTTAGGGCTTTTATAGTAATGATATTTTGGAAATTTTGGTGATTATAACTACTAATTAGTTTAACTTAATTCCAGATTATTTTGAACTCATAAATTCGTGCTTTAATTATAGATTTCCCGTTCGTTAATATTAATCCCGTTTTAATCCCGATCAGGTTCTAAACTCATCCGATTTTGACAAAAAAGTAGTGTTTTCCATGTGGAAACAACGTTTTAAGAAAGACTCACTACCTTTGGTATTGAGCACCACCCTCTTGTGGCCAAATTCAGCCTCTAAGTATGATTTTCGGGCAGTTTTTGATTTTTAACGAAGTTTTTTTTTAAATTTAATCCTTGAGTTAAAGGGTAAGATATAATTTAATTTTTCTATGGATAATTTAAGTATGAAAATATATTTTGATGAAGTTTTAAAGGGGTTTTTGATTAGTTTAAAATGCTGGAATTTTATTTAAAGTAGTATAATTGTGATTTTAATAAAAGGGTGTGATAACCTATTAAAAAGGAGTTTAATTAAGGGTTTTTAAATAATTTTCAGATTATTCTAAATAGTTTAAAGTAATTAATTTAGTATTATTGTCCCTTATTGTAGGAGACTTGATTCGGGAATTGTTGTAGTGTTCTCGGCCATTTAAAAGGGCTTAATTGAGGTACGTTCGCGTACTTAGCATATTTTGATGATGTTGAATCATGCTAGGCTTAGATTCAATCAAATACAAGTAGTATCATGCTAAGGTTCATATATAGAATTGTGAATTATTGGTGTTGGTGATTGAATTGTGAAGCATGAATTATTTGTGATGATCTATGGATTGGAAAATTATATTTTGGCATGATTATATGGACTACATATTTATTTATGGCATGTTAGAGAGCATGTTTAATTAAACTAATTGTTTAATTATGTTTGGAATATTGAAAAGGAATTTTATTATGGTTCATATAATTTTTATTGATGCTTTAAGCATGAAGAAGGAGCTATATATATAAGTGTCTATGTACACAAGGAATAAATTGTATGTTGGTGTCTTTGTGCACTTAAGGTGTTTTTAACATCGAGGGATAGGATTGTTGGCGCTTTATGCGTTTACAGTGTCTATGACACTGAGGTAGAATTAAAAAGGGTTCAACATTAAATATTATGTGGTCACTAAATATTCAAGAATTAAATTGGTATGTTTGAATGGTTGAATTATTATCGATGATTGAATTGTTATGCTTTGAGAGTCATCACCAAGTCTAATAATATGTAAACAACGTAAAGTGAAAGAGATTACGCACCAAAACTCTTGGAACGTATATACCTTGAGTATGAACATATGGGGGGGAGTTATGGGGTTTTATATTTAACCATAACTTCTAATGGAGTACAGGACGCTGTATATTCCCTTTTATTATTATTATTATGCGCTGGAATTCCGCCACCAATGTGTGGCATAGGTGATGCTGGCACGGTTAGCTCCCGTGTCAGTGGTCCTCAATTTATTGAGGAAGGTTTAGTTGGAAACCCGTTCGATGCGTAATCAACGCTAAATAAATTATTTAGTGTCCAGTTAAAGAGTCTTGTTGTTTGTTGTGTGTGCTTGTAAACAGGTGCAATGAGGTAAGTATGTGTGATGCTAGCAGTTGCATGTTAGTGTGTTTAAATACGCTTATGTACTCAGCTTTGTTGATTGTGTGTGTTGTTTGTGTCTGGCTATGTCTTTATCTTGGCCCTACGATGATCCATTTTAATGGAGAGTAGTGGGGACAAGTGGAGATAATCTTTTCAGGTGTTGAAACAAATTCATGACGGGGCATGAGTGAAGAGCGAATCATGCTAGTTTATATTAGTTGAGATGTGGTTTATTTCTTTCAAATATTATATTATGTTATACTTATGAGACTAACGCAAAGGTTTTCATAATTTAATTGGTTTTGATAAGGGCCTTCAATGGTTCCAAGTTGTAGGTTGGTTTTATTTGACTTCGTTTGACTTTGGTTTTAATATTTACTTTCGTTTGGTTGACTTTTAAGTTGACTCGTTTTTGAATGGTTTGAGTTAAGTCTTCCGCTGTGTGTCTTTGATAATTGCCTTAGCCGTTTTCACGGTGGCGGTAATGTCTTAGATATTCCTAAATCGTATTTTAAAAAAAGAGTAAAGTGTATTTTATAAAGGAAAGGAATTTCTAGGGTGTTACAAGAGAGGTCACGCGTGGACCATAGGTAAGGCTTTCTCGAGAAGTAACACGTTTTTTATTACTTTCATTTTCTTTTCTTTTTAGTATAGATTTTTTCTTTCATGGAAATGTTTGTGCGACTTTTGCTAGGTGCATGATTTCATATACTCTTTTGCATTGGTATCGGATCAAGCATCGAGGAAGTTAAAGCACGTGACTCTCCGCTTTCTTAGCATATGGCATAAGAGACATCGTTTTGGAGGAAACTAGCTTTAAAAGGTTGAATAGGGTCATTTGCGGGTATTTACACCCACCTATATTCGATATTATCTTTCCTTTCTCTTTCTCTAATAGTTGGTGACTTGTTGGATACATGTTAGTTTATTATATTGATTTATTTCTTTTCTACTCCCAAGGATTCATTGGTTTATGGTTTGAGCATGTTGTCTCAATCAAGCTTGGGGTAAGGTATTCTATCATGTTTAGTGGAATTTTGATTCTTATATGCCATGCACATTTTTATTTACATTTTCATGTTCTTTATTTTAAGAAAAAAAAAAAAAAAAAAAAAAAAAAAAAAAAACTCAAAAAGATTTTAATTCCTATCAAGCAAATTTGCAATTCTATCTTTTGTTCTTGCTTTGGAAATAAAACTTTTGGATTTGTATACTTGTAAACATTTAGGGTATATATAGGCTCGTTATTAGGTTTGTTTTCTAATAATTTCCCTAATTTTTCCTTAGTTTGTCTCTTAATTTGAGTATTTTTGTAATTTTTAATTATTTTTAGTCTAACTTAATATAATAATTTTTACTTATTTAATTTAGTTGAGCATTTTTATTTTATTTTTTTTAGTTGAGCATTTTTATTTTATTTATTTTTATATTGTATTTTAGTTTAGCATTCTAACTTCTCTCCTCGGTTTTATTGGTGTGTGTAGGTATGTGTTCAGATCGAAGCACGGATTTCAAGATCGAATGGTTGCATTGGAAGTTCGGGACTCTAGTCAATCAAGTTCAACAAAATTTCTACTTGCTGCCCCTGTTGTTGCCCTAACCATCCCCACTCCCTCACTTATCCTCCACCACACCAAAATAGCAGCATCTCCTTCAAAATTCCCCTGCTCTCTATTCCCCACCAAAAAACTACAAACCAAAACAACCTCCCTGCTTAAGTTCTCCAAACAGCCACGTGTCTCCCTTCACCCTACATCAACAATCTCAACCTCCTCCCACCACTCTGCCAAACATCGCTGCCGCAACCAAATTTACACCACCAAGTCAAGATTCAGCAATACACCCGCAACAAACCCCATTAAACCACCTTTTACCATCCTCGTATCAATTCCCAACAACAGCACATCTGGCAATTTCCCAACCAAACCCGCCACCATTACCTCGCCATTCAACCACAAACTGCCGGCAACAACCTCGAACAGCAGCAGCCCAAGAATCGCAGCAAATTAGCCCGAAGGTTAAAAGTTTAACAAACTGACTGAGCTGAGCCTTGGCCGAATTCCAGTTGAGCCAAATCAGGTTCAATCTCAGTTCACCTCATTATCTACTTATCTCATCAAGGAGCATCATGAATCGTTGGCCAATGAAAGCCCATGATACATACATCTTTTGAGTCATGAATCCTACAGGATAAAGAATTACATAACAGGCCTTTGGGAGTCCAAGGTTAATGGGGGATTAAAGTCCAGCATTACCAACAGTACAACTAAAATCAAAAGAAACAACAAAGGAAAGTTATATTAAGCAAGTCAACTAAGATGGCCGAGATTCCTATGAAAGGCCTTCTAGGTGCTTGCTGGTAACTTAGTTACCTTCCCACACCTACTTGATAATCCTCTTGACAATCCGAAGTAGAGGCGCATGAGCTCTTGCTAATGTGAAAACATTACGCGATGATGACTTCATCGGTGTGGTATTAGATTTCTGATTGACGATGTCATGGTAGATAGCTAGCCGGTTAGGAGATGTATGTGTTGGAGGAACTGACATTTGTATCGAAAATTGAAACCTAGAACCAAATGCAGGCTTCTGCACCTAAAAAGATATTGCAACCCCAACAGATTAGTGTAAAGTACATAAACATCCCAATTGAGGTGAAGTTATTTTCACCGACCTTCGAGTGATGGGAAGAACATCATCAGACCACTAAAACAAAATTGAATTTCAAAAACTTATTTACTAGAAGTTAAAATTAATAAGTCCTTTAAAGGTTAGCCAAAAGCAGCAAGTGTGAAATTCAAAGAAAAAGGAAAATCAACTAAATTCCCAAATGCATAACCCAGGATGATAGGGGAGTGATTAAAAAAACAAACAAAAAAAACCCATGCTATATAATGAACCAATTTGGAATCTTTACCCCAACATAAGAGTGTGAAGTTGATCCAGAAAGCATTTGCTTCTTAGAAAATATCTTCCTTGACAACACTAACAAAACAAAAGCTATTGCATTAGATGACAGATTATTTATATATTTTGTTTCATATCTCACAACTTATAAGAGTTATATAACAAGTTGTTTGGAAAAGGTACTGGACAAAGTTACATACCTTCAGACTCATAGGTGAGCTTGAGAAGCAAACTTGATCAATCCACAATGGAGCATCATATTCACAAACAAAGTGCAGAAGTTACCCACTATGTCAGATTGGCTGATCAATTTAAATTTAGACTACAGCAATTTGAGCACGCAAAATCTAAATGACAAAGAACTGAAGATTTTATTGCAGTATTACTCCCCTTATACAGCTAATGTCCTAATTATTTATATTTTGTATCAAAAGAGTGACTAGAATGCTTAACTACCTTTATTAGCCAACAATGAACAGGAAAACTACCATGTAAAAATGAAGTAATATTTACCAAAGGCAAATTTATCCCTCAAATTAAAATTCCTTCATCAGTAAGGCTAATGCTACTAAGTTTATTGAATAAAAGAAATTTTCTTTCTTTTTGCATTGTTTCAATTAAAGAATATAGATATTTTTTTGCAAATTATTGTTAATTAACATTGTAAGTCATAATTAGATTAAGTAAAATCCTGCATTACACTAGAGTTAAGCTAGTAAAGTATACAAAAAAAATAAAATAAAATAAAAATAATAAAAAAAAAAATTAAAAAAAAACTCCTTAGTGGAAAGTAGGTACATTTAAAAAAATAAAATACGGGAATATTAGTTAACCAGTCAAAATAAAATACGGGAATATTAGTTAACTAGTCAAAATAAAATATGGGAATATTAGATAATTGGTCATATCAATTATAGAAAACATCGAGTTTGGGTTAGACATTTCACACACTTTAGTTTGGGTTACACAAGCTCTTGTGATATTCACTACCATTATTCAACACCGTTTAGTTTGCCTCATAGCTTCAGTGCAATTTCAACATGCTATTTCAACATGCTAGTCTGTTAGACAGTTTGACAAGACCCAACTGCTTTCGATCTCATTAGCTCTCAAGTTACTTAGCTTAATTGCAGGAGATCGGCAAATCCAATGTCAGCTTTCAAGCAAGAGAGGGAGTAACAGGATATTCACAAAAGGGGACAAATTTGTCAAAGCATTTTTGAATAATATGCCATATTTCCAATCATGATTTTCTATTAAATAAAGAATTTTACTAGCTAAAACAACCAAACTATTTAGGACAACTAAATAGTAGCAATGAATATGTCCAAGAACATCAAAATTCAACAAGAATAAAAATCAAAATCTCTTGGTTTTAAAAAAAAAAAAAAAAAAAAAAAAAAAAAAAAAAAAAAAAAAAATCTCTTTACCAGTCTGCAATGTCACTGCTCACTCCCCAAGGTCCCGCATATGTAATGTCACGTGGCGCTTCATGCTTCAACATTCTCTTTAGAGCAAGGAAAAATGCAAAATAAAATGTAGGTTGATAATACTTAATATGCAAAATAAAATGTATATATATGTAGGTAGATAATCCTTAACATGTATATATAGGGGAAGGCTCTAGTGAGAATTTTTCTTAAGTGAGAACCCTCTTTATGTTCTAAATTTTTATTCATATGTTCTAAATTTAGTGGAAAAAATATGCACATTCAATGAAATATATATATAAAATAAAATTGCAAATTTAAATACATGTCGGTACACATCTCTTTTTTAAGGGAAATCAAATACAATACATACCACATAAATCACTTGTACGCTAACTTACTATTGACTAAGTACCTGGGTTGCACAAGTGCGTATAAATATGGACCATTCAACACTTTATCTTGCGCCAAACTTACGGAACTATTTACAAATTGGACGACCCAAAAACTTGGAATATATGTGCCAAATATAGTATTTGAATCCAAAATGACATCATCACTCATGTCAAACCATGTCTACAGTTTAGTTTTTTCAATTCCTCAAGGCACGGTTATTAATAATTATGGTCTAGTGGGTTATCGAGTGCTTTCAACTATGCTAATAACAAAGTCCCATTTATGTTAACCCACCCACAAACCACCCATGGCTCTTAGGAGCTGTGTCCATGCGGTTTTCCTCTCTCGCATAGAGCCAACCTTACTCTATGTGCTGGATGGGCTACCATCACGGAATCTCAGGCGAAGGTGAAGGAATCATTTTTAATCGATGCACTCCCTTCGTTTTTTGCACTTTTTATATATTAACTTTAACTTTAAATTTTTACTTAAAAAAAGGTATTATAAAATAAGTTGTTGGATTAATTACAATGTATAATTTTATACTCCCTCCGTTCCACAATGATGTTCCTGTTTTGAAATTTTTGTGAAAATTAAGGAAGATGGAGATTCTGAGAATATCATTAATTGTGGATAAAGATTTTGTCCAGCTGTTTAAGTACCCCATGTTCCTGTTTGTTTTGGAAACTGTCTGGAATTTCCTAGTTAAGTAAAACCATTTTTCAGAATTAATAAACGTTGAAGTAATTAATGAGTCAGACTAAAATGAGGATATATTAGGCATTTTAATTTTTCTGTAAGGGTAGACATGGAAAAAAAATATTATCCAAAAAAGGAAAGTTTCCAAAACAAGAATATCATTTTGAAACACCCAAAATGGAAAACAGGAACATCATTGTGGAACGGAGGGAGTATTAATTTTATTTTTTTAATAATTCCTAGTAATATACAATTACGGACATTAATGGTCAAAGTGCAAATGTGTCAATTAAACTGTTGCATTTATAAAAAAAAAAGAATTAATACCATAGGTGGTGAATATTAAGAAGTTGTACCTGATGCCTTAAAATTCCAATGACATTAAATGCATTCACAAAATTCTCCTCATACTTCATGTAAAGCTCTAATTGTGGTGCCAACTCCCTCAATATAAACTGCACAATTGGGGTATTCTCTAGATCAGAAGACGGAACCAGCAGCCTATCCCAAGACACAAAGAGTAAGGCGCCTAGCTTAATGATATCTCCTAACTCAATATAACTTAGGCAAAGATCAAATATCTTCAGTTGTTCAATACGTGAAGCCAACAATTTGATAACGTTAAGAGGTTCCTCCTGTCGAAACAATAAACATAAATCAGTCTTTAAAAGCCATAAAAATGTACAGTAGTCGGTATTATTGATTCAGGGACAATAATCATCACCAATTCCGGCGATCCCAATAATTCAATCAATTTGTAGTATGTTTGTTGACGATTGATCCAACGTATAACATAGTCATGAAATCTGGTAACAATGAAGAAAAAAGAGTTGGTCACAAGCTACAACAACTTTCTATAGTAGTTTCTACCTCCTTTATTAGTTTGCATTTTTTTTTACGAATGACAAATAATATTCCTTTGTTGTAACTAATAAGAAACATAGGTTAAATATAGTATCTATCTATTTATGTAATATACTATAAGACAAGTAAATCAATGTGAGGATGACACTCTCATTCACTTGTCTTATATAGAATATTGTCCATATTTTTTTATCTACATAGTTAAGCACAATTATTATAGTAAAACTTTAAACTTAAATCTATCCATAACAAGCAAGCTTCTATACATAGAATTGATGATCTTCATAATTTCCTACCAAAAGTGTTGATTTTATTTTTAATACTACGTAAAAAAATATATACTTTTTCCTGTTTTTTTTTTTTTACTTTACCTCAAAATTTAACAATTACTCCCTTCGTTTTAAAATACTTGCTCCACTTTTCTTTTCCAGCCGTTTTTACATACTTGATCCATTACCTTATTTAGAAAGCTTTTTACAATATTTAATTAATTTCTCTCACCTAGTGGACCCAACATAAAATATTTTATTAATTTCATATTATCTTTCCTCCGATTCTCTCCACTACTTTTACTTTATACATTTTTTTTTATTCTTCCACCCACTCCACTACCTCCATGTTTTATTGCTTTCTCTAATTTCTCCTAAAACTCCGCGCATGGAGAAATAGAGCAAGTATTTAAAAACGGAGGGAGTAATAGTTTTAATTCTCCACAAGTAAAAAAATATAAAAATCATATATTATGATAATACTTATTAAGAAATTTTGTAAATTATTACCTTAAAAATAAAGCCTTTGTGAATTACTACCCCTAAACAAAAAAGTTGTGAATTACTACCCCTAAACCAATTAATTCTAATAACTACTACCTTTTTCCCTAATCAGCCTACTTAATCATTTAATGACATCATTATCCGTTAATATTGTAATTAATAGCTTTTAAACCTTTATTAGTTAGATAAACCCTTGCACCGCCACACCACCTCCAAGCCTTCTTACTACATCCGACAGCTCCCTCACCGTGAATCTCGTTCCCTTTTCCATCCCCCACCGCAAAAACCACCCCTCCCATTCCCCCACTACAAAATTCAATCTAATCCCCACTCGTTCCCCCGCCACGATTACCACCTCCCTCCTACTTCTCACCACAATTTCCACCCCCACCCCTTCCCCTACCATGAAACTCTTCACTCTTCTGTTTCCCCACAACAAATTCCACGTGGCTTGGGGTCCAAATTAAGCTCAAATTTTGAAAAAAAAAAACACGTAAACGCCTCTTTTTGCGTTTTAAGAAATGTCTGGAATTTGTGTTTTAACTAAATGTATTTTGGATTTCTCAAAAAAGGGGGGCACTTCGTAGAAAACGAAAGTTAAAGGTTTACTATATAGAAAAAAACCCTTTCTTTTTTATACATAACAAAAAAAAAATGAAGCAAAAATCAGTCTTAATAGGTAGAATAAATGTTAAATTAGACTTTAGGCAGGAAAAGATAGGATCAAAATGTATTACTTAATATTAGGATTGAAGAATGTGGTTTACTAGATATAATAAAATAAAAAAATACGTGCAATAATATTATATTGTTCTATTCCTATACATTATAATATTGTTAAATAGAATATTTACTTTCTAATTTACATAATAAAATCAATAACATAATATCAAAATAGACACCAACCTTTTCCCTCCAAAACCTCTTTTTTTTACCTTCACTTAAGCAATTTTATGTATAGCTAGAATCTAACTATTTCCTATTGTTTCATTATATAATAATGCTTTCTATAATTCAAGATTTAAATTTATCCAACGTATGGTTTTACATTTGGCACTATGTACCAGTTCGCCTAATATATACCAAAAAATGTATATCATTGATAATATACAGTAGCAAACATGAATCATTATACTACGTATAAATAAGGAGATGGGTCGGTGGGTGAATGTATACAAAAAAAAAAAAAAAAAAAAAAATAAAAAAAAATTGTGTAATAATAAATCAAATGCTTATAAAAAAATTTAAATTAGTTAGAGAGATGATATTTATCTAGAAAAACTTTTGTATACACCCGGTTTACACCAATAAGAGTGTACATTAAGCAGTATAAGGGTAACTTATAGCTAATTTTAGGGTAACTTTTTGTCTTTCTTGGGGTAACTTTAAACATAATACTACAATTTTTATATAAATATACAACAAGAAAAGTTTTATAAAGGTAATTTAATTACATTCAATCACTAATGATTGATTTTTAGTCCTTTAAAATGTGATTCTTTACTAGTAAAGTGTATATAATTTTTATTTGTATTAGGTTACTTTTATTCATCACTTTAGGCTTTCTTTATACTATAATCATTGTACACCCAATTTAGCCATTATTTAGACAAATATATAAACTGCATTTAAAGTTAGCAGGTAACATAGTATTTGAAAATATAGTGCGAATGCTTCGAAAAAGTTATGAAAAGACTTGTGATTTTCGTTAATATTTATACATTCAATATCAGGATAAAACATAGTATGCTTATAAAATATACTCATTTTGTTAATTAACTATATTCCTTGGCATTCTTATTGAATTATATAACAAATTTGCATGCGTTAAATTTACCTTTAATTTATAATTGATATTCAAACTCATAATTATAAACTATATAAAAATGCTAGTTTTACCTAAATGCGAAAAGTGCTTTCTTGAGCACTACGTCTTTGGCGATAGCTCCGCGGCATAAAAGAAGGTGAGTAAGGCTATAAGACAACCCATGAGCAGCGAGTTCCAATGGCAGGCATATACCCTTATATTTTTCATTTAAATCAACATAAATGTGGAGTTGAGAATCAAGAAATGCAGTAACACAAGCAGTAGCACACTTTTCGCAAAGGCGCTCCAACACTTCGGATGCAGGGAAAGCCTTAAGTTTGTAATAATTTTGAACTATGAAAGATGCAAATTGATCCTTGTCATTAATTTCAATTTGCTTAGAAATTTGTTTTGAGAGAGAGTCGTATTCGGCAAGGTAAGCAGTCTCTTCTAATTCAAACAATTCAGTAAGACAGCCAGCAGATCCAGCCAATACTAAAGCATAACATGGATCCTTGTAGTGATGGTGTTCCTTCAAGTATAACAAAGTTTCAGCCTTGAATTCTTCATCATCCTTCTGTAACACACAAACAAACACCATACCATTAACGATCGAAATCCGTCCATTCTTATTCAGATTTAATCCCGATTCCAAAATTCCGCTAATTATTGATTCAAATAATCAAGACAACATAAAGTTATATCCAGATCTGGAACTTACCTTGTAAACATCGTCTTCAGCCATAAATTACAACTTGTCTTTGCAATTCTTGAATTATGCTTCACAAAATAAGAATTATCTCTTAAAATATCGACTCTAAGGAGATCTGTCAACCTTTACTTGATAGAGAATTAAGAGCTAGGAGATTAAAGAGAGAGAAAGAATGTACTGTAAAAGAGGGTTAGAGGAAGGATGAGGGTGGCGTAAGAAATAGAATGAAAGGTTAGGAGGCTGAGAGTTTCAAGGTTTTGTTTGACGAGGGCAATTGGTCTTAGGCAATAGGTCTTGGCTGCACTCTAGTGCAGCTAAGATGGCTACAACAAGGCCCAACAGCCCAAACACAAATGCGGATCAAGCCACTAAAAACGGCCCACCCAACAAACTCTCTCAATCTTTTAGAAAAAACGGTTTTTTTTTAAACCACCATCATCAACATTAATTTCAACTTCTCCTCCAAAAAATAATTTACTTCCCAACTTCAATTTGCTTTCTCTCTCCTTTCTCTAGTTTTCTCTCTCTAAAAAATTGCAAATTCCATGGAAAGTAAGCTTCAACCCAAATCTCTCTCTCTTCTCTGCAATTTTTTCTCTCTTCTCTGCAATTTTTTCTCTCTCTAAAAAAATGCAAAAACCACCATGGATATTCAACAAGAACTCCATATATAAGCAAAGAATCTTGCTTTTTTTTTTTTGAAACTGTCACTCGCTCTCAAACTTAAATTTCTAATATTTATTACTTCTCTATTTGATTTTCTCTCTCTAACAATCAATCACACAATTCACTCTCTCCAATAAAAACAACTATGGATATTTGAAATGAGATAAAAAAAAAAAGGAAAAATTGCTCCCATAAATCCCAACTTTGCCTCGTCCGCCCAAATTAATCCCTACTTTTGATTATTATCTATTGCACCCAACTTTAGGGGGTATTAATTTCTATTGCACCCAACAGGTCACCCAACCTGATATAACAGGTTACCTAGACACGTGTCACCACGTGATAGGTCTAAAAAAAATTAAATAAAAAAAGAAAAAATAAATAAAATTAAAATTAAAAAAAAACCAAACCCAGCCACCACCCCCATTTCCGGAAAACACTCCATCACCACCCCCACCCCGCCGGAAATTCACGCCCACCCCCGAAAACCCCTCCCCCGCTCCCGGAAACCGCCGCCCAGCCACCCCTTCCCTTCCCCCACCCCCGAAACCCCTCTTCTACCCCTTCCCTTCCCCAAATCTCGAAATTAGCCACCGCCCAACCACCGTTGATGAAATTAGCCAAGAACGGCCGAAATCGGTCGATTTTGGGCTAAACCCAACCATCCAGCCTGAAATTCGGCCGATTTCGGTGGTCGTATTCATGGAGAAATAGGGGTTGCGGCGTTTTCGTGGTGGTTGTTTTCAGCGGCCAATTTTAAAGGGAAAAGGGAGGGTGGTCGGGCGTCGCTGACACTAGGAGAAGGGAAGCATGGCTAGGCGGTGACCGGCGCTCTAGGGGAAGGGATCTGGGCGGTGGTCGGAGCTCCGGGAGTGTTGGCTGGCTGTGGGTGGGTGGGTGCGGGATATTTTTTTTTTTTTGTTTTCTTTTAATCTTTAAATTTATTTATTTATTTTTATCTTTAAAATTTTTTTATTTTTTATTTTTGAACCAATCGGGTTGCGACACGTGTGCAACTATTCACAACTCGGCAAAATTGACCTCTTCAACCGGTTGCAAGTCATTTGGGTGCAATAGAAATTAATACCCCCTAAAGTTGGGTGCAATAGATAATAAACGAAAGTTGGGATTAATTTCGGCGAATGAGGCAAAGTTCAAATTAATGGGAGCAATTTTTCCAAAAAAAAATGAATCCTTCCAAAAAAAAAAGGCAATTTTATGTTAATTTCACTTAATATTGTTTGAATTTTTATGAATATCACTTAAATTCCTTTGAGTATTGTTAATTACTCTTTTGTTCGAAATTTTATTGGAATTGTTAAAAAAAATGAAATTAAACGGATACAGTATGTTCATAAAATGTTTTGAAATGTTCATAATTTAAATATTTGTTGTTCATATGATTAAATATTGTTAATGTTCATAAAATGTTCTTAATTTGTTTGTTTATGCTTATGTTCAAATTTTAATGCTATGTTCACTTTCTGAAAATGCATATGTTCATATTTTTATGCATATATTCAATTTCTTAAATGCTTATATTCATATATTTGAATGCTTAAGTAAACTTTCTGAAATGAATATGTTCACTTTTTGAAATTCATATGTTCAGATTTTTGTATGTATATGTTCGCCTTTTGAAATTCTTAAGTTCATACACATTCAAAAAATGAACCAATGCATATGTTCATATTTGAATGCGTATATTCATTTTCTAAAATGCATATATTCATATTTTTAATGCATGTTCATATTTCGTAAAACTTATAATGCGTATATTTCATAATCATTTTTTTCAATTTTCTTATGTTCATAATTAAAGGTCGTAAATTCAATTCATATGAATTATATGTTTACAAACCTAATGTTTGTGAAATCAAACGGATACAGTATGTTCATAAAATGTTTTGAAATGTTCATAATATAAAAATTTGTTGTTCATATGATAAATTATTTTTAATGTTCATATAATGTTCTCGTTTTGTTTATTTATGCTTATGTTCACTTTCGGAAAAAGCATATGTTCATATTTTTTTATTCATATGTTCAATTTTTTAAATGCTTATATTCATATATTTGAATGCTTAAGTAAACTTTCTGAAATGTATATGTTAACTTTCTGAATTCATATGTTCATAATTTTTTATGTATATGTTCACCTTTTGAAATTCTTATTTTCATACACATTCAAAAAATGAACCAATGCACATGTTCATATATTGAATGCGTATGTTCATTTCTAAAATGCATATATTCATATTTTTAATGCATGTTCATATTTTGTATAACTTATGATGCGTACCTTTGATAATCATATTCTTCAATTTTCTTATGTTCATAATTAAAGGTCGTAAATTCAATTCATATGAATTATATGTTCACAAACCTTCGACCAAAATTCATTACAAAATCACCACATAATATAATCGAAGTTCATACATAGATCAAATTGGTAGAAATTTAACAAAATACAATTACAATTGAATATAACCTTTCAAAAAAAATAAACTTAAATGAACACGTCCAAAAATAAAAATGTAAATAACAAAGATACTGCTCTCTTCCAACTTCTTTCATCTGGATACTTCGGCTTGTACTCTCTGAAATAATAAAAATAACAAAGTGTTCATGACCTGCACAATAAATGTTCATAAAGTGGACTACGAATGTTCACAATGATTATATTTAGTGAAATAACAGTGTTCATTGTTTGGTGAATGTACATTGCTCACTTCTGGAGAATGAATGTTCATAGTATAGAAATGGAATGTTCATATTGAATATATATACATGTGTTCAAAATACAAATCATAAACGAGTACAATGGTAAATGTATAAAATGTTCATAAAATGAACTCAAAAACAAATTCAATTAAAAAAAAATAAAAATTTATGCAATTCAAGATTTCATAACTTATTGAAGAAATCAATAGCAATTGTAAATTGAAATAGTGCAATTCATCAAAATGTAGATAGTTTTTCAACGAATTCATGAAATTCATAATTATAAAATCACAAAATGAATCAGAAAAACGCAGAACAACATTCATCAAGTTACAAAATCAGAAAAACCAAGATGAATCAAAAAATTCATCAAATTCATTCAATTCATCAAAATCAATTAATCAATAGTATATTGAAATTCATAAAATTATAAAATCATAAACAATTACAAATTCAACGAAATATAAACTAATTAATTATAAATAACACAAAAACTAACCTCCATTGATGATTTCATAAGGAATAGCAACCACCTCCATTATTAAGTGAAGAACAGAGGAGAGAAAATCTTGATTAAAAGAGAAGAAGAGGAGAGAGAAAATATCAAATGGAAAAAAGGAGAGAGAAATTGCAACTAAATTTGTAATTTGAATGAAGAAAGGAATCAATCCATACATTAAGTAAATGAAATAAGGAAAGGGGGATATTCAGTAAAGTTCTAGCAGGAAAAAGGGAAGTTGAAGGAGAAAATAGCTAATTGCGTTTCATTAATAAACACCTGTGTTTTGGCTTGTTGCAGCCATCTTGGCTGCATTAGAATGCAGCCAAGAATTTACAGGTCTTAGGTGCATCCTCATGCACCTAAGATAGGTGCAACAAGGAACATATAGTAAAAAAAATATGAACATGAAAAAAAATGAACATTTAATAATAAAAAATGAACACGTAAAAAAATAAACATTTATTACTTATAATGCATATGTTTCATAATCATATTATTTTTTATTTCTTCAAATTTTTATGTTCATAATTAAAAGCATTATATTCATAATAATATTTTACATGTTCATATATAATTTCAAATATTTGTAATGTAAATATGTGTTGTTCATGAAATATTAATTAAATATGTTTATGCATATGTTGTCTTTCTTAAATGTTTATGTTCATATTTTTTTTACATATATGTTCACATTTTAAATGCTTATATTCACGTTAAGAAAACCAATGCTTATGTTCATATTTGAAATGTTATGTTCACTTTCTGAAATGCATAGGTTCATTTTTTTGCCTATGTTCACTTTCTGAAAAGCTAATGTTCACATTTAAAGGAACCTATGCATATGTTCATAATGTAAATATTCATAGTAAATATTTCTTGTTCATGAAATATTCTCATTAAGCCTGTTTATGCATATGTTCTCTTTCTTGAATGCATATGTTCATATTTTTTTACGCATATGTTCACAATGCTTATATTCACTTTAAGGAAACCAATGTTTACGTTCATATTTTGAATTGTTATGTTTACTTTATGAAATGCATATGTTCATATTTTTTTATGCCTATGTTCACTTTATAAAAAGCTAATGTTCACATTTAAGGGAACCTATGCATATGTCACTAGTAGAAAATAGTAAATGGGAAGCCCCAAATGGCAAGCGGTTTTGAAATTCCGCTTCCAAAATTGTAAATGGCAAGCGGTTTTGGGTGAACCGCTTGCCAAATTGTAAATGGCAAGCGGTTTTGTGTGAGCCGCTTGCAAAATCCCCAAATGGCAAGCGGTTCATACCATAAACCGCTTGCCCTTTAAAAAAAAAAAAAAAAAAACCCTACCCATTTTAATTATAACCCACTCAGCTCAGCCCTCACCCATTCTCTCTCCTCCTCACGTCTCCTCTCTCGCTTTTCTCACTCCTCCTCCCATTTCTCGATCTCTTTCTCGCTCCTCCCTTTTCTCACTCCTCCCTCCTCCATTTTTCTCAATCTCTTTCTCGCTCCTCCCTTTTCTCACTCCTCCCTCCATTTCTCGCACTTCTCCTCCTTGATCTCTTTCTCACTCTTAATCTCCTCGACCAAAACCCCCAAAAAGTTCCAGAAAATTCAAGTAAAATTTTTAACCAAAACCCCCCAAAAAAAATTGAACCTAAACCCCCAAAAATCAAGAGCGAATTTTGAGTAAATTTTCGAGCAAATTTTGAATTGTGGGTTTCGATTTGTGGGTTCCGATTTGTGGGTTTCAATTTTTTTTTTTTGGGTTTTGATTTTAATTTGTTGGAGTTTTCAAGTTTTTTAGGTCAAATTCGACCATAAAAACTCTAGATCTAGAGTTTTTATGGTCGAATTTGACCCTTAAAACCCAAATTTCTAGCAAATTTCGAGGTTATGGTGGAATTCATGGTTTGTTCTCTTATTTATTTATTTATTTTTTTAATTTTTAAGTTTTTTTTTTTAATTTAATGGTGATGTGTGGTTATAATTGGTTTGTTTCAGGTCGATTTGGTGTTGGTGGGGGTCGTAGTGGGCGAAAAAGGCTGGGATCTGGAACAAGAGCCTCGTGGTGGTGCGCGTGGACGGTGGTGACGGTGGTGGTGCACGTGGACGGCGGTTGTGCCTGGTGGTGGAACAAGAGCTGCCTCGTATATATTTTTTTTTCAGACTTGTATTTTTTTTGTTTGACAGAACTTGTATTAATTTTATTACTTGTATTAATTTTTTTTTATTTTTTTTAATGAAAATGTATTACTTACATCAATTAATTAATAAAAATATTATTGTTTTTATATGTATTTTATTTGTTTACCAATTTCAGCGAAAAAAAAAACAAAAAAAATTTTTTTTTTTTTAATTTTTTATAGTCTTAATGGGCAGCGGTTTGGCGCCAAAACCGCTGCCCTTTCTCTTCAAATGGCAAGCGGTTCTGAACCGCTTGCCATTTAAATGGACATTGGCAAGCCCCCCAATAGGGAGCGGTTCAAAACCGCTTGCCATTGTGGGGTTTGAACCGCTTGCCATTTTGTTTATTCTACTAGTGTGTTCATATTTTGCAGAATTATGTTCATCGATAAAAAAAATGCAAAAAATCAGATGCAATTCATACACAAATGAAATCGATCGAAGCTAAAAAAAATCGATTCATATGAATTCAAAAGTTAGATAAACTTAATCAATCGAAATTAAGCACAAATTCACCACATAATAAATTCAATTGAAAAATTGAATCAAAAAATTGAAACAAAAGATAAATAAAAAATTAAAAAAAAAACAGAGGAGAGAGAAATTAAAGAAGGAAGGAGAAAAAACAGAGGAAAAGAAAATCATAATGATATTTTTTATCATATTATCCAATCGAAACAGATGCAATCGCAAAAACAGAGAATAATTTTTCCAGAAAAAACAGAGGAAAAAGGAATTAAAGAAGGAGAAAAAACAGGGAATAATTTTTCCAGAATATAAAACAAAGAACAAAATATAGTAATGAAAATTTTAATGGAAAACTTTGATGAGAATTAGGAAAGATAGGAGAAGAGAGAGAATTGGAAAAGAGGAAACCAAAAAATTTGAAAAAGGAAACTAAGAATCTGATGCGGGAAGAAACATTAGAGAACATTAAAAATGTGTGGCTGCGTTTCATGTAGTTTCTCCTGCGTCTTGATAGTGACACCTATTTCTAGGTGCAGGAGGTTACACCTAAGAATATGCCTGACGAGGGGTTGAGTGTTTTATTAGCAATTGGGCTTAGAAATTAAAATGGGCCGAAAGTAACTCTTATTTTAAGGCCTGTTCGGTTTATTTCCAATCAATTTAGCAATTACTGTAGTATTATGTGCACCATGGTGCACCTAGAAATAGGTGCACCACGACTATACTTTGAACATTTAGTAAAAAAAATTGAACATTCTACAAAAATGAACATTTAGTAAAAACAATATGAACACGTCACAAAAATTGAACATAAACATGCAATTTTTACGTTCATATTTTATCAAGAAATGTCCATTTTGTATATATTAAATGTTCAGTTTCTATTACAAAACTATTGAATTATTACGAGTCAGCTCAAAATTTGCCTGACTCGTAATAATTCAAAATTTGCGATTGTTCAGATTTTTTTACTAAATGTTCAAAATTTGTTATTGTTCATATTTTTTTACTAAAAGTTCAAAATTATAGGCGTGGTGCATTGCGATTGTTCAGATTTTTTTACTAAATGTTCAAAATTTTTGATGTTCAGATTTTTTAACTAAATGTTCAAAATTCTTTATTGTTCAGATTTCTTTTACTAAATGTTCAAAAGTATATGCATGATGCATTGCAATTGTTCAGATTTTTTAACTAAATTTTCAAAATTTGCGATGTTCAGATGTTTTTATTACATGTTCAAAATTTGCAATTGTTCAAATTTTTTTACTAATTGTTCAAAAGTATAGGCGTGGTACACCTAGAAATAGGTGCACCATGGTGCATCTTAAAATTTGCCATCAATTTAGTTTAGGTATTACACTATTACTACACATCTACAACCTTTAAAAGTGGAAAGTTGAGAAGATTAGGAGTTTTGGCAAAAATTAGTGAAAGGAATAGTGATGTGCCGAATTTGCCCTTGAAATTTCCCTTGCTTTTACTGACTCATCTTTCTTTTTCCCCCTTTTCCTGCTCCAGCGTTCATTCTCCATGGAAGCGGTTTACAATCATAATTTGATTATCGTCAATTCTTTTTTTTTCCTTGCTTTGAGTAATAATTGTGTTGAGCAGATTTGAAGTCGGTACTTGCGGCGAAATAATGAAATGTATCTGTTGTATTATCCGCGGTCGATTTTAGATTTGTTGTCAAGGAGATAAAGTAAATTGGTATTCAGATCCATGCATGTAGTTTTTCATCTTCTTCGATAAGGATGAATAGTGATGATGAAGAAATTGATGAAGAAGATGAATATCACATTTTCCATCCCCTCCATTGATGCAGTTTGTGAGGTAATTTATTTTTAAATTATTGACTTTTGCGTCTCTTTTCCATGCAAACCTTGATCGTCTTTCAAGTTTTCTAACAAAGAATTTTTCTAATGTTTTCTAACTTTGATAATTTGTTATTTGGGAGTTTCTTTGACTGTATTTTCTATTGCTGCTAATTGAGATTATTTTGAAATTGGAGTATCCTACTTTCACCCAATTCACAGATTTTCATGAGATTAGTTGATGGGATCTTTGGGTTTTTTTATTTTGGTTCTGAAATTTTGTATTTGGGATAATTTTTAGGAAGGGTTGTGATTGATTTATTTAATTTGGAAGATTTTAGGGTTTAAGTTGCTTTTTTAAAGGTCTAAGCTCCATCCATCACTCTCAATGTCTAAGCTCCATCTTTCACCTCTCTTTGTGATTTTTTTTTATTTATTTATTTCTAATCTTCTCTCTCTTCGCTCATAAAAACATCCCAATTAGTCGTTGAATCTACATGCAAGGTTTGCAAATACTTGTTTCTGGGTTTTTGATTTGAAATTCTGGGTTTTGATCTGGAATTTCGGGTTGTAGTAGGGTGAGGCATGTATGAAATTATGAATGCCCAAACAATCAAGAAATTTGTGGAGGAGAATCAGAAATCGGCGGCTAAATGTGTGAATTTAGCGATTTAGTGTTCGATTATTCTTCAATTATTTTGTTGAATTTGTATTTTTCTGAATTTTTAAGCGATTTGTTTTTTGTTAGGTGTTTTTCAAATCTTTGCAAACATCCAGCTTAAAGGTATCAATTAATTCGATAAATAAAATCGAATTTCTTCAATTATTCTATTGAATTTGTTTTATGAAATTTTTTTTTTGTTTGGTGATTTTTCAGATCTTTGCAAACATCCAGTTGATGGGTTTTCAACAGGTTTATCAGAGGAAAACAATTTGTTTGAATGGAGGGTCACTATTATTGGTCTTCCTAATACTATGTAGTAAGATTTTTACTCTTATTAATTTTAATTTAACTAGGGCAGGTAACGAGCGCGATACGCGCGCCATAGCTAGCCATATCTTGAAGGTTTTTTTGGTTTGGCTTTTAAATCACAAAATTAGTTAAATTAACAATAAGAGAAATTTTTCCTAAAAAAAACAATAAGAGAAAATATGTAATCAACTATTGTTTCGGGCATTTTTGTGATAACTCGAAAGGGGGGTATGGATTCCCGCGGGAGACAGATCCGGGATGCAACACTCGTACGACCCGAACACCTACAAAACAACGGAACTCCGGTTTACCGGAGTTCCGCCTCCGACGATCAAGTTAGTGACCGGAAAACGGATTTTTAGAGAGAGAAAGTAGAGAGAAGTAAGAGCATATTTTGGGCATTGTGCCTTTTGGAATATTGTGTGTGTGTTCCCTTCCATCATGAAATGATGGGGTATTTATAGGGAAGTGGGAGATCATGCTCCTAGGGTTTCATAACCTAGGAAGATTGGCTGCCCTATACGTGGTTGACATGTGAATTAAGGCGGTGAATACTTAAGCCATGAATTCGATGATCATCTAAAAGAACATGGTATACTTTCAGAAGTGACACCTCCATGAACTCCACAATAATGGAACGGAGTATCCGAAAGGAGAAATCGAAGCTTGTTAAACATGGTACGATCAACGATGGGTCTTAACGATCTTTTAATCTCTTTCATCTGGGGACATGCACTTCTAACTACGGCACTAACATTAAACCGCACTCCGTCAAAAGTTGTGGAAAAGACTCTATATGAATTATGGACGAAACAAACCTCCTAGGTTGTCTCTTCTCAAGATTTGGAACGGGGTTGCGAGGCATATGTCAAAAGATTGATTTCTGACAAACTTCACCCAAAATCTGACAAGTGTTTCTTTGTGGGATATCCAAAAGAAACCAAAGGGTATTGTTTCTACAACAAATCCAAGAACAAAGTGTTTGTTGCTCGCGATGGTGTCTCTTTGGAGAAGGAACATCTTTCCAAAATGACAAGTGGGAGGAAAATCAAACTCGATGAAGTTCGAGAGGACGAGCAACAAGGACAAACTGACAGTCAAAGTGTTGATATTGGTCAGAGTCAAATTTTTATTAGTGACATGCTAGGATTTGTTATTAATCATGTTAGTATCATGCTTAGGATCTTGCTAACATTATTATTATGCTCTGATGAGAATATTATATGATGATGATGATTGTTGTGTCAACAATATTATTATGGTGCTTAATATATTATTGTTATTGCTTGATCATGCCTTTTCTGCGGGTTTCAAGGGAATTTGTACTTAAATCACACCTAATAAAATAATTAATAATTGATTTAGGCTTAATATGATTTTGATTCAAGTGATCGCCAATAATAGATTTATTTGTGCATTATTAATCAACCAATATAGATTAAATAGGTTTAGGGCTAACCAAATGATTGTATCTTGATCGGAAAGCGCACATGAATAAAAGAAAAATAAAGTAGAGGAATATTTAGGACGGCTCAATATCTTTTAGGTTGCATTCGTACCATCATCCCCGAATATTCAGTCATAGTTCCGGACCACTATGGAGTTAGCTATCTTTGTGATCGTGAGTGGGGTGTAATCTTCACACCTGTGAACGGTTTACAAGTTCCTAAAACTTATTGGCGACTCTTTTGCTCTAGCTTCCTTCCCTTTGGACGCCATAATGCTTAAGTGCATGATCACAGTAGGGCTCAAAGTTGGGTGTTTGAAATATTCTCTATACCTCTATACTTGTCTTTAGGCTTGTTAAGTGATTATAAAATTTGTTTGACCTTAGGGAGGATTAGTCAACGACCTACTTTTCCCCACGTTAAAATAGTGTCGTTGCCGGAGAACGGTGTCTATGTTTTAGTATTTTTGATTGATTGAGTCTGAGTGTTTGTATATACTTTTCTTTTATTTGACTCTTGTTTATTTTGAGAAAAAAAAAGCCATGTCTCTTATTTCCTCAATATGATAATGAGTCTTTTTGTGAATATTTTAATAGACTTGAGGAATTTGTTGACTATAACTGTTGTAGTCTTTGGGAGGCTTGTGAGATTTGTTTGACTTATTTTAATACCACATGTCCCTCTCTTCTTATGTCAAAGATCCTATTGGGGACCCTCCTTCCATTTGTGATATTCAAGCTCATCACTAATCAATTATTGAGAAAAAGGGTGATTTTGCCACCTTAAAACATTTTGAGTAGAGTTTGCCTTAGTTTTCTTCTTCTTCTTATGTTGAATTTGCTTTTGATTCTTCTTTTTCTTGCATCTCTCCTCATTTGCGTGCACTATCTTTATTCCACGTTCTCAACCTGTCATTTGCCTACCTTCTTCTTTACGACATGTTTAGTATTGCATTTGACAAGCTCTTGCGTTTGTTGCAAAATTGTTTACTAGAGAGGTCACGCTTAGACCATAAGCAAGCCTTTCTCGGAAAGTAACACGTGTTTTATTACTTTCATTTTCTTTTCTTTTTAGTATAGATTTTCTCTCATGGGAATGTTTGTGTGCCTTTTGCTAGGTACATGACTTCTTATACTGTTTTGCATTGGTATCGGATCAAGCATCAAGGAAGTTAAAGCACGTGACACTCCGCTTTCTTAGCATATGGCATCAGAGACATCGTATTGGAGGAAATTGGCTTTGAAAAGGTTGAATAGGGTCATTTGCGGGTATTTACACCCACCTATATTCGGTATTATATTTCCTTGCTTTTTCTCTAATAGTTGGTGACTTGTTGGATATATATTGGTTTGTTGAATTGATTTCTTTCTTTCCACTCCCATGGATTCATTGGTTTATGGTTTGAGCAAGTTATCTAATTTAAACTTGGGGTAGGGTATTCTATCATGTTTAGTGGAATTTTAATTCTTATATGCCATGCACATTTTTATATACATTTCCATGTTCTTTATTTTGAAAAAAAGAAAACTCTAAAAAAGATTTTTGTTTCCATCAAGGCAAATTTGTAATTTTATATTTTGTTCTTGCTTTGGACATAAAACTTTTGGATTTGTGTTCTTGAATGCTTTTTTTCCTAAATGGTAATGGCGTGCATGTTTTGAGAGTATGATAGGTGATTAGTGACTTTTACTCGTATATCACTTTTAGGGTATACATAGGCTCGTTATTAGCTTTGTTTTCTAATAATTTCTCTAGTTTTTGCGTTTCTCTCTCTTTCTCCATCTTCCCTAATAATTTCTCTCTTTTAGGGTATACATAGACTCTTGAATATATTTTTTAGCTTTTAATAGTTTTTAATTTAATTTCATAGTATTAGTAAATAAATTCTCACCTCTGTTTATTTCATATCTATTTAGTTTAGCACTTGATTTTATTTTATATTTTAGTTTAGCATTCTCACTTCTCTCCTCGATTTTATTGGTGTGTATGTGTTCAGGTCACGGATTTTAAGATAAAATGGTTGCTCGGGACTCGAGTCAATCAAGTTCAACAAAACTTCTACTTGCTGCCCATTAACCATCACCACTCCCTCACCTATCCTCCACCACACCAAAATAGCAGCATCTCCTTCAACATTCCCCTGCTCCCTATTCCCCACCAAAAAACTACTAACCAAAACAACCTCCCTGCTTCAGTGCTTCCCCTCCAAACAGCCACGTGTCTCCCTTCACCCTGAATCAACAATCTCAACCTCCTCCTACCACAGAACTGCGCGCACCACCTCTGCCAAACATCGCTGCCTCAACCAAATTTGCACCACCAAGACAACATTCTGCAATACACCCGCAACAAACCCCATTGAATCACCCCTTGCCATCCTCGTATCAATTCCCAACAACAGCGCATCCGGCAATTTCCCAACAAAAAACCGCCACCATTACCTCGCCATTCAACCACAAACTGCCAGCAACAACCTCTAACAGCAGCAGCCCAAGAATCGCAGCAAATTAGCCCAAAGTTAAAAGTTTAACAAACTGACTTGAGCTTAGCCTTGCCCGAGTTCCAGTTGAGCCAAATCAGGTTCAATCTCAGTTCACCTCATTATCTACTTATCTCATCAAGAAGGAGCATGATGAATTATGGCCAATGAAAGCCCATGATACATACACCTTTTGAGTCATGAATCCTACAGGATAAAGAATTACATAACAGGCCTTTGGGAGTCCAAGGAGCATCATTCCAAAAGTTAATGGGGGATAAAAGTCCAGCATTACCAAAATACCAACAGTACAACTAAAATCAAAACAAACAACAAAGGAAAGTTCATAGTAAGCAAGTCGACTAAGATGGCCGAGATTCCAGTGAAAGGCCTTCTAGGTGCTTGCTGGTAACTTAGTTAACTTCCCACACCTACTTGATAATCCTCTTGACAATCCGAAGTAGAGGCGCATGAGCTCTTGCTATTGTGAAAACATTACGCGATGATGACTTCATCGGTGTGGTATTAGATTTCTGATTGACGATGTCATGGTAGATAGCTAGCCGATTAGGAGATGTATGTGTTGGAGGAACTGACATTTGTAGCGAAAATTGAAACCCAGTACCAAATGCAGGCTTCTGCACCTGAAAGGATATTGCAGCCCCAACAGATTAGTGTACAGTACATAAACATCCCATTTGAGGTGAAGTTATTTTCACCGACCAGTGAATGAGTGATGGGAAGAACATCATCAGACCACTTAAACAAAATTGAATTTCAAAAACTTATTTACTAGAAGTTAAAATTAACTAGTCCTTTAAAGGTTAGCCAAAAGTAGCAAGTGTGAAATTCAAAGAAAGAGGAAAATCAACTAAATTCCCAAATGCATAACCCAGGATGATAGGGGAGTGATTTTTCTTTTTTTTTTCAAAAAAAAAATAAAAAATAAATAAAAAACATGCTATTAAATGGGCCAATTTGAATCTTTACCCCAACATAAGAGTGTGAAGTTGATCCAGAAAGCATTTGCTTCTTAGAAAATATCTTCCTTGACAACACTAACAAAACAAAAGCTATTGCATTAGATGAGAGATTATTTATGAATTTTGTTTCATATCTCACAACTTATAACAGGTTGTTTGGAAAAGGTAGTGGACAAAGGTACATACCTTCAGACTCAGAGGTGAGCTTGAGAAGCAAACTTGACCAATCCACAATGCAGCATCATATTCACAAACAAAGTGCACAAGTTACCCACTATGTCAGATTGGCTGATCAATTTAAAATTAGACTACAGCAATTTGAGCACACAAAATCTAAATGACAAAGAACTGAAGATTTAATTGCAGTATTACTCCCCTTATACAGCCTATGTCCTAATTATTTATATTTTGTATCAAAAGAGTGACTAGAATGCTTAACTACCTTTATTAGCCAACAATGTATAGGAGAACTACCATGTAAATATGTAATATTTACCAAAGTTTATCCCTCAAATTCAAATTCCTTCATCAATAAGGCTAATGCTATTAAGTTTATTGAATAAAAGATTTTTTCTTTGTTTCGATGAGTAGCTATTCGTCAAATGTGTAGAATGCAATATTGCCAAGAGAAACACACTCCAAAATTCAAATTCCCATCCTCAAAGCAGTAAAGGTGTCTTTTGGATCGAGTTCAATTTGGGTTATGGCTCAGATGTAGAGTTTACCAATATGTATAAACTCTATAATATATCAAATAAGTCACATACTCCCTCTTTTATTTATTTACCCATTTATCTTAAACTATTTCACCCACTGTCCTCTTTTTTGTTTGCACAAATGCGGTAGTGTTACTTTTTTTAATTTTCTGATAAGTGAAGTTGACAAGACAAAGGTGGTGGGACCAAATGATTTTATGTGAGAGTAAAGTTGTGGTTCCTATAAAATGGGGCAATCTTTTAGGAAATCCCAAAATGGAAAATGGGGCAATCTTTTGGGAAACCCCAAAAAGGAAATGGGGCAAACAAAAAGGTATAACATGGAGTATTTTTAAGAGGGGTGAGTGGGTGTACGAAATGAAAGGATAAGAGTGAGGTCGGGTAAAAAGTGCAACTGCAGTGGGGTAGAGGGATAAGATGGTAAAATATGTTTTCAAACAATAGATTCAACAACTATATACTAAAGGCAAAAGCAGATCTGGTTATATTGGTTATTTAAATTTATTATATATTTTCCTACCATTTTTACTTTTATTTTTGTTGCCAAATCTTGATGAAAATAAATTTATATTCTGTACTCTCTCTGTTTCAGTTTTAAAATTTTAAATGCAACACTTATTCATCTTCGAGTCGTTTCATAATAATTGCAACACTAATATTCTCTACATCAAGTTTGGATAAGACATTCACACACTTTAGTTTGGATAAGACATTCACACACTTTAGTTTGGGTTACAAAAGCTCTTGTGATATTCTCTACCATTATTCAACACAGTTTAGTTTGCCTAATAGTGCAATTTCTTGTTAGATGAGAGGATATCATCATGCTAGTCTGTTAGACAGTTTGACAAGACCCAACTGCTTTGAGCTAGGTAGCCACAACTTATCTTATTAGCTCTCAAGTTACTTAGCTTAATTGCAAGAGATCGGCAAATCCAGTGTCAGCTTTCAAGCAAGAGAGGGAGAAACAGGATACTCACAAAAGGGGACAAATTTGTCAAAGCATATTTGAATAATATGCCATATTTCCAATCATGATTTTCTCTTAAATAAAGGGTTTTACCAGCTAAAACAACCAAACTATTTAGGGCAACTAAATAGTAGCAATGAATATATCCAAGAACATAAAAACTCAACAAGAATAATAATCAAATCTCTTTACCAGTCTGCAATGTCACTGCTCGCTCCCCAAGGTCCCGCATATGTAATGTCACGTGACGCTTCATGCTTCAACATTATCTTTAGAGCAAGGAGAAATGCAAAATAAAATGTAGGTTGATAATCCTTAATATGCAAAATAAAATGTATATAAATGTAGGTAGATAATCCTTAATATGTTCTAAATAAATGTAGGTAGATAATTTCAGTCACATGTTCTAAATTTTAACTCGTATATTCTAAATTTTTATTCACATGTTCTAAATTTTAAATCAATTTTCATATACTCCCTCCGTGTTTTTTGAAGTGTTACAGTTTGACCGGCACATAGTTTTAGGCAATTTAATTGACTTAAACACAATAAGAAGTGGGATAGTTGGAAGATTAAAATATTGTAAAAGAAAGATAGTGAGGTTAATACTTTATTGAAAAGTAATGAATGTGAGGAAAGATATAATAAAAAAGTAGTGGGTTTGGGAGGGAATCATGAGAGGAGAAAGATATAATAAAAAAATAACCGGAAATGAAAAATGTAACACTTAAAAAAATACGGAGGGAGTGTTATGGATTGGTTCAATGAGGTCAACACCGCAAGTCAACCACCACTTTTGGTGTATACGAGGCGCGCTAAGTTGGGGCAGCAGGGGGTCAGCACCAAGGAGCAACATGACAAAGATAATTAAAAGGAAGTTTGGGAAAGGAAGCAGCCATCTTTAATCATGCCTTCTATGGGTTTCTATTTTCGTTAATGAATTGTCACATGTTTGATTTAAGCCTTGAGTATATGTATGTTAGTATTAGCAGTAGTATGAACTATCCAGAAATTTGTGAGTTAATCTTAGAGAGACTTGTAGCCTCAAGCTACTAGAGAGAGTCATAACCTAAAGTTATGTTTATCCATTTGTAATCATCCTTCAATCAATCAAAGTACTCAAGCTTTCATTCTCAATTCTCATTTCAATTGTGCAATTTACATTACTTGAATTCAGTACATAACAGTTGGTATCAGAGCGGTGGTCCTGCGACCGCCGGTGCCGGAAACCACCACCCAGTTTTTTTTTTTTTATAAAAAAAAAAAAAAAAAAAATATCGAATCAGACCAGCCATGGAAGGAGACTTACCGCAACGCCTCACCGCCATAGAAGGAGCCCTAACTCTCATACAAGAGAAGCTGCAGCCCCAAGAAGACAACCTCACGCGCACCGTAGCAGCGGCCATTAAGGCGGCCATGGAAGAAGAACGCAGGGAAATCGAGAAGGAAAGGAAGAAAACGGAGGAGGTGGTGGCGAACACCGTCAATCGCCTAGAGGAACGCCTAGAGCAATTCCGCGCCACCGTGAACACCCAGGCCACCTTAGACCGTGGCAAATTTACGAAACTTCAGGAGGAACCGGAGAAATTGAAGTTCGTGCAACCCCAAAACCAACATCCGTCGCAACCAGTGTTACCTCCCCTAGAGCAGCCGGTGGTGGGGGAGAATACCTCTCACCCGGAGATGGAAAGGGTCCGAACCCCCTAGGGCCGAGAACCTTTGACGAACGAGGGTGGCATCCACCTGATAACGGGTGGCGCGACGGCGGCGGAGGAGGCGGCGGAGCACAGTGGAAACACCGCAAATTGGATATGCCCGTTTTCGAAGGTACTGACCCGGATAGTTGGACCGCTCGGGTAGAGATGTTCTTTGAGTTTTACCGATTGTCGGAGAGAGAGAAAATGGAAGCCACGGTGGTGGCTATGGATGGGGCGGCTTTGAAATGGTTTCAATGGGAACAAAAGAGACAGCCGTTTTATGGATGGCCGGATCTCAAACAGCGAGTCCTCAATGAGTTCCGACCCTCTCACGTCGGAACCTTACACGAACAATGGTTGGCCGTTGAACAGGTGGGGACGGTGGCAGAGTATCGTCGTCGCTTCATAGAGATGGCGGCGCCACTTGAGGATGTGCCGGAAAGTTTGATGTTGGGACAGTTTATCAAAGGATTGAGGGAAGAGGTGAAGTCAGAATTAAGGCTCTTGAAGTGGGCCGCCCAAATCTTGGCCCAAGGCCCCTGAGTCTCAAGGATCAGTGAACATGAATCGTGCTACTCAAGGTCAACGTCAAGGGTCAACGGGAGGGACAAGAAGGCTTACCGAGTTTGAATTACAAGAGAGGAGGGCAAGAGGCTTGTGTTTTCGGTGTGATGAGAGATGGGGTGTAGGTCATCGATGTAAGAGGAAAGAGCTTAGTGTACTTCTAGTAGCGGAAGGAGAAGAGGAGATTGAGATCGAAGGGCCGGAGGTGGTAGATGATACTACTTCCGAGGAGCAAGCCTCACTTTGTGCCGTGATTGGGATTCACAACCCGAAAACAATGAAATTACGAGGTGTGATTCGAGGTCAAGAGGTTGTGGTGATGATAGACCCCGGGGCTACTCACAATTTTTTGGCTCTTTCGGTGATAGAACAAGTGGCGATTGAGGTGGTGCAAGGGGGAGAATTCTCGGTCTCATTAGGCAACGGGGACTTGGTTCATGGGAGTGGGGTGTGCAAGGGAGTTAAGGTGGAGTTGAGTGGTGGGGTGACCATCACGGAGGATTTCTTACCACTCTCACTAGGAAGTGCCGAAGTCATCCTTGGTATTCAATGGCTTGCGAAGTTGGGCTTGGTGGTCACAAATTGGCGGACCCATGTCATGAAATTCTCGATTGCCGGAACACCGGTCACTTTGACCGACGACCCTACACTTGAGAAAACTCAAGTGACGTTGAAGTCCATGCTTAGAATTTTAAAGAAGGAAAAACAAGGCCTTTTGGTGGAATTAAATTTGGCAGAGTCCACCAAATCAGGCCCAAGTCCAGCAAGCCCACCTCCTTACTTGGAGAAGTTGTTGGGCCAGTTTCAAGGGGTGTTTGAAATGCCCAATGGACTACCTCCTAAAAGAGATCATGAGCACTCCATTAATCTCAAAGGGGGATCCGACCCGGTTAGTGTCCGTCCTTACCGGTATCCTCAAGCCCAAAAAGACGAGATCGAAAGGCTTATTCACGAGATGCTCGAGACCGGAATTATAAAGCCTTCGATGAGCCCTTTCTCAAGTCCGGTACTGCTAGTGAAGAAAAAAGACGGGTCTTGGCGGTTTTGTGTTGATTACCGGGCCTTGAACAAGGAAACGGTGCCGGATAAATATCTGATTCCCGTTATTGATGAGTTACTAGACGAGCTACATGGGGCTACGGTGTTCTCGAAGCTTGATCTTAAATCGGGCTATCATCAAATTCGAGTTAAGCCGGAAGATACGCATAAAACGGCCTTCCGAACCCATGAGGGCATTACCTTTTTCTTTTGTAGATTATATCCTAAATTTGGGAAAAAAATTCGAATTAAACTCAATTTACATTAGTTATTTTAATATTGTACTAATTTATATGCAAAGATATATGATTATTACTCATAATTAGAAAAAATGGATTTAATAAATCCCCAAATATATTATGAACCGTACCCTAGATAATTCTTCATAACAACAATATATATATATATATATATATATATATATATATATATATATATATATATGTATATGTATATGTATATGTATATATATGTATATGTATATATATATATATATATATATATATATATATATATATATATATATATATGTATATATGTATATGTATATATATATATATGTATATGTATATGTATATGTATATGTATATATATGTATATGTATTTATTTATTTATTTTGATTTTAGTATAAATCAAAGATACAATAAATTAGTTAATTGCAAATTAGCCCTACTTTTGCAAATTGATCACTAAATAACAAACTCCATATTTCAATATTAGACCTTATATAATTGAATAATACCAACATATAATCTGCACTGATTTTGTAAATTAGGAACACAATTTGATTTTTATTTGTGGAATTAAGATTTCTTGATTTTTTTTTTACACCGATTCTCTATTATATTTGTTCATTGAAGTTACTAATTTTTTATTGATTAAAAATTATTATTATTAATTAACTAAAACTATTTTTACTAAACTAAAATTACTTTTACTGGATATTATTTATTTATTTATTAGTAAAGAATATTATTTATTTAAGATGAAGAAAACATGGTCTAGCTATGGGTGAATACAAAAATTTATATTTAAAAAATGGTTAAGAAAAATAAAACAAAACAACTACTACTTTCTACTAGGTTTTTTTTTTATATTTTTTTTTATTATTTTATTTTTTTGAAAACACTACTTTCTACTAGCTACTCCCTCTGTACATATTATTTTGCCCCATTTGACTTTTCACGCGCGGTGTCCAAGTCTCGTTTCAAAATAGTTGTGTTTTCATTTTCATACGTGTAAAAATTATAAAAATTAGATATTAATTACATGAGAAAAGACGAATCAAACAACACCCACATGACTTTATTATGTCTTGTAGATTTATGGTATTTTATAGTAAAAAATTTTAAGGTTCATCCCTCCATTCATTTATTTACATAATAATTTATTAATTTCCCTTGAATAGTTAACTTGCCAAATAAAGATGTTTAATATGTTTGTGATGATTGAAAGTCATTGCATGGACTAAACACAAACCAATGTACCAAATTAAATTGAAGAAAAAAGGTTTGACACAAACCCAAAATGTATGTTATAATTTTAAAGTTAAATAGTGATCAATAAGTGGAGTAATCTATCATTCCATCAATTTTGTTTCAACTCACATGTATGATTAGTTTTTCTTATATATAAGAACTCGTACCCTGCTAGGTTAAATAGTTGATTAGTTTGTATTGCTTTCTTCTTGTATTTAATTTAGAACTATTAGTTCTTACATTCTTTGACTTGTTTTAATTTGCATGCATTAGTTGACGAGATGATGAAAATTCAATTCCTATCTCAAAAGAATCGGCCTAGCCTATCGCAGCTATTATTTGTGGAGGCTTAATCTTATTCTCATTCTTTGTATTGTCTCTTACCTACCCTACTAATATTGTAAGGACACTTTTGATAAGGGTAAGTCGTGAAACTACCATGCCTTTCAATGAAGTGTACAACTTGATCTATTTATATGTAATAGGTGAATTTAATATTTATAAGTGTTATATTTATATGTAATAGGTGAATTTAATATTTATAAGTGTTAGAAAGTCATAAAGGACAAATCTAATGAAAACGAGATTTAATATAGGTTTTATATATCATCTTCTAAAATTTTAACCAACGGATCCTGTTGACAACTAGGCATTCAGCAGATATTGACAAGTGACATAAGGCATCAAGGTTGTATTAAATGGAATATTGTTGCAATGTGTTGTATGTAAAGCATTGCTAGCAAGAAAACTTAAAACTTTTGGCCTGATATACCATTATGATGGTGACTCTAGGCATACAAACCAAAAAAGATTGCTACTTGGACCTAAAAACAAATTTGCAAGATTAATAATACTCATTACCTTTTAAAATAACTAGGTTAGATCCCGTGCCATGCACGGTAATTTCAATATTTATCATTAGTTTAATACAATTATTTTACTATAAAAAATAATATCAAATTGTTATAGATAATATTACATTATTGTATTATATGACTTTGTTCCCGTCATAAAATAAATAAATATAATATGTAAAAATGAATATACTTGCCAAATAGAAAAAAATATTGTAAAGTAAGTATTAAATACTTCCCTAAGAAGCTTTGAAAAAAAAAAAAAAAAAAAAAAGAACTTTTGGAGGGAAAATTTTTAACCAGATTATGACAAGTGTCATTTCTGGTTTCGCCTTTAGTATAAGTATATTGATTGAGACAGTCAAACTTAACACACATGTCAATGCATGAGTCTTACAACTAAACAACTAATTTAAATAGTTGTACATGATAACGTACACATGCATACTATAAAAAAAAGTAAAAAAAGTTACAGTAATATTATACTTCGCATAAAACTTCAAATTAATATCTATTCAAAAGAGCAGTGTACATGATAATAATTCTATTAATATTAATACAAAAAGTTAATATATATATTATGAAACTTTACATTTATAGTTATTAAAAAAGCATTGTACATGATAATAATTTTAGTAATACATGAGTAAAAAAGGTAAAGCTAAAGTTAGTATATAAAGTATAAACAGTTAAATTAAAAGTCAAATTGCTTCAATTTTTTGGGAAAGGAAGGAGAATACTTATTCAACTTAAACTATTCTGTCAAAAATAATAAGAAAAACGTTTTGTGCTATATAAACGGATTATAAAATTGTATGGGCATTTTAAAAAGGTGTACACGCTCTTTTGGTATTTGTATACAATTTGTAAAGAGCTGAATAATTTAATTCGTGTTGGTCATCTTAAAATTGGAATAGGTATAGGTTAAATATTTTTGGTGTTTAGAGAGCCACAAAGACGAATGATGAGAATCAATCACAGGATCTCCTGAAGTTGAAAGGGAAGCTCTAATCACTTGAGTTATCTCTCACTCTCTTAAATAGGCTAAGTATGATAGAGTAAAAAATCTATTTGTTGGTCTCAACCATTAGGTTAACCAAATATACTTAAACCATTAAACGATTAGGTGTGTAAATTTTGAATTGCCTTGAACGCTCTTACATTATTTCTACCCTTATAAGAGTTTAATGCTTTCAATAATATGATTAAATTACCAAAGCAACAATAATAATGTGTGGTTTTGAATATATAGGAAATGAGAATTCATTCCATACGTAATAACTTTATTAATTAGCCCTTATACTATATGGTCCAAGGACAAAATAAAGATTAGCAAGAGAGAACACAAAGGGAAAAAAATGTGATTAGGCAAAATATGATAGGATAATTGGATAATGACCGAGTAGTAGAGTGCCTAGAATAAATGGACCACAAAATATATATAAATTGGTCCATCGATCTTCAAATATATGATGCATTTGGCTTTACGTGAAGAACGACACAAACAAGGTACTATGGCATTAGAAATTAAATGCATCAAAGGAATTAAAGATCTATCACTTTCAATAATGCATGTGTTGCATATGTTCAAATTACAATTGAAATGTCTTTAATCTTTGGAATCCTTTGATGAATCGGAAATCATCTTCTGTATCATTTCACTTGTCTCTGCTTCACTCATTCGATCATTTTTCGATTTGGATGAATACGCCTCGAAGAATTCCTTGTTTTCTTTCTCTAATTCCTTCCACACTACACAAAATTGATTGAAAAAACGGAGGTTAATGATAGAAAATGCTATTCGTAACTGGCAAGTATAGACAAATTATTGTAACAAATTATTGTAACTAATGTAGCCCATTGCGAATAGTAATTTTGTAGCCTTGAAAACACTTTTATTTCGGCATTCCTCTTGTTGCCGTTGTTGGAATTAATAGTGAGTTTGATATGTAATTTGATATAATAATTTGAGAGTTGTAAAAGGTTAAAAATCTAAGCTAGTGTGTTGTGACAACTAATAATTAGATGTTGAGGGTAATTAATTAGTGAAGTATAGAACATGAAGCATTCATATCAATTCGGTTGCCATCAAATGAAGAATAGCAAGAAATAAAAATATAGAAAACATGTTTTATGAGTTAAAACTAAAAAGGGACGTCATACTCGAGTTGCTCGAGTATAGATTAATATATACGGAGAATGATATATTATTCGTACGCGTATTAAATTTTGTGGCAATTTATAGACACTTGAGTAAAGGTAGGAAAGCGAGAGATAAGGATAGATAAGTGGGCAAGTAGCAAACTTGCAACTCTTGCAAGTGGTGCTTTTATCAAATAATAATGATATAATTTATTTATTAATCATCCATTAATTGATCTCCACATTCCTTCCCTTTTTTTTTTTGTTCTCCCATTTGTATTTTTGATGGCTTTTAATAATGTATTAATTTCAAATTGTGCTACATAAAGTTGATATTCTAAATTTTTTTTTTTTAAAAAAAAAAAATTATTGACACAAACTAATACCAAGTATACCAGAGTAACTATCAAAAGACTAACTCAACCAACAACTTAAACTTATATAACTTATGGTTGAAGTTCAAGATTGATTTATATACTACTCGTATCATGTTAGCTCATTATTGATACCATGTTAGCTCATTATTGATACCATGTTAATGCTCATCGTTTGACATTGCTGTGGTTTTATATTTTGGTTTTTTGTTTTTCAAAATCATATGATATATATCATATAATAAATAAAAAATTAGTCAAATTTATTGATATCATGTTAGGCATCATTGTGAATTTTTGTTTTTTTTGGTTTCTTGTTTTTTTGAAATCATATGATATATGTCATATAATGAATCAAAAATTATTCAAACTTATTAAATTCATGATAATTTTGAAACTTAACAACAAAAAGGTAAAAACACATTTTTCATGCAATGTTTCACGCTTTTGGTTTTTTGCTTTAAAAAAAATGGAAACTGAAAACAAAAAACAATGTGAAACAAGCCCAAATTAATGGTTTAGATCCAAAATATATTTATTTTTGTGAGTTTTAAACACTATCAGCAATAGTAACCTACATTATTATTATTATTATTATTATTATTATTATTATTATTATTATTATTATTATTATTATTATTATTATTATTATTATTATTATTTTTCTTTTAGTTGCCAAAAATATTTGTAATTTAAATTTAATTATCTTCAAATCAAAGATTTCAAATGAAACTATCAAATAGGAATGGAAGAAGTAATGAATATTGATAATAAATTTAAAGAGGTTTGCACAGAATTTTTTTTTTTTATAAAATAATGGAAATAAAAGTATGACCAATTAAATGGAAAAAAATGAAAACAGCTAGAAAGTATAACCAACAACAAAAACAGATGTACTCCATAGTACCATGGACCCATGGTTGAACAATTTATATCATAGCATTGCCAAAAAAAAAAAAAAAAAAAAAAGAAAAGAAAAAAAAAAGAGGTTCGGTAATAACAATGCAATTGGAGCTCAAAGAAGTTCGTATGCTTTATATTAAGATGTGAATTTCATTTTAAGTTTAGAGAGTCAAATAGATGGATGTACTTCGTATAATCTTAAACGTACTTACTTTGGAGTCTTATTACAATATTACATATACATGAATCATGATACATCTCGTAGTGCTAGCTTCATAGAATCACAACTTACTTAATGGAGTACTGTAACTCCTAGTGTTTTAATTTACTACTCAATTCTACAAGGTTCACATGTTTAAGAGATCTAAATAGTTGCAGTGTAGACGTGTAGTACATCTGATTAAAGTTGAATGTAAGTAATAATAATAAGATTAATAAATACTAGAAAAAATTGTATATGTCAGAAAACCAACTTAACCAAATGCTTAAATTCATGATTGAAGTCAATTTAACTCTATTACACACATCGGAAAAGATCACCCTTTGGACTTGATTGTAATGAGTAAATCAATTCAACCTAATGTACTAGAAAAAATTGTGTATGAATGTCAGAAAACCAACTTAACCAAATGCTTAAATTCATGATTGAAGTCGGTTTAACTCTATTACACGCATCAGGAAAGATCACCCTTTGGACTTAATATAAGGAGTTGATCAATTCAACCAAATATTTGAACTGATGATTGAAACCTATGATTGATTATATATACTATATCAGTGGTGTTATTTATAAAATTAAATAAAAAAAAAAATCGTGGAATTAGAGGTGGCTCCACCAAGTGAAAATAAAATGACCATTCAATAAGGGACACAACACACAATTTTGTTTGTAGAAATTTGGCTTTTATTTAGATATATATGAAGAGAGAATATTTATTATTACTCGTAGTAAAATATAAAAATAAAGCTATCTGTAATATTTTGAAAGTTTTCACCAAGATATGACTAAAGTATATGTTTGGTTACATAATATCACAAACTATGGCAAAGAAGATGGTATAAAAAAATTAAAATTCAAAGTAATATTACAACTTAAAGAGAATTGAGATACAACAATTTCCTCAAATAATGCATTGAGACCTCAAGGAAAATACTACACAAAAAACGTAGTACAAAACAAAAAAAACAAACAAATAGGACTATCTTCTAGATACAAAATGAGTATACTTCCATTATTAATTCCGGCAATCTATAGATGGCCTTCTCAATTTCAGGGTCACCACAAAGTCGGAAAGTGTCAATTTTTGACTTATTTATATTTATGATCCATGTCTAATGGTGTTATTGATGTTTATATATACAATCCCCTTGGAATATAACCAAAATATGTTTACGTTATGAATTATGTTACTAACGAACCCAACTACAATAGTTGGGTAGCCATATATTTCAAAGCCATGAATTATGTTGCTAACCCTTATTTCTAATAAACGATGATGCTCTAATCATTTATTTAATTTTTTGGTTGAATTATGATCATTCGACATTATATTTAGGGCCAACAAAATGACAAGAAAGAATAAGTAGGTCCATGCTGCATTCCCATTTTTTATTTATTTATTATTTTCATAAAGTTATAATTGCGTGAGATTGTATTTGATTTGTCTTAATATTTAATTTTAAAATATCAATTCAAAACATTTATGACATATTTAAAAATGTTTATGCTCTAAAAAATTATTAAAAACTACTCGTATATAAAAAGCCAAAATAAAACATCTTTTACCTATACCAAGTTGTACTGTTATTATTATTATTATTATTATTATTATTATTATTATTATTATTATTATTATTATTATTATTATTATTATTATTATTATTACTACTACTATTATTATTAATATTATTATTGTTATTACATTGTTAACGTAATTATAATAAATTAATTTCATATAGTGCAAATTGAAAATCATTTCAATTAACTAATAATAAAAAAAACCTAATTTATTGTAATTTTATGCGAATATATCAACACAAATTTTAGTTGATATTTTTGAAGAAATTATGAGCTACACCAATCAACTTGTATGTTCAAAATTGTACATAATATTATGGAGTACACAATAATAAACAAGCTGATCGAAAAGAACAAATTCTAAGTGATTATGAATGGAGTAATTTGATCAAAACTCAAAACAAATAATTTTGTAATTGCAAGGATGCAATATTTTTAGGACCGTCTTCTCCCAAGACATATAGAAAACCTTATTGTTCCGAGTACACATATGCACTTAAGGTCCATTATTCGTTTTATTTATGAAGGAAAAATCTATTCAATTATTGCTTAAAACAAACCAAGGTATGTAAGACCTCATTTATATATCAAGAACTAGCTACACATAATAGTTATCATCAAAAGTGATTCTCATACGAAGTATACAACATACCAAAATTAGAAATAGGTAAGAAGCTTAACACCATATATTTAACAACCCCCCAAAAAGACTAAAATAGCCATGCATGCAAAAACTAAAGAAAGAAAACAAACCAGTTGAAGTAATAACAGGTTTGATGTTAGCATGTTTAGACAAGGCTTCCATGCACTCATCTTTCGTCATATTGAATATCATGCATTTTTCTATCAAGTGTTGCACCTGCATAAATCCACAACCTTCTATGTTAGTCGTTCATCATCAAAAGATTGACGAGCAGAAATAAAAAAAAAAAAAAATGTTACTCCCTTCATCCAAGATTAGATATCACGTCATCAGATTAAACTGTGTGATCTAAACTAGTAACGTGATAACTAATAAACCCCGAACATAAGATCGATCAAGGTAAGGAATTGTACTAACCATGTGGATGTAAGAAGCAGAGGAATCATCATCCATGATAATAATCTTTATTACTATTATTTGTTTGTAGAAAACAAGAATAAAAACAAGAGTAAGTAGAAACCAAAAGATTTTGAAAAGAAGGAAAGTTGGTAAGATACAATTTCCAAATACGAATAAATAGCAACATAAAATTACACGGAAAAACATAAAAATTGGTAATTTAAAGGTAGGTCCAAATGTCCCACGTGGGAGATGAACGTTAATTGGTGGAGAAAGGATTAGAGAGGATTTGTAGCTCATCAATTGTTTTAGCTTGTCCTCTAATGTAAAGCCATGCACATATTAACATTTCTACTTCACGTGATTAGTGGGTCCCTTAATTGCATTTTGTATGTAATTCTTGCCTACGTGGCATCTCCCTATAGTAGCTAGTGATCCTATTGGTTATGCACCTTAAGTTAACCAATAAAAAATTAACACATAGGATGTATTTTTTTTTTTTTTTTACTTACATATACCTCCTACCAAATAATGAAGAATATATATGTAATTTGATATTGTTATAATTGAATTAAACCCCGTTATAATTATAGAAATCACAAGGGTTTGTTATTACTACGTATGAAAATAAGTTCAATTAAGTCGCATTCAATAGGTATAGGCATTAGCAAAGGTGACACTAGCCAATAGGACTAGCATAGCCTAAGTTGAGCTAGCCCATAATTATTATTTCAATTGTAAAACATGCTAATGGTTCATGGATTGTTAATTGAAGTTATTATTAATATTTGACGCAACACAACAAGCTCACCCATTTGTGTCAATAATTTGCCTTTTACCTATGGACAATTCTCAAAGCCACGAGTACGTAAAACAATAATAATTGTGGAGTTGTATCGTGCAGCGGTCCCTTCTTTCGAAATGTTAATGCGACACAGACACACCACAATTAGTTACTTAATTTAGCCAGTTAGAAACTACTAACACATATATAGTACTGTATTAAATAATGAATTTTAAGCATGAAACTAATTTATCTTAATAAACAAAAAATGTTTAACTTCAATTAAAAATTCCGTTGAACTTCATATAGAAAGAATAAGATTTAAGTCTTTGTTTTCTTAAGATTATTTCCATATAACATACAAGTAATTTTTAGGGTCAGTGGGTCACTACACCATACTTTGATAATACTATTATTGATGAATATAATAATATTGAATATTTAAGCAATAATTCGACTAATTTCAAACTATCCCATATAGACCTATCTTGCTTATTGTTGAAAATCTGTATTATTATGAAAATATAATATTTTAAAACCAAACATTGAAAAAAAAAATAAATAAATAAACCATGACTGTGCTTTTTTTGAATTTCATGACTGTGCTTTTAAAAGTGCATCAATTTAACAATAATAAGCTATCATCGGTCATTCAGACCAAGAGAATCAAATATAATCATAGTAGCTAGTAGATTTACACTAGATATGCCTCAAACCTCAATAACTATGTGTTCATTATCTACGTGACACAGTAACATCTAGGGGGGAGCATAAGAGGGTACCTTGTTAAAATTTCTAAAATTAGAACCGAAATCAAAACTTGTTGCAACACGTTCTTCAAATTGGGAACCGGAACCTATTGAACAGGGTCCTGGAAATTGAGAATCGAAACCGGAACCGAAACCTACAGGTTTCGATTTCGATTCAGGATACATACCCTGTCTTGTAATATATTTAATAATTTTTTTTTTTTTTTGTAGATTTTCGTATAAAAACCTAGATAGTTACTAATTTATAATGTTTATAATTCGCAAATAAAACAAGCTAATATAATTGTTGAAAAATTCAATACATATATTTATAATTGTAATTGTACCCTACAGGTTCCGGTTCCAAAAAATTGAGAACTAAAACCTGCTACAACAGGTTCCCCATTTTGTTTCTCGGAACCGAATCCTCTTGTATAGGTGAATCGAAACTTACGGTTCCTAACAGGATCCGGTACCAGATCAAGGTACCCTAATTTTTTGCTCACCCCCAGTAACACGTAATGAAATCATTAGAGTAGATTGCTCTTTCAAGTTTCAAAGAATTGAAGTGCTTAATTAGCTTATTGGTTTTTACTTTATGGATTCCTGGACAATTTGTCAAGTGATTCTTCCTCTACTTTAGAGGGCAACAAAGCATTATTCACGTACATTGATAAAGGGCCTGGGTCACACCCGTAACAACTGTCCACTTTATACGACCAATGACCTTCCACCTCAAAACCATATGATAATAAGGGGAGTAGCCCCTTAGCCTTATAAAGTGGACACAACTTTCTTATTTCTTCAATGTGAGATACACATCCCAATACAAAACTCTCACTTATAGACTCAACCAATGTGGGATAACACACCACTCACATGTAGGTTTTCTCATGGGCTCAACATATATACATCACTTGGATTTATGTCGCTGCTCTATATATATAGTCATACGGGTTGGAATCGTTTCAATGTGTACGTTGTTTTCTGAATATCAAGTTTTTATAATTTATTCTTATAAGCCAAAAATTTGTGTTGGCATACATGCTAGTCAAATTGGGCACTTAAAAAAAAAGATGGAGTAGTAATAATACACCCATCGTTTCTTTTTATGTTTTTGTGTAATTTTGGAACAATTTATAACTTAATTTCTAATAATTTCCATTAGAAATAAAGAATATAGTATTAATGGCCTGGATTTTGCTTGATTCGTCTCATTGAATGCTTTAACAATACTCCCTTCGGTTTTTTTTATTTGCATCACTTTCTATTTTTTGGGGTTATTTTAAATGCATCACTTCTATTTTTGGTAACTTCATACTATAATAATAATTTATTCACCCACTCATAATATTATATTATTTTTCTATAATTTTGTGCAATCCAAAGTAATGCAAAACAAAAAATAAAATAAAAAAGCGGAGGGAGTATAAAATTTTATTACTGATAAATATTTATTATATTAAATGTTCAAAGATGTGCATGACAAACAAACATGCAATGTCAAAACAGAAACGTGAAACTTAGGAAATACGGAGTTTACAAGGCTTAAAGTTTTTTCATCTCTTAGAAGCTCTACACCGCAACATCAACATCAAGAGACTTTCATGATGTAGCAATATTTGTTGGCTTTGCCTACATAATGTGATAGGTTATACCAATTGCGTGATCATCTATTCAAGTAAGCTCTCGTCTTAGTCTGTGATTCATCAATAATTACGCCACCAATCAGCTTATATGTGTTGGAATGTGACTCGAGAATCAATCGAGGCTTGGCATATAAGCTAAGGGGAAGAATTGCTTGTGTTAAGCAAGGAAGCATTGGATGGGTCAACTTCAACTGGGCATATCTCTCAAACTACTTAGAGTTTTGAGGTGATTCAAGTTGGAGGTGAAAGCTTGTTTCAAGAGCTTTCCAATGATAGGTCATAAGCTTAATTCCGATAAGAAACGAGGAAGTTATAGCTGTTTTACTACGGGCTGTCTGTGCTGACGCGAACAGGGGAAGCACGTCCGTGCCATATTTGGCACGTCCGTGCCATATTTGGCACGTCCGTGCCTTCCTGGTACCCTGTCCCGATCTGTCGGGGGTATAAATACCCATTAAGGGTTATTTTGTTTATTATCCCCAAATTGAGTGAAACACAATTAGAGCTAGGGTTCTTGTTCTTGAAACCCTTGTGCTTTAGAGTGGAAATTAGTGAGAGATTACTCTTGTAAACACTAATTGAAATCAATACAAACATTCTCCTTGTTCTTGGGTGGGTTTTATAGTCTTCAAGTAATTGCTTGAAGGATTTTCCCACTTTCCAATTTCTTGTCTCTTTTACTATCAAATTTCCTTATTGTTCTTTGCTAATTACTTTAATTATCAACCATTTGCTCTAACAAATTGGTATCAGAGCTAGGTTAGATCCTTGGGTAAAATTAGGGCTTGTTCTTGGTTGATTGAAAATTGAAGGTATTTTGGCCATGGGAGGTTCAAAATTTGATATTGAGAAATTTGATAGGTCAATCAACTTTGGGTTATGGAAGTTGAAGATGAATGCCATTTTGGTTCAAAATGGCTTGGATGAGGCAATGCTTGGGATTAAGAAGAAGCCTTCGGCTATGTCGGAGGAGGAGTTCTTAAAGTTAGACAAGAAAGCTCTCTCCTTGATTCAATTGAGCGTTTCTAATGAGGTGTTGAGGGAGGTAGCGAAGGAAACAACGGCAGCGGGGTTATGGTTGAAGCTTGAGTCGCTTTACATGACAAAATCGGTAACCAATCGACTTTTGTTGAAGAGCAAACTACATGACCTCAAACTTGAAGAAGGTAAATCCTTGAAATCTCATCTTGATGAGTTTGATTCTATAGTTATGGACTTGCATAATATAGATGTTACTTTAGATGATGAAGATTTAGCTATACGTTTGTTGTGTTCATTGCCTCCCGATTATAAGCATTTTAGAGAGACGGTTTTGTATGGTAGAGATGAATTGTCACTTGAGGATGTTAGGAGTGCGTTGTTGCAAAGGGAGTTAATTGAAAATCAATTAACTAGAAATGATGACCTTGTTCATGGTGGTGAAGGTCTTGTTGCGAGAGGTAGACCAAAGGAGAGGAACAATTTCGGTGCTAAATCCGGTACTTCTAAGTCTAGATCAAAATCTAAGCTTAAGAATGTTGTTTGTCATGCTTGCCGTAAGAAAGGCCACATTCGGAAGTTTTGCCCGGAGAAGGGGAAAAAGGATAAAGGTAAGAGTGTTGCTAGCACATCTTACCATGACGATTCGGCGGCGGTGGCTCATAGTGATAGTGATGATTCAATTCTTCTTGCAGTTGAATCGAATTCAAGGTCCAATGACAAATGGATACTTGATTCGGGGTGTTCTCATCATATCACTCCCAATCGACATTGGTTCTCTACTTATGATAGTGTTCAAGGTGGAGTGGTATTAATGGGCAATAGTGCGGCTTGCAAGGTTGCCGGGATTGGGGCGGTTAGGATCAAGATGTTTGATGGAATGGTCCGCACTCTATCAAATGTGCGTCATGTTCCGGATATGACTAAGAACTTGATCTCATTGGGAACTTTGGATAGCAATGGTTGCCGGTGCACTCTTGAAAAGGGTGAGCTTAAGGTTGCTTTGGGGGCTCAAGTTGTGATGAAAGGCAAGAAGATTGGCTCACTCTATGAGTTAATCGGGTCGACGGTTGAGGGTTCGGCATCGGCGGTGTCTTCGTCAATGTCCGAGTCCGATAATACGAAGTTGTGGCATATGAGGCTTGGGCACATGAGTGAAAGAGGTTTGTCGGAATTGTCCAAGAGAGGTCTATTGGGAAATCAAGCTACGGGTTCTATGGAATTTTGTGAGCATTGTGTGTTCGGGAAACAAAGAAGGGTTAGCTTCAAGGCGGCCACACATAGAACCAAGGGTACACTTGATTATATTCACTCGGATTTATGGGGTCCTTCTAGAAAGCCATCCTTGGGTGGTCACCGCTATTTGCTCACCTTTATTGATGATTATTCACGGAAGGTGTGGGTTTTCTTCTTGAAAAGCAAAGATCAAGTCTTTGAGGAGTTCCAAGATTGGAAAACCTTGATTGAGAAGCAAACCGGAAGGCAAATAAAGAGGTTGCGAACGGATAATGGGCTCGAGTTTGTAGAGAAAGAATTCACCAAGTTTTGCAAGAAACTTGGCATTGCTCGTCATCGCACTTGTACCGGTAGACCACAACAAAATGGAGTGGCGGAAAGGATGAATAGGACTTTGCTTGAAAAGGCTCGATGTATGTTGTTCCAAGCGGGGCTAAGCAAGGGATTTTGGGCCGAAGCGGTGAAAATGGCGGCTCATGTGGCAAACCGATCACCACACACCGCTCTTGGGTTGAAGACGGCGGAGGAGATGTGGTCGGGTTCACCGGGAGATTATTCCGGATTGAGAGTTTTCGGTTGCCCGGCTTATGCATATGTGAATGACGGGAAGTTGGAGCCTAGAGCAAAGAAGTGTATCTTCTTAGGATACACGGATGGGGTCAAGGGTTATAGACTTTAGGACCCTAGCACATCAAGAATCATCACTAGCCGAGATGTTACCTTTAATGAGTCTGTATTTCTTCAAAAGGGTGATACTTCTTCTTTTGAGCTTGCCGAGAAGGAGGTGGAGAATGATGACGGTGTTGATACTCATGAGAAGGTTGATGAAGTTCTTGATGATGATGTTGGTGTAGAGACACCACAAAAAGGTGGAGATGTTCCTTCCACTTCCTCCCCTAGGAAGGCCACCACACCTAGGAAGGAACAATCTTCCCACCAAGTGCAAAAATCAAGCCTAGCACATGGACGGGCTAAGAGGCCTATAAAGCCTCCGGTCCGGTTCGGATTTGAGGAGATGGCGGCCTATGCATTGAATGTTGCTAGTGATGTAGTCGATCTTGAGCCATCTTCATATACCGAAGCAATGGAGTGTGTTGACTCTAAAAGATGGCAATTGGCCATGGAAGAAGAGATGGAATCTCTTCACAAGAATCAAACATGGAAGCTTGTAGAGAAACCACGGGGCAAGAAAATTGTTGATTGCAAATGGGTCTACAAGTACAAAGAGGGAATCCCGGGAATTGAGGAGCCAAGGTGCAAAGCAAGTGTTGTAGCATGTGGTTTTAGCCAAGTCCCAGGAATCGACTACAATGAAATTTTCTCACCGGTGGTAAGGCACACTTCTATACGTTCACTACTTGCTCTTGTTGCCATGCATGATTTGGAGTTGGAGCAATTAGATGTGAAAACTGCATTCTTGCATGGAGAGCTTGAGGAGGAAATCTACATGCGGCAACCGGATGGTTTTGTTGTTGAGGGTAAGGAGGAGCATGTATGCTTGTTAAAGAAATCCTTGTATGGTTTGAAACAATCACCTCGGCAATGGTACAAACGGTTTGACCAATGTATGTTGGGGCATGGTTTCTCCCGAAGTGACTATGATAGTTGTGTATACTTGAAGAAGGTGAGTGATGGCTCTTTGTTGTATCTTTTGCTATATGTTGATGATATGCTTGTAGCGGCAAAAGACATGTTTGAGGTCAAGAAGGTGAAGGAAATGTTGAAGGGGGAATTTGAAATGAAGGATTTGGGCCCGGCAAAGAAAATTCTCGGCATGGAGATCATAAGAAATCGTGAGAGACGGAGTTTGTACTTATCCCAACAAAAGTACATTGAAAAGGTCTTGGAGAGATTTCATATGATGGATGCTAAGCCCGTTTCCGTTCCTTTAGCATCTCATTTCAAATTGTCATCCTTGGATTCTCCAAATTCCAAGGAGGACAAGGAGTTCATGTCATCCATTCCTTATGCCAATGCGGTTGGGAGTATTATGTATGCAATGGTTTGTACTCGACCGGACATTGCTCAAGCCGTAAGCGTGGTAAGTAGGTACATGGCAAATCCCGGAAAGGCACATTGGCAAGCCGTCAAGTGGATTCTTCGGTATTTGCAGGGTACTTCTAGCACTTGTATTGAGTATGGGCGGAATGGAGATGACTTGATTGGTTATGTGGATTCCGATTATGGTGGTGACCTTAATGATCGGAAGTCCACTTCGGGGTATGTGTTTTGCCTCGGTGGTTCGGCTATTAGTTGGAGGTCGGCATTGCAAGAAGTGACCGCCTTGTCAACAACGGAAGCCGAATACATGGCTTTAACGGAGGGGTTTAAAGAAGCCCAATGGCTTGGTGGCTTTGTTGGAGAGTTGAGGTCGGAGAGATGTGTTCCTATGATGTATAGTGATAGCCAAAGCGCTATACACTTGGCTAGAAATCAAAATTCTTTTCATAGGAGGACAAAACACATCGATGTAAAGTATCACTATATTCGAGATACTATTGCTAGTGGCAAGGTTGCACTAGGGAAGGTGCATACTTCAGAGAATCCGGCGGATATGTTAACTAAGCCTTTGCCGGTTGCAAAGTTTGAGCATTGCTCAAACTTGGTTGGTTGTTATTAGCTATGTTGTTTTTTGACACCCTTGTAAGGGAGGTTACACCTTTTGTAGGTGGTTTCATCTTTGTTGAAGATGTTGGTTACATCCGTTGTTTTTGGATGGTTTTTTTTTGTGAATACTTGACATGATTGATTATCTTGTCAAGGTGGAGAATTGTTGGAATGTGACTCGAGAATCAATCGAGGCTTGGCATATAAGCTAAGGGGAAGAATTGCTTGTGTTAAGCAAGGAAGCATTGGATGGGTCAACTTCAAATGGGAATATCTCTCAAACTACTTAGAGTTTTGAGGTGATTCAAGTTGGAGGTGAAAGCTTGTTTCAAGAGCTTTCCAATGATAGGTCATAAGCTTAATTCCGATAAGAAACGAGGAAGTTATAGCTGTTTTACTACGGGCTGTCTGTGCTGACGCGAACAGGGGAAGCACGTCCGTGCCATATTTGGCACGTCCGTGCCTTCCTGGTACCCTGTCCCGATCTGTCGGGGGTATAAATACCCATTAAGGGTTATTTTGTTTATTATCCCCAAATTGAGTGAAACACAATTAGAGCTAGGGTTCTTGTTCTTGAAACCCTTGTGCTTTAGAGTGGAAATTAGTGAGAGATTACTCTTGTAAACACTAATTGAAATCAATACAAACATTCTCCTTGTTCTTGGGTGGGTTTTATAGTCTTCAAGTAATTGCTTGAAGGATTTTCCCACCTTCCAATTTCTTGTCTCTTTTACTATCAAATTTCCTTATTGTTCTTTGCTAATTACTTTAATTATCAACCATTTGCTCTAACAATATGAATGTTAGTCTTTTAGATAATAAAATCTTATCATTTTATACCCAAATTGATGCTAGGTCAATTAATAGATTTCCAAGTCTTAATGTGTCACGCATGAAAATTTTGGGAGAAAATCATGTCCCATAATTTGTGTCCCACAGGTGTTCCACTAAATATTATTGGTTCTTAAAATATTTATTTGCCTTTTAAAATTTGAGAAGTGAGACCTTGTAATTATTACAACCAATGATATTAAGTAAAACACAAATGGAACATGAAAAATGGGACAGAGGATTTAAACCCGAAAATTTTGCCATCATTGGAGAGATGGCAAAAATTTGAATTTTGTAAAATAGTTGAACCATGTGTCATTAATTCATTATATACTTTTAAGTTGTTGTACATAATAAAAAAAAAATAATAATAAAAAAAAAAGATAGAGGAATAATAAAATGAGTTCGAGGAACTACTCTCATAATAAATTGGTTTTGAGTTAGAATTTCAATTGAACTTGTAAGGTAATCAAACAGCTATTTTTATGGGCTAAAATTTATCTCATATTATATGTCTAGCCCCAAAGAGAATTATTATTGACTAATTCCAAATTAACTTTCAATTGTAAACACACTTACATGTGGGGAGAATGTAGAGCATCTTGTTAATTTGTTATGCACTTGTAAATTGTTTAGACATGTACCACTTGTAACAAAATATTTAATTGGCAATTTTTATTTTTGTGAGTTGATAAGCATGGGCTCTTTATCATAGTCATTCTTATTTATTGATGATTTCAAATCAAATATATATTACTGAAAAAAACAAATTATTGGTGATCCAATTATAGAATCAACTAATCAACTGCAACAAAAATGTACTCCCACCATTCCTTGGTAAACAGGGGTGGAGCCAAGGGGGGCCGTCCTAGGTACATAGGGGCGGAGCCACGGGTGGCTAGTGGAGGCCCGCCCCCCGTGGCCCAACTGGCGATATATGCTATATGTGGTCTTGCCCTAGGAGTTTTTAATAAGTTGCAAATATTTCTCTTAAATATAGTGATGTCAATGACAGCTCAGTTGGTAGTATAAGTATTATATGGTAAGAGGGGTCTCAAGTTTGATTCCCATTCGTAGCGTTTTTATTTCTCCCTTCATTTTTTGGGTTTTAAATTTTTTTTTTGGGTTAACTTTACCGAGTCTTGGCCTCCTTAGATTTTTATTTCTGGCTTTGCCCTTGTTTGTAAACAATACTTGGCATTGTGTAGGTTTTGTTTTTTTATTTTTTATTTTGTTTAATTTTAATTTTTTGACAAAAGTGTCCAGTTTTAATTTACAACTAGCTTAACGCCCATGTCATACAAAAATAAGTAAATTTAAATTTTTTTAAAAATAATTTTATCTAACAAATAAAATTTGATAAAACACTTTGTGATAATATTAAACCACTAAAACCAGATAAATAAAACTGAAGTAAATTAAATTGTATTTTTAATTAAATTAGAATCTTTCCAAAAAAATATTATTGATTTTGATGAAATAAATAATTTTTTAATATCTCGTTCACAAAGTATTGAGTGAGCATGCCTCGCCGAACCATTGGTGAGATGCGCGCACATTTTTAAAGCCGAATGATATCATCTATATACTGATTGATATGATCAATTTCCTGGATGATATAATCATTAATTGTCTACACATGACTACATGATATAAGTAATTGTAAGGGCCGCGCTTGATGATTGGTATCTTTAATATTACGTTAGTATTTCATTATATTCTTGTTTTAGCTAGATGATATCATTCTGGATGAGTAGCTGTGGAATGATATTGTTTAGTATATTTTCTATAGGCTCAGTGATATAATTCGTTTCTAGGATGATATGATTAATAGGCTAGATGATATGATTTATTGCCTTGATGATATGATAAATTATATGATGACATCAGATTTTACAAGTTTGTTGAAATTTTTAATTTTTTTATATTCTTGTTTTGAATGGATGATGTCATTCATTGCCTAGATGATATGATTAACTGTATGGATAATATTATGGGAGACTCAGCCCATTCAAATCAACTTAGAACGAGCACCTACAACTAAAAAGAATAGAATGTCGACCACAGGGTAATATGATCTTACGATGGCGAGTGACGAGTAAAGTCATTCAATTTTATCAACATGGCTACAAGTGGACTAAGTTTATGTGTTTAAACTGACTACGACCAAAGTCGTGGCTACTTCAATAAAAAATGGGTGATCCCCTATTCAAACCGAAAAAGTAGCTTACATCACTTACGAAGAAGTAGTTAAAGCTGGGAACTAGGAGAGTTTGCTTTTGTTTTCTCTTTCTAAGAGCGGTCTGATCAAATAAAGGATCTGACCCCTCCTCGTGTTCAAACTAGTAATTAATGGTCGGCTTAATTGGTATCCTTTCGGTATGCCTTGCGAACACTTTCTTTTTTAGTCTTTCATCTTCTCTAGAGAAGCAAAACTCGAACGGATAGAGCGGAATATGGTCCAACTACATAACTTTTTCTTTTTCATTACTTCCATGGTCGTGCCTTGTGGCACAGCAGCACCCGTACTATTGAAATGGTTCATCAGTAGAGATGTTCCCGCAGGTGCCCCTTTTTCCAATGGTACTTTAATTCCTATTCTTATTCCTTCATTCCTCCTTTTGTTTTATCTACATCCCAGGAAATTCATACGCTCTATGGATGAAGTAAAAAGTGGAGCCTTGGTCAGAGCAAGTTGCCCTATTTTATTACCAGACATAATTGGGAGAAGCTCATTCAAAACTAGAGCTAGAAACGCCTTATTTCTTTTCGTTCCCATTCTTCATTTTCTTCGTCTCGAAATCAAGGGGGACTTACCCTATTTAGAATCTTTTTGCGGTGTGCTCCGTTTACTATTCTTTCGTACTTTCTTCTCTTTATCACGTGAAAGGTCAGCGAACCGTGAGCGGGCGCGGAGAAGAAAAGGCCAAACACTTCGGCCTACGGGATTGAGCAACAACGAAATGAAAACAAAAAGTGCCCATGCCTGTAGCTTTCCCCATCCTCCCTTCGTTAGGTGGTGCTTGCATGGGGAGTGTGCTATCTAAAATAGGGCTTGAATCCCCCGCCTTATTACTAACTGTAGACACCCATTTGTGTCTCCCCAAAACCAAACCCAGTGATGAATACCTATCACGTCGAACCATAATCGAATGAGGTAAAAGTGTGAAAAGTCAAGTGTTGCGGTTAGTTTTTATTAAAATCCTTCTTTCTATTTTCGAAAACCCACTCTATTTTATAAAAACGTCCATTTCAGTTTATTTTGGTCCATGATTAAGGTCCAATAATAGTGTAGTTGGATGGGGCTTGAAAAGACCTTTCCAACGATATATTATAAGCCCAATTCCGATGAATATTGAGGAAGTTATGGCCAAAATACTAAACTGGACCCGGAGTTCTATTTTAATGCGGCCCAATGATCTAGAGGAGGGCCCAATGTTAATTATTATTCCTAAAGCTATTAGGATTAATTATAGTTTTCTAGAAGTTTCTAGAAAGTTCTTCTTAGTTCTAATATTGATAGGATTAATAGTTAATTATCTTTAAAGGTTTTTTATTTGGAATAAAATATTCTTTTGTTATCCTAAAAAACGTATTTCATCTTTTGTACGGATTCCGTAGATCAAGTTGATTAAAGATCGGATTCTGTATAAAGATAAAAACGCGCTTATACAGGCTGTCGCCAGACGACAAGTCTGTCGCCACGCGACAGACTCTGTCGCCGCGCGACAAACCCTGTCGCCTCGCGACAGAGTCCAGTCTTGGCGACAGCGTGGAGTTTTATTCCTTATCAAATTCCGTGTTTTTCCGGATTATTTTCATTATAAATAGTGTCCGGATCTCTCATCAATCATCAACAACAATTAATTCTGATTCTCTCTTTTCTCTCTTGAGCACTATATTCTTTCTTTCTCCCTCTTTTTCTAAACTAGCCTTTTTACATAAAATATTCCGCATTCACAAGATCTTGAATCTCTTAGCCAATTTCGAAGTTGTCTTCGCCCTAGACGTGAAAGGTTTGATATTTTCTGAGGGTTTGGTCCAAAACTAGTCTAAACTTTATTTAACTTGATTTTAATTTAATTCTTTAATTGTTCTTTATTGTTTTCATTGAAGTTTACTAACTTGTGTATTTTGTTATTAGAAAGAGGTACGAGGCTTCAAAGTAAGTAGATTAGCTTACTCCCTATTTCTTTCACAATGTAGATAGCATGTTTATTAATGTTTAATTCCTAGTATCATGTTAGGATTATTTTATGCTTTCTAATATCATGTTAGTACCATGTTAGGTTTAAAGCTTCGATCTTTATTGCTTAGTGACATGCTAGGATTTGTTATCAATCTTGTTAGTATCATGTCTAGGATCTTGCTATCATTATTAAGCTTTATTGTGCCTCATCATGCTATTATCCTCGTTATTGTTATTTATTATGTTGCTTGATATATATTATTGTTATTGCTTGATCACGCCTTTTATGCAGGTTTAAAGGGAATTTGTACTTGAAATCACGCTTAATAAGATAATTAATAATTTGGTTTAGGCTAATGTGATTTTAACTCAAGTGATCGCCAATAATAGTTTATTTGTGCATTAATTTCGACCAACATAGATAAACAGGGTAGGTTTAATATAATGTATGTATGTTATTCGAAAAGCGCGCATGAATACGAGCAGAACAAAGTAGAGGCCTATTTTATAGGGCGGGTCCTTTCTTTTGTAGATTGGATTCGTACCCTCATCCCCGGACCCTGTTTGGTTCAAGACCTTATGGAGTAGTTGACGGTCCTTTGGATTGTCTTTTGGGTACAAGTTCCTTAAAACTTGTTGGCGACTCTTTTTGCTCTTTGTCTTTCCCTTTGGAACGCCACCGTACTTTAGTGTATGATCACAGTGGGGTTCAAGTTTGGGGTTATCATAATGCTTGAAATATTCCCTACACTAACAAGCTGACAATTGATGGCTGTTGGTCGCGACTGCTACCAAAAAGTGAACATGAAGATCAGATAATATTTCACATGGGGGAGTGTGCATCTTCATGTTGGGTGTTCTTCTGTCTTGCAACCCAGTGGCTTATATGAGACTTGTGGCCCACGCCTCCTATTTGTTCAAGGCGGGCGGCGTGAACTCTGATTTGATCTGGGTATTCAATCTCACCGCTGAGGTGCTCAGTTGAATCCTTAACCTTGATATAAAGATGGATTATTCAATAATTCATGCATAAGGGTACAAAACTTTGGATGAACTAATGCGAATGGGTGTAAGCTTCGCTGTTCGAAAACACCCAATACTAAGGCATGATGATATAATTCCTTGCCTTGATGATATGATTAATTAGCTGGACAATATGGTTCATTGTCTCAGGATAATATTAGTAATTTTGGAATTATATTATTTTGATATAATTTATTTATATTTATCTGTTTAGTCTAGAAGTTCTCGAGTAAAACACAAAGAAAGCTGAGACAAAATGAATGATAGATTCCCACTTTGATAATTACCAAAGCTTAGCGTCGTTTATTGTTTGGAGTAGTTTTGTACTACTTGTTTGAGAAGCCGTAAGTGGGTTATAGGTTTCTTATCTTTTGGTTCCCGTTATTCTTTGACGGTTCATTGTTATTGGAATGTTTTACATGTTATAATATTCAAGGTTTATGCTTTTGAATTGAGTTGTTGAGAATGTCATTAATTTGGAGGTTACGCTCATAGTCAGTTATTAATGCATAGTCGTTGCCTCCTTGATTTTGGTCAATGGCAACATGCTACTCCTTTTTTATTTTTATTTTTTTTAAAGCTGGTCGTTTCCCTTTGTAAACATGTTGGTTGTTTCCTTCTTCTCTACACACATATATTCATACAAAGTCTCATGACTTCTCTCTCTAGCTTTCTTGTTTTCTTTCAAGGGTCATCAAGGATTCACCTCCTTGCTTAGGCAAGGTGGCCTTGGGAATCCTTGTTAGGAAGCATTAAGCTTTATTTCTCAAATTGTTTTTATTTTACAGGTATTCAGTCCTCGAGGTCCTTCTCTTTGTTTTGTCCTTTTCTTTCTTGTCTTTCTTTCTTTTTTATTTTCTTTTGTTTGATCATGGAGTCTTCTTCTAAGGAATTTACTCCTGATCATTGTGATACTACGATGATAGATTCTAGTACTATTATCATCCATGATGAGGATATTGCTATTATTTCAAATGAGGATACTGCTAATGCTATCCAGGATACTGCTAATGCTATCCGTGATACTTCTACTATCTGTGTTGAAAATTCTGTTGTTTCATCTACTTCAGTTGACACTAATGCTGAGGATACAGTTGTGTCCAAGTCACCACCAGTCTTAGTTGGTCCTAACTCCATTAAGGATGTTGCCATGGGGGGAATGAATGACCAAGCTATAACTCATAAACAATCTTTTAGAGAAGCAGTCCAACACTCTTCTCAATGGTTCTCGGAAGCTAGGAAAATTTGTGTTTCCTCTATGGAATGGGATGATGATAATGATATCATTTCTCCACCTGATACATCTAAAGCAGTTGCTTTTGGAAAACAAACTCTTGATAAACTAAGGCAGCCTTGGAAGCTTACATTGATGGGAAAATGTCTTGGCGTTTCAGTTCGGCCATCCTTTATAACTCAACGTGTTAGGGCTATGTGGAGGCCTAAAGGATCTCTAGAAGTTATTGATTTAAGAAAGGATGTTTATCTTTTTCGATTTTCAATTCAAGATGATTATGAAAGAGCCCTTCTTGGAGGACCTTGGTTTATTCTGGATCATTACATAATGATTTCTAAATGGAAACCTAACTTTCGACCATCTATGAACCCCTTTGATCGTATGACGGTTTGGATTCGATTTCCGGAACTTTCGGTTGAATATTATGACAAAGATGCTCTTTTTGACATTGCTTCTCTAGCAGGGAGTCCTCTCCGGGTGGATTATGCCACTGATCATCTCACCAGAGCAAGGTATCCTAGAGTTTGTTTGGATATTGATCTTACCTTACCTCTAGTCTCAAAAGTTTGGGTAGGTAATAGTTGGCAAAATATTGAATATGAAAATATTCAATGTCTTTGCTTCTCATGTGGTAAAATAGGTCATACTAAAGATCGTTGTTTTCTAGCTATTGTCCAAAGTGAGAAATTACCTTCCCCTCCCACTACCTCAAAAGAGGAGTTAACTTTGTCAAACAATCCCACTACCTCAAATATGTCAAATAATCCCACTATCTCAAAAATGGCAATTCCTCCTACCCCCCCTAATTCAAGGGTCTTAGCTCCCCACTCCATCTCAACTGCTGACTATGGTCCATGGACCATGGTTTCTAACAAAAGAAAAAATAACCAAGTCAAAAATTCTAGGAAAAATCCATCCAAATCTACCTCTAAAAATCAACAAAGCCCAAGCCCAAAACCGAAAAACCAAACACAGCCCAAAATCAATTCGGTTTTACCATCAAAAAAATAAAGCTCCAGTTTTGGATGTTTCATCTTCTTCTCCTCAAATTTCTAACAGCTTTGCCTTGTTGGATTCATCCCAAGACACCACTACCATTGAAAATAATATTAAAAAATCAGAAAACAATGATAAGCAAGACCTTGAAAAAACAAAACCAAATCCCACAAATCTTTCATCTTCTACTCCACACGCTTCCTCCTCTTCCTCCATTAGCTTACCCTCAGTTAACTTCGTACACCTGGCAGCCATGGAGTCGACCCCTTCAATGGCAATTGAAGCTTCTACTTCTAATTCCATCCCTTTAAATCTCCTTTCTCAGCTTTCAAACTCACAGAATAACAAAACCAAAGAAACCCTAACACTGAATACTACTTTCAATGGAGAAAAACAAGGAAAAACTTACCCCAATTCGCCCTCCCCGACGTTCGGAACGGAGCTACCGTCGGACGTCGATGCCCCCACCACCGAATCGAACACCGACTCCACCCCCCTCTCTCTCTCTCTCGACCATCTGAATTTTCTTCAGGGAACCCCAATTTCTCAAGCACAACCTCTATCGATGCACCACCCCTTCACTCCATTTCCGACACCTCCTCCACCGTATCCCCTGTTCCTTTTCAACCCTTCCCCCACTCCGACAATGACCCCGTCTCAAATCAGATCTCTAGTCTCAACTCCACCGCTCTCATCACCACTCCTATGGTCGTCGATAGAGACGCCTCCTACCCCGGAGAAAATTGCAATGATGTACAATACTCTCCTCCAAATAACCCAGCTGATGTCGAATCAATTTCCCCAACCATCAACTCCGACTCCACAACCCTCAATCCCTCAGCCTACTCTTCGACCTTGGCACCAACAACAAGTCTAGTGGCCGAGTTACCGCCACCAAGACCTGGTTCCTCCTCCTCGAAATCCGCAAATCATCCATCTCTCGTCGGGAAACAGCGAGCACGACCTCGAAAGTCCTGAACACCATATGAAAATCTTCACCATCAAAAAAGAAGTGGTGGGATTGCAAGTCGAGCTGAACTTTTGGGAAACAACGAACACTATCAGGGAAGTGAATTCCATGGTAGTTCCTCTGAAGATGCACGATGTTGTATTGATGAATCGGGAAGAGTCTTGGAAGGAATGGGACAAACTTGATCCTCTCTTCTCTATGGGAAACCCGGTACCTTCTTATCCAAATCTTAATATGAAAATTGTTCTCTAGAATGTGAGGGGGGCAACTAGGAATGATTTTATTCCGCATGCATGGGAGGTTATTGCCGCTCATAATCCTAGCATCTTTATTATTTTAGAAACTAAAAGTGATGGTACTCGTGCTAATCAAGTTTCTAAATTACTTGGCTTTGATGATTTTAAATTTATAAATCCTAATGGCCTTAGAGGGGAATTTGGTTGATGTTTAAGAATTCGATTGAACTTGTTGATTATCAGGAGGGTATTTCTAGAAATTATTTTCATGCCCTTTTCAAATTCTCTCCGGATAGTAAGGAGGTTCTTTTAACTGCCGTGCATGCTCCCTCCTCTCCCTCTGAAAGACACAGGCTATGGAATGAACTTCGAAATAATCTTCCTCCTGATGATACCCCTTGGCTCTTTCTTGGGGATTTAAATGAGGTCACTAATCAATCCGAAAAATTGGGAGGGCTGAGATTTAGGCAATCTCAGTGTTCTGATCTTAATCGATTAGCCGACGCCACTTGTATGGTGGATTTAGGCTTTTCTGGGAATCCCTTCACTTGGCATAATGCAAGGGAGGGTTTGGATCTAATACAAGAAAGATTGGACAGAGCTTTGGGAAATCCGAGTTGGTTGAATACCTATCCAAACACTCAGGTAATCCACTTTGCTCAAACTCATTCAGATCATTGCCCTATTATTATTTCTTTATTTAATAAATGCAAAGGTGGCCCCTTTCCTTTTAGATGTAAAGCAGCTTGGTTGGAACATCCTGACTTTAGTTCCTTTTTTGTTCATAATTGGAATATTCACCAATTTGATTTCCTTAAAGGAAGAGATGAATTTTTAACTAACATTAAAAGTTGGAATCATAACATTTTTGGCAATATTACTAATCAGAAAAAAGGTTAGTTGCTAGGATAAATGGTATCCAAATTGCTTTATCTAGAAACTATTCGAATTTTCTTGTTTCTTTGGAAAAAGACTTGCTTTTTGAGCTCAATCATATTTATAAAATTGAAAGAATCATTTGGGCTCAAAAAGCAGGCCTTGATTGGAGAAAAAATGCTGATTGTAACACTAAATATTTCCACCTTTTGGCTAATATAAAAAAAACCAGAAGCAAAGTCTTACCTTTACAAGATTCTAGTGGAAACTGGATTTCTGATGTGTCTCTAATTCGACAGATGGCCAGGGATTATTTCATTAATGTTTTCTAAAGTGTGCCTATTAACCATTCTCTCTTAAACAACTATGTTTTTCCTAAAAATATTGATCAGTCCTCTTTTATTGGTTTTGATTTGCCTCCTACTTTGGAGGAGATTAAAAATGTTCTTTTCCAAATGGATCCTATTAAGTCCCTGGGACCGGATGGTTTACAACCTATCTTTTTTCAAAAAAATTGGAATTCTGTAAAGTATTTTATTACTTCTTTTGTTAGTGACTGTTTTACTAAAGGATGTATTCCTCAAGCCATTAATGACTCTTATATTTCTTTAATTCCTAAATGCGACCATCCTACCTCTATGAAAGATTTTAGACCTATAGGGCTTTGTAACACTATCTATAAGATCATCACTAAATGTATCTCAAATCGTTTAAAACCTATTATGGATAGTTTGATTATCCCTTTTCAATCTACTTTTATTCCTAATAGAACTATTGAGGAAAATATTATTATTATTAAGGAAGTTGCTCATCACTTTAATAAGGCTTCCAAGAAAGCTAACTTAATGGCCCTAAAAATTGATCTTTCGAAAGCTTTTGATAGTTTGGAATGGAGTTTCATTAAGGATACTCTATGTGGATTAAATCTCCCTTCTAATTTCGTTAATCTTATTTTAGGTTGTATTTGCACTCCTTCCATCTCCCTCCTTTGGAATGGTGAGATTACGGAGTCTTTCTCTCCTTCTAGAGGAATTCGCCAAGGAGATCCCCTCTCCCCCTATATTTTTGTTCTTTGTCTTGCTCGTCTTTCTTGCCTGATTCAAGCTAAAGTTAGTGATTCTTGGTTGCCTTTAAAAATTTCTAATAATGTTAGTATTTCTCACCTTTTTTATGCCGATGATGTTTTTCTTTTCGGTAGAGCGTCTTCTTCTAATATAAGTGTCATGATGGAAGTTCTTAATCATTTTAAATGCATTTCTGGATTAGCTATTAATATTCAGAAGTCTTCTGCTGTCTTTCCTAGGAAAATGGACTATAATGTCAGGAAATCAATTTGTGATATATGTAATATTACCAACACTACCAACTTTGGAAAGTATTTAGGCATCATAATTAGTCACAAACGGCTAAGTCATTTTGACCATTTTCCCCTTCTAAATAAGACTTGTGCTAGGATTAAAGGTTGGCAAGCTAAACTCTTGAATATGGCCGGTAGGTTCACTTTAATTAAATCAGTCCTTAATTCCTACCCTGTTTATCTTATGCAAACCAATATTCTTCCTATTAGTGTGCTGAGTCAACTTCAGAAAAGTTGTAAACAATTCTTATGGAATCGTGTCAATAAATCTAGGTATATTTCGAGAACAAATTGGAGTGTTGTTTGTGATCCTATGGCCAAAGGAGGTCTCGGGTTAAGAGACTTAAGGAGATGGAATCTTTCTTTTATGGCTAAGTTAGGTTGGAAAAATTTGACTCAACCATCTAAATTATGGGTTCAAATTTTATCTGCTAAATATTTGAAATATAGTAACCTTATGGATTACATTGGTAAACCTACTGATTCCATCATTTGGAAAGATATCTTAACTGGCAGGGATATTCTAAAGGCTGGGATTATTACTCATATCGGAGATGGGAAAGACACCTCCCTTTGGTTCCACCATTGGATTGGTGATTGCCCTCTCTACAAACTTCCAAATATTAACATCCCCAACTCTAGAGGTCACTGGCGTGTCTTTAATATTATTAGGATAATACTTGGTACCTTAATGATGTTATACACATCATCCCTTCATCCATATGTTCTTTAATTCTTGCCTACCCCCTTCCCAAGTTTGTTCAAATTTCTGATAGATTGAAATGGACCCTTGATAAGTCTGGAAAATTTTCAATAAAATCTACTTACAATTCCACTTATCCCCCTATTTATAGTATACCTTCCTTTCTCTCTACTTTTTCTTGGAAAAGCATGTGGAAAATCAAGGTGCCTTACAAATATAAGATGCTAACTTGGAACTTGATAAGGGATATTCTTCCCTCTGGTAGTATCCTAAAAAATAAAATTAACTATTTTGATCCTATCTGTATTCGATGTGAGGCTCCCTTAGAAGATTCGATACACATTTTCAGAGATTGCCCTAACTCCTCAGCTTTTTGGTCTCTAATTTTTAATAAATTACCTTCTCTTCCTTTTGATCTCAACAAGTTTTATAATACTAATCTTTATGATTGGCTTGTTTTTTCAAATGATTCTCAATGGAAAACTATCTTTGTTGTGGCTATTTGGCACCTTTGGAAAACAAGAAATATGGCCATTTTCGAGAAAAAAATGTTGTTTATTCAATCAACTTTTAACAATTTTCTGGTTGATTATATGTTTACTCTCAAATTAAAGGATGGATAGGTGGATATTCCTAGTTCTTCTTCTGGTTCAACTTCAACCAAAGCTAGCAGAACCTGGGCTCCCCCCCCCCCAGACAGGTCATTACAAGCTAAATACTGATGGATCTTGGGTGGGTCTGGAGAATGCTGGTGGAGGTGCTGTTTTGAGGTGTGCTAAGGGCATTTGGCAGGAAGGATTCTCTATCAACTTCAATGCCATGTCTGCTACAGCTTCAGAACTTCTTGCTATTAGGGAAGGTCTTCTTATGGCATGGAAGAGAAAAATTAGGCATCTTGATGTTGAAACTGATGCTGACACCCTATCTAAAATGCTGAAAAATCCAGAAGCTTTTAAAGATCATGACCTTGGTAATATTATTAGAGATGTTGCCTCTCTTCTCTCTCATGACTAGGATGTGGTTATCTTTCATGCTGGAAGGTCTGTCAATCAGATTGCAGATTCTCTAGCTCATATTGGCAGAACCAGGGTGAAGAAAGGGGAGAAAGAAACTTATTTCTACCCTTCTGCTGACATTTTCGAACAATATGCTGCTGAAATCCCAGATTATCAAGCCCAGAACTAGTTCCTATCATGCTTCAGCTACCTCCTGTTTATCTTAAGCGCTTCAATGTGTCATGCAGGGTTCTTTTGGTTAACTACAAAAACTATATTTAGCTCTATTTCTAGTACTACTTTCTATGTAACTAATATTCAGGTTTTGAGTTGGCTTACTACTATTTGCCTCTCTAACCTGCTTTTGTTAAACTTGGCGATGGCCGTTATGATATAATATAATGAATGCTCCCTTTTGTGTAAAAAAAATACACACATATATTCATGCTTCCTTGACTTCAATAAGATACATACAAAATATCAAAAATATATTCTCTTATTCTCTCTAATAATACTCCTTCGATTTTGGGCAAGTATATCTTATTTAGGGCACAACTTACTCATTATTCATCGGAATTAGGCTTATAATATATCGTTGGAAAGCTCTTTTCAAGCCCCATCTAAGTACACTATTATAGGACCCATTTCATTGACCAAAATAAACTGAACTAGACATTTTTCATAAATAGGGTGTGAAAAGAAATATTTTTATGACCCAAAATGATTTTTATATACGACCCAATGATCATGTGAAGTGCCCATTAATTATTATTCCCAAAGTCGGACTTTAATCTTCTAGAATAATCTAGAAGGTTCTTTTAAATTCTAGTGGAATTGTGATTAATAATTATACTTTTATTTTGTTTAGAAAAGATAATGAATAAAACAAGTGTTTTAATGATAAAACTGACTTTAACTGTGATAATTACGGAGTCTAATTACCTATTTATATTGGGAAAAGGACTCTGTATGGCATTTTATCATAACAGAGACATCACGCTGCGACAAGCCTATCACGTCGCGATAGCCGCTCTGTCGCATCGCGATTGGAGCAGTTTTACTCTGAATCGATGTCAGACTCTATTCTATCGTTTTCGGACAATTTTCTCTATAAATAGGAGCGTCATTCCCCGTTTTCAATTCACCAACAACTCTCATCTCTCTTCTCTCTCTTAAGCGAAGCTTATTCTTTGTCTTTCATGCTTTCTAGCCTAACCTTTTTCAAAACACAATGCCGCATTCACGAGTTTTAGACACACCTAGCCAAGTTCGACGTTGCTTTCGTCCTCGACGTGAAAGAAAGAGATACGAGGCATCAAAGTACGTAACTAGATTACTTCTTAATTATTGTTTTAATATAGAAAGCATGCTTAGATTTTATTAATTCCTAGTATCATGTTAAAATGCTTTTATTGCTTTGTAGTATCATGTTTAGGTTGCTTCCTACTCTTTCTATCATGATAGTATCATGTTAGGGCTAAAGCTTTGATCTTTATTATTAGTGACATGCTAGGATTTGTTATTAGTCTCATTAGTATCATGCAAAGGATCTTGCTAATAATATTAATATGCTTTATTATTATTATTATGATGATGATTGTTGTGTCAATATATTATATGTTGCTTGATACATTATTGTCATTGCTTGATCACGCCTTTTCTGCAGGTTTAAAGGGAATTTATACTTAAATTCACGCCTAATAAGATACCTAATAATGTGATTTAGGCTAATATGATTTTAATTCAAGTGATCGCTGATAATAGATTTATTTGTGCATTAAATCAACCAACATAGATTAAACAGGTTTAGGGTTAACCTAATGATTGTATGTCAGTTAGAAAGCGCACATGAACATGAGAAGATTAAAGTAGAGGCCTATTTTTAGGGCGAGTTCAATCTCTTTTAGGTTGGATTCGTACTTTCATCCTCGAATATCCAGTCATGGTTCTAGACTACTATGGAGTTAGCGATCTCTAGGATCGTGAAGGGGTATAACCTTCACCTTGTGAACGGTTTACGTATTCCTAAAATTTGTTGGCAACTCTTTTGCTCTAGCTTCCTTCCCTTGGGACGCCACCATGCTTAAGTGCATGATAGTAGTGGGTTTCAAGTTTGGGATGTTGGAAATATTCCCTACAGAAAGCGACCGCTTGATGTCTATTGCACCAGGGTAACACGGAATTGTCTTTTAGGTCAGTGGTTCTCCACGACGTGGTAATTGTCAATTTGGTCTACACAACTTTGAGATACATTTTTTTTTTGTTTAATATGCTTATTTAATAACAGGATAATATGATCAATTATCAGGATGGTACCATAAATTTTATTTGCATGCTAATATCATTAAGTGTCTTTCGATTATTTGACTAATTAAATTGGCATGCTATTAGAATTAAAGTTGGAGCCAGTAGAGAATAAAGCTAGAGGTGGTGCCTTATTACGAGGAACGATGAATGACATTTTTGCTGAAGGTTCTCCTTTCTCAAGTTGCATCAAACTGCGAATTTGATTTTAGGACATCTATTTCACAGTGGCAGTTGGGATATGATTCTTGCTTTATAAATAACCATCGTCCTGTCTACTTGATGCACGTACTAGGGTACATATGTTTAGCTGTTACTTGTTCTCCTTACCTTTCCTGATACATATTTGATACTTCCTCTGTATTTTATAGTTGAAACACATACTTTTTCAAATGCTTTAAGAAAAGTGGGGTTCACATGATATAATATACTTTAAAATAGGATGAGAGGTTTTTGCAGCATAATTTAGTGGGTCATGTGCTTAAAATAAGAGAAATAGTACAACTTTTTCCCCAAAAACTTTCCATATATAGTGTATTGCAAGTATTGTGACATTTCCATTTTAGGAAAGTATTGCAAGCATTAAAAAACGGAGGAAGTATAACTCTATTAGATGATAAATTGGTGATCCATGGCTACCTTGTTATGGGTATTTATATGTTGGCGGTCTTTTCCTGCCCAAATTCTAATGAGAAAGTGAAAAGGTGAATGGATGAATCTTATTGTTTGGGATGATGGTCTTAGTAGTTGTAATATTTCCAAATTTGTGCTTGATAGTACGGTTGATACAATAATCGAGTTCAAAGCTCAAGAGAAACCTCAATTACTTGGGAGAATGTCCTCTGCTTCTTATGATATGGTAATCAATTGCTTTAAATTTTGTTTGACTTTAACACAGGAGACTTCATTTTCTTATGTTGTGTTTGCTTTTGGATTAAGCATGTGCTGTGTTTGGTTATTACCTGTATGGTGCAGACACTAGATCGACCTTTAATTTATTATTTTAAATTAAAGGTATGGACCCGTATAGACTTTACATTGTACCTATGTGGTTTAGATAATATATAATAATGTATGTAATGTACGTGTATTTTGGTTTTGAATATGTCAATTTATAATTATTAACTGTGCAACACAGGGACTAGTTTATACATTCTACTTGCTTGATTGGTTGGTGAACATATATGTTATGCTAAGACTTTGAAACTGGTAAACAATACGGCAGGCCATTTTTTGTGAATACCATCCTGTAGACGGTCTTTACTGAAGAAGTATGACTTACCGAGGATTAAGGTATGGAGTGATGCGAACTTGAATAGTTTACATGAATACACCTGCAATTTACCAAATGGTTATAAAACAATGAAAGTAAGTGCAAATTTGTTTGTGTTTTGTTTTATTAATTTTATTTTAAAATGCAAACAAAGATGGGTATGCATGCAATTGCAGTTACTAGAGGCTATTTAAAAAGAAAAGGCTCTTCTTCTGGGAAAGATCTCCCACCGAACTTTGGTTATGCCCCTGACCCCAGCAACATGTGTCATTATAATTTAGGTTTGCATGTTTCCATACCCTAGCCTATAGTATTTTTCTTTACTTTGTGCTTCATTTTGGCTTGTTGTCTTAGAGGGGAACGAATTACAAGGCACACAATATCTAATCCTCATTAGATTTAGAGAGACTCTTCATGCTATGCTTCCAAGAGAAACAAGGGGCTCAATATGTTTGGTGGTGATTCAACCATATATACATATACAAGCACGGTAATTTCATTATTACATGAAGATGGAAGTAACATGCTTTACACCTCTATTTCTAGGGCTGCTACATAGTCTATAATTGACCTGCCAGCGCCTATGCAAATGGGTACTCCTCCTCCTCATACCATCTGGCTCTATGTCTGCACGAATACTGAGCTCTCAGCGAACTGGCATTCCACGGTGCTCTACAATGCCATAAAGAAGAACTGATCTAGGTTTTATGATAGAATCATAATGTGTTGACATAACAAGAGTTTGTAGAAAATATTCCTGCCTATAGTTTTTCAATTCTTGATTTGTACAACAATCACATCGACAGGTTATAGGCTTACTTTAAGGGTTCAGATTCTCTCAAGAAACCGAACCATCTAGATACTAGTGAATTAGAGAGGGGGTGGGGGGGGGATTTGTCGATACCTTTTTAAAAAATAATATCATTATCTTTTATTTTATTTATTTATATTTTGTTTAATGTGAATTTGTGTATTTCTCAATTCTACCCCACTCTCAGTCAGTTAACTTCATTTACTTCTCTGTAATTCGGTCTATGTTTGGTTTAAGCCCTTAATTCATCTGATTTGTGTTGTCGAGTATAGAAAATTGGTCTATGGGATGAAGTGGGTGGGTGGGGGGACGGAATATATAAACTACGTGGATATATCCAATAGCGTACAGGGCTTTTGCCAATGCACAATATGTAGGTATTATCCATAAACACATGTGGTAGTTACCTGCATATGTTAGTGGTGGTGGTCATTCAAATGAGAAGATCGATATCCGTAACTAATATTTTACCACCGGAACAAATACAAGGTAATAAGATCAATAAAAATGACATGCATTTAAAAATAATACTCCGGCGGGGGAAAGCTTTTATGTTTCAGATAAACTTGAACTATATATTATATTGCTATTAACATATAGAATATATACACATATGTGTATAGGTGAATGCACTACATATATACTATAACTGCAACACATGCAACATGTAATGTAGTAGGAGCATGTGACATGTAATAATTGTGAACATGTACGTGTACTATACGTAATTCATGGCTAATAAGATTATCAATGTCAATGACGTGAAAACAACTAACATGGTTCTATATATACCATTAACATGCCCTTGATGTGTCTTATTTATATAGTATTTTATCCCCGTTCCATGGTCATTATTAGAAGTGTTTTTGGCTCTATAGAGCCACTTTTATTACTAACTGGTGTTTTCTAGTGTTTTCGTAGTTTTGGTTGACTTTTGTAGGGAATTGCACTTATGGAGCATTTTCTCGGGATTTTTGTGGAGCCACTACGAGGATTGGAGGAGCACAACCATCCTTCATAGCCCAAGACTGGTTAGAGTTATCAAACCGGTGATTAAGGGCTCGACTTATGAGTAGACGAGGCATTGGACCAAGAGATTAAAGCCCCAAGGAGGAAATTAGTGTTTGGGCCGGAGATACGAGCCCAAACGAGGAGTCCAAGGTTGCCTAAACGGCCTTGCCCGGCCAAGAGAGCACCCGCCCGAAGGCGCGCCCGACCGGGCGGGGCGGTGTACATGCAGCAGCTGCTATTACCCGATCTCGCGCCCGACCGGTTGCGAGAAATGAAGATACGAAGAAAAGGCGGGCCCGGCCGGGCGGTGTGGCGCCCAACCGGGCACATGTCTCTGATGTTTTAATTAGGCGTCGGATTAGTTTGTTTTAGTTTAGGATTACTTGCTTAATATAAATACGATTTTGTTAAGCAAGTTTAACACTTCTTTTTACACTCTACTTAATTTCTATTATCTCTCTACTTAGATTATTTTCTCATTCTAGAATTCTCTCAATAACTCCACTCTTGTTCTTGACTCAACTATTTAATTCTGATTATTTTGGTAACGATTTCTTCTTTATTAATTTCAGCAATTTTATTCCTTCATGACTTGTTTAATCGCTTTATTTAGTTTAGATTCAATTATGTCTAAGTAGTTTAATTCTAGGGTTTTTGGGAACCCATATTAATATGAAGGGATAATTTATTATTGTTATTATTGATATTGCATGATAATTTCTTGTTGAATTGTTTTAATTCTTTGCAATTGGATACTGAATCGAGCATATGTGATTTAATTGTAAAAGTTTAGCAATATTGAATTGATGAATCGAGCAGATGTTAATTTGATATTAAAGACTATTTTCAATAGGAACTTAGATCTAGTAAATTACGAGAGCCTGTTAATCATGTTATTTGTGCAATGTTAATTATTGATTGTTATGCTTTATCCTAGAATATAATTTATTGGTGAACCTGTGACCCTAGGCTTCCTTATTATCGATTTTCTCCCTAAACGTATTCTTCGTAGTATAATTCCTGTAAACAACAACTTTTGGCTACTTAATAATTTAGATTATAATAATTAATTAGGAATAGAAAGACTTGTTTTCCTGAGGATTCGACCCTACTTTCCTATTTGCATTAGTTAGAGGATTAAGGAATTACTTTTGATTTGGTGATACGACTTTAGTCTGTCAGCCCTTTCCACTAACATATAATAACAATGCTATTTCCAAGTGAATAACATCCAGTGGCAAGTAGGAAACACATAGCCTTGACACCAGTTACGTAAAACACAATAACCTAAAATACGTTGCCCTATAACCTTGGCACGTGCTAAAAGAACCAAATTTTGAATTTCGTGTAAATTTAGTTGATTATCTACCCCCAAAACTTTGGCTAGAAAATTTATTTGGAACCGTCCATAGGTGTTTCTGACTTGCTGGTAATATCCACATAATACGAAATCAAATTTCCTTTGAAAAAATTGAAGCCAAAGGTGGACAATTTTCGAAAATTTAAAATTTCAACTTGTTTTGGGGTTGACGGTTCCTTATAGGTGTTCCCCACGTCTATGTTTATACTTATATTTTAATTATTTTAATCACCGTACATAATACCAAACATAACAATAAAAAAATGAAATTTTTATTTGGTAAGTAATATATTTACTATTTAGCTCATAGTTTTACATGAGTAAATCAATAATTTATATTAAATAAAATAATTTAATAGTTTTATATTTACCTTATGTATAATAAAATACGGAGGAATACATACAAATATGTACTAATAAACATATGAATTGAAACAACTTTTAATTTTGTCATAAATGTGGAATGTAAATTTATCTATGAAATTGAATTTTTAAAATTTAAAGGCTAATAATTAAATGATAATACTAGTACATAATACAAAACGTGTTTATAGCTTTTTTTTTTCTTATTATTCTATGCTACCCCTAGTTAGAATCCTTGGATCCGCTATTATCTTTATTTTATAAATTTTTACTACATAATCCGTACTCTAACTACCCACTACCTCTTATTATATTTAAGTAAATTAAATTGCCTAAAACTATTTGTCGTTCAAACTATAACACATATTAAAACACGGAGAGAGTACTAGTTATATCTCCAAAAAATTAGATGATATGATTTTTTTTTTTTTTACAAAAGCAAGGGAGTAAAAAGTAAACCTTTCAACCTCAACTGTACCTCTCACCGTCACCCCCGCCATCTTCTCCCTCTTTTACAATTTTCGTTTATTTTTTTTTAAAATAAATGAAATAAAGGTCATAATAAAAACAAAACTATATAAATATTGACAATTACCACCTACTATTCTTTCCATTTTAGCAATTACCACCTACTATTATTAATTTTTTTTTTAAATTACCACTTACTCTTTTCTAAAATACCAAAAGTTCCCACCTATTTGCCTCTCAACCACCTTATGACGTCATGTGGGCCCCACATAATACCTTCCCTCCCATTTCTTATTTCTTACTCAATACTTCACTCCCCTGTCTCCCTTCTCTCTCCTTCACCATTAATGGCAATTAATCTAACCTTACTCTACTAATTTTTTCAGAAATTTGCCCTGTTGCGTCATATCTTCTTTCTCCCTCATAATTCTTGGTCAAAAAAGTTGTGAAATTTCTCAAATTTATACCTTATTCCAGGTGCAGTAAGAGAGTACAATTGGGTGGAAAACGACATTGTTGAAAGGGGGCCAAGGCAAGGTGGAATTTGTTTATTGAAATTAGCAAAACGAAGTAAAACAACAAGGTGGAGTCTATACAGTGATTTTGCCAAACCCTCGAAAACGATACACTGTAATTACATGCAAATTTGTGTAATGTGGTATTATATTCATGAATTAGTTGTAAAGTAGGGTTTTTTTTATTGTCATAATTCATAAATTGTTGTTAATTATTTCACGAATTGAACAGCTTGAGCCCTAATTTGAATTGCAAAACCCTAATTTGAAATACAGTAATTTAATTCCCAAAATGAAAATCATAAACCCTAACACGAATTGAAACCCCCTAAATTAAGATGAACAACATACCTTTCTTCGTGGAATCGTTGTCATATTGCAGCAACATCAATTCTTGTTCCTTAATTTTGGTTTGGAGAAGTGAATTGCAATGTTTTTGATATCTTTGACTGAAAAATTGAGATAAAGGAGTGAAGTATTGAGTGAGAAATAAGAAATGGGAGGGAATAAAGGAGGGAAGGTATTATGTGGGGCCCACATGGCGTCATAACGTGGTTAAGAGGTAATTAAGTAGGAACTATGGTGTTTTAGAAAAGAGTATGTGGTAATTTTCAAAAAAATAATAATAGGTAGTAATTGCTAAAATGGAAAGAGTAGTAAGTGTTAATTGTCAAAATTTCCTAATTTAATTAATTTAAAAAACACTAAATAATTTATTCTTCAAAAAAACACTAAATAATTGAATTCACAACAATTTGTACTGAAATCATTAATACTGTAGCGGTCAGGTGCATACAGTTAGTGAGATTTGATTTGTTTCTTGTATAAGATTTTTATAATGATCGTCAAATTTATTGTGTGAATTGAAATAAACATGGTTTATCTTTCTAATAATCATATTAAATAAAAGATGATCGATATCTAAAAAATTTTACCACGCAAATGATATAAACTTAAATGTTGTTTATGATGTGTTCATTTTATATATATATTTATCCCCGTCCCTTGGTCGTAGTTAGTAGTGTTTTTGGCTCCTACGAGCCACTTTTATTACTAATTTGTGTTTTCCAGTGCTTTGGTAGTTTTGCTTGAGTTTTGTAGGAATTTGCGTACTTGGAGCAATTTCCCGGGCTTTTTCGAGGAGCATCTACAAGTATTGGGAGACCGCGACCCAATTCGATAGCCCAAGGCCGATTGGAGGTATCAAATCGGTGACTAAGGGCTCGGTTATGAAGATTCGAGGACTTGGGCCAAGTTCGGAGGCCCAAGGGAGGAAGTTTCGAGGCCCAGAAGCCTCGCCCAAGGCCATCCTCTCCGCCCGGAGGCGCGCCCGGCCGGGCGGGCCAAAGGAGTCTCCGCCCGGAGCACGCGCCCGGACGGGCGCGAGAAGGATTTTGAAGACGAAGAGCGGGCCCGGTCGGGCGGCCCCTTGCCCGACCGGGCGCGTGTTGTTTCGTGGGTTTAGTTTGCCGTTTTGTTTTGTTATTAACGAATAATACTTGCTTAGTATTAATACGTGATTATTAGGCAAGATTAGACTATCTCTTATCATTATTATTACTCTAGTTTTAGTTTTCTTTCTCTTCCTTCTCTCTACTTAACTTTCTCTCTCTAGATTTTATTTTCTTTCTTGTTCCTCAACACTCTTGTAATTCCGCCGTCTTGGTACGATTTCTTCTTTAATTAATCTCAGTATTTTATTCTTTCCGATTTCTGTTATGTCTTGTTTAATTATTATGTTTAGTTTAGTTTTGATCATGTCTGAGTAGTTTCCTTCTAGGGTTAAAGGGGATCTAATAAATAATATGAAGGGGTTAATTGTATGATCGTTAATTGTTAATGCTTAATTGATTTCTTATTGATTGTTTACATGCTATGCAATTAGATTTGGCCAGATTTGATTGTATGAGTTTAGCAATATTGATTCGAGATTCGAGAGATGAGAATTGATGTTTAGGCTTAGTTTCAATAAGCGGATTAATTTATAAATGGTTAGGTCGAGATTCGAGAGATGAGATTTAATACCGGTAAATTAATTCTGTGATTGTAATACGTAGCGAAAGCCCTTTACGATCTGATTAATTAATGCATTGATGATTGATTATCGTGTTTACCCTGGAATATTGTTTATTAGTGAACCTATACCCTAGACTTTATTATTATTGATTTCTTCCCTTATTAATTCTCCTTACTCATAATCTTCGTAGTATAGTTTATAATCTCAAACAACAATTTGGTTACTTAATAATTTAGATTATAATTAATTAATTAGGAATAAAAAGACTTGTTTCCCTGTGGATTCGACCCTACTTCCCTATCTGCATAAGCTAGTGGACTTAGGTAATTATTTTTTATTAGGTGATACGACTTTAGCCTGTCAAAATTTGGCGCCGTTGCCGGGGAAACGGTTTTATTTTTATTTCTAATTGTTTTTATAGTTTAGATTATTTTCTCTTTTGCCTCAAGGGACATTAGTTCTTTGAGGTAGTACTAATATCTGTTTTTTTTTAGTTCTTTGTTTATGCCCAGGTGTTCCAGATCAGGTTACATTCCATTCGTTCCTGAGATCGAACGCTCGTTTCATAGACAAAAGAATCTTTACAGGCAGATCTTAGCAGATTCCGGGAGTAGTGATATTCCTGGAAATCCATTACCTTCCTCTAGTGATTCGGAGCATTCTTCTGATTCAGAACTAGAGATGGGTACACCACCACCTCCACCTCGTAAGCTTAGCGATTATTCGCAACCATCGCTGACAGATTTTCCGCATCTTTCTCCTACGCCCGATCTCGAGGGAGTCCAGTTCGAGATCAAGCCCCAATTCATTACGATGATAGAAAGAAAGCAATTCAGTGGAGCAAAGGGTGAAGATCCTAATCTTCACATTGCAGATTTCTGTCAATACTGCAATACTATTAGGCAGAATGGGGTAACGCAGGATCAAATCAGGGAGATTCTTTTTCCCTTTTCTTTATGTGGAAAAGCTAAATTATGGTTTAATGGTTTGAATAGAGCTGCACTTGGTATTACTAACTGGGAGACTCTTGCGTTGAATTTTTACAATAAATATTACCCTGCAGAGAAAACAGCTTTATTAAGAAGCGCCATCCAGAACTTTGCCCAGGAAACAGATGAAGCATTATATGAAGCCTGTGAAAGATTCAAAGATCTGCAGAGGGAGTGTCCTCACCACAATTTGGCTAAGTGGCAACTGATTCAAGCTTTTTACAACGGATTAGGAAATGCATCTAGGACAATTTTAGACTCCGCAGCTAGCGGTAGATTTATGAATTTGAATGTTGATGATGCAGGTCAGGTTATTGAAGATATGGCAATTCATAATTCCCAATATGGGAATGCTAGAGGTTTTGCTAACAAGGGCAAGCATCATGTTGATTCAGTCACTCTATTGCAAGCCCAGCTTACTTCTATTTGTCAGAAATTAGATAATCTTACCACGAACAATTCTAATTCTGTTGCTAATGTTTCTGCTGTTGCTAATAATGCTAATGATGCTTTTTGTGAAAATTGTGGCAGTGTAGGTCATTATGAACAAGATTGCAGGAGTTCTATGGAGCAAGTTAATGCTTTCCAAACTTACAAGCAAAATAACCCTTACTCCAATTCCTACAATCCTGGCTACCGGAACCATCCCTACCTATCTTACCGTAGCACTAATGTTCAAAATCCTCCACCTCCACAACAGCCACAACAAGCACCCCCTCCACAGCAGAAATATTACCATCCTCATGCCAATCAGAAACCCCCATCACAACCCCCTACTACATCTTCTGACCCTGCTTTATCAGAAATTAGGGCAATGCTGACTAATATGCAAAAGCATATGGAGAGTAGAGACCAACAGATTAACTCTATTATAGCCCATAATAAAGTCATGGACACCCAAATTGCCCAATTGTCCTCTACCCTTCAATCTCGACAGCAGGGAGCTTTACCAGCGCAGGGAATCCAACCAACGGATCATGCAAATGCAATCACCCTAAGGAGTGGTTCACACTACGATGGGCCCCAAATGCCCAAAGAGGATGAACCTGAATTATCTGACATTGCTAATCCTGATTCCTTTGTACCAATTTCCCCTGCAGGGCTGCAGGGTAAAATTCCTGATGCTAATATTTTTGATGATTCATTGCAGGGTACAACCCCAGGGAAGGATGCACCCCAGGAGAAGAGTAGGGAAGCACCACCAGTTATCAAATTACCTTTCCCTAATCGCCAACTAAAGACTAAGTTGGACAAGCAGTTTGGTAAGTTTCTGGAGGTTGTTAAAAATTTGCAGGTAACGGTTCCTTTTACTGAACTTATTACACAGGTTCCTGCATACGCTAAATTTATGAAAGATATTTTGACTAGGAAGAGGGCCTTTAATGAAGTAGAAACTGTCGCTTTTACTGAGGAGTGTAGTGCATTATTACAAAATAAATCTCCTCCTAAATTAAAGGATCTTGGTAGTTTTTCTATCCCTTGTCATATTGGTAATGTCTTCATAGATAAAGCATTATGTGATTTGGGTGCTTCTGTTAGTGTAATGCCATCGTCTATCTGTTCTAAATTGAATATGGGTGAATTAAAAATTACTAATATCACTTTGCAAATGGCAGATCGTTCTGTTAAATATCCCTTAGGTATTTTAGAGGACGTCCCTGTTAGAGTTGGTAAATTTTTCATCCCTGTTGACTTTGTTGTTTTAGACATGGCTGAGGACACACAAATACCCATTATATTAGGTAGGCCTTTTCTCCATACTGCAGGAGCCATTATAGATGTTAAAAATGGTAAACTAACCCTATCTGTTGGTGATGATAATATTACTTTTAATTTAGGGAAGGTTTTAAAAGGTCCTATACTCGAGGAAAACTGTTATTTAATTGATGTATTGGATATAATGGACGATATTTGTGATGATAGCTTGACACAGATTCTTGCAAGGGATCCCTTGGAAGAAATACTTTGTGGTAATTTGTCTGCAGGTGATGCGAGTATCTGGAGCAAGGAGGTGGATATTATTGAGAAAGCACTTGCCATAGAAGAACTGGATGACAAGGAAAATAAGAAGGTAGTAAAATTAGTTCAGGAATCGAAACCTGCAGAGGTAAAGAAACCCGAACTAAAACCTCTCCCTTCTCATTTAAAATATGTTTTTCTTGATGAGCAGGAAATGAACCCTGTGATCATCAGTACTGCACTTGATGACCCACAAATTTCCCAACTTCTAGAGGTTCTCAGAACCCACAAAAGGGCAATAGGGTACAGTATTGATAATCTCAAGGGTATAAGCCCAGATTTTTGTATGCACAGGATACACCTAGAGGATAACTACAAGCCCTGCATTCAACCCCAGAGGAGGTTGAATCCTAACATGCAAGAGGTAGTCAAGAAAGAGGTTATGAAACTACTTGATGCAGGTATCATCTATCCTATTTCTGACTCCAAATGGGTAAGTCTTGTACAGGTGGTTCCTAAGAAGGGTGGGATGACTGTTGTTAAAAACGATAAAAATGAATTAATTTCCACTAGAACTGTTACAGGGTGGCGTATGTGCATTGACTATCGTAGATTAAATGTCGCCACTAAAAAGGACCACTTCCCTCTCCCCTTCATTGATCAAATGCTTGAGAGGTTAGCGAATCATAAGTTCTTTTGCTATTTAGATGGGTATTCGGGATTTTTCCAAATTCCGATCCACCCTGAAGATCAGGAAAAGACAACATTTACATGCCCTTATGGCACTTTTGCATATCGTAGAATGCCTTTTGGTTTATGTAATGCACCTGCTACTTTTCAACGTTGCATGATGAGTATCTTTTCTGAGTTCATAGAGTCTATCATGGAAGTCTTTATGGACGATTTTAGTGTTTATGGTTCTTCATTTGATGCATGCCTAATTAACCTAGCTAAAATCCTAAAAAGATGTGAAGAATGCAATTTGGTCTTAAATTGGGAAAAATGTCACTTTATGGTGACAGAGGGAGTAGTATTGGGTCACATTGTATCTGATAAGGGCATACAGGTAGACAGAGTAAAAATTTCAGTGATTGAGCAATTACCTCCCCCAGTTAATGTTAAGGGAGTTAGGAGTTTCTTGGGTCATGCGGGGTTTTATCGCCGTTTTATCAAAGATTTTTCTAAAATTGCTAAACCACTGACTCAGCTTTTGCTTAAGGATGCCCCTTTTGTCTTTACTGACGAGTGTCTTGAGTCTTTTAACAGGATCAAGCAGGCTTTAATATCGGCGCCCATCATATGTGCTCCTGATTGGAATCTTCCCTTCGAGATCATGTGCGATGCAAGCGACTTTGCTTTAGGAGCCGTGCTTGGACAGAGGAAGGACAAAGTTCTACATGCTATCTATTATGCTAGTAAAACTTTGGATGAGGCTCAAATCAACTATGCCACCACGGAGAAGGAGTTTTTAGCTGTCATTTATGCTTTAGAAAAATTTAGATCATATCTAGTTGGTTCTAAAGTTATTGTTTTTACTGACCATGCAGCTTTAAAGTACTTGATAGCCAAGGCGGAATCAAAGCCTAGGCTACTCCGGTGGGTTCTCTTGCTCCAGGACTTCAACATTGAAATTAGGGACAAAAAGGGTGCAGAGAACGTTGTGGCAGATCACTTGTCACGAATCAGGTATGATGAGGGTAAGGATTTTCTCCCTATAGATGATTCTTTCCCTGATGACAACCTGTATGCAGTGGTAGAGCAACACCCCTAGTACGCCGATTTTGCAAATTATTTAGTGGGTGGTACTCTACCTCTTGACTTGTCCTACCAACAAAAGAAGAAATTCATGTATGATGTTAAACATTATTTTTGGGATGATCCTTTTTTGTTTCGTGAGTGTGCAGATGGATTATTTCGCAGGTGTGTTCCCGAATGGGAGGTACACGGTATTCTCACTAGCTGCCACACTTCACCTTATGGAGGACATCATGGTCCCTCTAAAACAGTGGCCAAGATAAATGAGTCAGGATTCTATTGGCCCACCATGTTCAAGGATGCTAACATTTTTGTGCAGGCTTGTGACTCTTGCCAGAGGACTGGCAACATCTCGCGGCGGCATGAGATGCCTCAAACTTGGATTTTGGAAGTTGAAATTTTTGATGTTTGGGGTGTTGATTACATGGGACCGTTCCCTTCCTCTAGAGGGAACCGCTATATACTAGTCGCCGTAGATTATGTATCCAAGTGGGTAGAAGCCATTGCCACTCCTACCAATGACGCCAAGGTGGTCCATAGGCTTTTCAAGAAAACCATTTTTCCTAGATTCGGAGTGCCTAGAGCCATAATTAGTGACGGAGGATCCCACTTTCATGAGCGGAAGTTAGATACCCTCCTAAAGAAGTATGGTGTTTACCATAGGGCAGGGCTAGCCTACCATCCCCAAACTAGTGGCCAAGTCGAAGTGTCTAATCGCGAGATTAAGGTCATCTTAGAGAAGGTGGTAGCAAAATCTAGGAAAGATTGGAGCGATAAGTTGGATGACACCCTATGGGCATATAGAACCGCATTTAAGACCCCCATAGGTACCACTCCCTATAGACTTGTATACGGCAAAGCATGTCATCTTCCGGTGGAGTTAGAGTACAAGGCATATTGGGCTATTAAGGAGCTCAATTTGGACGCTAAGCTAGCGGGAGAGAAGAGGCTTCTACAACTTAACCAACTTGATGAGTTTAGGTTGATGGCCTATAATAGTGCGCGAGTCTACAAGGAGAAGACAAAGAGATGGCACGACAAGATGATCCTTCTGAGAGAATTCAAAGAGGGTGATAAGGTGTTGTTGTTCAACTCTAGGCTTAAACTTTTTCCAGGGAAGTTGAAGTCAAGGTGGTCGGGTCCTTTCACAGTAAAACGGGCCAACAAATTCGGTTCTGTAGAGTTGTTTGATGAGAATGGTAATGAATTCAAGGTAAATTGCCAGAGGCTTAAGATTTACCATGACGGGGCTACGATTGGTGCAGTTGAACTACTACACCTGACTAGTTCAAGCTCACCTTGAGAAACCTATGGTAAGTAGGTCGTGCGGGACCTAGATAAACCAGCGCTTTGCGGGAGGCAACCCTTATTTTACTTGCTTTTTATTTTTGTTTTTCTTCTTTTTCTTATGAGTGGAGAGAGGAGGGAATTTAATGAGTTTTACGAGTTTTTGGTACAGTTTACAAGAAAAGAGTTAGTCAAATTTTGAGGAAGAAAAAGTTCGTCAAAACTTGCTCTCGGGCCCGGCCGGGCGGAGTTTCGCCCGACCGGGCGCGAGAGTAGACGTATACGGACTAAAAATTGGCCCGGCCGGGCGGAATGTCGCCCGACCGGGCGCGAGAAGAAGATCGAAAATCTTGAGAAATTGGCCCGACCGGGCAGTGAGACGCCCGGCCGGGCGCGAAGCAAAAGGAACCAAGTGCATCAGATCGCCCGATCGGGCGAAATGGCGCCCGACCGGGCGCGAGAGTGGGAGCTCAAGAAGAACGTGATCGCCCGATCGGGCGAAACGGCGCCCGACCGGGCGCGAGAACCCAACTGGTCCCAAATCCAGATCGCCCGACCGGGCACCCTCTAGCCCGGCCGGGCGCGCCTCCCCCGTCCCTATTTCTTCCCTTCTTCTTCTTCTTTTCTCATTTTCATTCTCTTCCTTCGGCTTTATCTCTCTAAAACTCTAAATTTCCTCTGACTTCTCTCTAAGTTTTCTCCTTATTCCCTTACCCAAATCCAAATCTTTTCACATATTATTACTCCTCTCCTCATCCTCTGCATTTCTATACCAAAATTTTTCAGTTCCCACAAATAAAATTTTTGACCACTCCTAATGGCGGCTAAACGGGCAAGAAGCTTACTCGGGGGTAGCTCCAGTTCTTCACAACAATACGACCCGGCATTACAACTTCCCCAATGGCCGACGATCAAGATCGCGACGGCGGAACAACAGGAGAAGCTCGAGGTGCTATACGGTCGCGAGGTAATCCCTTCACGGTGGTTACACCGCCCTACTCTAGAAGCTTTAGGTTTATATGGTTTTGTTAGGAGATTTTTAAATGATATTGGTATGAGAAAATTTGTAGATATGCATTATTCAACATACCGTGAATTAACTTGTGAATTTTTGTCTTCTCTTGTTATTCAAAACCATAAAAGTGGTCCTAAATTAATATTTAGGCTTAACAATAAAAACATCACTCTTTCTTTTGTGGAATTCTTTAAATTGTTTGAACTGGAACCTGATTTGAACAGACAATGGAATGCTGAATTTAAAATGGAAGATGTTTATTTAGCTTTGACTGGCATTTCAAATGTTTCTGCTCAACATGCTAGTGCTAGGCCCATTCACCACCCCATCCCCAAATTGTGGCAAAGATTTGCCGGTGTATGTTTCCTAGGTAGAAATGAACCCCATAACTGTCAGACCAATGAACTTGCTGTAATTGGCCATTACATTTTTGGGTATGAAAAACTGAACATCGCCCGGTATATTATTCACCACCTAGGTAGGCACGCTACGGCCAGCAACCACCACACTACCCCTATCCGTCTTGGTGGCCTTATCACTAGGATAGCCATCAAGAAGGCCGGTTTTGTAGAGAGTGGACCTCACAGGATGACCAACATGGGGCCGGACACTTACATGACCTCTAGGTACCTTGAGGAACTGGGGTGGTTGAGAGCGGACGAGAACCAGGTCCCCCATTGGTGCATTAGGACAGGGACTGAACAACCCTTGCCTATTTTTCCTTTGCCCAACCCCGAGCTGACCGCCTTTCCCCCAGGGCAAGAGTCTTATACTTATGCCCTGTTAGTTGCCCATGCTAGGGGTGAGGATCCACAGCAGGCCCAGCCACCTCCCATACAGCCCATTCCACAGCCACCATCACCACCCCGACAGTCCTACTCCGTCCCTCACGGTGACTCTGACCTAGTTTGGGATTTACAGAGTATTGGCCAGGCCATAGGTCGTATAGAGCAGACCCAGACCGAGTTTAGGCAGATAATGGGCTCTGTCGACCATAGGTTAGGCTACCTCGAGAGGAACCAGGGTAGGGGGCTCTACCCTATTTATGATGATTACGCTCGTCGGGGCAACATTCCCGACGATGCGGTTTACCCAGACTGGTTTCAGCCCCCACCCCAGGGATACGATAGGGATCCCACTGCCCATGGCATTTACACAGACTATTCCTCGTTCCATGGGTACAGACAGGACATTCCTTTTGGGGGACCGCCGGGGGGGGGGGACTTTTCATGCTAACTATTTTGGTAGTGGCTCTTTCGGTGCAGATGGTGCCGGTTCTAGTGGTGGAGCAGGTGGGTCCTCTCATATGGACCAGGATGAGGATGAGTAGCCAGCTGGGCTACTTTCGAGCCAATGAGGACATTGTCCGATCTTGGCTTGGGGGAGGATTTTTGGATTTGGTATATACTTTTCTCTTTCCTTTTCTTTATTTTTGTTTATTTTTGGTGTGTTTTGTTAGTTTAAATTTATTGCTTTTTAGTTTAGTTTATTGCTTTCCTTATTTGAAAAATACAAAAAAATTGAAAAATCAAAAAAATAAAAAATACGAACCAATGAACTGTAAATCATGCTTCCCTGTGCCCCATACTTGAGAAAAATTGTTTTGATTCTGGGTATTTGATTGTGAGCATTGTGGATTAGTTGATCATGACTTGAAGTTTAATTATTTGGATTCCTAAACATGCGTCAATTTTGTCCAACTACTTGTGAATATAGTGCTTGACTAGTTGATTTGGTTAGGAATGTGTGATTAGTTCCTGGTATGTCAATGAATTTGAGTATTGGTTTGCAACTATGAGTAGTGTTTCATGACTCAATATTATGCACATGTGGAGGACAAAGGCATTTGTTCTTTTAGGTGGCCTTCAGATTTATTTAGATACATTTGTTCCCTTCTTGCTACCCATGTTGTTGCCTTGACTTTTTGTTGTTTATTTGCCACATTACAAGCCTATTTTGCCCCATTGGTTACTAGTCCCAAGCTTGGCTTGGGGGAGCTATTAGTGAGTGAGGTGAGGGAGTTTGTAGTGTGCACATTATTTGCACAATTGGGTGGGTTTGAGAAGTTATTTGTTCTTGATCATATTTTTGTTTGATGAGTTTTATTGTGTATATATTTGAAAAATAAAAGTGTGATAGAAAAAAAAGAAAAAAAAAGAGAAGTTCAAATAAAAAAAAAGTGAAAAAAAAGAAAGTGAACTTCTAGAAAAGAAAAAAAAGAAAAAAAGAGCAAAAAGAAAAATAAGTTTGATGTTCAAATTGTCTAAGTGAAGGTTTATCGAAAAGAAGGGAAAAAGTTGAGTTTCATTGTGAAATAGTTGAGTTGAGTTCAAAGTTTGTCTATTCACTCTTGTTCCTTATTATTATATTTTTATGAGTGAATTTTGTAAGTTTTGGGATCGATTTATATTGATTGGATTATATTTGGTGGATTTGTGTTGGAGTTGGTTATGTTGGAGATGTGTATGATTATTATTTTTGGTCATGGGTTTATTTAGGATATGGCTCCCTTTATGCATAGCTTTTCTCTCACATATTCCCAAATTTATCCTACCCTTTTCCCTAGCCTTACATTACAAGCTTTAAAAGACCTTTTGACTTTGTGCATAGAGTTGTGTAAATATGAAAGTGTTGCTTATCAATGCAAGTTATGATTTGACATATTCCGAGTCGACTATTAGGTTGAGTGTATGTCTTTTTAAACACACGAGTGTTGTGAGTTTGGGAGGGCATTGTTCACATTAAAGGGGTTGGGATGGAGAGCGATCGAGTACATCTTTTACTCGCCACATAAATGAGAGTTGAGTGTGTGAGCACTAGTCTTGAATTCTATATGCTCTTGTGGTTTGCTCTATTTGACAATTGTTGGGGATGAAGGGTGATTAGATGGATAAGATTGGTTGATTTTGAAGCATGTTCACTTGATTTGCCTTGAATCGTTTGTGCTTGATTTTTTATATTGGGGTGAGGCATGTTTTATTTGTTCATTGAGGAGCCCTTTGCTTAGGGACAAGCAAAGGTTTGGCTTGGGGGAGTTTGATGTGTTCATTTTATATATATATTTATCCCCGTCCCTTGGTCGTAATTAGTAGTGTTTTTGGCTCCTACGAGCCACTTTTATTACTAATTTGTGTTTTCCAGTGCTTTGGTAGTTTTGCTTGAGTTTTGTAGGAATTTGCGTACTTGGAGCAATTTCCCGGGCTTTTTCGAGGAGCATCTACAAGTATTGGGAGACCGCGACCCAATTCGATAGCCCAAGGCCGATTGGAGGTATCAAATCGGTGACTAAGGGCTCGGTTATGAAGATTCGAGGACTTGGGCCAAGTTCGGAGGCCCAAGGGAGGAAGTTTCGAGGCCCAGAAGCCTCGCCCAAGGCCATCCTCTCCGCCCGGAGGCGCGCCCGGCCGGGCGGGCCAAAGGAGTCTCCGCCCGGAGCACGCGCCCGGACGGGCGCGAGAAGGATTTTGAAGACGAAGAGCGGGCCCGGTCGGGCGGCCCCTTGCCCGACCGGGCGCGTGTTGTTTCGTGGGTTTAGTTTTCCGTTTTGTTTTGTTATTAACGAATAATACTTGCTTAGTATTAATACGTGATTATTAGGCAAGATTAGACTATCTCTTATCATTATTATTACTCTAGTTTTAGTTTTCTTTCTCTTCCTTCTCTCTACTTAACTTTCTCTCTCTAGATTTTATTTTCTTTCTTGTTCCTCAACTCTCTTGTAATTCCGCCGTCTTGGTACGATTTCTTCTTTAATTAATCTCAGTATTTTATTCTTTCCGATTTCTATTATGTCTTGTTTAATTATTATGTTTAGTTTAGTTTTGATCATGTCTGAGTAGTTTCCTTCTAGGGTTAAAGGGGATCTAATAAATAATATGAAGGGGTTAATTGTATGATCGTTAATTGTTAATGCTTAATTGATTTCTTATTGATTGTTTACATGCTATGCAATTAGATTTGGCCAGATTTGATTGTATGAGTTTAGCAATATTGATTCGAGATTCGAGAGATGAGAATTGATGTTTAGGCTTAGTTTCAATAAGCGGATTAATTTATAAATGGTTAGGTCGAGATTCGAGAGATGAGATTTAATACCGGTAAATTAATTATGTGATTGTAATACGTAGCGAAAGCCCTTTACGATCTGATTAATTAATGCATTGATGATTGATTATCGTGTTTACCTTGGAATATTGTTTATTAGTGAACCTATACCCTAGACTTTATTATTATTGATTTCTTCCCTTATTAATTCTCCTTACTCATAATCTTCGTAGTATAGTTTATAATCTCAAACAACAATTTGGTTACTTAATAATTTAGATTATAATTAATTAATTAGGAATAAAAAGACTTGTTTCCCTGTGGATTCGACCCTACTTCCCTATCTGCATAAGCTAGTGGACTTAGGTAATTATTTTTGATTAGGTGATACGACTTTAGCCTGTCAGTTTATTTCGTATATTTTCTAACCATCATTTTTATATTAATTAATTTAAATCAAAACAAACAAATAATTTAAATTACATGTGACTTTTTGTGTTATATTTAAATTAGAAAACTTTAATATTAAAAACATTTTAAGCATTAAATCATAATCTATCATATAAAAAAAATTCTCAATTAAAATTATAATATATTTATTAATATATTACTATATATACATCTCATGTGATGCACATAAAATTTAAGATTGTTTTTTTAAGAATAATTTTTTGATTTAATTCCTAGCTTCTTATTTGATTTTTATTATAAATTATATTGTAAATTTGACAAAAAATAATATTTTATATTTATTTAATTTAATCATCAAATTTCATTAATGAGTTTTCCCGTTCTTATTTCATTTATTAAAAAACATCAAATTAATTTTATAATTTTTTTTGACAAAAAATTTTGTAAATTTTGTTTAATAGAAAATTGAATTTTTTTTTTTAATTCTAAATAAATTTTTTTCTCTATTAATCGAAATTAAATAGTACTTTGATTTTGTAGCGCTCTAAAAACTCTTTTAAAATGGTTTATATTAAATTAACAAATTCCATTAAATTATTTATAAATTAACAAATTATATTAAACTAATTGTATGTTGTATTACACTTAGTTAACTCATATACTTATAATCTTATTACGTAGTTAGTTTTCAACATGCGTTTTAATTAATTTTTCATCAGCGATTTAATTTGTTAATACGTGTTAATAAGCTTCATCATCAACTATTTCGTAATAATTGTATATTAAATCTATACAAAAACTGCTAATCTACTACATACATTATAAGGGTGAAGGGATAGATTAATTATGGTATATGTTCGAAAGTTAGATTCAAATTAAGATGTAAAGTTACCTTCTATAAGAAATATACGTGCAAAATAAAATTTGTATCCGTTAAAAATAAATTAACTCGTAGGTTGTGAATGTGTAAACCTTGTCATTATGTACCCTGACAACTTCAAAAATTCATTTGGATTAGCTTGTGCGGCTTACGCTTGTGTTGAAAAATTTTAATTTTCGAGTCAATAAGTGTTCGAATGCTTGTTCTGAATATCTTTTTAATGCAATCAATAAAAATATACCATATCTAAATTTGGGTCATTTTTGTAATCAAGCTTATTTCATATCCAACAAGATGACATCAAATAATTAAAAGAAAAAGTTGCATGTTATGATTCCAGTTGTACACTGTGAGATCATTCTTGAAGAAAAAGTTTGGTGCAACACGTGCTTACGTGTTTGACACTAAGGGAGAAGTTGTTGGAATGATGTTAACTTTGATGATGAATATGATTTGTTTGTTAATATTTGGGTAATAAGACAACTATGTTAGACTCTTTTGTTAATCAATTGATGTTTTTAGTTAGTTTTATTCTAGTTAAATTTATGACTATTTTGCTGGAGGTTTAAGACATATTTATGGTTGTAGTGTATTAACAAATTGTGTTTAATTTTGTGTTATTTTTTCAATCAGTAAAATTCTCTTTGATAACATTATACTTTTTATTTTTCCACTTTAGTAAATTTTAAAAAGATCTATTATCTTAGTAACATTGAATAATTTTTTACCAAAGATAAATTTTGTTAAAAATTACCATGTAACTATCCACTTTTGAAAACACAAAAAGTTGAGTAGCATTATCACTTTTGGTTTTCCAACAAGAATATCCGGTTAACGAGATCTAATTTATATAAAAGAAAAATCGAAAAAACCCATTCGAAATTTTGAACTAAGAAAATTAACTATAACATTAACCCTAAATTGGTTATTACATTCAAATGCACCAAATCCCCCAATTTTGTAAAACCCTAAATTCAATTTTTTTAACATAAACCCTAATATATTTAACTGATTAATTACATAATCTATAATACGATTGAAATAAAAGATAATTTACCTATAATTGTGTTCAGGCACTGAATTCCGTTGTTGTCTTTACCGTAATTGCTTGAAATTGTATAAAGTGAACCACACTAATCGAAGATTCTTGTTGAAAAACTAAAAGTGATAGTGATACTTAAACTTTTGTATTTTTATGGTAAGTTTTTCAAAAAATTAAATAAAATAAATTAGACAGGTATTTGCTAAAAGATGGTTATTTAAATGGTAGTTTTTGATAAAATAGTGGTTTTTATTATTAAAATAGTTAACCATGGTTAGTTTTTTCATTTTTTTAATATTTAAATTATTTTAGAAATAATACTTATTTAAAAAAAAAAAAAACAGCCCACCACCTCTCTACTAAATTATATTCAAGAGTGTAATTAAATACACTCTTGAATAATAATATTCATAGAAAATAATAATATTTATTAAATATATAATTCAAGGCAAATAAATATTAAATATTTATTGAAAATAATAATATTTAATAATAGCAAAATAATATATTCATAGAAATATTTAATATTATTTATTATTTGCCTTGAATATTAATTATTATTTGCCTTGAATAATATATTAAATATTTTCTATAAATATATTATTCAAGGCAAATAAATATTTTTTAAATTATATTCAAGAGTGTATTTAATGCTTATATATAGCCCTTAGTGCTACATATAGCATTACCCTTCTCTTAAGAAAACTGATATACATAGCCCTTAGGGCTACATATAAACATTAAATTTACATTAAAAAAATCGTAAAAAAGTTAGGAAATCATGAAAATATAAACACTAATTACACTGCTTTACGCGTATTTTTGTAATGAATTCCTAATTTTATACATTTTTCAAGAGTGTATTTAATGCTTATATATAGCCCTTATGGCTACATATAGCATTACTTTTTTTTTAAATGCAACACACCTTTTTGGCACACACTTTGGGAAAGAGATTAAGTAATGTAAACAAACAAACTTATCAAAATAATCTATACTATAATATATACGTACACGTAGAACGTACACGTAGAACCTAACCATTCTCTAATCTTCGTGTCCAATATATTTTGATAGATGAAATCGCACGTTTACTAACTCTAATCAACTCTTTAAAATCATGTCAAAAAATGTATTGCATTTAAAAGTGAACGGAGGAAAACATTCGAATAAATTACAATCAATTACACGTTTACTTGACAAATACTTGACAAATATTGATTGTAAACGTGCAATTTTGTGAAAAAATACTTGACAAATATAAAACATTCGAATAAATTACAATCAATTAAGTATATGTTGTAAACTCATGGTTAATTAATTATTAATTATTTAAACTATTTTTTCATAAGAACAATAATCAATTTTGTTAAAGGTTAAAACGGTCACGCTTCATTACTGATTATAAGATTTTTTTTTTTTTTTTTTTAAATTTTTTACAAAAAAAAAAATAAAAAATAAAAATAAAATAAACCTAAACTTGTAAAAAAAAATAAAATTAAAAATACCCCACACCCATGAACATTAATCTGCAATGATTATAGGGAAAGGGTGGGGAAGAGTCATATTTTTTTACTTATAAAACACTGATTTTGAAGAACCAAGAAAAAATAAAGTAGTTAGCAAAAAGTTGTACAGAATGACTCATCACTCAAATATGACACAAACTGAACCCAATTCGAACCACTAACATGTACAATGTCTAGACCTTCTTCGTCATTACATAGTAAAAAACTAGAAACCATCCAAAAAAATCAAGACACTATTAATTCTTGATCTGTTATCTGAATGCACTAATGCACTATTTCCAGAAGATAGCAAATCTGCATGCTACGTGGAATTTTTCTGATTTTATACTGTTAATCATGAAGCATAATAATCAATCTATTATACATTTTTTTTTTTTTTTTTTTTGAGAGAATCTATTATACATATTCTGTATGTATCTCAGATGAGTAATTTTCCCTGTAAAGTTAAGAAAGTGATGATTACAAAAAAGAGTTTATTATTTGCCACACAAATAAGATCAGAAAGGTTATCCAGAAGAACACATTGTTGTTGTACAAACTTTTGTCTACAACCACTTCTATAAAGATGATGATCATGGGAGAATTTGATGATGATAAGAGATCTTATCTCTAACAAACTAGCCTTCTCTTCTTGCTCGCCTCGCAATCAAATCAGTTTATGATCCATTGATGATCACCCTTAGCTTCCGGCCACACACCGCGAATAATCAACGTACAAGACTACAAGAATTTCAACAAAAAGACATATAGAGGTATTACAAAGAAGATAAAAATTTGGATATGTTTTTTACTTGCATGTATATAAACTATGTGTTATGTTAATATCAAGTTAGTCATAATGAATGATGAGCATCATAAGAAACTTAATCTTACTATTAGAGAAGATATTTTCTTAGGATAAATATCTTAGCCTGACAAGACAAGAAAAGGATAGTTTTCTGATCATAGCAAGGAATCAAAGATGAATATGACCGTGATTATAAATTATAAGAAGACATAGTTATTATACGTACAAAGTATTTTAAGTTTGTACGCGAATAAAGTTTAAACACCCCACAATATATCATCTTATGAACTACTCCCTCCGTCTCTTTATTAATGTACACTTTCTCTCTATTATGTGAGTAATAAATGATAGAAAGTGGACATTAATAAAGAGACGAAGGGAGTATATATTTGTTGGGGATTAATAAATATAACTAGTTTTTGTGCCCGGGCGATGCCCCGGATGATTACATGAGATTGAACACTAATATACATTGTAATGTATTAGTATTCTTGTAACTAAATTTGTTGTTTATATTCTCATTTGTTACATATTAATATTTTGTATTCAAAACATTACATAAAAAATCACTTAGCTTGGTGGTAAGATACCGAGTTCTAAAATTGGAGGTTGTGGGTTCAATTCTTGTGGAGAACCATTTTTTTAATTTTGATGAGTGCATGACATGGAATGAAAAACAAATGGAAGGGGAGCCACGTGGCGTAATGAATGGTTGAGTAGGTGACGTGGCGTAGTGAGGAGGGTTTACGTGACACATAGACGTTTTTAGGAACGCCTTTTAATAGATTAGTATAGATTACCTAACATCATAAAATTTTTTGTAAACATAAAATAAATAAATAATTTGTCCCTAATAAATAAAGTCTTATTACACCCTAAGCTCTTGTGCATAAATTAAAGGTACATTTAATATATATCGATCTATTTTTTTCAATTCTTCAACTCTATACTACGGAGTAATACACTAAACCCTAATAGTTTTGTCCTTCTGTTCTTTTTTTTTTTTTTAATTCATCTTTATTTAACCAAATCCAATTCATTATTTTGTTTCATTTATTCTCATTAGATTATTATACTTTGTAATAACACTTTTCTAAAAATTTGTACAAATAATTTAAAGGTAGATGAGACTCTTATTTGGAGAACAAGAGAGGGAGAGAGTATAGTGATCCATGTCATGGGATGATCACATCATTTAATTTTAATTTAAAATTAGTAGTTGCCAATAATTTGCATGCAGAAAGCTCAATAATAAAATATAATAAAATAATAAAGCATGCAAAATCAAACAAAAAAATGAATTGACAACGCGTGGGGTAGAACTCAGCTGGTGCATTCAGGAAGCTCAAAAACAACAATAATATTCGAATTTGTTTGATGTTTGTCTTGGCACTTATACAACAAGTTAACAACTATATGCATGCTCATGCATGCTTTGTGCTGTCAATTTAATTTGGCACATTATAATGCATATTGTGGGCTTTATATTCCGAAAGTGTCATTTTTTTCTTGTTGACCCTTCGTTGGTCTAACTTGTTTGTGTAATATGTCATATGTGTACATGTAGGCTTTATAATTAGATGAGGAATATAATAATCTGATAGAATTAAATCGAATTTATTTGGGAATTACACCTCACATTGTTGATTGATTTTGGTTATGTTTTCATTATAGGGTTTTTTTTTTTCAACGTGAATTAAACACTACAAATTTACACATGTGATAAGCTTTAATTAGAGTGTAAAGTAAAACAGGAAAGAAGGCCCCTACTTATTTGAGAACAAGATAATAATTTCGCACATTAAACATTACTAAAAGTAGAAGAGGTTCATCTACTGTTAAACATTTCAAAAAAAAAAAGAAACGGAGGAAGTAATCCTATAAATTAAACATACCACATTGGAGGATCAATCCTTCTATGTGATACCCATATATCCTAGGCCTCCTGGCCCATCAAATTAGTTATTCTAGCAAAATTTAAAGCTCAAATATAGTTGTCAAAATAAAAGAGTCGGCCATCAAATACTGGTGCATGCAAATTGCGTATGATCAATAAACAATACAATAAAAACAGAGAATTTATTAATTAATTAAACGCATGCTTTCACAAGAATTCAATTATGTCGTTTCCTCTATTGCATTTCTCTCTTCCACTTTGGTAACAGAGAATTAGTTGAATAATGCAATTAACACAACAACTGGCATGATAGAATGATCAGTAGCACTTCTAATTAAGCTTTGGATATGAATTTTGGTCTGAAAAGCAACCTAACATGACTAACATCCTAATATCTATAATTAGCGTAATATCATCTCCAAACTCGTACTTTACATTATAAATGTTAATCAACACCAGATACAGCAATACAACCTCTACTGGTAAGGGACAGTGATGAAAATTCTTGTAGACTGAGCCTATCTGCCGTTGAATAACCGGTGTGAGAGTTAGAAAAGAAAGCTAACTTCACTTCATGCATATCAGCTGTGATTGAATGAATCATTAAGCGCTGCAGATCTGACCGTATTATAAAATCTGTCATTCGACTTCAGATGGGCAATGGAAGGCAGGGAGTAGCAGATATAATTTGGGGTGGTGAAATTATTTACCAAACAAGCCATTAATCTGTTTTTGTTATTGATTGTCATTTTTTGTTAGTTCCATCTTTTGTTTTCAGATTGTTGTTTACAGATTCATACAATTATAGTGATCTTGATCATGAGAATGGATCACATTAATGATTCTTCACTAGTTTCCAGAAATTTGTGCTGCAAAATATACTCAGCAACAGGAACATAATTGCGATGAACACAACAAACTTGTTTCTATAATTTATTGACCATCCCAAAAGGGCTGCAATGGTGAATATACGATATTATACAGTATACACCATATATTACAGTATACATCCAATTACAAGGCATCTTACAAAAAATCACCTTACAACAATTACAACAAAGGGCTAATTACAGAAATACAAACCACGTCCTGTGGTATATCAGCAAAAAATGAGATTTATATACAAAAGAACTCCAAAGAATGGCATTAATGGTTTTAGATACTGAAGCAGGGAATGTGGCACTAAGACCTTTTGGGCAACAGCGGTTCTTGTAATTGTTGATCAGAACTGCTTGAAACCATCGACATTTGATCATTGGATTCCAAATCTAGAGTTGGCAAATTTTCCTTTTGGCCAAGTCTTTGGAAGAGACTTCGCTTGCTGTCTTTGAGGGAATCTGGTGTCCTTGGTGTTTCATTTTCTTGTACTTGCTGAAAACAAACTTGAGCAGCATCATGCACTCTCACAAAGTACCATTCCTTCCCAATCAGTTCAACAAGGCCAGCTCTCGTGAAAGTCATCAGAACTTCTTGATTAGGATTGGAAATTACAATCTGAAAATCAACAGAAAGAGAAGCAAAAACTGTTAAGCGTCCAAAATCGACAGAGGAGAAGCAAAAACTGTTAATTGTCCATCAATTAAAAATAAAAATACAAATAAATAAATAAATAAATAAAACTTAAAGGATTTTTAAAAAAATTCAAAGAACAAGCATAAACCTGGATGCCCCGAGATTTGTATTCATGATACAAGTCTTTTAGAGCCTGGACAGCACTTGAATCAACATATGTCACAGCTGCAAAGAAAAAACGTACAAGATATCAATATATGTTGAGATTCATAATATAATGAATCAAGAAGTACTCTATAGTTATAAATAGGAAAACTTTGGTTCATAAGAAGAAAATATTTCTGAGAGTTGCCAGCTTCCTTAGAGAAACTAAATGTCACATTTGATGTCAATATGATACCTATAGATTAGCATAAGTTAATAGTTCAAGAGAAAACTCCATCTATTATTCTATTAGCCCACTACCTATTATAGCATGATTTAGTCTCTCTCAAATTCTCAATCATCTCATGAGGCTCCTATGGTCCTGCCTATGGCAGAATTAAAGGGGCGAAGATGTTAAATTCGTGCCCTGCTACTTGAAGTTACACCTTTGATTTAAATGGGACTAACATGAACTTGGTTGCTACGTCATTATAACTTAAACCTGCTAACTTATAGCACTTAGCTAAGAGATTTTGCATCAAGTCTGTGCCATAAAATCAAGTCCAATCAAACACTCATGACTCATTGAAACAGGAAAGGGGAAAAAACAATTGATAAGGAAATTTCAGATACTCACGTGATAACTCAAGAATTACAAAATAAACTCGGTCTACTTCTGGCCCACGTCTTATAGATTTGTCAACAGTAGATTCATATTCCCGCAACCTACAAGTGAAATCATAGGATATTAAAAAATTTAATTATAATTTTAAGAGCTTGCAGATACTTCATCTCAGCAGAAATGCAGCTACCAAAACATGTCTAACATATTGAAAATTGCATGAACAGACTTACCTATCTTTTATGTAACTAGTATTTGCAAAGTATATTGGTGCATCCACGCGAACAATCACTATACCATGGTATGTATATGCTTCTGGATATTGTTGAACATTCCTATAAATTGTTGTGCCGGGAAGACGACCAAGTACAGCTGCAGCAGTCAAAGCAAGAAATTAAATCTTCAATTAAACAGCACACTGGCTCATGGCAATTAGATCATACTGGCTAACAGACTTCTGAATATCTTTTTTCATCCTATTTGAGGGTTTTATTGCATAAAAAAATGATCCAGCCTTAGTATAAGATTTAGTGAAAACTATAGTTTTTGCACTCACCAATATGTGGATTTGCTGATTCATGGATTACAAAAGCAAGAGAAACACCAACCTACAAGGGAGAAAAATGTTGTTAAATATTAAACCCATCGATCATACTCAAGCATAAAGTCAAAATTAGTAAATGGATTTTAATAATATAGTAAAATCTCAACCTAAAAAAAGCATAAACAAGGACAAACATGAACTCTATAACAATACAGGCAATGAATATAATTTAAAGCATGAGCTAATTCTGTCCAAAATATTGATGTAGCAGGTAGCTTTGTGATCCTGCCATCTTGGCGCGGGGCCACTTTATGCTAGATATTCACCCCATCCTTTAAAGCCCATGGATGTGCAACATATGTTGGACTTTCACGGTTTCACCTAGCATATTCCCTTACTCCTCCCCCACCCGCCCCAGAAGAAAACTAAAGGAATGTCTCGTTCTACTTTAGGATGCAACAAGTCACGTTACTACTTCTATGTATCATTCTAGATATCTATAATGGTACTTCTATGTATGTGGATGTATAAGTATTAATGCATATGCAACAGTGAAGTAACTCACCCCAACTAGGACTCCAATCTCAATTCCAAGAAATAGTGTTGCACCAAAAGTGATTGTCCAAAGGCAAAAATCTTTCTTATCTATGCGCCATAGAAGCATAGCCTCCTCATAATCCACCTGCCAACACAAGAATTTAAAAAAATTTATTGAAAACCTACTTGAGGATCCACCATGAATTGCGAATTCAAATGACACAAGTAATTCATTTTGTAGTTTATGCATCACTCTGAGTTTCAGCAATCAGCAATACACAGATCATTGATTGAGAAACAAATCTAACTTTTTAGCCCTTGTAACCAGTTACTATTGCTACAAGCAATCTATCTTTTATGCTGTTCTGACAACATAAATCATGCAGAATATCAAGGGTAAGTTGGCCATAAGACTGCAAACAGGCATAGTTGCTGCGAGTCGACTAGCAGGCAGCAGCATTTAAAATAATTCAAGCAAGTGCTGAATTGATTTAGAACTTCAGGGTAAGTTACATATTCATAATCAAACCATAATAAGGTCCATAAATTTAGTATACTCACCAGACCCATCACAGCAGAGGTTACAATTGCAGCCAGTGCGCACTGTAAAATGGTTAAAGTTCTAGTGAGCATCAATGACTAACAAGCTCCAAAAAAAAAAAAAAAAAAAAAAAAAAAAAATGTATTTACAGTTACTCTTTAGCATAAGTCATTAAGATTTCAACTTTTACAAGACAGAAATGCACAAGTTTTAGAACAAGCATCACACCTGTGGTATGCTTTCAAATAATGGAGTTAGAAACAGGAGAGCGCAGCTCATTATGATTCCAGTGAGTATTCCAGCGAATCCAGTTTTTGCTCCACTTTCATGATTCACCGCAGATCTAGAAAATGAGCCTGCGCCATCAAAAATATCAAAGCTTCCCATTCAGTAAGAACTATCAGAAGTTTTATTAAAAAAATAAATGAAACTTTCAAACTTCTTTTGCATTTGAAATCGGAAGTTTATGCAGTAAGAATTGAAAAGGATCAACAAATATGCAAAATCAACAAACAACAATCTCACCTGTACTGGGATATGCAGAAAAAAACGATCCAGCAATGTTGGCTACACCGAGACCAAAGAGCTGTTAAATAGAATTTAGTTAGCAAACACTATGCTGCCAAATATATTACTTTCAAATTTTCTGTTAAAGGGAAGAAAACAGAATAACAATAATAGTGAGCACACTGTGGTCTGCCTCATTTTTTTTTCCCTTCATTTCTTGTCTCTTTTTCTTTTAAAAATTTGAGGATAGGTTTACTTTATCTGTAAGAGACTACGGATGTCTATTCAGTAGGTAAGACACACATCCAATGCTCTTAAACCATACCTCTTGATTAGAATCTAAATCATAACCATTCTTTGCTGCCAGTGCTTTGGCAATTCCCACAGATTCCTGAAGTCCAACAATTTAGACAATTAAATACGAATTCGGAGCTCCAGTAGAAAGCTATCACTAGAAAGAAGAAAACTTCTCTTGTCCTTACCAATATAGCTACACCAGTTATAAGAAATGCAGTTGGAATCAAGGACTTGAACTGAGCAAAGGCTTTAGGAACTGAAAACTCTGGAAGCCCCTGAGGTATTTCCCCAACCTATACCAGCAATAGTGAGTAAATTGCATAACAATAACAAACCATGAGATACTACTTGAAAGTTAAACACATAAGCATCGCAGTACTATGCCACACAAACATCATATAGTGAAGAACTACCAATGCCCTTCACCAATGGTATGTATTTACAGCTACAAATTTGTGGCTGCTTTCTGTCAGCATTAGGCCTATAACTACTTGAATAAAGTACTTCAGCATTCAGCAGCAAGAACCCAGGTTTAATTTTTTAACCACGTCCATATAGCTATTACCCTAAAGGCCTTATTAGAAACGATACAAAGCTATGAAGGACTGTTTGATTCAATTGAGGTTGATAAATATTACTTTCATTGTCAACCACTTATTATAAGCTAAGCTCCACTTCCAATGTAGGCTTCATTCAACAAGTAATTTCATTTTAGAGCTTGAGATGTTTTAGAGCTTAAGATGTTTGCAAGAGACATGACCAATAAAGAATGAAGTTAAGACTTAGTAGATGGATGATTCCATTTCAGACACATAAGATTGTCCTCCTAATGCATTAGTTTTGCCAAAAAACAGTTGTGAGATGAAGCAGTCAAGAAGGTGCATGGCATCTTGAAATTCAATTAAGAAAGACTCACATAAAAGGAACTATTTATAAGCACTCCCTTATCCATGTATATTAACATATAGGCTTAGACAGTCCATATATAGAATAATAGGACTGTATCTCATTAGTAACCTATATGTTTAATATCAAAACTGCAAATTTTCCCAAAATGAAAAGCCACCCAGAACTTCAAATAACAAAGGCTAGGTTCATGGTATCTCACCACACTGATGGCAGATGGATGAAATATTTTGACAATAGCAGTACCAAAAACAATCCCTGTCAATGGGCCTGCTGCTCTGAGAAATCTCAGGTACTTTCTTGTTTTCCCCTGCATAATAAAATACCAAATAACCACTCAAGTCCTATATGATTTAGGTTACGTAACATCCAGGGGAAAAACAGAGTTTTTTGTTGAGCTCCTTACCAGGTGCTTCATTATCAACATCACAGCAAGAATCGAAGACCCTAACACAAACGGTGGCCATTGAAACTGCACAAGGAATACACACTGTTAAAAATATTTGATTCATTTTTTAAGAGCCAAAGAAAGAAAAGAAGCATGCTAAAACTTGAAAAAAAAAATCAAGAGTGTGTGTTGAACAACACAGAAAGTGGTGCATAAGGAAAGGTATTCAGATTGGCTCAATAGTTTGGAAAGAAATCTAACTACTGAGAGACACATTTTGGAAATCAGGAGTGCTCTGCTTTTACAGATAAGGAAGTCTACTTAATATCATTTCATTTCAGGGAAAATCTATTTTAGAGCATCACCTAGCACAGTATTCAAATAATGATGTATATGAAAAGAAGGGAAAAGAAAACCATATCAGATAAATCTGCACAAATTCTGGCCCAAGGGATTTTCTAACATATGAAATTATATGATATTTGCTTGAATGCATGATCAACGATTGACCATGAATGATTCTACTGCTTAAGACATTTTATAATAAATCTTTTCAATGACTTCCCTTAGAGTTAGGCATATTTTCACCCTAGAGCCTGCAATCTTACTTTATATGTGAGATATTCCAAGTTTGACATAATTTTGCAAGGTTGTCTCTCAGTTCTCATAGCAGCAATACTTGGCACTAGATTATACCATAACAATAAGCTTTCACATACAATGATATAATGCACCAATATTAATTAACCTAGGTGGTTTCTCATAAGATCTTTCAGCAAATTTTGAAGCTTAGATTATGCGTGATAACAGGATGAAAAATTTATTAATAATCTAACCAGATTTTTATACTTGAATGCAACAAACCCAACAACTGATCATAAGAGATGTTTTTACCAAAGCATAACATAAGATAGTAATTTAGGAAGGAACACATTGGAAAGATGGGAATATCAAAGATTTGTATTTCAAGATATTTGGAAGAAGGTTGGAGCTGCAGATATTGAGGATAAGTGAAAATAGATTATTTTGTCATGGGCAGGTAAGAGTTTAGTTAGAACATTTTTGGGATAATCGGGATTTTATAAGAAGTTGAGGAAGGCAAAAGATGACTAAGATTGAAGGTGTTAAGAATGATATGAAAATATTGGGTTTGAAGGAGTTCTAAAACATTAAATAGAAATGAATAGAGGAAGATTATATTTATTGACAACCACCAGAATTTATATTTGGGTTCATGCAACCAACGCATCCTATTGGCTTTGACATTTTTGTTGTATTGAGAAATCATCCATAATACCAATAAGATATATTCAGGACTATCAGATATAGAAAATTTTAATAATTTTAGACTATCATAAAGAATAACATCCCATTATCTGGTGATCTAAAGCGTACCTTACTTATACCAGATATAATGCTTTCAGCAAGAGGGATAATTTCACTGCTTCGAACTATATCATACCCCAGAAAGTATTTTGCTTGAGACAAGGCTATCACTATAGCTGATGCAGTAGTGAAGCCAGAAATCACAGCATGGCTGATAAAACGAATAATCCATCCAAGCCTGGGGAGAAAAGAAAAGTATTGAGTGTCTCAAAAAGCCGAACAAACTTACACTACCTTAATAGTTAGCACAAGTACATGGTAGTTCACGCCTAGTCTATTGCAAAAAGAACATTTTATTACAGTGCTTTATGTCTATGACAATCATACACTAGACTGTTTGAAAGTATTGGAGTAAAACATCTCATCTCTTGTTAAGGCCTTTGGCTATGTTACTAAGGCTCTTCACCCATAGTTCCAGAATCGGGTAGATGACTAGATGGGTACTGAAAACCTTGATATATGTACACTACAACTGTCACCTTACTTTGGACCAAAAACTATAAAGTCAAGTGGAACACCTGGACACATAGCTCTGTTCTACACAGATACCTAATGCCAAGTAGCACAAGGTTTCAATTATGGGTTACCCAAGGAGACATTACTTTATAGCATAAATTTGAGTGTAAGTTCATATTTGCAAAAATATAGTACTTATGGAAATATAAACTAGTAATCTCTTTCTTAAAAGAGAAAAGAGAGAAAAAACCAGCCAATATTTTAGAAAACTAGGAGCCACACATGCAAATCAATTTTCCACAAAATTTCAGAATGGGGAGAGTAGTAATTTTTATAGAGTCCTTTTAGAAATTATCAAAAATAATAAAATAATGTGAACAATAATTACCTCAAAAGGCCCATCAAGCACTCCAATATGCCAACCATAAGTGCCAATGTTATTGCAAGTTCTGTGTACAGTTCATCAGATGGACTAGCAATCTTACTTAATACATTAGACACCAAGAGAGATGTCAATGCAACTGGACCAACTGCAAGCTGCCTTGAGGAGCCAAAAATGGCATATATAAATACAGGTAGACAGCCAGAATCTGTTCAGAAAAAACCAGAATCGCAGTCAGAATTACAATCACAGAGCAGTAGTTTACAAACATTGTGATTCAAATTCAGATCAAGAGACCATGAGCAAGCTTCTGAAACAATTAGTAATTGGTGGTGCGTAGAAATGCAGGGAGAGAGCCTAATTATTTTCACATCAGAACAGTTATAGTAAAAAAAAAAAAAATTAAAAAAAAAATTAAAAAAAAAAAAAAAAAAAAAAAAAAAAAAAAAAAAGAGAGGATGATCATCAAACTAATGAAATGTAACTAAATGTCATGTTAAGATAGCTCCTATAAACATGTGTCTATGCTGTGTTATCTGCTGGATCAACTTTGTTCCAGCAGCCTGAAATCCCAATAAGGATCAGTATTCATCTTATGTACAAATTAAGTGTACAATAATTCAGACAGCTATAACTATACAGTACTTGAAATCAGCCATTAAAAAATTATGCATACAAAGTTATAATGGATTATACAAAGTCCTAATCATTTTATTATGTATTTTGGAGTTAACTAAGATTAATCTTAAGTTTGGGGGTGCCTTCTCATCATATAGCTCAATGTAACTAAAGGTTTGCATTTTTTATACAATTATGAGAGATTAAATATCACTTTAATAGTTTTTGTGAGTCCGGCCACCAAATTGAGAAATATTAAGAATTAACATCAAAGTTGGGATTAATGTAAAGACAGTAAAAATCTCGGACTATTTGTCAATTTTTCTAGTATAGCCAGAAAGAAGATTATTCAACATCTGCTTATAGACCCACCAATGGATATGCAAAATACAATAAACATCAATATCATACCATAATTAGACACAGCTAAATGCAGAAACACTACATTAAAGTAGATAGTCCCAGACTCCCAGAAATACAGTGATAGTGTACTTACAGAGTCCATAAATTGGTGCAAGCCCAGCTAACTTCGCATACGACATTGCCTGATCAATAAAACCACCAGTCAATTCAGGTTCAGAGAGTTGATGCTTAAAAGATCATCTTTTTTCTAACCAAGTACTTAGGTATACATATTCTCTTTTTCTATAAGTGAAAAGGTAACATCCAGGAATAATATGTGCCACACATTAAAATGCAAATGTAAACTCAGAAAAAATTCCTTTTTTGAGCCAGAAGATGTGACTAAAGGGAAGGATCTAACAGAATTGTTGATTTGTTTTTCACACCACAGCATATATTGCTAGTTAGGGAATGAAGTGTAACACTGTTACACTATAACATATTGGGATGGTAGTACTAGGGATCAAAAAAACAATAACATCCACTCCTTAGGACCTTAGTAATCAGCATCAGCCAAAAGTGTGTCTTGAATAAGCAAGTAAAATCTGCTTGTGAAGCTTTAAAATGGTACTGCTTGTCTAACCAAGATCCTGATTATATTTCATAAATGTTGCCAGCGCTAATACTATTGGATACACACTCATGTTCGACACTAGCACTCAAGTCCAAGAAACATAGATTGTCACATTTTTACCAGTAAATTATCACCATTAATTTCTTTGATTGATCTATGATACATTAGAAATTTTAAGCCAATGCAGTTCCATCCACATTCTACCTAAAACAAGTGGATGTCAATGAATATAGTTTGTTAAATTCATGGGGTATCAAGACTTGCAATTGTCCATTGGGTCGCTCACACCAAAAGAAAAACTGTCTACATAAAAGCGAGTTTAACCATAAATTTTAAAGACCAAAAACACAAAATGGTTTTGTTTCAATTATAGATCATGACAAATATTAAACAAAATTATTCAACAAAAAAAATGTGGCAATTGATGACAATGACAATAATTGACATATTCTTAGAGTTGGAATCTAGTTGATATTTCTTGAATTATACACCACTAGCTAAGCACAATGGCCAAAAACAAGACCAAGTTCTTTAAAAAGAGAAAATCTCAAAATTGGCCCCACCCCATTATTATTTTAATGTATTTCAACCACTAATTTCCATTTTTACACAGGCCAAGCTCCCACCACTCATGCCAACACAGCACAATTCGAACAAGAATAATATTTTGAAAATATCCAAAGTACAAGAAATAAAAATTTTGAAAAATTATACAAGCCAATTATATTTGTCAAATCCACCCTTTTAAATCCCAAGTTATTGTAGGTACTATTCATATTAAGGACTTGAAAGGCTTGATATCGAATCTCGTCTACTCCGTGTCACTTACGAAAACAAAGACAATTGAAAGTGAAACTGAAAAAGAAATCAAAATCAACTAAAGAAATTAATCTTTTTTCCGGGGAAATAGCAAATATGATTACTTCATATAAATAAAAAATTTACAAAGAGAACCTAACCATGCAGTAAAACAAAAGTATACAGTCATCATTTTGTCAGCATTTGGCATAAATCTTAATAAAAATGAATCTAATCATCATTTTCAGGTATATTAAGCTTCAGCATCAGATAACTCTATTTACACAATCTATAACTTTATACTAAAGGCGAAACCAGGAATGACACATGTCATCTCCTGGTTAAAAATTTTCCCTCCAAAAGTAATTTTTTTTTTCTGTTTTTTTTTTGTCAAAGCTTCTTAGAGAAGTTTTTAATACAAACTATTCAATAATATTTCACTTCCTATTTTATAAGTATATTTCATTTGTACACAATCAAACAAAGATATATATATATATATATATATATATATATATATATATATAAAAAAAAAAAATTTATACAATATTATGCAATAATTGTTTTTTATCTATAACTTAATGATGTAATTCATAGTTATTTGTGTATATATTATTCGTTCTGTTTTATTTTTTACTTTTTATTTTTTTTATTTTTTTCTTGTGTGTGTTAAGAGAGCCAAAAGGGCGGGGGGTAAGAATCGATCCCAAGATCTCCTGGAACCTGGAGGAAGCTCTAACCACTTGAGCTATCCCTCACTCACATTCTCTCTATTTTCTATAGTGTGGTCAATTTTTTTAAAATTTTTTTTGTAATTACAAAACTTTTATCCTATTTTGTTATTAGGTTTAATTTTTTATAATTAAATAATAATGCTAAATTAATGATAAGTATTAAGTTTTAAAAATTACCGTGCATGGCACGGGACTTAACCTAGTTTAGTTACTACACACAAATAAAAAAAATAATAAATAATAAATAATAAATAATAAATAAAAATAAAAATAAGCGTATTACTGTTTATGCAATTTTGGTCAATTTTTTACGCGGAAAACTTCTTTTCAAAAAAATATAAAAAAAAAATTATAATAAGAAAATTATTTTCCTTTTCACCTTAACCTTTCAAAATCTCAAAACTCTAATATAATACCTCAAAAAAAAAAAAAAAAAATACAATTTGTTTTTTTATAAAAACTAATACGAGTATACGACCATACAAGTTTACCTCCTTAGTATCCGAACACGGGTACATTTTAATCCAATGTTAATAAATTAAATAAAATTGAAGACACGATTAAAAAGTCAATTAAACCCTTTCCCAAAAAAAAAAAAAAAAAAAAAAAAAAAAAAAAAAAAAAAATCTTACAAAACTCGAGGCGATTAATACAAGACAGAGAAAGTATAATTATTATTTCCAAAAATAAAAAACTGAAAAATTAACATTGTAAGAAAAATAAATGGTAAATTTAATAATTGAGCTTTAAAAACATTGCATCATTTTACGTGACAACAAAAAAAAAAAAAAAAAAAAAAAAAAAAAAAAAAAAAAAAAAAAATTCTACAAATTCCAAATTAGAAAAAATAAACAAAAAAAATAGCAATTAATTGAAAAAAAACGAGGAGAATGAACAAGAACAATAACCTGAGGAACGACCATAACACCAACGGTGATACCAGCCATAAGATCAGACTGAAGATATTCATGGACATTATACGATCTCATCCAACGATAACAAGGAAGAAACACCGAGATCCATTCAGTAATACTCATATCCTTCATCTTCAACCTCCACTTAGCAATCATCGAGCTAGACGACGTCGTTAGGGAGAATCCAGGTGACGACGACGTCGTTTCTGGGTGTTGTAATGGGATTACTTTTACGGGTCGGTTACTGTATGTTCGGGTTAACCCGGGTAAGTCGTTGGAGCTTGGTGATGCGTAGGATTTGTCCATTTTGACCCCGGCGTATTTTAGGCGCGACCACCGTGTAGGGGTTGATAGGATGGGTGGCGCGGGATAGAGGAGTTTTGGGGGGTTTTGGTGTGGGTCCCTCTTGAGGAAAGAGAGAGAAGAGGGAATGGTTGAGAGTTGAGGTTATTTATAGGTGCTACGAAATCTGAAATGTGAGGAATTTATTTTTTTATTTAATTATTTTATTTATTTATTTATTAATTTATTTTATATATACAAGTAGATTTTAGTTTTGATTGGATTGGATTGGATTGGATTTGGGGTGATTGAAAATTATTGGGTTTAATGTTTTAGAGTAATTTTCATGCTAGATTTTTTTACTAGGATTAAAGTACATGACTTGATTGTTGATTTTAAAATGTTTAATTGACTTTTTTTTTTTTTTTTCTTGTACTAGTTGGACATTTACTCCATTCTCAAGTAAGTAATAAAGCTCTTTAAATCAAAACAAAATATCATAAAAATAAAGTAAAAAGAAAAAAAAATAGAGTTTACAAAATTAGAAATAAACTATGCATTGAAACGTAAACGGACTAGTAAAAGATCGATGTTTCCTCCATCTTTAATTAGTTGACACGCTTTGATTTTTGACACTATTTACAAATCAAAGGGAGAATACATTATTACGAATCTAACAAGTTCAGACACCGCTTGACATACTTAATACTTATAGATTATTAAGCAAATACGGTCAGAGTTTAGTCAAAGCATACAACATGACAAATTAGATTAAAAAATAAGTCCATATAAAAAAAATAAGTTCAGATTTTAAAACATCATAGCCTAACAGTGAAAAAAAAAATTATTATATTAACATTCTAAGACTTTATTTTATTCATCTAATATATACTGAAATTATGTTAGTTTTGCTGAACTTAAATTATTAATATTGAGATCAAATTGTACTTTGCCTTATATTGCTATAATTACTATTTTAAGAAGTTCTACAAATATTGCAATATTTTATTATATGTGCATGATTTCTTTCTATCTCTCTCATCATCACATAAGTCTCTATTTCTATGTCTTTCTATCCCTCTATGTTGAAATATTAGGAGAATGGAGGAAGTACATACAAAACTTAAATTACTTAGAATTACTACTAAATATATGGTTAAAATTTATTTTTACTAAACATAAATTAATAATTATGAAGTTAATTTTTTTTTTTATCTTTAGCTGTGGAAAATAAGGCCTGAGTATATATATATATATATATATATATATATATATATATATATATATATATATATATATATATATATATATAGTGTATACCTTTTAGAAAAGTATTGTGTAGAAAGGACTCACATGAGTCCAATCATACAAACAAAAAAGAAATACAAATTTTAATTGCAGAAATTAGATAATAATGGTCAGATATTAGATTATAGATATTGATAGAGAATATCCATAGAATATTCTCATCCTAGGTTTAGGATATATTTTGTATAAGATTATCTTTGATATCTGTACATATCTTATAGTTACCTAATATGATTAGGTTTCTCATTGTAACCCTATAAATATTGATCAATGGAAATCACTCTAATCAAGGAGTTTATATTATCTGACATGGTATCACAGCTTAGGTTAGATCTTGGGATTGTTTAGATCTAAAGTTTTCTCTTCCCCTGCCGGTGGGTTAGAAAATTAAACCCACCGGCGGGATTCACAAACAATTATACAAAACATAGTTTTATTTTGCTTCCGCCTTTTAATTATAGAGTATGATGGTTGACCATCACCGGGAACCCCCTTTTGTGCTCCAACTTTCCACCACACACAGGAGCTTTATGATCTACTTCTACCTCTTGGTTCTCCACCTAATACACCATCTAGATCACTCATAGTTCTCCTTCTTTAGACTAATCTGTGAGTGAATTGCAATCTTGCATAGTGTATTCAATGACTGATATAGTAGTCTTGGATGAGCCAGACCCGCGAGACAAACCACCCCTTTGATAGTCTTCTTTTTCTCAATGTCGTTGTTGGCCTCCACCACCTTAGTTACGTTGTAGTCTTGTTCCTGACCCCTTCCCAACGGAGGTCTTCTACTTGGCTGGAGCCTTGTACAACTACACTATAATAACTTAAAGGGAGTGTTGGATTTTTGGTACTAACAACACTTTTTCTTACCTTTTCAATTTATTGTCAATTTTAATTATCACAAGTACATGCGGTGGAATTTCTTATTCCCTAAATCCAGCCACTACTTAGCTTGTTTTAATTTGGTGGAATTTATCTTGTTGTGAGGGTCAATTTTTTTTTTTTTTTAGAGGTAAACAGTTCCTAGTGATTAAGTGGTGTAGAATTTAGGCTATCTTATTTGTTTTTTTCTTCAACTGTGATTTTCCGTAAGTAGTTTAGTGTCTTCTACCCGATGATGGTTTGATCCCTTAGCTTCTTCTTTTTTGGATCTGCAACTTAGCCCAAGTCTGTGCGGCTCCTCTCCTTCTCCTCCGGCTTAGCAATGCTTATCTCTACTCTACGTAGGTCGTGGCTGTTGCTTCCCATCATTGTCATCACCGGCACATGTCTACTACTTCTCTTTTGATCATGGGTTATCATACTATCCTTACCGTCCGATGCGTGATTCAGATCCAGTCTGAGCATCCGATTTTCTCCCGCTCTGACTGCGGGGGTGTGATAGAGAATATCCATAGAATATTCTCATCTTAGGTTTAGGATATATTTTGTATAAGATTATCTTTGATATCTGTACATATCTTATAGTTACCTAATATGATTAGGTTTCTCATTGTAACCCTATAAATATTGATCAATGGAAATCACTCTAATCAAGGAGTTTATATTATCTGACAGATATCATATATTAGATTATATAAGTGTCAAAAATTAGATAATAATGGTCAAATATTAGATTTCTTTTGTTTGATAGCAGGTCATATTATTGGCCTTGTATTAGATTTCTTTTGTTTCATAATAGGTTATATTAGTCAGGTATTAGATTTCTTTTTTTAGATAACATGTTAGTATGGTCAGGTATTAGATTTATTTTGTTTGATAATAGATTATATCGGTCAGGTATTAGTTCAGTTCAGTAATATTAATTTAAGTTCTGTAAAAATAATTTAAGTTCTGCAAAAATAATTTCAGTTCAGTAAATATAATTTCAGTCTAGCAAAATTAAGGTGAAAAGAACGAGACCTAAGTTTTCGAAAAGTTTTATTTTAACAATTTACATTTTGGTATGTTTCTATAAAATTTTAAACTTTCACTTTATTTCAATCATTATTGGTAAACTTGTTTTTCACTACCTTACGCCTCTTACCTCAACAAATTTGTACACAATTACATCTTCTATTCTTCCACTCAACTTCCTGTTACTTTAGCCACCTTCTTATCACATTAACAATTTGTCCCTAATTTATTTCAATATTTGTGCTCATATTAAATGTTATAATAATTAAACGAAAATGGGGATGATATATATTTGACAAAAATGGGCTAATTATTGCCTACCTACTTGAATTGCCCTCTACAAGTGGAAGTAAAATTCACAAAATATTAATTGCATCAATATAAGTAATGTAACTTCCTATGTGAAAATAAATAGATAAATATATAAATAAATAATAAACCTATGTGCAACAAAACAACCATAGAATTGAAATTGTTGAAGTTCCATGCAAAACTATATTATATAGAATACATCTATATCTATATCTATACTTAGTATTTAAAAAGCGAAATCACAATCTCCTATATGACACATGTCATCGTAACCACAATCTCCTATATGACACATGTCATCGTAATTCACCCATATGCCACATAACACAACAATTAATATTTCCACTTTATACTCCCTTTTAAAGTAAAAGATAAAATAAAATGTTATTGAATGCTAAACTCTTTATGCATTCTTAACTTGCAAATTTGAGTAAGAAATGGAGTGTTCCATTAGTGTTTCATTTTCACTATAAAAAAAAGTTGTACTCCTCTTTATACCCTTTTAATGTAAAAGTTAAATAAACACATTATTTAATGTTAAAATCTTGGAAAATTTGTCAAAAACAACCTTTTAAAATGTCTATTTTATCAAAAACAACCTTTTAAATTATTTTTTTGCAACTTCAGACCACATTAAAATTTTTTTTTACCAAAGACAACCTAATGCTAGTTTTCGGCGTTGACTCTATTTTTCTGATGTTGACCACGAGTGTGTGAGGCACGTGACTTCATATATTGCTAATTATACCCCTTTCCCCTCCAATTAACTCATATTAAAACCCTTCAAAGTGACAAATTACTTTGAGAGAGGAGGGGATTTAGTACGAGTGAATTGAAGGGAAAGGGGTGCAATCAGCAATATATGAGGTCACATGCCTCATACACTCGTTGTCAACATCGGAAAAATAGAGTCAATGTCGAAAACTAGCATTAGGTTGTCTTTGATAAAAAAAAAATATAATGTGGTCTGAATTTGTAAAAAAATATTTAAAAGGTTGTTTTTAATAAAGTGAACACTTTAAAAGGTTGTTTCTAACAAATTTTCCTAAAATCTTTATGTATTCCTAACTTGCAAATTATAAGTAAGAAAATTAAGCAAATTATTATAAAAAATTACCGACACATACAACACAAATAAGTAACACATTTCAAGAAAAATAAAATGAGCTTCAACCCGTTCGTTGAACGGTCCAAAATGCTAGTTAAAGTTAAATTATTAAAACCATCTCTCCAAATGTCTCACATTAACATTGTATGTAAGGTTTTAAGGTAGTAATTAAGGTGGTCTAAACTATTAATTGAGTTAAATGGACCTTACATGTGAGGGGGGGTGTTGAAGTATATCCCACCAAGTAACACATGTAAGAGTCCCACATTGGTTTAAGATGAGAGAGTTAATCACTTTATAAGGCTAAGGGGCTACTCCTCTTATTGCCATATGGTTTTGGGATGGAACCTCCTTTGATCTTATGAAGTGGACTCTCTCTTTTGGTTTGCGGGTGCGGCCCAGACCCGCCGTTTAACATGGTATCAGAGCCAGCGTGACATAGAGGTCACGGGTTCGAATCTCATCCACCCCCCACTTTCAAGTGGAATATTAAGCGCAGGGTATAAGGAGGGCCCATGCTACATCCACACTTCTAGCCCAACGGGCTCTCATGTGAGGGGGCGTAATAGAGTATAAAACATATTCCTGGACCTCAACCATTATCAAATACATCTATGTTTTTAAAAAAGAAATCACATGAAAGAGGGGTTTCATGTACATACGTTTTGCATACTGATAAAAGAAGAGACAATTTATAAAGCTAACTAATGAGTTATCCTTTTTACACATATAGTAACATTATTACCGTACAATATTAAGGTGGAACCTACTTAATCTTGTGAAGCTTGCGAACTCCTCTCCTCATATATGGTAGGTGCGACCAAGTCTAAGTACGTTTTAGCAACAACCAACAGCGATCTAATTTGGATCGATCCCTAATTAAACAACAGGATGAGGTAATTGACTTGATTGCTTCATATATCATATATTCATATAGTTAGTTGGATGAGAGAAAACGATGGTACGGTGCCTATAATTTCAAGATGCAACTAGTAGTCCCAGGTTTATAGATTTCTTCCATCTTATTATATTACGGAGTATTGCTTACGTAATAAACAAGCTTTTATTAGTACTAGAAAGTCGGATCATGGAAGGAAATAAAAGCTGATTTTACATCTAGTACGTGTAATAATAATTGAAACTTGAAAGTACTTGTATGATGCATTTGTTAAGGTTATGTACTTATGTTCTTTTCGCCAAGAGTTCTAGGTTTTTATTTATTTATTTATTTATTTATTTGTTTTATTTTTAGGAAAGAGTACTAGTATTATACTGGCGAATTTGTTAAAAATAGAAGTTTAAATTAGTAACAATGATTGACGTTCATTAGTAGTTATTTTCGCCTAATATACATTGAACCTAAATTATTTCTCATAACGTACCTTTTATGTTTATATTGTGATGAGAAATGACTGACTAAAAAAAAACATTAAAATCTTAATTGATTATTTTTCGGCTTGCAAATTGATCATACATTGCACTACAACAAAATAAAGCAAAGGTAACGGTGCAAAACCATTACCAAATACAAAAAAAGTGTTGCCTTATAGCTAAGGCAACACATATAAGGCATAGTATATGCCCCCGTTGTCTATTCCTAAGGCAACACATTTTTATTCAAAGGCAACAATTTCAAAAGCCAAGGTAAAATGATACATAAGGCAACACTTTTACAAAGACAACAAATGAAAAATGTTGCCGTCAAAGGGAACAATTCAAAAATGCTTCTAAGTGTTGCCACTCTCAAGCATTTAGTAGTTGGTCTATATATATATATAAATAAATAAATCCTCTCACAAAATGGATCATACAAAAGGTCCTTTATTTCTTATAATTTTTTCTAATAATTTAGTGCTTCTTAAAATTTTGATCTTAAGTCATATGTAACTAATAATATAGAATAATATTGTTTCAAAAAAAAAAAAATAATATAGAATAATAAGTAATGACTTAAGACACTATCCGAGCCATACATAGCTAATTTTACTCTCAAAACCTTCCTCCCTTTTTTTTTTATCTATGATCCATTTCCTTATGTCCAAACAAAATGTCAAACATAACCACAGCTCATATATATGTAAATTTGTTGACCCCATGATCAAACCCACATGTCAGTGAAAGTGTTGTCCCACATTAAAAGAGAAATATTGGGATGTGTATCCCACAATGAAGAAAGAAGAAAGTCGTGTCCACTTTATAAGGCTAAGGAATTACTCCCCTCATTGCCATATGGTTTTGAGGTGAATCCTCCTTTGTTGTGTAAAGTGGACAGTTGTGACGGGTGTGGCCCAAGCCCGTTTTTCAAAATTACTCATAGTCATCCCATTAGGTCAAATAAAATTTCCAACTCATAGAATTTTCATTTTTTGCATCCTCTTCTCCTGTCTACACTAGCCAATTAGCCATAGTAAAATGTATTCCGTGAATTAAATGCCAGTTTGTCAACGCCAACAATAACGTGGAAACTTGAAACTAATATCAAGAGGAATTCTAACAAAATACTTACTCCCTCCGTCCCAAAAAGAACGACCCATTTGGGTTGATTACGCGGGTATTAAGGAAGTTAAGTAAAAAGAAGTAAAAGTTTATTGGAAAGATAAATTTACATGGAGTTTGTAAAAAAATAGAGAGAGAAAGTAATCAAATAACATGGAAAATCAAATTTTTATATGGGGAAGCTAATTTTGCACAAATATTGTAGCAAATTGGTGGGTGTTCTAATTAATGCAAATGAGTCATTCTTTTTGGGACAAAGTTTTGGCCAAATGGGTCGTTCTTTTTGGGACGGAGGGAGTATTACATAAAATAAGCTAAGCTATCGTCTAGATTGCTAACTTGCTAAGTATTTCTATGGAAAATAGCCCTCAAATACAATATACTACTAGAATAAGCTCATTTACCGATGGGAAATACCGATGGCCAATAATATCCATCGGTAAAAAAATAATTTTCCGATGGTATTTTCAAGCCATCGGTATTTTCAGAATCACCGATGGTCAGGCCATCGGTAAAATTTTTCCGATGGCTTTCTTCCATCGGTAATTTTATTTAAAAAAAATTAAATTTGTTTTTTTCACCGATGGCTAATAGATTAGATAGTAATAGTTTATGATTTATTACATACAAATTAAAGATTAGGTAGTAATAAAAATATAAGGTATTTCCTAAGAAATAGTCAAATCTATACTATATATTAAAAGGCGTTTCTAAGAACGTCGATGTGCCACGCACTCCCTTTTTTGTTGCGCCACGTCATCTTCCCAATGTCTCATGATGCCACATCATCCCTCAAACAGTGCCACATCACCCAAGCAATCAACATTATTGAATATAAAAACATAAAACTAAGGGGGATCGAACCCTCAATCTCTTACAACAAAAATAACCATTTCACCATCTAAGCCACTTATCAAGTATATTATCAATATGTAAAAAAAATATATATATGAGTGCAAACCACAAATCAATTAAAATAAAATATACTAATAAAAAAAAAACTCAATTTTAGTTTGACAATAATAATTATTATACAAGTTTTAAAAGTCTTTTAAAAAATTTATCGATTGCACGTCTACAACAGTAGCAACTCGGGGCAATGTCCGGGCTACTCACTAGTTAAATTAATTATAAGGTGTTGAAATAATACTCGTATGTATTTAGACAAAAAGATAGCAAGTCATAGCACGAATATAATATTTGTTTTAAGAAATAATATTTGGGGTCTCAAATAACTACATCTATTAGCCACTAAAAATCATGAAAAAATATTATAAATTGCTATCTCATGTATTTATTTATTTTAGAGTTCATAACAAAATATTATTGCACCACAAGTTTGTTTATTGTGTTGGAAGCTTTCAAAATAAAAAATAAAAGTCAGATAAAACGACTGATATTAGTATGTACAAACTGAAACTTCCTGTAAGAAACTACAAAAATCAGAGAAAATGCAGGCAAATGGGCCATAGTGAAACTCAAATAAATGGTACATCATATGGTTTGGAATGCATAATTGTATGTCAACCCTATTCCTTTCTGATTTTCTAGGATTGGAAAAATTCATTAGCTGCAATCTGAATACAAATCAAAATAATTCAAGCAAATTTATTTACGTGAAAGTAGGGTTTTTTTTTTCTTTTTCTTTTTCTTTTTCTTCTTCTTTTTTTTTTTTTTTTTTTTTTTTTTTGTTTTTTTTTGTTTTTTTTTTTTTTTTTGTGAAGCCTAGGGAATTATTATATTATTGTAAATTAAACTTAGCAAAAGATATAAAACTTTAATTAAAGGATGGGTTCAAGCATAACGAGTGTTTTAAGATAACGTAAGTTGACGCAAAAATTTTAATGAGTTGGCTTATATGAGTACTAGATCTCAAGCCCAGCACACGAGTGCTTTATGTTACAAATTAAATTTGTATTCCCTACTCGTATACACAAACCATTTTTAAAGAGTAAGTAAAAGTTAATTAAGGGTACTTTAGTTTAGGTGTTAAGGTGCGTGCACAAATACCTAGCCTCACCCCTTCAATTCTTCATGTTTGGCAAAATATAACTGTGAAAGTAAGGCCCCGTTCTTTAGAGCTACTCTGCTCTGCTGAGCCGAGTCTTGCCCTGCTCTACTCAAACCAAATCTGCTCTTTTCAAAAGAAAGCTGCTCTGCTCTACTTTTAAATAATAATTAATAATAACAATATTAATAATTAATATTCAATAATAATAATTAATATTGTATTGATGATAATAATTTATTATTCTGAATAATTATAATAATTATTAATATTAAAAATAATTTTAATAATAATTAATATTTATTAATCATAATAATAATTAATGATAATAATTATCAATAATAATATTTAATAATTCAAACTATTAAGAATTAATATTTAATAATATTATTATTTAATAATTTCTAATAATTATAACAATTCTTTCAAAATAAATAAATAATAATAATAACAATTAATAGCAATTTCTTTTATAAATACTTGATATTAGAATCACAATGTGTAGAAACATTTTATGTGGGTAACGATGGTTAGTTCATTGAGTTGAATTATTTTTCAAATCTTTTCATACAATTTAGGAATTAAAAAAAAAAAAAAGAGGTTGTTTTCAAGTAGTACTTTGTATATCATTATTATTTTTAGTTTTAAAAATATATGATTAAGACAAATTTATAAATAAAATTATTATTACTCATTAAATCATTTTATTTTAAAATTTTTGTGAAATAAATATAAGTAAACCATTGTCTTTTTTCTTTCTACTATTAAGATATATATGTTAAATATGCATGGTACACATATATTTATGTTTTCACTCACTTAAATCAATGGTATATGCACTTAATAATAACAACAACAACAACAATAATAATAATGATAATAATAATAATAATAATAATAATAATAATAATAATAATAATAATAATAATAATAATAATAATAATAATAATAATAACTCGACTCGGCTCGGCTCTGCTCAGCTATCCTGAAATCTGCTTTGCTCTGCTCTATTGAAATTTAATCTGCTCTGCTCTGCTGACCCCTACTCAGCTCTGCTCTGCCCAGAAGCTCAAAAGAACAGGGCCTAAGTGTTAGTTGTGCAATTAACTGTTATATGATAACAAGTGTTACTCTTGTTAGTTGTGAAACTAGATAATCAAGGTATGAGTGTTCGATAAAATAGCTTATGACTTGTGTTAAAAATCAATACTCCCTCCGTCCCCAAATGATAGTCCTTTATGGGCAAAAATCACGGGAATTAAGAAACTTAAATAAAAGTAGTAAAATTACATTGAAAATTAGATAAATTTACATTGGGTATGTAAAATAGTATATAGAGAAAGTAATAAAAGTACATTGAAAAACAAACTTTACATGAGAAAGTTAAATTTGCACAAATGTTGTTGCAATTGGAGGGAGCTTTGATTAAAAAAAAAAAATTGATATTAATGTTACTTGAAAAAAGCAAATAGGACTATCAATTTGGGACTAAAAATAGGCCATAAGGGACTATGATCATTTAGGGACGTAGGGAATATATTTTTTTCCTAAAACTATAGATTGAATTTTCAACAACTACATCTAATCTTCAAAACTAGTTTTTGATAAAAGCTACCTCCACCATTAAGCACTACTCCAACCACTACATAACAAATATATAAATATATATATATATATATATATATATATATATATATATATATATATATATATATATATATATATATATATATATATATATATATATATATATATATATATATATATATATATATATATATATATATATATATATATATATATATATATATATATTTCCAATTATCAAGTACTCGTAGTAGTTTGACTCTGGGCCTGTTCACATATACTAAACTGAGCTGATCTGAACTGAACTAAACTGATTGGAGCTGAACTAAACTGAAATGAGCTGAAATGAATATTTTATGAGATTGGGAAATTAGGAGCTAAACTGAACTGATTAGAGCTGAATTGAACTGAACTAAACTGAAATTAAGTAAATGTGAACAGGCCCTTAATTTGTTAATCCACTAAAAGCTACACAAAAACCTCACACAAAACTATTGCCGAACACATAATGCTAGACTAATAAATAAAAATGTTAGAGAACCAACTCAACTAAAAGCGAACCCGTGATCTTTGTGTCACGCTAGCTCTTGATACCATGTTAGAGGACCAACTCAACTAAAAGCTTAAGCTGATGGTTGAGGCCCAAAAATATGTTTTATACTCTATAAAAAATTACTTCCTATTTTATACAAACAAAGTAATTCTAATTTAAATAAATTCCAATAGCGTATAGTAATATACAAGTAATTTCATTCTATAAGTTTAAATACGAAGTAATATACAGAGTAAATTAGAAGAACCTTAATTTAGATAAATGTTTAATACAAAGTCATCAATCTCATCATATATAAATAATTTTTCGAAAATAGAAAGACAGGTAAGGGTTTACAAAGACGAATTAAGACGGAAATATGGGAAAAGGGAAATCTTGGATGTCATTATCACCCCAAATGTGCACGTCTTATAAGCCATGCAAAGATGTCTGCCTAACCTGAGTAGCCATAGCTGGCTGAATCTGGACATGCCTCTTGTCTTCATTGCAATTTTAATTTTTTCATTCCAGCATAATGATTGACTTTGGATTTATGAAAATCGTATAATATCAGCCTCACATGATATTCGAACATGTTAATTATCATTTGTACTATTTCTTCCCAAAATAATATATGGAAATTCTAAAAAATTAAATCAATCAATACAATTACAAGTTTTTTTTTAAAAAAAGTATTTCAAGTAATCTCATGGACTGAATGTTGTGTACCATAGATGAAGTAATAAAAAGTATTTTGGAATTGTTTTGAATTGATGATCATTCTTCATAACTTTAATAGATATGAGTCTATAATATTATCTTTTTGAAAAAAATTTAATCGATTAACAAGTACTGTGTAAAATTTGTATAGGAAGTTGTTTTAGGGTTAGGATGTTTTCCTTAATCTTAATACATTTTCTAAAATGGTACAGTACCAAATATTAAGAATTTGTGTAAAACACGTATGAAACGCCATAGTTAATTCATAGTTATATCCTTCCATTACTATTTTCTTATAAGTATACAATATTCAGGCCGGGTTGTATATATATATAACAATCTTTATCATTTTACACCAAGCTAAGCTTGGTCTAGTGGTAATATTGATATCTTTCAACCTCAAGCTAAGCTTGGTCTAGTGGTAAGATTGATATCTTTCAACGTTGAGGATGGGGGTTCAATCCCCACTAGAGACACTTTGAGGGTGGGGATCCCTTTTCCTGCAAATACCGAATTTGATAAACATAATTTATTTATCTAGATTATAAAATAGATAGGGCTTACTCGTATATTAATAAATTAACATATAAATGAAAGGTTGAACAATCAAAATAAAATGTTAATCCTTTTCATTGTTCAAAATGTCAAATGATATACTTCGTACTTCTTATACGTAGTACTTTTTTCGTAATTATATTTTAATCGCTTAATTAAATATTTGAGATAATTTTACACAGTACAATAGCTACAATAACTTTTGTAGTCACTATAATCTTTGATCAAAAGCATTTAATTTTGGTGTTAAATTACACCATCCATTTAATTAATAACTAGTTTTTAGGCCCGAGTGATGCCTCGAGTTATTGCATTATTTCATATTTTCATAATAGAAATCCTTATTAATAATTAATTTTGATGGAATGACAAGTAGTAAGCTAATAGCTTAGTGGTTAACATGTTAGATTGTAAGCTTATGGTTGTGGGTTCAGATGGGTTGGGGCTGCTAGTGCGACGCCGGTGGTGGGTTTGGGGAGGGCAGTGGTGAGTTGGGGGGAGGGTAGTGGTGAGTTGGGAAGGTTTAGGTTTTTTATTTTTATTTTAAATTTTTTTAAAACAAATAAAATGATAACACGTGTCACTGTGGACCACACTAAACAAAATTTTTGGATGAAAACTGTTAAGTGGTGGTAATACCCATTTTTAGTAAGTTTGTTTGTTGTTAAAATCATTTTTTTTTATGGGTTTTTCTACTTGGTACCCCTGAGTTCTTGCTAATTTTACGTTGTGCCCTTCTAAATCAGAAATTCTATACAGTGCCCATGAGTTTAGTCATATTTGTAAACTGTACCCTTAATTTTAACAATTTAGAAACATAAGTTAAAAGCATGCTTAAATATTAACCACACTCCCTATAATACAGCTCGCTCATCAACCTTAGTTTGCAGAATTAATTCCAACAACTCATCAACATAATAATACTCATTACTCGTATTAATTAAAGCCGTATCCAATACCAATTTCAGCACTGGTGAACTTTGATGGCTCAACTTTATAAGCTCACTTCTTACACATTCCATGAATTTGTCCCTTATTTCATAGATTTAGGTTCTCTCCCACTTTCTGCAGTAATTAGTTTTTGCAATGCAAACAAATTATGATCCAAATGCAAAGGAAACCAAATCTTATAGTAGTATGAACTGCATACTCTTTTTCAGGTTTTGGACAAAATGGAATTTCTTACTGCATCATTTATGAGAAATGTTATTGTCTCGTAATTGCGAAATCTGATTCATTTTCACATTGTTGCTAAGAGTGTTGCCCACTGCAACTTCAATTCTAATTTATTATAGAGAGTGTGGTTAATATTTAACCATGCTTTAGCTTATATTTCTAATGTTGAAATTAAGGGTACAATTTACAAATATGATTGAACTCATGGGCACCGTATAGAATATTTTATTTAGAAGGGTACAACGTAGAAGTGGTAACAACTCAGGGGTACCACGTAGAAAAACCCATTTTTTTATAGGATGTTTAAAACCATTTTCGGGTTTTTGTGTGGTGCTAAAATTTAAAATTTCCTAAAATATATTTATAGGAAATGAAATAGTCCAGGGCATCCTGACACACTTCTACTCCCTGCAAGGAATTTCTATTCAACTCTAGACGCGACAAACTAGAAAACAGTTCAGCAAATATGCTGAATAAATACGGCAAGATATGCCATCAGCTTTATTAGCACTAGAGGTGTCAAACCCGAACCGACCCGAAAAAAATTATCCGTTTCGAACTGTAACCGATCCGATTTGATCCGAGAAATTCAAGACCCAAACCCGATCTGTAACTGAACTGAACTCAACCCGAATCCGAACTTGACCCGATCTGAACTTAATCCGGCACCGATTTGATCCGACCTGAACTCAACCCGAATCCGATTTGACCCGACCTGAACTCAAACCGAACCGATTTGACCCGACTCAAGCTCAACCCGATCCGAAATTGACCCGACAAATAACCGATCAGATCCGATCCGTTTTGACCCGAACTGATATTAACCCGACCCGATTTAAACTCGATTTGATTTTTACCCGATCCGAATTTAACCCGACCATAATTGATTATTGACCTTTTTATTCAAGTTCTTATACTATATATTTACTAATTATTAATAAGTTAACTTTTTTACTACAAAGAAATAGTCTGGAGTCTTAAGTTTACTACAAACCCATCACGTGAGACAATCTGACTAAAAAGTAGATGGGGTTCATATAAAGAGCTCTCTCTTCCTATCTCTCTCCTTTTTTTCTCTCTCTACCATGTGTTTTTAGAATATTTTAATCGTTGTTATGTATTTACAAATACATAACATTCCTTCATTACTACTTCCTCTACAACTATGCATTATCCTAGAATTATAGGCATTATACATCGTACGGTTGTACACACACTACGTACATATGCAATAATTTATGCTCAAATAAAAAGAATGTACATAGTAACAATTAACTATCACTATGTATAATGTCAAGTTTTTAATATAAAAATTGAATTAGTAATAAAGTAATTCTAACAACTCTAACAAATATCTTATACAAATTGAATTAGTAATAAACTAAATTAATAGTACAGAATTCATAACCTCGCAAGATTGTACAATTGATGAAGAGTTGTAACCTTGTAATAACCTTAAAAAATTGATATTCTATTTTGTATATATCACCATATGTAACTATTATTACTCATCAATATATCACTAGCTCGGTCTCACTTATATAGGTATGATAAGTTATCGATAATTATTCAATCTCAATTTTCCTTTAAGATAAAAATTATACATAACTTGATCAAATGAGAAAACTAAAACTTCGTGCTTCATAATTAATAATTATATTGAACCAATAATAAGGTAAAAACTCAATAATATCTCTAGATTAAAAATAACATTATTTGGATATGAATTTGGTCAGCTCGACCAAAATCCAGCCAAACACAAAAAGGAATTAAATCGAAACTGACCATTTAATGAATCAACGGATCAACCTTATCTTAATCAAACCGAACTTGACCGAACCGAAATCATCCGAACCGAAATCAACCCGACCCAAATTCATCTGACCCGAAGTTATCCGGTTAAACCCGTTTTAAACCCGATCCAAATTTATCCGAACCGAAAGTGAACCGAAAGTGAACCGATGGGTTTTAGTTGACCCGACCCATATCCGACCCAGACTCGATAGACCATGACCCGAATTTGACCCGACCCGAATTTGACCCGATCCGACCCGACCCGAGTTAAAAGGATAATTTTGATCCGAACATATCCGAACCGAGTAGACCCGACCCGAACAGACCCGACCCAAACTCCATCCGGTTATCCGAATTGACACCTCTAATTAGCACATTGTCACTACTCGATGATATTTCACACGCAAAGAGCTTCCATTTGCTCGTTGTAACTAGCAAGATATAGCATGTAGGAGAGTTGTACGATAGTTGTTCTAAAAACAATACCTAGTTGTAGACATTCAAAAATGTCTCCTCAAAACCAAACCCGATGATGAACAACCTTTCACCGCCATTAGTTGATCGGGTTGAGTATTTAATTCCGGGAGTACTTAAAATTCATGTTCAATCGAATTCAGTTCGTAAAATAACCCACGGATCAGTCTTAATGTTTAGTCAAAGCATAGTTTCTTTTTATTTTGGCCCAAACCTTTTTATTTTATTTACAGGGCAGCTAACGCGCGCGATGCGCGCGTCATAGCTAACCATATCTAGAAGGTTTTTTTTTTTTTTTTTTGTTTGGCTTTTAAGTCACAAATTTAGTTAAATTTACAATAAGAGAAAATATGTAAACAACTATATTTAGGTGGTATAAATGTTCAAGACAACTAATATTAATGAAAGCATTAAAGTTCATAAATATTTTAGAGGGTATAGTTGTCTAAAGACTATTTATTAAAAATAGCATGTACATATTAATGAGGATATGTATGTAAATGTACATTTTGAAGGGTATAATTGACATTACACTATTCATAAGAGTAGTTTTCTACTTTTTATAAGGTAGGGATTTCATTTATTATTTTAGCCCAATTAATCAGAAATGGCCCGAAATTATCAATCGGCACTAAAAATGCTGATCGAAATTAGGGTTAAAAAGTGAATTTAGACGGAAAAGCGGACTACAGGCTCCCACGTCACGGGAGCTATCCACCGTGTCATGGGAATGTGCCCTGTCTGACGGTGAAATTCCCCGTGACACGGTGCCTCTGCTGTGACACGGGGCAATTCTGTGTCCTTTCCACGTAAACCCTTCACGCGTTTTCTTCCCCGTACCCTAAATATTTGCCGCGTCACACAGTTGTCCACCATGTCACGATATCCTGTACCATCTGACGGTGGGATTCCCCGTGACACGGTGCCCTCTACCGTGTCGCGGTGCATATTTTCAGGGTTTTTATCTTTTTAGGGTTCTGTGTGTTCCCTCAACACATTTTTTCTATAAATACCCCCTCATTTCTAATGTACGGGGCATCAGTCAACTCTCTCATTCTCTCTTCTATGCTCTAGTCTAAACTCTAGCCTATCCTATTCTCTCAAAATACCTTCCTTAAGCACTCACAGGAGTCCGTACTTTACCTGAGGTTCTGTCCTTAAACCACGGTGTGAAAGGTAGAACTATTTGAGTTTTTAGCCCCAAATCAATTCTATTTAATTTAATTTAATTTCATTTTAATTATTGTTTTTTTTTAATTTTCCTTGAAGTTACTAACGCGTTTATTGTTTTTATAGTTGCAAGCATACAAAATCAAAGTAAAGAATCATGTTCCTTTTATTTCTATTATTTTTCTAACGATTTTATATTGTTGGATTTATTGTTGAATTGCTTCCAATATTTAATGTATATTCTATTATTATTATGATCACCATATTGCATGTTTTAAGGGAATATGTAATTGAAAATCACGCCTAATAAGATAATTTGGACCGGTTTAGGTTCCTTTTTAATCTTGTTGTTTAATCAAGTGATCACAAATATTTTAGAATTATATGTTGCATTAATATTCACCAATTTAGCTTAGTAATAGTTTGGAGCAAATTGAATCTTTGTTTGCATGCCTTTAAGATCACATGAATGCTTTTCACTATAAGAATCGAATAGAGGCCAATACGGGCAAATATGACTCCATGACTCACTTCGTACCATCATCCCCGATCCTCCTTTCGTGGTTCCGAACCATATGAAGTTAGTAATCTCATGGATTATGAATGGGGTATAACCTTCACGGGTCAATCCTTGTTGTCTTTCATTGTCCCTTTTCGTGGTTGACTTTTATGATCTGTGAACGATTTACAAGTTCCTTAAAAACTTGTTGGCGGCTCCCTACTTTTCTTGTCCCTAATCGTATATGCCAATTCCCACGTCCTATGAGTGCCAAGCATATTCACACATGCTTTAACGTAGACGCACTTCAAACGACGCCTACACTAATCATCATCGGTCAAACAGTTTGATGCAATGCGAGTTAATCATATACATTGAGAGAACAAAGTCATGACTCATGATACATATAATTTGGGTAGTGCATATACACATCGAACCAAAATGATCATAGCCGGATAAGAAGCTCAATACAACAATTTTGAAGGGTTACAGAGCATATACTTCCCTATAAATATCAACCTTGACTCCCTATGCATTTAGAAATTCCACAGCTTCACAGCTTAGAGTTCAACTCAGTCTACTCATTACTTCCGAAGTTCAGATGATGATAGAATAAAGATCGTATCATAATGGTTCTGGTATTGTGGAACGCATAACACCCGATTCCCATTTCAAAATATCATATACGGCTCTCTTCAGTCAATTCTTCCTTTCAATAGTCAGACAAATTACTATCCAAATATCACATTTGGACTTCCGTCATCAAGCATATCCAGCATAAATAAAGAAAGAATCCAGCAGGAAATGATTCCTTTACCTGTGGACGTTCATAGATGAGCTTGAGCATGCTCAGGTTTGTGAGTGTATTCATAATCCAGGTGAACAAAAGCACGTTCAATCTCAGGTAAGAGTTCAAGTTTCTCTTGCAAAGTTTCCCCAATGTCATGCGCTTCTTGCAGAGGCATGCTTGCAGGCAGTACTATGTCAACCTCGACAAAGTAGTGGGATCCAAACGTGTATGCTCGAACTGTATCAATGTGCCGGATTGCCTTGTGGTGGTTCCAACACAGGTATGTTAATTTCTGCAGGAAGTCTGGTGTAGCAGATTTTCCAACCAATGAGTTGACATTTTCCAACACTGTCATTGACCAAGTACGTATTGTGTACAGAGCAAGCTACAAGAAGAGAAAATGTCCATGAGCATTCAAGAATATTCAATAAGAAATAATGAGTTTAGGACTTTAGGGGGAGGAAAATAAGAATGTATTCATTATCAAAATTGCAAAATATACTGAATTAAGCTCTAAATTAAGAGAGTTGTAACAACTTAATACCAAAATGGAATCTTTTTGACAAAGAACTAGGTAACAATGTAACATGAGCTTGCTGACAGTAATACTAATCATTTATGGTTAATAAGAAAAAGGAAGTTTGAGTTTATGTCCGAAGAAACAAACACCCTAACCCCAATACCAAGATCAAGTATCATGCGATTTTTGAACATGTTCACCTATGGCTACATCATATTCACAATGCCAAGGATATATAAACTCCAAGAGACCCCTAAGGCCCTAATACATGTTCAAGGGGTCGTGCAAACATTCCAACACACAAGAATCCTTACAACTCTGTCAAACATTGGCATGCCAGCTTCTCAAACATTAGCTGGGCAAACCACACTCCTTAATTTGAACAAAATGATAAGAGGATCTCTATAATTTTCATTCATATAGACCATTCTACCATCCAAGACCTAACACTAGTTGAAAACAAAGTAATAGATGAAGTATAGCATATAGTTTACATAAAAGTTTGTATTCAACATTAGAAAGTGACGAGAAGTCGAGCAGTTTTATCATATTACATACTTGTTTCACAGTATATTTTAGATAATAAAGGTTATGAAGTTGACTCCTACTATATTAATGTACACGTATAATTACACTGCCAAGATATTGTAAGAATAATCAGGAAAAAAAAAAGGGCGATTTGATACGAGTGTAGCTTATAAACATAGCTAATATATATATATATATGGCTGTCTTTCCACCTTATATCCCATTATGTGAACTTATTTGCCTCTTTAGCTCTAAATTGAACACATTGGCCCTTATAAGTTTACATCTTATTGATCCTTGTTTAAACTGACTGACCCCTATCTTCTAAAGTTTGACCCTTGCACGGTTATGCCTTGTGCAAAATTATCTTTCTTGGAACCTATCTTTCAAGGTGGAATGAATCAAAGAGCAAGGCCATAATAGTGATAAACAATGGTCAAAAGTTGAGCCAACAAGACTGCAAACCCACTACAACAGTCTACAATATAGAATGGAGGAATCAATCCATAAAACTAATTTAAAGCGTTGGAAAGATTATATGTTCATTTGGTTAGCTACTTTTCTAAAATGATAGGCACTTTAGGAAAAGTTTCATCCTTGTTTAGTTTAAAAACCTGTTTGGTTTGATGTAGGATATAGAGGCTCTTGTAGTTGTGTGAGAACTACTACACATAGGGAGAGTAAGTCAACAACTTGATTTTGAAGGTAGAAAATATACCAAAAGTACTTACAGATTGTTATGAAACAAACAATTTCATTAATCCCAATACTTATTAGTTATTACTTCATAACAAATTTTATTTCAAAAAAAAAAAAAAAAAACACAGACGACTAGATGATCCTTAGTTATTATAATATCATTCCAACTTTTATTACCAACGTCACCACATGATCTAAACTAGATTACTAACACAACTCTATGTACTTAAATTAGAATGTAAAAAGTAGATAATTTGAGAGTTATGGTTTTCAAGGAAAATACCATGCGACCATAAATATATAAAAAAAAAAAAAAAAAAAAAAAAAAAAAAGAAAAAAGAAAGAAAATACTTATCGAATAATTATCAAGTATTCGAGTACCCGTTACATTAAAATAATATTCGTAATAGTATCTAATAGCAAAATTGGGTTCTCAATATGAAAACCGTATTGGTTTATGTATCAAAATTTTTAAATCGAATATTGGATCCAGATATTCGGTTAATTTCAGTTGAGATGGGGGTGTTTGATGTGAGACAGGGGGAGTTTGTATTTTATTCACTAGTATTGAACAAAACAATGGGGGTGTCTGTTGTGAGACAAGGGGAGTAACTACTACTAACAATACAAAGTATACTGAGGCACTAATGAAGTCGCAAGCACCTTTTGACCCTTTATAATCACTTTCAGCTCTTCATGAGATTTTCCTATAAGTAACTACTTAGAAGAGATATAAAAAAGCAAAGCGTGGCATTGCCTAAAGTCACCAGAAACCTCAAATCTAGCCTGGTTATGGCATTAAATTACTGTCTTACTGCAAAGCAAAATATGGAAGAAAGAAATTATTGATTGCACTTACAATGATAGCTCCAACAGGATCCATCCAGTCACTAACATAATTAGCCAGGAGAGCAGCAATAAGACCAATTATGTTTGTAATAACATCAAAGAAGTGGTCCTGGGCATAAGCTTTGACTATCTCATTAGTGAAAGAGCGGCAGTAAAGGACTAATAAAAGTTTAACAACAGTAACTGACAGCATGATGCCCACAAGCCAGCTTTCTTGTTCCTTATTCAAGCTAAAATCAGTCTCCTGAAACAAACAATTTAACAGTACATCATTTGCCAAAGCAGATTGAACTGTGAGAATTCAATAAACAAAATCAATGATGATTCAGATGTGTAAAAACCCAACCAGTGCCTACATATCTACTTTATGTCAAATACTTCTTAAAATATGACTTACATCAGATAAAAGCTGCCGAGTAGACTCCAAGATAATCTGCAATCCTAGCGTAGCCATGACAGAAGCAAAAACAAGAATTCCCTGCCCAAAACATTTCCAATATACTGGATATTAGCGATTCTGTCACAGAAGTTGACAATGAGTCTACCAAATTAGAAGAAAACAAAATGAGCCAGTACAGGCAGCTCAAACTATTACCATAGTTCAGGCACGAATGTAATTACCAGCATGCTATGAAGTCAGCATCGTTAGTGTTGGATAAGTATACAGTTATACACAGTTATGATAGTTGGAGAACAGAAAAAAAAGCTTCTTGTTAAACAAAGTTGGACAAGCAGGAATAATTATGCCCCTTTTATTCCACTATATTTCATATGCATCTCCAGCTAAATTATCTAGAAGTAGATTTCAAAGGCAATACAATAGAACTGCATGGTGCTCCCCCTGGTCCATTTAATTTGTTACGCATTCCGATTAGGGTAATCCCCTTTGCTAAAATTTGGAATCATTCATCTTCCAAAAAAAAAAAAAAAAAAAAAAAAAAATTGGAATCATTCTAGTTATACCATAAATCTAGTCTTCTTTTTTTTTCCTTTCCAAATTTACCTCTATTTTTCCACTAAAATCTGTGTCCCTGTAATAATTAATTCATCAAATCAGAATTTTTTTTACCTTTTTCCTAAGGTTCTATTACAAACCTTCCATATCTACACCTTTTATCCATTACATCCAATCTCTCACTTCATATCCACTCATTTCTGTGTATTATGGATGCTATTGGAAGGAGAAAAAAAAAAAATACAAAGTGTTAATGGCTGTTTGATGAAAATCAGTGGACAACAAATTTATTTTTATTATTTTGCTGTACCATGAGCAGTAATCAATATGTAAAAATCTTTATATTTTATTTTATTTTTTTTTTTTTTAAAAAAAAAAACCTAACCCCACTTGGTTTTGCCTTATAGTTAGAGATTCATATTGAACATCACTCAACCTAGCCTTTATAGTTTTCTAGCAACAGAAATTAACATGACCTTTTCATAGTATATGTAAACAATAAAAAAATCATAACAATTACCACACTAATAATCTAACCAACAAATTTAATGTTTCACATTATAATATACAATCGTAGGCTTCATAATGTGCATCCAGTAGGTGCAGTATCATAAATTCTTGATACACCAAGTCATTTCAATGAGGTGGTCCATTACAAGAGGGAGGCCTTACTGGAAAGGGAAAAATATGAGGAAGACTGCGATTGTTTTATGGAGTAACACTAAGGAACCAGCTTCTAACCTTCTATACATGTTCTGCATACAAAGATTAAAAAAAAAAATTCTTTGAAGGGCATTCAAGGACAATGGAGAGGATATTAAATCCTCAGTTTATCAGGGCCTGAATTCCTACCTTAACTAATCAACCAAGTGAGACTAAGCATAAAGTATATTGTATCTCATCAATACACAAAACATTATAGGCTGATCAACCACAATAAGAAAAAAATGTTTGGGATTAGTAATGTCCAAAATAGTTATAGAACCAATCTGATGTTCCCACAAGCTCTTGGGTCCATTACAGTTTGTAGTAATAACTTTTAAGACCAAAGTTAATCAAAGACGGAAAAAGTAAGCATCTTTTGGGTGGCCATTAATGAAGTCAAAATTTTAAATATACTACATACTACTCCCTGGTCTCCCTCTGTCCTTGTTCATTGAAATTTCTTTATTTATCAATCAATATCATCTTAAATGCATGAGGAAGCTCAAGATTCCTTGTCAAATCTTTAAGATATGGGGAAATTGCATTACTCCATTCAGCAGTAGGAGATTATACAGCCTACATGGGTTTAGGAAGAGTCAAAAGTAAATCAAAAGCTTTCCACTCTAAGCACAGCCCTTACTAACCCACTAGGTACAAAATAACACAAACTAATGCTTTTGGAATAAAAACCTTTAGTTACTTATCAAAGATACTCTACAATTGAGTAAGTATTCCTATCACCTAAGACCCTATTTAATTAGGAATGTCCAAAATGCCCCAATGTATGCCAAAAACATCCTAATAATGCCTTTGTGAAGGAAGAGACTCCACTCTCGAAGATATGTCTATCAAGCTTCAGATAATGTTTGGCAACTCATTTCCACTACCTTTATACTCACTTAGTCACTCTATCCTTAAACGTAGATGGATCTAGGGACTTTGACATGCAAAAAATAACAAAAGGTGCACATAAGATAATTAATTTAAATCAAGAACTCACCAATGGCTGCATACGTTTCTTTCCAATGGGGTATTGATATGGATTAGGTGTTGACATAGAAAATGCAGTGAACCACAGTATAAAACCCGATAGAAGATCAAGAAGTGAATCCAACGTGGACGCAATGATTGCTAAAGAACCACTTTTAACAGATGCATAAACCTTTGCAATGAAAAGAATCATATTGGCGATATTTGATATCCTAATAGCAAATGTTTCACTTCTAGCCAAGCTTTCCCGTTCTTCCTGCAGTAGGGGAACAGTGACCTTAGACACAAATCTGGAGGACATTTCACTTCAAAAGAGCAGAAACTAGCATAAATCATGCCAAGGTAGAGACAGCCAAACTGTTGGCATACACACCTGTGACATCCCAGGAACAAACCCACGCTCAGCCAAGGCATCCATTTCACTAAAACCCTCCAGCATTTCTACCTGCTGCTGATAGTATTCGGCTATATCATCTTCTGGCCCTTAATATCAACATAAATAGAAATAAGTAATATATAAGTAAATACATACTTCGTATTACATAAGAATAATTCAGCTAGAGTAGCTCAACAACAATTCAACCTTCAAGGTAAACAAATACCAAAACGCTCATTCGGCACTTACTAAACTTTCAACGCAAAGAAGTTTTAAAATACTAGCCAATAAGAGAAGCAAACTGCTAAATTCTAGTATACAAACATTAAACACCCAGAAAACATATGACCAAAGAAGTTATCCTTGCAAAAGAATTGCTTCCATCATCAAATTGTATAGCTTCAACTTGACGACTTTCAAAACGCAGTTCCTTTAACCATAAACTACAAAGCTCTACACAGTAGCCAACTAGAAGCAAGAAGCAACAACACTGAAAAAATAAATTAAAATTACTAATAATCAACCGAATTAACTTACTATTATCATAATTCGGAGCTGAGTCTACCCTCTCCATCACAACCTGAGCTGCCCGCGATTGTTATCAGACAAGTAATACTCGTAGTAGCTAAACCAAGACTACAAAATATTTCAACAGGTACCACAAAGCAGTCTTATGCTACACCTTTTATACTGATTAAACAGCATCTAATACCTCTTCCTAGGTCTAATTATTAACCTACAAAGGCTATATTGCTATATAATTATCAGAATCAGACATGACCGGAATCGAACCAGAAAAGTCGAATTCCCTGTCGACCACTCGAAATTCCATAATTCAATTACCACTTATATCAATATACTACATATACAAGCACACAATATACTCAAAACTGTTAACCAAAAGGACACCAAAAAGCATAATCACTAACTATATAAGATAATTTCACATGCTAATAATACACTCAGAATCTATTCCAATACTTAAATAACATTATTAGAAACTCCAAACATACAAGAATCTCACCCAAAAAAATACTCAAAAACAATCAAAATAAAGAATTTTAACCAAAATAGTAAACGAATCATTCATAACATCAAATTCCACCAAAACTCACTCCAATTAACTAAATTCAACAAAAAACACTATAAATTCAATTTCAAAAACAAAAGTAAATTTACAAATTACCAGAAATAATCAAACTTTTTCAAAATTTTCAAAAATTAAGCAGTGAAATTACCTGAAACTCCAAGACAATCATGAAGTTTACGAGGCGGTTTTTCCTTATGCTCAGTAGACACTTGATAATCATCAAAGTTCAACCGCCATGACCGGTCACCAGTTGCGCCGCCATTGTCGTAGCTAGTGACGCCAGCATCGTTAAGCAAGCGTTCGTCAGAAGCGTCATCGTTACGTAAGTCTAGTCTAACCATTTCCACCATTTTTCTCTCTCCTGTTTTTCTTCTTCACTGAGAAAGAAGTAGAAAGTGAAAATTTAACCACAATGCAGGGGTATTTTGGGAAATTGGAGGATATTTTGGAGGTTGGGCGGAAGTTTGGTGAGTGAAATTGTGAATATCGTGGGAGGCGGAAAGTTTTGAGGAGAGAGAAAGTAGTGGGGAAGAGCTACAAGAGAGGGGTTACTCACGCGCTTTTTAAGCGTACACGCTCTGTGATTACTTGATTACCAGTTGAGGTGTCAATTCGGGTGTTCACCCTATTTGGGTCGGCTTTGGCACGCAAGGTCCGGTCAGGTTAAATTTATAAAGTTGAGTTATACGAAAAGTATTACTACGTAAATTATTGTGTTCACGAGTTAAAATTTAAATCAGATATAATTCGGGTCAGTTTTGAATCGGGTCGAGTCGGGTTTGGTTTTTACAACTCACTGGAGAGTGTGACGTGGCGGGGTGTGGTTGGTGGGAAAGGGGAGTGCGAGTGGGGAAGATTTGAGAAGATACGAAGGGTTTTGTTTTGTTTCTTTATTTGGAGTGTATCAAAAGAGAATGAAAGGAGTGAAGGTGGAGATATTCATGAAGTGGGAAAAGGGGTATGTGGAAGGAGGTGAGTGGTTGATTAAGATGTGAGAGGTTTAAAGAGTGATTTTGTGATTGATGCAAATTGTAAGTTAATGCTATATATATGTGGAGATGATCAACTAATTTTGTACTAGAATAATAAATTTTTGTGTTGTTGTTTGTTGAATTGTTGATGATATTAGTAGTGGTGTATGAATGTTTTGGATAACGTGAGATGTGACAAAGAAATGGAAGTATAGAACAAAACGTAAGTTAGGGAAAACGAAGTGGGGTATTTCAATATTTGCGATAAGATTATTTTATTATGTTTTTTAAATCTTTTTTGCATACAGAACTACTCCCTCCATCTTACATTCTTCCTTTTTATTTTTGGTATTTCAAAATTACATTCCTCCTTTTTATTTTTGGTAAGTTTTTTTTAGTAAATCAACTCTCTTTTTTTGTTTTATATTTAATGCTTTCTCACTCATCCTTACCTAATCTCACTCATAATCCTTGTGTCAAATTACAATAAATATGATTGGTTAAAAATTTTCAATTAAGAGCATGTGATTGGTCCTTTTTTTTTTTTTGCAAAGGATTGATGACATGTCATGAGTAATAACTATTCTATCTTTGTACTTCCCATTGCATTATCTAATTATTGTTATTTGTCTTATTCTTCTCTCCTAAATTCCCGCGTAAATTTCCAAAGAGGAATGTAATTTAGGGACGGAGGGAGTAGTTTTTTAGTAGCTTTTAGTTAGCTTTAAGTGGTTTGACTTATTCAACCATTACTTACTACTTAGGGAGTGTTCGACAGTATTTTTAAGTAGCTCTTAGGTTGTTTTTTGTGATTTGATCAAATCAATCCACTACTTAACAAAAAAATAAGAATGTTTGGCAATGTAGTGGTTGGGTAGCTTTTCGTGGAAAACTAGTTGTGCGGTTGTCTCCCCAAAACCAAACCCAGTGATGAATGCCTTGTACGTCGAAACATAATCGAATTAGGTGAAAGTGATTCGAAAGTCAGGTGTCGCGGTTTAGTTTTAATTAATTTCTCTTCTCTCTGTTTTTGAAAATGGCTCTTTTTTTATGAAAACGTCCATTTCAGTTTATTTTGGTCCATGATTAGGGTCCAATAATAGTGTAATTGGATGGGGCTTGAAAAGACCTTTCCAACGATATATTATAAGCCCAATTCCGATGAATATTGAGGAAGTTATGGCCAAAATACTAAACTGGGCCCGGAGTTCTATTTTAATGCGGCCCAATGATCTAGAGGAGGGCCCAACGATAATTACTATTCCTAAAGCTATTAGGATTAATTATGGTTTCTAGAAAGTTCTTCTTAGTTCTAATATTGATAGGATTAATAGTTAATTATCTTTAAAGGTTTTTTTATTTTGAATAAAATATTATTTTATTATCCTAAAAATGTATTTCATCTTTTGTACGGATTCCGTAGATCAAGTTGATTAAAGATCGGATTCTGTAAAAAGATAAAAACGCGCTTATACAGGCTGTCGCCAGACGACAAGTCTGTCGCCACGCGACAGACTCTGTCGCCTCGCGACAGAGTCCAGTCCTGGCGACAGCGTGGAGTTTTATTCCTTATCAAATTCTATGTTTTTCCGGACTATTTTTCTTATAAATAGGGTCCGAATTCCTGTTTTCAGAAATCATTCACAATCATCAACTCTTTCTCAATTCTCTCTATTCTCTTTCTTAATTACTTAATTCTTTTCTTTCCTTCTCTTTCTAAACTACCTTTTTTTACAAACACAATATTCCGCATTCATTAGACTTGGAGTCTCTTAGCCAAGTTCGAAGTTGCCTTCGCCCTAGACGTGAAAGGTTTGATAATTTCTGAGGGTTTGGTCCAAAACTAGTCAAAACTTTATTCAATTTGATTTCAATTTAATTCTTTGTTGTTTATTATTTTCATTGAAGTTTACTAATTTGTGTATTTTGTTATTAGAAAGAGGTACGAGGCTTCAAAGTAAGTAGATTAGCTTACTCTCTATTTCTTTCACAATGTAGATTGCATGCTTATTATTTTTAATTCCTAGTATCATGTTAGGATGCTTTTAATGCTTTCTAGTATCATGTTAGGATGCTTTTAATGCTTTCTAGTATCATGTTAGGATGTTTTTATTGCTTTCTAGTATCATGTTTAGGGTGCCTCTTATTCTTTCTAATAGCATGTTAGTACCATGTTAGGGTTAAAGTTTTGATCTTTATTGTTAGTATCATGCCTAGGATCTTGCTATTATTATCAAGCTTTATTATGCCTTATCATGTTATTATCATCGTTATTGTTATTTATGGTCATGTTGCTTGATATATTTTTATTGTTATTGCTTGATCACGCCTTTTATGCAGGTTTAAAGGGAATTTGTACTTGGAATCACGCTTAATAAGATAATTATTAATTTGGTTTAGGCTAATGTGATTTTAACTCAAGTGATCGCCAATAATAGTATTATTTGTGCATTAATTTCAACCAACATAGATAAACAGGGTAGGTTTAATATAATGTTTGTATGTTATTCGAAAAGCGCGCATGAATACGAGCAGAACAAAGTAGAGGCCTATTTTATAGGGCGGGTCCTTTCTTTTGTAGATTGGATTCGTACCCTCATCCCCGGACCCTGTTTGGTTCAAGACCTTATGGAGTAGTTGATGGTCCTTTTGGATTGTCTTTTGGGTACAAGTTCCTTAAAACTTGTTGGCGACTCTTTTTGCTCTTTGTCTTTCCCTTTGGAACGCCACCGTACTTTAGTGTATGATCACAGTGGGGTTCAAGTTTGGGGTTATCATAATGCTTGAAATATTCCCTACAGTTTTTGGCGACTCCACTGAGGAGGATTTCTATTTATATTCCTGAAATTTATTTAATTTTGGCAATTATTTAGAATGAGCGGATGAGACTCGAAAAATTCTAAGTATTTCATGTGCGTGATTTGATTAACATTATTGTCATATGCATTAAAAGGTCCTCATGGGAGCACCCCATGAGTCAATCCATAGGAATTTTACACGTAGGAAATTTGGGAAATATCTTTCGTGACTAGAATCGAAAAGGTAATACGAAAACTGGAAAATTCGAAGAACACAGGAACTTGCCGAGGCATGTAGGAACTAGCGTCTAGAAAGCAGGGCTCGTCGCCCGTAAAAAGTTCCTGTCGCCTGGCGACAGGGACTTTTTTGCGGCGACAGTCCCTGTAGTCTGGCGCCAAGTTCTTCCAATACCGAGCCAGGGTTCTGTCTTCTTGCTTTGACCTTTTCTAGTGTTGTTGGCTCGATTTTGCTTATTGATTGAGTCGTTTTCTCACTTTTCTGAAACCCATATGTGTTCTACATATGGATATAACCCTCTGGGGGTTCCTGCTTCGCCTGCCCAATGGAGTATTCCACTATTTTGTGCAAAGCTCAGATTTGGGGACGTGTAAGTTTTGTGAATCCATCCAACCATGGCGTCGAGTCCGATCTCCTATCGCACTCGCGGAATCTTGTCCATTCGCTCCAACCCTCTTGGCAGGCTTGTGTGCAATGCATGTGGATTCTTAACCATGGACCTTTTTGACTTAACCCATATCCTCGAACTTTAGAGAACTAGAGCCATGGTTAGGTTGCAAACTCATCTTGTGACTATGTGAACTATGTGTACTTTTTGCGTGTATATATTATATGTGCGCTAACCGTTTGTTTGACTTGTGTTCAAAACTAATAAATTGACTAATGACTAAAAGGACTTTGTCTAATTAACTAATTAATTAATCTTGAATTAATTAAAGACTAATAATTTAATCAATTCGACTTAGTACGACTTTAGGCATGTCCACTTAGAGTAAAATTACTGGAAACAGTCCAGATTGATGTTCCAGCAATGGCGCAGAAGTTTGGACTGTGGCGCTGCAGTCTAGTGTCTGTCGCCTGGCGACAACTTTGTCGTCTGGCGACAGGCTCTAAACAGTGGCGACAGTTCTGTTGTTTTGACGACAGTCCAGTTTTCTTACCCGAGTCATCACATTGAGTCTAATTAATGGATCTGCTAATCGAATTAATCAATTTGTTGGTTATTTAAATCATGTTCAAGTCTTTAATTGAATTTAGGCATGTAAAAGTCTCATGGTTACACACTAGTGGTCAATGCATGTCACTCACATTCACATAAAGCACACACATAACATGTTTGTCACGTTATAACCATGATTAGAGAGTCTCGAATGCGTATTTTCCGTCATTTTTTTTTTGGGGGGGTAAGTCGGATATTAATCCTCCAATATAATTTCCCTTAATTTATACATAATATATACCCCATCATTTTTTTAAAAAAACATAAAGTCAAGTCAATTAGAGTCAAATATTAAAACAAATATGGTTTAAATTACAGCGCGTGGTCAAGAAAGGAAGGGCGTTTAATCAAAGACAACACTTTTGTTCAAATCTTACTTTTCGACAAACCAATCGGTAGGAAAAGAAAGGCTAAGAAGGCAATGGCTAGTCAAGAAGAACTTAATGAAGTTAGGGGACAGGTAGCCAACTTGGCTGAGATGCTGCAAAGCCTATCACTGCAAATTAACAATCTTGAGAAACAGAAACAAATGGACCTAATCCAGGAAAGTTTGGGCAAGCTATCCAATGATTTCAGATTTCAAGAGATTAGCTCTCAAGGGGTCTCGGTGGATAAGGATCTCCTTCCACGAAAGTTCAATCCTAACGACATCCCTAAGTTTAAGGCTATGGATAATCCTTACTTTCATTTAAGGGCTTTTGAAACTGTAATGGGTATTAAGGGAATAGATAGGAAAGCTTTCCATTCTGTATTCTCGTTATCCTTAGAAGCTGTATGCCAACAATGGTACTTTTCCCTTGATAAAGAAAAGACCTCTAGTTGGGAATCTATTGTGACCGCTTTCATTGAAAGATACAAATGCAATATACAAGTTGAAACCGATCACAGAGAATTAGAAATGCTGAAACAAAAAGAAAATGAGGGTTTTACTTCCTTTTTCAATAAATGGAGGGAAACCACTGCAAAAATGGTTGAAGTGCCTAGTGAAAAGGAATCTGTTAGGATGTTCATTAAGAACCTCCAAGAGAAGTATTCCAAACATTTAAAATACCAAAGCAACCTACACACATTCAAAGCGGTATATGACATCGGAATTAACATTGAGGATGACCTCACTAAACAAAAGCTTGCTAGTAATAGCTCAAGTAGTGGCTGGAAAAATAAGAAGAACGACAATCCTTCTTCATCCAAATCTACTCACTCAAATAATGTTAGCACTTTTCCTCTTAATGAAGTGCTAGCAATGAACAACAATCAAGGACAAAAGAAACCATTTAGGAAGAACTATACTCCTATCGGTATGAGTTATGACACCGCGTTTGACCGCCTACATGCAAAAGGTCTCATAACTCCCATTGGACCATTCGAAGATCCACCCGCCGAAAGGAGAACCGCTAACTGGAATCCAAATGCACATTGCAAATATCACCAGGGTAGAGGTCATCCTACAGAAAATTGTTGGAGGTTAAAGGAAGCCATTCAAGACTTGATTGATAGCAACAAGCTCCCATTACCCCCTGCAAGTAAGAAGCCAAGCATCAATACTGCACCATTATCAGATTCCTTAGCTATTTCTGACGAAGAAAACCAAGAGGATCCTTCTAGACTCATAGAGCCTATCGAGACTATTGAAGAGGAAATCTTCGAAGACGCTCTCGAATTTTCCGTTCAAGAATACGCGTCTAAACAGGAAGTAGTGGCATTAACATTAATACTCGAGGAATTGAAAAGGTTTATATCACAAACTTTCGAAGCCATAAAAGAGCAAAACGAATTGCTTAAGAAAAAGAAACCCTTTTCTTTCCAAGTGATTGACACCCCTAAAAAAAGCACTAAGAAATACACTCCAATTGGGATGTCATACACCAACGTGTTTAAAATGCTCTTCGAAAGCGGAAAAGTCAAACCCCTCGAGCCGAAATCATTTGAATCATTGAAGAGAACAGACAAGTACTACTGCGCATATCATCAATCCGGGGGACATACAATCGAACAATGCTTTAGATTTAAAGATTTGGTTCAACGCTTGATTGACGAGAAAAAGCTAGTTCAATTACCACAGGATGCCACGATAAATGGAGTATGGGACAGTGATGATGAGGATGTTTACCTTAAAGACATTGAAGAAACTCCTCTATCAACAATTTATCCAGTAAGTGACATTTGGGATGAGGAAGATTCACCTATAGATGTCCTCACTAGATCCGGGAGAGTACAACCTCCCATTTCAACACAACCCATACCTTCTATCCAGCAAATTCCCATACCTATCATAGAAGACAACGATGTTGTCAAACAGCTAAAAAAGACTAAGGTAGAAATGAACGTATGGAAGCTCTTAGCCACATCTCGAGAACATAGAATAGCAGTCATGGATGCTTTGGCTAAAGTAGGCATTGACTCGGACACCACTCCTGAGGGACTCGCAAACTTCCTCACGAGTGATCTCCCAAGCCCAATTAATTTAGTCACCTTTTCAGATAAAGATCTACCCCCGGAAGGTGACAAACACAACAAGGCTCTAAATCTCACGGTCATATGCGAGGGAATGAATGTCCCTATGACCCTTGTTGATAATGGTTCAGCAATTAATGTATGCCCTCTTAGAACCGCCAGGATGCTAGGAATAAGAGATGAGGATTTATCCCCATCAACCCAAGGGATAAGAGCCTATGACAATTCACGACGACAGGCATTAGGGACAATCACCATGAATATAACAGCAGGCGCAATTGAACATGCCACTACGTTTCAAGTAGTAGATATCAAAGCTTCCTTCAACCTGCTACTAGGACGCCCTTGGCTTCATGATCTAAAGGCCGTCCCTTCATCTCTTCACCAACAAGTAAAGGCTATAGTGGGAGGTATTCCAATCACAATTGATGCTTCATCTATGAGAATCAAAACGATAGAAAATCCACTAATTAATGTGGAACATGATGAAAACGATGAAGACCTGTGGGGCTTTAGTGAAGAGGTCTCCTTAATAGAGGAAGATGAAAGGACCCCTCTTCATTATGACCTCCACGCAAACATGGTGACGAATGCTATCCTAAGAAAACAAGGACACTTTCCTGGAATGACTCTAGGAAAGAAAAAGGGAATAGCCGAATACATGTCTTTTCCTGGCCTTCCTAAATTGGATACTTTCGGACTTGGTTTCGAACCAACTCGTGAAAACTTCAAACGGGCTCAGAAAAGATTAAAGGCACGAAGAGGCGCCCGCATACAAAAAAGAGAAATACCCATGGACCAATATCCTCTCACTTTAAATGGACAATTTATAAGAGAAGGAGAGGATTATCCTTGTCATGAATTTCCCGAACCCTTTGTAGTAAATGGTATAAGGCAGCCTGGATTCGAAATCTTCCTGGATTGTTGTTTCCTAGATGAGATCCCAGTTCCAACATATAAAGAAAAAGCACCTCCTTGTTTTGACTTTAATGTCATGGGACTCCTCTTTGGAAGGGAAAAGAATGAACCCAAATATATGGAAGATAATTCATCGCTTATCCAAGCAGTACTCCAAAGCGAGAATTTCGATCCTTCCAAGCTTATCACTCCTGTAGAAGATCAAGAGCGTGGATGGCGCAAGACGGTGAGAATCATCACTACAAGTGAAAGCGAAATTTCAGGAACCACGGGACAAGGACCGATTTTCGAAGAGTCGTCTGAGTCAGAATCTGAATTAGAGTCTCCCCCTATCGAGTCTCCTAACTCTTTAGTTGTAGCATCTTCCTCTTCTTCTCCTACTCCTAGGATAGTTAGCAATCAAATCCCGACGGATATTTCTTTATTTGATGTAATGATTTCCGAGTTTAATAATATGTCTTCTTCCCCTTATTTCTCTTGTTTTTCTTTATCTAAAGATGACGAACATTGCTTGGCTAATGACGAAAATGACAAAGAAATTATTAAAGCAATGGAAACACTTGAAAACAAAACACCAATAATTGAGGATACAGAAACGGTTGACATCTCAAAAGATCCAACCATTAAAAGAGAAGTTAAAATCGGATTAACATTAGACAAAGAAGAAAGAACCGATTTAATTAATCTACTAAAAGAATTTATCGATGTATTTGCTTGGTCATATGAAGATATGCCAGGCATTAATAGAGAAATAGCTCAACACACTATACCATTAATTCCAGGAATGAAACCTGTAAAACAAAAGCTACGTCGAATGAAACCCGACGTAGCCCTTAAAATAAAAGAAGAAGTACAAAAACAAATAATTGCAGGTTTTATCCAGGCATCCAAATACCCCGAATGGGTCGCTAATGTGGTCCCAGTTCCGAAAAAAGACGGTAGAGTTCGAATGTGTGTCGACTATCGAGATTTAAACAAGGCAAGTCCAAAGGACGACTTCCCTTTGCCACACATCGATATTTTGGTAGATAATACAGCAAATCATGCACTTCTCTCGTTTATGGATGGGTACGCAGGGTACAATCAAATCCTCATGGCCGAAGAAGATATGGAGAAGACGACATTCATAACACCGTGGGGTACTTATTGCTATACGGTAATGCCATTCGGACTTAAAAACGCGGGTGCTACTTACCAACGAGCAGCAACTGCCCTACTCCACGACATGATGCATAAAGAGGTGGAAGTCTATGTAGATGATATGATTGTAAAGTCAAAAGACCGTCAAGGACATCCAATAGCCTTAAAAAAATTCTTCGAAAGACTAAGAAAATACAACATGAGGCTAAACCCTTCTAAATGTGCTTTTGGGGTTACGTCAGGAAAACTTTTAGGCTATGTCATAAGTTCTCGAGGGATAGAAATAGATCCCACAAAGATAAAAGCAATCATGTCCATGCCACCGCCCAAAACCGAAAAACAAATTCGAGGATTTATTGGCCGGTTGCATTATATAAGTAGGTTCATATCTAAGCTGACCACAATATGTGAACCAATATTTAAGAAGCTTAAGAAGAATGTACCAGTCATATGGGACGATGAGTGTCAAAAGGCCTTCGAAAAGATTAAAGCCTATCTTGCAAATCCTCCCGTATTAGCTCCAGCGCTCCCCGGAATACCCTTAAGGCTATACTTAACGGTCACAAAGGAAACAATGGGGGCTATGCTCGCACAAGAGGTAGAAAGCAAAGAAAATGCCATTTACTATCTAAGTAAGAAAATGCTCGAGTATGAAACACGATACACACCGTTGGAGAAGTTGTGCCTCGCATTGGTGTGGGCCACAACTAAAGTAAGACATTACATGCTCGTGCACACAGTCTATGTAGTCTCACGAATGGATCCCTCAAAATATCTATTCGAAAGATCTACACTTAATGGACGAATCTCAAGGTGGATAGTAAATTTAGCCCAATTTGACATAAGATTTATGCCTCAAAAAGCAATCAAAGGGTCAGTAGTTTCGGATTTTCTAGCAGATTTCCCGATAGAAGATTCAACACCCTTAGAAGACAATGAATTCCCGGACGAAGATTTAATGATGACAGAAGATGACACATGGACTCTATATTTTGATGGAGCTTCGAATCAAAAAGGGTGCGGTGTAGGAGTCTTGTTAGTATCACCTAAGGAAGAACATGTTCCTATATCCATCAAGATAGATTTCGACGTCACTAACAACGCAGCTGAATATGAAGCATGCGTTGTAGGCCTCGAAACCGCTTTAGCCTTAGGCGTAAAAAAGCTCCGGATATTTGGAGATTCATCCTTAATCATCAATCAAATTTCTAAAAGATGGAAAGTTAGGAGCGAGAGTTTAGCTCCTTACCAGACATACTTGGGAAACTCTCACCGATCAACTGGAAAAGGTAGAATACACTTATCTACCTAGAGAAGAAAATCAATTCGCCGACGCTCTGGCAAGGTTAGCCTCAATGGTTAGAATACCTAAAGAAATTGAACAAATGCCTTTAACCATAGAGAAAAGGCACAAACCTGCATACATTCAAGCTATAGAGGATGATGAAATAATTCAAGAAGAAGAATCAGAGGAGGAACCTTGGTTCGTAGATATATTGAATTATGTCACTAAGGGAGAATACCCTCCTCATGCTGATAAAAGAGCAAAAAGAGCATTAAGGCTTTTAGCTTCCCAATTTGTACTCATAGGAAATGAGCTACACAAAAGGGTACCTAATGGACGAGCTCTATTATGTGTAGGTAAAAAGGATGCCCAAAGGGCTATGAGAGTTATCCATGAAGGCATATGCGGAACACATATTAACGGTAAAATGCTAGTCCAAAAGATAATGCGAGAAGGATATTACTGGACTACCATGAATAAAGATTGCCATCAGTATGTAAAAAGATGCCCCAAATGTCAAATTTATGCAAACCTGCAACATATTCCACCATCTCTTCTCTACACCTATACTTCACCATGGCCTTTCTCTACATGGGGAATAGACATAATTGGAAAAATTACACCCCCAGGAACAGGAGGTCATGAATACATCCTTGTTGCTATAGATTACTTCACAAAGTGGGTGGAAGCACAATCATATGCTAAACTCACCGCCAAACATGTAGCACTCTTCATCGAAAGAAACATAATTTGCCGATATGGAGTCCCGCATGAGATGATAAGTGACAATGGAACTCACTTTCAAGGAGAATGTGAAGAATTACTACAAAAATATGGCGTTCAACATCACCATTCGTCTCCATATAGACCTCAAGCAAATGGGGCAGTTGAGGCTGCTAATAAGAATTTAAAAACAATCATCGAGAAAATGACTGAAAATTATAAAGATTGGCCTGACAAACTCCATTTTGCATTGTGGGGATATCGCACGTCAATCCGCACATCAACAGGAAATACACCATTCAATTTGGTATACGGGATGGATGCTGTACAGCCTGTAGAATTAGAAATACCTTCTTTACGCATTGCGTTAGAAAGTAAACTCGATGAGGTTGAGTGGACCAGAGCACGATATGAAGAGTTAATCCTACTCGATGAAAAACGACTAGAAGCTTTACATCATACGCAATGCTATCAAACCCGTATGGCTAGACACTTCAACAAAAAAGTCAAGACAAGAAATATCAAGGTAGGGGACTTGGTATTAAAAGCCTTAAGAAAAAATGTTCTAGACCCAAGGGGCAAATTCCGCCCTAACTGGTCCGGACCATACATTGTCAAAACAATCCTGTCAGGAGGCGCGGCTAAATTAACTGACACGGATGGAAATGAATTTTCAAATATGACAAATCTTGACCAACTTAAGAAATACTACCCATAAATGTTTGAGTAAACACTCAAAAGATCTACGTTCGGCCTGATTCCTTAAATAAAGGATACGTAGGCAACCTGAATCAGGTGCGGCCCCTTTAATTTATTCACATTCCGTATCCCCGAAGCAAAAGAATAACGTCTGCCAAGTTTCAAGACTGGCGCCAGAAGATAGCTTCTGTCGCCAGACGACAATGACTGTCGCCAGGCGACAGAGTCCAATCGTCGGCGACAGTATCCCAGGCGGCGGCGCCACTCTTCTGCAAACATCTGGACAAATTCCATGTATTCTGGAAATTTTTTCGACTCTCGTACTCGAATTTATTTTCCGAAAAATATGTGTTATAATTGTTTTCATTGCTTTACTAAAAAAAATTAATTATAATAAAAGCTGGAATTTTATTAATTAATAAAGAAAAGTACATTATTGATAAAATAAAAGCTGAAAACAAATTAATCAAAGCATAATTTGTCTAATAAATCAAAGACAAGCAATGTTCTAATCTTTCTTCTCTTTCTTCATCCTTTTCCAGCATGTCTCTTCTTTCTCTTCCTCTTGATCCATTACTTTCGCTAGGAGACAACCATTAGAAGATCTACATTCTATTTTGGTATCAATAGTCTCTCCCTCTGCTAGGACCCCGTGTTTCTTTTCCACCCAAACTTCCTTTTCGGTAGAATCTACCTTTCTTTTCCCTTTATTTTTCTTAGAACTCTTTTTCCTAGGCATAATGGGAGTTTTGAATTCAATTCTTGCCCCTAGACGCTCTTTAGCAGGAATTTTCTTGTCACCCAGTCGGTCCTTCACATTGGTCTCTTGAGGATTTTAAAATCTTCCATCAAGCCACTGTTTTACTTTGTTTGACAGACAAGGCGGTTCCTTATAGGCGATCACCCCCCACAAAGGCCTACCACTCCAGTATCTATCAAAGCGCTCAATCTCTTGCGACACAGGAAATTCATAAGGACGGCGAAGATCTCCTGTAGGGATGGTTTGTGCAAGACCATATTGCCTCAAGACTCTACAAGGGAAATAAAAAGTTAGTCTTGATAAGCTAGGGAGACGACAATATGCTTGGTTACTACAACCGATCATCGCGTCGATCCTCCACCAAGGAACAACCCACTTTATGGTAAAATCACCAGCGGCAAACACCTTGCTCCATTCACGGCGGCCGATCTTTAAGAATCGCTTCTTCCGACGGATGATGCAATTCGGAGCATAAGTTTGAATATCATCAGGAGGATTAATAAGCTTCAACCTCTCCATGAGCCATATCTGCAAAATATTTGTATACATTAATGTTACAAGTGTAAAATAATAATATGCTTTAATGATTAAATAATAGTAGTATTGTTTTATACCTGTAATAAGATTGGAGAACCCCTAAAAGGTGCTTTTGGATTCTTTCTCAATGCATCTAACCATAGCATAGTTTCTCCAACAATTAATGGCATGGGATTCCTCCCACTTTCAACTTGTTCTATGACAGATACGATTATTGATTGCCCTTCGTTATCTTTTCCACTAACTAAGAATAGTTGATTAAACAAACAATAAAGAAAGGCTCTTCTTTTATATGTGCGAAAATCGGGATTAGGATTGTCATGATAATAATGCGCAAAATCTGTCAAATAAACTACATTCCCGTGCACTATGTTCTTTAAAGCCGTTCCCCTTAAATCAAAGAAGTGCTCAAAATCTTTATAATAATACTCATTAACTCTAGGCATTACCGCAAGGTCAGTGGAATAATAACCTATAATGGCTCCAAATTCCTCCGGTAAAGGACATATTTCATCATGGAAAAATCTAAAACAATGAGTATCAATATTCCAATAATCTATAGCAGAATAAATAAAGTCAGTATCAAGAATCATTCCCCTAACCCCAAATATACCCCCCATATGAGAAAGCTCTAACGATTTCTTATCTTTAGCAGTTAAACGACGACACCAATCATCCATGTAACCACAAAAAGTTTTCTTAGCTAAAGACATGATCACTAATTAATTTAACTATTTGATAAGCTGTTCGAATTATGCAGTAAACGGACTACTTGGGGGCTATTTATAACTTTTCCTGTATGACGGACTTCCATTCCTTGAGGGAACAGGAAAACAAGTCTGTCGCCAGGCGACAGAGTCTGTCGCGTGGCGACAGATTAGATGACGCGACGCCAGTATTTTCCTTAAAAAGCGACACCTATTGCGCGTAGGAAACTGTGTTTTTACGTATCTGATTTCGAATTTGACTTGACTTACTGTTTTATCCCTTATTATTATTATCATTATTATTATTATCCCTCATTATCCTTTTTTTTTTTTTTTTTTTTTTTTTTTTTTTTTAAGCTTGCTCTCATTTTTTCCTTTTTTCTTTTTGGGGGAGAGAGTCGGTATACCCTCCACTAATATTAAAAATGACGGAAAAATTTCGCGCAAAAATTATACTTTGCCACACACGATGCATGCAAACTAAGTAAAATGTTTAATAAATAATGAAATAAATGCATATATACAAGTGTCTAGTACATAAGTCGCATAATACACAAGACAAAGTCCTACAAAAGTCAAATAAAATGAATACAGGTACAACTACGGTGCCGGAGGTCGCAGATCGCGAGGGATACCAAATGTATCAAAAAATGCCCTACTCCGCGGAGTATGCCCATCATCATCCCCTGGACCACCGGATGGCGCAAACTGCAGCTCAGGGCCAGGCCACCTAACCTCACCCTGAAACCCGACAGAAAGAGGCTGGGGCTGCTGCGATGACGAGCCAAACTCGTACGTCCCACCACCCATCCTACCTCGAACGGTCGGCTCGATCGGAGCATCCTCCGGCGATGACGCCAAATCCTCTACAGCTGCGGCCTCAGAACGACCACCTCGTCCACTAGAGGTAGTCCGGCGACGCCTCGAGTCGGACCTAGTAGTCTCCCTCCTAGGCTCGGGCCTCGACCGAGTGCGTGGAGAAGGAATAGGCTGTCCCTGCAAAAATAAACTCAAAGTTAGCCAACATAACAAAAATAAAACCAAAAAAAACACTGAAAGTAAAATAATACCTCCTCAACGTCGTTGCTACGACAGGTAGCACGGTTCCGCAACCTCACAAGCTGGCTGCGAAAGGCGTCAATGCACCTAGCCATAGCTGTCACCACCTCGCGAGAAAACTGTCAAAAACGACCAAGTCAGAATAGCAAACATAAAACCAGAGCAATGACCACATAAAATGGTCTAAGTACTTACTCGAGTCTGGTGACGAGGGATAGACCGCTCCACAAACTGCTCCCCCTCCGGAGCAGGCGGAATGAGCTCCTCGATCGGCCCATACGTACCCTGGTAACGTATGGACATCCTAGGAGGAATGAACTCCCTGGGACCAGCCTGCTAAAAACAGAAGGTTAAAAGGATACTTGGGGGGCTACCTAAGGCAAATAAAGCTAAACAAATGAAAACATACCGCTGCCTCCTCTGAAGGGACAGGAGCCGGCGCCAGCAACGGTAGCAGATCCTCCTCATAACTCTGCTCGAGGAGAATGTGGGTCCTCCAATGAGTACCTCGCGAAGGACCACCAGCACGGTCCCGCCGCGAGGCATCATGGAACATGTGCCTGGGTGGAGGAGCTGGTACTACGAAAGAGTCCGAGGAATGCTGGATGGCTACCCGCTCCCCTAGGTAGACCACTGCATCGTACGTCCCCAGAAAGTAGCGACGCTCAGCTGTGTATTGTGCCGCTAGCGCAGAGACGGGGAAACCAGCCCAAGGTTGATACACCGGACTAGGCTCCTGAAATATCACTAAGTAAGACACTAATGCCAAAAGTAATGAAACCAAAGTAAAAGTTAAGATAAAATCTCACCGAAAGGATCATCTCTCGAAGGCGTAACACCTCCGGCGGACCCCTGCGGCCTCCCCAACTGACAGCAATGGGGAGCACGCGAGGAGAAGGCCTCGCTGGCGCGATAGAGGGAAAGTACTCGTAGAACCAAATCTACACAAAAGCAAAAATTAGTGAAAACATGTTCCTAACATCTAAGGCAAAACCTAAGTGGTAAAAACGGAGGCATACCTCTACGACCCTCCAGAAGCTGGACAGGGCGACCTCTCCAGATAGGGCCTTGTGGCGACAAGAACGCCGTAAGCCCAACAAGAAATCAGCGTAGGCCATGCTGGCCCAATCATACGTCCCCACCAATCCTAGGTCGCGGACGGCAGGCAGGTAGTACAGTAGGACTCTACTACCTCGATCAGGGGAAAATGTCCCTGACAGCAGAATCAACACAAAGATGCGCACCCGCTGCTCTCGGGTGGTCGCATCATCCTCAAAGGCTGCAGCCAATGTGCAGCGGCGGATACATCGGGAACTCAGCTGTCCCGACTGAACCTCAGCCTGGGCCCGAATGACGATCGGCCCCAACAACTCCAAAACCTCTGGCGAGTAAACAGTAACGCCAACGTCGAAGGGAAGTGGAGTGGACTGGAAATCTAGCCCCGTGATGAGGCTAAAGTCAGCTGGAGTGACTGTCATCTCACCCCAGGGAAAGTGGAAGGTGTTGGTGGTGTCCCAAAAGAACTCCACCAAAGCTCGGACGACGAGGTTGCCCCCATCGTATGAAAACATGGCCCGGGTGGCCTGCAACAAGGGAGTCAACCCACATGACTCCCAAAGACGACGAAGCTCCTCGTCACGGCTGATGAAGCTGTCGTACAAGGAATCGATAGTGGAGTTACCCGAACCATGGCTACGAGTCCTCCCACTCGCCAAACCGCGTCGGATCCTCTCCGACAAGTGATGTACGGGCGCGTGAAACAGAGTACGCTCATCCCAGTCAGGCATGTCGCCCAACCCAGAAGTAGAAGGAACGTCCTCGCCCTCGCTGGTGGGCTCGTCCTCTCGACGCGTGTCCCTCGACTGGGAACTCGAACCACGTCGTCTAGCCATGCTAAAGTTTGTAAAAGTAATTAAACTTAAGTTTCTACAGTATCTAAGTTCGCCTAAGCCGCATGATACTATGTTCAAGCAAAAAGAGTACGTAGTACTAAAACAGAGTAAAATTTCAAACAAGCATGGAATCATCTTTTGAGCAAACAAACAATTTCTTGCAAACATATAATGAATATTTGTGACAAATTGCACAAGAAAAAGCAGTTAAAACACCAAGAACGACTCACATTGTTCTTCACGACCTTAAGAGGTCCAACAATGGTGAATTGCTCGTTTCTTCACCAAATTGAGTCAAACAAGTCTCAAAATACTCCCAAGGTAATATACAAACATAATTAAACAAATTCAAGGCATAAAATTCGACAAACAAAGCAAATTAAGCAACATAAGTTTCGAATTTTCGAAAAAAAACCGCAAACAAGAACAGCCAATTCATAAAAAACCGAGTAGAGTTTGAGCAAAACTTACATAGATCGGGAAAATAGGTGAGAAAAGCTTCGATTTGCAACAAATTTGAGCGAATTCGGTTGAGAAATGAGCAAGAACGAGCGAATTGAATTTTTTGCGAAAAATGAAGAAGCAGAGCAGCAGCGAAATGAAGAAGAATCGGGTTTTAAAACCCCGATTCTGTCGCCAAACGACAGAATTGTCGCGAGGCGACAGACTCTGTCGCGTGGCGACAGAACCAAATGCCGGCGACAAGTGCTTCTGGCCAGCGCTGGAGCGGCGACAGAAGCTTGGGCTCTTCCTTGATTTTTTGGGTCCAGTTTAATAATTTGGGTTCCTTGGTACGCCAGTTAGCCCCTTTAAGTAATTGACATGATTCAGTCAGCTTGATCAAATGCACTGAGTGATCGACTTGATAAAAGATCGTCTCACTTTAGCTTAAAGCGCCTAAGTATTGGCTCATAATAAGGCACCGAAATAATGGTTCAAGGCACCGAAATATTGGTTCAATAAACGCACCAAAGTAATGGTTCACAAAGGCAAAAGCACCGAAATACCGGCACAAATATAAAAGCAATGATAAATAATGATATTAAGGGTCAATAAGTAAAGTGATTCTTTGGCAATGTCTCAACATAAAGGGAGATTGTTTAGCGGCGAAGTACAGTCGAGACGAAGTAATGTCATAAAAGTGGAGATGGCGAAGTAAGGTCACCTTCGGCGATCCCTCAAGGTAAAGAAGAGATTGTCTATAGCGGCGACATACTGCTGTGGCGACGTATGGCCACACCTAGAAGATGACGACATACAGTTATTTTCGATGATGTTCCCGAAATACTGTGGAGGATCAAGAATATTGAAGACGGCGACATATAGTTATCTTCAAGGATGGCGTTCACGAGGCACGGTGGAGGTTGACACAAACAGCAAATACAACAGCAAAACGGTTACGCTCAGAGACGTGTGCTCGACGGTGCAAGATACGCGTTTCTTAACTCTTTTATCTGTTTTAACTAATGATTAGTTTGCAGGTATCGGCGTTATAAGAATGATTTGGATTTGCAGAACATTTTGAATCATTCTCCGTCCCTATCGATACTTTGACTCTCGTTTTTCGAAACATAAGTTTCTCCAAACTCAGTCAAAGTGGGGGCTTCTGTAGACACCCATTTGTGTCTCCCCAAAACCAAACCCAGTGATGAATGCCTTGTACGTCGAAACATAATCGAATTAGGTGAAAGTGATTCGAAAGTCAAGTGTCGCGGTTTAGTTTTAATTAATTTCTCTTCTCTCTATTTTTGAAAATGGCTCTTTTTTATGAAAACGTCCATTTCAGTTTATTTTGGTCCATGATTAGGGTCCAATAATAGTGTAATTGGATGGGGCTTGAAAAGACCTTTCCAACGATATATTATAAGCCCGATTCCGATGAATATTGAGGAAGTTATGGCCAAAATACTAAGCTGGGCCCGGAGTTCTATTTTAATGCGGCCCAATGATCTAGAGGAGGGCCCAATGATAATTACTATTCCTAAAGCTATTAGGATTAATTATGGTTTCTAGAAAGTTCTTCTTAGTTCTAATATTGATAGGATTAATAGTTAATTATCTTTAAAGGTTTTTTTTATTTTGAATAAAATATTATTTTATTATCCTAAAAATGTATTTCATCTTTTGTACGGATTCCGTAGATCAAGTTGATTAAAGATCGGATTCTGTAAAAAGATAAAAACGCGCTTATACAGGCTGTCGCCAGACGACAAGTCTGTCGCCACGCGACAGACTCTGTCGCCGCGCGACAGACTCTGTCGCCGCGCGACAAACCCTGTCGCCTCGCGATAGACACTGTCGCGTCGCGACAGAGTCCAGTCCTGGCGACAGCGTGGAGTTTTATTCCTTATCAAATTCTATGTTTTTCCGGACTATTTTTCTTATAAATAGGGTCCGAATTCCTGTTTTCAGAAATCATTCACAATCATCAACTCTTTCTCAATTCTCTCTATTCTCTTTCTTAATTACTTAATTATTTTCTTTCCTTCTCTTTCTAAACTACCTTTTTTTACAAACACAATATTCCGCATTCATTAGACTTGGAGTCTCTTAGCCAAGTTCGAAGTTGCCTTCGCCCTAGACGTGAAAGGTTTGATAATTTCTGAGGGTTTGGTCCAAAACTAGTCAAAACTTTATTCAATTTGATTTCAATTTAATTCTTTGTTGTTTATTATTTTCATTGAAGTTTACTAACTTGTGTATTTTGTTATTAGAAAGAGGTACGAGGCTTCAAAGTAAGTAGATTAGCTTACTCTCTATTTCTTTCACAATGTAGATTGCATGCTTATTATTTTTAATTCCTAGTATCATGTTAGGATGCTTTTAATGCTTTCTAGTATCATGTTAGGATGCTTTTAATGCTTTCTAGTATCATGTTAGGATGTTTTTATTACTTTCTAGTATCATGTTTAGGGTGCCTCTTATTCTTTCTAATAGCATGTTAGTACCATGTTAGGGTTAAGTTTTGATCTTTATTGTTAGTATCATGCCTAGGATCTTGCTATTATTATCAAGCTTTATTATGCCTTATCATGTTATTATCATCGTTATTGTTATTTATGGTCATGTTTCTTGATATATTTTTATTGTTATTGCTTGATCACGCCTTTTATGCAGGTTTAAAGGGAATTTGTACTTGGAATCACGCTTAATAAGATAATTATTAATTTGGTTTAGGCTAATGTGATTTTAACTCAAGTGATCGCCAATAATAGTATTATTTGTGCATTAATTTCAACCAACATAGATAAACAGGGTAGGTTTAATATAATGTTTGTATGTTATTCGAAAAGCGCGCATGAATACGAGCAGAACAAAGTAGAGGCCTATTTTATAGGGCGGGTCCTTTCTTTTGTAGATTGGATTCGTACCCTCATCCCCGGACCCTGTTTGGTTCAAGACCTTATGGAGTAGTTGATGGTCCTTTTGGATTGTCTTTTGGGTACAAGTTCCTTAAAACTTGTTGGCGACTCTTTTTGCTCTTTGTCTTTCCCTTTGGAACGCCACCGTACTTTAGTGTATGATCACAGTGGGGTTCAAATTTGGGGTTATCATAATGCTTGAAATATTCCCTACAGCGGTGCACGATTTTAACAATATTTTTTAGCTTATTTGTGCGTAATATGTACGTAGTACAAATAATTTAAGAAAAATCTAATAAATTAATAAATTAATAGAGAGTGGAAACCTCAATTCATATTATCATTTGTATAAAATATACGGAGTAGAAGAAAAAGATAATTGTTTACGGAGTAAGTGGACGACCACATGAATTCAGAGACTAAGCCTCTCTCAGAGTACGAGAATGTCTAGTACAAAGTATGGACGTCCAGATAAGCAAGAAGCCAAGCTCATTCCAGACTACGAGGACGTCCAAGGAAAAATATATGACGTCCACGCAGCAAAAAGAGCCTTGAATCAAAAGTATATGGACGTCCAGGGCAGATGGGAGGCAAACCCAACAGAGTACCAGGACGTCCAGAATGCAAGATCAGAGGAGGCGGCCAGTAAGTGTACGAGCCACCCCCTCTGAGGGGCAAATGTTTAGGGTAAAAATACCCCAGGTACGTGGCCCAATCTCATAGTGACACGTGGCCCAATAAAGAGGCGACACGTGGCCCTATGAGAGTGAGACACGTGTCCATCTGTCATGGTGACACCTGTCAGCCATCTCTAAATGCCCTAATGCAACAATTAGAAAGAGAAAAAGGCCCTGATGACCTCAGGCCCAAATCCCGAGAAATCCTTAAAAGCCGTAAAACGGCGCCCCCCACGACACGTGGCGACCTCCGATTGCGCAGCTAATCATGTCACGAGATTTTAGGGCATAAACCCTAGAGGGCACATGTTCCCACCCCTATATATACCCCAATCATTTATGATGGGAGGGGTGGATTTTGATGTGACATTAATACATAGCTCTAAAAGCTAAGCTCCAACTTCTCTCTACTTTCTCTCTCTAGCCTTTTCCGTTTCCGTTCACTAACTTGAGCGTCGGAGGCGAATATTCCGATCACCGGAATATTCGTTATTTTGCAGGTGTCCGAGTCTCATTGTCAGCAGAGCGCGACCAGTATCCGAGGGAATCACAAAAAACCCCGAAACATTTGGCGCCGTCTGTGGGGATACTCGTCCATTATGGCAATAGATGGTCAAACACCTAATTCTGGTCCTCGTCCAGGCGAGGATGGATATGTAGAAGACATACGTACTACCATACACTCAAGCAATCCTTTCACTGCCTCATTTGAAGAGGCCGAACAACCTCCTGTTACCCCAGCTACTTTAATGGTCGAGCTGACTAAGCTCCGCAAGGAGTTGGCGGCTACCCAGCAAAAGGGGGGAGGAGGCACCTCTAAGAAAGACAACAACAAGACCAATGCAACTGATGCTGGTAACACCCCATTCCGTCGTCCGCACGAAAGGTCTCCCCGAGTCCCACGGACCAACTTCTCTAGCCTGCTGGCGAAAACACAGTCGGCTGGGGGAGGGGCAGACAGCCAAAAAGAGTTGAGACTGAGTCGTCACAACGTTTCAAGGACGCAAGGGACTACATTCGGCACAAGCAAAGGGAAAGGGCCGCATACTCTGACACGGCCTCTACCCCAACCATGCCGGATGAGGCCTCCAACCAATCTTTCTCCCAATACACCAACACGGCTGCTTCTAGCAAGAGTCATACTATTACTCCCCGTCCAATTCAGCCATTGCAATATTAGCCCCCTCAAGTACTCAATGGGTTGATACAACCAACTCCCCAAGTCTTTGGGCAATATGGGCCGTATGGTCAGATGTTCGGCCAGACTCCCTACTTGGCTGAAACGTCCGCTCAGCCTCAGCCTATTGATTGACAAATGCGTTTGTTGAATTTAGGAGATAAGCCGCCTCCGTTTTCGCAAGACATACTAGCGTCCCCTCAACCAACAAAAGTGAAGAGTGTACTAGTGGGTGCCTATGATGGTACGGGCAACCCAGAGGAGCATGTTACCTCGTACAGGAATTTGATGTACTTGCAAAGTGTAGATGATGCTACATGGTGTAGATGCTTCCCGGCCACTCTCAAAGGGGTGGCCCAGGATTGGTTTAACAGCCTTCCAGCCGGATGCATCAATTGTTTTACCACCCTCATTTTGTTGTTTGTGGGAAACTTCTCATACAACATCCCACCAAGAAAGATAAGTCTCAACTTGGCTACAATTGTCCAAGGAAAGAATGAAGGACTACGCTCGTACGTCCAAAGGTTTAACCAAGAAAAAGCCCAAGTTCATAATCTTCCGGACGAAATGGCTTACTCAGAATTTCTCCGGGGATTAAGGCATAATAGTTTTAAGTTTGATTTGGTAAGAAAAAAGATTCGGTCATACGCAGGTGTATTGCGGGAAGCCGAAGCCTATATTGAGGCCACGGACTTCTGTTCGCTCACCAAATCAGAACAGCCAGCCAAGGGGGCTGAGAAGAAGCAATCTTCTCAGCAAGACTTGGCCGGTCGAAAGAAAGAAGGAAAAAAGAAAAGAAATGATGACAAGCAACCCAATTCAAAGAAAAGCAAGACGTACGAGCCTCAGTATGAGTTCAACAAGGATGGTTACTCCATTTTGATGGAGATAAAAGACAAGTTTGAGTTTGAGAAGCCTCAGCCTTTGAGAGGCTCGGCCTAGTACAGAAACAAGAACAAGTATTGTCATTACCACAAGGATGTGGGTCATGACACGAATGAGTGTATTAACTTGAAGAGGCTGTTGGATAAGTTGGCCGACAAGGGTCTGTTGAAACCCTATGTGACCAAGTCCAAATTCACCTTCAAGCGGACAGACAATACGTCCGAGAAAAAGCATAAGGAGAAAGAAATGTACCTCGGCGCTACAATTTAACATAGGGCCGAGGAAGCCCTCATTGATCCCCCGCAGCTTGTCACGCTGCGCTTGGGGGACCGCGCGAACCATGGCCTCGCGCATGGCCTTCTTGTCCGCGCCAGTCAGTGACTGGCCGGGCAACCTCAACTGCATCTCCTCTGATATATCTGCGGACGACCGTGTAAGAAGAGTTAGCTAAAATTCACAAGTAAATAAAGATATACAAAAAGTAAGAAAGAAGAAGGCTAACCAGTGGAGAAGCTTGGAGGAGAAAGATTGGTGGGAGGAGGCGGCAAAGGGGCCTCCCCCTCATTTTCTAGACGACCAGCATCAGCATCGTTGGCCGACTGACTGGCATTTAGCCAGTCAGATTTGTTGACAATTTCGACCCCTGCGATCGTCCCGATCCAGCGGCCGGTCATTTTTTCTGGGGTTGACTTATCCCCACCGTCCGAAGGGACGGACTCATCATGGACCTGATCAGCAACAGGTTCCAATGGGCTTGGAGGCCCCGCTTTGTGTCAGCCGAGGTTGTTCTCCTTTAGACTGCGTGGTAGCAGTCTGCGACTTTGCCGTGGCCGCTGCTTTTGAAGACGGCTTGGAAGCAACTGTCTTCCTCCTTTTGGATGCGCTCGCATCAGGAGTAGACGTGGCCGGCTGCTTCCGCCTGGCCTTCGGAGTAGAAGAGGAGGTCTGCAAAAATACAACCAAAGTAAAAAAATTTCCAAATCATAGTAAATACTTGCGTCCGCGCAAATTGGTCATGGAGCTCCCTTCCAGCATGCCTGAACGGACGTAAAGCGTCCGTGCAAACTCAGGAAGTAGGTTCCTCCCAATATAGCAGAACGGACACAATAAGGAATGAGAAATTCAAAAAAAAAACTAAGTGTTTACCTCCTTGAGTTGCTCGTACATCTTGAAACGAGCCTTATATATGGCCAAGTCCACCTCAGACATCTCAACCTCTCCTTTTTGGGCCGAGTCAAGCATTGCGTACGCCTCCGCTGCAAAAAGAAAAAAGCAAAAGTGTTAGAATATTTTTCTAAAAAACTCTACGTGCGTACAAGAAGTTTTATATTTCTAAGTGTCCACCTTGGGGCATGTTCTGGTACAGGCCATACGCAGACATGAAGATAGGGTCCCTAAGCCAATTGGCAAGAGGAACCCAATGGCTAGGGACCCCTTCAATTTTGTTGCCCCGCTTGACTCGATTTACTTTGAAGTACTCGAGCTGGTGTTCGTGGCTTGGGTGGATGGGCGGCTTGTCAGGCTTGTGGTCTCCGCGTCCAATTTGGACAGGCTCGGGACGGCACTTGTTCATGCGGAGGTTGAACTCCGCGTCCTGAGTTTTGATGCGGTAGAAGCGGTGCTTCCAGTCCCTCCATTTACTGACGCGGTCGACCACGACCATGTAATCCCTAGTTTCACTCAAGATGAGCCAACCATCCACGTCTTTTTCCAGCCGAGTAAGTGAGTGCATCTCACAGAAGACCGCAAAGTCTGGCGTGAACTTTTTGGCGATGCACGTCACTAAGTACCCAAAGATGTTCATCCAACTATTCGGCGTCAATTGGAAGAGGTCGATGTCATACTCGTCCAGGACAGTCCGGACGAATGGGTGAAGAGGGAAGCGGAGCCCCACATCCAAGGCGGCCCTGTAGACGCAAAACGTCCATTTGCGCGGCTTTTCCTCATCCCAGGTAGCCACAACAATGGCCTTCCTGGGCACTTGAATTTCGAATCCCTCCCCCAAATGGAGGGACTCCTTGTATTTCTCAAAATCCTTCTTTAAAAACTTCAGGGCTGTCTCCCCAACTGTACAGGCGTACGGGTCCCTGAAGTTATCTATGTTGGCGACAATTTCTTCGGCCGCCGCCTCGCCTTCGGCCGTCTCACCCACGGCCTCTTTTTCAACTTCTTCTTCTTCCACTTGGTGAGAAGGGGCACTCCCAAATTCCGAAGACAACACTCTGTCCAAATCTGCTGCTTCGGCCGAGCTTCGGCCCCTTGAGCTTGGAACGCCCATTGAAGAAGGAACACCCTCCTCATCTAATGGACGCTTGCCTTTGTCTTTGGCAACGTCCGCCTGATTTCCCGAAGGAGGGGCGCTGCGAATAGGCAGGACGGACGGTTCTCTGATTGAGATTCCTGTTAAGGGTCTGTCCGCCCCGCCCAGTTGAGGCCGAGGATGAGAAGAAGAGAGGACGGACGAACCAGAAGCGTCCGCCCCAGGATTGGAAGGGTTGTCTTTGCAAGCTACCAGCTCGGCCCCATCCATGACCGAACTGGCAAATTGAGGGAACCTAAGTTCCGGAGCTGGAGCGGACGAGGCGCCTTCAGCTTGAAGGCGTTCCTCGAAAGAAGAAGTGACCTCCACGGCCAAATGATGGGAGCCAGTGGAGGCGGTCGTTGTTTGAGTGGTGGAGTTAGTCTCCACCATAGTACTTGGATTGCTAGGGTCGTAGGGGACCATAGGGTGAACCAGACTGTCGTCTGGGTTCCTGGCCGCATAACGCTCACGCGTTCGCATGGTTCTTGCCATTGCCCGTTGGGACAGAGAAGAATAAGTGGGGGTGAGTACGTACGCATCAGACATAGACTCACTCCAAGGAGGAGACAACTCTTCTCCGTCCACTCTAGATTCCTCAGTCCCAAGCGAACGGCCGGCCTCATGAGAAGAGTCGGACGAAGCCGAGTATGGATCCAGAATTGAAGTAAAAGAAAAAGAAAACAAGGAAAAAATAAAAGAGGAAATGTAGACGGCCTACCTTTGTACGTTCTGAAAACTTTGAAGGTGGTGGTGAAGCTCTTGAAGGTTGACCGGAAAACTCAAAAATGTCCGGAAAACTCAAACTCACGGCGGCGCTCTTGAAGATTAAGGGAAAAGTAACTTTCTCTCACTAGAATGCTCTGCCTTCTCTCTAGAATTCACAATTAGGTAAAGTGTGAAAATGAGAATTCACTTCCCATATTTATAGAATGAATTCATGGGGGCAAAATGGTAAAATCATTTTTCCCGCCTAAACATTCAAATGGTAATTTCTTGAGAAATTACTCGAAGAAAGGGACAGGACAACGTTAGGGTTCTGTTAACTTGTGAAAAAGACCAGACGGACAATTAACGGCACCTTAAAGTGAATTGAAATGAGTTAAGTGGCCAATTCAAAAATTTTACACCTTCAACACTTAGTCTCCAAAACTCGAGAATACCTAAGAGGAAAAAACGTCCGCCCAGTTCTCAGACGTTTAGTCTAAAAGAAATTCAGACAAACCAAGCATGATTAAAAAGCCAGGAAGTAAGTCTGAAGTCATGGAAGCCCAGATTACCCCAAAGAAAATATGTGGCCGCTCTGGGTGGTTAGGAGATAAGCTCCTCCCAGAATATCAGAACGTCCAATCTCATTGCTGTGGCCGTTCTGGGTAGTTAGGAGATCAACTCCTCCCAGAGTATGAGGACGTCCAGCCTAAAGTAAGTGGACGACCACATGAATTCAGAGACTAAGCCTCTCTCAGAGTACGAGAATGTCCAGTACAAAGTATGGACGTCCAGATAAGCAAGAATCCAAGCTCATTCCAGACTACGAGGACGTCCAAGGCAAAATATATGGACGTCCACGCAGCAAAAAGAGCCTTGAATCAAAAGTATATGGACGTCCAGGGCAGATGGGAGGCAAACCCAACAGAGTACCAGGACGTCCAGAATGCAAGATCAGAGGAGGCGGCCAGTAAGTGTACGAGCCACCCCCTCTGAGGGGCAAATGTTTAGGGTAAAAATACCCCAGGTACGTGGCCCAATCTCATAGTGACACGTGGCCCAATAAAGAGGCGACACGTGGCCCTATGAGAGTGAGACACGTGTCCATCTGTCATGGTGACATGTTCCCATATGAGATTTTAGGGCATAAACCCTAGGGGGCACATGTTCCCACCCCTATATATACCCCAATCATTTATGATGGGAGGGGTGGATTTTGATGTGACATTAATACATAGCTCTAAAAGCTAAGCTCCAACTTCTCTCTACTTTCTCTCTCTAGCCTTTTCCGTTTCCGTTCACTAACTTGAGCGTTAGAGGCGAATATTCCGATCACCGGAATATTCGTTATTTTGCAGGTGTCCGAGTCTCATTGTCAGCAGAGCGCGACCAGTATCCGAGGGAATCACAAAAAACCCCGAAACAATAATGTTTACAAGAAAATTAAATAGTCCGACCTTTTAATTTCTCTAATAGAAATTGTATAATTAGTCAATTTAAATATAAATTCTGTTAGAAAAAAGTATAATTAATTTACCCTTTTCAAATTTTTATTTATGCTGAAAAAAAAATAATGATGTCATTATTAGTTTTGGTGGAAAAAAGTTTATTAGAGGTTGACATGTGGAAAGTAATGTCATCAGCGATAATTACTATAGTTATATTTGTTATATAGATAGGACCAATTTTTGGCCCTATTAAAAAAAAAATGACACCTTTTATACAAAAGATTTGTACCACAAAATAAATTTTTTTTTTAAAAAAAAATTGGTTTTCTCCTTTAAAAATAAAATTTCGGATCTTTTACCCCTAAAAAAAATTTGGTTCCCCAAAAATAAAAATAAATTTAGAATTAAGTGAAATAAAATCAATCCATTTCAAAATGACTTGATTATAAAAATAAATAGTTGGGCCAAGTTTAAAACAAAGGTACCTTAAAACACGTTTTTGGCTTTAGTGGTAATAAAAATCTAACCAAAGCATCCAGATGCCACTTTGTAATATCCTAGAAATTATCTTCCTTTTAATACTAGTTATGCCCTTATTAAAATATGAAATAGGAAAATCTAAGACATTACCGCTACCGTGATAACGGCTAAGTCATTTGTCAAAGACACACAACGGAAAACTCTTTTCAAAAACCATTTAAATCAAACTAAATTTCGTAGTCAAACCAAACAAAAGTAAATTCAAACCAATGTCAAACAAAGTCAACTTAGAACTTAGAACAACTGTAGGCCCTTTCAAAACCCAAGCATAATTTAAACCAACTTAAATCAATGTGTTAGTCCAACAAGCAAATAAATAATATTCTTTTTTGTTTTTTTACAAAAGCAAATGTATTTATAAAATCAGAGTTTACAAAATTCAGAATAAGAACTAGATTTTAAAGCATGACTTTTAACACTCAAGCCTTTACAACAACTTTTGACATTAAAAATAAAAATAAACTTGAAATGGCTGGACTTGTCGCAGATAAGAGACTCCTTACAAACCAAGGAGCAAAAAAATATTACACACCATAAAGAGAGCAACGGAGAGAATCAAAACTATTTGACCATGGCTAGCTTTTCCTTACCTGGCGGGATCAACACATCACCAAGTAAGGTCTTCAAAAGGGTCACTTGAACTAGTGACCTTCCAATCAATAGCTTTCCTTGTTGGAAAGAAAGCTTTGACAACGTCGAGGCTCGAGAAACCCCTAAACAAAGTTTGGGCACCTGCTTCAGATAACAAATTTCAAGAGTAATGATCACAAGAATCCTTACAACCGAGGGATTAGAAACCAAACCAATACCACTCCAACAAAATACACACTTCACCTTAGCCAAGGCCAACTTCTTGTTTAAACCCCCAACAACCAAATCTGTAAACTCTCTTACCACTATAACCACACCACAATCCTTAACAAAGGATCCTAACTCCCTCTACACAATTCAACTATCCAAAATACTATAGCCAAAACAACTTAATAGCCCGGAAAACAACCAAAGGGGGCTAAAAGGTACCATAAAACAAACTAAAACAAGTAAACTCTGATAAATACCAACTAAAACATACTTAGGAAAGAGAACAAACCAGAGGAGAGCACCGTCCAAACCGAAACCACGAACATAAGAACACGGACCCCTAGCCCTAACTTCACCGTTTCCGTCACGGACTTCTCTTGATGGCGTTAAGCCTAGCCCTCCAGCGCAAGGACCCACGAAACCCTAACCCTAACTTTACTGTTTATGTCACGGTCAAAATTACCAATGACCTATGACAGCGGCGTTAGGCCTAGTCCTTAGGCCTTGTTTCGCCGGCGGTGAGACCCTTTAAAAGATATCCTTCCACGCACGCTAAGGTGGGGAAGGTGACGGAGTCCGACATTCGGAATTACTCTCCTCGAAACTTCTTTAACAGGAATATGGTCACACAAACACCTTCAATAGAGGAGGGGGAAAAGGAGAAGTAAGGACAAGAAGAAGAGAAAAGGAGGCTCGCCGCTCACCGGAGATAAGAGACACGGCTTCCAAACGGTGAGGATGAAGACGCCTCGGAGAAGGGGAAAGAAGAAGGGGAGATGGGAAGTAAGAGAAGAAGAAAAGGGGAGGAGGAGACACGCCGGAGTTCGGCTGCGGCGCTGGAACTCCGGCGAGTTTCTAGGGTTTTATGGGTTTGTGGGTCGCAGAGGGATTAGAGAGAGAACACAGAGTTTTGGTTTAGCCGCACTATTATCATGAATTGAAGTGAGTACAAATTTGAGCTTGTGTTGTGGGTGACTAAAATGAGATATTTCATTGTAATATAAATAATATTCACAACAAATAAAGCATATCATATTTTAATAAGAACTAAATAAGATTAGCTCTTCACTCATTTCCCCGACATGGATATGCTGCATCACTTGAAAAGATTCACTTTACTTTGCCCCACTACACGCCATAAGAAATGGGTCGTCGTAGGACCAGATAAAGACAAGGTCAAACAAACACACAAATACACAATCAGCAATGTTAAGTATATAAGCGTAAACAAAACACACTAACATGCTTATAAGCTAGCGTCACAGTACACAACATACCTTTTTTCCCCGTTTTTAAGCACAGTATACAACAAATAACTCATTCAATAGACAATTCAATTGTTTAGGGCTTGTTTGGCATCATTTTTTGTTTTCAGTTTCCTGTTTTTTTGAAAACTAAAAACCAAAAACAGGTTACAGGAAAAAAGCGTTTCCACTTATCTGTTGTCAGTTTTCAAAATTATCATGATTTTAATAAGTCTAAATAATTTTTGATTCATTATGTGACATATATAATATACTTTTAAAAAGAAAAAAACCAAAAAACAGAAAGCCACATGTAGGGAATATTTCAAGCATTATGATAATCCCAAACTTGAACCCCACTGTGATCATACACTAAAGTACGGTGGCATTCCAAAGGGAAAGACAAAGAGCAAAAAGAGTCGCCAACAAGTTTTAGGAACTTGTAAATCCAAAAGACAATCCAAAAGGACCATCAACTACTCCATAAGGTCTTGAACCAAATAGGGTCCGGGGATGAGGGTACGAATCCAATCTACAAAAGAAAGGACACGTCCTATAAAATAGGCCTCTACTTTGTTCTGCTCGTATTCATGTGCGCTTTTCGAATAACATACAAACATTATATTGAATCTAACCTGTTTATCTATGTTGGTTGAAATTAATGCACAAATAATACTATTATTGGCGATCACTTGAATTAAAATCACATTAGCCTAACCCAAATTAATAATTATCTTATTAAGCGTGATTTCAAGTACAAATTCCCTTTAACCTGCATAAAAGGTGTAATCAAGCAATAACAATAACAAATATCAAGCAACATAATAATAAAACAATAAATAACGATAATAGCATGATAAGGCATAATAAAGCTTAATAATAATATCAAGATCCTAGGCATGATACTAACAAGATTAATAACAAACCCTAGCATGTCACTAAGCAATAAAGACCAAAGCTTTAAACCTAACATGGTACTAATATGATATTAGAAAGGATAAAGGCACCCTAAACATGATACTAGAAAGCATTAAATAACATCCTAACATGATACTAGAAAACATTAAAAGCATCCTAACATGATACTAGGAATCATAAACAATAATAAACATGCTTTCTACATTGAAAGAGAGTAATAAGATTACATACTTTGAAACCTCGTACCTCTTTCTAATAACAAAATACACAAGTTAGTAAACTTCAATGGAAATAATAAACAATAATTAAATAATTAAATTAAAATCAAATTAAATAAAGTTTTGACTAGATTTGGACCAAACCCTCATAAAATATCAACCTTTCACGTCTAGGGCGAAGGCAACTTCGAACTTGGCTAGATGACTCTAAGTCTAAAGAATGCGGAATATTGTATGTAAAAAGCTAGTTTAGAAAAAGAGAGAAAGAAAACATTTATTGCTCAAGAGAGAAAAGAGAGAATTAAGGAAGAGTTAATAGAGAGAATTGATGATTCTGAAAACAGGAATCCGGACGCTATTTATAATGAAAATAATCTGGAAAATCATAGAATTTGATAAGGAATAAAACTCCACACTGTCGCCAAGAATCCACTCTGTCGCGACGCGACAATGTCTGTCGCGAGGCGACAGGGTCTGTCGCGCGGCGACAGACTTGTCGTTTGGCGACAGCCTGTATTAGCGCGTTTTTCTTCACGCGGAATCCGATCTTTAATCAACTTGATCTACGGAATCCGTACAGAAGATAAAAACGTATTTTTAAGATAACAAAACAATATTTTATTCCAAATAAAAATCTTTTAAAGATAATTAATTATTAAATCTAACAATATTATAATTAAAAGGAACTTTCTAGAAACTTCTAGAAAACTATAATTAATCCTAATAATTTTAGGAATAATAATTAATATTGGGCCCTCCTCTAGATCATTGGGCCGCATTAAAATAAATAACCGGGCCCAGTTTAGTATTTTGGCCATAACTTCCTCAATATTCATCGGAATTGGGCTTATAATATATCGTTGGAAAGGTCTCCTCGAGCCCCATCCATCTACACCATTATTGGACCCTTATCATGGACCAAAATAAACTGAATTGGACGTTTTCAAATAAATAAAGTCATTTTCAAAAACAGAGAGAAAAGAATTTAATTAAAACTAAACCGCAACACTTGGCTTTCAAATCACTTTCACCTAATTCGATAATAACACAACGTGCAAGACATTAATCACTGGGTTTGGTTTTGGGGAGACACAAATGGGTGTCTACACCACAGTGATGCCAAACGAACCCTTATTCATTTGATTACGCATCGAACAAGTTTTCAACCAAATCTTTGCCTCAAATAATTGGGGTAAAATGCTCCACGAGCTATATGGGTAGGCACCAATGTCACATATGAGTGACGGACGTCCTGCGCATAATAATACTACCTCCGTTTCATAAAATTTGCAACAAAGTGGAAAGCACAATCCCCAAGACAAAATTTCTTAAGCAAAGATTAGTAAACAAAGGGGCATGTGATTAATTGGATGAGAGAGATAGTAACCCCACCACAACCACCCAAATCCCAGCCAACCAACTCGCACCACCACCAGACCACCAACACCACCATGTCACCACACCACTAGACCACCAACACCACAACCAGACTACCAACATCGCCACACCACCAACGAACGAAGCCCCACCTCACCACCACCAATCAACTCGCACCACCACCACCAACCAACTCGCACCACCACCAAAAACCCACCCAACCACCAACGAACCAAAACCCCAACTCACCACCAAAGAACCAAAACCCCCACTTACCACCACCACAAACCCACCCAACCAAATCGCGCGACCAGCCGACCAACTTAGCACCTCCAACAAATTGAAACCCCACAAACTATTTTAAATCTGAAACCCTAACTTACCAACACCAAGGAAACAAATCAAAATGCTAAAATCAGGTGAGGTGAAAGGGATGAACGACGGCGAACAAGCAAGGGTGGATCTCAGTGGATAGTGCGGTGCGGTGTGGATGTTAGACGACAAACTAACAAAGGTGAATCTCGGTGGATAGTAAGGGATGAATGACGACGAAAGAGAAAAGAGAGAACAGAGAGAAGTGATAGTGCGGTAGATCTCAGTGGTGGTGGTGTTGCATCGGTGGTGCGGTTGATATGAGTGGTGGTGGTGGTGCGTTGGTTGTGAGAGAAGAGAGAACAAGGTTAGTTGGTGTTGGTGGTGATTGACAGGGAGGAGAGAGAAAATTTGGTGACGTTGGTGGTTGATATGGTTGTGATCGAGGGAGGAGAGAGGATGTGGGTTAGGGTTTTAATTATGGATAAATTAATTTGGGTTAAAGAGTTAATATGTTGTTTATTGCAATTAAGTAAAATTAAGTAAGGGTATGGTGGTAATTAATTACACACAAAAATTTACTGAAAGAGGAAACTTTTAGTTTGTTGCACATAATGTGTAGTTTCCATTTTGGGAAATTGTTGCAGATTTTATGAAACGAAGGTAGTAATAATAAAAAGGAAAATACATCGTCCTGTGTGTGTACTCCCAATACAAGTTATAATCAAATATAAAGTCGCATAACTCCCCCCATATGTTCATAGTCAAGGTATATACGTTCCAAGAGTTTTGGTGCGTAACCTCTTTCACTTTACGTTAGTTACATTTTAGACTCGGTGATGACTGTCAATCCACAACACAATCAATAAACATGAGTCGGTCATTTAAGTAATCAAACATTCCAATTCAATTCTTGAGTAGTTTGTGATCACATTTAATTTAATGTTGAACCCTTTTTAAAAACTACATCGGTGTACACTTACTTTAAGCGCATAAAGCACCGCAATTCCTATCCCTCGGTGCATACTAGAAGACACGTCGGGATGTGGTGACAAGTGACATCTTCTTATGTATCTTTTTTTTTTTGGATAAATAGCTATAATCTACAAATAAACTTTGACAAACAACAATCATTTCAAAAAAAAAAAATGATTAAACTACAATTATTGGACAGCTTCAAACACATTTTTAATTTTTATATAATAACAAAGATCGACGTATATGTCGAGCATCAATCCATAAACAAAATGTACTACATATCTACATCTGTTTCCTTTTAGTTACAAGACTTACAACAAAGGAATATTGGACAGAAAATATTATTTTGTTGCAACTAAAAATAAACGGATGTAGTAATAATATAGGTTGGTGTTGCCTAATTATGATTGTTATTGCCTTTAATGATTCGAGTAGTATTTATTTCTATTGAAATTATTTTATTGAATATAAAGGTGATATATATAATTTGAAATTTATATATATATTTACATGTAAGTTGTGCTAATAGTTTACTGTAAATTTAGTATGTTGTTTGATTAATATTTTGGTGTTTACTAAAGGAAAATTTGTCAAATAAAATCTTTTAAAAGCATCATTTTGCGAAAAGAAAAACCCTTTAAAAGCTTTTTTGTTAAAAAAAACCACTATGTTTATTTTTTTTCAAAAGACAACCTATTTACTTAAGTACCCTCTAATTTCCTCTAATTACCCTCTCACCCACCTTTTTTTATTATATAAATTTAATTATATAAAATAAACCAACACCCCAACTACCAGCCAACCACCCCCATCTAAACCCGCCACCTAGATCCCTCTACCCCCGAAGACTTACCTCCAACCCATTTCCTTCCATCACCATAAAACAATCACTCCTTTTTCTCTCCTCCCCTCTTTTCCACCATTGTTAAACCTTCAGAACCCTAATTCCTTCGTTATGGCGAATTGTGGTCGTTGGTGGTCGATTGTGGCGCGAGCAGAGTAAGGTTAGGTGGCGAATTGGGCTGCTGGGTTGGTTGAGGGAGGAATTAATGTTGTTGGCATGAGGTGGGTGGTAGTAGTGTGCGGTATCTATGTTTGTTGGGGTTTAAGTGAGAAGAGATCGAGGGGGCTATACGCATGCACGATGGTGGCGAGGTATTGTTGGGCTGGAGATGGAGCAAGGGAGGCTGATGCATGGAGGTGCGAAGGTGGTTAATGGTGCAGCAGCATCCTATTTACTGTCAGAGAGGGGGGAAAGGGAGGGGGGAAGCTGCTGGCTGGTGGGAAGGGTGGTAGTTATTGTTTTATATATATATATATATATATATATATATATATATATATATATATATATATATATATATATATAATTAACTTTATTATTAAATGGTTAAGTGACAGTTAGAGGGTAATTAGAAATAATTAGAGGTTAATGAAGTGAATTAGAGGCACTATGTTGTCTTTAACAAAAAAAAAAAAAAAAATTCACATTTGGGCTTCTTTTGCCAAAATGCTAAAAATTGGGTTTGCTTTTGCCAAAAGCTTTTAAAAGGTTTTTTTTTCCGCAAAATGGTGCTTTTAAAAGATCTTTTTTGACAAATTTTCCTTTTTAAAACGGTATTTTCAAATATGCCTTTAGTCACATAGTCAATAAATTGTATAGTTTTATTGGGAATAATATGCATCATTAACTAATATAATATAATGTATGCAACTTTAAAATATTTTCAACACAACTAATCAACAATAATTTTTTTTTCCTCAATTGTAGTTTTAATAATTTTTGTCTTATAATTCTATTTTTCTATATGCATTGTATTTGTTTATTCTACATGAGCTATCTCATTTTTGTATTACATCATAATTAATTACGGGAAAATATAATTAATACCGTGCATAGCACGAGCACTAATCTAGTTTATAATATAACCTTCATATTTGACCACCATATTTTTCGTACAATTAAAAAGATCTACACCATTTATATTATAGAAAATATCTAAAATTATAAATTTATAACCAAAATATTACTCTATGTATCGCTAATATATTTTTTCCAAACTAAATATTCAAATACATTCAAATTCTGTTTTAAAAGATGACAATTTTGTCACTGAAATTTACTATCACAACCATAAAGTAGATTATTTTAAATATAAAATGAATATTATTTTTAACAAATATTACACGCCGAATAACATAATGAATTGAAATCTTATTATTAATAACTAAAACAAATACCAACAATTACATGTGTCAGTTTCTAGTGTAATATTCCCCTCTAAAACCATCCTCCCTCTTTTCTTGCCAAAAAAATTTCATATAATTCTTCGTATTTATGTAATTTGATTTTCTGTTCGGTCTTCTTATTTATCTTATACACCCATAATCAATTGCTTACATGCTTGGTAAGTCTTGTACCCTTGATTTATTCACAAGGCATGGGTGAATTTGTGGAATCTAGGAACTACTCCAAAAGTGCATCATTTGTTGTGGCGTGCCTGCACCAATTCCCTCCCTGTTTGCTTCTTATTGAAGTACATGCACATGACAGAAGAGGACTGCTGCCCTGGTGCTTAACCGAGATAGAGACTTTGTACCACGCTTTCTTCGACCGTGTGGCTGTGCGTGACTTATGGACTAAGGCAAGTTGTAAAAAACTCTGGAAGACTGAGGCTCACCATGATTTCAAGGATTCGTTCAAGTCTTCAAATAATGGGGAAAGCACCAAAATGCAGCAAAGAGGAGCATCTCTCCTATGGTTGATATGGGAAAAGCGCAATAACAAAGTCTTTAATAATAAGGAGACTTTCCATTTCACTATCTTCATGAGAATGGCAAATTTGGTGGAGGATTATGACAAGTATAATGTCAAGATTTATGGCTGCAACGGCATAAAAAAGGCTACAAGTCCGAAAGCATGGAAGCTACCCCATCAAGATTGCATTAAAATTCAATTGCGATGCAGCTTTAAACATTGAGGGCTGGGTTGGTCTCGTTGTAGTAGCGCGCAATAGCCAAGGAGAGGTCTTATTTGCGCTGGTGTTAGACGAACTAAGGCCTTCTGGTCTCCTGAATTAGCCGAGTGCAAGGCTGCTCTATATGCTGTCAGATTGGCCAGACAACATGGCTTCAAGAATATTATTCTGGAATATGATAACAGCACTGTCATTACTAGGCTCTCGAAGGCTTCTACACACTTGTCTGATTTGGATTCGCTGCTTGATGATGTCCTCGATACATGCTCTTTCTTTGATTTTATTAGTTGGTCTCATGTAAAGCGGGAGGGGAATTTTGTTGCACACCATTTAGCTCGTCTTATTCCTTATGGTGTTTAGCAAAATTGGTCTAATAGTTGTCCTAGCGACATTACTCCTTATGTACTTATGGACAATTTGTTCAACAATGAATGAATCCTCTCCTGCTTTCTCTCTCTCAAAAAAAAAAAAATCAACTAAAATATTATTCTAAATATTTATACTACGAACTTCGAATTTTTTCTTGCGTAAATCTATTTAAAGAATATTGGTATGATATACTTACCTATCTGATCCTCTTATTTCTTCAATATATAATCAACTAAAATATTATTCTAAATCTTTTATAATTCATAATTATATAAAATTATTAAAAAATTTAGTAAAAATGATTTTTTTTTTTTTTTTTTTGAATTTTTTTTTTTTTGAATTTTTTTTTTTTTTTTGCAATCATGCTATTTTTTATTTGATGAGATGTAATTTGAATTAGGTTGAGATAAATAAGTTGAATTCTTGTTGGAATATTGTTGGGGCCGATGTTATGTATGCTTTCTTCTATAAAAAATATTAGAATATTGTTGGGGAAGATGTTATTAATCATGTTCTTGATATTTTAAATAATGGAGCTGAAATTGAGTCTTTAATCGAAGTCACATTGTCCTTATCCCTAAAAAGAAGACATGTGAGTCTCCTGTCGATTTTTTACCAATTAGTCTTTGTAATGTCCTTTATAAAATTGTGCCCAAGTTGATTGCAAATAGGCTGAAAAAAATTCTCCCTGACATCATTCATGAGTCTCAAAGCGGTTTTGTTTCAGGAAGACTTATCACAGATAATATTATAATTCCTCCGTTTTTAAATACTTGTTTCACTTTCCATTTTCGGTTGTTTTTAAATACTTGCTCCATTTCCTTTTATGGCAAGCTTTTACAATATTTAATTTATTTCTCACACCTAGTGGACCCAACATAATACTCTCTCTCCTCCAATTCTTCCACTACTTTTGCTTTTTACAATTTTTTATTCTCCCAACTACCCCACTATCTCCATATTTTATTACTTTCTTCAATTTCTCCTAAAACTCCATGGGCAGAGAATGGAGCAAGTATTTAAAAACGGAGGGAGTATATTCTTGTGGCATACGAATGCTTCCATTTCTTACGTAACAAAAAAATAGGGAAATGTGGTCACTTGGGATTAAAGTTAGACATGAGCAAAGCTTATGATCGGGTTGAATGGCCTTTTCTTGAACAAATGATGAGCAAACTTGGTTTCCCGGAAAAATTTGTAAAGTCTACTAAGGATTGTGTTAAATCGGCTTCCTTCTCCATCCTTGTATAACCTTCAAGAGGCTTTGTTCCTTCTAGAGGCCTCTGTCAAGGTGGACCGTTATCTCCTTTCCTTTTTATTATTTGTGCAGAAGGTTTGTCGACCCTCCTTAGAGATGCGGAAAAAAGAAAATTGATTCATGGAGTGAAGATAGGAAAGAAAGTTGACCCAATATCTCATCTTTTCTTCTCGACGATAACCTTTTGTTTGTGAGAGCTAATGATGAGGAAGTTGATAATGTTCTTGAGATCCTTGCCACTTATGAAGCTGCTTATGGACAAAAATTGAATATGGATAAATCCAAAGTCTCCTTTAGCCGAAATATTGAGCCAAAGAAGAAAAATATGCTTCAGATGACGTTGACTTTTTAGGCCGTTGAGGGACACAAAAAATATTTAGGGTTCCCTACTTACCTTGGGAACTCTAAAAAACGGATTTTTTCTATCATTCAAGATAGAGTTTGGAAAAACTTAAAGGTGGAAGGAAGGTTTTTTTTTATCTTAAGCGAGAAGGGAAATTTTAATTAAAGCTATTGCACAAGCTATCCCTACATATGCTATGCAATGCTTTAATATTTCGGCTAGCATATTGAATGAGATCGAGTGTCTCTGCAGGAACTTTTGGGGTAAAATAAAGGATGAAAGAATAGCTGCTTGGATGGCTTGGGACCGTACTTAGCTTATTTCTCGAAAAAAGAGGGTGGTTTGGGTTTCCTGGATCTTCATGCTTTCAATAAGGCAATGCTTGCCAGAAAAGCTTGGCGTTTATTGACTAACACTCAATCATCAATCATGGTGAGAATCCTGCGACAAAAATACTTCCCAAATACTGATTTTATGAGCACGAAAGTAAGCTCAAAGGCAAGCTTTACTTGGAGATCAATTCAATCAGCATGGGAGCTGGTTTCTAAAGGTGCTATCAATATTGTTGGGAGGGGTTGATACTCTGTATGATCCTTGGGTTCCTTCTTTGCCCAAGTTTTGTCCTCTGCCAAGATATAATACTGATGAAAACTTCCCTTCTAAAGTCTCTGATTTGTTTATTGATGACTCCTGGAACACATCACTACTTGAAAACTTTTTCAGTGACTGGGAAATCAGTGCCTTACTTGTATCCCTCGGCCTCGATACCACTCTACTGATTCTTGGTCATGGTCCCTTACCAAGAATGGTGACTTTTCAGTTAGAAGCGCTTATCGTGCTGAACTTGGAGCTCGTATCTCTATGCGTGCTTCCTCTTCTTCTTTGAGTAATTGCAGCATCTGGAGTAAGCTTTGGAATGCAAAAATACCCCCCAAAATCAAAATCTTTGGGTGGCGTGTGATGCATAATGCTACACCCATCAGATTGAACCTCAAAAAAAGAAGCATTTGTTCTGATGATGCTTGTTTAATCTGTAGTGAGAATACTGAATGCAAATGCATGCTCTCTTCCTCTGCCCTATTGCTGCTATGATTTGGGCTTGTTCTCCCTTGCGTTTAGATGTTAAAAGATGTAGCAATATGTCAATTTGGGAATGGGGTTGCTACCTTGTGACCAAGTATAGTGAAAAGGGATGGTGGGACCTATTCTAGAGCCTCATTTGGGGCATTTGGTTGAAGCGCAACGCGGCTATCTTTGAGCACCGTGATTATCTGATTGAAGATGTAATCAACAAAGTTGTGGGAATCGTGGGCGAATTTGAAAAAGCAAACCAGTTCCTTCCTTCTGAAATCTCTCGAACTGCAACAACCTCCTAGACATGGACTCCGCCTTCTGTTGGTGGGTGAGTATAAGATAACTCAGACGCTGCTTATTTCAAGGACAACTCCATTGGCCTTGAGGGTGTTATGACTTATGAGAGATCACATGGGCGACATCATGGCCTCAACATGCTTAAAAGTTAAGGGAAGCTTCAAGATCGACGTCGCGGAAGCTCTGGCTGCCAGACACACTCTTCTTATTGCTTTGGAGGCTGCTCTCAATCGTGTTACCTTGGAAACGGACTACCTCAAGTTGTTCAATCACCTTTCCAAAGGAATTTGTGATTCCTCCCGTTTTGGTTCGATTATTGTATCAGACATAGCTCACTTAGCTTCTCTTTGTTTATCTTGTCATTTTTCTCATGTAGGAAGGAAGGGGAACGGGGTGGCTCATGTCATGGTCAATTCTAGTAGTGAGTTTGATGTTTTGAGAGTGTGGATTGAGGAAACTCCTCCATGTACCCTTGCTGTTGTTTGTCATGCTCTTCTTCCTGTAAAAAAAAATATTGAATTCTTGCTTTCTTTTCCAAAAAAGATGGGTTCTCTTCTATTTTATCTCATCTCATCCTATCCCATCTCCTAATTTTTTTTTTGTTTTTCTTATCCACTTTCTATGTACCATTGAATTAAAGAACATCAAATATTGTTATTATAGTAAATTGCGTATTTATTTAAAAACTATTTTAACAATATTTACGCAATTTTTTTGGATAAACCCATGCATCAGACGAGCACTAACTTAGTATTGTATGAATCAATGACATCGCAAATCTAAATATATACCATATCAAAATGGATTAAATGTCCTGAGATGTGTTAGAGCGCCACATATGATATTATTATATTGTAGTTAATGGAATAACATCTTTGCATTTTTATAGAATTAAAAAAATTTAATCGTTAGATAAGTAAAATAACGAATTAAATTTAAGAGCTTAAATGTAAGTGGACGTAAGTATAGAATACTACAAAATAAACTTGAGAGTTTTAATAAAATAAAAAATAGAAAATAAATTATATTAGATTATAAGTATTTTATCCTTAATTATTTGTGGAATGAAAATCCTAAGAAAATAACATTTGTTTTGAAAAATAAAATTGATAACTTTTATCCTTAATTAAACTTTTATTCATTTGAAAAATAAAATTGATACTTGGGGTATATGGCAAGACAGAAATGTCAAAGTATTCTAGGGGAAGGAGACTCCTATTGCTACTTTAATGTCTCATGTTCTCAGATGGACAGAAGAATGTAGAAAGCTGAAGGACCCCCTATACCCAACGCTGGCTGCTCCCACATGCTCTAGTCCAAAATGTTGGATTCCCCCCCTCATGGTTTCATCAAGATAAACGTTGATATGTCATTGGCAACTGAGGGTTGGGTGGGCTTAGTTGGTGTTAGTTGCGAGGGATGATAAAGGAGCTGTTCTATTTGCAATGACAAAGCGTGTTAGAGCATCGGCTGAGTGGCACGCTGATGTTGCCGAGGCTAAGGCAATAGAATTGGCAAACAGAATGGGTGTAAAATACGGTCTCAAAGATGTGATCATTGAGAGTGATTGTCTAGTGGCTGTAAATAGACTGTCAAAAGGTGCAACATACCTCACTGAACTTGACTCTGTGCTTTGCGACGCAATGAAACAGGGAGCTTATTTTAGAAGTCTACAATGGAGCCATGTTAGAAGAGATGGAAATATGGTGGCACACAACCTTGCAAGTTTTATTCCATTCAATGCTGATTAAATTTGGGATTTTTGTGTCCCTTCTTTTGTAACCCCGTATGTAACAATGGGTATTCTTGCAATTAATACATAATTCTGCTCGGCTGCTCCCTTTCTAAAAAAAAAAAAAGTTTCAAAATCAAAAAAAAATTGTCATAATTTTGACTTTCTTGTGGCTGCTGGGATTCGAGCCCAGGTCTCCACGGCCACAACGTGGAATTCTTACCACTAAACTACAGCCACAATATTAATTTTTTTACCATCTATTTTTACCCTCTTATTAAAACAAAAAAATCCTTTCTTCTTAAATTAAAAAGTCAAATAAACAATAACCGGTAAAATTGAACTATGTTACACACTTCAAATTGACAATAAAATCCACTTGTACAAATATATACTTCGTATATAACACTGTCACACAGTCACACCAATCATTATCCAACAAAAACAGTACCAGACACAGAAAAATCCGCCATTAACGATGCTTCTTCTTCCGTCAACCTCCGCCGCCATTTTCTCTCTCCTCCTAACAACCACCACACTACTTTCCCTCTCTTCATCTTCTCCACTTTCCAACGATGACGACTCTCTCACCTACATTTGGCCATTGCCGGCGAACTCCACTTCCGGCGCCGATACTCTCACCGTCGATCCCGACCTTTCTCTCTCCTTCTCCGGCAATTCTCCGATCATCTCCGCCGCTTTTCTTCGCTATAAACGCCTTATCTTCTCTCATGCAACGACTGTTCCTGCCGGATTTCGGTCACTTCGGACGTCGGGTTTTGATATCAGTGTTGTTCAGATCGTTGTTCGTTCTTCTGATGAAGAGGTTTGGATTTTTTTTAGGGTTTTGAGTTTTGATTGGTTGGAATTTTGTTTAATGTTGTTGAATTTTGATGTTGTTAGCTTCAATTTGGAGTGGATGAGAGCTATGTTTTGAGGATTTCTGGGAAAGATAATCACTCAATTGTTGGATTTGCTGAAATTGAGGTAAGTTTTTCTATGTTTTTTATTTCGATGATTGAGGATTTTTGGAGTGATTATTAAGGTAGAAGTAGAAGAGTTGATTGCATTTCTTGCTTGCTTTGTAGGCCAATACCGTGTATGGTGCATTGCGGGCGTTGGAGGTATGGATTTTTAGTACTTTTGTGGCTATGAATTTGCTTTTAAGTGTTAATGATTAGGCCTTTTTCGCTCATTCAGTCGTTCGTGTGCCAAACTGTAATTGTTATGCCATGACTGTAAAATGTCATGGAATGTCAAACTTCTCTGTGTTTGTGAGCTTAAAAGGTTGCTTGAGAAGTGGAGTTTTTTAAAATGCCAAAGCAATGTTTAATTGGTGTCACAGTAAACATTGTAGTATGCTGCAACTACGGATCAATAAGCGCCTGTGAGAGTACGCATTTAGGATTGTAGGCAATGTCATTTTCGACTACTACGTGTTATATTTTTTGCAAGGGTGTGATTGTGCGGGCTGAAATTGATTGCTGCATTATGTGAATACGTCTTTTTTGTCGAGCTATGTCATATGCTCGAAACTGCATTTCATATTGCTTGTGTACCATATTATAAAATATTTGTTGATGTTACTGTATGAGTGTATGGTCTGTATCTGTATGTGTGTCTTGGCTAGACCTGTCAATTTGGGTCAACGGTTTGGGTTGGATTTCGGCTCGTTTGGATCGGGTGTAGTATCGGCTGCTCTCACAAAGGAGAGTTCGACAATTTAAAAATTGAAAGTCTAAGTGAGGTTCCATCAAAGCCATTTGACAACGGGAGTTACTCCTTCATAAGATGGTAGTTTTATCGCATCTTCTCCAATTTGGAGTAACTCACATGCATACTCACATTTTAAGGGCATGCTTGGATTGAGAGTGATGTATTACTAGGGTAATGAAAGTCAAACTTAAGAAAATGAATGTGAATATAAGGAAAAGGAAAGATTAATGGTGTGATTGTAAGGGGATTATGTAGTCATGGTGTGGTGAGAGGTAAAGAAAAGGGAACTATTTCCCTCATTTTGGTGGTAATAGTTACATTAGGGTATGAGGGTAATGAATCCTTCATCTCTCTCTTTTTCTCATGTCACAACAACTTTATTTCATTTGTACAATTTATCTCCCACAACGCCACCTCTAGTCATTTATGTTTTTCATAGTTTGACTTTTATTACCCCTTAATTCATTTTCCCTAATCCAAGCATGACCTAAATGAAGACTTGAGCCACTCAACGAACACAGCTTCCTTTGGTTGACTTGAATGTGATGGCTCTTTTTATGTACTTAGTGCATTGTCATTGGGTGTTTCACACAATATAAAACAATATAATGATTAAATGGAAGCGGGATATAATTTTCCTTTTGTTGGTATCTTTTCTACTTAAAATGAGAAAGATGGAACTAGAAAAACTTTAGGAAGTATTTTTCTCCCATAAGTTGATGAAAGTTCATCCAGATTACTTTTTTTTATTTCCTTTAAATTAATCAGATTTCATAATTACCCTCTTCAGTATCATGTTGGTACTTTAAACATCCCTCCCACTCTCCCAGTCTCTCTCCTTGTATTTAAATTCATGAACCTTCCTTTTAATATTGTCATGCAGACTTTCAGCCAGTTGTGCACATTTCATTATGAATCAAAGACTGTAAAAGTAATGAAGGCTCCTTGGTATGTTCAAGATGAACCGAGGTTTGCATACCGAGGACTTCTTATAGGTAAGCCTAAGCCATATCTAAAGGAATCTGTAAGATTTCAATTGGGTATATTTGGGACTTAGATTTAGTTTGCTATCCCAATAACGTCTAATGTTCTTTGAGCTGCCACTAATGTAAACTGGAAAAGGAAAGCAATTAAATAAATTGGCTTGGTTGAATCTGTTATCTATCACTACTCTTTCTTACAGTTGTTGCTTTCTTGCAGATACTTCTCGGCATTATTTACCAATAGATGTTATTAAGCAAGTTATTGATTCCATGTCATATGCTAAACTTGTAAGTTTTGCTTCTTGTCAACTTTTCTTTTGTTGTTGGTTCTTTTTCATTTTACTTTAGTTTTTGGTGTATTTGACAAAAGCTGTCTTGTCTTGCTGCTTCATTTGGTTCCTAATGTTTAAAATTTTATTCAGTAGAATGTTCTTCATTGGCATATCGTGGATGAGGAGTCATTTCCTCTTGAAACTCCTTCATATCCAAATTTGTGGAAGGGTTCATACTCAAGGTGGGAGCGGTACACAGTTGAGGATGCTTATGAAATTGTCAAGTAAGCTCTCACTTCAGCCTTCATTATAAATTGTTAAGTTCAAATAATGACAACCTTTCTTGTTTAGTTTGTAAAATATTTTCTTTGTAACACCGAGGAACTTTAGTTTCTTAATGTTAGTCATTTGCCCTGCAACATTTGTCAAATGTTTTAAAAATATCTTTTCCTAAATGTTGTTGAAAGTGCATTGGATTTTATGTAGAACCAAGACATATGTAGTACTCCCTCATAATACTTGGGACATTGGAGTGGACACGTAATTTAAGAAAACTACAAGTGGGTCTATTCAAAACATTTGTTTATTGTAAAAAAGATTCTCTTTTGTATTTTTATATTGCAAGAAAACAACAAGTGGGGTGGGTGTGGGGTAGGTGAGGGGAGAGGAGATGTGGGAAAATATTATTTTATAAGTGGTCACATTCCATATTTAGTAACGTGTCAAGTATTCTGGACAGATGAAAATGGGAATTGTGTCAAGTATTATGGGACAGAGGGAGTAATATGTAATGGTAAGCAATGCAAGAAACTATTTTTTTTTTTCCCATTCCAAAGTAAGACATCTTACGGAAAGGGAGGAGGGTGTTAAGGAAATGAGAGTTATAGAAATCCAATACTTTGGAGTTATGTATAAAATACCTTTTCCCTTGTCCAATAAATGTCCTATTACATTAACCTTATACCCATTGGTTACTTTGTCCAATAACCACCCCTTGGTGTAAATATGTGTTCTTCATAATTTTATTTTATTTATTTATTATTTTTTACAAAAATATACTACATCCGTCCCCTTTTGATAGTCCCTTATGGGCAAATTTTAGTCCCAAAATGTTCACCCCATTTGCTTTTTCAAACAAGCATTAATATTAATTTTTTACTAAAATTCCCTCCAATTTGCAACAATACTTGTGCAAAGTTATATTTCCCATGTAAATTATGTTTTCCCATGTACTTTTATTACATTCTCTCTCTACTTTTTTGCATACTCAATGTCAATTTACCTTTTCAATGTACTTTAACTATTCTTATTTGTGTTTATTGATTCCCGTGAAAAATGGCCATAAGGGACTATCAAAAGGAGACGGAGGGAGTATGTCATTTTGGCACTAGTGCGAATTGCTTAATTGTGGATTCTATCTCATCATGTTCAACACATATCTATCTCAATATAAGCGTTTGTACCATGTTAATCTCTCTTGACTATTTGTTCAAAAAAAAAAAAAAAAAAACTCTCTTGATTATGATCTTTTAAACTCCCAGCATTCTTATTTCGAAAAAAAAAACCCAGCATTCGGATGAGTATTGTAAAGCCACCATGCCCACCAAACAGAAATCCTAGAAGAATTCTTTGTCCCTTTTAGAGAAAGATTCCCACTCTATTTCTAGGTGCTTGCTCTGGATTTGAGCTAGTCAAACTTGAATATGTGCAGAACATCTGGGTCGACATTGCCTTTTTTCCCTAAATATAGATCCCAAATATATGAAGTACTCACTGATTTCTAGATTTACAACACCTTGATTGGTGTCTTCCATGCCAAATTGCACACCAAATGCTCTGTTTCATTTTTAACTGTGCCCCCTCAAAGCTCCTGTCTGTTACCATAGTTGTGTGCACCGTGCAAACGTATTCTTAGCACATGTTCAAGGCTCATCCACCAAAACAAAATATGATCTGCAACAACATACATGAGTCTATGACATTTTTTTTTGGTGTGTAATTTCTTCTTGTTTATAAGGCCAAAATTGTTGCCAAGAGAGAAGATATTTGTAGATCCTTTTGTATTCTGGTCTTCATCGGAAAATCATTGGACCCTTTTGAAACAATTCTAACATTTGTCCTCATTCCACCGCACATATCTTTAATAATGTTGATATTCCTGTATGTGATACACCCTTATTTGTCAATTCCCACCAAAGTACATCCTTTGGTACCTTCACTACCTTGGCATAAGCCATCTTTTTATCGACAAAAATCATGAGCAGTTTATTATTATTAGTATTATTTTTTTCTTACGCACCATGCCACCATTGCTACATGAGTTGACTTAAGACTTAGGAGGTAAATAGTATTTTAGGCCTGTGCGCCAAGTCCAGACTGGAAATTGGATTCGATGAATTTATGGGACTGAAGTGGAACAAATTAAACCTACATTTCCAGGTCCAGTTCCAAGTTTAGACCAGATTGGATCGGTAAATATGCATTTGACATATTCCTGGGATAAACTGGTCCTCTTTTTGGGATCTTGGTAAAGGAAATCCTACTATAGCTACCAATATACCCTGTAAAACACGTCAATAATGTCATTCAGAATTTAATCTGACAAGTATGTTTGGTACAGGATTTATGCATTTGATATATTCCTGGGATAAACTGGTCCTCTTTTTGGGATCTTGGTAAACGAAATCCAGGAAAACCTACTATATCTTCCAATATACCCTATAAAATACATGTCAGTAATGTCATTCATAAGTTGATTTGAGTAGTATGTATTATATGGTATTGGTTTATCCTTAATTTATGCATTTGATATATTCTTGGGATAAACTGGTCCTCTTTTTGGGATCTTGGTAAACGAAATCCAGGAAAACCTACTATATCTTCCACTATACCCTATAAAATACGTCAATAATGTCAACCATGATTTGATCTGAGTAGTATGTATTATATGGTACCAGTTTATCCTTAATGTACAAACTAGATCTGATTACTTTTCCTTAGTAGGTTTGATCTACGGGGCATGCTGTATTGCTGATGTTTTGATTGTCCTTATTCATTTTGCTGCTATTGTTCATTGTAATCAGTTAATCACCTATCTATTTGGCATCATTATGATCTACCTGTCTGACATTCTTCTTCCCTCCTCCCCCCCTCCCTGTTTGGTTATAGACTTTGTGAAAGCTTGATTCTACATTCACTAACTGAAATTTTCTCCTTCAACCTTTGCATCTATGTGATGGCTCACATGCAGCTTTGCAAAAACAAGAGGTATGCTATATCTTTTGCTACATATCTTGTGTTTTCCTCGAAGTATCACTTTCCTTTTTCTTTTATGGGCTGCCTTTAAATTGTTTCATTTTGTGCTAAACAATATAATTAGATGCCAGATTTTAGTGTGTGTCTACTTCGTGCACGTGGATGATTTTCTTGGCCCTTGGCTTTTTTTTTTTGAAAAAAGCTCCTGTAGCTTGCCTTAGCCTAATTGACAGTGAGGTACCACCCTCGTTATCTTGAGCAATGCTGGGTGCTATGAGGAAAATGGAGCACCCTTCCCTTTGTTCTTTATCCCTTCATTTATTACTTTGAATATTCTCTAACCCTCCTATTTCTGTTGCTACTTGCACTGCTCCTTGAAATGTTATCCTCCAAGAAAACAACATTTTTAAAGAGTTGCGTACCTTGTCATACCTCGCACCTCAGAAACCTTTTGTTTCTTGGAGCGCCTAGCACCTATTAAGCAAAGGGCCTTTGCATGTGCTTTATGTCTGTATATATGCATATTTTTTAATGCTTTGTATGGCTTTGCCTTATGATACTTGCATTTATGTCAGGCATCCATGTCATGCCAGAGATAGATGTTCCTGGTCATGCGGAATCATGGTATGTAATCTCCTTGTGCGCCCCTTTAATTTCTGTTTATGAAAAAGCTTAAGAATCTGTAGAATTAGCTAGCTCAAAAGGGCGAATCCCTTTTCTGTTAAAGTTATCCAAGATATTAATTTACTTGCAAAAAATTTGTTTTTATTTATAATCTCTATTCCTATGGAAAATTAAATCTTAGCTCTGCCTGTGTTCATCTCATGCTTGGTTTTTAAAATTTTTGATTGGAAAACGGCCCCTGGAAATTTTTTCTCTCAATGTGACCATTAGAGAAAGGTAGTATTCTGTAGTATATTGTCTTTTTTGCTCAAAACTGCTTCTATGCACGTCAATTTCTGAAGATCTTGAAGCTGTCCCTTTCGGTTTGTTATTAAAGCTGTAATAAACTGATATGATTAATATCTTTTCAAAAAAAAAAAAAAGAAAGGCTGATATGATTAGTATTTGTTCTTCCCTTCTTCCACACCATGTATTATATTGTGATTTGTGAGTTAGTGTTTGCTCATGTTTTGACTGTTCGACTGTCTGTGGCTCTGTGCTGATAGCTCAAAGTTTTTCATTAGGGACAAGTAATATTTTGCAGTATATTTGCATTTTCTCTAAACTACTTTTGATGCATGCCGATTTCTGATTATCTTGAAGCTGTTCCTTTATTTTTGATAGCTAAAGCTGTAATAAATTGATAGAATTAGTAAACATGAAAATTCTTCACTTCTTTCTCACCGTAGGTTATTTCGTGAGTTTTGTTTGCTCATGTTTCGTGAATCTTATTATATTGAGTACTTCTACAGGTTAGCTCCAATCTTAATCTCATAGGGAAAATTTCTTTATGCAGGGGTGTTGGATATCCTGATCTTTGGCCTTCTTCTTCCTGTAAAGAGCCACTTGATGTCTCCAAAAACTTTACTTTTGATGTGGTTTCTGGTATTTTGACAGGTCAGATCTTCGTATCACAGAGTAAACCTTTTTTTTTTTTTTTTTTTTTGAAGAGTATCACAGAGTAAACCTTTATATAAACTAAACAGATCAAATAGACCCTCAAACCTCATTAAAATTTCCCGGTAAAAAAAGAAAAAGAAAATTATTAAAATTCCAATAAAGAAACATTATTACATGTATAATTCCATTTTTTTTTTTTTGAAGGAGTACAATTCCCTTCTTTAGTTCCACTGTAATTCTAAAATACTCGTAAGTAGTGAGTCAGCATTTATCCATACTTATAGTTATTACAGATTTAGTGATATAGTAAAAAAAAAAAACGACATTGTAGAAAGTTTAGAATTACATGTTATTGTCATCTATCTTCCATACTAAAGAAATTGTTGCTACACTAGCCTATAGCTGGTCCCTTTTTTGTTTTTTTTTTTTTTTTTTTTTGTTTTTGCGATATGTTGAACGACTACTATTTGCAATATGCAGATATGGGAAAAATCTTTCCATTTGAGCTATTCCACTTGGGAGGTGATGAGGTTAATACAGGTATACTTTTAAAGCATCCTATAATACATTATGCCATAGATAAGAATCCTTGATTGATCAAGTAAAGGATTTTCAAGACAAATTGTACTTCTATTTCTTCTTTAATGTCTTTCAAAAAATAAATTGGAAGGAAAGGTGTCTATCTTCACAAAATTTATTCGGTTAATTTAATTTACTATCACTGTAGCACTAAATCTCTATGCTCGTTTTCGTATCATGCCTTTTCTTTTTCACTGGGTGATGCAAAGTTCACTCATTTTCACTATAATTTTTTAATTTCTTCATGGAAGATGGTGTTTAAATATCTTGTGTTTTTGTTATAATTTGAAGCTAAGTTGAGTGTTAGATTGGGAAAAAAATTCCACTCTTAGTTTCACCACAAATTGAAAAGCCAAACGTGGGTAAGATTCTAGAAAAATTTGCTGAAATCCATCTTTTGTTATTGAAATTTTGAAAACAACCGGCTTATTTAATTTTATATTCTTTTCGTCTAAAACCACCTTATTATAAAAAAAAAAATTCTTTAACATCACCTTTCAGGATGTCTTAGATTCTGTTCAATTATCCATCAAAAGGGTCCTTTTGTTTTCTTCCATCCATTTTTTTGTCTTTCAATTTCGAAATTATTATATTACATTTAGTAAGAAATAATTAAGATGAAATCCAATCATCATCAAATATTAATCAGATACAACTCAACTCTTTAAAAGTTTCAAAGGTGAACGAACTGAGAAGTATTAAAGAAAGAAAAAATTTTGCCTTAATATTATGTACCCAAGAAAGTAAAAGCCCTAGTACACAAAATTATTAAGGCTCACATGCTGTGAAAAGTTGTTCGTAGTTCAAAGGTCATGAATTCTATGCTCACAATTTTGAACTATATGTTCATAATATTTGAGCTATTTTACTCTTGGAGATATAGGTAGGAACTTATATATATATATTTATTTATATATTTATTATTTTTCTGGTTCGTAGTTAATGTATACAAATGGTGAATTTTAGATGGATGGAGTTAACTTTTATATCTGTTACGTAACTGCAAGTCTGAGATCTAATACTATTGATCTCTATTATTATAATCCATTAGCAATTATTATTAAAGTAGGACCACCATAACCACAATAACACCATGTGGATTTGGCTTTTACGCTAGGGATGTATGCTGCCATATCCTTAACTAGTGTTGATTAGTGGAAATATGATACAAGGAAAACAAGAATCTTGATATACTTAAATAGGATATGAATTTGGATAAGGGTTAAGAGCTACCAAGTGTTTTTTTAAAATCAATTTCTCTTTACTGGATGTGACTATACCACTGCCAACCTTCTGATCCATACCTCAGCCTGGCTCAGCCACTATGGATGTAAATTTCTTAATACTAATTTACACTACCCATAAGAGTAAAAAGTCTTCTCTGTTTACACCAGTGCATTCCCCAACACTAATAGAAAGATAGTGTGTGACTTTTGTGGAGTACAGAAAAGCAGCCAAACTATATGGTTTGAGGTGGTCTTGAGTAGGAAAACAGAGTACATGCCAGCCCTCAGATTTGCGTTTGATGGTGATGAATCTGATGGGGTGGGTAGCCCTTGATGCTAGTTTTATATGGGATTTGTAAATTGTCTTGTTGAAGCTGCTGGTATCATAGAAAGAACTCAAAGAAGTCAGCCTTGGGGTCCCTACTGCTATAACATTAAAGGACTTTGTGGAAGCAGTATCTCGCAAGTGTTATGTCACACTTGACTACAATTTTGGCTAAATTCTGAAGTTGAAAAGCTTCAATTCATCATAATAGAATGTAGATCCAAGAGTTTTGGGACATTGTTTAGAATGTACATGGAGATATGCATTTAAACTTGTCATTCTGAGAGAGACTTTATACCTAAAAGTGATTACATATGACTTTAAAGTTTAAACTTTTAAGGTTTTCTTATATGTGAATATGTGATATGTTTGTATTCATATGCATATGACTTTAACAATGGACATAACTGATGATGGGGTAATAAAATAGTATAAAACACATGATATGGATAGCTTTCAACTGAACAAGGCAAGAAATGGAACAACCCTTAGGTAACATATTAACCTTGAGCTTTGTAGTTGGATAAATAGAGAGTTAAGAGAGAAATTAAGAGGAAAGGGGAGATGAGTGCAGGGATGTACAAGTCCTTAGGAAAATAGAAAGTTTTCTTTGGGTGAGTTTATCATTGAGGGATAGCTCAACAAAATTGTTAAAAGAATTCCTTGTTGTTTCTGCAAAAGAATTTTGGATCTGAGATGTGGGGGAGCCTGCTCGCCTGGTTAAACTGAGTCCTGCAAAACAACGAAAGTTAACTACCTCGGGGGTTGTTCCCGATAAATCCCCTCCGACGGTCAAGTCAATCAATTGTGTTAAAAGAAAGAATTTTTTGAGAGTGGAGAAAATTAATCACCTTGCTAATCTGTGTAGATTAGTATTTATAGGAGAAGATTAACCAACTTGATTAGGGTTAGCATTAGGGTTTCTGGCCATACTGGGCCGTATTATGGTTTCTCGGGATGCGTGTTGTGCATGATTATGGATTTTTTTGTTTAGGGTTTAAGTAAGGGCATTTTGGTAATTTCCGTATTTAATGAACGTGGGCCCACAGGGGTCCAAACATTAGCCCCACGACAAAGTCGTAAAGTGCACTCTGCGGTTTGGGAGTTTGTCCGAAAGACATCGATTGAATGAAATCAACCGGCTCGTTGACATGGTGACATGGACTGTGCTCGAGTAGCATCCTCATAACAATAATTTAATACTATTTTTTTTTAGTCGAGCCTGACCCTCATGTTAGGCGAAGGTGTTGGGCGATGTTGCCTAGCAGGCTGCTGGGCGATGTTGCGTGGCAGGTTGCTGGGCGATGTTGCCTGGAGGCTGCTGGGTGATGGTACCGCTTGCCGGGCGCCTGGCAACCTGCTGGGCGATGGCGCGCGGCGGCCGGCTGTTGCCCGGCGGCCTGCTGGGCGAAGGTCTAGCAGCAGGCTTCTGCTGGGCGATGATGCAGCGCACACCAATGCGCTAGCCTTTGATCCTCGGCCTAGGTGATGGTCTGTGATGGTCTGTGTGCGCCTGGGCGATGACTTGTGTCGCACCAATGAGCATCTAGGCGTGCTGGGTGATGATTCGATACGCACCAGCAGACATTTGAGCTAGGCCAGCCCATGGTGGGCGATGATTTTGTTGTGCGTTGCAGCCCCTTGTCTTCATGGGCGATGATTCAACCATCGACCAATGGCTTCGGACTTTTTTGATCGCGTTTGCACGTCTTTCCGGCATGAAAATAGGGGTGTTTTTGGCATTCGTGTCTCTTGTGGGCGATGAAGTGTCTTGGGAACCTTCTATCATTATCAAGAATGCTTAATAGTGACTTATCTTGTCATTTGCTGAAAGTAATGTTGCCCGTTACTTAGTAAATTTTGACAAAAACTTTAAGAGGTCATAACTTGGTCCTCGAGTGTCCAAATCGAACAATTTTTTTTTCAACTTGGGTATTTTTTCGAGCTCTTCGCAACTGCGCAGTCTGTAGGAGCTTTGGTCCAACAAAATTGCAGAAATAGGCCTCTAGCATGGTGAAAATGCCATTTTTCTTATTGCGGTCTCATTTTGAGGCATGGCTTGGAACGGTGTCGTGCTCGGATCACCCTATAAAGAGCCCCTAGGATGGGCGATGATATAGATGATATAATTGACGCTTTCTAAGAGCCCCTTGGGTGGGCGATGATAAGAAACATGCTTTTGTATACGATTTCGTATAATTATATATATTCTTTGTACTCTTCTGCATGAGTAACAATTGTCTATGACATCCTCTTTCCGCATGAGCGATATGTGTCTGTGACACCCTTCTTTTGCATGAGTGACAAGTGTCTTTTAGCTCATTTTTTGAGGCAAATATTTCTCTTTATATAGCCAAATTCTCATACATTTCTCATCCACATTTTCATTCTCAAAAGATTTCTAGTGAGAGAAAGTAGTGGAGGAAGGCATCAAAATTTACTAAGTAACGGGCAACATTACTTTCAGCAAATGACGAGATGGGTCAGTTTTAAGCATTCTTTATATTGATAGAAGGTTCCCAAGACACCTCATCGCCCACAAGAGACACAAATGCCAAAAACACCCCTATTTTCATGCCGGAAAGACGTGCAATCGCGATCAAAAAATTCCAGAGCCATTGGTCGAGGGTTGAATCATCGCCCATGAAGACAAGGGGGTGCAACGCACAACAAAATCATCGCCCACCATGGGTTGGCCTAGCTCAAATGTCTGCTGGTGCACATCGAATCATCGCCCAGCACGCCTAGATGCTCATTGGTGCGCCACAAGTCATCGCCCACCAGGCTTAGGTGCTTGCTAGCACACAGCAGACCATCACCCAGGCCGAGGATCAAAGGCTGGTGTGTGCTGACGCGCGCTGGTGAGATTCTCAAAATGACTTGTTATTTCACTTCTAAGAGTTAACATCTTATGAAACTAATAAGGGATTTACTTCACTTACTAAATGTCCCCAAAAGTTTAAGGATAAAACACAAATACTTTGTATAATGCAGAAGCATCAAATTGCAAAGTTGATCAGTTTGTTCTTGTCAATCTTTTGTTATAGGTGCCATGCCTTTATGATCTTCAATATCGATGTAAGAAACTCCGTAGTCTCCAATTTTGACAATGAGAACATATGATAACCTATGGTATAGGTGAAACTACTTTGATGAGTGGGACTGCAAGCTTTTGGGCTATGTTTGTACAGATATTTGGTGAGGTGTTTCTTAATCTAAACCTTTTTTGGGAATCAGCCTAAGGCAGGTATCAATGCTTCTTTTAGAAATGATTTTAACAGGTGTTGAAGAAAAATTTTCAGGAAAATCTTATGGTGGTGAACTGGTGACTTCTTATAGAATTATGAAGAGGTTCCTTCTCTTATACTCTTATATTCTTCTAATCTATGGAAACTGGTCTAATAATCAATATCGCCTTCTAATAGGAGATTATCGTTTTGTATTTACTAGGTAATGCTTTGACATTAGAACTTAGCAATTGTTACTTTTTCCCCTGTGATATGTTCAAGGACTCTTATGTCAATCTATGAATTGTACTTTTTGTCTAAACCAAAAAAAAAAATGTGATCCCTTTTTTTTTTTTACTCTTGGGTTTAAGATAGGTTTCTTTTCTGATGTTTCATGACCTTTTTATTTGTTCACAGCCTCGGTTAAAAAAAAAAAAAACAAAGAAACAAAAAAACTCTTGGCATTCATGGTTGTAAATTTCTTATAGGAATGTTGTGCTTTGAAAACTTTTCCATTTGTGGTGTCTGCTTATTATCAAATAATTTGTGTTTTTATCTTTGGCAGAGTGTTGGAATTCTACAGCACACATAAAGCAATGGTATTTTTTTTCGTTATAGTACTTTTCTTTTCCCTTTTGTCACAATTTCCTGTTTTGTAGTGTAAAACTTTGAATTATACCGTTACTTCCGGTTTTTACTGGTGTCAATATCTAGAATTTTCTGTACATTTTCATGACTAACAATAAAAGATACAAAAATAATACCACAAAGGTACTACCCATATACAAAAAGGATGGCCAGGTTAGGTATACATCACAGAAGCATACGTCATTGTGGTGTGTGATGGATTGTGGTCCAGGTCTTATGAATGTTATATTGTGCTGTATTGGCCTATAATTGCCTGTAGCAGCCATTTAAGCTCTCTATGTTGGCACATATTAGCTTTCTAAAGCTTTGGATATTCAGGTTTTGCAAGTTAAATATTTGATATGTACCTGCCGAGGTTCAAAACTATGCCAAGCTCAAAATCATGTTACATTTAATCACAACATAATTAAATAAAAAAATAAATCAAGTGCATAGGGAACCTAAAACTTGACTCGAGCTATACAACCTAGCCCGAAAAAAGGAACTTGAGCTCTTGACGCTTGTAACTTTTTAAGCTCCCTGACTTCTTTCTTTCCAAGTGCATAAATTTATGTCAGTTCATCCTCTACGCTTGATAGTCCAATTTAAGCTTTTGTGGCATTATGATTGGATGTGGGACCTTAATAGAAGATAGTAAATTAAGAACAAAGGTTAATGACATATGGAGTGTTGATCTTTATTGAAGACGAAATGTGAGAGAGAGGAGGCTTAGATGCTAGGACTTGTTCAGAGGGGGAGTAGGATACATTCAGATGCTTCAATTAGAAGAATTTAAGGAATTTTAAGTGAAAGAAGTAGACCCAAGAAGATTTGAAATTGGGGAGGGGGGGGGGGGGGGCGGCCCTCACTCAACTTATTAAAAATATTATCTTGTTGGTATTTTTCTCCTCGGCAACGGCACCAAAATTTGATACGTGTCGTTTACCCTATAAAATTAATTAATAAATTATCAAACTTAAACCTTCAAAAATATTAACTAGTAGAAAGGGTAAGTAAGGGGTCGAATCCACGAGGAGATTAATTAACTCTATAAACCCAAAATCAACTCGAAACATAAACTATATACATAAAAGAGTATTATTCACACTATGTACATGAGATTGGGGGGTTTTAATCGAACTAGTAACTAAGCCAAACAAGATAAAAATAAAATGCTAATCTATTGTTTAAAGATAGACGACAAGCAAACCACCAATGTGATAACAAATCGATCATCGATTAATACGACATAACTTAATTCCCAACTTCCTTCATATAGTCTCCTTCAATATTCAATTTAATATTTAGGTAGTTAATTACCGCCGCAGTCGATTTGACATGTATAGCTTACTAGAAATCAGAATCTTACTAATAAACTTTCTACCCCAATATACTTGATTTATTAGATCAACCCACAAACTCAACAAAACTACGATTGAGCCGCTCAAACTAGTAATATCAAGTCACTCACTTTAAATTATTAAATAATGCCGCATCAAGTAATAATTTAGCATAGTTTAATTACTTCATACTAGCAATTGTATACCATTACAAGTAAATAAACGTTCATATAAAAACCAGGAAGAATATGTGAATCAATTAAATACCAACTTGAATATTGAAATACGATTATACTCAGCGTTTAAAAGACGAAACATTAATCAGGAAATTAAAGATCAAATTACATCCAATTCACCAAGTAGAAGCAAACAAATTAATCAAAAAATTAAAAGATGAGGAGTAAATTAAGGAGAACTTATGAACTGAGCCAAGAAATCCAACAACCGCTGCTCGAATTTACCCTCAAATTCGTCCCTTCGCCTTCCAATACCACCCAATCGATCAACCTTGGACCAATTTGTGCTCTACTTAGTCTCACGAACTCTCTGTATGATTGTGGTAATACTTGTGTAATTTCTAGGAGGGATAATTGGGGATTTTATAACCGAAAACAACCTAAGTTTTCTGGGTTTGAAGAGATAAATTTGTGAACAAAGATAGAGATTCATCTTCTCTTATCTTGCCTTGAATTTCGGATATTATCAGTTTTGATGAAGAATAATAATGGTGGTTTAGGAAAATTGGAGTCTTGGCTTAGCTTACTGTTTTCACGCAACTTTTCCTCCCTTTTGCTCTTATCTCGTGTTTTTTTTTTTTTCTTTTTCTTGCTTCCTTTGTATTTGATGGCACGTGATACTTGGAGTAGTACATCTGGTAACATGGGCTTCATTCTTCCAAGTCCAATTAATACTCCACTTATTTTCCTACCAAAAACACACAACATAATTTTAATTACCAATTATTCATAAAAAAGTTATAAAATAAAATACTAACATAAAATAAGAACTATAAATATTAAATTGACTAATTCATAAAATAAATAATAGAAAACGATTATAAGACATTAAGGAGATTGTTTCGAGCTGGGGGGAACCGATTGAGAAGATGCCGCTGTTCCATTCACCTTTTTGGGTCCGAATAAAGAACCTTCCATTTAATTGCAGGTCCGATGAGGACATTAAGGAGATTGTTTCAAGCTGGGGGGAACCGATTGAGATAGAGGAGGACATTCTTGGTTTGGACCGCTTTCGTCGCATTAAGGTCATGATCAATGTTACTAAACCTTTGCGCCGCTTTCAACGCATTCTTGACAAAGGAGGTAGGACTGTGTGTGTCGAGTTTGCATACGAAAGGTTGCCTTATTTTTTCTTTGCGTGTGGAGTGATAGAGCATTTGGAGAAGGATTGCTGTATGGTGTCGGAGGAGAGCAAGAAGTCCAAGCTTGGTTGGGGGCGTTGGCTAAGAGCTTCCCCTAGGAAGGGAAAGGGAAAGGAGGATGAGGAATTAGCTGCGGTTTTTTCCTCTAGAAAGCAGCTTTTTGTGACAAAAGAGTTGGAGGAAAAATTAGATGTTGAGGATGGCAATAATTTGGCAATGAGTGATGATGTTCTAGTGTTGAGGGAGGTGAGGGAGGGTCCTACTACTATTACGGCTGCTGTCGTATTAGGGGAGGGGGGTCTTGAGGTTGTTGGGGAAAGTCATAATAAAAGTGGGGTTGAAGAGGATTTAGAGCATAATAGAGTTGAAAATAATATTGTGAGTAGTTTGGCAGGAAATGTGAGTAGTAAGAAGGGAGTAGGTGGGGGCAGAGGATGGAAAAAAGTGGCTAGACAGAGGGATAAATTTGATACTCCTATGTATTCTGATTAGGGCTGTGCACGGTGCGGTTTAGAGCGGTTTGGATCTCAAACCGCACCAAACCGCAAAATTGCGGTTTGTGATTTTTTCAAACCGCACCAAACCGCAATTCTATACAAACCGCACCAAACCGCACCGCAAAATACGGTTTGGTGCGGTGCGGTTTGCGGTTTTTCCATAATTTTTTTACCTCACAAATAATGATTATTTGCTAATCTTTTGTTATGAATTTTTCACTTGGAAACTGTACAACTATGCAAATAATTCAATAGTAGTGCTTTACTTTAATGTTAATAGTGACCCAGTGACATGTCAAGGCAAACATGAAGCAAAACCATTAAGTAAACCACTCCATTACAACTCCAAAGCACAAGAAACGGAGAGTAATAAGAAAGGAAAACTTTGGTTTTCTTAATAATGACCCACACAAGTCAGTACATATAAATACAATATAAGAGTCTTCTTTCCATATAAGAGACTTTGCATTAAATTGCGGTTTGCGGTGCGGTTTGGTTTGAAATTTTTTTGAAACCGCACCAAACCGCAAAACCGCGGTTTGGTCAAATTTAAAAACCGCACCGTAATTTCCAAATCGCAAACCGCACCAAACCGCAAAATTGCGGTTTGGTTTGCGGTTTGGTGCGGTTTAGACCGTACTCTGCACAGCCCTAATTCTGATAGTGCTGATTTTCTTGGGAAGCTTGTGAGAGAAGTAGACAAGGTGCTAGAGGGAGATGGAGAATCGAATAAAAAGATGTTGATTGTTCTGGATTGCGGGTGGCGGTGGCTGCGGTTGAGCAGCCCCGCCAAGCTCAATGATTCTCTTGAGTATCAACTGTAGAGGGTTGGGCAACACCTCTGCACTTGATAACCTCCGTAATTTAATTCGGAGGGAAGCCCCGTCTCTTGTTTTTCTGATGGAGACGAAGTTGAGTAGCGGGGAGATGTCCAAAATTCGTGCTAAATTTCCTGACTATAATGGTTTAGCGGTGGATAGTAGTGGTAGGTCGGGTGGGGTTGCTTTGTTTTGGTCGAAAGAGATGGAGGTGAAGTTACAATCTATGTCTATTCACCACATTGATGTTATTGTTAAATATGCGGCCGGAAATAATTGGTGGAGGTTTACTGGCTTCTATGGTTGGCCGGAGGTACATAATAGACATCTATCTTGGAAGCTTTTATCGGAGCTAGCTATGCAAAGAGAGGAGCCTTGGGTGTGCATGGGGGATTTTAATGAAATTCTTTATGAGTCGGAGAAGAAAGGAGGTCGAGACCGTGCTATTTGGCAAATGGAGAATTTTAGGGAGGCTCTTGATGTTTGTTGTTTATGTGATGTTTCTTGTGATGGGTATTTGTTCACTTATGACAATGGTCAAAGTGGAGCGGATAACATCCAATGCCGATTAGACAGGGCTCTTGTGACTGAGACTTGGAAGGCTTTATTTCCGAATGCAAAACTTCATAATTTGGATCGAGAGTGGTCCGATCATGCTCCTGTCTGGTTTGATTTAGTGGAAGGGGGTGGTGTTACAAAAAAAAGGAGAAAATTTTTAGATTTGAGCTAGTGTGGATGGAAAGTGATAAGTGTGAGGAGGTGGTGGAGACGGCCTGGCAGCTTGGTGGGGGTTCGGTTGAGGCCAAAATTTCAGCTTGTGCAGCGGAGCTTAAGGCCTGGAGTAGTAGGGAGTTTGGGCGTGTTTTTAGAGAACTAAGGAAAAATAGAAAACGCCTAAATACTTTGAATAGGGGTGGCAGGGAGGAGAGTCGAGTAAGAGAAAGAAAGAAAGTGGTGAAGAGAATTACTGACCTCCTTCATATCGAGGAGGTTTACTGGAGGCAAAGGTCGAGGGCTTTGTGGCTCGAATCGGGTGATCGTAACTCAAATTTTTTTCACAAGGCTTCCCAACGGCGTGCTAAAAATACCATCAGGTACCTTGATACGGATGATGGGGTTAGGCATGATGATGTGGTCGATGTGGAGAGGGTAGTAGTGGATTATTTCCACTCGTTATTTGCCTCGTCAAATCCAAGTAATTTTGATGAGGCCTTGGTTGGGATTGACAGAAGAGTTACGGAGGGTATGAATGAGCAACTTTCGGCTACCTTTACTGCTAGTAAGGTTCACTGCGCTTTGAAGCAAATGCATCCCCTAAAGGCCCCGGGTCCGGATGGTATGTGTCCTCTTTTCTTTCAAACTTACTGGCATATTGTTGGTCCTGCAGTTACTAGATTGGTTTTGGATGTGCTTAATGGGGGTGTGATTCCTAGAACTATTAATAAAACCTTCATTGTTTTGATTCCGAAGAAAAAAGAGCCGGATAAAATGTAAGAATATAGACTGATTAGTTTGTGTAATGTGGTGTATAAATTGATTACTAAGGTGCTTGCAAATCGTCTGAAATTGTTTCTCTCGGATATTACTTCATTAAATCAAAGTGCTTTTACCCCGGGGAGATTAATTACAGATAACATTCTAGTGGCTTTTGAGGTTTTTCATCATATGAAGAATTCTGCAAGTACGGGTGGTCAGGTCATCTAGCTCTGAAGTTGGATATGGCGAAGGCTTATGATAGAGTGGAGTGAGATTTTTTAAGAGCTGTTATGGTGCGTATGGGGTTCGGGGATTTTTTCGTTGACCGGGTTATGCACTGTATTTCATCCTTTTGAGGCTCTTATAAATGGAGCACCTTCAGGGGAGTTTACTCCGTCAAGGGGTTTACGGCAAGGTGATCCTCTATCCCCATATCTTTTTATTTTGTGTGCAGATGCTCTTTCTGGCTTGTTGAATAAAGCTGTTGTTGATGGTAGTTTGCATGGTGTGAGGGTGGCGTCGGATGCACCCTCGATTTCACATTTGTTATTTGCGAATGATAGTATTATTTTTTCGAAGGCAAATGTGGAAAAGGTAGAGTCTATTCGGAAGATTCTACATACTTATGAGATGGCGTCGGGTCAATTGGTGAATTTCAGTAAGACTACGGTCTCATTTAGTAAGGGTGTTCCGGTGGTAAGAAGGGGGGAATTGGCGAATCTACTTGGAGTACAACAAGTAGATATTCATGATAAGTATGTTGGGCTTCCGACGGTAGTAGGAAGGTCGAAAAGGGAGAAGTTATGGAAGAGACTACAAGGTTGGAAGGGGGGAATGTTATCTAAAGCGGGTCGGGAGGTCCTGATTAAGGCAGTTGCCCAATCTATCCCAACCTACGCGATGAGTGTGTTCAAATTCCCGTCTTCATTTTGTGATGAGTTGCGGTCATTGGTTTCGAATTTTTGGTGGGGGCAAAAGAAGGGTGAGCGTCAGATTCGTCTTGGAGGAAATTGTGTGAACCGAAGGCTATGGGAGGGCTAGGCTTTTGAGATTTTAAGTTATTTAATGTGGCTCTTCTAGCAAAGCAAGCATGGCGCTTGATTATGTTTCCGGACGGCCTTATTGTTAAGGTGCTGAGAGCTAGATATTTTAGCAATGGTGACTACTTATGCTCAGAGCTTGGGGTGAACCCGAGTTATACTTGGCGGGGACTTTGGAGTGTGAAATGGGTAGTGCAGCGAGGGATTCGATGGAGAGTTGGGGATGGCTTGGATATTCCGGTGTGGGGCAGACCGTGGGTGCCAAATACTCAGTCTCGTATGATCATCTCACCTTGTGTTGAGGAGAGAAGGGGTATGAGAGTATGTGATTTAATTCACCTTCCCACGGCCACTTGGAACGCTTCACTTGTGAAGGAAATTTTTCTTCCATTTGAATGTGACAGAATTCTTGCAATACCTCTAAGCTTAAGGCTGCCTCGTGATGAAGTTTGCTGGGATTTGGAGAAAAAAGGTGAGTATTCTGTTCGGTCTGCTTATCGTGCTATATTTGGCGAATGTGATGATGTGAATGATGCCTCTGGTTCGAGCTTTTCTTCTCTTTGGAACAAGGTGTGGAGTGTTAAAACCTTGCCGAAAATTAAAGTGTTTATGTGGAGGGCTTGTAGAGGTGCTTTGCCTACGTCACTTGGTTTGAGTAAGCGTATACCGAGTAGAAATTCTTTGTGCAGTTTGTGTGAGGCAGTAGAAGAAACGAAACTCCATTGTATTAGAGATTGTGTGATTGCTCGTATGGTTTGGGATTATTGTCCTTTGAAGCCTGGAGAAGATGGTTTCTTTCATGCGTTTGCAGATTGGGTACAAGCTTGCTTGGCTCGGCTACAAAGTGTGGAGCATGGGCTGTTTTTCACGGTTTGTTGGGTGATTTGGACAGCCCAAAACAGGTGGCTTTTTGAAGGAGAGCACTGCAATCCAGCTCTGTCGATGGAGTATGCTCATAAGCTTGTCAAAGAGGTAGAAGGGGAAGGGAAAGGGGAGCATTCTGGTGGGGTAGCTGCTGCCCGTGCGAAATGGAAGCCACCAAGTCAGGGGATGTTTAAATTGAATGTGGATGGGGGTGCTGTGGAAGGTGTGGGAGCTTCGGCTGGAGCTGTGCTGCGGGATGAGATGGGTGTGGTGAGGGTGGCTGCTGCGTGGACGGTGGAGGATAGGTGGGAACCTATGATTGCCGAGGCAAAGGCAGTCCTCTTTGGCTTGCAAGTTGCTGTTGAGTGTGGATATACGAGGTTGGAGGTGGAAGGAGATTGTCGGGGTCTTATGACTGCAATTAATTCACAAGAGAAGGGTGGGAGTAGTCTTCACTTAATTTTGGATGATATATATCATGTGTCTAGCTTTCTTGATTTTGTGTCTTGGAATTTTGTTAAGAGGGAATGTAATAAAGTAGCCCATGAGCTAGCTCATTGCTTGCCTTGGGGTACTAATAGGAGAGTATGGTTGTCGGATTTTCCGAGTTGTATTATACCTCTTGTACTCATTGATTCCCAGTTAAATGAAAGCTAGTAGCCCTTGAGGCCTTTTATCAAAAAAAAAAAAAAAAAAAAGAAAAAAAAGAAAACGATTATAAGACTAATATTAGGGACTAAAAATATGGTATATTATGCACTTATCAACCCTTGGTTTGAAGTTTTTGTTGTTGATCCCAAGTTAGGTGGAGGGGATCTCTTGCTCTTACATGTAGGGCCCTTGAGCACGACCCTTTCTTCTAAGGGACCTTTTGTTAATTGATGTAAAAATACAATTTTGCGGAAAAAAAAAAAAGAAAGATTTATGCACATGTTAATTATGAACTTAATGAATAATAACAATATAGTTCTTCCTCTCCAATCCGTTCAATCAAAGTGTAAGGGTGTACACACAACAAATATTGAATCTCCAATTAGTTTGTTCGCATAGATAAAGGTAAAAGTAATAAGATTTAATATCCCCACTCACACTCATGACTAGATATTTAGGTTTAGGGCTTTTGCTTTGATTGGGCGATAGGGGGTAAGCGCTTATTTTGGCATGGGCGAGGCGTTAATTGTGCACCAGAGGCGCACCTGAAGCAAATTTCTGCCAATTTTTTTTAACAGTTTATATATTGCGCCTCACTTCCAAGAGGCGCACTGAGGCACGCCTTAGGCGCACCTAGGCGCTGCATAACCCTTATCGCTTCAGCGTGCCTTGAGCTTTTTTATACATTGTTCTAGCCAAACGTATCCAATCACTGAATATAATTGAATATTTGAATCAACTAATACTCTATGATTGAATTTTTAGACTACTTATCTAGAGAAATGCCTCTTGATTACGTGACACTATTCCAACACTTTTCTCTCCCATCATGTGTATATATAAGTTTTCATGACTTGCTTGCCGTTATATATTATTCTTCAGTAAAGTGTGTTTTCTCTTCTTGTTCAAGTGTTCTCACCCTCACTCTCTATTATATTACAATATAGTGTTGTTGGTAGTTGTGGTGGTGTTAATGTATTGTTTTTCTCTATAATGGTCCTGTTGTTTGGAAACATTAGTTACATACTACTATACTACAGAGTGTTTGGAAAAAAGATGATGGACAAAGTTAGTATAGGAATAATTTGTGATTGGATTTTCTAATGTATATGTTGTGGATAAATAAAAATTGGAAAAGTACAACTAATATGAAGGGTTATTTTGGTAAATCTTGGTGAATTCTTAATTTTGATGGGTTGGAACAATATAACAATTATTTTTAGAGGTAAGAAGCCATTGACAACTAAGAAATTCTCTCTCTTTATCCATTCTTTCCAGGAGTTGAAACATTCTCTACCCTTTAACAAGTTCTCTGGAATTAGGCTAAGTTAGATATAAGAGTGCAAGCAGATGTACCTTCTAGACTGTAATATTCTCAGGATATTGTGGGGTTGTCCAGAAGTTTGGAAACTGAATGAGAAACTCATCATTGTAATTGTACCCAGATTGACCACCCTTGTTATTTACATTGTACTCATAAGTTTTGTGGTGAATTCTTGAGACTGATGATATTCATGTGAAGAGTCACAGACCTGTTAATGTTTTGTGAACTTGGAACCCAGTTTGCTTCTTGAAACAATGTAGGATTGTCTTTCATTATTGTTGAAAATATCTGTACAAAGATTCTGATAGTAGTTGTTGAGAAACCCGGCACTATCTGATGGGTTGATATATCTGAATAATATAAAGGCAACTAGGCAAGGCTATGGAAACACTTATACCAGAAGGGCTGTAGTACTTGTAAGCTTGAGGAATAAATTTCCAGGAAAATTAGATCTATGATGAACTTCTTACGTCTTGATCAACATTTCATTCTTGGCTAAAGCTGTCTGGATACCAATACTTTGTCTGTGGTCACTTGTCAAGGGAAATGAAGTTTTAAACTTTAATAAGTCAAGCAGTGCCTTCTTTCTCTCCCCTTCCCCTCCTTTCATCCCACTCTCTTTCTTTCTCCCTCTCCCTATATTTATTTGTGTAATATATACTTTTCTACCATGGCATTAGACTATTTTTCCATGGCAATCATAATTTTTATAACTTTTTTTTTTATTTTTTTAAATGCAGGTTAATAGACCATAACATGACTCATAATGACGCCTACCAATATTTTGTGCTAAGAGCTCAGGAAATAGCTATTTCAAATAATCGGACACCTGTCAACTGGTAAGCCTCTTTGTATGTCTAGTATGTGTATCTCTAGTATTTGTATATCTAGTTATCTGCACATAAATGTTTGTCCATGGGTGTCAACAAAACATCAGCAGTCCTAAGTATATGACACAACCTATGTGGTAACCTCTGATGCCGAGAGGCATATTTAGAAAGATAAGAATGAGGCAGCTTCCCTTTACAAGTTTAAGAATAAAAAAATAAAATTAAATTAAATTAAACAAAAGTTCTTTAATATGCTTTGTTTGTTGGTTTGGCTGAGGAAGTAAAGCTTTTCTTAGTGTGATCATATTCCCTACGTGTGTTGTTTACTATGTTATACCTTTTGTGTTAAATTCATCCTTTTAAAATGCTCGTCTTTTTATTGAAGAGGAAGATCATTGTTTTTGTTTTTTTTTCTTTGTAATTATAAAGTAATGGTCTAAGACCAAACTTCTGTTTTCAACCCCACAGCATGACAAAAGGTGCTGTGAAAACAGGAAATAAGGTTGCATATGTGTGAAGTGTCATGACATAAGTTAACATCAGTTATTAAGCATGGACGTTCGTCTTTGTAGTGAAAAACAATATTACACAAGTTGCTGACAAATTCTGTTTCATTTGTGTGCTTCCACAACTGGTGTTTTAGAGTCGTATGATGAGATTGCATGTGTCACTCTTTGCTTTCATATTGGATGAGAAACTCTTTATTTGGATCGATAATATTTTCTTTTCAGGGAAGAAACATTCAGATCATTCCCCTCGAAGCTGAATCCAAGAACAGTTGTGCATAACTGGTAAGTTGCATCTCAGTTAAATCTAGAGTTTTGTGTCTTGTTACTTTGTAAGATTCTTTGATTGACTATAATTATGTAACAAGTGCAAATTGGTGGTAGGCTGGTTTCTGGAATCTGTCCCAAGGCTGTGGCTAAAGGATTTAGATGTATATTTAGCAATCAAGGTGTTTGGTACCTTGATCATCTAGACGTCCCTTGGCAACCGGTTTATGAGGCAGATCCCTTGGAGGGAATTACTAATATTACTCAGCAAAAGATGATTCTTGGAGGAGAAGTATGCATGTGGGGTGAGACAGCTGATACTTCAGATATTCAGCAAACAATATGGCCACGAGCTGCTGCTGCTGCAGGTACATTTATTGATCATATATTTTGAAGAAAAAAAATTGCTGTGTGTTGATCATACTGACCAGTTTGGAATTCCCCTCTCTTACTCGTGAATTATTTGACAACAAAATACTTGGCATTGACCTTTGACGTGATTTGAGTTGATGGCATTTATGCCAATAATAAATTAATAATTGTGATGTGGTGCTGGACAGCCCCCCTTCTATCATTAGAGATTTAGAGCGTGTAGCTAGTTTTAAACTTGAGGCGCTCTTTGTGATCCGAAGGTCATTGAATTGCCAAAGGTCTCCTAGAATTGCCAAAAGTGAGGATGAAGGTGATGGTGATGGTGATGGTGAACTTGTCTTTTTAAGGACTTAACCCTAAAACCAGACCAAAAGAAAGTAGTTTTGTTAAGTTCCTTTACTACCGTGTAGCTTATAGCGCCTTAAATTAACATGGATTAATATTTTAAATCAAACGAAACCCTGTTACTTGGGTTGGTTGGATCTCAGCCTTCTCAGGTCATCCCACCTACTAGTCTACTTTTTCACATGTACTGTAGCTTTGATATTATCTGTTTTTAATCTCTCTTACTCTAGCTTCAAGGTGTCCTACATCACCATTCAATCTTGCCACACCTGTAGCTTAAATTCTCATCTGTGTTGCTAGCATTGAGGCATCCTACTTCGCAGAAACCATCTCCAAATATATTGGATCACTTTACATAATATATGGCTTTATCATGGGATTTTGAAGTTTGAGGGACCACCAATAGATTTTGTACTTGCAGTCGAAAGTAGTTCACTTACAAGCCTGGGTCAATAAATTGTATCATGCCTACTCAAGGATCATGCAAATTATACCCGGTCCTAGTCTCATTTGTTTGTTTCAGTGGTTTTTGTGCAGTTAGTAAATTAACTGTTCTAACTTTGATTTGTTTCTTCTGTTCTTCCAAAAGGTAACGATGTATAGGTTTCTAACTTAGTCTCTCGTTGCCTTAGCTGTCATAATCTGTGTATAAAGCAATCTGCTTGCTAGATTGCTCATCCATTGTCTCAATATTATATATTCTGCTCCGCTTGACAGGGTAGTGGCTGCAGTTTGAATTATACGTGTATTTGCTTCTGTCTAATTTTCTCCTGATTGTCAACCAACCTTTTTATTTAGAACGCTTATGGAGTACGAGAGAAGCTACAACAGTAGAAAACATTAACAAAACAGCACTACCCCGATTGCATTACTTCAGATGCCTCCTGAATATGCGTGGTGTTCAAGCTGCTCCTCTTACTAACTTCTATGCTCGACGTCCACCTACAGGTCCAGGCTCATGTTATGAGCAATGATGTACTTATGCTTTTATTATTTATCAGATGTGATATGAACTCATAGAAAGTTCATACATATTCAATTGGTTACAATATGAAATGTATTTTACAGGGAATAAAAAGGTTTGCGATCTGTATGATTTTACACTCTTAAAGTTATGCAAGCTGTTTGAAGTCATTTTGTTTGCTTTGTCGTGTTTGGCGAATAACAATTGGCCATGGCTATGTAAATCATCTCTAATCTGATTTTATGATGCAATTGTTCATGTAGACTGCCTGGTACTGTGAATCTTGCATCTTAAACAAAATATTTTATACTGGTACATGTAAGGGCTTTGATCTTTGAACGATCTTTGTTTAGTTTCCTTCGTTACTTTGGAACAGAAAATCGGAAGTGTAGAATTAAGGATGAAGAGAATCTAAGTAAAAGTTGATACCCTGAATTAGATTTTAACGCATATTCTTAGGTGCACACTCATGCACCTAGAAATAGGTGTAACAACAGCACAATATGAACATTAGCTTTTCAAAAAGTGAACATAGGCATAAAAATGTGTGATTTTTGATTTCTTATGTGGTGACTTTGTGATTAACTTCGATTGATTAAGTTATACTACCTCCGTTAATATTTAGTTGCAACTTTTGGGTATTATTTGAGAGACATAAAATAATTCCAAAGTTGCAATTAAGTGTTAACGGAGGTAGTATATGATTTTCTTAATTCTAATGAATCTGAATTTTATCAATTGAGATTTTAATTTGATGCGATTAAAATCATATGGGCTTTTCTGTGTAAGAAAATTAGGTCCAAACAAAACCAAAGTTACCAAACTAACAAGGAAAAATTGTCAAGAATAATACGACCTTTCATCGGTCTTTCAAAAATAAAACACCTTTTGATTATTCCAAACAAAATAAGTACAATAATTTTTTCCTCACAAAATTATAAGATTTTTTTCAAGACAATATAAATATTGATATTTTAATAAGTATTTATTGTTTAATTAAAATAATTAGTTCAATAAAAATAAGTCAAATAAATCAAAAGCTGAAAGATGAAATTTGTTTCACTACTTAACTTATTCCAAAAAGCACCAAAATATTGATCAAAGTCATGTAGATATATGGGTTGTATAAATTTTACATCAGAAGTTCAATCATGACCCAACCTATATAATAAGTAGGTCTTGTCGGGTTAACCTACATAAATGGGATGAAAACTTTGACCTTAGATCTACCAATAATCTCTTGTGAAGCTTGAGATGTATTTTGGGTCGTGTCAATTTAACTTCACTATAGTGCTATCAGTTCCATTAGGTTTTTTTTATTAATGACCTAAAATAAATTCCTTAGCAGTTAGTATATACCTATTAATCTAATTGTTTCACTCATTTGATGTATATAATTGAATAGCTAGCTACTAATAACTACATATATACAATTGGTTGTTTACTTTTATCTATTACTGAAGATTTTCAACAAATTGGATTATATTTATTTTTAACCCATAATATAAGATCTTGGTGTTTTTCTATGCATCATGTGCATAGAAAAACTAAATGAATATATGATATGTGGTTGTATTGTACAACCAATTTAATGATAATTATTGCCTACATTCATTGTCTTTATTACTCCCTCCATTTCTTAAAAACGTCTCAGTTTGACATTTTGCAATAATTATATAATCTACTTTCACTAATGTTAGTGATTAATCATACTCATGTGAAAATGTATAAGGGCATGTTCTGATTTCCTGAATTGAGCTGAACTAAACTGAACTGATGTGAGCTGAAATAAACTTAAGCTGAAAAGAACAGGTCCTAAATTCGAATATAAACTTAAAACTTGTATTCCTTATACTTATTGATAACTAAAGATATAATGGGTCTTTAATTATAAGTAAGAGGGAACAGTTTGTATATTCCCACCAACTATATCTTGGACTTATATTTCCACCTCATATTTTTAAATGCATCACTTTCCATTTTCGACCTTTTAAATGCATCATATTATTATTTTTTTGCCATCTTTTTTTTTATTTTTTTTTTCATCTTCATATGGTCCCACTTCTACTTTTTTTTGTTTTTATGAAAAATTATTTCTCTCCTCTCACATACATTTTAGTTAACTATTACACAACAAACCCCACGTCACTTAGGCCCCGTTCTTTAGAGCTGCTCTGCTCTGCTCTGCTTCAATCTGCTCTGCTATGCTATGCTCTACTCTGATTCAATCTGCTTTGCTTAAAAATAATACATAATATTGAATTATTATAATAATAATAATAATTAATATTTAATAATAACAATAAATAATTAATATTTAATAATAATAACAAATAATTAATATTTAATAATAATATAAATAATTAATATTTAATAATAATAATAATAAATAATTAATATTTAATAATAATAATAAATAATTAATATTTAATAATAATAGTAAATGATTAATATTTAATAATAATAATAAATAATATTTAATAATAAAAATGTAATTAAAAATTAATATCTAATAATAATCATGATATTTAATAATAATATTATTAATAATAATTAATATTTAACAATTATAATATTAATAATAATATTAGTAAATATAATAATAATAATAACTGATTTTTTATAATAAAAATTAATATTTAAAGATAAAAACTAATATTTAAAGATAATACTAATTATTAATATTAATAATAGTGTAAATAATATTTATTAATTTTTAATAATAATAATAAAAATAATAATTAAATAATATTTAATAATAATAATTATAATTAACATTTAATAATAAAATTTAATGATTATAATAATATTGCGATAATATTAATAGTAGTAGTAGTAGTAGTAGTAGTAGTAGTAGTAGTAGTAGTAGTAGTAGTAATAATAATAATAATAATAATAATAATAATTAATATTTAATAATAATAATAATAATAATAATTAATATTTAATAATAATAGTAATAATAATAATAATACATATTTAATGATAATAATAATAATAGTAATAATAATAATAATAATTATTATTATAAAATCTGCTCTGCTCTGCTCGTTTCTGCTTCAATCTGCTCTGCTCTGCTCGACTCTTCTCTGCTTTAATCTACTCTGCTCTACTCTGCTGAAATCTTCTCTGCTCTGTCTAGAAGCTCAAAAGAACACGGCCTTAGCCAATAATTTAATCCAATTTCTAAACTCTATGATAATCAGAGCGACATACTCTTAAAAAATATTATAAACGAATGCCAAACACACTTTTAAGATACCACCTGTTCCTAAATTATCTTCTCGTTTTTTAAAGGCGTTTCAAATTGTTGTTATACTTCATATTTAGACACTGTAAAAAGACCTAATTATCTTCATTTGTTTTATTATTATTCACTTAACTGTCTAAAATACACTCACATTTTCTATTTGTACCTCATTCATGTGCTTGTACATTATTTATTTTTATTGTACTTTGAATTGAGCTAAACTGAACTAAACTAAGCTGAGCTGAGCTGAATTATTTATGAGAAAATGAAATTTGGAACTGAACTGAAATTAAGCTGAATATAAAACATGCCATAAAACGAAGGGAGCTTTACCTATCCTAAATTCCTAATAGTCTAATAAGACAGAAGGATAATATCCCATAAAAATTTATTATTTCAAAAAGAAAAAACATAGGGACCCATCACAAGACTCAATGAATTGAAAAAAAAAGTGAGTAATACTAGTATGAGTGTTGATTGTTGAACTATGAAGCATCACAAAACTTGCAATTAAATAAGTTTATAATAATACACAGCCTCCCCTCTTTGAAAAAGACTTGTACTCTCTTCACTTTCGCTGTTGTTCTTCTTCTCTCTCTCCTCTTTCTCTCGTGAACCCAACTATACTATCACACACTCTGCACTTTTCTTCCCCTTTTCATGGATGTTTTCGTTCTTTGTCACTGTAAGTTCTTAATCTATTACTTTACTCGAATTCACTCTCTCTTTTTTGATTTTTTGGGGAAACCCTAGAAATGTATTTGCTGCTATGATTTTTTGTATTTTTCTTGGTTTTTGATTCGTAGATTTGCTGTTTTAGTGCTTGATTTTTGTGGGTTTGTTTTGTTTTTTCATTTTTGTTAGATGGGTATTTCAATTTTTGTTTTTTAGTTCACTAAAATAAGTGGGTTTTTGCAGGTTCTCAAAGGTATGTACAACTTGTTTGAGCTGATTTGGGTGTGATATTATAATTTTTCGTTTATTGGCTGTCAGATTTCCAATTAGGCTTAGGAGAAGTATATAGATATTGGGAATTTGTTGAATTTGGGTTAATAAATAGTGGAGAGAAGTGGGCATGGTAGGTAAAGAGGATGAAGCTAGTTCATGGGGTCAGTATCAAGTTTGCAATAATGCCCCCAAAAAATTTTGGAGGTCGGCTTCATGGTCGGCATCTAGAACCGCTGGCCATAACCCTGATATTGATGATAATGATAATGTAGATCCAAATGGGAACTCTGGGAGTAACGGTATACAAGCACGAAGGTTCCCTGCTCCGTTAACTCCTCGTTCCCAACAAAATTGTAAAGCTAGATCGTGTTTGCCCCCACTGCAGCCACTCGCCATTGCTCGAAGGAGCTTGGATGAGTGGCCAAAGGCTGGCTCAGATGATATAGGAGAGTGGCCTGGACCACCCACTCCCAGTGGTAGGGATGTGAATAAAGGTTCGGAAAGGTTGAAGCTTGATATGTCTGCTATTCAGACAAATTCGGAGAGGAACGGGGGTTATGTTAAGAAAGACAAGATTGCATTCTTTGACAAAGAATGTTCTAAGGTGGCAGATCACATTTATCTTGGAGGCGATGCTGTTGCTAAGGATAGGAATATTTTGAAAAAGAATGAGATTACCCATGTGCTCAACTGTGTGGGTTTTGTTTGCCCCGAGTATTTTAAAGCTGACTTTGTTTATAGAACACTGTGGCTTCAGGATAGTCCTTCAGAAGATATTACTAGCATACTCTATGATGTCTTTGATTATTTTGAAGATGTCCGGGAGCAGAAAGGGAAGGTCTTCGTTCATTGTTGTCAAGGTGTATCTCGATCTACTTCGCTAGTGATTGCATATCTTATGTGGAGGGAGGGGCAGAGTTTTGATGATGCATTTCAGTATGTGAAAGAAGCTAGGGGTATTGCTGATCCAAATATGGGGTTTGCTTGCCAACTGCTGCAATGCCAGAAAAGAGTCCATGCTTTTCCTCTCAGTCCAAGTTCATTATTAAGAGTATACAGGATTGCTCCCCATTCTCCATATGACCCTTTACATCTTGTTCCAAAAATGTTAAACGATCTGTCTCCTTCTGCCCTTGATTCCCGAGGTGCCTTTATTGTACAAGTGTCTTCTGCAATTTATGTTTGGCTGGGCAAGAATTGTGAAGTTATAATGGAGAGGGAGGCAAGAGGTGCTGTGACTCAAATTGTGCGGTATGAAAGGGTGCAGGTGCCTGTCCTTGTAATTAAGGAAGGTGAGGAGCCATCCTTTTTTTGGGATATCTTCTCCGATTTTGTGATGGACAAATCTGCTAGTGAAGTAAAGCTCGGAGAGGCTAAAATTCAGCCTGGTGAGAGGAAAGTAGCTTCTTATGATGTGGATTTTGAGATATTTCAAAAGGCAATTAAAGGGGGGTTTGTGCCACCCGTCACATCATCAGAGACTGAATATGAAACACATCTGCCTGCACGAGAGAATAGCTGGAGTGTGTTGAGACGCAAGTTTGCCTCAGGACATATGAAGGAATTTGTCTTAGCTCCAAAACTGGTTCTCAATAAACTTCACTCTGATTCTAAGCTCAATAATTATGGTGAAAGCATTGTTTCCAGTAACTCACATAAGTCTGATGTTACATTGGTGCCCTCGATGTCCTCATCTCCTTCCTCCTTGTCATCACCATCTTTATCATCTTTATCATCATCACCTTATCTATCTCCAGAATCTATCTCCTCTGATTCAAGTAATAACTCAAAGTGTTCCTCTGAGTCTCCTTTAGAGTCACCCTTGTCACTATCACCAGCTATATCAGCATTTTCTAACATGTCTCTTCTCTCTTCTAAAACTTCTACAAATGTATCTAACCATCCAGGCTACATTGAGGTTAACTTTGGTTCAAATCCTTTAAGGTCCACTAACTTACCTTCCAGAAGGTCACCTCTGTCAATTGCAGAGCGTAGGGGTAGCTTAACCAGGTGCCTGACTTTGCCAAATGTAGTTGGTGATGGAAGGATGCAAGAATCTCCCCAAGAGTTTTTTGCCAACAAACAAGATGATATCGTAAATGATAAAACCTGCATATCATTTGAGCTGGATAAGGGAGGAATGATTGCAGCTAGCAAGAATGAATCTTTTGAAAAAGGTCTTGATTCTGATAAAGTAGCAAGCCAGAGTAGCTCACATGTAAGGGAATTTGCTTTAGCAAGTGTTTGTAATAACATTAGAGAAAACTCTACCCCATGTACTTCAGGAGTTGTGGCGGTGGTTTCCACAAAGTGTGATATCAAGCTGCCTTCTGTTTACCGCTTACCAGATCTAGAGAAAGTATCAGTTTCAGGAACATGTGAATTTGATTCTAGTTCAGCGTTTATTGTCATTGCTCCAGAGAGAGTTTCATGCCCCATCAATGATTCAAATATCTATCTTTGGGTTGGCAAGTCTTTCAAATTTGGTCAAATTCAAGCTAATGCACATAGGAAAGTAGGTGGTGTAGATTTAACTGACTTGGAGCAAGCTGGTTCTGATGTTCTTTCTCGCATGGGTCTCCCCGTAACCACCAGCATTAAGGTATGTTTCCCGTGCTCAAACTTTCTGCTCCTGCTATGCAATTTATGGATTCCTAATCAATATAAATATCTAATAGTTGAAAACTTCACAGTGACCTAGAGTAGAGTCTACATGTAAATAGCTGATTCTCTGAAATTTAAGATTTCATGCTTTCTTCAATTGAAATATTTTGTTTGCAGTTAGATTGAAGTTAGAAATAAATAGTTGCTTATTCGTACAGTTGATCTATAATTATTTTTTCTTCTGCTATTAATTTCTGCCATAGAAAAAAAGGATTAGACCAATTCCATGTCTTTACTTTTCTTATTACTATTTTTCTGTTTGAGATGTTAGCAGTGGTGGTTTAGAAACTAACTGGGATGTTAGCACTCTTAGCCGTGATGGACTAGAACCTAACCGGGGATGCAATTTAAAGCTGGCTGATTCTTACATACAATTTAAATTTATTTTGTTGCTTTGTCTCTAAAATATTAGAAGTATACAAATAATAGAGACTTCTATGCCTATAAAAGATTTTAAATTTAGTCCACCTTTTTAATTAATGATGATGCAACTTAACGTTAGTCAACCTTTTAACAAATTGGGATCACCTCCAAGGCTTAAAAGGTACTCCACTGCTGATCCATAGGTCTATGCAGATATACTCATGGGAATGAAAATGTGCAAAGCTCTATTTATCTCTGCTATTTATGAGTGCTTTCTTTCATGTATGGCGTTACCAATTCGTTTGGTAGCATCCACTATTTTGGCCCTGATACTCTTTTTTTTTTTTTTTTTTTTTTTTTTCCTCCATTTGCTGCCCTTGATTACCAATGAATAGCAAGTTCTTTTTCTTATTTATCGCATTTCAATGATTGTAAGAGCTACTAATTTGTTACTGTGAAATTCACTTAGCTATCATATGTTTCTGCCCTTCACTTTCTCACAACTGGGTCATAGGCCTTTCAGCACAGAAAATCCTTTACAAGAAGAGGAAGGAAGGGTGGGAGGGGAGAAGAAACCAATTAAAAAATATGGAATAGAGGGCAGAGGTCAAAACTTATTTAATCCGTGATAATCACACAATTTCTGTTTTAAATCATGCATATAGAGGGTTTATTAATTTTGAGGGTATGCTAAAGAGTTTGATAATTGTACATTTAGTTTATTAAAGGCCAATTCACTACTTACGTTGTTTATTAATATATTTTAAATCACTAAAACCAGTATTTTAGTCGCTACCTATAGTTAGTTATTTTCTTCACGAGTACTAAGATAAGATGTGGGAAGTATATTTTCAATTATAATATGTGAACAAGAAAAAAAAAAAAATTAGAATTGCCATGGTAAAATGGATTAGATTTCTGTATGTGAATTTAAGTCTTCAATGTGCGACATCGGATAAGTGAACTGGTGCTTCTGCGAATTCTTGATCATTACTATGATCAGAAGTGTGTAATACACTGTTAGGTTCTCAAACCCGTGCCCTCAACATATTCTATTTCTTAGTTCTGGGATAGTCAACAGTTGACCATGAAAACATGTTTAGTTTCTCTTGGTTGGGCTGGCTTTTCTGGGGAATTTACTGCTGTATCGTTTTATGTGTTTCACTTGTTATTTCTGTCTTCAAGCTTGCTAATTGTCGTATGACTTGCTAGGCGTTGCTGTGTAATTCCCAAAAAATGCAACTGTTTCCAGGCAATCCATTTAGCATAAAGTTTACAACAAATTATATACTTCCTCTGTTCTTTTTTACTTGACTTATAGCACCTTGGCACATAATTTGAGCAGGAGATTAGAGAAGATAAACACACATTATATAAAATAAAGGAATACCATAAAACCCCAATTTATCCCTCTTATCTCTTCCTCAAATTGCGTCAAGCAAAAAATAATGGAGGATATTTCTCTTAATCATCAGAATGTTATTTGTCTTTAAGTATTTACCATGAGATAGCTTTAGACATGATCACAAATTTTTAGCAGTGCATATATATAACTTAATACTTCCTCCGTCTTTTTTCTAATTATTATTTTTTTTATTTATTTATTTGCACCATTTCCTTTTAAGGAAGTTGCATGTTGATCGCACCATTTATATAACGGTTATACTTTCATAAACTTTTTGTTTGTGTTCACACACCAAATACCTTACCCTTATTTGCATTTGATATGTACCCTTTTTACCTTACTTTCACTCTCTCTCCTTTGTTTGTAGTCACATGGGCATTTTGTTATTTTAAACCTTTCTTTAATTTTGTGCCCAACCCAAATATTGCAATAATATTAATATATATAAAACACGGAGGAAGTATATATTGCCCCCTTTATGCAACTCTTGCTGAGTTATTTCTCATTGTACACCCCAATGTGGGGGGAAATCTCATGATGTAGTGTTGGGTTCCTTTTAGCATGTGTGACAATAAGATTGAATAAAATGAGGTATGATGCAATTTTGTGAATTATTTTCCTTGGGATCATTGAAAAACTCATAGTCCTTGCTAGAGTCGTTCGATTTGGTTATCAACACATTTGATATAGCTTAGACCATATTTTGGGAAAATAGACATGTCAAACTACTTTGTCCTTCCATGCTCCTTTTTTTTTTTTTTTTTTTTTTTTTTTTTTTTTCCGGTTTGGTGGGCGAGTAGTAATAGTATTATAACTGGCTGATGTAGATATTGAATCCAAATTGAAATGTTTTCTGGATGTATTTGAAAATGTTGTTGTCTTCTACATGAGCAAGCAACTAAGCAGTGCTCTAAGCTCTAATTACTTGTTTACAATCTGAAAAAATGTAGAATTGATCTGAACCAAAGACTCAAAGACTAGGAAGGGAAGAAATGAAGAATAGGAAGGGAAGGGTAAAGAAATGGAAAGAAGAGTAAGGAAAGAAACTACAAAGTGTATCATTCAATGTTTGGTTTGATATTAGTAAAGGAGGGGAAAGTTGTGGAATCTATTGTTTGGTGTGAGATTAGTAAAGGAAAGAAAAGGGACAACTAATTTTAAGCTTGATATATTTAAATTTCTTTCTTTCCTCCCAAATTCCTCCAATTTATGGGAGGAAAGGAAAGGAAAGATTTGTGAAGGGAGCACTCCTTCCATTTCCCTTCACTTTCTATCTAATCCCATCTATTATCTATAGTAATATATAAAGTGAAAGGGGGTTTTGGGTGATAAATTTCACTTTCCCAAAATACCCCTTTCATCTTTTATAAATTTCAAGAAAAAGTTACCATAATTTATAAAATATAACTACCATTTAAAAAAAAAAAAAAGAAAAAAAAGAAAAAACTACCACCCTTTATTTTATTTTTTTTATTTATTTATTTTGAGGGAAATCATATTTTGCATAAACATTCTAATGTATTCATATCCTACCTTTTAACCTCTCTGATTTCATCAATTTATAAACCCCAATTTTTTTATTAGAATAAGGTATATAATATTTCGGGGGGGGGGGGGGGGGGCAAACGAGCCATGCATATAAATTTCTTATCGCAATTTGCGTGTGTCTCACAGCTTGTATTATTAAAACTCAAGGGATTAACATGTTGACGACATGTATCATACTTTGTCATCATAAAATTTATGACATAACGCCACATAGATGATGACATGACAAACACATTAATATTTGGATTAGATTTGAACTATTATATCCATTGAAATTCCCAACTTTTATTACCACTATTCCATAATTAATATCACTTTTATACCTAATTAACATTCATATATGAATTGTAACTTTTCATTAAGGATTTTAAAGGTTTTTAAACATTATATACAATTCCCTACTTTATTGTAAAACAAAAAAAAAATACTGCATCTCTCTTTCTATCTCCAACTAACTTTACCATTTTTATTTTATTTAAACTTATAGTATTGGTTCTAAAATAGTGTTTAAACTCAAGGTAATTTTTCATTTTGTATTTAAACATAACCCGGGGCATCGCCCGGCCCCAAACTAGTTTTATTTTTAGATACAAACAAAGAAATCCATATTTGTCCTTTCTTTTCTTTTCCTCTTGGTTCCTCCCAACCAATGTATAAAAAGGCTCAAGGTGCACCAAGGCGTTTTGGTGTACCTTGCGCCTAAGGCGCGCCTCATTGAAGTGAGGCCCATAAAAAGCGCATGACCTCTAAGGCCTTGCGCCTCAGCGCCTTTTTCAAACACTGCTCCCAACCAAAAAGGGCCTTAGGCAACCAGTTTTTTATATTAAAATTTATATCAATTATAACTTATAAGCCGTTCATGTCAAGTGATGTGACAAAGTTTGACATGAGCCACAACTAGGGGTGTTCATAAATCGGTCCGGACCGTAAAAATGGACCAGACCGGACCGAACTCGGACCGGACCACACCAGACCGAATTAAGCGGTCAGGTCTTCGGGTCTTGAAATTCATTTTTCCGGTCTCCGGTCTTCGGTTTGGTCCGGTCCAAAACCAGAATGATTTTGGACCGGAATGATTTTTTTATAAAAAGTTTGTGTGAAACCTTAAATAATGTTTAAAAATATCCTTAATAAGCTTAAAATAGTTTAACTTTATAAGTTTTTTTGCACTAAACATACAAAAAAAGACGCAAAAATGACGTTACAATATAGTTTTTCCAATTTTTTTTTTTGTGTTTTCCTTGACTTTATTTAAAATTTAGTATTCTTTTTTAAAAAAATTCTGAAATCAGTCCATAACGGTCTGGTCCGGGTTTTGGACCAATTCTTTCGGTCCAGTCCGGGTTCGGTCCTAACTTAATCGGTCCGGTCTTCGGTTCTTAAAATTCTAATTTTCGGTCTTCGATCTTAACCGGGTCGGTCTGGTCCGGTCCAGTCTTGAACCGATGAGTAGCCCTAGCCACAACGATAGAGAATAGTACTAGGATGTGTGACCTCGTGGGAAGTCCTTATGTTGGCTCATGTAGCCGACCCCACTTATGGGATTAAAGCGTTCTAGCGGAAGAAGAAGATAACTTATAACTTCTTACATGAATTCGTACATTGAATTTTTTATTTATTTATTTTATTTATTTATTTATTTTTTTGAATCCATGTGAATGTTCAAGCATGATTGCTGTGGGTTTCACATGTGTTTCTCATGTTTGCTTTAACTATAACTTGACTTTCTTGAGCCATGTTTTTCTGTTGAGGGAGTTGCCTTTTGCATCTGTCTTGGCAACCCTAGAACCACTTACTTTGCGAGGTGATGATGTTGCTTTATTAGTGCCACTTTATTTTTCCAGGCTGCTCCTTTTGAAAGTGAATACAGAAAAAGTCAAGTTATAGTTAATAAGTTGAAGCTGATAAAACGAGAATGCATCTCTAACACAAAGGCCCGAATAAGAAACCCCTGCAAGAGCTCACCAATGGAGATGGTCTTACGCTGTTACTTGTCATTCTTCCACTTCTAATTAGTTTGCACAAACATACAAAGATTATAAGTTTAAAATGAATTAAGGGGAAATAGTTCATTATGAATAAATTATATATTGTAAAATTGCCAGGCACCCAAATGAATCAAAGAGGAAAGTGTAAATATGACAGGGTAGGATAATTGATTTTTTTTTTTTAAATTTTTTTTTTTTACTTGTGTGATATTGAATTTAATTATTTTTGTAGCATTACTAGTCTTAATAATGTATGAAGTTGACGTGTTTCAGATTATCAGAGAAGGAGAAGAACCAGCTGGATTCCTTGAAAGTTTGAGTACATTGTAGCAGACTAGCAGTACACTAACTAGGGAAGATTCTTCTCGTTTGTTGTATGGAGTAACTTCGTTAAACAGATTAAATCGAAGAAGGATCTATTGCCTCACAAAGCTTTTGAGGTAATGAAAATTCAACCTGTCTATTTTATTTTTTAAATCCTCAAATTTTTTACTCGAACATTACTTTTGATGGTTGTGAATGAGACTTTTGTGTGAGATAGGGGTCTATTATTTTGCTGCGTTGGTCTTTAATTAGTTTTGAAATTTTTAGTTATGTGTGACACATAACAACTATGCTTCTCCTTGTGCAATTTATTTGTTAGTTGTTAGATGGCTCTGAATCAAAGAAATGTAGAAAATGAATGAATACCACCATTTAGAAAAGTACCAGTACTGTCTTTTGGGGGTGCACTTTGTGAGTCCCTCCTTAAGCCAAGTGTGGATGAACCAAACTTGGCCAAGAAAGGATTTTTTTGTTGGTGTTCTATACACTCTTGAAATGAAAGATCATGCTTATTGTTGGTCCGGCATACAGACGTGGTTGTTAACTTTGATGGTTTGTGCTCTGTGCTGTGTTTTAACTTGCTACCATTATTTGGATGCACTTCTTCTGACTGCATTGGTTTCCTTTGAATCACAGCCTGCAGTGGCCAGTGTGGGTGCATGTACAGACTACAGTCATTTGACGACATTCAAAACTGCCATTAAGAATTTCTTCAGATACTGATGTAATAGAAGCGCCTTGTATATTCAGAATTACTCAGTAAGGTGCTAAATGCAAGAGTTATTTATGCCAAAACTTTCCCAGCATTTTTTGTCATTGCATTACTTTTTGGTCTTTGATTATGTCTGGCACACATCAGCTAGTTTATAAAATGGCGATTGGGTGTTAATAGTGTAAAAGTTTATGTCAGATAATATAAACTCCTTAATCAGAGTGATTTTCATTGATCAATATTTATAGGGTTAATGAGAAACCTAATCATATTAGGTAACTAAATGATATGTACAGATATCAAAGATAATCTTATACAATATATATCCTAAACCTAAGATGAAAATATTCTATGGATATTCTCTATCACACCCCCGCAGTCAGAGCGAGAGAAAATCGGATGCTAAGCCTGGATATGAATCACGCATCGAACGGTAAGGATAGTATGATAACCCATGATCAAAAGAGAAGTAGTAGACATGTGCCGGTGATGACGACGAGAAGCAACAACCACAACCTACGTAGAGTAGAGATAAGCACTGCTAGGCCGGAGGAGAAGGAGAAGAGCCGCACACAGACCTGGGCTAAGTTGCAGATCCAAAGAAAAAGAAGCTAAGGGATCAAACCATCAACGGGAAGAAGACACTACACTACTACATGAAATCACACTTGAAGAAAAGCAAATAAATTTGCTCAAGAAGCTACTAAAATCCCACCACTTAACCACTTGATAAAATTACCTCAAAAAAAAAAAAAAAAAAAAATGACCCACAAAAGGAGATAAATTCCACCAAAAATAATCAAAGTTGCGGTTATGCACTTGTGACAAAAATAAAAATAAATTAAAAAAAAAAATTGTTGCTAGTGCAAAAATAATCCAACACCTTCCTTTTAAGTTGTTGTACAATAGTTGAATAAGGCTCCAACCAAAGAATATGACTTCCGCTGGGGAAGGGGGCTCGGAGTGAGCGAGACAACAACTAATTAAGGTGGTGGAGGGCGATTTTGTTGGTGGTGGTGTTGTTGCTGAGCAAGATGCTGCCAACAACATTGAGAAATAGACTAACAAAATAGGTGGTTCGTGAGTCTCGTTCGACCAACTAACCAAGACTACTATAAGTCATTGGAGACGGTGAAACGTTATGCAAGCTTGCAATTCACTCACAGATTAGGCTAAAGAAGGAGGACTGAGAGTGAGTAGGGTGGCGTAATAGGTGGAGAACCAAGAGGTAGAGGTGGACAAATCTTTGGTGTGTGGTGGGAAGTCAGAGCACATGAGAGGCTGCCAGGCTGGTCAACCATCGTACTCCATAATTAAATCGCGGAAGCAAAATAAAACTATGTTTTGTATAATTGTTTGTGAATCCCGCCGGTGGGTTTAATTTTCTAACCCACCGGCAGGGGAAGAGAAAATTTTAGATCTAAACAATCCCAAGATCTAACCTAAGCTGTGATACCATGTCAGATAATATAAACTCCTTAATCAGAGTGATTTCCATTGATCAATATTTATAGGGTTACAATGAGAAACCTAATCATATTAGGTAACTATAAGATATGTACAGATATCAAAGATAATCTTATACAATATATATCCTAAACCTAAGATGAATATATTCTATGGATATTCTCTATCAGTTTAGATGTGTAGGAAATCCGATGTTATTACCAGAATTGCAGTATTTTATAAAATCCCCAAACATCAAGATTGATATAAGTGAATCGCAGAACTTTATGCTAAAACAAACACCGGGATTGACACATGTCAAGCCTCAACTTTATTTTAATTTTATGATTCATGCTAAATTAAAATTATGATCAAAATAAATAGGTCTCGATATGCTTAATTTAAATTTTTTTTTTTTTTATAAAAAAAAAAAAAAAATATCATAAAATTATCCTTTGACTCTTTTTATTTATTTATTTATTTATTTTTTGGACAAGAAGAACTAAGAATGAAACCCACAAAGCTAAATAGACCAAAGGAAAAATTGACGTTCATGAGCCTTCACTGGCTCACTGCCAGCCAGTGAGTAGGGACAACCCAACGTTGAGGAACTTTCTGATTTCAACAAGCAGAAAATTCATTGATCTATTTCTCTTTTTTTTTTTTTTTTTTTTTTTTTTTATTATTATTATTATTATTATTATTATTATTATTATTATTATATATATATATATATATATATATATATATATATATATATATATATATATATATATATATATATATATATATATATATATATATATATATATAAAATTTAGTCAAGTTCCAGATTATAATTACATCATCATAAGTAAGAAAAATTTGATGTTAGCTAAAAGTAATCAACCTAGATACTGCTTAATAAACCACAAAGTACAACACTTTTCAACTAGAGGAACAAAGCTAACATCGAAGAAGCAAGCATCCAGATGAGCTCAGATCAAGCCTATCATCCTCATAGATGTTCTTAATGCAGTCTGGAACGACGACGGAACGACGACGTGGGTTATATGCACAATTGCCATTTTGATACCCAAACTGGCTAACTCATGAGCCATCACATTCTTAGCCCTTCTGATATGCTTGAAATCAACCATAGTAAAATAAATTATTAGCTAAGCTACATTATTGATAACTGAAGCCATCTCGTGATGGATTTTGTTTCCAATCGTATAAAGATTATTATTGTATCATTGATAAAATGCACCCTACAACTTATACGCGTTCACTTCCAATTCCAGTAATAATGATATAATTGTCAGCAATATGGACAAAATATTTTAGCTATTTTAGCTGGCTTATATCTTACTAAAGTTAAGAGATGGTCCAATGCAACCATCATGTCTGACTGTCAAAGAGCTGTTGCAGGGATTAATTACCATATTTCTCCTTCTGATGAGGCTAGTCATCTATATACTACTTGGAGGGAGCTGATTCAGGAACTTCAGGGATCCAGATTGATGAAAGTGCCAAGGGAGAGGCTGAACCTAGTGGATGCTCAGGCCAAGGCAGCAACTAGAGTCCTTCCTAGATCAAGCAGCATCAAACATCCTAATGTGCAGTGGCTAGAGAAATTTATAGTGCTAGAGATGCAACCTCCTCTTTTGTATAAATGTGAAACTGAGGGTACTTCGGTACATTTTGGCCCTGCGTGGCATCGATCTGATGATTGTATTGCATGAACTCTAGTGTTTAGGCAAATCTCAGCTAGGACATCTAAGAATTTTCTAGGTTTTGAGGGGTAATAACAATCATTCCACCAATAATATATAAAGCAAATAAGACCGATAATAAAACAATAAATAACTAATAAGTAAACAGTAAGTATTCAATAAGATCAAAGAGATAAGTTTAGAGGTACAATACTGAGTAAGGACAAGCCTCCTTGTTCAGTAGGGACACAAATCCGTAGACAAAAGTAGAGCAAATTGTTTATATTGAATTATGTGCGAGCGTACATGAGTGTTATAATGTCTAATTTCTCCTATTTATACCTAGGGGTTCCTAGGGTTTACATAGATATTCAGAATATATTTGAAATGTAGAAGATCTGTTTGATTTATTCTGTTCCTTGTTCAGTAGGTATATTCTTGGCAAGTATCTTCTTGATTAATACTGTTGATCCCTCTTTCCTTGTTTACTCCTATCAAGCTGTTCTGTTTATTTTGCTGAATTCTTGATCTTGGATTGGTGCCCTAAGTATACTGGGTCGTGTAGTAATACGGGCCCAACAATTACCCCTAATTTTCATTTTCAAGTATTGAAAGTGAAAATTACCTAAAGAAGCCGTTTGAAGGATTTTCGAATTTCAGAAATTATTTCAACGGTTAACAAAAATAAGGAACGTGGTGGCAGTTTTAAGGCAATTTCCTCGGTAACCGTGAAGGGCGGTTTATTTTCTCTCTTTAGTATTTATTGGGTGTGCAGGCTCATGTCTAATTACTTTACTCTTTGCCCCAATTTCGATTTTCATCAGGTATTTTCTCTCTCTTCTCCGTTTTCTCTGTTTCTACACTTCATTGCTTTCTCTTTTGTTTTGTGATGGATGATCCTGTAAGGGTAGTGTTTGTTGGGGTGGATGAGGGTGTGAAGAAGCCGACTTTGGTCGCGCAAAACATCTTCCCTACCAAGGATGTTTATCCTTCTACTATAACGAAGGAAGAAGTTCAGAGTATCGCTGCTGTTAGTTGCGCGATTTCCTGATGGGGTGGTGGTGAAAATTCCATCTTCTAGGGAGAGGGCTGACTGGACTGCCCCTGGTTGGGTGTGCTACTTCGAGTATCCCTTTGCAATTGGGCATACTTTCCCTTTTTCTTCTCTTGTTCGTCAATTTCTGTCTAAGGTTAGGGTTTCGCCTTGTCAGTTATTGCCCCAAACTTGGAGGGTTTTGAGAATTTTGGATTTGTTGAGTGCAGAATTGGGTATAGAACTTGATGTAAGGGATTTATGTTATCCTTATACTATTAGGACCAGTGGTAAGGGTCGGGTTGGTCTTCGTTTGAAGGATAGTGTTGGTCCTTTGGTGACTGACTTGGAGAAGGCGTTTGACAAGAAGTGGTATCACAAGTTCTTCTTTGTGAGGACTAATTCGTTGGGGGATGATTGTGATTTTTTGATTGACACTGTTGAGGCTGAAAGTATTATATTTTCCTATTTTCCTGTGTTTTGCTTTCCTTCTTTCTTGATTCGGGCTTATTTGCTTGATGGTTGCAGTGAGTAAGTTGAAGCAGCGTTCTCAGTCTTCATCCCTGATAGACAAGTTGTACGAGTTGAGTGCAGACGAGAGATCTTTCATCAAATTGACGCAGCCTGAAGCGGTTATTCAGATCAAGTCTTTGGACGATTCGGATTACGAGAAAAAAGTTGCTCCAACTATGTCTCAAGGTCTGTTTTCCTTCCTTTCTGCTGTGCTTGTGATGTTTATTGTTGTGTCAATCCTTGTAGACGTATTTTGTTGTTGCGTTCCTTGTGCCTTTGTTATGAGTTTAGTTGGTTTCTGGCTTGTTTGTCCTTTCTGAGTTAGTTATATACCCTGTTGAGTATGCTGTTGTGTTACTTGTTGTATTCCTTTTTGAACCTACCATGTTCCTTGTAAGTACTTCGAGGTCACTAATGTCTCATGACCTTCTTAGCTCGTCCTCTCTCTTAGGTCGCCTTAAATCTCGTTCTTCTCCTCAAACTTCATAGAGTATTCCTATTAAGATGGTTGTTCCAAAGAGCGGTCCTCCTCCACCTCCGCCTCGTACTAACCTCAAGAGGAAGCTGGAGATGCCTATTGATGTTGATGCTGCTGATTTCTCTTTTGATTCCCTGGCTCCACATGTGGATACTATGCTCTTTCCATCCTTCAAGGATCGTTAGTTTTCGCAGACTTTTGCTGACCTTTCTCAAGAGGCTGCTGTGCAGTCTTTCCAGGTATGGTATACTCCCAAAAAAAAAAATTTATTAACAATGACATTACTGAATTACGCTTTTCTTACTTGATGCTGTATTTTGTAGAGCCTTCAATCTTGCCTAGGTGTGTTGGGCAAAGTGTCAGAGTTTACTCGGGTGTATGATGCTATGAAGAAGGAGCGTGATGCCCTTTCTGACAAATACAAGGTTGCTACTGATGCTCTGAAGGCTGTACGAGCTAAGCATAGGGAGTGCATTGCTGAACGTGATGGGCTGAAGAGCCCCTTGAAGGAGGCTGGGAACGAGGCTGTTGATGCTGCAACGTATTACTTTGGGAAGGCACGTCTTGAAATGATGGAGGAATTTCAACATGGAAAGCATGAGGCCTGGGATTATGATGCTGATAAGGCTGCCTTAGAGAAGGCATTTCCTGAAGGGACTGCTGCTCTTGGCTCATTGTTGCTGAACTTTGCTGATGAGGAAGTGAACTCTCCTCATAATAATGAGGTCAAGGATGTCCCAGAGAATATGGAGCATGTTACTGAGGAGGTGGTCCCTGCTGATAACATGGGCGAAAATTAGTTTCAATGGTGATGTGTCACCTTAAATAGTATTATCTCGGAAGAATGTTTGTTTTTACTGCCTTAGTGCAGTTGGATATTTTATTTTGTTTTTATGCTGCACTGTTGCAGCTAGATGATTTGTTTGTTTGTTTTGCAACTTAGTAATTTTGCCTCTTTTGCTATGCTGAACTGTGTTTATGTTCCTTACTGTATCGTTGTTGTATTACAGTTGTATTATAGTTGTAGTATGGATGTAATATTGCTTACATGTATTTGTTTAATTATTCTGCAGGGATAGTTGGTTTGCTCCTTATAGGGACGAGTAAGCATTGCTCTGCAGTGTCTTGTTGCATTTTTGCCTAGCAGTGTAGGTGTTGTCCTTGCAAAACAGAATTGGGTGAGGGGTGGCCGTGGGTTTCCCCACGGTGGGCGCCAAATTGTTTAGGCAAATCTCAGCTAGGACATCTAAGAATTTGCTAGGTTTGGAGGGGTAATAACAATCATTCCACCAATAATATATAAAGCAAATAAGAACGATAATAAAGCAATAAATTTAGTAATAAGTAAACAGTAAATATTCAATAAAATCAAAGAGATAAGTTTAGAGGTACAATTCTGAGTAAGGACAAGCCTCCTTTTTCGGTAGAGACACAGATTCGTAGACAAAAGTAGAGCAAATTGTTTAAATTGAATTATGTGCGAGCGTACATGAGTGTTATAATGTCTAATTTCTCCTATTTATACCTAGGGATTCCTAGGGTTTACATAGATATTCGAAATATATTTGAAATGTAGAAGATCTTCTTGATTTATTCTGCTCCTTGTTCTGTAGGTATATTCTTGGCAAGTATCTTCTTGATTGATGATGAGTGTCATTTTTGGCACTCATTTGATCTCGTTTAGGATGACTTTCATTTCATTTTGTAGCTCTTTTCCTTTAGTTTTTCCTAGTTTTGTTCTTTATTTCGTTAGTTTGTGCTTTTCGTAGTTAGTTTTTTTATTTTGTGCATTTCCTTGTTTATTCGTTCTTTTTCTCTTTTATTTGTTTGTTTTCGTTTGTTTTTAGGTTGTGATCGAGTTTCCAAAGATTTTTGGGCTTCCCTCCTACATTTCTCATCATGATGGATGCCTTGTGTTCATTTTTCTTATGCTGCAGGTGTCTTGCTGGTTCGTCCCGGTGTGGTGATCGATAAGGAAACCCGATGTTCGAGGTTGGAATCGCCTAGCTTTTGGAGCTTCAAGTTAGAAGGAACTCAAGGGGCAAGTCTAGAGACCGGTGCACGTATGCGGTGGGGGCGTCATCTTTGCCATAAACCCACCAAAATACTCATTCCAAGACTGCATACCTTGGTGTTCATCACCATTACCTAGACATGCGCACGAGGTTAAGCTAGGTCGAAGAAGAGGAGAAGAGAGACCCTGCCAGGTGCGGGCGCGCACGGTTGTGGTGCGGCCGCACCTACCTGGGTGCTCTGTCCGTACCCTATCTCCGTGCGCTTGCGCCTCCCGAGGTCTATTTTTGGACGATCTAACCGACTTTTCCTTTGTATCTTTGCTATATATAGTCTTTCTTTCTATTTTTAGAGAGAGAAGTAATTAGAGAATCATTAGAGAAGAGAATTAGAACTTTTGATCATATTTTTAGAGAGCGAAACTCTAGTTTTGTAGAGAGAGAAATTCATGGTGAATTGTTGATGATTAAGGATTTCTTCATTTCAATTGATCTTTAATCAAGTATTGTAAGGATTACTCTTCTTTGATTCAATATATAGTTTGATTTTATTTGATTTCATTTGTTTTACATATGCTTGTTGATTGTTTGGGTTTGATTGATGTTTGATTAAAGTTTGATTGATTTTTGCATTGATTTTAGATTTCTTAATATGATCATGATGAATGTGTTGATTAGTTGTGTTTTGATCTTAATTACCATGATTAGTGAGTAGTTTACTTGCTAGGGCAATGGTGAAGCATGTATGCGTAATGGATTAGTGCTAATTGGGGATAATTGATGGAGTTGATAGTGTGATTAAATTTGGTTGATGAATCATGTGCATGTGTGTGATTAATTGAAGATTGGCCAACTTTGATTGTTGCACTAGATTGCATTGTAAGTTCACATTAATACGGACCATTGATTTGTGGCTTGCATTTACACGATTGAGGTGTCTTGTGATGTTTCCTAGCTAGAGTTTATCGTAGTTGACGCTAGTTAGACCTCTAGGAGAATAGATTGATATGCTCTATTGGTTGCATGATTGATTTTCCCTCACATTGTTTGACTTAGCCAATTTGACCTCCCAATTAGCCAATTCCATTATGAATGCATGTGGATCCCAGCCCTAGTGCTTATCATATTTGATTTCTTCAAGTTTATTTGTTGTGTTCGTTGTAGTCCTAGCATTTACAGCCCTACCTATAGATTGCGGGATAGCTTAGTCATAAACAATAGACCATTACTCACCATTCCTTTGGGTTCGACCCTTGACTTACCACTATACTTGTATAGGGTTGGTTAAGTGTTATAAATTTTGTTTGACCGGTTGGGAAGGGTAGATAACGACCTACCATTTCACCATCGATCAATTGGTGCCCTAAGTATACAAGGTCGTGCAGCCAATACAGGATATCATTCAGCCAGTAAAAATATAATCCAGCTAATAAAGGATATCATATAGCCAATTAAGGATATCATCCATCCAATAGAGGATACCATTGATATGTCCATTTTATATAGTGATTTACCCCCGTCCCTTGGTCATAATTAGTAGTGTTTTTGGCTCTTTTGAGCCACTTTTATTACTTATTTGTGTTTTTTTAGTGTTTTCGTAGTTTTGGTTAAGTTTTTTAGGAAATTGCACTTTTGGAGCATTTTTTCCCGGATTTTTGAGGAGCGACTACGAGCATTGGAGGAACACGACCACTCATTGAAGCCCAAGACCGGTTAGAAGAAGCAAATCGGTGATTAAGGCTCGATACTTGAGATTCCGAGGCGTTTTGGACCGAGTTCAAAGACCCGAAGAGGAAATACGATTGGGCCGAAGGTTCGAGGCCCGATCGAAGTCCAATAGGAGCCCAAGAGAGCTCCGCCCGGAGCCATTATGGCTCGCCCGAAGGTGCGCCCAGCCGGGCGGGGCGAAGCAACACCAAAGAGAGCTCGCGCCCGGAGCACGCGTCTGACCGAGAGCGAGAAGAGGATCAGCACCAAAAAGGCGCGCCCGATCGGGCGGCCTCTAGCCCGACCGGCGCGTGTGTTTGAGGGGATGATTATTTTCCCGATTTGTTCGTTTTAGCGTAGAATTCCTTGCTTAGTATTAATGTAATTCAATTAAGCAAGTTTAGTACACTTCTTTTACATACTCTTACTACTTTTCTCTCTCTACTTAGATTTTCTCTCTCTAAACTTTTACTTTTCTCTTGTTCCTAAACTCCGTTTGTAATTCCGTTGATTCGGTAGGATTTCTATTTTATTAATTTCAGTGTTTTCATTCTTTCAATTCCTTATGTCTTGTTTAATTGCTTTGATGGGTTTAGCTTTAATCATATCTGAGTAGTTTCTTTTCTAGGGTTTATGGGGATCTAATAAATAATATGAAGGGGTAATTTATGGTTGTTGATTGTCTATACTTAATTAATTTCCTATTGATTGTTTAAATGCTATGCAATTAGATTTGGTCAGGTTTAATTGTATGAGTTTAGCAATATTGATTCGAGATTCGAGAGATGAGAATTGATGTTTAGGCTTAGTTTCAATAGGCAGACTAATTTATAAATGGTTAGGTCGAGATTCGAGAGATGAGATTTAATACCGGTAAATTTACTCTGTGATTGCAATACGTAGCGAAAGCCCTTTAATGAATGTATTGATGATTGATTATTATGTTTTACCCATGGAATATTGTTTATTAGTGAACCTATGCCCTAGGCTTTTATTATCATTTGATTTCTCCCTGATTTATTCCTTTTACTCATATTCTTCGTAGTATAGACTTTTATCACAAAAATATTGGTTACTTGGATAATTTAGATTATAATAATTGATTAGGAGTAGAAAGACTAATTTCCCTGTGGATTCAACCCTACTTCCCTATCTACATAAGTTAGAGGACTTAGGTAATTACTTTTGATTAGGTGATACGACTTTACCCTGTCAAAATTTGGCGCCGTTGCCGGGGAAATGATTTTATTTTTATTTCTAGTTGTTATTAGAGTCTAGATTATATGTATTTTTTTTTCTTTATTCCTTATGAGTTGAAAATATCCATGTTTAAGCCACTACAAGAATTATATAATTTTTATGCGGCACCTGACTACTGTTCTTGTCAACGTCTTTGTCATGAAAATCCTGAATGCCCTTATAGTGAATTTTTTGTGCGTGCTCCTGATGATTTTAGAGTCTTTCCATATACATATGATCACAGTCGGAAACGATTAGTTGCTAACAAAAGTTATTGGAAGGCTCTTGATGAAAAAGTCTATAGACACGATAATAATACGAATGTTATTGAGGATGAAGAACCCGTTATAGAATTTGTTGTTGAAAAATCATTGGTTGACGAATCGGTGATTGAAAAATCATTAGTTGTAGAAACAGTGGTTGAAAATTCCTTTGTTGATGATGAGGTTATTTGTGAGGGTAAAATTTTCAAGTCATTATTGGATGATAAAGACAATGACTACCTCCATGTTCGTTCTATTAATTCTAAATTTTTGGCGGAGGAAGTAGAAGGCTGTGGTGTATTTTCATCTCTTTTTGTTTTGATTTTTCCTTCTACCTTGAGTTCTCTTTATGTGCTCCTAACCTTTTTTTTGTAGGGATTAATGTGCTTGAAATTAAGCCCTATATAGTGCTTAATGAAATGTTTGCCGGAGCGTTTGATAAGTTACTCAAGGCATTGAATTCTTCCGACTGAGAGGTGGAGTATGGTCGAGCAGGACCTTGATAAATTAGCGCTTTGCGAGAGGCAACCCGTATTTTGTTGCTTTTTATTTATTTTATTTTTTATTTATTTTTTTGTGTTTTCTTTTTGTTTTGTTTTAGAGAGGTAGAGGAGAGTATATCTTATATTTGTGGGAGTGTGATTTTGTGTAGAGATAATGTAATCCCCCGTATTTTTAAATATTTTATAAATGAAAATTTATTTTATATAATATTTATTTGTTATTTTTCATAATTTAATTTCAAAAGTTTCAAATTATTAATCTGGGTCGAAAATTATTTGAACAAATTATTTTATGCACCTTTATTCTACTATTTATGTCCAATCACACAAGCCTAACCCATTTGTTTACTTAATCGACCCATTATTTTTATGAGGCCCAATCTTTCTTTTTAACCTACAATAATTCTCTCCTATAAATACCCCATGAATATCCAAAAATTTCCCACACAAAAAGGTTAGTCTTATTTTCATCATCCTTTGTTTCATTATTTTGCTTAATGTTAATTTAATTGTTCTGGGATTTGATTTTAGTATAAAGATTATATTTTTAGTATCAAATTATATTTTAATGGTATAAAGATTATAAATTTCAAATTATATTTATGTTATAAATTTCATATTTTATGAATTATAAACCTAGGGTTTCAATTTATTGAAAATCATGATTCTAGGGTTTTTATGAACAATTGATTTAGGGCTTTTATAGTAATGATGTTTTGAAATATTAGTGATTATAACTACTGATTAGTTTAACTTAATTCCATATTATTTTGAACACATAAATTCGTGTTTTAATTTTTAGATTTTCGTTCGTTAATATTAATCCCGTTTTAATCCCGATCAGATTCTAAACTCATCCGATTTTGATAAAAAAGTAGTGTTTTCCATGTGGAAACAACGTTTTAAGAAAGACTCACTACCTTTCGTAGTGAGAACCACCCTCTCGTGGCCAAATTCAGCCCCTAAATATGATTTTCGGGCAGTTTTTGATTTTAACGAAATTTTTTTATACTTAAAATATTATCCTTGAGTTTGATTAATAAAATTAATTATGTTTAAAGTTAATTAAGCATAAATATATGTTTTTATTGAAGTTTTAAGTGTTGGAAATAGTTTCTAAATACTACTGTTGATGTTTTATAAAGAGGGTTTAATCACCCATTAAAAAGGGAGATTTTTAGGGGTATTTATATAATTTTCAGATTTTTATTAGACTTTGAACTTGCTGTAATTTCATGTATAAGAGTGTATTTTAAGGTTTTTATGAAGAAAAATTTAAATAACTATGTATAAGCCTTTAATTTTAACAAAAGGGAAGGTTTTAAAGTGTTGTTTGATTTGGATTTTGAAGGTTTTTAAGTAAGTTAGTATTGCTGTAAATTTGATTGATTGGGTATTGATTGAGATGTTATTATTTGGCTTAGGAGAGGAGTTTATTGAAGGTGATTTCTAGTTAGTAAAGTGGCATACCAATTCGTTTGCTTAAGGTACGTACAAGTTACGAAACCTTTCTTTTAGGTGCATGTTTAAGGACAACGGATCGAGAACTTAGTATCATGTATAGGGATAACTGAGTTAAATTGTTTGGTTATACATTTTAAATTTTGTATGACGTGCACTATTTTATATTGCAAGTATTATTTGTGCTCTAATTATGCAAGGTGCGCTTAGAGGCAAAGGTATATGATTGGTGTAATAATGATTAATTTATTACTCATTCATGATTTGCAAGCAGGATGAGTAAAGGAAGAATTTAAGTCTTATAAGACGAGGTTGAGGTTTTGGGGTGCCTTATGCACTCAAGGTGTTTATACACCGAGGTAGTAAAGAAATAAATAATAAATGTTGCTTGCCACTAATAAATCAAGAATTGAAATTGAAAAGTTGTTTTACTTGATTGAATTGATATTGGATTGATTGTATTGTTATGCATATGAGTCATCACCAAGTCTAAACCTGTAAATCACGTAAAGTGCAAGATGGATGAGCAATAAAACTCTGGATTGGTGCACTTCTAGAGTAATGACAATCAGGGGTTGGGGTACATGGGGTATTAGCCGTGTACTTTTCTCGAGGCCGTCTGATCTACGAGTCTCTTATTTCAAATATTTTTCAAAACTAGGAGTTAGGTGAGATCTCATACTAACTACGGTCACGGAGTCGCGCTCGTGGTCGTTGGATGTTTATTGATGTTTCCAAAAGGAGGCATGGTGTAGACACCCATTTGTGTCTCCCCAAAACCAAACCCGGTGATGAATACCTTGTGCGTCGAAACATAATCGAATTAGGTGAAAGTGATTCGAAGGTCAAGTGTCGCGGTTAAGTTTTAATTAATTTCTTTTCTCTCTGTTTTTGAAAATGGCTTTATTTATTTGAAAACGTCCATTTCAGTTTATTTTGGTCCATGATAAGGGTCCAATAATAGTGTAGTTGGATGGGGCTTGAAAAGACCTTTCCGACGATATATTATAAGCCCGATTCCGATGAATATTGAGGAAGTTATGGCCAAAATACTAAACTGGGCTCGGAGTTCTATTTTAATGCGGCCCAATGATCTAGAGGAGGGCCCAATGTTAATTATTATTCCTAAAGCTATTAGGATTAATTATGGTTTTCTAGAAGTTTCTAGAAAGTTCTTCTTAGTTCTAATATTGATAGGATTAATAGTTAATTATCTTTAAAGGTTTTTTATTTGGAATAAAATATTATTTTGTTATCTTAAAAATGTATTTCATCTTTTGTACGGATTCCGTAGATCAAGTTGATTAAAGATCGGATTCTGTAAAAAGATAAAAACGCGCTTATACAGGCTGTCGCCGCGCGACAAACCCTGTCGCCACGCGACAGAGTCCAGTCCTGGCGACAGCGTGGAGTTTTATTCCTTATCAAATTCCGTGTTTTTCCGGATTATTTTCATTATAAATAGCGTCCGGATTCCTGTTTTCAGAATCATCAATTCCCATCAATTACAATTCTCTTTTCTCTCTTGAGCACTTTATGCTTTCTTTCTCTCTTTTCTAGTTTTACAATATTCCGCATTCATTAGACTTAGAGTCATCTAACCAAGTTCGAAGTTGCCTTCGCCCTAGACGTGCAAGGTTTGATATTTTCTGAGGGTTTGGTCCAAAACTAGTCAAAACTTTATTTAATTTGATTTCAATTTGATTATTTGATTGTTCTTTATTATTTTCATTGAAGTTTACTAACTTGTGTATTTTGTCATTAGAAAGAGGTACGAGGCTTCAAAGTATGTAATCTTATTACTCTCTTTCAATGTAGAAAGCATGTTTATTATTGTTTATGATTCCTAGTATCATGTTAGGATGTTATTTAATGCTTTCCAGAATCATGTTTAGGGTGTCCTTATTCTTTCTAATATCATGTTAGTACCATGTTAGTTTAAAGCTTTGATCTTTATTGTTTAGTGACATGCTAGGGTTTGTTATTAATCTTGTTAGTATCATGCCTAGGATCTTGCTATTATTATTAAGCTTTATTATGCCTTATCATGCTATTATCATCGTTATGTTATTATGATTATTATTTATGTTGCTTGATTTATTTTATTGTTATTGCTTGATCACGCCTTTTATGCAGGTTTAAAGGGAATTTGTACTTGAAATCACGCTTAATAAGATAATTAATAATTTGGTTTAGGCTAATGTGATTTTAATTCAAGTGATCGCCAATAATAGATTTATTTGTGCATTAATTTCAACCAACATAGATAAACAGGGTAGGATTAATATAATGTTTGTATGTTATTCGAAAAGCGCGCATGAATACGAGCAGAACAAAGTAGAGGCCTATTTTATAGGGCGGGTCCTTTCTTTTGTAGATTGGATTCGTACCCTCATCCCCGGACCCTATTTGGTTCAAGACCTTATGGAGTATTTGACGGTCCTTTGGATTGTCTTTTGGGTACAAGTTCCTTAAAACTTGTTGGCGACTCTTTTTGCTCTTTGTCTTTCCCTTTGGAACGCCACCGTACTTTAGTGTATGATCACAGTGGGGTTCAAGTTTGGGGTTATCATGATGCTTGAAATATTCCCTACAGTTTTTGGCGACTCCACTGGGGAGGATTTCTATTTATATTCCTGAAATTTATTAAATTTTGGCAATTATTTAGAATGAGCGGATGAGACTCGAAAAATTCTAAGTATTTCATGTGCGTGATTTGATTAACATTATTGTCATATGCATTAAAAGGTCCTCATGGGAGCACCCCATGAGTCAATCCATAGGAATTTTACACGTAGGAAATTTGGGAAATATCTTTCATGACTAGAATCGAAAAGATAATACGAAAACTGGAAAATTCGGAGAACACAGAAACTTGCCAAGGCATGTAGGAACTAGCGTCTAGAAAGCAGGGCTTGTCGCCCGTAAAAAGTTTATGTCGCCTGGCGACAGTTCTGTCACCTGGCGACAGGGACTTTTTTGCGGCGACAGTCCCTGTTGTCTGGCGCCAAGTTCTTCCAATACTGAGCCAGGGTTCTGTCTTCTTGCTTTGACCTTTTCTAGTGTTGTTGGCTCGATTTTGCTTATTGATTGAGTCGTTTTCTCACTTTTCTGAAACCCATATGTGTTCTACATATGGATATAACCCTCTGGGGGTTCCTTGCTTCGCCTGCCCAATGGAGTATTCCACTATTTTGTGCAAAGCTCAGATTTGGGGACGTGTATGTCTTGGAATCTATCCAACCATGGCGTCGAGTCCGGTCTCCTACCGCACTCGCGGAATCTTGTCCATTCGCTCCAACCCTCTTGGCAGGCTTGTGTGCAATGCATGTGGATTCTTAACCATGGACCTTCTTTTGACTTAACCCATATCCTCGAACTTTAGAGAACTAGAGCCATGGTTAGGTTGCAAACTCATCTTGTGACTATGTGAACTATGTGTACCTCTTGCTTGAATATATTATATGTGCGCTAACCGTTTGTTTGACTTGTGTTCAAGACTAATAAATGGACTAATGACTAAAAGGACTTTGTCTAACTAATTAATTAATTAATCTTGAACTAATTAAAGACTAATGATTTAATCAATTCGACTTAGCATGACTTTAGGCATGTCCACTTAGATAAAATTACTGGAAACAGTCCAGATTGATGTTCCAGCAATGGCGCAGAAGTTTGGACTGTGGCGCTGCAGTCTAGTGTCCGTCGCCTGGCGACAATTTTGTCATCTGGCGACAGGCCCTAAACAGTGGCGACAGTTCTGTTATTTTGGCGACAGTCCAGTTTTCTTACCCGAGTCGTCACATTGAGTCTAATTAATGGATCTGCTAATCGAATTAATCAACTTGTTGGTTATTTAAACCATGTTCAAGTCTTTAATTGAATTTAGGCATGTAAAAGTCTCATGGTTACACACTAGTAGTCAATGCATGTCACTCACATTCACATAAAGCACACACATAACATGTTTGTCACGTTATAATCATGATTAGAGAGTCTTGAATGCGTGTTTTCCGTCATTTTTTTTGGGGGGGTAAGTCGGATATTAATCCTCCAATATAATTTCCCTTAACATATACATAATATTTACCCCATCATTTTTAATGAAACATAAAGTCAAGTCAATTAGAGTCAAATATTAAAACAAATGTGGTTTAAATTACAGCGCGTGGTCAAGAAAGGAAGGGCGTTTAATCAAAGACAACACTTTCGTTCAAGTCTTACTTTTCGACAAACCAATCGGTAGGAAAAGAAAGTCTAAGAAGGCAATGGCTAGTCAAGAAGAACTTAATGAAGTTAGGGGACATGTAGCCAACTTGGCTGAGATGCTGCAAAACCTATCACTGCAAATTAACAATCCTGAGAAACAGAAACAAATGGACCTAATCCAGGAAAGTTTGGGCAAGCTATCCAATGATTTCAGATTTCAAGAGATTAGCTCTCAAGGGGTCTCGGTGGATAAGGATCTCCTTCCACAAAAGTTCAATCCCAACGACATCCCTAAGTTTAAGGCTATGGATAATCCTTACTTTCATTTAAGGGCTTTTGAAACTGTAATGGGTATTAAGGGAATAGATAGGAAAGCTTTCCATTCTGTATTCTCGTTATCCTTAGAAGCTGTATGCCAACAGTGGTACTTTTCACTTGATAAAGAAAAGACCTCTAGTTGGGAATCTATTGTGACCGCTTTCATTGAAAGATACAAATGCAATATACAAGTTGAAACCGATCACAGAGAATTAGAAATGCTGAAACAAAAAGAAAATGAGGGTTTCACTTCCTTTTTCAATAAATGGAGGGAAACCACTGCAAAAATGGTTGAAGTACCTAGTGAAAAGGAATCCGTTAGGATGTTCATTAAGAACCTCCAAGAGAAGTATTCCAAACATTTAAAGTACCAAAGTAACCTAAACACATTCAAAGCAGTATATGACATCGGAATTAACATTGAGGATGACCTCACTAAACAAAAGCTTGCTAGTAATAGCTCGAGTAGTGGCTGGAAAAATAAGAAGAACGACAATCCTTCTTCATCCAAATCTACCCACTCAAATAATGTTAGCACTTTTCCTCTTAATGAAGTACTAGCAATGAACAACAATCAAGGACAAAAGAAACCATTTAGGAAGAACTATACTCCTATCGGTATGAGTTATGACACCGCGTTTGATCGCCTACATGCAAAAGGTCTCATAACTCCCATTGGACCATTTGGAGATCCACCTGTCGAAAGGAGAACCGCTAACTGGAATCCAAATGCACATTGCAAATATCACCAGGGTAGAGGTCATCCTATAGAAAATTGTTGGAGGTTAAAGGAAGCCATTCAAGACTTGATTGATAGCAACAAGCTCCCATTACCCCCTGCAAGTAAGAAGCCAAGCATCAATACTGCACCACTATCAGATTCCTTAGCTATTTCTGACGAAGAAAACCAAGAGGATCCTTCTAGTCTCATAGAACCTATCGAGACTATTGAAGAGGAAATCTTCGAAGACGCTCTCGAATTTTCCGTTCAAGAATACGCGTCTAAACAGGAAGTAGTGGCATTAACATTAATACTCGAGGAATTGAAAAAGTTTATATCACAAACTTTCGAAGCCATAAAAGAGCAAAACGAATTGCTTAAGAAAAAGAAACCCTTTTCTTTCCAAGTGATTGACACCCCTAAAAAGAGCACTAGGAAATACACTCCAATTGGGATGTCATACACCAATATGCTCTTTGAAAGTGGAAAAGTCCAACCCCTCGAGCCGAAACCATTTGAATCATTGAAGAGGACAGACAAGTACTATTGCGCATATCATCAATCCGGGGGACATACAATCGAACAATGCTTTAGATTTAAAGATTTGGTTCAACGCTTGATTGATGAGAAAAAGCTAGTTCAATTACCACAGGATGCCACAATAAATGGAGTATGGGACAGTGATGATGAGGATGTTTACCTTAAAGACATTGAAGAAACTCCTCTATCAACAATTTACCCAGTAAGTGACATTTGGGATGAGGAAGATTCACCTATAGATGTCCTCACTAGGTCCGGGAGAGTACAACCTCCCATTTCAACACAACCCATACCTTCTATCCAGCAAATTCCCATACCTATCATAGAAGACAACGATGTTGTCAAACAGTTAAAAAAGACTAAGGTAGAAATGAACGTATGGAAGCTCTTAGCCACATCTCGAGAACATAGGATAGCAGTCATGGATGCTTTGGCTAAAGTAGGCATTGATTCGGACACCACTCCTGAGGGACTCGCAAACTTTCTCACGAGTGATCTCCCAAGTCCAATTAATCTAGTCACCTTTTCAGATAAGGATCTACCCCCGGAAGGTGACAAACACAACAAGGCTCTAAATCTCACGGTCATATGCAAGAGAATGAATGTCCCTATGACCCTTGTTGATAATGGTTCAACAATTAATGTATGCCCTCTTAGAACTGCCAGGATGCTGGGAATAAGAGATGAGGATTTATCCCCATCAACCCAAGGAATAAGAGCCTATGATAATTCACGACGACAGGCATTAGGGACAGTCACCATGAATATAACAGCAGGCGCAATTGAACATGCTACTACGTTTCAAGTAGTAGATATCAAAGCTTCTTTCAACCTGCTACTAGGACGCCCTTGGCTCCATGATCTAAAGGCCGTCCCTTCATCTCTTCACCAACAAGTAAAGGCTATAGTGGGAGGTATTCCAATCACCATTGATGCTTCATCTATGAGGATCAAAACAATAGAAAATCCACTAATTAATGTGGAACATGACGAAGACGATGAAGATCTGTGGGGCTTTAGTGAAGAGGTCTCCTTAATAGAGGAAGACGAAATGACCCCTCTTCATTATGACCTCCACGCAAACATGGTGACAAATGCTATCCTAAGAAAACAAGGACACTTTCCCGGAATGACTCTAGGAAAGAAAAAGGGAATAGCTAAATACATGTCTTTTCCTGGCCTTCCTAAATTGGATACTTTCGGACTTGGTTTCGAACCAACTCGCGAAGACTTCAAATGGGCTCAGAAAAAATTAAAGGCACGAAGAGACGCCCGCATACAAAAAAAGGAAATACCCATGGACCAGTATCCTCTCACTTTAAATGGACAATTTATAAGGGAAGGAGAGGATTATCCTTGTTATGGATTTCCCGAACCCTTTGTTGTAAATGGTATAAGGCAGCCTGGATTCGAGATCTTCCTGGATTGTTGTTTCCTAGACGAGATCCCAGTTCCAACATATAAAGAAAAAGCACCTTCTTGTTTTGACTTTAATGTCATGGGACTCCTCTTTGGAAGGGAAAAGAACGAACCAAAACATGTGGAGGATAATTCGTCGCTTATCCAAGCAGTGCTCCAAAGCGAGAATTTCGATCCTTCCAAGCTTATCACTCCTGTAGAAGATCAAGAGCGTGGATGGCGGAAGACGGTGAGAATCATCACTACAAATGGAAGGGAGATTTCAGTAACCACGGGACAAGGACCAATCTTCGAAGAGTCGTCTGAGTCAGAGTCTGAATTAGAGTCTCCCCCTATCGAGTCTTCTAACTCTTTAGTTGTAGCATCTTCCTCTTCTTCTCCTACTCCTAGGATAGTAAGTAATCAAATCCCGACGGATATTTCTTTATTTGATGTAATGATTTCCGAGTTCAATAATATGTCTTCTTCCCCTTATCTCTCTTGTTTTTCTTTATCTAAAGATGACAAACATTGCTTGGCCAATGATGAAAATGACAAAGAAATTATTAAAGCAATGGAAACACTTGAAAATAAAACGCCAATAATTGAGGACACAGAAACGGTTGACATCTCAAAAGATCCAACCATTAAAAGAGAAGTTAAAATCGGATTAACATTAAACAAAGAAGAAAGAACCGATTTAATTAATCTACTAAAAGAATTTATCGATGTATTTGCTTGGTCATACGAAGATATGCTGGGCATTAATAGAGAAATAGCTCAACACACTATACCATTAATTCCAGGAATGAAACCTGTAAAACAAAAGTTACGTCGAATGAAACCCGACGTAGCCCTTAAAATAAAAGAAGAAGTACAAAAGCAAATAACTGCAGGTTTTATCCGGGTATCCAAATACCCCGAATGGGTCGCTAATGTGGTCCCAGTTCCGAAAAAATATGGTAGAGTTCGAATGTGTGTCGACTATCGAGATTTAAACAAGGCAAGTCCAAAGGACGACTTCCCTTTGCCACACATCGATATTTTGGTAGATAATACGGCAAATCATGCACTTCTCTCGTTTATGGATGGATACGCAGGGTACAATCAAATCCTCATGGCCGAAGAAGATATGGAGAAGACGACATTCATAACACCGTGGGGTACTTATTGCTATACGGTAATGCCATTTGGACTTAAAAACGCGGGTGCCACTTACCAACGAGCAGCAACTGCCCTACTCCACGACATGATGCATAAAGAGGTGGAAGTCTATGTAGATGATATGATTGTAAAATCAAAAGACCGTCAAGGACATCCAATAGCCTTAAGGAAATTCTTCGAAAGACTAAGAAAATACAACATGAGGCTAAACCCTTCTAAATGTGCTTTTGGGGTTACGTCAGGAAAACTTCTAGGCTATGTCATAAGTTCTCGAGGAATAGAAATAGATCCTACAAATATAAAAGCAATCATGTCCATGCCACCGCCCAAAACCGAAAAACAAATTCGAGGATTTATTGGCCGGTTGCAATATATAAGTAGGTTCATATCTAAGCTGACCACGATATGCGAGCCAATATTTAAGAAGCTTAAGAAAAACGTACCAATCATATGGGACGATGAGTGCCAAAAAGCCTTTGAAAAGATCAAAGCCTATCTTGCAAATCCTCCCGTATTAGCTCCAGCGCTCCCCGGAATACCCTTAAGGCTATACTTAACGGTCACAAAGGAAACAATGGGGGCTATGCTCGCACAAGAGGTAGAAAGCAAGGAAAATGCCATTTACTATCTAAGTAAGAAAATGCTCGAGTATGAAACACGATACACACCGTTGGAAAAGTTGTGCCTCGCATTGGTGTGGGCCACAACTAAACTAAGACATTACATGCTCGTGCACACGGTCTATGTAGTCTCACGAATGGATCCCTTAAAATATCTATTCGAAAGATCTACGCTTAACGGACGAATCTCAAGGTGGATAGTAAATTTAGCCCAATTTGACATAAGATTTATGCCTCAAAAAGCAATCAAAGGGTCAGTGGTTTCGGATTTCCTAGCAGATTTCCCGATAGAAGATTCAACACCCTTAGAAGACAACGAATTCCCGGACGAAGGTTTAATGATGACAGAAGATGACACGTGGACTCTATACTTTGATGGAGCTTCAAACCAAAAAGGGTGCAGTGTAGGAGTCCTGTTAGTATCACCTAAGGAAGAACATGTTCCTATATCCATCAAGTTAGATTTCGACGTCACTAACAACGCAGCTGAATATGAGGCATGCGTCGTAGGCCTCGAAACCGCTTTAGCCTTAGGCGTGAAAAAGCTCCGGATATTTGGAGATTCATCCTTAATCATCAATCAAATTTCCAAAAGACGGAAAGTTAGGAGTGAGAGTTTAGCTCCTTACCAGACATATTTGGAAACTCTCTCCCCCAAAAGTCAAACTCTCTCACCGATCAACTGGAAAAGGTAGAATACACTTATCTACCTAGAGAAGAAAATCAATTCGCCGACGCTCTGGCAAGGTTAGCCTCAATGGTTAGAATACCTAAAGAAATTGAACAAATGCCTTTAACCATAGAGAAAAGGCATAAACCTGCATACATTCAAGCTATAGAGGATGATGAAATAATTCAAGAAGAAGAACCAGAGGAGGAACCTTGGTTCGTTGATATATTGAATTATGTCACTAAGGGAGAATACCCTCCTCATGCCGATAAAAGAGCAAAAAGAGCATTAAGGCTTTTAGCTTCCCAATTTGTACTCATAGGAAATGAGCTACACAAAAGGGTACCTAATGGACGAGCTCTATTATGTGTAGGTAAAAAAGATGCCCAAAGGGCTATGAGAGTTATCCATGAAGGCATATGCGGAACACATATTAATGGTAAAATGCTAGTCCAAAAGATAATGCGAGAAGGATATTACTGGACTACCATGAATAAAGATTGCCATCAATATGTAAAAAGATGCCCCAAATGTCAAATTTATGCAAATTTACAACACATTCCACCATCTCTTCTTTACACCTATACTTCACCATGGCCTTTCTCTACATGGGGAATAGACATAATTGGAAAAATTACACCCCCAGGAACAGGAGGTCATGAATACATCCTTGTTGCTATAGATTACTTCACAAAGTGGGTGGAAGCACAATCATATGCTAAACTCACCGCCAAACATGTAGCACTCTTTATCGAAAGAAACATAATTTGCCGATATGGAGTCCCGCATGAGATGATAAGTGACAATGGAACTCACTTTCAAGCAGAATGTGAAGAATTACTACAAAAATATGGCGTTCAACATCACCATTCGTCTCCATATAGACCTCAAGCAAATGGGGCAGTTGAGGCTGCTAATAAGAATTTAAAAACAATCATCGAGAAAATGACTGAAAATTATAAAGATTGGCCTGACAAACTCCACTTTGCACTGTGGGGATATCGCACGTCAATCCGAACATCAACAGGAAATACATCATTCAATTTAGTATACGGGATGGATGCTGTACAACCTGTAGAATTAGAAATACCTTCTTTACGCATCGCGTTAGAAAGTAAACTCGATGAAGTTGAGTGGACTAGAGCACGATACGAAGAGCTAATCCTACTCGATGAAAAACGACTAGAAGCTCTACATCATACGCAATGTTATCAAACCCGTATGGCTAGACATTTCAACAAAAAAGTCAAGACAAGAAATATCAAGGTCGGAGACTTGGTATTAAAAGCACTAAGGAAAAATGTTCTAGACCCAAGGGGAAAATTCCGCCCTAATTGGTCCGGACCATACATTGTCAAAACAATCTTGTCAGGAGGTGCGGCTAAATTAACTGACATGGATGGCAATGAATTTTCAAATATGACAAATCTTGACCAACTTAAGAAATACTACCCATAAATATTTGAGTAAACACTCAAAAGAGCTACGTTCGGCCTGATTCCTTAAATAAAGGATACGTAGGCAACCCGAATTGGGTGCGGCCCCTTTAATTTATTCAAATCCAGTATCCCCGAAGCAAAAGAACAACGTCTGCAAAGTTTCAAGACTGGCGCCAGAAGATAGCTTCTGTCGCCAGACGACAATGTTTGTCGCCAGGCGACAGAGTCCAATCGCCGGCGACAGTACCCCAGGCAACGGCGCCACTCTCCTGCAAATTTCTGGACAAGTTCCATGTATTCTGGAAATCTTTTCGACTCTCGTATTCGAATTAATTTTCCGGAAAGATATATGTTATAATTGTTTTCATTGCTTTACTTAAAAATTAATTAAAATAAAAGCTGGAATTTTATTAATTAATAAAGAAAAGTACATTATTGATAAAATAAAAGCTGAAAACAAATTAATTAAAGCATAATTTAAATTTGTCCAATAAATCAAGACAAGCAATGTTCTAACCTTCCTTCTCTTTCTTCAATCTTTTCCAGTTCGTGTCTTCTTTCTCTTCCTCTTGATCCATTACTTTCGCTAGGAGACAACCGTTAGAAGATCTACATTCTATTTTGGTATCAATAGTCTCTCCCTCCGCTAGGACCCCGTGTTTCTTTTCTACCCAAACTTCCTTCTCGGTAGAATCCACCTTTCTTTTTCCTTTATTTTTCTTAGAACTCTTCTTCCTAGGCATGATAGGAGTTTTGAATTCAATTCTTGCCCCTAGACGCTCTTTAGCAGGAATTTTCTTGTCACCCAGTCGGTCCTTCACATTGGTCTCTTGAGGACTCTGAAATCTTCCATCAAGCCACTGCTTTACTTTGTTTGACAGACAAGGCGGTTCCTTATAGGCGATCACCTCCCACAAAGGCCTACCACTCCAGTATCTATCAAAGCGCTCAATCTCTTGTGACACAGGAAATTCATAAGGGCGACGAAGATCTCCTGTAGGGATGGTTTGTGCAAGACCATATTGCCTCAAGACTCTACAAGGGAAATAAAAAGTTAGTCTTGATAAGCTAGGAAGACGACAATATGCTTGGTTACTACAACCGATCATCGCGTCAATCCTCCACCAAGGAACAACCCACTTTATAGTAAAATCACCAGCGGCAAACACCTTGCTCCATTCACGGCGACCGATCTTCAAGAATCGTTTCTTCCGACGGATGATGCAATTTGGAACATAAGTTTGAATATCGTCAGGAGGATTAATAAGCTTCAATCTCTCCATGAGCCATATCTGCAAAATATTTGTTTACATTAATATTACAAGTGTAAAAAAATAATAATATGCTTTAATGATTAAATAATAATAGTATTATTTTATACCTGTAATAAGATTGGAGAACCTCTAAAAGGTGCTTTTGGGTTCTTTCTCAATGCATCTAACCATAGCATAGTTTCTCCAACAATTAATGGCATGGGATTTCTCCCGGTTTCAATTTGTTCTATAACAGATATGATTATTGATTGCCCCTCGTTATCTTTACCACTAACTAAGAACAATTGATTAAATAAACAATAAAGAAAAGCTCTTCTTTTATATGTGCGAAAATCGGGATTAGGATTATCATAATAATAATGCGCAAAATCTGTCAAATTAACTACATTCCCGTGCACTATGTTCTTTAAAGCCGTTCCCCTTAAATCAAAGAAGCGCTCAAAATCCTTATAGTAATATTCATTAACTCTAGGCATTACCGCAAGGTCAGTGGAATAATAACCTATAATGGCTCCAAATTCTTCCGGTAAAGGACAGATTTCATCATGGAAAAACCTAAAACAATGAGTATCAATATCCCAATAATCTATAGCAGAATATATAAAATCAGTATCAAGGATCATCCCTCTGACCCCAAATATACCCCCCATATGAGAAAGTTCTAATGCTTTCCTGTCTTTAGCAGTCAAGCGACGACACCAATCATCCATGTAACCACAAAAAGTTTTCTTAGCTAAAGACATGATCACTAATTAATTTAATTATTTGATAAGCTGGTCAAATTATGCAGTAAACGGACTATTCGGGGGCTATTTATAACTTTTCCTGAACGGCAGACCTCCATTCCTTGAGGGAATAGGAAAACAAGTCTGTCGCCAGGCGACAAAATTGTCGCGTGGCGACAGAGGCTGTCGCCTGGCGACAGAGTCTGTCGCGTGGCGACAGATTGGATGACGCGGCGCCAGTATTTTCCTTAAACAGCATCACCTATTGCGCGTAGGAAACTGTGTTTTTACGTATCTGACTTCGAATTTGACTTGGCTTACTGTTTTATCCCTTATTATTATTATTATTATCATTATTATTACTATTATTATCCCTTATTATCCTTATTTTTATTATTATTATTATTATTATTATTACTATTATTATTATTATTATTATTATTATTATTATTACTATGGTTATTATTATTATTATGACCATCATTACCAATATTATAATAATAAAGCTTATTCTTTCAAGCCTGCTCTCATTTTTTCCTTTTTTCTTTTGGGGGAGAGAGTCGGTATACCCTCCACTAATATTAAAAATGACGGAATACCCTCCACTAATATTAAAAATGACGGAAAAATTTCGCGCAAAAATTACACTTTTCCATACACGATGCATGCATTATAAAATAACAAACTAAGTAAAATGAATAATAAAATAAATGCATATATATACAAATGTCTAGTACATGAGTCGCATAATACACAAGACAAAGTCCTATAAAAGTCAAATAAAATAAATACAGGTACAACTACGGTGCCAGAGGTCGCAGATCGCGAGGGATACCAAATGTATCAAAAAACGCCCTACTCCGCGGAGTATGCCCATCATCGTCCCCTGGACCACCAGATGACGCAAACTGCAGCTCAGGGCCAGGCCACCTAACCTCACCCTGAAACCCGACAGAAAGAGGCTGGGGCTGCTGCGATGACGAGCCAAACTCGTATGTCCCACCACCCATCCCACCTCGAACAGTCGGCTCGGTCGGAGCATCCTCCGGCGATGACGCCTCGAGTCGGATCTAGTAGTCTCCCTCCTGGGCTCAGGCCTCGACCGAGTGCGTGGAGAAGGAATAGGCTGCCCCTGCAAAAATAAATTCAAAGTTAGCCAACATAACAAAAGTAAAACCAAAAAAACACTGAAAGTAAAATAATACCTCCTCAACGTCGTTGCTACGACAGGTAGCACGGTTCCGCAACCTCACAAGCTGGCTGCGAAAGGCGTCAATGCACCTAGCCATAGCCGTCACCACCTCGCGAGAAAACTGTCAAAAAACGACCAAGTCAGAATAGCAAACATAAAGCCAGAGCAATGACCACATAAAATGGTCTAAGTACTTACTCGAGTCTGGTGACGAGGGATAGACCGCTCCACAAACTGCTCCCCCTCTGGAGCAGGCGGGATGAGCTCCTCGATCGGCCCATACGTACCCTGGTAACGTATAGACATCCTAGGAGGAATGAACTCCCTGGGACCAGCCTGCTAAAAACAGAAGGTTAAAAAGATACTCGGGGGCTACCTAAGACAAACAAAACTAAGCAAATAATGACATGCCGCTGCCTCCTCTGAAGGGACAGGAGCCGGCGCCAGCAGCGGCAGCAGATCCTCCTCATAGCTCTGCTCGAGGAGAATGTAGGTCCTCCAATGAGTACCTCGCGAAGGACCACCAGCACGGTCCCGCTGCAAGGCATCATGGAACATGTGTCTGGGTGGAGGAGCTGGGACTACGAAAGAGTCTGAGGAATGCTGGATGGCTACCCGCTCCCCTAGGTAGACCACCGCATCGTACGTCCCCAGAAAGTAGCGACGCTCAGCTGTGTATTGCGCCGCTAGCGCAGAGACGGGGAAACCAGCCCAAGGTCGATACACCGGGCTAGGCTCCTGAAATATCACCAAGTAAGACACTAATGCTAAAAGTAATGAAGTCAAAGTAAAAGTTAAGATAAAATCTCACCGAAAGGATCATCTCTCGAAGGCGTAACACCTCCGGCGGACCCCTGCGGCCTCCCCAATTGGCAGCAATGGGGAGCACGCGAGGAGAAGGCCTCGTTGGCGCGAGAAAGGGAAAGTACTCGTAGAACCAAATCTACACAAAAGCAAAAATTAGTGAAAACATGTTCCTAAACATCTAAGGCAAAACCTAAGTGGTAAAAAGGGAGGCATACCTCTACGACCCTCCAGAAACTGGACAGGGCGACCTCTCCAGATAGGGCCTTGTGGCGACAGGAACGCCGTAAGCCCAACAAGAAATCAGCATAGGCCATGCTGGCCCAATCATATGTCCCCACCAATCCTAGGTCGCGGATGGCAGGCAGGTAGTACAGTAGAACTCTACTACCTCGATCAGGGGAAAATGTCCCTGACAGCAGAATCAGCACAAAGATGCGCACCCGCTGCTCTCGGGTAGTCGCATCGTCCTCAAAAGCTGCAGCCAATGTGCAGCGACGAATGCATCGGGAACTCAGCTGTCCCGACTGAACCTCAGCCCGGGCCCGAATGACGATCGGCCCCAACAACTCCAAAACCTCTGGCGAGTAAACAGTAACGCCAGCGTCGAAGGGAAGTGGAGTGGACTGGAAATCTAGCCCCGTGATGAGGCTAAAGTCAGCTGGAGTGACTGTCATCTCACCCCAGGGAAAGTGGAAGGTGTTGGTGGTGTCCCAAAAGAACTCCACCAAAGCTCGAACGACGAGGTTGCCCCCATCGTATGAAAACATGGCCCGGGTGGCCTGCAACAAGGGAGTCAACCCACATGACTCCCAAAGACGTCGAAGTTCCTCGTCACGAAAGATGAAGCTGTCGTACAAGGAACCGATGGTGGAGTTACCCGAACCATGGCTACGGGTCCTCCCACTCGCTGAGCCGCGTCGGATCCTCTCCGACAAGTGATGTACTGGCGCGTGAAACAGAGTGCGCTCGTCCCAGTCAGGCATGTCGCCCAACCCAGAAGTAGAAGGTACGTCCTCACCCTCGCTGGTGGGCTCGTCCTCTCGACGCGTGTCCCTCGACCGGGAACTCGAACCACGTCGTCTAGCCATGCTAAAGTTTGTAAAAGTAATTAAACTTAAGTTTCTACAGTATCTAAGTTCGCCTAAGCCGCATGATACTATGTTCAACAAAAAAAGTACATAGTACTAAAACAGAGTAAGATCTCAAACAAGCATGGAATCATTTTTTGAGCAAACAAACAGTTTCTTGCAAACATATAATGAATATTTGTGACAAATTGCACAAGAAAAAGCAGTTAAGACACCAAGAACGACTCACATTGTTCTTCACGACCTTAAGAGGTCCAACAATGGTGAATCGTTCGTTTCTTCACCAAATTGAGTCAAACAAGTCTCAAAACACTCCCAAGGTAATATACAAACATAATTAAACAAATTCAAGACATAAAATTCAACAAACAAAGCAAATTAAGCAACATGAGTTTCGAATTTTCGAAAAAACCGCAAACAAGAACAGCCAATTCATCAAGAACCGAGTAGAGTTTGAGCAAAACTTACATAGATCGGGAAAATAGATGTGAAAAGCTTCGATTTGCAACAAATTTGAGCGAATTTGGTTGAGAAATGAGCAAGAACGAGTGAATTAAATTTTTTGCGAAAAATGAAGAAGCAGAGCAGCGAAATGAGGAAGAAGAAGAATCGGGTTTTAAAACCCCGATTCTGTCGCCAAACGACAGAATTGTCGCGAGGCGACAGACTCTGTCGCGTGGCGACAGAGCCAAATGCTGGCGACAAGTGCTTCTGGCCGGCGCTGGTGCGGCGACAGAAGCTTGGGCTCTTCCTTATGGTTTTTTGGGTCCAGTTTAGTGATTTGGGTTCCTTGGTACGCCAGTTAGCCCCTTTGAGTAATTGACATGATTTTAATCAGCTTGATCAAACGCACTGAGTGATCGACTTGATGAAAGATCGTTTCACTTTAGCTTAAAGCGCCTAAATATTGGCTCATAATAAGGCACCGAAATAATGGTTCAATAAATAAGGCACCGACATAATGGTTCAGAGCACCGAAGTATTGGTTCAACAAACGCACCAAAGTAACGGTTTACAAAGGCAAAAGCACCGAAGTACTGGCACTGATATAAAAGTAATAATGATATTAAGGGTCAATAGGTAAAGTGATTCTTTGGCAATGTCTCAACATAAAGGGAGATTGTTTAGCGGCGAAGCATAGTCGAGACGAAGTAATGTCATAAAAGTGGAGATGGCGAAGTAAGGTCACCTTCGGCGATCCCTCAAGGTAAAGAAGAGATTGTCTATAGCGGCGACATACTGCTGTGGCGAAGTATGGCCACACCCAGGAAATGACGACATACAGTTATTTTCGATGATGTTCCCGAAATACTGTGGAGGATCAAGAATATTGAAGGCGACGACATATGGTTATCTTCAAGAACGGCGTTCACAAGGCATAGTGGAGGTTGTCAAAACAGCAAAAGCAACAACAAAATGGTTACTTTCAGAGACGTGTGCGAGACGGTGCAAGATACGCGTTTCTTAACTCTTTTATCTGTTTTAACTAATGATTGTTTTGCAGGTATCGGCGTTATAAGAATGATTTGGAATTGCAGAACATTTTGAATCATTCTCCGTCCCTATCGATACTTTGACTCTCGTTTTTCGAAACATAAGTTTCTTCAAACTCAGTCAAAGTGGGGGCTTCTGTAGACACCCATTTGTGTCTCCCCAAAACCAAACCCGGTGATGAATACCTTGTGCGTCGAAACATAATCGAATTAGGTGAAAGTGATTCGAAGGTCAAGTGTCGCGGTTTAGTTTTAATTAATTTCTTTTCTCTCTGTTTTTGAAAATGGCTTTATTTATTTGAAAACGTCCATTTCAGTTTATTTTGGTCCATGATAAGGGTCCAATAATAGTGTAGTTGGATGGGGCTTGAAAAGACCTTTCCGACGATATATTATAAGCCCGATTCCGATGAATATTGAGGAAGTTATGGCCAAAATACTAAACTGGGCTCGGAGTTCTATTTTAATGCGGCCCAATGATCTAGAGGAGGGCCCAATGTTAATTATTATTCCTAAAGCTATTAGGATTAATTATGGTTTTCTAGAAGTTTCTAGAAAGTTCTTCTTAGTTCTAATATTGATAGGATTAATAGTTAATTATCTTTAAAGGTTTTTTATTTGGAATAAAATATTATTTTGTTATCTTAAAAATGTATTTCATCTTTTGTACGGATTCCGTAGATCAAGTTGATTAAAGATCGGATTCTGTAAAAAGATAAAAACGCGCTTATACAGGCTGTCGCCGCGCGACAAACCCTGTCGCCACGCGACAGACACTGTCGCGTCGCGACAGAGTCCAGTCCTGTTTAAGCCACTACAAGAATTATATAATTTTTATGCGGCACCTGACTACTGTTCTTGTCAACGTCTTTGTCATGAAAATCCTGAATGCCCTTATAGTGAATTTTTTGTGCGTGCTCCTGATGATTTTAGAGTCTTTCCATATACATATGATCACAGTCGGAAACGATTAGTTGCTAACAAAAGTTATTGGAAGGCTCTTGATGAAAAAGTCTATAGACACGATAATAATACGAATGTTATTGAGGATGAAGAACCCGTTATAGAATTTGTTGTTGAAAAATCATTGGTTGACGAATCGGTGATTGAAAAATCATTAGTTGTAGAAACAGTGGTTGAAAATTCCTTTGTTGATGATGAGGTTATTTGTGAGGGTAAAATTTTCAAGTCATTATTGGATGATAAAGACAATGACTACCTCCATGTTCGTTCTATTAATTCTAAATTTTTGGCGGAGGAAGTAGAAGGTTGTGGTGTATTTTCATCTCTTTTTGTTTTGATTTTTCCTTCTACCTTGAGTTCTCTTTATGTGCTCCTAACCTTTTTTTTGTAGGGATTAATGTGCTTGAAATTAAGCCCTATATAGTGCTTAATGAAATGTTTGCCGGAGCGTTTGATAAGTTACTCAAGGCATTGAATTCTTCCGACTGAGAGGTGGAGTATGGTCGAGCAGGACCTTGATAAATTAGCGCTTTGCGAGAGGCAACCCGTATTTTGTTGCTTTTTATTTATTTTATTTTTTATTTATTTTTTTGTGTTTTCTTTTTGTTTTGTTTTAGAGAGGTAGAGGAGAGTATATCTTATATTTGTGGGAGTGTGATTTTGTGTAGAGATAATGTAATCCCCCGTATTTTTAAATATTTTATAATTGAAAATTTATTTTATATAATATTTATTTGTTATTTTTCATAATTTAATTTCAAAAGTTTCAAATTATTAATCTGGGTCGAAAATTATTTGAACAAATTATTTTATGCACCTTTATTCTACTATTTATGTCCAATCACACAAGCCTAACCCATTTGTTTACTTAATCGACCCATTATTTTTATGAGGCCCAATCTTTCTTTTTAACCTACAATAATTCTCTCCTATAAATACCCCATGAATATCCAAAAATTTCCCACACAAAAAGGTTAGTCTTATTTTCATCATCCTTTGTTTCATTATTTTGCTTAATGTTAATTTAATTGTTCTGGGATTTGATTTTAGTATAAAGATTATATTTTTAGTATCAAATTATATTTTAATGGTATAAAGATTATAAATTTCAAATTATATTTATGTTATAAATTTCATATTTTATGAATTATAAACCTAGGGTTTCAATTTATTGAAAATCATGATTCTAGGGTTTTTATGAACAATTGATTTAGGGCTTTTATAGTAATGATGTTTTGAAATATTAGTGATTATAACTACTGATTAGTTTAACTTAATTCCATATTATTTTGAACACATAAATTCGTGTTTTAATTTTTAGATTTTCGTTCGTTAATATTAATCCCGTTTTAATCCCGATCAGATTCTAAACTCATCCGATTTTGATAAAAAAGTAGTGTTTTCCATGTGGAAACAACGTTTTAAGAAAGACTCACTACCTTTCGTAGTGAGAACCACCCTCTCGTGGCCAAATTCAGCCTCTAAATATGATTTTCGGGCAGTTTTTGATTTTAACGAAATTTTTTTATACTTAAAATATTATCCTTGAGTTTGATTAATAAAATTAATTATGTTTAAAGTTAATTAAGCATAAATATATGTTTTTATTGAAGTTTTAAGTGTTGGAAATAGTTTCTAAATACTACTGTTGATGTTTTATAAAGAGGGTTTAATCACCCATTAAAAAGGGAGATTTTTAGGGGTATTTATATAATTTCAGATTTTTATTAGACTTTGAACTTGCTGTAATTTCATGTATAAGAGTGTATTTTAAGGTTTTTATGAAGAAAAATTTAAATAACTATGTATAAGCCTTTAATTTTAACAAAAGGGAAGGTTTTAAAGTGTTGTTTGATTTGGATTTTGAAGGTTTTTAAGTAAGTTAGTATTGCTGTAAATTTGATTGATTGGGTATTGATTGAGATGTTATTATTTGGCTTAGGAGAGGAGTTTATTGAAGGTGATTTCTAGTTAGTAAAGTGGCATACCAATTCGTTTGCTTAAGGTACGTACAAGTTACGAAACCTTTCTTTTAGGTGCATGTTTAAGGACAACGGATCGAGAACTTAGTATCATGTATAGGGATAACTGAGTTAAATTGTTTGGTTATACATTTTAAATTTTGTATGACGTGCACTATTTTATATTGCAAGTATTATTTGTGCTCTAATTATGCAAGGTGCGCTTAGAGGCAAAGGTATATGATTGGTGTAATAATGATTAATTTATTACTCATTCATGATTTGCAAGCAGGATGAGTAAAGGAAGAATTTAAGTCTTATAAGACGAGGTTGAGGTTTTGGGGTGCCTTATGCACTCAAGGTGTTTATACACCGAGGTAGTAAAGAAATAAATAATAAATGTTGCTTGCCACTAATAAATCAAGAATTGAAATTGAAAAGTTGTTTTACTTGATTGAATTGATATTGGATTGATTGTATTGTTATGCATATGAGTCATCACCAAGTCTAAACCTGTAAATCACGTAAAGTGCAAGATGGATGAGCAATAAAACTCTGGATTGGTGCACTTCTAGAGTAATGACAATCAGGGGTTGGGGTACATGGGGTATTAGCCGTGTACTTTTCTCGAGGCCGTCTGATCTACGAGTCTCTTATTTCAAATATTTTTCAAAACTAGGAGTTAGGTGAGATCTCATACTAACTACGGTCACGGAGTCGCGCTCGTGGTCGTTGGATGTTTATTGATGTTTCCAAAAGGAGGCATGGTGTAGACACCCATTTGTGTCTCCCCAAAACCAAACCCGGTGATGAATACCTTGTGCGTCGAAACATAATCGAATTAGGTGAAAGTGATTCGAAGGTCAAGTGTCGCGGTTAAGTTTTAATTAATTTCTTTTCTCTCTGTTTTTGAAAATGGCTTTATTTATTTGAAAACGTCCATTTCAGTTTATTTTGGTCCATGATAAGGGTCCAATAATAGTGTAGTTGGATGGGGCTTGAAAAGACCTTTCCGACGATATATTATAAGCCCGATTCCGATGAATATTGAGGAAGTTATGGCCAAAATACTAAACTGGGCTCGGAGTTCTATTTTAATGCGGCCCAATGATCTAGAGGAGGGCCCAATGTTAATTATTATTCCTAAAGCTATTAGGATTAATTATGGTTTTCTAGAAGTTTCTAGAAAGTTCTTCTTAGTTCTAATATTGATAGGATTAATAGTTAATTATCTTTAAAGGTTTTTTATTTGGAATAAAATATTATTTTGTTATCTTAAAAATGTATTTCATCTTTTGTACGGATTCCGTAGATCAAGTTGATTAAAGATCGGATTCTGTAAAAAGATAAAAACGCGCTTATACAGGCTGTCGCCGCGCGACAAACCCTGTCGCCACGCGACAGAGTCCAGTCCTGGCGACAGCGTGGAGTTTTATTCCTTATCAAATTCCGTGTTTTTCCGGATTATTTTCATTATAAATAGCGTCCGGATTCCTGTTTTCAGAATCATCAATTCCCATCAATTACAATTCTCTTTTCTCTCTTGAGCACTTTATGCTTTCTTTCTCTCTTTTCTAGTTTTACAATATTCCGCATTCATTAGACTTAGAGTCATCTAACCAAGTTCGAAGTTGCCTTCGCCCTAGACGTGCAAGGTTTGATATTTTCTGAGGGTTTGGTCCAAAACTAGTCAAAACTTTATTTAATTTGATTTCAATTTGATTATTTGATTGTTCTTTATTATTTTCATTGAAGTTTACTAACTTGTGTATTTTGTCATTAGAAAGAGGTACGAGGCTTCAAAGTATGTAATCTTATTACTCTCTTTCAATGTAGAAAGCATGTTTATTATTGTTTATGATTCCTAGTATCATGTTAGGATGTTATTTAATGCTTTCCAGAATCATGTTTAGGGTGTCCTTATTCTTTCTAATATCATGTTAGTACCATGTTAGTTTAAAGCTTTGATCTTTATTGTTTAGTGACATGCTAGGGTTTGTTATTAATCTTGTTAGTATCATGCCTAGGATCTTGCTATTATTATTAAGCTTTATTATGCCTTATCATGCTATTATCATCGTTATGTTATTATGATTATTATTTATGTTGCTTGATTTATTTTATTGTTATTGCTTGATCACGCCTTTTATGCAGGTTTAAAGGGAATTTGTACTTGAAATCACGCTTAATAAGATAATTAATAATTTGGTTTAGGCTAATGTGATTTTAATTCAAGTGATCGCCAATAATAGATTTATTTGTGCATTAATTTCAACCAACATAGATAAACAGGGTAGGATTAATATAATGTTTGTATGTTATTCGAAAAGCGCGCATGAATACGAGCAGAACAAAGTAGAGGCCTATTTTATAGGGCGGGTCCTTTCTTTTGTAGATTGGATTCGTACCCTCATCCCCGGACCCTATTTGGTTCAAGACCTTATGGAGTATTTGACGGTCCTTTGGATTGTCTTTTGGGTACAAGTTCCTTAAAACTTGTTGGCGACTCTTTTTGCTCTTTGTCTTTCCCTTTGGAACGCCACCGTACTTTAGTGTATGATCACAGTGGGGTTCAAGTTTGGGGTTATCATGATGCTTGAAATATTCCCTACATATGGGGTTTTTCTTTTATTGATGTTCCAAATGGAGCATGGTGACAGGGTAAAGTCGTATCCCCTAATCAAAAGTAATACCTAAGTCCTCTAACTAAAGTAGATAGGGAAGTAGGGTCGAATCCACAGGGAAACTGGTCTTTCTACTCCTAATTAATTAATATAATCTAAATTATTAAAGTAACCAATTTGTTGTTTGTAATGTGAAATTATACTACGAAGATTAAGTTTAGGGATAAAGTCGATAATAAGAAGGCCTAGGGTCATAGGTTCACCAATAATTAATATTCCGGGATAAAACATAACAATCAACAGTTAACATTGCACAAATAACATGATTAACAGGCTAGGCTCTCGCAATTTATTAACCAACATAGATCTAACAGGCTCTCGCAATTTACTAGATCTAAGTTCCTATTGAAAATAGCCTTTAATATCAAATTAACATTTGCTCGATTCATCAATTCAATATTGCTAAACATTCACAATCAAATTACATCTGCTCGATTCATAATCTAATTGCAAAGAATTAAACAATTCAATAAGAAATTACCATGCAACATCAATAATCAATAACAAAAAAATTATCCCTTCATATTAATTATGGATCCCCATAAACCCTAGAATTAAACTACTCAGACATAATTAAAACTAAAAAAAAAACATAATAATTAAACAAGACATGAAGAAATTGAATGAATAAAATACTGAGATTAATTAAGAGAGAAATCGTACCAAGATGGCGGAATTACAATGGAGTTACGGAACAAGAGAGAATAAGTCTAGAGAGAGAAAGTGTAACACCCCCAAATCTCCTTCTACGTAAATACTATATTTATACGTATACAAATACCGTAGAGATAGACTTGGGCGTATTACCGCCACGTGAAAACGTAAGGCTTAACTAAATACTCAAATTGCAGCGGAAAAATAACTAACTTTTATTAATAATAGGAATAACCATAATAACTGTTTCAAAATAAACTAATAAAAACTTGTCCATAAATAAAATTAATTCCTAACTATGTGATCCCAATCCCGACTCTAGTATGCGCACGAACAACTTCACACCTGAAATCAAGACTGCTTACCAAAATGGTAAACAGGGCGAACCAAAACAAAAAGGAAAACAGATTAGCAAAAACGCTAAGTACGTATAAGTGCAAGGCATGTAAATACTTTTATTAAACAAACATACTTTTGAAATAACCCATTAAATTTAATTGTCACAAGTCAATTTCCAAAATTAAACTTTCCAAAAATAATTAAACCTTCCAAGGGTAGTAATATTCATCAATAAAAGCTTTCCAAACCAATAGATTTCCAATTTATAAACTTCTCAATTTTTGATATATTCCTAAACCAATTTTCCTCACCTAAGTGTGCACACCCCCCAAGCAAGTTATACTATACTCGAGGAAAGACCAAATCATACAAAGCTCATGGTCTTACTTAACCAGTCCCGGGTAGAGGGACAATTAAAATACCAAATACTCAGGCCCATAATGAGCTGCAAATTAATTGAATCAAGTAATTTATAAATCAACAACTTTTATTAAATCGATCAACACGTTTAAAGGTTAAACCGTTAAACCGTAAAATTATATATTTCAACTTATCATGAAAATCGTTAACTTAAAAATTCATACGTTTATTCAAACAATCATTTACCCAAAACACGCATTGTATCAAGAACCTAGCCACCTATACGTACCTTGATCACGAGAATAATTAAGGTACGATCACTAAACTTGACCACGATCGAGGGACTCCTCCTACACAATTAAAATAACCTTAATTAATATAAGGTTAACAAAACTAACACAAAATTATAAATAATACTCTATTTGTGGAATGTACACACTTGATGCACCGTCTGCACGTCCTACATTCACTCCCGGAAATTGAAACAGGAAAAGAGGAATTTGAACCCCCGATCTGCTGTAGTCAGCCTTAACGGTTTGCTTGACTGGCGAGTCTGCCGTCTCCGCGTCTTTCCCTTTTGAGGGCTGCTCCTCAAGCCTTCGAGTGCCTATCTTCGCTTGGGCCGTCTCGCGAAGATCTTCGATCTGAACCTTCGCATCTACTCTTTTTTAGAGAATGGAACCATGCCTTCGCTATTGCAAGTGTCAACTGCAACTGGAAACTGATTTCGCTTGGCCGCGGCTACTACAATTTTCAATTTGACAGCACGATAGATAGAGTCTGGGGCGATTCCTCGGCTCCTAGAGGCTCGAGAGACCTTTCCGACAAAACGTCGCGTCTTGCCGCTGGGTCGGAAATTGTTCCGCCGCCTATCTCATGCCATGCTTCTTGTTTCTCCGAATTGGTTCCTAGTGTCAGTCAATCAAGATTCACCATTAAGAGAGGGAAGAGCCTTTACATATACTTTATTCGATACAAACTTTTTTTCTTGAAGAGCCACTATAATAATGAAAAAGAGTTCTACATATACGTCCAAATCGATCAATAATATCAGAATCGGATAAATCGGTCCAGACCGACTTACTAACGGGATGCCCTAATACATTAAAAAATTTCGCTTTAACCAACGATCCAACCAGAGGAATAATTGGAACTGTGGCATCGAATTTCTTAATAATATTCTCTATTAGAAATGCATTTTCGAACATTTGAAAGAAAACCCATAAAGTCTAAGGAATGGTTTGATAATCGATTGATATAGAGTCTTTTTGGTTGAGACAACACAGAAAAATTACATTGCCAGAAATGGATAAGGTAATTTTTCCATTTATGCATCAAAAGAGATGTCCCTTTTGAGGCTAGAATTGATTTTCCTTGATACCTAACATAATGCGGGAAAGGTTCTCTGAAAAGCCATAGGATAACCCCAAAATCCTTAGTAAAAACTTTTACTAAATATTTTAGTTTTCCGTAGAAAAAAATTCGTTCAATAAGGGTTCCAAAAGAGGTTGATCGTAAAGGGGCAGAGGTTATTTAACTCGCTTGGAATGATCTAGTTATCGGTCTCTTCTTAATGCGATAATGTACCTTTCCAAAAGCTTTAATAAGCTTTAGCGACTACATACCAAAACCCTTGCTTGGTGGATGTAATGCTTCTTGCTCGCTTGATAGCAGGGATTCGATACCTAGCCCATCTAGAGATGAATGTGCTGCTGGTACAAGAAAGTAGGGCTGATTCTATTCTAAGGCATTTCTTTCTGTGTGGGACGATGCCGCAAGCAGAGCCGGAAACGCGGTAAGACTTTCTAGAGATAGCCTTCCAGACTCAATCTTTTGACAGGATCTTCTTTAGTTGAACCTGAGTTCGATTAAAGCTGGCCTGCGCCTAAGAAAAAGCCGTTTTTTGACCTCTCCCGTTGTTCGAGCTACTTCGTAACCTCTCCTTCAAGGATAGAAGCTAGAAGCAGATAGCAGCCATAGGGATAGGTATTCAATCGCTTGCTTTAAAAGGTGTTTAGCTCCCTCTCTGCAATAGAAGTCATCTCCAACAAAGCAGCAAGTCCCAATGCATGCTTTTAACAAGACAGATCGGGAAATGGCTACGTATATCAAGTAGATGTCGGTTCCTCACAAGGGGAGAAATCTATGTCTCTTTTGCAGCACCTCTCGGACTCTGTTCTCTTGCCATTGCCTCTGAGGCCCCCTTAGCGGGGTCTCGAGCCCCTTCATTCTGAATTAAAGAATAAAGAATGAATCCAATCTCCCCAAGTAGGGTGAACTTTAAGAAAGACCCTTCATTTCACTACAGTTGGAACCTCACAAACCTTGAATAAAGAGAGGAAACCCGATGTTCGAGGTTGGAATCGCCCTAGAGTGAAGTTGTGAAGTTCTCGAACAGACCCTTCCAAAGGAGATTTCCGCCCGGTTCAACTTGAGTACTCCATTCGGGGTGATATATAAAGGCTAAAATCGTCAGCAGAATAGCTAGTTTTGAAGCCGGTTGAAGGGGGATACGAACTATCGGATATAGTTCGAAATGAAGCTATTAAATGGCTCAATCCGGCCCCTAAATCTAAATAAGTCGCGAAGGTTGATGGCTTCGCTAAACCTTGCTGCCTTTACCTTCAAGTCCTCCGATCCTCTTCCTTACGGCCTATCGTTGGTTAAAGCATTTCCTTCACGCGGTCTTCTTAAGCCTATGTCTTGTGCTCTTCCTTCTTCTTTCCTGTGCCGCACAAACCAAACAAGCTAAAGCTTGCCTGGTTGGTACAATCAAAAGGGTCAAAGTTCGTTAGCTGAACCAGTTGTTCCTGCTTCTACCACTCACTCGCATGCCTAAGCTCCTTTTGTTGCTTGAGAGTCGTAGGCAGATGTAAGTCAGTCGGTAAGAATTTGATATCTTTATTTCCTCCCCAGCAGGGAAGGGGTCCGAACAGCCTTGTACGTACGCTGCCCGCGCGAAGAAGTTATTCTCTAATTCCAAAAAGTCAAGCCACCGCGAAGTGATCCCAGGGAATGAAGGAGATAGGTCTCACGAGAAAGCATGAAGTGAGGGGCTAAATCTCATATAGAAGAGAAGGATCCGCCCCTTCCCTCACAGCTCCCTCTAGCCAAAGGAAATACTTGCATTCAGCTCCAAGCGAGAAAAGGATTGGCTTGAAAACAGCAAGAGACATTTTTCGCTGAAAAAGGTGGTCCAGAAGCTTCCTCTCTCCCAGCAAGCAGAGGGACGTTTCATCCTAAGAAAGTCTCAAGTTTAGAAATATCCTTCTCCCTAATAGGAATAATCTCACCAACTTTAGGTAAGTACCAAGCTATAAAGGCCAAAGCATACCACGGATACCTCAATCTCCACATACCATAACAATGGTCTAAACGGTTTGCAGCAACGTACATCTGCATAAAGTACCGAAATATTAACTTTATCAAATTGAAAAATAGCTTATGTTATTACTAAGAATAATAACATTAGTATGGAAGTGTAACGTTGGTATCATTAGTATCTTAAATTAATAATATTGAAAATAATGATAATACTCATGATGATGATGGTGTAAGGGAGTAAAGAGTCATCATTATAGTACTAGAATTCTTGCTGCAAAAAGGAGGCGAAAGAAAGAAAATGCTAAGTCCACCTTCTAGCAAAGCAAGTCACGGCAGCAGGATGGTTTAGAGGCAACAAAAGGTGGCGGAAAAAGGTAATGTTTGGTCGGCAAAAATGGTGGTGCGATTGTAGTATTTAATTGAGCAAACAAAAAAGGGGTAGAGGAGGGCTTGAAATTGAGAGTAGAGTAAAGAATTTTCTGATTTTTGGTGTGAGGACTTGTGAAGGGTTGAGGGTCTATTTATAGTGTTTAAGGGGTAGTAAGATAGAGTTAAAGGAGGGTTGAGATTAACATGGGAACATGATAAATGTAAGTTTGTTAAATGAATATGAGTGAAATTTAGTCTAGGTTAATTTATGTGGAAAAGAAACTAATGAAAGATATTAGAGAAAAAAATAAGATAAGTGTTAAATGGTTAGGGAAATAAGGAAGTAAGAAGATTAGGAGATTTTATCATATAAAGTTAGTTGAAGATAATACTACCTTCAATTCTCACGGCCAAATCCTTTTTTTTTTTTTTTAATAAAATCGAAAATCATAATAATATAATTAAATAAATATTTTAGATAATATCAAAATTAGTTAATACTTAATTAAAAAAATATATAATTAAATATAATTAAATATAATAAAATATAATTAATACTTAAAAAAATATATAATTAAAAAAATCGAAAATCATAATAATATAATTAAATAAATATTTTAATTAATATCAAAATTAGTTAATACTTAATTAAAAAAAATGTACATTAGAATTTCTGTTGAAATAGTTAGTATAAAATATGGACTGACCTTTAAAAGATAATTAAACCTATATTATTAATTTATAAATCCGAAAATAATTAGTTATTTAAATGATTAAATACTTATATTTGGCGCCAAAATTTAAAACTCATTTTGGCTCCAAGTTAAATACATTAGGAACTTTCCAAAATATTTTCTAAAATTCTTGGTATTACAGAAAGTCTAAGTAGTGAGAGAAAGAATTAAAATCTAGAGTATGAGAAGTGAAAAAGATGTATCTAATCTTGCCTAATAAAATCACATTAATACTAAGCAAGCACTAATCGCTAAACAAAGCTGAACGGAAAGTAACAACTCCTAAGCAATACTCGCGCCCGGTCGGGCAGTGGCTCGCCCGACCGGGCCCGTCCTTTTTCCTCGTGAAGCTTTCTCGCGCCCGGCCGGGCACGACTCCGGGCGCGGGCTTCCTCTTGCATTGCTTCGCCCCGCCCGGTCGGGCGCGACTCCGGGCGAAGCCTGGAGGTTTGGGCGAGGCTTTTGGGCTTCGAGCTTCTACCTTTGGGCCTCCGAACTTGGCCCAAGTGCCATCAAACTGAGCCCTTAGTCGCCGATCGATACCTCCGATCGGTCTTGGGCTATCGAACGTGGTCGCGGTCTCCCAACACTTGTAGATGCTCCTCGAAAACCTGGGAAAATGCTCCAAGTACGCAAATTCCTACAAAACTCAAGCAAAACTACCAAAACACTGGAAAACACAAATTAGTAACAAAAATGGATCGAAAAAGCCAAAAACACTACTAATTACGACCAAGGGACGGGAGTAAAATACTTTATAAAATGGACATATCACATGGGTTGGACAACCTTGTCTATTGCGTAATCCAATGAATAAAAATAATGATTTACCTATTATTAACTAATGGAGTTTTAGTAATTGTAGGGAATATTTCAAGCATTATGATAACCCCAAACTTGAACCCCACTGTGATCATACACTAAAGCATGGTGGCGTTCCAAAGGGAAAGACAAAGAGCAAAAAGAGTCGCCAACAAGTTTTAAGGAACTTGTACCCAAAAGACAATCCAAAAGGACCATCAACTACTCCATAAGGTCTTGAACCAAACAGGGTCCGGGGATGAGGGTACGAATCCAATCTACAAAAGAAAGGACCCGCCCTATAAAATAGGCCTCTACTTTGTTCTACTCGTATTCATGCGCGCTTTTCGAATAACATACAAACATTATATTAAACCTACCCTGTTTATCTATGTTGGTTGAAATTAATGCACAAATAATACTATTATTGGCGATCACTTGAATTAAAATCACATTAGCCTAAACCAAATTATTAATTATCTTATTAAGCGTGATTTCAAGTACAAATTCCCTTTAAACCTGCATAAAAGGCGTGATCAAGCAATAACAATAAAATAAAAATATCAAGCAACATAATAATAATCAAAATAACAATAACGATGATAATAGCATGATAAGGCATAATAAAGCTTGAATATAATAGAAAGATCCTAGGCATGATACTAACAAGATTAATAACATGTCACTAAGCAATAAAGATCAAAGCTTTAAACCTAACATGGTACTAACATGATATTAGAAAGAGTAAAGCAATAAAAGGCTACCTAAACATGATACTAGAAAGCATAAAATAACATCCTAACATGATACTAGGAATTAATCAATAATAAGCATGCTTTCTACATAGAAAGAGAGTAATAAGATTACATACTTTGAAGCCTCGTACCTCTTTCTAATAACAAAATACACAAGTTAGTAAACTTCAATGAAAATAAATAAACAACAATTAAAGAATTAAAGAATTAAACTGAAATCAAATTAAATAAAGTTTAGACTAGTTTTGGACCAAACCCTCAGAAATTGTCAAACCTTTCACGTCTAGGGCGAAGGCAACTTCGAACTTGGCTAAGAGACTCTAAGTCTAGTGAATGCGGAATATTGTTTGTAAAAAGCTAGTTTAGAAAGAGAGAGAAAGAAAGAATTAAGGAAGAGTGTTGATAGAGAGAATTGAGTAAGAATTGATGAGAGATGATGAATAAAAAACAGAGGTTCGGACCCTATTTATAAGGAAAAAGTCCGGAAAATCATAGAATTTGATAAGGAATAAAACTCCACGCTGTCGCTAATCAAACCGACCTTGTCGCCAATGATTTATCTTGTCGCCAGGCGACAGAGTCTGTCGCGAGGCGACAATCCTGTCGTTTCGCGACAAGACAGTTTTTTGCGGATTTTGTTTTTATCATATCTTTTGATCTAGAAGTCCAAATAAGTCATATAATATGTCGTTGGAAAGCTCTTGAAGTCTACTTTCTAATGCAATTAGAATCAGATTAAAATCTTTTGTAGATAAAAAGATATGGACGAAATAGTGAAAGGGTGTCAGTTTTGGATAGAGTTTCGTATATCTTTAATATCTTTTTCGTTATAGCTCGGATTTACTATTATAATATATCATTGGAAAGATAATTTCAAGATCTATCCAACCATATAAAATTTGGATAAAAAATATGAGGCACGAAAATAATATCTGACTATCTTTGAACATCTTTAAATTCGAATAGAATTAGGAAAGTTTTAAAAAAGGAAAGTTTATATTCAAATCAAATTCTATGATCTTATCTTTTTAAAAAAGGATAATTAAGATATTTTAGAAACTTATAGAAGATTCTAATCAATCCTAATTAGTTTAGGAATAGGATTAAACCTTTGGACCCTCCTCATGATCATTGGGTCGTAGGTAAAATCCGGTTTGGGCCCAGTTTAGTATTTTGGCCATAACTTCCTCATTATTCATCGGAATTGGGCTTATAATATATCGTTGGAAAGGTCTTTTCAAGCCCCATCCAACTACACAATTATTGGACCCTTATCATGGACCAAATTAAACTGAATTGGACGTTTTCATAAAATAGAGCATGTTTTCGAAAACAGAGAGAAGGATTTTAATAAAAACTAACCGCAACACTTGACTTTCGAATCACCTTCACCTAATTCGATTATAACACAACGCACAAGGCATTCATCACTGGGTTTGGTTTTGGGGAGACACAAATGGGTGTCTACAGTAATATAAATAGTTGAGTCGTGTGTTGAGTCTATAATTTAATGATGCATGATGATTGATTATTAGTAGCATGTTACGGATTTCTTAATTTATTTTGCAGCTTGTATGTACTCAACTTTGCGGATTGCGTGCTTTGTGTGTCTTTCTTTGGTCATGGCCTTCGCCTTTCAATGACTCTGTGACGATCCAATTTTTACACTTGTAATATTGGGGAGCAGAATTACCACAGGTTCTTACACATGCAGCATTCATCAGGGTTGTGGGATCTTGAGTAGAGAGTTGGGTGTTTGCATTTTATTTCTTTTGCAAGTTTGAATTTATTTTAATTAGATTTTATTCGACACTATTTCTTTTGGGTTTGAATTTATTTGAACACTGAATTTAATCACTTACTACTTTTATTGGGTTTTGAATAAGGGCCTTAATGGTTCCAAGTTGTATGACTTAATTTGGTTTCATTCGTTGGTTTTGAAACTTATTTATAACTGATTTAGTTTTTCCGCTGCTATTTTCTGATAAAGCCTTAACGTTTGAACACGTGGCGGTAGCACGCCAGTAATTCTCTTGAATATTGTTCAGGGTCCTCACAGGTTTAAAGAGAGAATTATTGGGGTGTTACAGATAACTAGAAAAGTTGAGAAAAGATCGAAGGGCTAAAGAAAATCCGGGGCAATTAGCAGCAACAAGCTGCCCCGTCAAATCAGTAGCACGTGCCCGGTGGGGCAGAGCTTGGCCCGATCGGGCGCGAGAGCGGTCTGCAGAATTTGTCAACTTCGACAGGCCATAACTTTCTTGTTACTTATTGGATTTTTGCGTATGACCTATCGTTGGAAAGCTCTTCAAGTCTACTTTTTAATGGAATTAGAATCACTGCATTATGATTTTTACATCAAAAGTTATGATCACAATAGTGAACCTGACTCAAATTTGAACGTTTTACCACTAACACTTTGTTTCTTTCTTGCCCAATTTTGTTTCAATGCAAAGAGATGCATTGCAATCCTCGAAGCTTGGGTGACATTGATGTGGTGATGATGAAGAGTAGTCACCTTGACTAGTAACTTCCCTTTAAGACAATGAGGACATTGTCTAATTCAGCTTGGGGGAGGTTCTCGTGTCATATGGTATATCTTCCACTCTCTTTTTATTTATTTTTTTTTTTCTTTTGGTGTGCTTAGTATAGATTTTATTGATTTCTTAGGTTAGAGTTTATTTCTTTCTAAGGCTAGATTTATTGCTTTCAGAAAATTAAAAAATCCAAAAATACGTTCCAATGAATTATGAATCATGCTTCCCTGTGCCCCTTAATCAAAATTTCTCGAAATTGTTTTGATTCTTGGTATATGATGATAAATATTGTGGATTAGTTGATCATGATTTGATGTTTGATTGCCTTGGAGCCTTAACATGCGTCAATTTTGTCCAACTACTTGTGAATATAGTGCTTGACTAGTTGATTTGGTTAGGAATGTGTGTTAGTTCCTGGTATGTCAATGAATTTGAGTATTGATTCGCAACTATGAGTAGTGTCTCATGACTCACTATTATGCACATGTGAAGACGAAGGCATTTGTTCTTTAGGTAGCCTTCAGATTATATTAGATACATTTGTTCCCTTCTTGCTACCCATGTTGTTGCTTGTGCCCTTTGATTGTTTATTAAACCACATTACAAGCCTTATTTGCCCCATTGGTTACTAGTCCCAAGCTTGGCTTGGAGGAGCTATTAGTGAGTGAGGTGAGGGAGTTTGTAGTGTGCACATTATTTGCACAATTTGGGTGGGTTTTGAGAAATAATTTGTTCTTGATCATATTTTTTTTTTTGATGAGTTTAAAAGTTGAATTTTCTTGAAAAATAAAGTGTGATGAGAAAAAAAAAAAGAAGAAGAAGTTCAAAGGAAAAAAAAAGTGAGAAATATGTTGAAAAAAAAAAGAAAAGAAAGTGAACTTCTAATAAAAAAAAAGAGCAAAAAGGAAAAAAATTGTTATATGTTCAAAGTATCTATATGAAGGTTGCTTAAAAAAAAGAGAGAAAAAAAAAATTCAAGTTTGAAAAGAAAAAAAAAAGAGTGAGTTCAAAGTTTGTTTATTCACTCTAGATCCATATTATCATATTTTTGTGAGTGAAATTGTAAGTGTTGGGATTGTTTATATTGTTTGGGATTGTATTTGGTGGATTCTTGTTAGAGTTAGTTATGTTGGAGATGTATGATCATCATTTATTTTTGATCATGGGTTTAATAGGATTTGGCTCCCTCAATGCATAGCTTTTCTCTCACATATTCCCAAATTTATCCTACCCTTTACCCTAACCTTACATTACAAGCTTTAAAGACCTTCCGACCTTGTGCATAGAGTTGTGTAAATGTGAAAGTGTTGTTTATCAATGCAAGTTATGACTTGACATATTCCGAGTCGACTATTAAGTTGAGTGTATGTCTTTTTAAACACACGAGTGTTGTGAGTTTGGGAGGGCATTGTTCACATAAAGGGGTTGGGATGGAGAGCGATCGAGTACACCTTTTACTCGCCACATAAATGAGAGTTGAGTATGTGAGCACTAATCTTGAATTCTATATGCTCTTGTGGTTTGCTCTATTTGATAATTGTTGGGGAGGAAGGGTGATTAGATGAATAAGATTGATTGATGTTGAAGCATGTTCATTTGATTTGCCTTGAATCGTTTGTGCTCGATTTTATTATTGGGGTGAGGCATGTTTTATATGTTCATTGATGAGCTCTTTGCTTAGGGACAAGCAAAGGTTTGGCTTGGGGGAGTTTGATATGTCCATTTTATATAGTGATTTACCACCGTCCCTTGGTCATAATTAGTAGTGTTTTTAGCTCTTTTGAGCCACTTTTATTACTAATTGGTGTTTTCTAGTATTATCGTAGTTTTAGTTAAGTTTTGTAGGAAATTGCACTTTTGGAGCATTTTTTCCCGGATTTTCGAGGAGCGACTACGAGCATTGGAGGAACACGACCACTCATTGAATCCCAAGACCGGTTAGAAGAAGCAAATCGGTGATTAAGGGCTCGATACTTGAGATTCTGAGGCGTTTTGGACCGAGTTCAAAGACCCGAAGAGGAAATACGATTGGGCCGAAGGTTCGAGGCCCAATCGAAGTCCAAAAGGAGCCCAAGAGAGCTCCGCTCTGGGCCATTAAGGCTCGGCCGAAGACGCGCCCGGCCGGGCGGGGCGAAGCAACACCAAAGAGAGCTCGCGCCCGGAGCACGCGCCCAACCGGACGCGAGAAGAGGATCAGCACCAAAAAGGCGCGCCCGATCAGGCGGCCTCTAGCCCGACCGGGCGCGTGTGTTTGAAGGGATGACTATTTTCCCGATTAGTTCGTTTTAGCATAGAACTCCTTGCTTAATATTAATGTAATTTAATTAAGCAAGCTTAGTGCACTTCTTTTACATACTCTTACTACTTTTCTCTCTCTACTTAGATTTTCTCTCTCTAAACTTTTACTTTTCGCTTGTTCCTAAACTCCGTTTGTAATTCCGTCAATTCGGTATGATTTCTATTTTATTAATTTCAGTATTTTCATTCTTTCAATTCTTATGTCTTGTTTAATTGCTTTGATGTGTTTAGCTTTAATCATGTCTGAGTAGTTTCTTTTCTAGGGTTTATGGGGATCTAATAAATAATATGAAGGGGTAATTTATGGTTGTTGATTGTCAATACTTAATTAATTTCCTATTGATTGTTTAAATGCTATGCAATTAGATTTGGCCAGGTTTAATTGTATGAGTTTAACAATATTGATTCGAGATTCGAGAGATGAGAATTGATGTTTAGGCTTAGTTTCAATAGGCAGACTAATTTATAAATGGTTAGGTCGAGATTCGAGAGATGAGATTTAATACCGGTAAATTAACTTTGTGATTGTAATACGTAGCGAAAGCCCTTTATGATCTGATTAATGTATTGATGATTGATTATTACTACCTCCGTTTCTTTTTAGTTGACACGTATTCCTTTTTAGGAAGTTTCTTTTTAGTTGATACGTTTCTTTTTTAGGTAAATTTTTATTACATTTACAAGCTACCCCACTTGCTTTTTCATTCCCTATCACTCTCTCTCCTCTCCTTAATATATGTGCCTAAATTAAACGCGTCAGCTAAATATAAACAGAGGAAGTATGTTTTACCCTGGAATATTGTTTATTAGTGAACCTATGCCCTAGGCTTTTATTATTATTTGATATCTCCCTGATTTATTCCTTTTACGCATATTCTTCGTAGTATAGACTTTAATCACAAATATATTGGTTACTTGGATAATTTAGATTATAATAATTAATTAGGAGTAGAAAGACTAGTTTCATTCCCTGTGGATTCGACCCTACTTCCTTATCTGCATTAGTTAGAGGATTTAGGTAATCTATATCTATACTTAGTATTTAAAAACCATAACCAAGAAACTAAGAAAGACACATGTCCTCATCCATTCTATTACACTTCTCTAACCATAGTGCCACATGTCATCTTACACTATTAATTTTTTATTGCACCATTTTTTTTTAATTCTTTCATTAAACTTATACTTAATCTTTCATACACACTTCATCTCTTCATCTTCATCTCTCCCCTTTAATTCAACCTTTTCCCATTCTCTCTTTAATTTTAGCCCTTTCACCTTCTATTTAAGCCTCTTTTTCGATTAAAGTTCCATAATTTTAATTTCTTTAATCATGTTTCCGATTACATATTATACCCTATAATGACTTACTGATATTTCTTCACTTATCTCTCAATACAATTTTATATGAATAACCCGTGCATTGCACGGGCCAGAAGGCTAGTTACTTTTGATTAGGTGATACGACTTTACTATGTCAACCATCTAGCCAATAGAGGATATCATCCCGCTAGATGTGGATATCAAAAATCTGCATTTTATCAGTCCGGACTGACACAATACCTCTCAAAGGTTAGTTTAGTTGGCATATAATTGACTGAATAGGGTTTTAACATAGCCCTTATCATAGTACATCTCCCCAAAAAATTCCACAATTTTGATTGCCACCCTCTAATTTCAACTCCTAAATATTTCCTAAGTGAGATGGTAAATTGAATTGATCACTTATTTCTTCTAATTACATGACACATTTTCACATGATAACTCGTGGAAGAATTTTAATGTGTCTATTTTATTTTATATAGTGGTTTACCCCCGTCCTTCGGTTATAATTAGGAGTATTTTGGCTCTTTAGAGATATTTTCATTATTAACATACATTTTAAAGTATTTTCGTAGAATAGATCTTATTTGATAGAAAATAGAAAGAGAACCCAGGACTTGTGGTCATCTTTAGCAAGTCGGGTTAGCTTTAGAAGCATTGGACCAAAATTTGAAGTCCAAGGAAGAGATTTGAGAATGGGCCAACCAAGGAGTACGGGCCATTGATCAAAGTCATATGCCCGGTGCACTAGCCCTGCCGGTTATTATTTGTTTAATCTATTTAACTTTTTTTTTTTGCCCAGTTTTCAATGCAATATTGTTCGAATTATAAAAAAATATATTTAATATTTGAAACTAAAATTCGAGATGGATCCAATAAGATTCCATGTGAGTGGGTTTTGAAGTATAAAAAGTAATTAAATTATGGCTGAGGAAAACTATTTAAAAATCCGAAAATTCAATCCGCAAATGTTTCGAAAATTAGGGTACCTAATCCAATAACAACAACAGTTTGGGTATCTGATTTGATAATTTGTTATTGGGTATGATTATTGGGTGTCATTTTAGTATTAATGATTACCTGATCCGATCCGATAAGCAATTTTTCTTTTTTTTTTTTCCTACTTAAATATATTTGTCTAAAATCTAAACTCTTACTTTACTTTATAATCATTTTAATATAAATGATTAGTAATATTATTAATCATCTAGTCAAGATTATGTGGTATTGTTGTTAATAAGTGTTAAATGATACTCTCTTCAATTTTAAATATTGGCTCTACATTCCTTTTGAGGCCGTTTTTAAATACAAACTCCATTTCCTTATTTGGAAAGCTTTTATAATATTTAATTCATTTTTCTCAACTAGTGGGACCTAATTTTATTACTTTTATATTCTCTCTCCAATCTACCTTCCACTAACCTCACTACCTCTATATTTAATTACTACCAATTTTCTCCTAAAACTCCACACATGGAGAAATGAAGTATTTAAAACCGGATCTAGTATCAAAATAACTACATTATTAATATCATTATTAGATATCATATTGGGTACACTATATCCGGTTTGAAAATACAGATACCTTAACTTATCGGTTCAATTTATAGATATTATTTCCAATAATATTATCGGTTATTCGAACCATTGGTATTAACGAGTTGGGTACCTCACTATGTAAAGCTCTACTCCGTATTTACATTATAATCTCTCAAATTTCCAGATGGAAATATGAGGTTAATTATAAAAAACAAATCTAAATTCATTAAAACTTTGTCAGATTCGATCCGTTATCATCCCAACAACCAACCCATTATTACACTTAAAGAAAAAACAATACAAAGTAATGAAGTACTTCATGTTACATACTTTGATACTTACATAAAACTCTGCCAAGATAAGAATCGGAATTATTATGGTACGGGTGTACAAAATTGGACAAATTTAGATAAGATTACTTTTCATTTAATCTATAGTATATCTCTATCCCATTCAATTAGGGCCCCACTTTGGCCCTTTTACCCTCCCATAAAGGTTACCTACAACTTGACGTGGGCCCATAATTTTATGTGGGCCGATGTGGCCCCTTTTGATGTATCCACCTATCTAACCCTTTTATTATGCTTCATATTAGTGGCACTTTCATGTGGGCCATGTTCCTCAAGCTATGGATAATTAAGAAAAACAAAAGGTACAAGATAAAGCTCGAAATTTCCTAATTTAATAACAAGATAAAGGAAACACAACCTTATCTACAAGGATTCTAGGTTCTTGACCTTATTGCCGTATTGGTACCATATTGGTGTGCATGTCCTATTCCTTGGGAAGAAAAAAATCTTTTCTTGATAAAATCATATGGTTGAGAGGTATATCTATGATTGATTTTTATATTCAAAAAGTATATTATTGGTATAAACTAGATGATATAAATTTGTTCATTATTAATAATCTAATCTAGTTAGTTATACCCTCTTTATTCTTTAAGTTCTATTTAATTACTATTGATATGCAATACTCTGTACATTTTAAGAAAATACAAAGAATTAAAGAAAATAAGTGTAAGATAAAATAGGGGGTAATATAAGGAATAGTGTAAAATGGGATGGGTGTAAAAAAAGTGAATTAAGTAAGAAGTAGTGGGTTGAAATTTTTACTTATTGTGAGGTCAAAGATAAGTTGATAAAACGAGTAGGCCTACAAGGCTACAATACAATAAAGCAAGTAAAACAACAACATCATGAATGAAGTGTTGTATGAAAAGTGTACATTAATTATACCTACAAAATAAAAAATTAAGTCATAATAAATTTAAGAAAAAAAAAAATCAAATACATATACAAGTATATAATTAGAGATATTAATTAAATTGTAATTAAATCAAAGATCAAGTGATATTATTAATTTACTCATAAGTTTTTAAATGTTACCAGTCACGTAGATTAGATGCTTCATAATATGTGTGTTGACTTGACGGAGTTTTCTCCTTTGACACAATCAAAACTGGGCTATTGGCTACGATTTTCTTCCTTTCTCCCCTTTTATTCATTGGGAGAATTAGAGAAGGATGTTGTTGCGTTGTTGAAGCGGGTCTAGGCATTCGCTAGAACTCAAGATATTAGTGTTTTATTTTCAATAGGATCAAGTTCGCTATAGCTGAGTTACGGGTCTAGATTGTATCTCGACTCGATACTAATTTCTTGTAAATTGATTGACTTTTTGTTATTAGTCTATAATAATAATAACAATAATAATAATAATAAATTATTAATAATAATAATAATAATAATAATAATAATAATAATAATAATAATAATAATAATAGCTCGTATATTCTTTAAAGTAAGAATTTGACTTTATTATAAGAAAATCGTTTGAGAAAATTCAAAGGTCGGCTTGCCGTCCACAAATTTTTAATGAGAAACAAAGTGAGAAAGAAAAAGGAGGCTAATATTTTGGTAAGATAAGAACGTTCTAAGTTTTAACAACCATATCATTGAATATTTCTCCTTAATCAATTATATTTTCCTCGTACAGTTGTCATTCTATAATTCTCTTAATTATCATACATTCATACATAAAAGTTAGGTAACAAAGAGTATAAACTTGTATTTACATGTGATAATCTTTTGTTAATCTACAAAATCTTCTTCAATGTTCTACATTATAAGTCAAAGGAAGACATCTCCCATTATCTCATTCCCTCTGTTTTTGTACGATTTTTGGATTTTCCCACCACTTTTTGTGATACATGAGATCTCAAAAAATACGTCAAAACACAAGATTCATTGTGTGCTCCATATTACTCCGTATTGGCTAACTGGCCATAAACATTCACACCTGCCATAAAAAAAATAAACATGAAGTATAAAACTAAAATTGCAGCAACTTCAACTGACAATTAGCTTGGCATGCCACATAAGGTTTTAAGTTAATTGTCATTTTAGCTAATATGAACTCCAATAATTAGCTATTAGCTTATAATTTAAGTGAATTTCACCTCCTTAATTAACTTTTTATATTTCATTTTATTGATTCTATTTTTTATTTTTTTGGTAAGTTTTTCTCCAAGCAAATTAGCTACAACCATTGAAGTTAATTGCATTTCCTAGCTCCAATAGTCAAGCTAATAGCTAGGGATTATTTAATATTGTAAGCAAGTCCCTAGCTACAACCATTGAAGTTGCTCAACATAAAGATAAATTGAAACATAAATATAATTGATGCTAATATTCAAAAAAAAAAAATATAAAAAAAAAAAACAAAACAAAACCAAAAAAAGATAATAATCTACTACAATATTTGGTAGTAGGGAGGAGATGGGGTCTTTGTGACTTGTTCCATCTGAGCCTCATTAAACCCTGGGTACGACCCTATTTATATAGAGTGTCGTAGAGTAAAAGATAATAATCTATGAGATTCTGAAGATAAATATCTTATATTTTTTTGATATTATCTCCTTATTTACATATATCTGACACCTAATAATTAACAAAAATTTCGGTGTCAACAGGAGGTCTGGAGGGATCTTATGATCGGAAAGTAGGAGTTGAGCTTCGGAATCGGCATTATTCAACACATGGGAGGCATGATAATGATTGCTAATTTTTTTCCCCTTTAGACTAATTCGGATTCAAGGTCCAGTTGTAGATAATTAGATTGTAGTCCCCTTCCAGTTGTTGTTGCGGGATCAAATACGAGTTTTCCCTATCAAGTGCACCCCCAATCACCACTACAACCAATAAATATGATCCCAATAAATAATATCTCAATTTTCGAGGCGGGAAAATATTGTCCAGTCATCTTTTGTCCCTTAAGGGTTCAATTTGAACACTAATAAATTACTCCCTCCGTCCCCAAATGATAAACCCTTATGGCTTATTTTTAGTCCCAAATTGATAGTCCTATTTGTTTTTTTCAAGTACCATTAATATCAATTTTTTATCAAAAGTTCCTCCAATTGCAACAATATTTGTGCAAATTTAACTTTCCCATGTAAATTTTGTTTTTCAATGTACTTTTATTACTTTCTCTCTCTACTATTTTACATACCCAATATAAATTTATTTTTTCAATGTAATTTTACTAATCTTATTTAAGTTTCTTAATTCCCGTGATTTTTGCCCATAAGGGACTATCATTTGGGGACGGAAGGAGTAATAATTAATAATTATCTATTAATAACAATTATTAAATATCAAAAATTAATACCTAATGATTTGTAATTAATGATTAACCATTACTAACAATTATTAATAATTAATCATTAATAATTAATAGTTTATTAATAATTAATCATTTATAGTTAATTATTTATTACTCCCTCCATTTTAATTTGTTAGTCCCATATACTATTTTGGGCGTTATAAAAATATCTACCCATATTGAATGTATTCCACTTTTATAATTTTTATTTCCTATTTTATACATATTAAATTCTGATTGGTTAAATTCCTTAATTGTGAATTGATGACATGACTTTAAGTAAAGAAATTATTCCCTTGAATTATGCAATTATGTTTGATAGTTTCCTAAAAAAATCAAAAAAATTTAAAGAAGGCAAAACTATTTATGAGTTGTTTTTGACTTTAATGTTAGATTCCGAAAATTTTTCTTTTCTTATTTTATGTAATTGATTCCATATGGGACTATCATATTGAAACGGATAGAGTAATAATTAATAATTTTCTAATTATCAACAAACTTTTATATGTGACTGGTCACACTACGAGGTTACCCGATCAGTGTTTTAAAGGTTACTTAACACGGAAGGGATATAGATCTTATAAATAAATTTATTGTAATTAAAATTTTATAATCTACTACCTCCATTACATATTATTTGCAACAATTTAACATAAAATAGAGAGGAAAAATGTAGAGGTAGTATAAAAAATAACAAGTACATTCTTACTTCTTCTAGTGTTTCTTTTTTTTTTCTTTTTTTTTGAACAATTTCTTCTACTGTTTGTATCAATCTTTGTCAAGATTTGGCAATGAAAAATTGGAAAATAGTGAGAATTGTCTATTAGAAAAAGTGAAACTTAATTTGTGATAACGATTGATAATGTAAGCTAGACATAAGATTCTACATTACATGACCAATAGAATAACTTAAACGAAACTTCCTCAATGTTCTACAATAATCAAAGGGAAATATCTTCACATCCAATTCCTCTGTTTGCGTGTGATTGTATTGAATGCTGAATCACCCATAATCAACGTGAAGCACGAGTTCTCTCCAATGCTTCACGACTTCACGAGAACCATATTGTGCTCCGTATTTTAAGCAAGCCGATAATTAATTTTCGCACCTATCATACAAAAGGAATAAATTAATTATAAATTTAGCAATCATAAAGATAGAAACATGCATTTAGCAATAATAAAAAAGAAGCATGCATATAGCATCCTCAATGTTATTTTTCACCTGTAAAGGACAAGGGCTCGGCGAGGTAATCAAGCCTTGCGGAACATAGTCGACAAACACTTGCTCAAAACCGTTACAAGGATTAAGTCTAGCAGCCATATTTGCAGCACAATTACCCCCTCCTCTTGACATGAAAGCAAGAAAAATGAATGAAATCCTTGCCTACTGAACCTTAAATACTCTACATAACAAACTTCCAAGACAATCCTCACTTGTGTAGTTGTGTTTACCGAATGTCGTGTACAGGTGTTTACATAATAGTAGCCAAGAAAAGTCTCAAGAATGAGCCTGGATCAGTAATACACTGCCATAAATTATATGTTAAATTACACTGCCATAAATTGAAAGCTAAGGGTTGAACTGAACTGAATTTCAACGTAAGAGAACAGACCCTAAAACATAAAACTAAATACAAAACATAGGTAGACTACATAATAACTGCTAATTTAATTAGTGGTTTTACAATAAACAAACCAATAGTGGCTATATATAAATGAATTAACAGTTTACTACAGTAAAAAGGCTACTACCATGTTTTTTTATGTCAACAACACCACTAATTGAGTTCCAAACAAAAGAGCCTATTCGAGAATTTTGGCCATCTTTTATAACATTAAAAACAAAATTTTAAAAAAACAAATTCACCCACAAATTCTTTATCAGCTAAAGTATTCAAAGTAGTTGGCATCCACACCAAATTAAAAGGTACGGATAAACCAACTTATAAAAAATTTCAACTTGAAATCGAAATGATCTAATCACTAATAATTTAACAACTACTCCCTAATTTAATACGCTAAAAGTATTCATTGGCTACATCAAAGTCAAAAAGAGCAAATAATTAAAGGGGTCGTTCTCTTAGATATACATATAATTGTCATTGAGCCTAAAGTGTCGAATTTTTAATACAGTACTGCATAAAATAATGGGTTGTTTTCTAAGGTACATCATTGCTCTTGTAATTAATTAGTTAAATATGGTTTCAAATCTTACAATATCAACTATTCAGGCAAGTGGTTCACAATGTACTAGTTTCACTATCAAGCAAGTGGTTCACAATGTAGTACAGTTTCAAGCAAGTGGCTTCTATCACTGTCAAAGTGAATTCTGTCACGAGTACAGTTTCCCTCTGCTCGACCGCTAAAATCTACAAACTATCACTGCTAGTTTTTCCAAACAGGGCATACGACTCTAGGAGAGTCACAAGTTGATTCAAAGACTGTTCATTTCATTACCATTTATTAACGCTGATAGGTGGTGCAAGAAAGTTACCACCCAGAATGAACTATCAAGGTGGTGCACGAATAAGGACATAATATCACAAAAGAATATGGAAACAAGTGCTAACAAAAAAAACCATAGCAACTATCACAGCAGGGTAAACCGGTAAAGCATTATTCGAAGCAGAAAACTAAACTATAGGAAGAACGTTAAGAGTACTCAATTTTGTGTGAATTTCAATTGCAAATAAATTATTCTTGATCTTTACTCCTATGACATGAAACTTTGTCGGAAATTATATTCTTATCACACTTTTAAGATGTTCTTGAAAAATAATGGAGCAGAATTATTACCTGTCAATTTACTCAATTAAGCAATATCCAATGTCCTTGTAATCTGATTGTAAGTTTGTAACAATATGCTTCATGCTTGACTACAAGTCCACAATCATAGTATAGATTAACTATGAACCTTAACTCCAAACACCAACCTGTATGAGGGGAAACACAGATTCACCACAGGTACGGAGTAAAACACAGAATGAATGGCGAAGCCAGAATCAAAATACAGTACATACCATATTTGGCTAACAAATCCAAGCTCAAGTCCTGAAACACATAAGACAAGAACAAGAAGAAAGGGAGACTAACGTACGCAACATATTCGACAAACATCATCAAGAAAACTCGTAAATGAAACACGTCATACATTTGAGGTTAATGAACATGCAACACATCAGAGATCATCTCGTCAACCACATGGAACATGAACATGCAAGACATGTTAGATGTTATACAATCAACTAGATGGGAAATATAACATGAAACATATCATATGGTCATATGTGAAGCTATCAGATGGATTGGAAAAAGGTACATATCACACATGTTATGTTATCTCATCAAACAAAATGGAAGAAACATGCAGCACAGATTCAAATCATCTCACCTCGAAAACATAAAAAACAGATGCACTATACATAATCAAATAACTATTGAACACTAAACACTTACTGAATGATTCACCTTATAATGTCTCCTCCAGTGTTCATACCATGAGGTTGGCTACTTTTCTTCATAAAGACTAAACAAGTAGATGTGTGCAGTTATCATGATCAATTACATATAATCTAAGAAAATTTACTAACTGTTTTCAAATGTTTGCATCGAGTAAAAAGGTTAATAGGCTGTTAGTGTTCATCGTCAATGCATTGAACAATGGCAACATAGGCTACGGAAGTTGTGAATACAGTGACAAGTTTAAATCTATTCATTTAGATAACACTTTCGGCTTCATTGGGTGAGGGGATTAAAAGAGCTAGGGAGTAAGAATTCGAAGATTAGTGGATCATATGCTCCATTGATTGTTAGGAGAGAAGAAAAAGTAAACTGGGAAAGGGATAAAATAGATTCAACTTCCTTCCCATTTCAATGAACACCATTTGGAAAACTATGGAAGGACAATCTTTGTGTCTACTTCCTCTGAAATTGTTGCTTCAAAGCTTTGAAATTGTTTTCAACACACACTACTTCGACTTTTATTGAGTAGGGGAAAGAATTTTCAACTTGAAACAGTTTTGTGAAAGATACATTTAGGGAAAAACTGATGAAAATTCGAACAATAGCATGATTGAACGAGGATCATTCTTTTGTCTGGTGAGCGTAAAACCTGCAAGCCTTTTCTTCCTCCCAATTACAGGAGGGTTTTAAACCAGAAAATCAGGTGAAGTAGCTTATTTTGGTGTACAAAATCGGAAAATCGAATTTTTAACACCTATACAAGCAAACCTTTTCAAAATTGAGGTGAAATTGTTTCTTCAATTGAAAACCATGGTGTAGACAAATTTAGAAATCGACCCTGAAATTATTTCTTTAATTGAAAACCATGGTGTAGACAAAATCTGAAAACCGAATTTCAAATACAATACCAGCAATTTAGCAAACCTTATAAAAATTGTGGTGAAATTGTTTCTGTAATTGAAAACCACGGATTAGACAAACTCTGAAAATCGAATTTTAAAATCTATACCAGCAAACCCTTTTCAAAATTGTGATAAAAATGTTTCTTTGATTGAAAAGATAAGTGTAGGCAAAATCGGATTTTTGAAAACAATACAAGCAAACATCAGAGTATGACAAACAATGGTAATTGCCAAGCAATTTAGACAGAAGAAGCTAGTTCTAATCACCTTGTATTGACATCGAAAATCAGGTACACATCAGTAACATAAAAAAGAAACTCTATAACTGACTGATAAAACCATGGACATGAAACATGAAAAAAAAAAGAATAATTAATCAATAGCACAACAGAAAAACAACACAAACAATATAACATCATGTCAAACTCTCAAAATCCTACAAGAAAGGGGGGTGTTTAAGGCATCTGCCAAAATTTTAGCACACTGCAACACAGGGGTATGAGGCAGGTGGTATGGTGTGATTATCAGAGGCGGCGGTGGTCCATACAACATCCAAGAGAGCAGGTCGGAGTTGGTTCTGGCAAAACCGGTTGAACTCGAGCGTGTCGCCGCTATCCTTCTTCACCTCCACCATAAGGAAAGAGGAAGACACCGCGAATAGTTCGACCACGATTACTAGCCTACCTTTCCTACCCTTCTCCTGCCCTTGCAGCCTCACCACAGAGTCCCCAACTTTGCTGACCTTGAACTTACCACTCAAGTCAGCCAATTCCTCCAACCTCGAAATCACCTCAGTTTGAGATATAGTTGTTGTGAATCCAATCTCTTCCCTCTCCTCCCTCTTCTTCTTCTCTTCCGAGAAGAGGGCGGAGAGGTCTAACCCTTCTGACATCGATATGATATGAAACGCATTCAACGCCTCCACTTCCTTCTTCAGGAACATGTTGGTGGTAGTGTTGTTGTTTCCCTCTTCTTCGTCGTCGGCCTCGAATATATCAGCCTTAAACCACTTTGATTCCATGATCTCAGCCAAGGTGATCCGAGTAGCAGGGTTCGGATCAAGCATTCGAGTGATCAACTCCTTCGCCTCGGCCGAAAACCAAGTCGGACAAGTGAAATCACCCTTGTACACCTTCCGATACATCTGCATAACATTCTCATCATGAAAAGGGAGATAACCAGCAAGAAGGACAAACAATATCACACCACAAGACCATATATCCGCCTTCGAACCGTCGTAACCTTGCCCCCTCTTGCTAACCACCTCAGGCGCAACATAGTGCGGCGTCCCACAAGTAGTCCGCAACAAAACCTGGCTATTCTCCTCTTCTTCAAAGAAAGCACTCAATCCAAAATCAGTGATCTTAAGATTATCATCTTGATCCAACAGTAAATTTTCCAATTTCAAATCTCGATGGAAAACCCCTCTACTATGACAATAATCAACAGCCGAGATCAATTGCCGGAAATACGATCTCGCCGTATGTTCTTCCAATTTGCCTTCCTTCGAAACCTTAGCGTGGAGCTCGCCCCCTCGGACGAGCTCCAACGCTAAGAAAATCTTCGATTTGGTCGCCATAACCTCGTAAAGCTCAACAATATTGGGGTGTTTCAGCCTCTTCATGACGCTGATCTCCCTCTTCATCTGATCCATCATCTTCGCCCTTACGACCTTCTCCTTCCCCACAACTTTCATCGCAACACTCTTCCCCGACTCGAGGTTGCGCGCATAGTACACCCGAGCAAAGGTCCCCTGACCCAGCACCCTTCCGAGCTCATACTTCCCCTGCATCACCAATTTACAGTAATTCGGCCGTGACTCGGCCGTATTCTTGTTGCTATTGTTATCTTTAACCGCTAACATGAATTCCCCCATCATTTTAGACTTGAGAAATCACGAATTATATCTACCAAATTAACTCCGATTATATATATACTTTAACTCTTTTTTTCTAATCTGAGAGAGGAGGAGGTTTAAGAATTCACAAGATCTTGTATATTTTGTATTTTGTTCTAAAAAAACGAAAAACTACCCGTCTTCGACGTGTTTACGGTGCCAATTCCGGCCTCCGAGCACATGATGATTCTTCTGAGCAATACCACCTCGTACATACGGGTTAAAAAGCGATAGACAACTCATATTTCCGCATTAATTCGCCGGCTAACGCCTCTTTCTCACGGCGGCTTTGTGTTTGTGGTGGTGTTTATCGGCGGAGGAAAGAAAGAAATTAATTTTGTAGGAGAGAGAAAGTAGAGAGAGAAAGTAGAGGTATTTTTAGGTTTGAATAGTATTGATAAAAATTGTAGGAAGGTATTTATAGTGTAAAAAAAGGGGAAAATTCAGCAGAAACCTAGAGGGATCGTATCAGTTGGCTTTTTTCTTTTTTTTAATAAAAATATAAAATACTTACTGTAACTTGACTCATCCTGACGTGGAAAATTCAATACAAATTACAATTCCTATCCTTTTTTTAATATTTTTTTAATAATTTGAAAAAGATTTGTTGGTTTGTTAGGCAAAATACTAGTAGTATTGTTGTGAAACAGCTCATTGATAACACAACATAAAAGGATGGAAGGTGGTGGTGGTGATTTGAAGTTGACTCGCAAATTGATAAAAATAGAATGGGTAAAATTGGAAAAAGTATTAAAAAGAATACGTGGATACAACTCAATAAGACAATAGTGGTAGGGTATTTGCTTACTTAGTCTTACGTGTACCGTGTGAAATACCTTAATCATTTAACCCACCCTATAATGCAACTTGCATTGCAGCGGTTGTTGTGATCTGATCCGTTGCACACCGGCTACTACTTGATTTTGAATTGTAGCGTAAATGCGTAATTATCTGCCCATTGTTTTAAGGACGATTGACTGGCTATTTTTTTTTGTTATAAAGTGAATAATAAACGTGATTTATTAAGCACCTGGTTTTTGTTTTTGTTTTTGTTTATGCTGTTTTTGAATTCCCAATGATATTACACGGTTTCTACAATTATTTTGCCTATAATAAAATTTGTTATCCTTGTGATTTTTTGTGGTGATTTGGAGAGAGGCAAATCGTGTAGCTGACTCATGGTTTGTTGTTTTCAATTTATTTTATCATTATGTTTAATTTCTTTTATTATGCATGTATTAAGAGCGCATGTAATTATTTAAATCACTGGTCTCTGTGTACATTTCTTTTAAAATCACATATCAACATTAATATATACTTCCTCCGTCCCCTATTGATGGTCACTTTTGTCATTTTTGGTGACTCAAAATGTTAGTCACATTTGCTTTTTTCAAGTACAATTAATATTATTTTTTTACCAAAATTCTCTAACATTTGCAAAAATATTTGTGCAAATTTAACTTTCTCATGTAACTTTTACTTTTCCATGTACTTTAATTACTTTCTCTCTCTACTTTTTTGCATACCCTGATTTGGGTAAAAATACCCTAGGCCAGTTGGCCCAATCAGAGTCCGCCACGTGTCACTGAAAGGGGCGCCACCTTGGACCTCTCAGGGAACGACACGTGGCAGACGGATAAAAGGACCTGGGATTGGCGGCTTTCAGGCCCAAATCCCGAGGTCTGCAAAAGCTGCGTGAGTCTCCCCTAGGGCACGAAACCCTAGGGGATGCACGTTTTTCGAGAAGCCTATAAATAGGAGATGACCTCCTCATTTGCGGCTACGTGAAACTCCTGGACCTTCAATACGTGACATACACACCTATATACACACACAACGAGATATACTCAGTGATGACTAATCATTGTTAGAACTGTCACTCTCAAGAGAACAGTACACCCGAGCTCGGAATCCGAGCAGATAACCCTTTACATTCCGCACCTTATTCTTCGGACTTAGACTAACTTAAGCTTCGGAGGCGGACCACCGACCATTCGATGCTCCGTTGTTTTGCAGGTACAGGCATCCAAGCGAGCATCCAGTCTTAGTGTTGTAACTCTCCCAAGGGACTCAAAAAACCCCGAAACATTTGGCGCCGTCTGTGGGGAGGGTACCTCTAAGATGGCCTCTTTGGAAACTGTACCCATTTCTGTAACTAATCGGCCTCCAGAAACCAATCGGCCACTGGAGACTAATCAGCCACCAGAGACCAATCGGTCCCTGGACGAAGTGTTCGTCCAGACGGACCATGATTCAGGTGACGACGGTGATATTGAAACTTATACTGCCAGAGATGGGTCTCTCATCTCCAGGCGCATCCGCAGCAAGGAAAAGCGGGAGCGCCCTCACTCTCAGAATGATCCGAGCAAACCAGCTGGACATTCAAAGAAGCCGTCTGATTCTACCCATGCGGAAGGGTCAGACCCAGTAACCAGAGACGAGCTCATGAAGCTTGTGAGCACTCTCCGTGGTGAGATAAAACAACTCACCAACAAGAAGTCGGCTACTCCTGCCAAGAAACAGTCGGCCAAGAAGTCAGCCCAAATGGGCAAGAACAAATCAATCAGGGACCGACAGCCGACTCCTCATCCTAAGGACACGGCTCGGCCTCAGTTTGACCTTTCAAGACTCTGTTTCCCAGAAACGGTTGCAAGAAAAGCCATTCGGTATGTTCAGCCGAATGGTAACAAGAAAACATTCTTTGATGCTCGACATTACATCGAGCAGAAGAGGAATGAGCTTTCAGAGTCGGCCTCAACATCGACTTATCACGACAGCTCCCAGCATACCTCGTTGAGGTATTCACATTCTGTGCATGAGACTCCAATAAGCAGCCCCCTGGTTCAAGTTGGACCTCATGTCATCCAGCCGGCTCAGTACATGGCTCATCCATTGTACCAAACGCCTGCTCAACCTTACATCCAGCCTGCTTTCTTTGGAGGACAGGCGGCATGCGGCTATCAGCCCATGGACTGGCAGCTTAGGCTGCAGCACCTTGGAGACCAACCCTCTGCTTTCTTAAAGGAAATAACGACGCCGAACAGCCGGCCAAGGTTAAAAATGTGTTGGTAGGAACCTATGATGGGACCACCAACCCCGAAGACCACCTGCTAGCATACACCCACCTCATGTATTTACAAGGGCTGGATGATGCCGCATGGTGTCGCTGCTTTCCAGCCACGCTGAAGGGCATAGCCCAACAGTGGTTTGGAAACTTGCCGGCTGGTTGCATTAATAGCTTCAAGACGCTTGCGTTCTTGTTTGCTTCCAACTTCTCTATGAACATCCCTGCCAAGAAAACAAGCCTCGATCTTGGCAATGTACAGCAGGGAGATAGAGAAGGCTTGCGTTCTTACGTCAGGCGGTTCAATCTGGTACGAATCCAGATCCATGGGCTATCTGACGAGGTCGCCTTCACAGACTTTTTCAAGGGTCTGAAGGATGGTTCTACCTTTAAGTATGAACTCGTCCGAAAGCAAATTTTCACTCTGCAGGGAGCGCTGCGAGAGGCGGAAGCCTATATACAGGCGACCGAGCTCTGCTCCTCCAACAAACAGTCGGACTCTAAGAGGTCCGACCGATAGAAGGAGAGTCGGCCTACTCAGTCGGCTCCCAAGCCAGAAGAGAGCAAAAAGAAAAAGCAAGTCTGGGCCGTTGATAACTCTGATCAGCCGGCCCAGAAGAAGAAGAAAGAGTGGAAATCGTACGCCCCAAGGTACGAATTCCACAAGGACTGCTGCTCCATCTTGATGGAAATCAAGGACCGGCTGACTCTTGAGAAGCCGACTCCAATGAGAGGTTCCATTGAAAATCGGAACAAAAATAAACATTGCCACTTCCATGAAGATGTCGGTCATGACACCAACGACTGTTTCAGCCTCAAGCGAGAGCTTGACCGTCTGGCCGACAAAGGACAGCTAAAGTCCTATGTGAAGTCCAAAGTGACTTCAAAGGCGAATCAGGGGCAGTCCAAAAAGAAGGATCCCCAGCCGACTGTTAGTACCGACACCGATGAAGATCCGGTATATACCATAGCAGGCGGATTCGCCGGGGGTGGCCCGACCATTTGGGGCACCAAGGATCATCTGAAAAGGATGATCCATTCTGTTGAAGAGGGAGAGGCGGCAGGCACATCCGCCTTCCCCGAGGTCATCATCACCGAACAGGACAGAGGCAAAGTCCGTCGGCCGCATGATGACCCTGTGGTCATTGAATGTAAAGTGGCCAACCAACTGGTTGGTCGAATCTTGATCGACACAGGCAGCTCCTCTGACCTCATCAGCCTCAAATGTTTGTCCAATCTCAAGTACAAGCCTGACAGCATGATGGAGGTTCCTCACACCCTTGTAGGGTTTGGGGGGGGGGACTCGTGCACCCAGTCGGGCGGATAGATTTGCCCATCCGGCTGGGGCAAAAGGGAAATGACCGGCATATGACCATCCGTTTCCTCGTGGTTGAAGAGCTTACTGCCTACAACCTCATCTTTGGTCGACCCACTCTTAACGAGTGCAAGGCTGTCATCATTCCTGCCCTCATGCTCGTTAAGTATGAGAGGGATGATGGCACAGTCGGCTCCCTTAATGGGGACCAGAAGACAGCTCGGGAGTGCTATCTCTCGGATGTTAAGCCCGCGGCCGCAGCAGCCGTCCGAGGCAAACAAACAGTCGACCTTGATGACAAAGACCAAGCGGCCCCACCAGCTAAGAAAAAGAGAAAAATTGATCAACTGGTGGCGGTCAAAAAAGAGAAAAAATAGCAATCACTGATCGGGGAACGGTCGGATGATCTCCGTCCCCAGCCGACTGGTGAACACATTGATATCCCTCTGGATGACGATCGGCCAGAGCGGACTGTTAAGGTAGGGACGGTTGCATTTGCTAAGCTAGGTGACAGTTTGCACCAGCTTCTGAAAGAATTCAAAGACACCTTTGCCTTTGAAGTGGAAGAGATGCCTGGCATAAGCCCGGATCTCGCTGTTCACAAACTCGCCGTGGATCCCAAAAAGAAGCCCATTCGGCAAAAGAAGAGAAATCACGGCGAAGAGAGAAGTCAGGCGGCAGCAGCTGAAGTTAAAAAGCTGCTGGACGCCAAGTTCATTCGGCCATGCAACTTCCCTGATTGGGTAGCTAACGTTGTGTTAGTAAAAAAGCCGAATGGTACTTGGCGGATGTGTGTTGACTACACCGACCTGAACAAGGCATGTCCGAAGGATAGTTATCCATTGCCAAAGATCGACAGTCTGGTCGATTCAACAGCCGGACATGCCCTGATGAGTTTTATGGACGCCTATTCAGGCTTCCACCAGATTCCCCTGTGGAAAAAAGATCAAGAAAAGACGGCATTCGTCACTGATCAGGGGTTGTTCTGTTATACTGTGATGCCGTTTGGTTTGAAGAATGCGCCTGCTACTTTCCAACGAATGATTAATACGGTCTTCATTAATCAGATTGGGAGGAATGTAGAAGAATACATTGATGACATGATAGTCAAATCCAAACTACAAGTGGATCACCTCACTGATCTCCGAGAAACATTCGCCACACTCAGGCGGCACAAGGTCATGCTAAATCCAAAAAAGTGTGTCTTTGGTGTTGAGTCTGGGAAGTTTCTCGGATTCCTGATTGATCAAAGGGGAATAGAGGCCAATCCTGAGAAAATACAGGCGGTCATCGACATGCAGTCGCCCCGTACTGTGAAAGAGGTTCAAAAGCTTACAGGTTGTCTGGCGGCCCTGGGGAGATTCCTCAGTCGGTCAGGCGATAAGTGTCTCTACTTTTTCCAAGCAATCAGGAAGAAGACTAATTTTGAATGGGGTGGTGATGCAGAGGCGGCCTTTCAAAAGTTAAAAACTCATTTGCATTCTTTGCCGAGGCTTGTTAGCCCTTTGCCCAAAGAGACGCTCTTCATGTATCTGGCCGTCTCCGATCATGCCCTTAGCGCTGTTCTCTTAGCTGAAAGAGACGACACTCAGCTCCCAGTCTATTTCATCAGCCATGTTCTCAGGAACGCTGAGCTTCGGTACCCCATGGTTGAAAAATTTGGTCTCGCTCTTTACATGGCCATCAAGAAATTGAAACCTTACTTCTTGGCACATGCGGTAGTGGTCTATACTGACCAGCCGATCAAGCGGCCTCTGACAACCTTGGAGTCTTCTGGACGAATGCTCAAATGGGCGATTGAAATGCAAGGATTGGAAATCACTTACGAACCAAGGAAAGCAATAAAGGGGCAAGCATTCGCCGATTTTATTGTGGAAATGACAAGGCCGGCTGCTCCGGATTATACTAGTCAGGTTTGGAAAGTGTATGTGGACGGGAGCTCCACTGTGAACGGCTGTGGTGCAGGGATTATCTGTCAGTCTCCTGAGGGGGACAAATTTGAATATGCACTACGGTTCAAGTTCCAGGTCTCTAATAATGAGGCCGAATATGAAGCCCTGCTTGCTGGCATTCGGTACTGTAAGGCAGCAGGGGCAAAGAAAATTGACGCCTGCTCAGACTCTCAATTGGTCGTACTCCAAGTCAATGGAACGTACGAGGCCACTCATCCGGCCATGATAAAATATTTGCAGGCGGTCAAGGCTGAAGTTGGGACACTTGAAGAATTTACACTAAGTCAAGTGCCCAGGTCTTCTAACAATCAGGCGGATGCCTTGTCCAAACTAGCATCATCCGCCTCTTGTGAAACGCCTCGGTCAGTCTTCTGGGAGGTCATGGAAAAAAGGAGTATCTCTGAAGAAGACCCCATTGGAGTTCTTGACCGAAGCTCAAACTGGATGGACAGCATCCGGACTTACCTTACAGACGGCAAGCTCCCTGACTCACCACAGGAGGCGGCTGTTTTGAAAAAACGAGCGGCTAACTTCGAGTTGCGACAAGGAGAACTCTTCAGGGCTGGTTTTCTGAAGCCTCTGTTGAAGTGTGTTACCCCTGAGAAGGGTAAGGAGGTCCTTGAAGAGTTGCATTCAGGATTCTGCACCTCCCATATAGGGGGCAGATCCCTTGCTGCCAAAGCCAGGCGGCTTTACTTCTGGCCTACACTGGAGTCGGATGCAATGGAGTTGGTGAAAAAATGTGACAAATGTCAAAAATTTGGCAAGCTCATTCATCGTCCGGCTACAGACCTGTCGGCCATCCACAGCCCAATACCCTTTGCCAAATGGGGCATGGACATTCTGGGACCATATACAGCCGCACCAGGCGGCAAGCGCTACATATTGGTGGCTGTGGATTACTTTACTAAGTGGGTAGAGGCGGAGGCGGTCAAAAACATTAAAACAAAAGATGTTATTTCCTTCATCTGGAGAAACATAATCACTCGTTTCGGGGTGCCCATGTCTATGGTTTTTGACAATGGTCCTCAATTTGAGATGCCTCGACTCAAGACTTGGCTGGGAGACCAAGGGATCTCTAGCTTTTTTGCATCAGTCGGCCGGCCTCAAGCAAACGGCCAGGTCGAGGCCTTTAACAAGTTAATTTCAGACAGAATTAAAAAGAAAATTGAACGGGCTGGTGGCCTTTGGGCGGATGAATTACCACACGTCCTCTGGTCCATCAGGACGACTGCTAAAGGGGCAACTGGAGAGACCCCATTCCTTATGGTGTATGGTGCAGAAGCTGTCTTGCCCATTGAACACTATGAGCCGACTCTTCGAATCATGTTGTATGATGAGAAGGCAAATTGGGAGGCCATGCGTCTAGCATTGGACTCACTACCAGAGCGCAGGGGCAATGCTGCCTTGTGCCATGAGATATACCGTCTGAGAATGACTCGGGCTTACAACAAAAGAGTACACAAGCGTCCTCTCAAAGTGGGGGACTTTGTGCTACGAAAAATGGAAGCAGTCGGTAGGGCGAATGAGCAAGGAAAGCTAACCCCAAATTGGGAAGGCCCCTACCGAATCTATGAGGAAATAAGAGACGGCACCTACCGCCTGGAAGAACCAGACGGCAGGCAGCTGCCCAGAACTTGGAATGTAGACAACTTGAAAAAGTACTACTTCTAAGTACGAATGTAAATACTTCAATTTTGTTATCTCAAAGGTTTGTTAATGAGAATATGTTTCCCTTTTTCAAACTTTTATTATTTTCAGCACCGTCTGTACCAGCTACAGACGGCCAATATGTTTGAAAGGCTTCTGTCTCAACAGCAGACGTCCCAAACCCTTTGAAGGAGCCGATTGTTCTAAACAGTCGTTCCTACGAAATTTTATTAAGTTTATAACAACATTTACTTAATCAATTACGAGGCCTAAGGCCAGATATATATAAAAAGAGACCGAATGGTCACAGTCTGCTCCAACATGAGTATGACCGTCTGCTCCAACATGAGTCAGATAACCGGCGACGCCCATTTGGGTGAATTCGTCGAGGAGAAGCATCTCCCATTTGGGTGGCACATTGCTCTACGAATATACAAGCGGCCGAACCGAATGCTAAGGCAGCACTCGCAGTCGTTTGTTTAATCGAAAGTGAAATCTAAAAGGCCAAAATTTTCTATCTGTTCTAGCATAGTGCGGAAATGGTCACTGTTTCATAAGTAGAGGCTAACCGAGGCATAAAGCCGGATGCACCTGTTTTAGCTCAGGGGCAAAACAGGCGGAAAATTTTTATAAAAATGCGTTAAGTTAACTACTTAGCACCTATTTGAGGCTATCAGCCGGATGCCGCCTGATCCTTACCTATGGGGCAAGACAGGAGGACGAATTATTTTAACGAAAATAAGTTAAGTCCCAGACTTAACACTTTAATCTCAATGAGGCCAATGGCCGGATGCGCCTGTTTTTGCTTATGGGGCAGAACAAGCGGGGATTTTTCCTTAGCATAACAGCTAAGCTGGAAATTTGAGTTCTGTTCGAGCCAATGGCCGAATGAACACTTATTTTTGCCAAATTCTGGATGGACGTCTGCCGCGTGGTTTGGGGCAATCACCATAGTGATTGATTGACTTAGAAACCATGAATACTCTTCAGTATCAATAATTTCCAAGTCAATCAATCCCATAAACCGAAACCACTCGACATCCGTCCAGGGGCAAGAACATTCGCATGGTATACAGGTTATAATACTTAGCCAAAAAACATGCAAAAATTTCAAACAATTCAAAGGGCAGAATGAAAAAACTTCAGCCAAATGGCCGAATGGTTCAATTTAAAAATGACCAATCGCCACCAGACGATTGGTTAAATTGTTACCTGGCAAAGCCAGGGAAATTGTCAAATTACCCGACCCCTCGGTCGGTAAAGAAACATAAATACTCGGCACACAGGCCGGAAAAGCAAGTATATGGCCATTCGGCCGCAGAAACAGAAAATAAAAAGCTTAAGTGATCAAGGGAGAGCCTCTTCATTGGCAGCTGGCCTGTTGTCCTTCGGCTGCTCTTCATCATCTTTCTCTCGCTCCTCCGCCTGATCTCCCTCCTCCTCCCCAGAGGATGACGCCTCAGAAGAGTCGGACCCAGAGCCTTCAGCAGCCTCGGCCTCAGCATCAGCCTTGGAAGCTTCTTCCATCTCCTCAAGGAGGCGATCGTTGAGAGCTTTGCTGAGCTCATCAAACTTGGACTTCCAAATCTGATAGTCCGAGCCTGGCTGAACAGCCGCCCAAGTGTCCCGCATGATGATCTCATTGTCCCTGATCATTTGTTTGACCAGTTCAGATCTCTCTTGCTCGGCACGGGACTCGAACTTGGTCCTCAGCTGGAGCTCCTGGTTGGTGAGTTTATGTTCCAGGCGGCTCACTCTATTCTAGGCCCTTTTGGCCTCATCCTTGGCATCCTGAAGGGGCTCGAGCTCCGCCTTAAGGGATTTGATCTCCTTCTTGAGGTTGGAGACCTGAAGGCGGGCCGAGTCCAGATCCTTCTTCACCTGCAGATTGGCCTCCGACTGCGAATACATCATATCAAGCGTCAGAAATTCATTCTGAGCAATATCAAATTGAGCCCTATCCAAGGCGGACTCGGCCTGAGCCTTAGCAGCTTTTACCTCTTTGGACTTCTCCTTGAGGGGTTTTCCGAGCCCTTGGACGCGCAGCATGGCCTGCAAAAAGAAGCCGGATGGTTAAGAACCAGGCGGATAAAAGAAAGAGACGAATGTAAAAGTGATTCAAGGCTAAGTCTACCTCACAAAGATTCCCTAGAATACCATCAAGGTCTAGGGTGCCGACTCCTCTGGCGGATGCTTTATCATCCGGATCAATCGCCCTCAGCATGGACTTGGCCATTTGAACTACAGTCGGCCTCTGTATGGGAACTGCAAGAAGGAAAAGTTAGAAAAATACTCAAGTATGGATAACTTGAAGAAAGGAAAAGGGGACGAATGGTTCTTACCATCTTCCTCATCCACCTCCTCTTCCCCCAGAACCCTCTTCTGACCGGTAGAAGAGGTGGGCCTTTTCCCCAAAAGCCTCTCCTTACCGGATGAAGAGGGGGGCTTTTCCCCCAGAAACCTCTTCTCACCATCAGGGGCGTCTGAGGGTCTCTTGGGCTTATGAGCAACGTGCTTCTGGCCGCCTTTGCCGGATGCGCTCACATCACCCGCCCTAGTCTTTTGGAGCTTAGGGTCGGATGGTTTGGACGGGGATTTGGAGGAGGTACCCTGTGTCATTGAAGATAAAACAAAGGTCAATAAACATTCGGCAAAGGATAAGCATTAATCAGAAAAATGCTAAGTACAAAATCTCACCCCTGGGGTACTGGCTGGTTGCTGCTCTCCCAACCTTGCAGTGGTGGCTTCCGTCCTGTTAAGGACGTTTGATCTGTATCTGGCAGCAGATACAGCCAGCTTCCTGGAGGCCGAGAGTTTCTCCATTGCTTTGTCTGCAAAAAAGAATCAAGTGTTAAGACACATTTAACAAGTGAAGACAAGCAAAATAAATATGGCATATTAAACAGACGGCCGACTACCTCTCGGCATCTCAGTACTTAGCCCACAAGCGGCCAAGAACGTCCCTTCCTCAAACCATTTGTACAAAGGGAGATAGCATTGAGGGGTGACTTCCTTGTTCCCCTCATCATTCGTCTTCACAGACACGGTGAACAAACCCGCGTCCATGATCTCCTCCTTTGCTCGTCTAGGAAGAGCTGGCAATGCACTCCTGCCTGCTAGGAGAGGTGGATCTTTGTTCCACCTGTTATACTTTTGGTTCAGGCGGCGGTCGGCAGTTTTGACTATGTAGAACTTAGTTCTCCAGTCTTTCCACTTGTTCTCTTTGCCAACAGCCATCATGTACCCCTTGCAAGTAGTCAAGGTGTACCAGCCCTCGCCACCCCTAGCAGGCGCCCTGCTAAGATAATGCATGTGGGCGAATGCTTCAAAGCTCGCCTCCACTTCCAGCATCTCGCAGGCGGCAACGTACCCCAGAATATTGATGCATGAATTGGGTACGAGTTGCCAGATACCAAGTTGGTATCCATCCAAAATCCTCTCCACGGCCGGGTGGAGAGGGAAGCGCAAGCCAGCCTGAAAGGCCGCCTCATAACAACCGAATGCTCGGTCTTCATAGCTGGCCATGATCGGCCAAGTAATGGTGTCGTCCTTATTGGGGACGCACAAAGTGAAGCCATGGCCCAGAACAACCTTACGCTTAAAACTTGTAAGGCCGTTTGCCATGGTGTTCCGCCTGCTCTGCGGAACATGATGATAGTAGGGGGCTTTCTCCAAGCGCCTGGAAGCGCTCGGCTCGACCCAGGATTCCCCCTTCTCAACTGCCAAGGACTCCCTGGCAGCGTCTATTCTGGTCCTTGCCTCCCCTGAAGAGGCAGAGGCATTATCTGAAGAAGATGACGAGGCCGACTCGTCATCAGAACTGTCATCAGAGCTAAGGGACTGCCGAATGGTGCCAGCAGGGTCCTCCCTTAGACTCTCTTCCGGCGCCTGTTCAGAAGGCCCGGTTGCATAGCTTTCATCTGCCTCCTCCAGTATCCTATCACTAGGAGTACCGCTTGAAGAGGGCGAATGGTAATAAGTAGGGGTAGGAGGAAGATAAGAAGGGCTATCAGGGTGTTCCGACACCTCACTTCGAGGCACCCTCATTGAGCCGTCAGAATAAAGAGTTGAACCATCCGACGGGAAAAAAGATCCATCGGAGTTGGGTTTTCTTGCTTTTCTTTTTGTTCTGGCCATCGTGTCCTGCACAGACGCGAAACCAGTCAGATTTGGAGAAGTTCGCAAAGCACAGTCGCTGGTCAAGCAGTCGGCACTGCAAGTTCTAGATTCAGCCGTCCCCGGTGACCGGCTGATCACTATCCTATACTGTGCCGCATGCGATTGGGAAACCATTTTTTCGAAAACAAAGAAAAAATGAGAAATAAAAGAAGAAACAGGCGTTACCTTTAGAAGAAGGGTGAAGAGACGCTTGGTTAGCTGAGAACTGTCGGACAGCGGGCCGAGTGTCGGATGCTTGAGAACTAAGAAACACTTAGGGAATTTTGAGATTCTTAAAGTCAAAAGTCAGAGATTCTCCAAAGATTCGCAAAGGTGTAAAAGATTCGGGGGGTGAAAACTTTCTATTTATAGAAGGGTTAAAAACCCTAAAACTTTCCCTCCACAGTAACTATTCAAAATCCGACCAGTCGGATGCTGACACCTGTCACAGGCAACACGTGGCAAGCGCGTGTCACCTGTGAGGGGCAAATGATTTGGGTAAAAACACCCTAGGCCAGTTGGCCCAATCAGAGTCCGCCACGTGTCACTGAAAGGGGCGCCACCTTGGACCTCTCAGGGAACGACACGTGGCAGACGGATAAAAGGACCTGGGATTGGCAGCTTTTAGGCCCAAATCCCGAGGTCTGCAAAAGCTGCGTGAGTATCCCCTAGGGCACGAAACCCTAGGGGATGCACGTTTTTCGAGAAGCCTATAAATAGGAGATGACCTCCTCATTTGCGGCTACGTGAAACTCCTGGACCTTCAATACGTGACATACACACCTATATACACACACAACGAGATATACTCAGTGATGACTAATCATTGTTAGAACTGTCACTCTCAAGAGAACAGTACACCCGAGCTCGGAATCCGAGCAGATAACCCTTTACATTCCGCACCTTATTCTTCGGACTTAGACTAACTTAAGCTTCGGAGGCGGACCACCGACCATTCGGTGCTCCGTTGTTTTGCAGGTACAGGCATCCAACCGAGCATCCAGTCTTAGTGTTGTAACTCTCCCAAGGGACTCAAAAAACCCCGAAACATACCCAATGTAAATTTACTTTTTCAATGTACTTTCTTTATTTCTCCTTAATTCCCGTGATTTTTTTTAACAAAAGTGACCATCAATAGGGGACGGAGGGAGTATTTTATTTATAATACTCCCTCGGCCCTTAATGATAGTTTCTTATAAGCAATTTTCATGGGAATTAATAAACATAAATAAAAGGAAAATTTTTAAAAATAATCTTAACTTTCATAAATTTTACTACTCGTAGAATAAATCCAGCTTTGGATTATTATGGAATGTTGGGATTATTCTGGAATAATATGAAATTTGGGGCTCTTCTTTTTATTCAATCTCAAATACCGCCGGTTAAATGTTTTTTTTTTTGCTTGTTAAAAGTGACACATGTCACAAATTGATTGGTTAAAAATAAAAACAAAAAAGACCAAAATAAAAAATAACCAAGCCAAAACCCCTCCCAATTTTGGCCACCAGCAGAACCCAACAATGAACCATCACATTGCGCCGCTAATTCCCCCTCCCACTGAGGCCACTGCGCTGTGGATTCCCCCTCCCCTACGCCGCTAATTCCTACCCCTGCGCTGGTTTTCATTCCCTCGTTTTCTCGTTTTCCGGCGACCACTCCCTCCCTTGAAACCTCTACCTCCACTCGAAACCCCATTAAAACCACCTCCCCCACTATCGAAAACCACCAAAAACGCCTCCTCCACCATTGAATACCCTAGCCGCTAGGGTTTTGGGGTGGTGGGAGGAGCGAGTTGGGATTTTTGAAAGTGGGGAAGGGTTTCATTGATGGTTTCGTGGGGAAATGGGAGGGGGTTTTGGGGAGGGGGGAAACTGGCGCGATCCGATGGTCTGGTGAGGGAGGGGGAGATGGAGTAATCCGGCAAAGGCAACGTACGATTGGTGGAGGAAGGGGCAGCGAAGGCGGTGGAAGGGGAGGCTGCTGGTTTTCTTTTTTTGAAAAAAAATCAAATGTTTTGACCAATCAGGACTTGACACGTGTCAAGTAACCTGATATAATAGGTCATTGACTTTGTTTAACCGGTTAGGGATTGAAGAAAAAGAAGAATCCCAAAGTTCGGAATATTCCAATATAATCCAAAGTTAGGATATTTTACCAAAATAGATGAAAGTTGGAATTTTTTTTCTAATTTTTCCTAAATAAGAAGTATTTAAGTACATTGAAAAGGTAAATTTATTACATTAGGTATGCAAAAAAGTAAAGAGATAAAGTAATTAAAGTACATAAAAAAGCAAATTTTATATGTGAATGTTAAATATGCACAGATATTGTTGTAAATTGAAGAGAAATTTGGTAAAAAATTTAGTACTCACTTCGTCCCTTATTTTTTGCCCCATAGCAAATTTATGAGTCAAACTTTTAAAACTTTGACCATTAATTCTCGTTAGTTTATAAGTGATAATATATTCACATGAGAACTTATTAGAATCATCTCATAATATATTTTATTAGTACTTGTTTGGTTCAACATACATGGGAAAAAATTCTCATATGAAATCAAATGCCATGGGAAGTTATTTCCCTTGATAATTGCATAAATATTGTGAAAATGTGTTTGGTTGACATCATGGGAATTAGTAATTCTTTAAAAAATAACTTCCTATGCATTGTATGAGTTCATTCACCTAGGGGGCTTGGTGAGTTATTTCCTATGCTATGTAGGAGTTCACATTTCCCGTGAAAAGTTAATTTTCTAGGAAATTTCTAACCAAACACAACATAAATTAAAAGTAGTGGCAGAACCAGAATTTTCAAGTGAGGGGGGCCAAGATCATATCTATGTATGTTTTAATTTCGCAACTATTATTGAGTTCGTTGATTACATTTACTAAAAAAAAAAAAAAAAAAAAAAAACCTACAAAATGTTAGTTGCAAGAATTGAAATCTTGACCTCTTGTTCACTATCACATGACAAAAACTAACTCTTCTACCCTAAAAATTATACCAAAAATAAGCTAAACTTAATATTTATCTTGAGCCAAGGGGGAGGCCATGGCCCACCCCAGCCCCCTCTAGCTTCGCCCCTACATATAAGCTACTGCCTAGAAATTTCCATTTTCAAGGAAAATATCTTCCAGCCAAACAAGCACTTAATATCATTTTTTTTAATTTTTAAGCGTATAAATATGGAGACATAACCGTTTGAATACACGTCTTGGAGACCATGAAAAGTCAAATGGGGCAAAAAAATTAGGGCGGAGAGAGTATTAATGGTTGTTGGAAAAAATAAATGGGGTGAACATTTTGGGAGTAAAAATTTTGGCCAAAAGGGACTATCAATAAGGGACGGAGAGAGTATTGTATAAATATGGGAATTTGTGAAAAAAAAATGACACTTTAATTACGAATTGACGCTAGATAATTCTTAATATTTCTTGTTTAGCTTTCCTCAAAAAAAAATTTCTTAATATTAAATGTAACTAAAAAGGAAATTTAGCTGAAAATAATACCAACTATCAACGGTGTGTGCAAAATAATACGAACTCAACTATTTGCTATTAGCGGTACCACCTATTATACTATATGTGCAAAATAGTATGCAAGTCACCAAAAATGTATTTTGAGTAATATTCCGTCTAATTTATTACTATTATTTTATTAATTATTTTTTTTAAAAAAAATACATATTGTATTAATAATTTCCTATACAATCAAATTAATAATGCATACCCCACCCTTTTGTTAGGTTTTTTTTAATTGTCGATATGTATTTAAATAATTTATTTCAAAATAAATGTAGTGATTATTTCTACCACTAGTCTACTACACAATAATAAATAGGGTATTTTTTTTTATTTAATTAGTTTCAAGAATTGAATTAAAAATCCAACAAATTCCCTACATTACTTTGGTTGGTGAATGTGGGAAAATTTCAGATATTTTGAAACTAATTATATCAACATAATAATAAGGCATTTAAATACCCTATTTACGTGATGTAGAAATTACTATATGTATTATGGAAAAAAAAAATTATACTATATGTATGTATTTTGAAAAGAAAATAGAAAATTAATATAAAAATAATAATTAATTACAAATATAGATGGAATATTCATCGAAATATATTTTCGAAGATTGGCATATTATTTTGCACATATAGTAAAAAAGGTGGTACCACTAATAGCAAATAATTGAGTTTGTATTATTTTGCACACACCGTTGATAGTTGGTATTATTTTAAGCTAATTTTCCAACTAAAAAAGGTTGGTTTTTTTTTGGCTTCCGTCTATTATCATTTTTGTTAAATTTTCAAGTATGATACATACAACTCTTTGGATATCATGTCAATCATTAGACTTATTTTTATAAATGTAAAATATACTTCCTTTATCCCTAATGATAGTCCATTTTGGTGAAATTTTACGCGAATTAAGATACTTAAATAAATATGGGGTATGCAAAAAAGTAGAGAGAGAGAGAGAAAGTAATTAAAAGTATATGAAAATGCAAATTTACATGTGGAATTTAAAATTCCAAATTTGCACCAATATTGTTGCAAATTAGAGGAAATTTTTGTAAAAAAATTACTAATATTAATGGTTGTTGGAAAAGGCAAATGAGTTGAACATTTTGTTGAATTATTTAGAGTATTGGTGACAAAATCCATGTTGTTTAATTAGATTGCTTAGGCAAAGGTGTTGGAATTAATTAAACAAGGATTAGAACAAGAACATAACACAATGCAGGTAGCAGCAGCATAACTTGTTCAATTGAAACAAGAAAGTCGATGTGCAGTTCGATCGGGCCATGGAAGCTCGATCGGGCCCGTGTATGTGATGCTTTATTGCTACCCAGCCGCCCGATCAGGCAGCAGCCGCTTGATCGGGCCCGCACACATGAAATCACATCAGATTATGCTCGCCCGATCGAAAGGTCGTAGCCCGATCGGGCTTGAGTGTTTTCGGATTGTTGCTGCTTGTTGTTGTCAGTTAAGTTGATGCCTTTTTGTTCTATAATTATATATCTATATATATGTTGGAAGTGGAGAATGAAAAGTGATGTACTGTAACTTCCATTTTCATTCTCTTAGTTTTGCAAAAGTACTTTAATGATCGTCATCACAAATCACATACACTTATATACATTGAATTTTAATCATCCTACTTGTGATTGCAATTGTTCTTCGTTTTATCTCCTGAGTAACTCAAGTTAAATCGTGTTCCCATGAAAGGGAAGGATGTTACCCCATGTGAGCTATGGTACAAAAGAAAACCAAACTTGAGTCATTTCAAAGTTTGGGGTTTTAAGGCAAATGTAAAAATGCCGGAACCTAAGCGTAAAAGTTAGGTGAAAGAGGAGTTGAATGCAATTTTATAGGATATGCAGTACATAGAAAATCTTATAGGTTCTATGTAATAGAGCAAATGACTTTGGTTGGTTCACACCACCATTGAATCAAGGGATGCATGGTTTGATGAAAAATAAATTTTCTTCAATTCCTAGATTTAAGGATGTAACTCTGAATACCAAAGATGAAAGTCTTGATCATGGTTTCATTAATCAAGAGATGGATGACCAAACTCATTTAGATAAGGCATCTACATCATCATCACAACTAAGGATAAGCAAGAGGGCAAGGAAAGGAAAAATATTCTGGCCCGGATTTTCGTGTGTACTTGGTTGAAGGATCAAGAGATGAAGTTTCACTACAACATCCATACATTTTAATGTGGAAAATGATTTTTTAACATATAAAGAGGCTATGAAGTCTCGTGATGTTCCATTTTGGAAGAAAGTAATTAACGATAAGATGAAATCGATCATGGGAAACAACACTTGGGTATTAGCTAATTTACCACCTAGTTTAAATCAATAGGGTGCAAATGGATCTTCAAAAGAAATTGATGATTGATAGAACCGTTAAAAGTTCAAGGCCCGGTTAGTGGCATAAGGTATATGCACCTGTAACTAGATCTTAACAATTAGATTGTTAATTGCATTTACGGCAATTGAAAATCTAGGGATCCATCAAATGGATGTCAAGACTGTGCTCTTGAATGGAGATTTAGAAGAAGAGGTTTATATGTGACAATCGGAAGGGTTTGTTGTGGAAGGCCAATAGGCAAAAGTTTGCAAGTTAATTAAATCACTGTATAGGCACCTAAGCAATGCAATCAATAGTTTAATGGGTAGTGTTGTCTAATGATTTTAAGTTAACCAATTTAGACATGTGTGTATAACAATTTATGACAACGTTTAAGGTGTCATAATTTGTTTATATGTAGATGACATGTAGATCTTTAGATGGAATGAATTTGTCACAAGTTGAGTGACAAAATTCTTCTTTAGTTCTCAATTTTCATGAAAGACATGGAAAAACGGATTTCATCTTGGGCATAAGAATAAAGAAAGAAAAAGGAAAGTTAATCTTGTCACAATATTATTATATTGAGAAAGTGCTCAAGAAGTTCAATGTTAATAAAAGTTCGGTTTTTCTTTATTCAACACCTATGGATCCTAACATAAAGTTATTACCTGGCAATGTTAATGCAGTTTTCATAACTGGAATTTGCTAGAGTTATAGGATGTTTTGTTGTGTGCCATGTCAAGTACTAGGCCGGATATCACTTATGTGATTGGTCAAATGAGTAGGTTCACTAATAATTCTAGAATGCTACATTGGAAAACGGTTCATTGTTTGTTGAAGTACTTGACGAAAACTGTGGATTATGATTCGTGCTATAGTAAGTATTCTTCGGTTGTTGAAGGATATTTGGATGCAAGTTGGATCTCAAATAGAGATCGTGGATGGGTATTCCCATATGAGGGAGGTGCTATTTCATGAGTATCTAAGAAGCTAATTAACTTGCATCGGGTTTTATAAGACATTGGAGTTTTCTTGCATTACATTCCGTTGGTAAAGAAGCGAAGCAGAATGGTTAAGGGTTTTAATGCATAATGAGATTCCTTTGTTGCAAAAGCCAAATATCACTAATAGTGATAAATTGTGATAACAATGTAATTTTGGCTAAGGCATATAACCAAGTTTATAATGGTGAGTTAAGGTATATTGGTGTAAGGTATAGTTGCATCCAAGGACTTAACAAGGATAGTTTAAAAACTATTGTATGTTTTCGTACGAAGTTAAATCTCACAAATTGCTTAATAGGCATGGGTTAGAGATGTTAATAAAAAGGATGGCAATCTTATAAGATTTGAGCCCTATTATAATCACAATTAGGAGAATTTCAACTTAATGCCCAATAAGACATTGGGTCTTAAGTTCAATGAGATTAATTCTGTTAATTGATGATTGGGAACTTGTTTATCATCTAAGGTTAAGTTCCGGTTTTACTGTGATGAAAAGAGGTTGTTTTAACTTAATAGAATTCCTGATATACTGCTCGGTCACAGGAGCATGTTTGGAAGTCTACCTATATAAGTACGAAGTTTAGCCGCTTCAAGAAGCTATTGGGGCATAGCTTTGATGTACTTATGAATAGATATGGACACATGGCTTGTAGTGTCATGCTAATATGTATTTAAGTAATTAATCTTGTGTGTGTAACATCTTCAAGTTTCCAGTATGTGTTGCTTTTGGTTCAAACGTTTTATGATACCAAATGGATATGGATTCTTGAATTGTATGTTGCACTAAGTGGAAGTTCAAGTCTGTGTACACTTTCATTTATGCATGAGATTGTTTTATGATGATGATGTCATTTTGCAATGAGTCAATTTTAATACTTTAAATGGGGGAGGATTGTTGAATTATTTAGAGTATTGGTGACAAAATCCATGTTGTTTAATTAGATTGCTTGGGCAAAGGTGTTGCAATTAATTAAACAAGGATTAGAACAAGAACATAACACAATGCAAGTAGCAGCAGCATAACTTGTTCAATTGAAACAAGAAAGTCGATGTGCAGTTCGATCGAGCCATGGAAGCTCGATCGGGCCCATGTATGTGATGTTTTATTGCTACCCAACCACCCGATAGGCAGTAGCCGCTCGATCGGGCCCGCACACATGAAATCACATCAGATTATGCTCGCCCGATCGGGCCTGAGTGTTTTCGGATTTAATTGCTGCTTGTTGTTGACAGTTAAGTTGATGCCTTTTTGTTCTATAATTATATATCTATATATATGTTGGAAGTGGAGAATGAAAAGTGATGCACTGTAACATCCATTTTCATTCTCTTAGTTTTGCAAAAGTACTTTAATGATTGTCATCACAAATCACATACACTTATATACATTGAATTGTAATCATCCTACTTGTGATTGCAATTATTCTTCGTTGTATCTCTTGAGTAAATTTCCGTGATACCCGGTTGTAGTATAGGGTCGGAATTATACTTTTGGGAAAGTGATCCTGTTCACGCCTGGAAGTTTTTTCCGCTTATTTTTGTTTGCTTTCTTTGTGACCCTTGTTAAACATAAAATCCCCAACACATTTTGGGACTAAAATTTGGCCAAAAAAGACAAACATTAAGGGATAGAAAAAGTATAAAAAAAAAGATATGTCAATCAGTGTTACTAATGTCTAAAGAAGGAAAAAAAACACTAAGTTTGGTGAAAATTTTTTAATTTTAAAAATATAAGTTCAATTTCATTAAAATTAAGTTTTAAGCACTAAAAATTGATATCTTCAAAGACAAATACAAATGTGAATCATTAAAAATAACTATTGATCAATAAAAAGTAATTTAGGCTCTACAATTTTTCAAAAAACAAACTACATTAATTATTATTATTGAAATCATATTATTTTAAGAATAAAAAATAAAAAAAGGCTTCCCATGTGCTTTCTTGCTATAAGTTACCGATCTCGGTTACGGGGAAAATTGAGTCCTTACCCATGCGCTTCTTCTGGGCGCACTTGGAAAATAAAGGCATGCATTGGGTTAATAGGGATACCATGCACCTCCCTCGCGGGATGGGTGGGCTGGGTATTCGCTGCTTGTCTTCCTTAAATAAAGCGATGTTAATGAAACAGGTGTGGAGACTCTTTACCAACCCGTAGTTGCAAGTCTCTAATGTTTTTGGTGCTCGCACAACCTTTCTTTCCAATACCTCTACGTCTAGGCCCAGTTACTCGAGTCGGCTTTCCTATGTTCTTCGAGGGTTACTAAAGGAGGACACTCTACTCAAACAGGGTTGTAGCTGGAAAATTGGAAACGGCCAGTCTACTCTAGCTGGCTCATCTAAGTGGGTCAATGGGTGCATTCCGGAGTTCAAACCTGGAATTTCGGATCCACCTTTGCCTCATCATACTGTTAGTTTTTTCATCAATCATCAGGTGAAGGGGTGGGATACTTCCAAAGTTTTCAATTCGTTTATCCAATCGGATGCTTCTACTATCCTAGCAATGGAGGACCCTAATACAACTCAAGATGACTTCTGTTACTGGGCGGGTACTCCTTCTGGAAAGTACTCGGTTAAAACTGGTTATGCCATGCTTCAACAACAGCTTTCTCCTGCTTCTATTCCTTCTGCTACAGACTCTTTCTGGAAGGTTCTCTGGTCTCTCCAGTTGCATTCTAAATTGAAGCTGTTTTTATGGAAGCTGCTTCACCGCGCTCTTGCAGTCAAGGTGGAACTTCATCACAGAGGTGTTCCGATTCAAGATGTTTTTTGTGACCTCTGCAGTACGGAACCAGAGGATTTACAGCACTTATTCAGAATATGCGGTTATGCGCGATCGGTTTGGAGGGGTGGATGCCTTGGCATTCGCTCAGAATTTAATGGAGGCCTTTCTCTCTCATATTGGATCCAAGACTATATCCGACTTTTTATCAGTCAGGATGGCCCTTCAAGTACTCGTCTAGGTACCTTTGTCGGTACGCTTTGGACCTTGTGGTTATGTTGAAACTCTAGAGTCTTTAAGGATTCTTCGGTGTCCCGACCTTTCGATTCTCTGTTTGGGGAGGTCATGGATAATCACACAATCTTTGTCAACTCAGATAGTACTTCTAATATTGCGCTGTCAGATGGTGTTGCCTCTTCTCCGCCTGGCTTTCACGTTGCTCAACTTGGCCTCGAACCTCATGGGAGTTCTTTACTTTCTCTTCTAATAGATGGTTCATGGTTCAAAGATTCTCGTCGAGCTGGAATGGGATGGTGTATGGATAATGATGACCCGTTGGATGATCGGATCTCAAGGGGGAGTAACTACGGGGTTTGCTCTTCTCCTTTACATGCGGAGGCATTGGCATGCTTGTATGGGCTTCAATGTGCTTTTGATAGCGGGTTTCTGTCTCTTACAGTGTTTACTGATTCATATAATCTTGTCACCTTGCTCCGCGGGGAGGGCCAGGGCAATGTCGCTTACATATGGCTTATCCGGAAAATTATATAGCTTGGCTCGCGCTTCCAGGTTTGCAGTGTTTATAAGGTGGATCGTCAGCGTATCTACAGGGCACATCAAATTGCAGGAGAAGCAGCGGTTCATTCTATTCGCTTTAATATTAATATGTAGTTTATGTAGTTGTTTGTATCCTTTGTCAAAAAAAAAAAAGAAATCATATTAATTTTACTAATTGAATTATATTTTAATTTTATAATTAGAGTTGTTTTTATAAATTTAATAATTAATAGTTTAGTTGGCCACATATTTGAATTTGCATTTGAGCGCTTAATGTACTTGTACTAAAACTAGAGTTTGAGCATGCTTGATGAATGTTTTTGGTATTTTTATCTAACATTTTAAATATTCATTATATATTTGGATAAAATCCCTAATACTAAAGTAGCTAGCTTATGCTACTCATAAAGAGTAACAAAGGTGTTACTGAAATGGCATTGTGGTAAATACTTGCCTTGAAAGATGCAAATGATATATATTCTAAAGCAGTGGTCCAGGAGGGAGAAAGAAAAATTCAGGAGAGAGAAAGCAAAAGCAATCTATAAGACATCGGAGAACCACGATCGTCGAAGCTACGGTGTGTGATTGATTTGCGGTGAAAGGTTCACCAAGAAGCCTAACAAAGCAACACCGGAGTCGTCATCATGGTCTTCTTCCTCCTAATAAGTCACTGAATCACCATTATTAGAGGCCGTTTGGCTATTTCCGACCCTCTCCTTTTAGTTTTTTTTTTTTTTTTTATTTTATTTTTTTATGTTTTTGTTATTGAATTCAATAAATCACTCCTTGAAGGTAGTAAGTACCACTAAAGTGAGTTTGGGTGTAGAAAGTGCCCCTCTAGTGGGCTTTGTTCTAGTTTTGTTTTTGTTTTTGTTTTTGTTTTTTGAGTTTAGTATAGCACAAGTTGTTTCATGGATAAAGATTTTTGCAGAGGATCGAAAAAAAAGGTTAATCCTTTGATTACAAGCAGATGAATGAAATAAAAATATTCTTATCGACTACAATAGATTGATAGACCCCCATGTCAAAAGAGGTTGTAAATCACAACGATATAAAAAGAGGGTATGAAGAATGTACATAGATCTCTTGAAAAGAAGCTTTTATTTGATTCAATTGTCATATATTTATTAAATTTAAATCTCTTTGAAGATGTCATATGACTTTTTATTTATGAATCAATCTTTATTCAAAAAAAAAAAATAACTCAAACAATCCGAAATACGGAGTACTTAATCAAAAAATTAACATCATATACCAAAATTTCCTCCAAAGATATTTGCGTATGGAATATTTGTAAATTAGATAATATAGCTAATTATATGCAATTGTTATAAATTATAATTTCCTACTTCCTCCGTTCTTTTTTACTTAACCCGCTTTGACTTTTACACTATTCATCACCCCTCCTTTGACCGTCTTTTGTGAATAATATATAAGAAAAAACATATTCATGTAAGATCTTTTTGAATTTGTCTCAATAAGTACTATCATAATATGTAAATTTTATAATTTTTACTTATGGAGAATTAAAGTTATTGTTCGTTAAAGTTTTGTATTGGCAAGCGTGATAAAAGAAACAGGTCAAGTAAAAAAGAACAGAGGAAGTATATATTACATTATTACAACCGTAACTTTGTGGTTATGTTTAGGGAAAATTATAATTTTGGAAAAGTGGGGAGACAAATGTCCCCCCTTGTCCCATGCTCCGCCGGTGCATGTTGAGGATGGAACGAAGAGCGAATCTTATTCTAGTTTCCATTTGAATATGTGTTTATTATTTACTGCTGGATTATTATTGATTGATGATAACACCAACATGTTGGTTTTAAATACTTATTGGTTGGAAAAGGACATACAATGTATGTATCCATGTTGTAGGTTTGACTTTACTTTGTTTGGTTTGATTATTGACTTTGTTGGACTTTATGTCTTGAAAAGTATTTTACGATGTGTCTTTGATAAATGCCTTAGTCATTATCACGATGCGATGACCGTATGTTTTAGTTATTTCCTATTTCGTATTTTAAAAAGGGCAGAACAAGTATTTCAAACGGATGAAATTTCTAGGGTTTTACAGGTGGGGACACGAGTTTTAAGAAGAGAAAGATCTAGAGAAGAATGAAGATGGGGGCTCATGTGATGATCAATAATAATCCATGTTATTTGTAAATATTACAATATTGAAAAGAAGAAGTATTAAATTTTTAACATATATAATCAAAGTTAATAATGAGTTAAAGTAAAAATTAGGGACTAAACTTTTTTTACTTTTCACGTTTTTGGACATGAACTTTTTTCTTTCACCATTTGGAACCTGTGGTTAAGGGCCTGTTCTCATTGACTGAACTCAGCTTAACTGAACTGAACTGAAATGAATATTTTATAAGAGAAGGAAATTAGGAGTTGAGCTAAACTGAACTGAACTAAACTGAGCTGAACTGAACTGAATTTTAACATAAGAGAACAGGGCCTAAGTATTAGGCAATTTAATCAATATAAAAATAGCTTACAAACTAACCTAAACATATATAACTGGAGTTAAAATAAAAATAAAAGTTTAGTAATTCCAAACAAAAATAAAATCGTTAACATCAACCTTTTAAAAACCCATCAACTTCAAAAAATAGCATTCTATTTTCCAATATTCTTCTTAAAACTAAAATAGCAAACCACAATCCTAAAATTCAAAAATTTCTATCAAGTTGAAGGAAGCTAAGGGCCTGTTCCGATTTACTGAAAACAACTGAGCTGAATTGAACTGATTGGGGCCTAAGTGAACTGAACTGAATAGAGCTGAAATAAATTGTTTATGAGAGAAGGAAATTAAGAGCTGAGCTGAACTGAAATGAAATGAAATTAAGTTGAACAGAACAGACCCTCTATATATGGGTTATGCTAAAAGATTCAAAATAAACATACTTGGGAAAAATAGTACTCACTTTACTCTTATTCAACGCTCAGCCTTAAGTTTATATACTTGGGAAAACATTCTCAATTTACCTTAATACAACATTTTAAAAAAGAATCATAATGAATTAAACAAAATAACAACATTGAGTATCAATCTTAGCTTCATGATTTATACATACCCATAATATTTTTTTTAAAAAAGCCCTAAATCCTAGCAGAAAATACAAAAATTGAAAAAAATTTGAACAAGATTCATAGACAACATATTTATGCTATGATGCTTGAAAATTTCCTAATAATCTGCACCAAAAACACCTTCAAAGCTTCATTTTTTTTTTGGAAAGGGAGAACAAATAGAGGGAGGTTGATTATATAGAGTGGGAGTTGAATTGGTGCCTTTTTAAAATTTATTTTTTAGGGGTTATATGCATTAATTTTTGGGGAAAACTAACAAAAATAAATAAGAACCTAAAATAATTGGTGGCCCCAGTGCTTAACCATAGTTAATTTATCCCATTGAAATTCTTTCCTAGTTTTCAAAAGGTGAAAGAAAAAAGTACAGGTCTCAAAAGGTGGAAAATTAAAAGTTTTGTCTCTAATTATTACCTTAACTCAGTTTATAATAATGTTGAATTTCAAGATCCCAGTTTAATATGCTATTGATATCGATCAGATTGATAGTGAAAAATCTAATCTACTTGCATGCATTGCGAGCACATAATTAAGACTTAAGAGGTAAAGCTGTCAAATTTTAATTTAACCCCATTTTTTTGGGTTTGAACAATTTTTTTTTTTACCCTAAAACCAACTTTGCCTAAACTCATATAACTCGTGTATTTGTGGGTCAAACCCTACTCGCTGACCCATTTTGTGAGTTTTTTTTTTTCAAAATACATTTGTTGGGAAATGAATATCTTTTATTGATTTGATCATCCGTCTACCATTTTACATCCATTATTTATCTTATTTATCTCTCTCGCTTAAACTTACGCCACATACACGCCCACACTAACTTACCAACCTGCACCAACTGCATTCTCATAACACACGTCGTGCCACCAACAACATAGCCTACACCGACCGTTGTCAAACGGTGTTTAATTTGAAGTTTGTAAAGCCACCGTCCTAGTATCATTTTATTTTAAAAGTTATGGTTGAATTGTATTGCATTGATATGCTCTACATAATATGTACTCCCTCCATCCCTAAATTACATTCTTGTTTGTAAAATTACACGGAAATTGAGGAGGAGAGAATAAGACAAATAACAATAATGAAATATTTTAGTGGGAAATACCAAACGTTAAAGGATGATTTGAGTAAAACAAAGCAACTTAATGATTAATGATGCCATGTCATCAATCCTTTGCAAAAAAAAAGACCAATGACATGCTTCTAATTGAAAATTAAAACCAATCATATTCACTTAATTAGTCATAAGGATCCTGACTTTTTTTTTTTAGTCTTACTGAAAATTTCAGATTCCCTCCAATTCTAATTTAACGTGCCTGGCTTTAAAAACACGTGAAGCAAAAAAAAAAAACAGAGAAAAGAGGGGACTTTTTCGCATCATTGCCAAATTGAGCCATGCCTTCAGGAATCGATTTGAACGTGCCGCCAAACGATGATGGACCTACTGAAGCTGACAGTGGTGGACGTATTAGGGGACTTTTCTTTGACTTAAACACGCAGCCAGCTGTAGTAGAGTCTGATTCAGCGCATGAGGATGATGTTAATGACATGCAACAACAAGTCCATATGAATGGGCAGCAACAACATGTCCATATGAATGGGCAGCAAGAACAGGCTCCACAAAGGCAACGAAAAAAGGGCAATAGGCTCAGCACTGACCATTTTGCAACAATGACCATGAGGTTGGCTCGTCAAAGAAAAAGTAATGTGATACCATGTGATGCTATGTAAGCAATGATACCAAGTTTTTTGTAACTATTTTAATGACTCAATGAAATGAAACGTTTATTTCATCATATATAAATCATATGTATTTTTTTTAAGGCCAAGTGTAGGGAATATATCAAGCATAATAACCCCAAGCTTGAACCCCACTGTGATCATACACTAAAGTATGGTGGGGTCCAAAGGGAAAGAAAAGAGAGTAAAAGAGTCGCCAACAAGTTTTAGGAACTTGTAAACCAATCACGAGGTGAAGGTTACACCCCTTAATGATCCAGGAGATCGTCAACTCCATAAGGTCTTGAACCAAATAGGGTTCGGGGATGAGGGTACGAATCCAATCTACAAAAGAAAGGGCTCGCCCTATAAAAATAGGCCTCTACTTTATTCTACTCGTATTCATGTGTGCTTTCTGACTAACATGCAAACATTAGGTTAACCCTAAACCTGTTTATCTATGTTGGTTGAATATTAATGCACAAACAAAACTATTATTGGCGATCACTTGAATTAAAATCATATTAGCCTGAACCAAATTATTAATTATCTTATTAAGCATGATTTCAAGTACAAAATCCCTTTAAACATGCATAAAAGGCGCGATCAAGCAATAACAATAATATAAATAATATCAAGCAACATAATAATAATAATCATAATCATAATAATAACATCAATATGATAATCATAATAAGGCATAATAAAGCTTAAATATAATAGCAAGATCCTAGGCATGATACTAACAAGAATAATAACAAATCCTAGCATGTCACTAAGCATTAAAGATCAAAGCTTTAAACCTAACATGATACTAAAATGATATTAGAAAAAGAGTAAAAGGCAAACTAAGCATGATTCTAGAAAGCAATAAATAACATCCTAACATGATACTAGGAATTAAGCAAATCTAAGCATGCTTTCTTCAAGAATAAACCAATAAGATTACATACTTTGATACCTCGTATCTCTTTCTAATGACAAAATACACGCGTTAGTAAACTTCAATGAAAAAAATAAATCAAAGAAAATAAATTAAATTATTGAAATAAAGAGTTAAAAAGTTTAAACTAGATTTGGGACCAAACCCTCAAAAAATTATAAACCTTGCATGTCTAGGGCGAAGGCAACTTCGAACTTGGCTAGATGTTTCTAAGTCTTGTGTATGTGGTATTGTGTTTAAAAGGGGTTGGTTTAGAAAGAGAGAGAGAATATCAAGTAAGCCTTGATAAGAGTTGATGATTAAAAACGGAGGTCGAGGACCCTATTTATAAGAAAAATAGTCCGAAAAATCATAGAATTTGATAAGGAATAAAACTACACGTTGTCGCCAGAAATACACTCTGTCACGTGGCGACAGGGTCTGTCGCGAGGCGACAAGGTCTATCGCCGGCGACAGACTTGTCATTTGGCGACAGCCTGGCTTTCAAGCGCTTTCCACGCGGAATCCATGGTGGCCTCTAGGTTTCAATTTTTCTACTTGGAAGACACACTTTTTTCCAAATCTCTCAAGTGGCACTATGGTTTTGCAAAATTATGTATGGTGTCCTTTTTTTTAGTTTTATGGCTAACTTTTTTGGATTTTAGGGCTAACCTTTTGATTTTTTGGTTAACCACAATTAATTTTTTTTTGAAAAAAATCAAATTCTTCAAAAAAAAAAAAAATAATAATAATAATAAAAAAAATCACAGCCCCCAACCTACGATCCTCCCCACCACCAGCCCTAGCCACCTCCCCACTACCACCATCAGCCACGCCCAAAACCTTCGTCGCGCCCAGACCTGGCGTCAGTCACCGGTCCTCCCCCAAGCCCCTTCCATTGCAACTAAATCACCCCCAACCCCCTCTCGTCTCCACTAAACCACCACAACCAATCAATCATTACCGGATTTTCACCCTAATCAACCCCAAAACCTCTTCGAAACCCCACCAACCCTAAGCCTTTTTAAAACCCCACCAACCTAGATCCCAAGAAACGGAGTAGTTGAAGGTAAGAGGGGTTGGAATTGGGACGGAAGAAGGGTAAGGGGGCCGAGGTTGAGACGGATAAAGAGTTTCGAGGGTGAAGGGAGGGGTAGGGGATGTCGCGCTAGGGGAGGGGGAGTCTAGGCGGCTAGAGCCGTGGCGCAACTACGAGAGTCAGGCAGAAAGCCAGCGGCGATGGGGTGGTGGGGAGGGTGGAATGGGCTGGTAGGGTTGTTTTTCAACTTTTTTATTTTAATTTTTTTTAACAAAAATTTAACATTTTTTAGACATTTTATATTATATTATTCTTATTTTTTTGGACCAATCACAGGCTGCCACATGTCAGGTTAACCTTTTTTTTTTATAAAAGTTAGCCATCAACTAAAACAAAGGACACTATACATAATTTTGCAAAACCGTAATGCCACTTGAAAGAGTTGGAAAAAAAGTGTGTCTTCCACGTAGAAAAACCTGAAGGCCACCATGTAGAATTTCCCGTTTTTAATCCTAACTCTATTAGAATTTAAAAGAACCTTCTAGAAACTTCTAGAAAATTATAATTAATCCTAATAATTTTAGGAATAATAATTAACATTGGGCCCTCCTCTAGATCATTGGGCCGTATGTAAATAACAAACCGGGCCTAGTTTAGTATTTTGGCCATAACTTCCTCAATATTCATCGGAATTGGGCTTATAATATATCGTTGGAAAGGTCTTTGCGAGCCCCATCCAACTACACTATTATTGGACCCTTATCATGGACCAAACTAAACTGGATTGGCTATTTTTAATAAAATAAGGTTGTTTTAAAAAACGGAGAGAAGAGAATTTAATAAAACTAAACCGCAACACTTAACTTTTCACACTTTCACCTTATTCGATTATGGTTCGACGTGAAATGTTCTTCATTACCGGGTTTGGTTTTGGGGAGACACAAATGGGTGTCTACACCAAGTATAAGCTTATTGTTTTCATCTTCATTGATTATAAACACAAACGTAGCGCACAATTAGATGCCTAAAAGTCTCAACACCCGTAGGTAAAGGTGGAATCAAATGGAAAATAATCATGATACGTTATTGCATATATAATCTCATATTTTCGGAGACTCATCATTGATGGACAGAAGAAAATAAACAACACATGGCATCACATAGTCATGAAAATGTATAAATAAAATTCATCTTAGAAATCCCCATAAATAATTCATTATAAACACAAACGTAGCGCACAATTAGCTGCCCAAAAGTCTCAACACCCGTAGGTAAAGGTGGAATCAAATGACAAATAATCATGATACGTTATTGCATATATGATCTCATATATTCGGAGTCTCATCATTGATGGACAGAAGAAAAAAAAACAACACATGGCATCACATATTTAGGAAAATCTAGGAATAAAATTCATCCCAGAAGTCCCCATCAATCACTGATTATAAACACAAACATTGCTCAAAATTAGCTGCCTTAAAGTATGAACACTCATAGGTAAAGGTGGAATCAAATGGCAAATTGGAGTCTCATCATTGATAGAAAAAACCACTTGCATCACTAATTCAAGCAAAAGCCACTATCATATTCATAATCAAAGCATAACATCCTCATAATCATATTCAAGTCATAACATCATCATAACCAGTTTCAAATCATAGCATCATCATAACCATTTTCAAATCATAACATCACCATAATCATATCCAACTCATAGACATCAAAAATCATATCATAATCATGTCATCTGATAAATTAATCAAATCATAGCATAGTATCCTCTATTCAAATAAAAGCATAGCATCCTCATAATCATATTCAATTCATACCATCATCATAACCTTTTTCAAGTCACAGCATCATCATAATCATATCCAACTCATATACATCAGATTTCATATCATAATCATATTATCTGGTAAATCAATCTAAACATAGCATTATCCTCAAAATTCAAATCAAAGCATAGCATCCTCATAATCATATTCATATCATAGCATCCTCCTAATCATATTCAAGTCAAGAGCACCATCATAGCATCATTATAACCATATTCATAATCATAGCATCATTATAACTATATTCATAATCAAAGCATCATCATAACCATACTCATAATCATAGAATCATCATAACCATAATCAAAATCATAGGAGCATCATAACCATACTCATAATCATAACATCATTATAACCATATCCAACTCATGAACATCAGAGCATCATCATAGCATCATCATAACCATTTTCATAATCATAGCATCATCATAACCATATTCATAATCATAGCATCATCATAATCATAACCATACTCATAATCATAGGAGCATCATAACCATACTCATAATCATAGCATCATCAAAACAATTTTCATAATCATAGGAGCACCATAACCATACTCATAATCATAGCATCATCATAACCATATCCAACTCATCAACATCAGAGCATCATCATAACTATATTCATAATTATAGCATCATCATAACCATATTCATAATCATAGCATCATCATAACCATACTCATAATCATAGCATCATTATAACCATATTCATAATTATAGGAGCATCATAACCATACTCATAACCGTAGCATCATCATAACCATATTCATAATCATAGCATCTGATTCAACCTTGACAAACATGATATACTTATCATAATAAGAATCAAATTTCAAACACACATAATTCCCGGTACATAAACATAATCCAAATTTGAGAGAATAAGGTAAAGCATTTATCACACCCCATAAATCATAAACATGTTAAACAAAATAAAACAAATTCAATCCTAACATGCTCCTATTCATCGTTCTCCTCATTCAAACACACAAAATTCCCCTGTCCAGCAAGAGATCACACTTGCTGGCATACACCATCATCAACTAACCTAATAAAAAATGCTTTAAAAACAGAGTTTAATAAAGAGGAAGAATACTTAGCTATGTGATTCATTCACATGAATCACTTACGTAGCCGCTAAAATTACCGTTGTCTGAAGGTGAATTAGTGTTGCTGGAGTTACTCACATAGCCCAAGGTGTGATTAGGAACTGGAGATGGAGATGACACAATATTGCTAGAGTTACTCACATAACCAAATACATGGGATTTTTGTCATCAACTGGGAATATTTTTCAACATCAGGGGACTTTTTTTCAGTAACAGGGGAGGAGTTAACTTCATCAACATTTTTTTTCCAGCCATTTTAGATGTCACCTCCTCACCACTTAGGGTTTTACCATCATCGTCACCAACATACCACCCATAATACTGGAATTCTTCCCTAGTGTAGAGGTAACGACTAAAGCGAATCCTCCAAACATCTAAGCTGTAAGAATGATCGCCATTGCAGTCAGTCGGCCAGTGATAGTCACGATCCGAACACTCGTAAGGCACGGTTTCCCCACCATCCTCATCATCGTTGGTATGAAACAAAATTTCGAGATTTGGGCCAAACCTTTCATCCCAAACTGGAGGATTTTGTTTTTTTGGAAGATTGGAACTCGAATTTTTAAACATTTTGTCGAATATAAATTGAAGAAGGAAACTCAATTTTTGCAAAGAAATTGCTGAAGATTGTCGAAAATTACCTCAAATTAAGCGAGGGAATGAGTCGTAAATAACAATTGAGCAAGCTAACCCTAGATCTGATGGTTTCTTAGGAGAGAGAAAATGAACAGTGACTCCGAAAACTTCAGGTCTACAAAAAAGGAACACTATTTGCGCAAAACTAACATGGGTCTTTTGTAGAGGGGACTATTTCAGATGGAATTATGTAAATTTCGCAAGATTTGAAGCAACAAACCATGAGATTTAAGGAGAGAGAGTGACGGAGAATGAAAAAGAGAGGAGAGAGAGAGAACCTGGTGGAAGAACCCAGAAGATCAATGGAGAGAGAAAATAAGAGTAGATTATGACAGAAAGAGTTAGAAAGAGTAGAATACATTAATTATACATTAATAGTACAACAGAAAAAGAGAGTGTATTTGGATATTTAGAAAAAAAATCTTACTAAAACTACCAAGGAAGAATGTAATTTTGGAATACCCAAAATAGAAAGGAGGAATGTAATATAGGGACGGAGGGAGTATTACAAAGATAGTTAAGTTAAGGTTGAATTGATTGCTTGAGCAAAGTCTAAAAATTTAATTAATCTTCATTCATAAAGCTAGGGGTACTTCGAGAAAGGCATCAGCATAAACTTGTCCGCTTGAGCAAGATAATTTTTTGACATGGACCTGGTCTACATTTATTTATTGTGGACCACTAATATAAAAGACACTATAATTGTTTTTTTAATAAAAAAAATGTCACTATAGTTGAAAAAAAGTCATTGTGATATTATAAACGTTATAAGAGGTTATTTAATTTTTTTTTTAATGAATTTTATATACTAGCCAATACAATTAAAAAAGGTTATTTTGTAAAATTAAGGTCACTATATTTAACATAATGTCGTACTTCAGTTTCACAATAATATTAAATGTCACATAAGTTTTAATAATTGTTACTAAGTTAAAAATAAGGTTACTATGTTAAAAATTTGGGTCACTATGTTACATGTAACGTTAGTTGGGTGCATATAAACCTTTTGAACCAGGTTTACGCAATTTTTTTTACAACTTCGAAGGAGCTAATACTAAATAATTAGGGGGTGCGTGCGTTTTGTTGTATTGTTGTTTTATTTACAAGATCCTCTTGTCCAAAAAAAAAAACCTCACTAAAAGCATGTTCTGATTTATTAAACTGAGTTGAAATGAACTGATTGAAGCTGAACTGATCTGAACTGAATAGAGCTAATGAATTGTTTATGAGAGAAGAAAATTAGGAACTAAACTGAACAAAACTATTAGAGCTGAACTAAACTTAATTAAAATAAAGCTGAATAGAACTGGCCCTAAATCACTTAATTCATTTGATGCCATCTCCTCCCATCCGTAAAATCTCACACAAATCACCAACACTCGTCACAATCAACACCAGGGCCAGACTTGACTTTTTTTGGGCCCTAGGCTAAATATTAGATATGGGCCCCTCATAATTTTTTTTCTTTTCAAAAAATTATCATGTTCTCATCAAATATTAGATATGTAGCACCTTAGAGTTGCATATAAGCGTTAAATATGTTACTTAAAATGCAAAGAAATTATAAATTTAAGATAAAATTAGGGATGTTACTTAAAAAGGATAAAATTGTTGTCTTATGCTAGATACTAAGAATAAGGAATACAAAGAACTACCAAGTAAAAAATTTGCTTTGACCTTGTGACAAAATTCCACACAAAGCATAAACAAGAACATCACATACTCCTACATTTTGACTCCCTTCGTTGCATGAAGATCATACTAATTGTGTTTTAAACTATTCACTAGTGAAAATCTTGTAAATAACTATTAATGTATAAGAATAAATATAGTTATATGAGGTCTTGTTTGATTCGTGTTAATGAGTAGATTATCAATATTCAATCGTTACAATTTTGATTCGTATTAATGAGTAGATTATCAATACAATATATATTTGTAAATAAAAATATAAACAATGTAAAACATGCATTGAGAATGGTATGAATAGTAATTGACAGGATCATTGTGTTACAGAGATAGCACATATTAACAGGATCAAACCCCAATGGTTTAAATTTTAAAATAAGGAGAGAAATGAAAAGAGGGGCTACATAATTTTTTAAAATGTATTAAAGTATTTTGGTTAACAAAAACTTTTGCATGCCCCAGTTTACAATAATTTTATTGTACATCGAACATTTTTGCAAAAAGTAACCCTTTTTATTTACAAAAGTTACCCTTTTTCTTTACAAAAGTGACCCTTTTTATTACAAAAGTAACCCATATTTTCACAAAAATGACCCTTTTTTTTTTTCAAAAGTGACCCTTTTTTTAACATAAGTGACCCTTTTTTTATACAAAAGTGACCCCTTTTTCCACAAAAGTGACCCTTTTTATCACAAAAGTAACTAAGCTACATATGCAAATTGCAAAACATAGTATCAAAATCTCACTAGGTTTTTTGTTTTTTTTTTTTTCAAAAGTAAACCATACAAGTATTATTTTACTTTGATTCCAAAATTTCTACTACTGCTTCCAATTACCATACAAGCATCGTCACCATCATTACCTTCGGAAGCAAGGAACGAAGAGCTTGATGCCGCGATCAAAGGAATGAACGGCCAAACACTCAACAACCGTCAGATCACTGTTGACGAGGCTCAAGCTCGCGACATTCATGGCGGCTCCCGTAGTGGGTGAAAAATAAGTGAGGAGAGAGAGAGGCTCGAGCTTGCGGCGGTGGTGGCGGCGGTGGCTTCCGTATTGAGTGAAATAAGTGAGGAGAGAGAGAGAAACTGATAAAAGAAAGTAATGAAGAGGCTCACGTGCTATTGATTTATAATAGCACTATTGTACATCCGATGTTTTTAAACATTTGTGTTTGGTTAATTACTCATCTCTGTTGCAGTGGAATTAATCAATATCCTTAGACATTTAATTTTGGAAAGTAGCCAAAAAAAAAAAGGTAAAAGAAAAAAAAAAGAGAAAGAAAGTATTACTTTAAATTAATCAAAAAATGTATGTTTTATTTTTGGGCCCTCTCCCATCATGGGCCCTAGGCCACGACACTCCCCGCCTACCCTCAGGGCCGGGGCTGATCAACACCAACCAAAATCAAATTCAACTTCCTCCAAAATTCATAACTTTAACAGTATCATATTCTTATAAACTATATTCTTCAACATTTTATCCAATTATTACATTTATCAACATCAAAATTGTCAAAAATGAAACCTTCATTTTTATCTTCAACTAGTGAGTAGCCCGAGCATTGTCTTGGATTACTACCTTTGTGGCTTTGTGTCACGCTAGCACTAATGCCATGTTAGAGGACCAACTTAACTAAAAGCTTAAACTGATGGTTGAAGCCTAGGAATATGTTTTATACTCTATCATGTAATATGTGTCTTCAATACTTTATAGTACAATATTATTTATTGTGCAAGGTTAAAACATAATTGACTATTAGTCTAGATGGTTGAACAATAGCTTTTCTTTTAAGAGGCCATGTGTTCGAACCTTCTCATTTATATATATTTTTTAATATAGTTGATACATGGAGAATTGTTGTTTGTGTGAATGACGTGGCATTTTAAGGTGTTAAGTGGATGACGTGGCATACTAAAAAATTGAGTGAGTGACGTGATGAAATAAGAGAGTCTACGTGAAGCATAGACGTTTTTAGTAACGCCTTTTAATATATTAGTATAGATATAGATTTGACCTTCAATATATATGATTAAAGAATTAGTAAAAAAAAAGCTACTATTGATCTTTTATGAAATAATGAAATATTATACTAATATAACAGCCAATTTTAGAAAATGTTGCACAAAATATAAAACAGAGGCAGTATTAAATTATAACGTTACAGACTAATGTTTACATCTAGGACTTGTGATTACTTGAATTGAACAAGTGACTGATGCCCTTGGTAAATTCTGTAATGTGCTTTCAAGTGTCGTTTGGTCTACATTTGAATGTTTAGACGCCGCATGGATTATGACCAATTCTTCCAAAACTAATGCATGCCTCAACAAAAACTGGATCAAATATATCTCTCGTTCTACCCCAAAGAATCTCTTAACAACAATTTTTGTAAGATTGAATCTGCAACACCAAGGAATAATTGATAGCGTTGTTTTGCAAAACTCGCGTTCCAAGTTCAATAACTCTCTTGTAATATCAAAAGCATTGTCTTGAATTTCAAAAGATGGTGATTCAATCAATCCCTGGAAAAGAGACAGCAACCAAAGCAATATTGTCACACCATTGCATACATTCTTTACATTCATGTAAATAAATACCAACTACAAAAACACTGACCTGTGGAAAAACCAGTGTTTCTAAGACTGGTGTACGATTCAGAAACGACAACAACAGTTTATCCCAACACGTCAAATAATACTGACTCAACTCTAGATGATTCAAGCTACGAAACGCAGGCAATTGATCCTTTAACTCCACAACGCTCAGACCCTTCAACCATAACAAGCAGCCAATTAAATTTACATTTTATAAGATACAATTGTATTTTAAATGTAGAAGGGAAAGAAAAATTAGAATTTGAAACAAACCTCAACAAGCGAGCCAGATAAAGATAATTTCTGAACATTAGACATGGGTCTAATGAGGTTAATTATTTGCTGAACTGGTTCTTCATTTGATTCTTCATTTGATTCATCCAACAAATTATTTCCAAGGTTAATACTTGCTTCCGCAAGAGAGCCCATCTTTGGGATAGAATAAGATAATGCTAGATTATCAAAGTAATTCAAATACTCTAGGTTAGGAGTATGAATAAGCACAATGTCACTGTTATCATATAAATATGTATCAGTATGGTATATCTGTAAATCCAATCTCCGAAGAGAAGGCGAAGAGATATTTGCAATATGGATATGGTCATAAATGGCTACCACGCTGAGATCTTCAAGTACAGGGCAGCTAGCAACTAATCTAGGCACAAAGTCATCCTCGGAAATGTAAGAAACACAGAGGTGGTGTAACTTCAAGTTAGGAAGACGAAATGATGGCATAATGTAAACTTGATCAAGACCGAGGTTGACATCGATCTTCAACACCTCTAATGTTTCACACATGAATATTGCTGGTGGTAACTGAGTTTTTTCCCTCGTGTAAATATAAAGGTCAAGCTCCCTGAGGCCGATACAGGTTAATGGATAAGTAATCCACGCATTAATTTGTGTGGATTTAAAGTCCGGATAACAGATATAATTTCTTCTCATATATCTTCTCTGACACAAACATGCTAACTTAGAGTCCTTGCTCAGATGAAGTTTAAACCTGGTGAGATATTGAGACCGATGTGCTTGGATAACAGTAGTGACAAATTCAGAATAAATAGGGTAACGATCAATAGTGGGAATAGAGAAACAAAGAGGAGTAGAAAAATCATCAAAGACGAGGCTAGTAATCCAAGGGAAAATACGCAACATCCACTTACAGGAGAAGCAAGCAACAGCAGCATCTTTGGCAGGCAGCAAAGAGAGTATGTGAATCAATAATTCATCAGGTAAACAAGTGATTCGATCAACTAGTAAACCATCACTCGGATTATGCACAATATTAGAAGTTGTCTTACTAATAATTCGTCGTTTCACGCTCAAATCCATTAAAGCCCCTCTTAGAGTCTGATGGATTAATGAATTATAAATTAATCAACGACTTCCCTGTTTCAACCAAATCAGAGAAAATTCTGAGATGATAATTTACTAGTAAATAATTTAGCAAGATTATATAAGCAGATAATAAGTATTGAAATTAATTCCTATTGTTAAACGATAATATGGTAAATGAAAAATACTATGTTCAGCAATTTTGCAGCAACTTATAAATTTATATCAATTGGAAAACATAGCTTTAGGTGATCATTGATTGAGAAGATTGGAATTTCAATAGCAACCAATTAGGATAATTAATTTTTCAAAACTTGTAAATTTTTATTAGTCCAAAATGATAGTCTCATATGCATTTATCAAGTACCATTAATATTAAATTTTTACCAAAATTTCCTTCAATCTGTAATATTTAAGTAAATTTAATTTTCCCAGCTTAGAGCATCTCCAATGGTTCAATTATAAGGACTTGCTTGCAATTTAAATAAAGTTCCTAGCTACATGCTTACCATTGGAGAATAAAAAATTGAGCAACATGCTAGCAATTGTAGCCCAACCAAGCTACATGCTTGATTGAAAAAGAGACAAATAATCTCCATTCATATTGGAACATGTGTATAATTATCTATTTTTTTTTAAAACTTTATTTTTTTGCAAACTACAATATGTTGTGGCTTACCATTGAAACAAGTTGTTGCTTAAAAAGTGTTGTAGCTTAGAAATTTATGTGGAAAAGCAAGCTACAAAGCATTGTAGCTTGCCATTGGAGATGCTCTTATTTGTCTATATACATTTACTCCCTCCGTCCCCTTTTGATAATCCTTATGGGCAAATTTTAGTCCCAAATACTTGTGCAAAGTTATATTTCCCATGTAAATTTTGTTTTCCTACGTATTTTTATTACTTTCTCTCTACTTTTTTTGCATATCCAATGACAATTTACTTTTTCAATGTACTTTAATTATTCATATTAGTGTTTATTACGTCCCGTGAAAAATGTCCATAAGGACTATCAAAAGAGGACGGAGGGAGTATTACTTATCTTTCTATTTTTATTACTATATTTATTTATGTTTATTAATTTCTGTGAAATTTGCCAGAACTATCGTTAACGGACAGAGGGAGTAATAAAATTGAGTCTTTCCGACAATTACATGAACGATAGCATGAATCAAGACTCTGGATTGAAACTTGAGATTTGATATAAAACATAAAAGAAGAGAGAAATATAATAAATTAACGCACCTGAATTAACACTCCAAACCGCTTCAATGGGTGAAAGAGGAACAAAATAGAAGAGAAGCGAGAGAGTAAAAGGGGATTTTGATTTTTTGAGGGTGAAATTTGATCTGTTTTGCTTGAGGTTTTCAGATGTCTCTGAAGAGATGTTTTAATTGAGGTTTTTGGAAATTTTCTTTTTTGGAAAATCTGTAAAAAAAAAAAAAAAAAAAAAAAAAAAGAAAAGAAAAAAAAAGGCAATCTTTGTTCCATTTGTTCAAAATAAGCTTTTTTATATTTTTATTTATTTATTTATTTATTTTTTCCCTCAAAAAAAAAAAAATTATTTTTTTTAATTTTTTTAGAATAGCTCCGTCCCCAGAAGAACGACCCATTTGAGTTGATTACGTGGGTATTAAGAAAGTTAAATAAAAAGAAGTAAAGGTATATTGAAAAGATAAAATTCTATGGAGTTTGTAAAAAAAATAGAGAGAGAAAGTAATAAAACTACATGGAAAATCAAATCTTTATATGGGGAAGCTAATTTTGCACAAATATTGTTGCAAATTGGTTGGTGTTTTAATGTAAATGGGTCATTCTTTTTGGGACTAAAATTAAGCCAAATGGGTCGTTTTTTCAGAGACGGAGGGAGTAACTAAGAATGATTTAAATAGGTTATATGACGTATAAGGCTATATAATCTACTAAATTTTAAGGACAGATTAACATTTATTACACCGATCTGCGCAATAATAATACATTGTTTCAACCACATATCCAAACTAGTAGTTGCCTTAGTAGTAAATGGTCGTTTCACGCTCAAATCCATTCAAAAGCCCCTTCTATAATCTAATGGATTAATGAATTATTATTACGATTATTTCACCAAATGCCATTGAGCACTTTAAAATTTCACCATATGCCATTGATCTTTTCAAAATTCACCAAATGCCACTCAGTTTTTTAAAAATTCACCGAGTGCCATTAATGACCAACGGTTGTTAACTCCGTTAGTCATTAGGGGTTAATCATGACACATGTCATGATATAATTGGTCCATTTATCTTAATTTATAAAAATTTATAAAAACAAAAATTAAAAAAAAAACATAAAATAAAAAAATAAAAAAAACCCCCAAAATTTTCCCAGCCACCCCCACCACCGCCAAGCCCTAATGACTAACGGAGTTTACGGCCATTGGTCATTAATGACACTCGGTGAATTTTTTAAATCCCGAGCGGCATTTGGTGAATTTTGAAAAGACCGATGACATTTGGTGAATTTTTAAAGTACTCAGTGGCATTTGGTGAAATAGCCGTTATTATTAAACAAACGAGCTCCTGATTCAACCAAATTAGAGAGAACTTTGAGCAGCTATTGAGTATTAGATAAATCATGAGATATTAATAATTTAAATTTTTCAATCCAAGCAAATCAATTCCTATTGAGCAGCTAAGATTATTTAAGCAACTAATGAGTTTTAAAGCTTATTCGTATTGTTAAACCTTAAACGGAGTAATAGAGTGCCTAAATATGAAAATTTTAACTTATACTAAAAGCAAATTATTCCATGACACTTGTCATTACCTTGTGAAAAATTTTCCCGCCTTTTTCGCTTATCTTTTTTTTAGGTTTGTCATTACCTTGTTGAAAAATCATAGGGATAACAAAGTAGAAGTTCCCATTATATCTATGATATAAAATGCAATGACTATCCATATTGTGCAATGAAAAACCATTAGGCTCTAAAAATTGGCTAATTATGTTGTTGGTATCTAAGGCCCTATTCTTTTCACTTTAAAAAAATTATATTACGTAAAAATAATTTCAGTTCAGTAAAAATAGTTTCAGTTCAGTAAAAATAAGTTCAGTTTAGTAAAATTCAGTTTTCTTACAGAAAAATTATAATAGAAATTCAGTTTAGTAAAATTCAGTTTTCTTACAGAAAAATTATAATAGAAAATCAGTAAAAATAATTTCAGTTCAGTAAAAATAATTTAATTTCAGTAAAAGTAATTTCAATTCAGTAAAATTAAGTTCAGTTCAGTAAAAATAAGTTCAGTTCAGTAAAAATAATTTCAGTTCAGCAAAATTAAGGTGAATCAAACAGGGCCTAAGTCAACAATATCATATTTCACAAGTATTTTAATGGATGCAAATCATGGAAATGAAAGTAAAGCAAGAAGCAGGTTGTATGAGAATAATATCGCCAAGGCAGCGTATATGCTACTTATCTCAAATTAAGCTTATAAAATTACAAGTATCTGCTTAATGCTTATTACTACTAACTATTGTGAACATGTCAAAATAGATGCATATGCAGAGTAAAACTTCAGAACTAGTTCAGATTACACTCAGGTTGCAATTACAGTAGGTTAATTTCACAAGTCTGTTTCGTTCTTTGCCTCTTAAAGAGCATCCTCTATGAAGTTAGACAGTTAGTTAATATTTTTGGATGAACTTTAAGTACCTGCAATTTCAGGTTAAGGTTTGATTAAAGTAGTTGATAGAATCGTGCACATGTTTAGCTTAAGAAGCAGGGCTTGCATACATCTCTTTCAGAGTTTCAGACAGCTGGGTTAGCACATCGAAATAATATCGTTCCCACTTAGAACAAATGATGCCTAGAGACCACAGTAGCCACTGTACTGCAAGTATGTAACCCCTTGTACATTCATCTTGCACCTGCAGTTTCATCCTGTTTTTTTTTTTTTTTTTTTTTTTTTTTTTTTTTTTTTTTTTTTTTTTTTTAAGTTCCATACGTTCACAATCACAATAGGAAGATATTCTCTCTTTATTCTTTTTTTCTTTAAATTTTTTTTTTTAGGCCAACATCCTAAATTATACATACTCGCATAGTCGCATAATGGATAAATTTTATGAAAATTTTTTTGATAGTAAAAAAACATGTTAGATTCCTACTCTATCTACTGCCAACATACTAAATTATACATACTCGCATAATGGAGGAATTCTATGAAATTTTTTTTGATAGTGGGTCTTTTTGATAGATGGAAATAGTTGATCGGTGTGATAAATTTTTTTTGCTTATTGCTGTTAGTATTATACTATAAAACAAGTATAATCCTTCCCCACCATCTCCACTTATTGGAAGTATTTCTCCTTATATTCTAAACTTCTAATTATCTCTTCTGATTTCTAAATCCACCATATTTACCCTTATATTCTAATTAAATTTTTTCCCCTCATCAAACATAACCCAATCAAGTTAAATTTGAACAGTTATACTACTTTGTATAAATTTAGGGAAAAAAAAAACCTAGATTTTGCAATAACCTATACAAAGTAAAATTCGAATGAAAATTGGCGAAAACAATAGTGTTTGGGTTCAATTTGATTAAATTGGGCAAGTCCATAAATGATTCAATTACAAAGCCCAAGGTCAAGAAAGTGAATATTACATTTCAAAGTATGAACGTAAGCATTGGTTTTCATAAAGTGAATGTAAGCATTTAAAGTATGAACATATACGTAAAAAATACGAACATAAACATTTAAGAAAGACAACATATGCATAAACAGATTTATTTACTATTTCATGAACAATACATATTTACATTATGAATATTTGAAATTATATATGAACATATAAAATATTATTATGAATACTATGCATTTAATTATAAACATAAAAATTTGAAAAAAATAAAATAATAATATGATTATGAAATATATACATTATAAGTATTAAATGTTCATTTTTTACGTGTTCATTTTTTATTATTAAATGTTCATTTTTTTTTCATGTTCATATTTTTTTTACTAAATGTTCATTTTGTAGAGTGTAGTGTTGATTTTGGCGGGTTGCGAATATGTTGTTTGGGTTATTAATTTGGGCCGCGCGTTTTGGGCCTTCACTTGTTGCACCTATCTTAGGTGCATGAGGATGCACCTAAGACTAATATTCTTAGGTGCATGTTTGTGCACGTAGAATAGGTGCAACACCCCTTAAACACAACTTTTAGTGTATGAAACGCAGTCCACCTTTATCTTTTTTTTTTCCAGTTATTATTCTTCCGGTAATTCTTCTTTTCTTTTTGATTTTTTTTTCCCTTTTTAAAAATTTTCTCTTCACTTTTTATTTAAATTTTCATCAGAATTTTCATCAAATTTTTCTTTAAATTCTATATTTTCGATCACTTTCATAAACTTTTTCTCTTCCCTGTTTTTTCTATTTTTATTTTCCATTGATTAAACTTTCTCTCTCCTCTGTTTTTTCTATTTTTATCTTCCATTGATTTTGTGAATTGAATAGATGAATTTGATTGTTATTCTCGAAGAGATCAATGCAAGTTAGTTTCTATGAATTTGCTATGATGGAGATCAATTAAATTGATGAATTTGGGTTTTTTTTTTTTTTGAGAAAATGAATTTGGGTTTAATTTGGGATGAATTTGATTATTTGAATATTAATTCAACTATTGAATTTGTGATGAATTTCATTTGATTTTGTAAGTATTAGGTTTAATTTGTAATCGATATTGCAAAAATTATGGTCGACGAATTTGTGATGAATTATTGAATTGCTGCATCTTAAATTTGTTTTTTTATTACGATTTCGATTTTTTAAATTAAGTTGCTAATATTTGTGTATAATTTTTGGAAAATAATGAACACGATGTACCTTAAAAGTGAACATTTAGTACAAAATGAACATTTAGTAACTAAAAATGATCATTTAGTGTACTAAAAATGAACATTTAGTACATAAAAATTAAAACATATGCATTATAAGTATTAAAAATATGAACATATACATTACAAATGTGAGTATATGTATTTTAGAAAATGAACATACGCATTCAAAATATGAACATATGCATTGGGTCCCTGTAAGTGAACACATGCATAAAAAATATATGAACATATACATTTAAGAATGTAAACATAAGCATTCAAAATATGAACATATGCATTTTATAGAGTGAACATATGCATTCAAAATCTGAACATATTTTATAAACATTACTTCGTAATATATACTTAAGAATATTTATCATATGAACACCAAATATTTATATTAGGAACGTTTTAAAACATTCTATGAATAAAAGAGGTATCCAAATAATGAACATATGCATAGGTTCGCTTACATGTGAACATTATCTTTTCAGAAAGTGAACATAGGCATAAAAAATATGAACTTATGCATTTCAGAAAGTGAATATTACATTTCAAAATATGAACGTAAGCATTGGTTTTCATAAAGTGAATATAAGCATTTAAAGTATGAACATATACGGAAATAAAAAGAACATAAACATTTAAGAAAGACAACATATGCATAAACAGATTTATTTACTTGTAGGCGTCGTTCGAAGTGCGCCTACTTAAAAGCATAGTGGTGAATATGCTTGGCACTCATAGGAAGTGGGAATTAACATAACGATTAGGGACACGATTAGGGACAAGGAAAGTAGGGAGCCGCCAACAAGTTTTTAAGGAACTTGTAAACCGTTCATGGATCATTTAAGGCAACCACGATTAAGGGACAACGATAGGCAACAACGATTGACCCGTGAAGGTTACACCCCATTCATAATCCATGAGATTACTAACTCCATATGGTTCGGAACCACGAAAGGAGGATCGGGGATGATGGTACGAAGTGAGTCATGGAGTCACATTCGCCCGTATTGGCCTCTACTCGATTCTTATTGTGAAAAGTATTCCTGTGATCTCAAAGGCATACAAACAAAATATTCAATTTGCTCCAAACTATTATTATGCTAAATTGGTTGAATATTAATGCAACATATTATTCTAAAATATTGGTGATCACTTGATTAAATAACAAGATTAAAGGAACCTAAACCGGTTGTCCAAATTATCTTATTAAGCGTGATATTCAATTACATATTCCCTTTAAACATGCAATATGGTGATCAATAAATATAGAACAATAAACATTAATATTGGAAGCAATTCAACAATAATAGCGTTAGTCAAATCAAATAATAATAATAATAATCATGATATTAGCAATATAAAATAATATAAGTAATTAAATTAATTAATTACTCACATTTCGCGCGTTCCTTAAAATTGCTACATCTTGAATAAATTGTTAGTAACTTCAATAAAAATAAATCAAATTGAAATAATTAAATTAAATAAAAGTAGAGTTGATTTGTCCAAACCCTCAGTTAATTATACCTTTCACGCCTTGGTTTTAGTATAGAACTTCGGGTATTATATGGACTCCTTGGAGTGCTTAGGGGAATTATTATGGAAGAATAAGAAAGCTAGAAATTAGGTTAAAGAGGGAGAAGAGAATGATTTTAGGTGTAAGGTGAGAGAAAATTATATATTTGGTGGAAAAGAGAGGAAGAGAGAATGATTTGATGCCCCGAACTACAGAAAGGGGGGTTCTATTTGTAGGGAAAATGAGCAGAGGGAACACACAGAACCCTAAAAAGATAAAAACCCTAAAAAAGGCTACCGCGACACGGCAGATTCTACCGTGTCACGGGGGAAATTAGCGTGACGCGGGGAAAAATAGAGTGTCGCGGGAAATATTTGACTTACGGGAGTAAAAACGCGTGAAGGGATTACGCGGAAAAGACACGGAGTTGTCCCGTGCCACAGCACTAGCACCGTGACACGGGAATTCCTACCGTGACACGGCAGTAATCCCTGTGTTGCGGCACAGTTCCCCGTGACGCGGGGAAGTTTTAAGCACCGTGACACGTCAGCAACTCACCGTGACACGGCAGAAAACACCGTGACGCGGCAAAGTTCACCGTGTCACGGCATATGGCGTCGTGTCACGGTACTTATGCCAAGTCATGGGGCACTAAAAAACATGAAAATCCCCTCCAAATTACCGTGACACGGGAATTTCTCCCGTGCCACGTCAGATCTTGCCGCGTCGCGGCATTTTAGCTGCTGCGCGGTAATTCCAGTTTTTTTACGCGTTTTTAAAATCTTCATAACTTTTGATCCGTAACTTGGAATAAGGCATATAATATATCATTGGAAATCTTATCAAGTCTACTTTCTAACCCAATTAGAATCAGGTAAAAATGAGTTGTAGATTTTATGATATGATCGTTTTAGTAGAAGGGTGTCGGTTTTGGGCCGAGTTTAGTGTTTTGCTCATATCTTTTTCGTTATAGCTCGGAATTGGGTTTATAATATATGGTTGGAAAGCTTATTGAAAGGCCTATACAACAAAATAATAATTGGATCAAAATTTTATACCAATGAAATCAGTTCAGCTCGGTTTTGTAATGTGGATATGGAAAGTGGAAAGTAAGTTATGGTTTAGGGAAATGAGCTAGGAAATGGATTGATTTATGAAATGTATTGGGTAGAAACATGGATTTAAGCACTCCAAAGATTAAATACTCAACCCTACCAATAACGGCGGTGAAATGTGTTCATCATCGGGTTTGGTTTTGGGGAGACATTTTTAGGTGTCTACATTACTATTTCATGAACAACACATATTTACATTATGAATATTTGAAATTATATATGAACATATAAAATATTATTATGAATACTATGCATTTAATTATAAACATAAAAATTTGAAAAAAAATAAAAAATAATATGATTGTGAAATATATGCATTATAAGTATTAAATGTTCATTTTTTACGTGTTCATTTTTTCTATTAAATGTTCATTTTTTTTTCATGTTCATATTTTTTTACTAAATGTTCATTTTGTAGAGTGTAGTGTTGATTTTGGCGGGTTGCGGATATGTTGTCTGGGTTATTAATTTGGGCCGCACGTTTTGGGCCTTCACTTGTTGCACCTATCTTAGGTGGACCAATTGATCCATGCGAAGTCAAATCAAAGGCCCAATCAACGTGGTAAGTCCACTTGCCTCGTGGCCCATTTCTCCTATTGTGCATAGTTTATTCTCTCTAAACAATGTATTGACTTCGTCATCGGAGGGGCCTTCCTCAGCACAACCCCCGAGGCCAGTTTACGTGTGTTTGCTGTGCAGAAAATCCTCGACTCAGTCATCACTTGGAGAGTTAAGTCTTCAGCCCCCTTGAAAGGACCTGTCCGAAGGTCCCATTGTTTTCACCCGAAATAATTTGGCGCCGTTTGTGGGGAATACTTTCAAAAGCATGCCAATCTCAATCGTTCTATACTCTCTAAGTAACAAGGCTAAAAACCGTAAGAATAGTATGTAAAAACGCAAACAAGAGCGGCCCTTGCTTTCTCTTCGAGGAAGAGCCCGATGGTGTCGAAGAAAAATCCTCTTTCTACACCGTCACCATCGCCATCTCCATCGCCTTCGCCGAGTAGGCACTCCTCAAGGAGGGTCAGCTCGGAGAGGGGTCCTTCGAAGAAATCACCATCTTCGTCCAACCATTCTCGACAACCGACCGGTTCCTATTGGGCAAGTCGTTCGTATGCTAAGAGCCCGCCTCGAAGTGTCCACTCTCGTTCCCAACCAAGGACTCCTCAAACGAGGCCCTCAACAAAAGAAGTGGCGAGAGCCATAGCGGTCCTCATGGAAGTCATGAAGGCTCAAGCTGGCAATATGCCACCACCTCGCGACTGTTCGCCCCTTCCGCCGAGACATCTACATCGGAGAACCGGACAAGATGAGGAGGGAAAGCCTCCATCCTTCAAAGAGTTGGGGGACAAATAAGAAGAGAAAAAGGAACCCACAATTCTTCGGGGATTCCACCCATCCCATCTCCCGCAGTTACAAAAGAAGCAACTCCGCCTCGGCGCGGGGTGAACCTGCTCGTCAAAGCGTACACGAACGTCTCGGATCGAGGGAGTTGAGCGTGCATAGTCGCCTCTCTTATCCCGAGCACACCGAGCTACACCCTGAATAATCTTCCCAGCCGAGGACAAAAACCACTTATACCTCTCTAAGAGGGCGGAGCGAGGTCCCAACGGCCAGCACGTGCCGACGGTGAAAATTCCGTCACACATCACATATGATGGTATTTTGGATCTGAAGGACCACATTGCCTCCTAAGAGGGTCACATGCATCTGAGCCCCAAGTCCGAAGCGACCTGGTGCAAATACTTCCCAACCATTCTCAAAGGTATTGCACAAGCATGGATCACCAAGGGAGTGCAAGAGGGGTCGATCACTAGATGGGACGACCACTCAAACAAATTAAGAAGCAAGTTTTCTACGGCAAGCCACCTAGAGTAAACGACCACATAACTTATGGGTCTGCAACAAGGGGAGATGAGAGCTTCTGCGACTACTTGACTCGCTTCACCAACGAGTCGCCCAAAATCACAAGTCGTGACCAAGGGTTAGCCGTCTTTGCTCTGCAAAACGGGCTACAAGCTAGCTGTAAATTTCTCGACGTCATGGTCATGCATCCCTCGCGGACCCTAGAGGAGGCCTTGGACGTCTCAAATAAATTCATCCGAGCTGAGGAATAGAACAAAGCCAAAACCCAACCCCAACCAGGGGCTGGGAAAATAAAAAAAAAAACAGTCTGAAGTCCAAGGCCAAAAGAAAGGGAAGGCGAAAGCCTCATAACCATCTTCAGCCGCTGAGCCGACGAAAGACAAGTCTACCCCATACACGGGAAGATACGACTCATACACCCCTCTCACCCTTACACGAGCTAAGATCTATGCGTGGTGAAGGAAGAGCAGAGGTACAGAAAGCCGAGGCCAATTCCATAATGGCATCAGCAAAAGTACAAGGACCGATGGTGTGAGTTCCACGAGTCCCCGGGACATCACACCAAGGACTGTATCCAGCTGAAAGATAATATTGAGGATATGGTCCACAAAGGTTAGTTGAAGAAATACCTCGCGGATCGCCGCGAAGAGAAAAAGGCCGAGAAAGACCCTCGGCAAAAACTCAATTTCCCCCGAAAGAAGAACAAAACTCAGGATAAAGAAAATCCTAACATCCTTGTCATTTCGGGGAGGACAAACTCTCGAAAAGAGCAGAAACGCCACTTTAGGGCTCTGACCCATCAAGTGAATCATGCTAATATCCGAGGACCTCAGTCCCTGGTGCCGAACATCACGTTCACACTCGAAACTGCCGGGGGGTGACATTCCCCCATGAGGATCCACTGGTGACGTGGGGTGAACTAGGTCGTTGGACTAATCCTCCCTAAGCCAAACAAAATTTATAAACACTTAAATAACCTAAATACAAGTATAGAGGTAAGTCAAGGGTCGAACCCAAAGGAACGGTAATGTCTAAGTGATTTCGATTTGGGTGCCTAAGCTAGGCCGAAGACGAAGGAAAGAAGGTGACACTAAAACTACTTAAACGAAGAAACCGAACAAATAAAGTGCTAGGGATTAGGATTCACCTATAATAGCAATGAACATAGCAAATTGGGATAGGAAGTTGACTAAGTAAAGTGATGCGAGGGAAAACCAACTATGCAACCAAAAGAGCATATCAAGCTATTTTCCTAGAGGTCTAACTAGCGTCAGCTACGATGAACTCTAGCTAGGAACGTCACAAAACACCTCAATCGTTAAATGCAAGCCACAAATCAATGGTCCGTATCAATGTGAATCTACAATGCAATCTAGTGTGAATAACTAGGGTGATCAAGCCTAAATCAAACACACACATGCACATAATCAATCAACCAATTTAATCACATCATCAACTCAATCAATTTCCCCCAATCTACATCAATCCATCACATCATATAAGCTTCACAATCACCCTAGCAAACAAACTACTCTAGCAACATCATCAAATCAACAAACAACTATAGAAAACAAGAATCATCAAAATATGAAGAACAATTACACTAGTCAAAGATAAAAAAAAATATCAAAATCCAATCAAAACAAATCATTAAATGGTACAAATAAGTAAATAGTATCATTAAATGTTGTAAAGGTATAAATATTTGTCAAATGGTACAAATAAGTATGTAAATTGTACATAAAATATTGTACCACTATGAAATATAATAGTACTGCTACTAAGGCAATCTATAATCTAATGGTATAATGCATGGTAGTACACAAAATGTACCACTATAACCCTAAAAAGTACCATTTTGGATATTAAATGTACCATTTCACTTTCCCGCTTTTTCCAAACTAGCATTGTTACTATTTTGCCTCCACTGTAATTCTTTTTACCCAACTACACTACCAGTTATACATGGCCCCATCAAATACTTCAACTTATGAGAAGGTATTGCGTATGGACGCACGAACTGTTTGGTGCGAGAGACTTGGTTGATATATTTTACTTGTCGGATCATATGTTTCATGTACAGTGTTGGCTAATATGTTTCACTTGTTGGCTTATATGGTTTTCGTGTTGGCTAATATATTCCTTTTGTTGGCTTATATGTTTTTTTTCCATTTGTTGGTTGATATCAGACATAATTTAGCTTACATGTTTCTTTATTTGGCTGATATATATTTATTTTGTTAGTTGATATGTTTATTTTGTTGGCTCATCTGTTGCTTTTGTTTGCTGATTTAATCCTTTTGTTGGCTGATATATTCCCTCTGTTGGCTGTTAATACCTTTTGTTAGCTGATATATATATATATATATATATATATATATATATATATATATATATATATATATATATATATATATATATATATATATATATGTGTGTGTGTGTGTGTGTGTGTGTGTGTGTGTGTGTGTGTATATACATATGAATATATATACATATGTATATATATATGTATATACCGGTGGAAAAAATAATTAATACCAAAAAAAAAGCTCAAAGCGATAATTGCCACCGGTTAACCGGTGGCAATATCCCTTTTTGCCACCGGTTTTGAACCGGTGGCCTTGCTTGTGGTCATTGCCACCCCCCAAATGACCACCGGTTCAAAACCGGTGGCATAGGGGGGTTTTGAACCGGTGGCCAAATGATATTTTCGTCTAGTGATATTATCAGGCATCAATTGGCTTATGTGTTATTTTTATTGGCTCATATGGGTTATTTGTTGTAGGGGTGTTCCGGGTACCCAAAACAACGAGTACCCGAATCTTCGGGTAGTTGAAACTCGGCCCATGACACCCGGGTTTCGATTACCCAATTTTCTCGAGTCGGGTCATAGGGTACCCGGATGTGATAATTGATGTGACAACAATTTTCCCAAAATGTGAAAAATTATAAACAATCTAGAATCTATACCCAAACTTCACACAATTAGTAGTTAAGTATAACTAAAATTACATACAATTACAACTAAAAATAAATCTTTACTTTCCTAAAAAAAACAGATCCTTACTTAATTGAACATTTAATTTTAAAAAAAAAATAGCCCAGACTTTGTTAGTAGCTTATAGAGTCTTACATCATCACCAACTATCATTATCAACAGCACCATCATACGAAGTATTTCCCTTCTCTTGCGGCAGCCAGAGGGATTCAATTGCAACTGCAACATCAATATCTCGCTTTTACCTGTCAATTCCCATCATCACCACTCACCACCTTTCTTACTCAAGTCCGGAGAGAATATACTGTCAATGGCACCACAATTCTGACCCTTAAATTGAACACCCAGAATCAACCACCACCTTTCTTCGATCATAACCCACAATCAACCACCCGCCTCCTCCATAATTCGAACAAAACTAGACCCATGATGCGAATAAAAGCCACGAAACACAAATTCAAGGAGTAAACATTGTATTATAAGCAAGGTCAAGATAAAGACATTGGAGAATTAAAGATGAGTATATATGGAGATTAGACATTTAGAGGGAAATTAAAGAAAGAGAGGTATAGATGGAGATTCGAAAAGAACCATAGAAAGAAAGAGAAGAGAGGAAAACAACTGAGTAGAGAAGGTAGAAATTGAAAAGGCAATAAAATATAAACCTTAACAAGTAAAAAGACTAAAAGCTATCTATTGAAGATTCCAGAAGGAAAAAAAACAACCTATTGAAGATTCCATAAGGGAAAAAAAAAATTATTTAGCGGGTTAAACCCGCGAGCAACACTGATCGGCCCATGACCCGACCCGGAAAACAACACGGATTTCTTAGGTCGGGTACCCGACCCAAAAAATGACAATTTTGTAAAAAAAATACCAGACAGTTTTTCACTAGTTCATCGGGTCAGCGAGTCGTATCATTTGGGTCGGGTATTTTTGAACACCCCTAATTTTTTTATCTTATATAATATACAACATTGTACAACATAATGTTGGCTAATATAATGTTGTCTTCTTCATAAAATGACCATTTCTCTCTTCCCCATGCATTCTTTCTCTCTCTTTTAATCCTATGTAGCCCCCACCCACCACCAACACAACCACAACCACTTTCTCACTCCTTTCTCCTCCACTATCGTCACCCCTTACCACCATCACAACAAAGTTCACTCTCACTCCTTCCTTTACACTTTCTGCCACCACAACCCACCACCACCAAGCGAACTCCCCTGTTCCCCCAATTCACCAACACCAAATCGCACTATTAATGGCAACCGCAAATCCCACCGGGCCACCTCATACACTCCCTCACAGCCCGCAATTGAACCACCATCGAACTCCAACAACAACAACACCCAGCCACCATCAAACCACCATTAGCACCGAACCACCACCTGAAGCAAACTCCACAATTAGTCACAGCCTCCTCGCCACATCAATTCCTTTAAATTGCAATTCGTGAATTTCAATTCGCAATTTACGAAATTGGTAGTGTGAAATCGCGAACCCATAATTGCTTCCAAGTAAATTGCAAATTTGGTAGAATAAAGAGGAGAGAGAATAGTTAACTCTACTGATTTTCAGGGAGAAGAAAAGTGAAAAGGCGGAAAATGGAGAATGGTCGCACCAACCAATAGTTTGTGTCAACTTATTTACAAACATTGTTGTCTTATGCATGAAGAAACCAATATTGTGAGAGTGGGAGATAACTCAAGTGGTTATAGCTCCCCTCCCGATTCCAGGTAATCCTTAGATCGATTCTCATCATATCACTCGCCCTTGTGGCTCTCTAAACACCAAAAAAAATCAATACCGCCTATACGCAAATAGCTCTCCACTACTACCAAATCTAAAGTATTTTATATTTTTCCATGTATAAGCAAGAATAAAATCTGGCTTAAATAACTTCAAAATCCATATTTAAGATTAGTAGGCTTCCACCAACTTCAAAATTCATCAAAATTCAAGCAGGCTCCATAGTTAAGATTAGTATATTTCCTCTGACCCAAGTATTTTAGTGGTTTCCATAGTTATTTTCCTTCTAATCGATGGTGCTATTTTACCGTTTTCGAGATCTCGCTTCAATTGAAATGTCAAAACACCGGTATTTTGACGACTCGGACCGAAATTCTTATGCTTATAAACCGCAAAACTCCTATTTCTACCTTCATCTAGTTATTGGCAGATTTGTAGACAACCGTCAATTTTCAATGCTTCGAATCCAAGACTGGGTGTCGAACAACTAGATTAAATTTGGGGAAATTACGGTCCAGAAGACTAACAACACCTTCCTATTTCTCTATGAAGATACTCGAGATAGAGACGCTATATTAGAGCAGGGGTCCATGGCGTACCAAGCTGCGCTAATAGTTTTCAAACCTTGGACTCCGGGTGTTTCAATCAGAGACATATGTTTTGATGAGGCTTCCATATGGGTGCATCTTGATAAGGTACTCTAAATTTATGTGAAATTGAGGTTGTTAAATCAATGCTTTCTTTAACTGGGAACATTTTGTGTACAGACGATACACTTCCAAGTTACATTAAATGTTTGGTTAGAGTAAAACTTCGAATTAATGTGTTTGATTCATTAGTACCAGGTTTCTACTTGGATGTTGGAAATTCCCAGTTTAAGTGGAGTAATATTAGATATGAGAATTTGTTCATTTTGTACTCTAGGTGCAATAGAGTTGGTCAGAAGAAAAATGATTGTGGGATGTTAGATGGTCATTTTGCCCATAATCTCTCAAATTCAAACATTGGCTTGAAAAGAATAGAAAGATTCAGAACAACAAGGGTTAATCTTCAAGGTCTAACTAATGAACCCCAGCACAACCAATCATTACAAAAACCCTTTATGAGTGTTCCTTCATTCATGTCACTTGGCTTAGGGTCTTTTGTGAATTTTTCGGCTGAGGCCAGTTGTCTCTCTTCACCAGTTGGTTCTGATGGTCCCGACTTGGTGTCGGAGCTGGTATGTGACAGTGATGATGTGGCTCCCATGGACTGTACTCCACCATACTCCCCTCCTTTGCAGGATTTTTCGGTTAGTGACTCTCATGTGATTGAGGAGCAATTACCTGATAAGGGTTTGCAAGCTAAGGTAATGCATAGGTCTTCTGCATTGCGGGGAACGGGCCCAGAAAAGGTGCATAAGTGGGTTAGATTATGCTACCCCCAAGATTCTGGTTGCTTTCCTTGTTGGGTGCCAAGTAAGAAACGAAAGGGTGTTTCTTGTTTGGCTTTTTCTAAGATGAGATCGGATTCAAGTTATGCTGATAATTTAATGCTCAATTATGAGAAAAACTGATCGGAGGTTGTTGTTTTTGGTTGTTTATCCTGTCTCCCTTTTAAGAAACGTAAAGGGATTAGTATTTCTTCTTCAACTCGGATGTCTCGTTCTGGTTCTTCCTCTTAGGGCTCGGAGGCCGCCCGTTTAAGGCCACCAGAAGACAGATGAAGATTGTGGCTTGGAACTGTAGGGGTTTGGGTCAGGCAGATCCCCTAAAGTTCCTTACGTCGCGTCCTTAGTCCGCTCTTATAGTGTTGATATTGTGTTTTTAGCTGAAACTATGGTGTTTATAAATTCTGTGTTACATAAAGTATATTCCTTGTCATATTCAGATTTAGTGGGTGTAGATTCGGTAGGTCTTAGTGGTGGGCTTTGTGTGTTTTGGTTTTCCCCAATTTTGGTTGAACCTAGTGTGGTTTCTCCACATGTTATATTGTGTCGAATTTTGGATAATTTGGTAACAAAATATGTCCTTTTCCTGTATGGAGCACCTCATGTTTCTGATCGTTTACCTGTTTGGTCGGAAATTGCTAATATTGTTGCTCAATATCCAAATATTCTGAAACTGGGTGATTTTAATCAGATTGAATTCTTATCAGACAAAGTAGGGGGTAATCCAGATATTCCAGGTCGTCTGGATTTCATCAATTGGAAATTAGATAATGGTTTGATAGACATTCCGGTCTCGGGACTTCAATTTACTTGGACTAATGGACAGGAGGTTGGTGTTCCTACTTTTGAACGACTGGACAAGGCCTACGCTACTTCCCAGTGGCTTTAGGAAAGGCCATCTACTTCTGTTGTCCATCAACCTATTTTGTTTTCAGATCATTCCGCCATAATTTTAAATTATGCTCCCGTTTCATCTAGATGCAAGCAGTCGTACATGATCGAGAACTGGTGTTTACATTCGTCAGAATTAGCTTTAATGATGCGTACCATTTTTGCTGAACATATTCCCGGGTCGCTCATGTTTTCCTTATCCAGGAAGCTTCGTTCTCTTCGACATTGTCTACTTTCATGGTGTGTTACTCATATGAAAGCTTGGGGTATTGACTGGAAGGCTCTAGTTATGGATATCTCTAATGTGTCTTAGTCACTTGACTCTCGTGGGGCTCGTTGCTTATTTCTCACAGTCAGGAATGAAAAAATTGTTGAGGCCCAGGCGGCATATCAATTTTGGAAACATCGAGCTAAGGTGAAGTAAGATACTTTTGGGGATGAACACTCCAAGTTACTTTTTTCTCTAGTCCAGGCTATACAGAGAAGGAATTCAATTATTGGGCTTAAAAATCATGAGGGTACCTGGATCTTAGATTCGGATCAGATTTGGTCTCATGCTTGAGACTTCTATATTTCTCTCTATAGTAAACAATCAAGACCGACTGAGGCTTCTGATTTTTGTTGGGAGTCGATGCATCTTCCTTCTTTGCCAGATAACCATCGCCAGGGTCTGTTTGCCCTGTTTTCAGCTGACGAGGTTAAGAAAGCTATGTTTAGTATCAATGAAAATAAATCTCCAAGTCCGGATGGTTTCTCTTCAGCTTTTTTCAGATCATATTGGCCTGTGATAGGAGATCATGTGGTAAGTGCAGTTCAATTTTTCTTTGCTCATGGGTATCTTCTCAAGGACCGGAACCATACTTTCTTAGTTCTAATTCCTAAGGTGAATAATCTAGAACTCTTGTCTCAGTTTCGTCCGATTGGCCTTTATAATGTCATTTACAAATGTATTGCGAAGTGTCTTGCTCATCGACTGAAGGTTGTGTTACCAGATCTGATCTCAAACTCCTAATATGCTTTTGTGCCAAGAGGATTAATGTCTGATAATTGCTTAATGGTACATGAATTGCTCTCTTTCATGAATGCTTCAAAGGCTAGGAAGCGTTTCTTAGTAGCTTTGAAACTTGATATGAACAAAGCCTATGACAGAGTTGGGTGGGACTTTTTGGCCCAGGTCCTTCAAGTGTTTGGATTCCCTGCTACCTGGATCCATCTGATTTTACAGTGTGTGAAACCTGTTTCTTATCAGGTGTTGGTTAATGGTGTCTTACCAAAACTTTTCTGTATGGAGGTTCTTTCTGCCATGCTTCGTAAGGCTGAATCGGAAGGGCTTTTTCAGGGTATTAAGATTGCCCGGGGCACTCTGGCTTGTGTTTTTCCAAGTCTCCCCTTCTTCTTATTCTCAATTGATGAAGGTACTTTTGGACTTCTGTAGTCTTTCAGGTCAAATAATTAATTTGCAGAAGACCTTTGTTAAATTTAGTCCGAATACGCCAAAGGATTATCAGGAGTTTCTATCGGGTTGTTTGAATCTGAGGAATGATTCTAGATTGGGCACTTATTTAGGAGTGCCAGTAGATTTGAGTCGTAGCAAGTGTTCTGATTTTGGTTTCCTCTTGGATAAGGTGGGTGCTCGTCTAGAGGTGTTCGCTGCTCTTCAGCTGTCCCCTGCAGTGAAACTTTTTATTATTAACTTAGTCCTTATAGCCTCATTCAACCACATCTTATTGGTTTTCAAGGTTCCATATTCCATTTGCTCCAAGATTGACAACTTGCTGGCAAGATTTTGGTGGAAATCTTCGAGCTTCAATCAGGGAATGGCTTTGCGCTCCTCTTCCCTGCTTCACCTCCCGAAGGGCTTAGGGGGTTTAGGTATTCGAAGCATTGCTCCGTTTAATCCTGCCTTATTGGCTAAACAGAGTTAGCGTATAATTCAATCTCCGCAGTTGCTTGTTTCTCGTCTCCTTTGTTCCAAGTATCCGGCCCTCCGGACTCCTCGTCCGACTCCAGTTCTCCGCCCTTCTTGGGGTTGCAGAAGTCTTCTCGCTAGTATGTCTTCTTTATCGCGGGGCTTGGCATGGAAGGTTGTTTCGGGATCAAAGGTTCGTATTGTAGAAGATTGTTGGGTCCCAGTGGGCCCTGTAGTGTTCAAGGGTCTTCGTTCAGAGTCGCTTCGTCCAACTCTTGTTTCCACTTTAATTGATCCGCGTTCTTACGTGTGGGATGCTTCGACTGTTCATGGCCTGTTTGAATCTGATATAGTGGCTAAAATTCTCTCGCTGAACAGGCCGGCGCGTTTGATGGATGACTTTGTCTATTGGAATGTAACACCTAGAAATTCCTTTCCTTTAAATGCACACTTTACTCTTTTTAAAATACGTTTTAGGAATATCTAAGACATTACCGCCACCGTGAAAACGGCTAGGGCAACTATCAAAGATACACAGCGGAAGACTTAAAAATCAAAACCATTCAAGTAAAACAATTCAAACGCCAAACCAACGAAATTCAAGTCAAAAACCAACAAAACCAAAGTCAAATAAAATCAACTACAACTTGGAACCATATAAGGCCCTTATTCAAAACCGAATCAAACCAAAATTTTGCGTTAGTCCATAAAATAAGAATCATCAAATAATCAAAGCATAAAATACATCGTATCCTAATGGAAGCTAGCATGATTCTCTCTTCACTCATGCCCCGTCATGAACATGCTTCAATACCTGAAAAGTGTATCTCTACTTGCCCCCACTACTCTCCATTAAAATGGATCATCGTAGGGCCAAGATAAAGACATGGCCAAACACACACAACACACACAATCAGCAAAGCTGAGTACATAAGCGTAATTAAAACACACTAACATGCTTTCACCTATCAACACACACACTTACCTTAAGCGCCTGTTTTCAAGCACTCACAACAATCAACAAAACACTATAATCAGACATTAAATAATTCATTTAGCGTTGCTTACGCATCGAACGGGTTTCCAACTCTACCTCCCCCAATAAATTGAGGTTAACTGACACGAGAGCTAACCGTGCCAGCGACAAAACCACACATAGATGGCGGAATTCTAGCGCATAATGAGAATAAAAGGAATATACAGCGTCTTATACTCCGTTAGAAGTTATGATCAAATATAAAGTCACATAACTCCCCCCATATGTTCATACTCAAGGTATATACGTTCCAAGAGATTTGGTGCGTAATCTCTTTCACTTTACGTTATTTACATATTATTAGACTTGGTGATGACTCTCAAAGCATAACAATTCCATCATCAATAATAATTCAATCAATCAAACACACCAATTTAATTCTTGAACATTTAGTGGCCACATAATATTTAATGTTGAACCCTTTTTAATTCTACCTCGGTGTCAAAGGCACCTTAAACGCATAAAGCGCCAAAAATACTATCCCTCGGTGTTAAAAACACCTTAAGTGCACAAAGGCACCAACATACAATTTATTCCTCGTGTACATAGATACTTATATAGCTCCTTTCTCATGCTTAAAGCATCAATAAAAATTATATGAACCATAATAAAATTCCTTTTCAATATTCCAAACATAATTAAACAATTAGTTTAATTAACCATGCTCCCTATCATGCCATAATTAAACATGTGGTTCATAAATAATATTCCAACCATAAATTTCCATTCAATAATTCATCACAAATAAATCATGCTTCTCAATTCAATCACTAATAACATCCAAATCACAAATTTCCATTCCAAACCTAGCATGATATTATTTGTAATTAATCAAACACATTTAGCATGCTACTACATCAACATAACTATGCTAAGTATGCGAACGTACCTTGAATACGATCTTAGAATCGCCACGACTAGTAAAAATTGCTCACTTCAAAGTCTCCTACACATTAAAATTATAATAGAGCATTAAAATCCACTCTAAACAAATTTCCAACAATATATACTATTTTCCAAGTTGTTCCATTTTCCAAGTTTCTTTAATTGGTATAAACACCGCTGATTTTGTTAGTCTATCCACCACTACCCAAATGGTGTCATTGCCACTCTTTGATTTAGGAAGGCAAGTCACAAAGTCCATTGAAATGCAATCCCACTTCCATCCTGGGATTTCTAATGACTGTACAGTCCCTTGAGGCCTCTTGTGCTCTATTTTCACCTTCTGACATGTTAAACACTTTGCCACAAACTCATCAACCTTATTTTTCATTCTAGGCCACCAAAACATTTTCTTCAAATCCTTATATAACTTGTCTCCTCCCGGGTGTACTGAGTAAGGTGTGTTGTGACCTTCTTCTATCAACTTTCTCTTCACTTCCTCACATTTCTGTGGTACGCACAATCGACCTTTATACCTCAAACTCCCATCTTCGTGAATTTTGAAGTTTGTAGCTTTTCCTTGCTTAATTTTCTCACGAATTCTATCCAACTTCACATCTCCCTCTTGGTTCGCTCGAATCTCGTCGAATATCGTTGGTTGGACACTTAGATTCGCAAGAATACCTGCTGGTACTCCCCATTCTACGACTTTTAAATTCAATTTTGCCATTTCTCTACATAACTCATTAGCTACTACTAACGAGTTTAATCCATGACTAGTTTTACGACTTAGAGCATCCGCAACAACATTTGCTTTCCCTTCGTGGTATTGTATGTCTAGATCGTAAACCGTCGTATACTCTAGCCATCTCCTTTGACGAGAGTTCAAGTCCTTTTGGGTGAAAATGTATTTTAAGCTCTTGTGGTCTGTGTAAATTCTACATTTCACTCCATACAAATAATGGCGCCAGATTTTTAGTGCAAAAATGATGGCAGCTAACTCCAAATCATGGGTTGGGTAGTTTACTTCGTGTGTCTTTAGCTGCCTCGATGCATATGCAATCACCTTTCCATTTTGCATAAGAACGCACCCTTAACCATTCTTTGATGCATCACTATATACATCATACAGTCCACTATCATCTGGAAGTGTAAGCACTGGTACTGTAATTAGTTTGTGTTTCAAGAGTTGGAACGCCTCTTCACACTTATCATCCCACCCAAACTTCTTGTCCTTCTTCATTAGAGTAGTCATAGGTTTAGCAATCTTGGAAAAATCTTTAACAAAACGCCTATAATACCCTGCTAAACCTAAGAAACTTCTCACATCAGATACTGTTTTGGGTGTAGGCCAACTCTTAACAGCTTCTATTTTGGCTTGGTCTACCTCTACTCCGTCCTTGGACACAAAGTGTCCTAAGAAGGCTACCTTTTCTAACCAAAACTCACACTTAGAGAACTTTGCATAAAGGTGGTTTTCTCTCAGTGTCTGCAGAATTGCCCTTAGGTGTTCTGCATGCTCTTCTTTGCTCTTTGAGTACACCAAAATGTCATCTATGAAAACCACTACAAACTTATCCATAAATTGATGAAACACCCTATTCATCAAATCCATAAAGATTGCTGGAGCATTTGTCAATCCAAAAGGCATAACTGTAAACTCGTAGTGTCCATATCTTGTCCTAAATGCCGTTTTAGGGATGTCTTCATCGGCAATTCTCAATTGATGATACCCAGATATCAAGTCAATCTTTGAAATCACTGTGGCACCCTTTAGTTGGTCAAACAAACCATCTATTCTTGGTAAAGGATACTTATTCTTTATGGTCACCTTATTTAATTCCCTGTAATCAATGCACAATCTCATGCTTCCATCCTTCTTCTTCACAAATAGAACTGGCGCTCCCCAAGGAGAGGCACTTGGTCTAATGTATCCCTTTTCCAGTAAATCTTGCAATTGTTCCTTCAACTCACTCATTTTTGCAGGTGCCATGCGATATGGTGCCTTGGATATAGGGGCTGTTCCGGGAACTAAATCTATGGTAAAGTCAATTGCCCTCTTAGGTGGCATTCCAGGAATTTCCTCTAGAAATACATCTAGGTATTCATTCACTACTTCTATGTCCCCTGGGTTAGTCACTTGTTCATGGTCGATATTCCTGACGCTGCAGAAATATACTGGATGCCCCTTCTTCATGTACTTAGCTAACTTTAGCACTGATATTAACCTTGGGCACTTGGTTTCACCATTCATCCAGTATGTCACCGACTCATTACTACTTGTGACCATCTTCACCTTTTGTGATCTACAACTAATCTCAGCATTATACTTACTCAACCAGTCCATTCCCATAATAAGATCAAAGTCACTCAGCCTAAACTCAATAAGGTCGGACGGGAATATCTTTCCTTCTATTTCTAAAGGCACATTTCTAAAGGTTTTGGTACATTTCACTATCCCACCTGTCGGAATGGTTATAGGTAAATCCACTGTCTCTACTGTTTCTAAACAGTCCTTAAGTTTTACAATAATACCTTTGGAAACAAAAGAAAAAGTTGCACTAGAATCAAACAATACTTTAACAGGAATAGAGTTAATAGAAAAAGTACCAGTGATAACATCTTTCGTGGCCTCCACCTCATGCCTACTCAAAACATTCAGTTTCCCTGCAGTTCCTCCCTTTTGTTGGATGTTACCATTGTTGGTGTTATTGTTCTTCCCCCCATTCTGTCGCACTCCCTTATTCCCAGTAAAATTGTTGTTGTTGTTCCCTTAGAAATTCCTCTGGTTTCCTCCTGAGTTATAGTTGTTCTATTTGTTCCCATTAGCATTCTTAGAGAAACACTCATACTCCCTATGCCCCAGTTTATTGCAAGCGCGACAAGCAACCAAATTGCTTTCACAATCCCTCCCAGGGTGATTATTTCTACACCTCTTGCAAAAATAACTCCTTCCATTCTTGTTATTCCCTTGGTTATAGTTTCTAGCCCCTCCATTGTTGTTACGTCCTCCTTGACGGTTATTACTCTGGAAATTGTTATTATTTGGGAATTTATTGTTATGGTGGTACTTCTACTTCTTAAAACCATTCTGGTTTCCCTGCTGGTTACCAGACACTTGTACCACTTCTTTCCTCTTCTCTCTTCCTTCTATCTCAGCTAATTCCTTTTTCTTTTTCTCCTCCAATGCGTAAAGGTGTGCGGCCCTTCCATATACTTCATCCAGGGTTTCAAACACTTGCCCGCACAGCTTTAACTGCAAATCAGTAGTTAAACCACTCTTAAACTTTCTATCCTTTGCTTTCTCAGTAGCAACAGACTCTTCCGCAAAACGGGACAGCTCAATAAACTTGGTATAGTATTCCGTAACTGACATCTTTTCCATTTTGAGGTTCGAGAATTCCTCGGCTTTCTGCTTTTGCAAAAAGCTAGGGTAAAACTTGTCTCTCACCTTTTCTTGGAACTTAGCCCAATTGAATCCAGGTAGTGCTCTAATGGTAGTCTCATTTTGTTGCCACCAAAGGTCAGCTTCACCCCTCAGGTAGTAAGTAGCACAACTCACTTTGGAATTTTCAGGGCAACCTACAGCTCCAAACAGCTTCTCAAACTCCCTCAACCAGTTTTCCAAAATGGTAAGGTCAGGCTCCCCTTGATAAGTTAGTGGCTTACTTTGTGCCACTTTCTTAAAAAGATCCCCCTGAGCATCCCCATTTCCAGTCGAGTTTCTAGCCAGTTGTTGGGCAACTGCTGCCACTACTCCATTAAAATGGATCATCATAGGGCCAAGATAAAGACATTGCCAAACACACACAACACACACAATCAGCAATGCTGAGTACATAAGCGTAATTAAAACACACTAACATGCTTTCACCTATCAACACACACACTTACCTCAAGCGCATGTTTTCAAGCACTCACAACAATTAACAAAACACTATAATAAGACATTAAATAATTAATTTAGTGTTGCTTACGCATCGAATGGGTTTCCAACTCTACCTCCCCTAATAAATTGAGGTTAACTGACACGGGAGCTAACCGTGCCAGCGACAAAACCACACATAGGTGGCGAAATTCCAGCGCATAATAATAATAAAAGGAATGTACAGCGTCCTGTACTCCGTTAGAAGTTATGATCAAATATAAAGTCACATAACTCCCCCCATATGTTCATACTCAAGGTATATACGTTCCAAAAGTTTTGGTGCGTAATCTCTTTCACTTTACGTTATTTACATATTATTAGACTTGGTGATGACTCTCAAAGCATAACAATTCAATCATCAATAATAATTCAATCAATCAAACATACCAATTTAATTCTTGAATATTTAGTGACCACATAATATTTAATGTTGAACCCTTTTTAATTCTACTTCGGTGTCAAAGACACCTTAAACGCATAAAGCGCCAAAAATACTATCCCTCGGTGTTAAAAACACCTTAAGTGTACAAAGGCACCAACATACAATTTATTCCTCGTGTACATAGACACTTATATATCTCTTTCCTCATACTTAAAGCATCAATAAAAATTATATGAACCATAATAAAATTTCTTTTCAATATTCCAAACATAATTAAACAATTATTTTAATTAAACATGCTTCCTATCAGGCCATAATTAAACATGTGGTTCATAAATAATATTCCAACCATAAATTTCCATTCAATAATTCATCACAAATAAATCATGCTTCTCAATTCAATCACTAATAACATCCAAATCACAAATTTCCATTCCAAACCTAGCATAATATAATTTTTAATTAATCAAACACATTTAGGCCCTGTTCTTTTGAGCTTCTGGGCAGAGCAGAGCAGGGCAGAGCAGAGCAGAGCAGAGCAGATTTCAGCAGAGCAAAGCAGATTTTAGCATTATTTTTATTAATATTAATACAACTATATATTATTATTAATTTTATTATTATTATTGTTATTATTATTATTATTATTATTAATTTTTTTTAATTTTATTTTATTATTATTATTTTTTAATTTTATTATTATTACTATTATTATTATTATTAATATTATTAATATTATTATTATAATTATTATTATTATTATTATTATTATTATTATTATTATTAATGTTGTTACTATTTAATTTAACTACTATTACAATCATTATCGCATTGTACTACCATTATTATTAGTAGTATTAGAATTATTTTTTAATTATTATTATTATTATTATTATTATTATTATTATTATTATTATTATTATTATTATTATTATTATTACTACTACTACTGCTACCACTATTATAATTAATGGGTGAATGAAAACATAAAGAGATGTGTACCACATTAACATATGTTTATACTGAATAGATAAAAGACGATAATGGTTTAAAATATTCAAATTATTACATATTCAAATTATTAAAACATTGTGGTGAATTAACCATCTACTTCCATATGAAATTCATTTTCATCATCTTCATTGTCATCTTGATCTTCATTTTCATCATCTTCACTGCCATCTTGATATTCATTGTCATCACCTTCATTGTCGCTTTCCGAGCGATTAGCCCTCCAAATTCGGCGTGCTATACGATGTCGCACTTTGGCCATACTAACATTGCGCCATTGTGCATACGTAGTTGAATCTGCTACTCCTATACTTGCGTCATGTTGAATGATTGGTATGCCAAGCTTATGCATCCGAATAAAATTTTGTAGTGTGCAAGTGGCTATAATGATTGACATTTGACTCTTTTGTGACACTTGTGGCATGTTATGTAGTATCCTCCACATTTTTTTTAACTGTCCAAATGAACATTCCACCTTCATTCTTAGCGATGAATGAAGCTTATTAAAATGTTCTTTTAATCCTCTAGGTGGCAATATTCTAAAATCAGGCATATGTATTCTTACTCCCCCGAAGTATGGCGTCATATATCCAAGAGTATTTGGATATGCTGAGTCCGCCAAATAATATTTTCTTGAAATATATATATTTAAGAGTACTTTACACATAATAAATGAAAATATATATTTAATACGTAATTGAAGAATCATAGTTTACCCGGAGGTGGATGAGGGAAATTAAATTTTGGATCACCCAAACTGTCTTTCCACACCGTTGTATCATGAACACTTCCTTCCCAACCGACATTAATAAATGTGTAAATTCTGTCAAACGAACAACTAGCCAAGACATTCCAACTTTTTCTCCCATGCCGATCACGAAATGGCACACCATTCGTATCACTTACAATGACATCGATAAGAGTTCCATCCAAAGCTCCAATAGCATCCTAACAAATGATGACATTTATAATTAATTCTTCAATAAACATCTACACTTTCGACATTGAAATGTAATCAAGTGAATATAAATAATGAAGTTATACCTTGAAATAAGGCCAATATTTTGTATTATTAGCTACCTCGGGAGGCACCTCTGATAAGTCACGATGTGGTCTAATGATATCGAAGGACAATATAACCAACGCTTCTAACACTTGGTTAAAATACTTGCATATTGTAGAAATAGAATGCTTAAATTTGTCGCTAGCATCACGATATGAAACTCCTTTTGCTAAAATATATAGACATATACCTACTTGCTCCGCTACTTTCACATATTTAGCGTCGTGAAGTAGATCTCTTTCAATCATCAAGTTCACTAATTGAACAAACATGTGTCGATCAAGTCTTAATTGAATTTGACATTCCGTAGGAGTTTCTGTTAACAACCTATGTATATATTGCGCTCCACTTTCCCCTAGTTCTCTTCTCGGTTGCCTTATTGGTGGTATTGTAGTTGAATCAAGAATGTCTTCTAGTGAATCGCGGAGTTCTTGTAATGCAATAATCATGCATGCTTGTCTAATGTTTTCATCTTCCATTCTACATTACACAAAACAAGAAAATGATATATAAGAACAATGTATCAACCCTAAACAAATAGTAAATGCCAAATCTAATTAATCCAAATTAGAACATTAAACACTTCTAACATTCCAATCTTGTCAGTCCAAATAAAAACCATAATAAAACAACACACCAAGTTCACCGAATTTAAAGACAAAACATAGTTCAACTGAAATAAAAACAAACATAGTGCAAACAAATTAGAATCAAAAATAATTCAGCCAAATTTAATTCAACGGTAGTTCTACTTCATCAGATGTTAGGCAATGTATCATTTAAGTACCACCACCTAGCTTCATCATTCTCAAGTGCCAAGAACATATGGGCAAACTTCTCTTCTTCCAAGTATTTCACTGCACGAATGTAGTAATGTTGACCTCGTGCCACGGCAACTCCCATTCTACTCAGAGTTTGAACCACCAACGGAAATATGTCCATAGGCTTAGATGGAACACTTTTTTCCAACAATTTAATAACATTATCAATACTAGCTCTTCGTCTTTTTTCCTCAAAAGTATCAATACTACCTTCACTTTTTTGTTTACTACTAGTACCACCCTAAAGTTTTGTCCGCACAGTCTTCGGAGGGGATACACTTTGAGCAGCGTTTGATACATTGAGATCAATACCAACAGAATCACTATCAATGTTCTCGTTATCCCCTGAACCTTCACTTGGTTCAACATCATCATCTCCCTCTTCAGCATCGTATCCAAATTCGTCGTTGTCATCATTGACAGAAAGAGAAGCTACTTTCTTTGACAAAATCGATTTACCCCTTGCCATTGCTGGTGAAAAGCATCCGCCAACCCCTACAACCGTTGTTCCTTGAAATATTTTCTCCATCAAGTCTGCGTTTGCTAACCCCTTCGTAGCTATTGCATAACCACATTTAGGAAAGTCCTGGAATAGGAAAGTTACAACACATTATATTTCATCTCAAATGTCATCTTAGTAGTTAAAAAAAAGGATAAGGTACGTACCGCTAAGAATTTGTGCCATCTTTCAGTGTCGTTCTCTTTCTCGATATCAACTTTGTTTGTTATGGGGTCTCGCGCTAACCCAGTCATGTTAGATAATCTTACATGAGCTTTGTAATGCCCCCTCAAAACAAACAACCGATTTCCACATTGTCTTGAGTTAACTTCCTTATTAATGCATGCACTTAACAGTTTAGCGACAAGTTCCCAATTCCACTTATTATGACCACCTGTATCTTTCTCTTGGATTAAAATTTCTAAATATTTTGTTGAGGTACGGGCATCCCAATGCATTTTTCCCATCTTGTTAGCTGTCCAATTAACAAGTTACAAAAACATGCAACAAAAGCCATATATATATGCATCCAATTATATATGTATTGTTTCACATGAACAAGCAAGATGTGTGAAAATTTGAAATTCATCCGTTTATTCCTTCTCTTATCATTGGCTACCACAATTGTTGTCGCGGCCAAACCAACAACACCGATTTGATTGAGAATGCATGTGTAAAAATTCATTACAAGCAACATAATCTAAAACCACATAAACGAGTTCAAAACACAAGATACAATAATGCTACATCAGTTGTACAGTTTAGCTAATACATTAACCTCAGCATCATTGCTGCATATTAAAAGGAAAGCCAAAATATCGAACTAATTCACCAAAAGACATACGAAAAAACCTCTGCTTCTCGTCGTTGTTTCATAATGAAGCATGGTGAATCAGCAATTCAGCAGATGGGTGTTTGGGATTGTTTTCGACTCGATCGATCAATGGCTACTCGAAGTTCAATCTTCAATAAAACTATAGTGCTTTATATTGTTCAAAAACATAGTACCAATTTATTAATCTCGTCGTCGTTGTAAGTTCAATCTTCAATAAAACTATAGTGCTTTATATTGTTCAAAAACAGAGTACCAATTTAGCAATTAACCATATTCTAACAAGTCATTACGATTGCAATTTTGTTATCCAACAAAATTTATTTTAACAAGATTAAAATTTAGATTACATATTACTCAGCATGATTAACACATCAATACATACTTATTAATCATTAATTTTTTTCACTAAAGCAAACTAGAGAAACCGAAAGCAACGAAATAGACAATACTGAGAATTAAAGCAACGAAAGTATGAAACTAAACACAAGATTGTGAAATCGATTTTCGATTATTAATTAAAACTAACCTCAAAAGTTGTTTCAATGGAGGAGATAAAGCTCGGAAGCGCAACTTCAATGGAGAATTGAGAGTATGGCGAACGGCTGCTGAACTTCTCTAGTTTAGGTTTTTTCCCAATTTTCTTAAACACAATATATAGTTATGGTTAGTGTTAGATTTAATTATTAATTAACTCAATTTACTTTTTTATTTTCTTTAAATAAAAAAGGTAACAAATTAGTAAAATATCTTCCTTTTTATATCATTATTTTTCACTATTATTATAATAATGTAGTATTATTGTTCCCAAAAAAAACATGTATTATGTGTTATTATAAAGATCAATATGTATTTAGAAATTGTTAGACATTATTATTAATAAATAATAAATAATTTGTATTGTGAATTTTTTATTGTTATAATTTTAAAATATGTACTTTAATTATTATGTACTTTAATTATTAAGTATTATTAGTTATTGGTTTATTGATATTATTAATTGATATTAACCCAGAGCAGAGCAGATTTCAGCAGAGTAGAGCAGAGCAGAGCAGATTTCAGCAGAGCAGAGCAAGGCAGAGCAGGGGCAAGCACAGCAGAGCAGAGCAGAGCAGCTCTAAAGAACAGGGCCTTAGCATGCTACTACATCAACATAACTATGCTAAGTACGCGAACGTACCTTGATGAATACGATCTTAGAATCGCCACGACTAGTAAAAATTGCTCACTTCGAAGTCTCCTACACATTAAAATTATAATAGAGCATTAAAATCCACTCTAAACAAATTTCCAGCAATATATACTATTTTAAAACCCCTCATAAAATAATTAGAATAAGCTGAAATTATATTTAAAACACCATAATTAATTCCCACTTAATGGGAAATTTAAATTTCCTTCAAAAACATAATATTAAGTGCTCTACATAATTCCAGCACTTTATTTCTAATTAAAACTTGCTGTAATTTAGTCTTAAAGCACTTTAATTGATGATCTAAACATTAATATATCATATACTTTCAATAATTCTCAAATAAAGAATCTAGGGTTTCAAAAATTGGGGCTTTTTTATTTCAAAACCAAATCTGAAAATTAACTAGCATAATTACAACAATCAAACATCTAAATTAAATCCCAAAACTCATAAATTACATTTAGATCTAAGCATAGATTAAATTAGAATAGGAAAGTTAAGTTTTTTTTTATATATAGTTCGAAAAAAAGGGGAACAAGAAAGGGAGGAGGAACGGCAGCCACCGGCTGCCGGCTGCTAGCAGCGGCGACCACCTGCTGCTGGCAGCGGCGGCCACCAGCTGCCGGTGGCTGGCAGCGGTGGGGGGAAAGAGAGCAACCGAAAAAAAAAATAAGGGAAAGGGGAAAAGAAAAAGAAAGAAAAATAAGGAGGAGAGAGAGAGAGAAGTTTACCTTGGGTTTTCTCCACTTTGGGCAAAGTTGATTTGCCTCACAAGTGGGATATTTATACCCCTTCTCTACTAACCCTCTTCCCTAAACTTTCCTCTTTTAGATTTTCCTAAATCCTTCCCTAATAAAACTTGTTAAAATTAAACTTTCTTAAAATAAAACCCCAACTTTTATAATTAAAATAATTAAATAAACTTTCCTTTTATAATAATATTAATTAAAATAATTTAATTAAAATAATTACAACTATTTAAATACATTATAAAATACATACTTTAAATAAAAATACGTATAAAAATACAGGGTGTTACATGGAAGTTTACTAGGGATGGTGTTTTCTCAACTAAGTCTGCTTATGCTAATATTTGTGGGAATGGTTCTATGGGTAATGCGGATTATTCTTCCCTGGTGGAGAAAGCTTTGGGCCATGCCAATTTTGCCACGCTGGAAATTTTTTGGTTGGAAATTGTTGCACAATGCTTTGCCTTTAGCATCCATTCTTTCTGCCTATAGGGCTTCCTATTTGCCCTACATGTGCCTTTTTTCACTCTTCTGAAGAATCTCGTTCCCATCTGTTTCGAGACTGCTCCGCTATCTGTGGTCTTTGGAGTTCTGGTGTCTTAGATATTAGATGGGACTTTATGCATCTTCTGTAGTTTGAACACTTGACAACTCGAACGATGTCCCAATTTTCGAAGTTGCACAATTGGGATGGCATCTCGTCGTTCTTTGCTATATTGTGGGCTATTTGGGTTACTCGCAATTAGCTTCGGTTTCTTCAAGCTATTTGGTCACCGGACTCCATTGTCCACTTAGCAACTGATTGGAAGACCCGAAGTAAGTGTGCTCGATGCTGGAAGGCTTCGATTGTATTTTTTTAATGTGGTTCCTTCTATGGCAAGTCAGCCAGGGAAGGTTGTATCTTTACAGGGTTTACCTGGTATCGATCCTACAGTCTGTTTGGTTATAAATGGTGCTTGGGATTGTTCATCGAATAGAGCAGGGGCAGGTTGGATAATTCGGGAGGTCGATTCTTCGGAGGTACTTGGGGGTGGGTGTCGTGCTTTCTTTACCGCCTCGGTGTTGCAGACGGAGTTGCAGGCTTGCGTATGGGGCTTGTATTACGCACTGCGTAAGGGTATTTTGAAAATTCGGATATATACAGATTTTGTGCTTTATTGCCTGTTCTTCCTCGTTCGGGGAATATGGACATTTCGATTTTCTAGCTCATTCAGAAATTGTGGTTTTCTATTCAGAGTCTCCTGGTGTAATCCCCCGTATTTTTAAATATTTTATAAATGAAAATTTATTTTATTTATAATATTTATTTGTTAATTTTCATAATTTAATTTCAAAAGTTTCAAATTATTAATATGGGTCGAAAATTATTTGAACAAATTATTTTATGCACCTTTATTCTACAATTTATGTCCAATCATACAAGCCTAACCCATTTGTTTACTTAATCGACCCATTATTTTTATGAGGCCCAATCTTTCTTTTTACCCTACAATAATTCTCTCCTATAAATATCCCATGAATCTCCAAAAATTTCCCACACAAAAAGGTTAGTCTTATTTTCATCCTCCTTTGTTTCATTATTTTGCTTAATTTGCTTAATGTAAATTTAATTGTTTTGGGTTTTGATTTTAGTATAAAGATTATATTTTTAGTATCAAATTATATTTTAATGGTATAAAGATTATAAATTTTAGATTATATTTATGTTATAAATTTCATATTTTATGAATTATAAACCTAGGGTTTCAATTTATTGAAAATCATGATTTTAGGGTTTTTATGAACAATTGATTTAGGGCTTTTATAGTAATGATGTTTTGAAATTTTGGTGATTATAACTACTGATTAGTTTAACTTAATTCCAGATTATTTTGAACACATAGATTCGTGTTTTAATTTTTAGATTTCCGTTCGTTAATATTAATCCCGTTTTAATCCCGACCAGGTTCTAAACTCATCCGATTTTGACAAAAAAGTAGTGTTTTCCATGTGGAAACCACGTTTTAAGATTTTCGGGCAGTTTTTGATTTTAACGAAGTTTTTACATACTTAAAATATTATCCTTGAGTTTGATTAATAAAATTAATTATGTTTAAAGTTAATCAAGCATAAATATATGTTTTTATTGAAGTTTCAAGTGTTGGTAATAGTTTCTAAGTACTACTTTTGATGTTTTATAAAGAGGGTTTAACCACCCATTAAAAAGAGAGATTTTAGGGGTTTTTATATAATTTTCAGATTCTTATTAGACTTTGAACTTGCTGAAATTTCATGTATAAGAGTGTATTTTAAGGTTTTTATGAAGAAAAATTTAAAGAACTATATATAAGCCTTTAATTTTTAACAAAAGGGAAGGTTTTAAAGTGTTGTTTGATTTGGATTTTGAAGGTTTTAAAGTAAGTTAGTATTGCTGTAAATTTAATTGATTGGGTATTGATTGAGATGTTATTATTTGGCTTAGGAGAGGAGTTTATTGAAGGTGATTTCTAGTTAGTAAAGTGGCATACCAATTCGTTTGCTCAAGGTACGTACAAGTTACAAAACCTTGCTTTTAGGTGCATGTTTAAGGACAAATCGAGAACTTAGTATCATGTCTAGGGATGACTGGGTTAAATTGTTTGGTTATACATTGTGAATTCCCTTTGACGTGCACTATTCCTTATTGTAATTATTGGTTATGTTCTAATTATGCAAGGTGCGCTTAGAGGCAAAGGTATGTGATTGGTTAAATGACTTAATTATTACTCATTCATGATTTAATGAAATAGGATGAGTAAAGGAATGGTTCATGTCTTATAAGACAAGGTTAAGAGTTTGGGGTGCCTTATGCACTCAAGGTGTTTATACACCGAGGTAGTAAAGGAATAAATAATAAATGTTGCTTGCCACTAATAAATCAAGAATTGAAATTGAAAAGTTGCTTTACTTGATTGAATTGATATTGGATTGATTGTATTGTTATGCATATGAGTCATCACCAAGTCTAAACCTGTAAATCATGTAAAGTACAAGATGGATGAGTAATAAAACTCTGGATTGGTGCAAATCTGGAGTAATGACAATCAGGGGTTGGGGTACATGGGGTATTAGCCGTGTACTTTTCTCGAGGCCGTCTGATCTACGAGTCTCTTATTTCAAATATTTTTCAAAACTAGGAGTTAGGTGAGATCTCATACTAACTACGGTCACGGAGTCGCGCCCGTGGTCGTTGGATGTTTATTGATGTTTCCGAAAGGAGGCATGAGATTTTTCTTTTATTGATGTTCCAAATGGAGCATGGGTTGGACAACCTTGTCTATTGCGTAATCCAATGAATAAAAATAATGATTTACCTATTATTAATTAATGGAGTCTTAGTAATATAAATAGTTGAGTCGTGTGTTGAGTCTATAATTTAATGATGCATGATGATTGATTATTAGTAGCATGTTATGGAATTCTTAATTTATTTTGCAGCTTATATGTACTCAGCTTTGCTGATTGTGTGCTTTGTGTGTCTTTCTTTGGTCATGGCCTTCGCCTTTCAATGACCCTGTGACGATCCAATTTTTACACTTGTAATATTGGGGAGCAGAATTACCACAGGTTCTTACACATGCAGCATTCATCAGGGTTGTGGGATCTTGAGTAGAGAGTTGGTTGTTTCATTTTATTTCTTTTGCAAGTTTGAATTTATTTTAATTCGATTTTATTCGACACTATTTCTTTTGGGTTTGAATTTATTTGAACACTGAATTTAATCACTTACTACTTTTATTGGGTTTTGAATAAGGGCCTTAATGGTTCCAAGTTGTATGACTTAATTTGGTTTCATTCGTTGGTTTTGAAACTTATTTATAACTGATTTAGTTTTTCCGCTGCTATTTTCTGATAAAGCCTTAACGTTTGAACACGTGGCGGTAGCACGCCAGTAATTCTCTTGAATATTGTTCAGGGTCATCAGAGGTTTAAAGAGAGAATTATTGGGGTGTTACACCTGGTTTGTCAAGTTCGTAAGGTTCCTCGTTCCTAGGTATCTTAGCTCACTGGTTGTCGGGTTGTGCTCGTCGTCGTCAGTTATTGTATTTCGTGTTTTAATTTTATTTTGGCCTAGGTTACTTTGTTTTTTTTTGTTCATTTTTTAGCTCAGTTGTCACAAAAAAAAAAAAAAAAAAAAAAACTTCAAAATCCAACTTAAAAGCAAGTCAAACCACCTCCTACATTACGATTCTTAAGCTCATCAAAGAGAAAGATAATTTCTTGAGCCATTACATTTTCTAATCTTAAAACTATTTAAAATAAATAAATAAAATAAAATAAAAACAGACGAAAAATTCCTTCAAAAAAAAAAAACAGACGAAATTCATTGGCATCACTACAAAAAGTACCCACCACCATTTATAATCATGTCACCCCTCTCCCATTACCTTTTTCATTTCCAAACCATAAAGTAAATTAACATTAAAAAAAAAAACAAAAACAAATTATGCCAGTCAAATAATAAATAAATAAATAAATAAAAATAAAATACAATTTTTTTTAAAAAATTAGACGCATTAGTGAAATTCCAAAAATACCCTTGGTAAACATCCGTTGAAGAAAGCGCCTTCTTTTTCACAAATCTCCAAACAAATTTTGAAAAACGTCGTCGTCGCCGTTAACCTACCTCTTCCTTTCTCCCCCCTTTTCTCTCTCCTCTCTCTTCTTTTATTCTCTCTCTAAAATCATTTCCTTCTTTTTTTTCTCTTTTCTTTTTTCTTTTTTTATTAGTTTTAGAGAGAAAAAGAAGGTTCAACGACGACGAGTCAAACCCACTCCCGCCTACTTTGACTCACTCACCTACTCAACTCACCTCAACTCGCCCGAGTTTTACTACTGTAACAGCAGGAGAGAGAAAACCTTCAAACTTCAAACATCAAACTTCAACAACAACAACAACAAAGATCTGCTCAATTTCATCACTAGTTTCTCCAGTTTCAACTTCCGAATCATTTTCGAAACAAGCAAAGCAGAAATCGGAAAGAATTTGTAAGAAAATTTCACTAACAGTGATTTCCGATCAACAATATCTTCGAAAGCGCGAGAATCTAGGTGAATTTTGAAGACAGATAACATAATGAATATATCACGGGGGTTGTTTGGGTGGTCCCCACCACACATACAACCGTTAACGCCGGTATCGGAAGTATCGGAGCCACCGGAGTCGCCGTCACCGTACATGGATATGAATCCGGAAGGTACGGGGACGGCGGCGGAGATGGAGGATGAAATGGAGGATGACAATGAGGATGAGATCGAGCCGCCACCGGCTGCGGTTCCGTTTTCGAGATTGTTTGCTTGTGCTGACAACCTTGATTGGTTTCTTATGGCGGTTGGATCGCTTGCTGCTGCTGCTCATGGGACGGCGTTGGTTGTTTATTTGCATTATTTTGCTCAGATTATTCAGCTTCTTTCGTTGAAGTCTGTTACTGAGGAGGACTTGCATAGTAGGTTTATTGAGGTGTGTTTCTTCTTTTGCTCAAACCCTAGGTTTTTGCTTTTTTACTTTTGTTTGTTGATTTTGTTTTATGAAATTTTGTTTGTGTATGTTTTGGGAGTGTACAATTGATATATGAGATTGAGATTTTAGAGTGGTTTTGTGTGAAAGAATCACATTTGTGTTCCGAATTGTAAGGAATTTTTTAGCTAGAGTGAGTGTAGAGAGCTTACTTTCCTTGATACTTATGAGAATTTTTATGGGGAAAATTCACAATTGCTAGTTGATGGAATGCCCCTTGGCATAGACGTAGGGTAGATTTGAACCGGTGATTATTCGTTTTGTGTTTGTTAAACTGTCATTTAGGTTGGAGTTACATGAGGAGAGATGATGGATTTGTCTCCTTATTCACAAAGATGAATATATATATTTTTTTTCTTCTTCCTCAATTGATACGAGCCTATATGATGATCTGATTCTCCAATTTTTGATCTTTTGTACTGTTTCTTTGCGTCACATAGTATTTTATCCGGTTGCCCATTGTTAGTCATATACTTCTCCTTGAAGGAATCTTGATCTGGGTGAAGATTTGTCTATACTGTATACCTTTTTCTTGTATTAGTCTATTAGATACTAAAGATGGATTTTTGGATATTCACAAGAAATCAAAATTGTACGGTTTTGTGAAGAAGAGGAGTGTGGCCGTATTGATTCCATCATTTAGCGTAGTGCAAAAATGAAATGCTCACTCTCTTACCAAGTGTTTGGTGCATTATTTTTGTGGGTTTCCATTTTTGTGCTCACTTTCCTATCCCTCCCAACCCTTAATATTTCGAATTCCATGTAATTAAGTACCACCTCCCCTTAAGGTTTCGAGTTCCATTATGCAAATCCAAGCTAGTATCATCACCACCTCCCCATTGGAGGCACCTTCCCTATATTACCGTGGCATCAGTGTATCACCTTGGTCACCTTAACATTGCACCACTTCTCATCTACCCCTTTAATCTTTTTTCTTTTCTCTCCACTAAGCTACATCTTAATCAATTGTACTATAAACCATCTCATGATCAATTAGGACTAGTGAGGAAGAGGAGGATAGCTATTGCAACATACCATTTTGACGGGTGTGCTTGTCTAAAATTCACAATATATGAACCCCATTGTCCAAGAAAAAGTTCAATTTAACTTAGCTAGGTCAATTATGACTATATTAGTGTAGAATTCAGCCTATCAATCAATGTTACTCAGACTCTGACGAGGTGTCGGAGTGTGTGACACCTCAATCCTAAATTTTCGACACTTCGACATGGTCAAGGGAGTGTCTTGACTAATATTTAGGATACGCTTATGTGGATAATGGTTATGATTCTTTCTTAATGTCGTCCCCATTGTGTATTTCCTCTCTTCCCTTGCCTCCCCTTTATTTGATCCACAACTTGCTCTTTGTTATCTTTCTCACTCCTCTGGACCTCTCCTCTCTACATGATGCCATTCGTGCACTTAAAGAACCAGTCATGGTCACATTCAATGACAATCTATAGGAGAAACCACTGAAGGCCATTGTCATGAATTTTTTAAATATTATTTTTAGTATAGTAGACTTAGCCTCACTGGTTCTAGAGGAAGGAAGGATCCGGGGGAGGGGTTGGTTAAGTCTTAAAGTTAGTAAAGTATCGTGGCACTGATTCACTGTAATAGGTAAATGCGGTGCAGTGATGGGGGCCAGTGACAAACCAGGCTGTGAAGTTACCAGAAAAGTTAGGATTCAACATGAAAGTCTAAGCTTCTGGTAGGTTTTGTGGCTAAGGGTTTAGGAATATAGTTTGTTGATCAGGTTTCACACACTGAATACAAGTACTTGCATGGTTTCACACACTAACACAACAAGTCTTTGTTTTCATTTCCACTCATGAATTCAAAGAGAGTATAATAAGGTTCAAAGAAATTGTAAATATATCTTTAAATGCTCAAATCTAAATGATTCATTTATTAGGGTCTAATGTATAGGCGTAGCATGATTTCTGTCCAAAACTCACAAGCATGAACTCTTAGCGTTGTTAAAACACTTGCTCCTGTTCAATGTATAAAGATGCTCAAGGCGCAATGAGGCGATAAAGGTCCCACTGCGCCTAGGCACGCCTTGGGCATTCTTTAGTGCGCCTCTTTGAAGTGAGGCACACAATATAAGAAAATTAAAGAAATTTTCTTATATGCACCTCATATTCGCCTCATGCCCCTCAAGTGCGCCTCTTAGAATGCGCCTTGCCTAGAGCAAATAAGGCGCTAGTGCCTGATCTCAACCAGCTTAAAATAAAAGTCCCCTTGTTGGAAGGATATTTGAAATTCCAGCTTAATAACAGAAATAAGTTGCAAAATAGTCAGCATAAAATTAGAATACTATATCAAAAAAAAAATCCTTAACTTGACTAAGCACTATATATTAAAGTACCTTTATAGAATTTTTGCTAAAGCCTTCCAAGTCTGTGCACATATTTTTACATTTACTTGGAATAAGCGCTATACTAGAACTAGGTCTAGATGTAAATTCAGGTTTATTCTTGTTGGGCCAGTTCTATGTATATTAGAGCCAGCTAATCGCCCATGGGAACGGAATATACAATCATTGCATCAAAAAAGCACTTAAATCTGGCTTGCCCTAAAGAACGGCATCTGTATAGAAAGTTCAATTAGAAACTTCCACCTTGTGTCTCTTGTGTTTTTTTTGGCTGATTCTTATGAAGTCATGTTGAAATTTGAAGTTTCATTCAACTTTATAAACACATGCCTGACATATAAGTGTTTTGAGGTGTTGGATTCCACAGGCGGAGAACTAATTTCCTGTATGGTGTTATATACTCTTATGGTTAATGATGTTTTAAAGTTTTTTAACTTGATGTTTTGGATTGAATTTTAAATTTTTATCCCCAAACCAAATATAAGTGATTAATATAGGTAAATCCTTATCTAGGTGGCATTCAATGAGTAAATTTCCGTTTGGGTAGATTGGCAGTTTGGAATGAGGTATATCAATTAAGGGGATAGCAGGATAAAGACAAAGAGATTGTGAATGGTTTGTGATTGTTGGTATTTGGTGGAAAGGAGACGACAAATAGATTACCTCTTAATCCAGATAATAGTTACCCATTCCTCTAGGGCTAAATATGAAGGATAATAGCTCCCAACATAGCCTTTTCCTTTAATCACCAATTCACCACCACCTTCAACTTACCTCATCCAAAATTTCCTTATTCCAAGCATGGTCTCTAAGGCATTTTTCCCTAAGATTTATTTCATAGTATGTTTATTGGTAGAATTTGTTCTTTCTTTTCCTTCCATTTTCTTAGTAAAACGATACTAGAATCTAAGGGACCGTTTCATATCACTGCCAGTTTTCAGTTTTTTGATTCTGAAAGTCATGATTTAGATTGAACAATGAACTTAAAATAAGTCCTATCTATGATAATCATGTTAAACTGTGAGCAAACAACTGGAAACCTACTTTTTGTGGTTTCATAATTTTGTTTTTTGCTTTATAAGAAACAAATTACCGAAAACTAAAAATGATAATAAGCATGCCCTAATATTATGTATGGTGCAGTTTACATGTGATGCTGAACAATTAATTGTCTAGCTAGTTGGTTTGTGTTAGTTCTCCCTAGTCCCTACCTTGCTTTTGACTTACAAGAAGGATGAACAAAGTTTTAAAGTGATTGGTTATCAGCAAGTTCTCAATCTAAGCTGACTCAAAGATAAATTTGGGTTCAATTGATTATAGAAGATATCTTAATTTATTGATTGGAGAACTTACTAATTAATCCTTCTGTTCCATGGTGCAGCTCACTCTAAGGATTGTCTATATAGCTGCTGGCGTTTTTGCTGCTGGGTGGATTGGTAAGTTTAAGCCTCGATCATTTTTTTAAGCATCAGGCCAGACCATTATAATGTGCTCAAGTCATCAAAGCTAACATATTCCATTTATAGAGGTGACCTGTTGGATTCTTACTGGCGAGCGACAGACTGCTGTAATCAGATCCAAGTATGTACAAGTGTTACTAAATCAAGATATAAGTTTCTTTGATACATATGGAAACAATGGAGACATAGTTAGCCAAGTCTTGAGCGATGTGCTGCTTATTCAATCAGCGTTAAGTGAAAAGGTACCCTTTATTGCTTATGTGATCATAATGTGTTTAAGTGGTTTGATTTATTTTCTTCATTCATTTTCTGAATAACTATGTTTTTGGGCATCAGGTTGGTAATTATATCCACAATATGGCAACATTTTTCAGCGGTCTTGTTGTTGGATTTATCAACTGTTGGCAGATTGCCCTTATAACTTTAGCAACTGGGCCATTCATTGTTGCTGCGGGAGGAATCTCGAATATATTTCTTCACAGGCTTGCGGAGAATATCCAGGATGCGTATGCAGAAGCAGCGAGCATTGCTGAACAGGTTTTATATTTTTCATCTTTTAGAACCAACTCTTGAATAGCAAAACTAGAAATTCTTTAGTTAAATAGTGATTTGAAAATATACTTTTCTTCATATTGTGGTTTGTACTTTGCTGTAGACAACATGGATATGCCATTTTTTTTCTCCCCGCAATTTGATTGATCTCCTTGTATGCTACATCATGTGTTATTAGGAAGTCTAGTCATTCATCTTAAGAAGGTGGGTCTGTAGAAGAAAAAGGAGGTGTAATGTGAGTGTGGTTCAAGGTAAGAATTGCTTTTTGCATGGTCATAAGTATCTACACAAAAGAGGTGTAATGTGAGTGTGGTTCATGTAACATAGAAAATAATTAGTGATGGAAGAGTTGCAAACTAATTTTCATCCTTATTGTTAAACAATGAAAGATGGGGGTAGGCCAGTAGGGGCATCTAATCTCTTGCAGCAAGGGTACAAAATGTCTCTAGCATTGCATGGTGATCTTTACTTGGAGCCAATGGTGTTCCTGCAAAACGAAGAGCTGTTAGTAGCGTAGGAATCTCTAAAGCACTGACTTTATCCCTATCTTGGAGAAGAAACTGTTATCATGGGAAGGAAGTTGCAGGCAGAGCCTTCGTTGATTGAATAATGGTTTGGGTGAACTGGAGGATGGTAGGGATCACTTGAAGGAGTTGCAAATAAATTGTAACAAGAAATCTCTTGATAAGCCATACTCATGGCTACAAACTGCACCCTGGCCATGAGTATGGTTATCCTTACCTTCACTACAATCTTTCAGTGGACCTAACAATCGCATAATAATTATGTTTGGATTCCTCTCCTGGCGATTCTGACCTAAAACCAAAATATTGTCCATAAAGCTGTCTCTTTGATCTGGAGTAAGAGGGTTGACCTTACTCTATATAGCTGAAGGATTGCCTGCAACTTTCTCCTTAACTTTTGTTGGTATGGATGTATGGTACAATGGTGTGTTGCTCTTGTTCAGTAATCAGGAGGCTTGGTTGCACCTAATTTATGACTTTGGGAGCCTTCTCTTGCCATTTGCTGATCCTCTTTTTTTTTTCCTTCAAACTTCTCATAAACATCATATGATTTCAACGTCAGGAGCCATCTTTTCCCTCCTTTCATTGAACCTCCGATTTTCTTTTAAAATTCAGTTAATTGCGAGTAGTTCACAAGTTTCTCTTCCTTTTCTATTATCTCACTAGTGGTAACAACAAAATCCTCAGTCCATTCTAGACTTGATTTTACTTTATTTACTAGAATTCTCTGACAATTGAAAGAGCTTAGGCAAGGTTAACAAAGGCTAATTCCTTGTTTGAGTCTCAATGCTTTCATTGCTTGTCTAAAAAAAGCCTTAACATATCCTCATTCAAGAAGTTTCCCTTCTTGAGAGAACTTGCTGCTGAATTTGAGCTGATATTCAGCAGCTAGATCCAGAAAGCGTTTAATTTTCTCCTCGTGACTACTAGTACTAATCTAGACAAAAGATAACACCTTGGTAGTAAAAAGTATGCATGTGAATAACTAAAGTGAATGAATCTTGCTTGTAGAGTTTATTACTGTATTCTTTCAAACCTATAACAAACCCAGTTTATACCTTAATAATTTTTCAATTGAAAAATAATTGGAACAAAGAAAAATTGCTTACTTCAATTGAGAGATTACTTCAAATGAGAGAAGCACAAATTCCCCCCTTAATCTACTCATAACTACCCAAGATTATGATAGGATTTGTATTGTCATAATATTTTCATACTTTACTTCTTGACGTTAGTTTGAAATTTTTTGACCAAATATTGCCATTGATACAATTATCAAAATATTATCATGTGGGTCTTGTTTAGTATTTTTATAATTTTTACTAATACGTAATTAGAGATAATGATGGTCAAAGGTATGCATTGTAGGTTGTGAAACAGCGAGTGCAACCATTTCAGGAAACGAATTTAGCATATATAAAACTTGTGAACCACCTCTGAACACAAGTAACCAACTGTCTTTATCACTAAAAAAATGGGAGATTGCTAAAGTTAGTGTAGATACTAGATACAGATTAGCTTTTGTTGTTTGGTGTATATTCTTGACCCCATTCTTTGGCAACACTATCTTATTGTTCAATTGGAGTAGCCACCAGAGTTCCAATGTTGTCAAAGGCAGTACAACACTCTAGATCCAGTCTAAACGTTTCCAATTGGAGTTAAGTTCCAAAGGACTATCTTTGTCGTCAGAAAAGACTTGGAGATGTAGGGTAACTATTGCTTGCCAGTACTGGTGGTCTTTGATATAAGCATCCAATGAACTTTGCCTCTACTTTGGGTTGACAGGAATGAATTTGGTAGAGAAAGAAGGTATTACAATTGGAAGGGGTTTTATTTGCACTATAGAAATCAGAAACATCTTTTCCGATTAAAAAAATTGTAAAAATACAGCCATAATATTTGAATCTTGTGTGTACTCTGTAATTGTTATTTCCAAAGACAATTTTTTTTTTTTAAGTATCGGCTGAATTATGAATTTCCTCGGGCAAGATATGCCATTATTACTTGGCATATAATTTTACTCATGAGATTGACATGTCTGACCAAATATGTTTAAATTGTACTAAAAATCTGAGTGGATTCATCTTGATATTTACATGCCACAAATATGATAATAGTCTACTTACATTATGATATGCTTTTTAATGTGATAAATGTCACTTATCATAAGACTTTAAATGCTAAGGCTGATGCATGTACGTGTGATATAATTTGAGCAGTGCACGTATGTTTCATGTCCGGTATAATATTGTGGTCTGTTGATAATAACTCAGCTTGGCTCTATTTATGTGACATTTTCTTAAGATGTTCGTTTTGCTTAAATTTAGTGGTGATGATTTAAGTGCTTTTGCGGGCTGTCTTACATTAGAACATTGTATGCATTCGCAAATGAGACATTGGTCAAGTTTTCTTTTGATGCTATTTTTTTTCCTAAGATGTGTTTGTGATATTCTCAATGCTTTTGCAGGCTGTGTCTTACATTAGAACACTATATGCGTTCACAAATGAAACGTTGGCTAAGTATTCTTATGCAACATCGCTTCAAGCAACCCTCAGATATGGTATATTAATTAGTCTTGTGCAAGGGCTGGGGCTTGGCTTTACATATGGACTGGCCATTTGTTCTTGTGCGCTGCAGCTTTGGGTAGGAAGATTTTTAGTGACTCATGGAAAAGCTCATGGCGGTGAAATAATTGCAGCACTTTTTGCTGTGATTTTGAGTGGCCTGTAAGAATCTTTGTTTTATTGATATCTTTTAATTAGCTGATCATAAACTTGTTTATTGAGTTATTTACCTTTTTTTTTTCCCTTGTTTCAGCGGGTTGAATCAAGCAGCAACAAACTTCTATTCTTTTGAGCAAGGACGGATTGCTGCTTATAGACTATTTGAAATGATAAGCCGTTCATCCTCTACTACAAATCATGATGGGAACACTTTAGCTTCTGTTCAGGGTAACATTGAGTTTCGAAATGTGTATTTCAGTTATCTGTCTCGTCCTGAAATACCTATCCTAAGCGGATTTTACCTCACTGTTCCTGCTAAAAAGGCTGTTGCACTTGTTGGGAGAAATGGCTCTGGAAAGAGCAGTATCATTCCTCTCATGGAGCGTTTTTATGATCCTACATTAGGTAACATGACTTCTTTTCTTCAGTGTGTCAAAAATTTTGTTCTTGTTATCTGACTGAAGTCAGCTGTGATCCTATACACTGCAATGTTTATGATGTTTTTTCTTCTATTGATGCAGGGGAAGTCCTCCTTGATGGAGAGAATATAAAAAATCTCCAACTCGAATGGCTAAGAAGTCAAATCGGTCTAGTTACGCAGGAACCAGCTTTACTAAGCTTAAGTATCAAAGACAATATTGCTTATGGGCGATCTGTTTCTTCAGATCAAATTGAAGAAGCTGCTAAAATAGCACATGCGCATACATTTATTAGCTCACTTGAGAAAGGATATGATACACAGGTAGAACTTCTGATTTACATGTTTTATTGATTTGGAGCATGTGGTTTGCCTCTGTAATGCATGTTTAATTTTTTTTTTTGGATCCCTTGTGTTTGGTGTTACCCACACCCCACATACATTTCCATCACAATTCACAATTAATTGTTTTTTCCAGGTGGGCCGAGCTGGTTTGGCATTGACAGAAGAGCAGAAGATCAAGCTCTCAATCGCAAGGGCAGTGCTCTCTAATCCGTCTATTCTTCTCCTTGATGAGGTCACTGGAGGACTTGATTTTGAAGCTGAAAAAGCTGTTCAAGAAGCATTGGATCTTCTTATGTTAGGGCGTTCCACAATAATAATTGCCAGGCGGCTTAGTTTAATTAAAAATGCTGATTACATAGCTGTCATGGAAGAGGGTCAACTTGTTGAAATGGGCACACATGATGAATTACTGAACTTGGATGGTCTTTATGCTGAACTTCTTAAATGTGAAGAGGCAGCCAAACTTCCTAGGAGGTACAGCATGCACTTGAACTGTTTCCTCATTCTTTCACGTGGTGAATCTTTTGCTGATGATGGTCTTGTTAATAATTTTTGGCTATGTACATTTCTAAGGCTTGTTCGTAGACGACTATTAAGTTAGGAAAATGCTATACATAGCCCTTGGGACTATATATAAGGAGCTAAAAAAGGAAAAAACAAATGAATATACATTACTTACATTGATTTGCTCATGATTTTGTCATGCATTTCTAAATTAATACCAAATTAGGAAAGATATTAAATGCTTATACTTAGCACTAAGGGCTACATATAGCATTACCCTTAAAATTATTTTGCTTGCTTTTAGGAACTTTTAAAAGATTTTGTAAAGTTCTTCTTTATTTACTTCCAAAATTTCCTTTTACAGGATGCCAGTAAGGAAGTATAAAGAGGGAGCAACTTTCCAGATTGACGGTGACTTGTCTGCAAGCCACAACTTCCAAGAATCATCATCTCCTAAAATGGCAAAATCACCATCTCTTCAGAGAGTTTCTGGTGGCCATGCTTTTCGGATGTCAGATGCTGCTTTCAGCTCTCTAGAGTCACCAAATTGTCGAAGTCCGCCTCCTGAGCAGTTAAGGGAAAATGGTAATGGCAATTTATTAGATGAAGCAGAGAAGGAACCATCTATGACTAGGCAGGACAGTTTTGAAATGAGATTGCCAGAGTTACCAAAAATTGATGTTCAAGCTGCACGACGACAAACCTCTAATGCATCAGATCCTGAATCTCCTGTTTCACCACTTTTAACATCTGATCCCAAAAATGAACGTTCCCATTCACAAACCTTTAGTCGCCCTAATAGTGAAATTGATGACATGCCAATGACAATTAAAGAAAAGAAGGATTCGCAAAATCGTAAGCCACCTTCATTTTGGAGGCTAGTTGAGCTTAGCCTTGCAGAATGGCTGTATGCAGTTTTAGGAAGCATTGGTGCAGCTATATTTGGTTCCTTTAATCCTCTTCTTGCTTATGTTATTGCATTGATAGTAACCACTTACTACAGATTTAGTGAAGGTCACCATCTACGGCATGAGGTTGACAAATGGTGCTTGATCATTGCATGCATGGGTATTGTGACTGTGGTTGCCAACTTCTTGCAGCATTTTTACTTTGGTATTATGGGAGAGAAAATGACTGAAAGAGTCAGGAGGATGATGTTTTCAGGTACCTAATTCTTCATTTGAGCTATGTTTTCAATGTCTTAATTTCAAATGGTACTTACTTGTGCAAACCACATCTATCTTGTTTATGTAATACTTTTGGTCCATTGGCTTTACAGCTATGCTACGAAATGAAGTTGGATGGTTTGATGATGAGGAAAATAGTGCTGACACTTTGTCCATGCGATTGGCAAATGATGCAACATTTGTTCGTGCTGCTTTTAGTAATCGTCTTTCTATCTTTATACAAGATAGTGCTGCGGTAATAGTGGCTGTTCTCATTGGAATGTTGTTACAATGGCGATTAGCCCTGGTGGCTCTAGCAACACTTCCAGTCCTCACCATCTCTGCTGTTGCACAGGTTTGACTTGCTCCCTTCTAGTTGGTATAAATTAATTAGAAGATGTTCGTATCTAGGTTTTGGAGTGGTTTTTGTTAGAATTTTAGAAAGACTAGTTTGGCTTTTTGGCGGTTAGAGTTAGAGTTCCATAGTATAATTACTCATTTGAATTTCCAATATTTTGTCATAAGCAAATTATTCAGGTCCTTGTTTCTCAAATATCTATGTGCGGTGCTTTAGCCATGTGAACCTTTAGTTTTACTGCAATTTCTTTATTAATAAGTTTAAACAGTGCTAATAGCTGACAGCTGATATATGACTATTGGTAAGTTTGTAGAACTACTAAAGCCTAGCTTATAGTGTGGTGAATTGCTAACTTTTCTCTTTTAAACAGCCCTTGATAACATGTCAAAAATGTTGTTTTCCCTTTATTGTGCTGGTTATTAACTTATTATTATGGTCATTTAGTCTCGTAAGGCAGTTTTCATCTTAAAGAGGCCTATATTTCATAATGGCACTTAGCAGATCATCTATATATCTGGTCATTTCCCAGTCCCCACAAGTCTGCATTGGTAATTAAGGATACTTAGTCGTCTTATCACCGTCTTAGGAGTTTGTTTCAAACTATGGTATTTTACTAAAGAGAAAGGGAGGTCCCTTACTGCCTTTTTTTTTCCCTCACTACCTACTAATTATATAATAAAAGGAAAAAAAAAAAAATCCCACAAACACATTTAGTTCATTAACTTCAATAAAAAAGTATATTAAAAAAAAAAAAAAAGAATAAAGAATAAAGAACTATTAACCTATGTTACTTGGACTCGGATTAAGTGTCCAATTAGACACGGGTGTCCAAGTATCGGACTCGCCCATTTTCTTGAAAAAAATTGTGTTTTTTAGTTAAAAATGAAGTGTCCAAGTGTCGGTGTCGGTGTCCGACACGAGTCGTGTCGACACGGACACATGAGGTAAATGAAAGAGTCCGAGTAACATAGCTATTAACAATTTAGCATACAACCCACTTTTACACAATTAAATGAGATGTCAAATAATATAATTGAATCACCACCTAAAACTATGAAGTGGTTAATATGTGTGTCAAGCTCAAGTATTTAGGGACAAAGGGAGTAGTTGAGAAGAATTGTGTTTAGCTGGTTGCCCTGTTCAATGAACACATTTTACTAATAGCATGACCATATTTCTAGGAAATTCTTTATTTGTAGGTTTGTGTTGCACAATTATATCTTTGTTTCCAATTTTGGTTAGTTTAAAATTACAACAATAGCAACATATATCCCTGTGCCACTAAAATCTAAACAACCCTACCTGTGATAACAGAAAGGTTGTTTTCCACTAGACTTCCACATCAAAGTTTGAAGATTTTACTGATTTTACTTACAGACATCAGTTTTTTTTTTTTTTTTTTTTATTTATTTATTTTTTATTTTTTTATTTTTTTTTTTTTTTTTATTGATATGTTTTCATAGTCTGATCAGTTCCTAAATTTGCTCTGCAGAAATTATGGCTTGCTGGATTTTCTAGTGGAATTCAAGAAATGCACAGAAAAGCATCTTTAGTCCTTGAAGATGCAGTCAGAAATATCTACACTGTTGTGTCTTTTTGTGCGGGAAACAAGGTGATGGAGCTCTACAGAATGCAGTTGAAGAAAATACTCAGGAAGAGCTTTCTTCATGGGATGGCAATTGGTTTTGGTTTTGGCTTTTCTCAGTTTCTTCTATTTGCCTGTAATGCACTTCTTTTGTGGTACACGGGGATATCTGTCAAGAACAAGTACATGGATCTTTCTACAGCTCTCAAAGAATACATGGTATTCTCCTTCGCCACCTTTGCTCTGGTAGAGCCATTTGGTTTAGCTCCCTACATTCTTAAACGTCGGAAATCTCTCATCTCTGTATTTGAAATCATTGATCGCGTGCCTAAGATTGAACCAGATGATGCCTCTGCCCTCAAACCGCCTAATGTTTATGGAAGCATAGAATTTAAGACTGTTGATTTTTGTTATCCAACACGTCCAGAAGTCCTAGTGCTGAGCAATTTCAATCTCAAAGTTGGGGGTGGTCAAACTGTTGCTGTAGTTGGGGTATCAGGTTCTGGGAAGAGCACTATAATCTCTCTGATAGAGAGATTTTATGATCCTGTTGCTGGTCAAGTTTTCCTAGATGGGAGAGATCTGAAGCAGTTCAACTTGAGATGGTTGAGGAGCCATCTAGGTGTAGTTCAGCAGGAGCCAGTAATTTTCTCGACTACAGTAAGGGAAAATATCATATATGCAAGGCATAATGCTAGTGAAGCTGAAGTAAAAGAAGCAGCTAGGATTGCAAATGCTCATCATTTCATTAGTAGTTTGCCTCATGGTTATGACACCCATGTTGGAATGAGGGGTGTAGATTTGACTCCTGGGCAGAAACAGCGAATAGCTATTGCTAGGGTGGTATTGAAAAATGCACCCATCTTGCTGTTAGACGAGGCAAGTTCTGCTATTGAGTCAGAATCTAGTAGAGTAGTGCAGGAAGCCCTGGATACGCTAATTATGGGAAATAAAACAACCATTCTCATTGCCCACAGAGCTGCAATGATGAGACATGTGGACAATATTGTTGTACTTAATGGTGGTCGGATAGTTGAGGAAGGGGCACATGATGCTTTGGTAGCAAAAAATGGGTTGTATGTTCGTTTAATGCAGCCTCATTTTGTAAAAGGACGTCGCCACAATCGACTAGTTTAGATTGGACTACAGTATTGATCTTTGTTTTTGGATCAGTCAAGGTGATCTCAGTCAGCCCTAGTATATATTGTTGACTCTTTAAGGAAATGTTGATTATTAATTTAGTCACAATCTCACAAAGATTGGGAGTGGAAGAGTTGGAGGCTTCATGGTTTGGCCATGGTAACAGTAATAGGTCTTTACACTTGGTGAATATAGGATCTAATTAGGCTGTGTGGAGTTCTATTAGCCTCTGGAACGGGCTGTCGGAGGTCAGTGCATTTTTTGGGAAGCAGCTTGTAAGTAGCCCTTGGGTTGCTTCGTCCAGATGAATCATTTATTAATATTTATCAATTCTATTGGGGGAAAGTGTATTATTTTTGGGTGGTTTTTTTTTTTCCTTATTTTTTGTTGCTGTGCTAGGTTTCTTTTCGCCTATTGTATTGATTTAAAGAATTTATTTACCCGTGTAAATTTTTAACATAGAACAGTAGTGAGGAGTGGAGAATTAGTTGTAATTTTCTGTAAATATACGAAGTATATACAGGATACTGTGTTTTGAATCATTTTTGATGGTTGAGCTTTGGAGTGTCAATTCATGTCTCAATTCTACTTTTATCTTCGTAACATATCATTCTGATTGCAATTCATCATCCTTGCGTATTGTTTGCGTTCTCTTCTGATTGTTTGATGCGTCATTTTCTGTTTGAATCAAAATTTCATGTTCACTTTCTCCTTTCATTCGAGTCATTATGTGTTTTACCTTGATATTTCATTAGGATTTACTTTGCTCGAAACTAACCTCAAGAGCTTCAGTTTTGATGTCTGTATTATAGTAGTGGCTGCTTTCAATTTTTGACTGTTTCCAGTACTATATTAATATATACCAGTGGTACAATAACAGCAAATGGCATAATATAGGCAACTGCTTTTGCTGCAAGCTAAGCATGTACAGCTGATTTAATGTCTATAAATCTGTTTTTGATGAGAGTACGAGCCAACGAGGGTTTCTGAATCAACGTCTCTACAGAAATACTACTAGATTTCAAACACCTTAAAGGAGTCAGCCACGACTTTAAGCTTGTTTCGGACTCTTCTCCATCTTCGCTCGTTAGCACTAACTGTTAATGTGTAGTACCTCCCTGAGTAAAAAGCAAATTCAAGTAAATTACAGTGAAGCAAGGTACATTAGGCTTGTATAATCATAATGTGGCTATAGAATAATGTAATGCATGCCATTTTATTATTATTGTCTGAAATCAAAAAAATTTCCTAGTCCGTTCGACAAAAGTTAGAACTTAGAAGCTGTTAGCTGCTGCTGAACAACTAATTGTTAGCATGATTAGTTTGAGTAAAAGTTAAATTGCTGATTATTAACATGGCTTACCGTTTGCAATGGCAATAGTTGTGAAATGGGTCACGGAGAAATTTGGAGAAGTTAGCTGGTACTCGAAAGTCCAGTAGTTCTTTCCATCTACTGAACGCTGCATTCAGCCATCAAAACCATTCAGCAATCAGAAATTTTACTGATATTTGAGGTTCATATGCTGGTATTACTTACCTCCTGAATTTCTTTTATGAAAGTCAATTGGTTTGGAGCTGCAAGTATATTTGTCACCAAATTTTGAACAACCTGTTAACCAAAGGAACAAGAAGAAAGACTTTTAAACTCCAGAAATATCGATTAACTTATAATAGAAGTCGCATATGAATGATGGAATTTACATCTTGCATAGGACCCAAATCATGGACGTCATTCTTGTCAGTAGGTATGAAGCTCAACCTCACATTCTGAAGCTGTAAGTAGCGGTCCTTGAACGCAGAGTCATGCGCCCTGAAGTCAAATTCCTGAAGAACAAAAACAAAGTTCGTTAAGAGATCATTGTTTACATCAGTTAGAAATATGATAAATCTGTTACAGGAATTCAGCAAAGGACAATGCGTCAATAAGTGGTAGATACCCTCCAGTCTGATGGGTAAACATAAGAATAGCCATCTTCTTTGTCAACAAATGCTGTATAATCTTCTGAGGTTTCTGTGAGACTAAAAAGTTTGTATCAGAACTCAGAAGAGTAGTCATGGACTTTATTAATAAATGTTGAAGCAAACAACTTTCCGCGAAAAGTATAATTCATAGCGATACCTTTACTTAGAGCAGAACTTGGAGGGATAAAACTTAGAGCTATCATGCCAGCTGCCATCAGTAGTGATCTTCTCTCATAACAACCTGATATGATCGCAACGAAGGGTTATGACTTGTGCTTGATATGAGGATGCATTTTCAATAATGTTGCTTACATTCCTTTACAAATGAAAACTACTTTCTAATGTTTACAAACCAAACAATAGAAAATGAGAAAATCATTTTCCTGGAAAATGTTTTCCATCAAATCATATGGAGCCTTAGTGTTTGTTGGGTAGGTTAGGACAACAAACACTAAGTCCTCTGTCAGACTTCATAATTAAGTTGTTTAATTACTTCATCAGTTATTCAGTATGTAATGTAATGGCTAAATTCTAGTCTTGTAATTAGTTGGGTAATGACTAAATACACTATTATATTCTTTTTTGTCAAGAATGTTAAATCATATTGATAGTGTAATCGGAACTAGAAACATGACAATTAATTCCGGACAGGATCACAATTATGTAGCTAGATAAATGGACATCCAAAGCAATTCAACACAATATCAAATTGTGAAAGAAAATTGAAATGGGCTACTTACTTTTGTCTATAGAGGAGAAATCCTGTAAACTTGATCTTATGTTACAGTGTGATGGTAATGATATAGTGGAATTTGTAGATGAAGTGCTCATGATCTGTGGCACATCAAAAAGCAACTGAACGTAAGAAACATAACTTACAAAATGATCTATAATCCGCATTTAGTTGTCACATTATTGTCTGTTTAAATTAAATAACACGAGGTTAACTACTAATAATAATACGAGTAATATATCGAATACCTGTTTAGGGCGAATAGAAGGAGCCAAGCTCATTGAGATTGATGATGCTGCCATAGCTTTGCCTAATCTAGGTATTAGAAGCAGTATTTGTTCTCATGTAAGAGTGTTCATATTTTTGCAATAATTACAAATTTTTTTGTGAGGGGGCATTTTCCTTCTCATATTTTTTGTTTTTGTGTTAAAATTTGGATAATATGTCGTGGTTTTAGACTGAAGAGTGTCCAACAACAAAAGATAAGGTGGATAAACAAGAGTTTGTAACATGTGATACTCACGTGCCCAAGGAATTTGTTGAGTCAAAGCTCAATTTTTTTACTTATTTCATGAAAAAAAAATGGCTTGGTGGACTAATAACTTCTTCCATTAGGGTTGAAAATTTGAACTTCTTCCTCATTTGATATATATTTTTTACTCATTAAAAGGTTTTAAAATTGAGCCGAAAATACCCTTAAGTGCACCTTGTACCCGAATGAATATAATTTATTTTTATTTGTTGGTATTATAATCAACTTCATTGAATATTAATTATTTGCTTTGAATTTTGATAAATGCGAAATTTTATATCGACTGAGAGGCAAATCAAGTTATTAGTTATCTAATATTGATCATTTATTATTTTTTATGTGTAGTAGAGCTTGTATTTACTTGGACTAATAACTAAAGATGATTGAATCAACTTACATTCTCAATAATCGATCATAATTGTTACAAAAAATGAGCTTAATCTTTAATATGTGTAAAAGTTGTTAGCCTGCATAAAGCAAATAAATTATGTGATTATTCAGTTTTATCTACCAGCTTAATTAGATTAGATGAACTTTCCCTTAATAGTATTAAAAAAGCTTTCTTTCAGGGCTTCTTGATTACTATTGAACATTTTATCAACTTTTTGAGCCATATGAAAATTGCCACAAATAGTAGTGGTTATCCCTAATCTTTTGGATTAATTATCATTCTTATGATTTAATTAATTAATCACATCCATGCAAATGGTAGAACAACAATTATATAGGGCCCTAGTCTTAAGCCTAATTTGTAGCATTCTTCATGTAATGTTACTAGTTAAAAAGACTTGTGTTTTATTGTAATGTTATAACAAAAGAAGAGAAACAAAAACATTAATCCAACAATTAGCAATTAAGTGAAAGAAGAAAAAAAAAACAAATGCCGATATACAGAATAGCAATAGGAAATCCAGGAGAGGCTAGCCATCCAGATGCAATTAGAGCAGCCCTTGCTGAATTCTTCTCTATGATTATTTTCGTCTTCGCCGGACAAGGTTCCGGCATGGCCTTCAGTAAGTAATAATGTAGCATTCGACCATGACTATTGATTAGCATCTATAGATGGCCTAAAGTTAGTTTATTATACGCTTGGATGAAACACACATTTCATTTGTAACGGGTGACAAATGGGTTGTACGTGTACCAAATTACACTCGTTTTGTCACAATTGATGCGAGTGATGAGAATCGACTTCTGGATCCTCTGAAACCGAGAGGGATGCTCTATCCACCTGAGTTGTTCCTCATTCATTTAAATCCATTAGAGTGACTTTTTTGTGCAAGAATAAAAGTGATAAAACTCAGCAGCGAGATATTAAGTATTATAATATTACACATAAAAAGTTAAATTATTACACATAAAAAAATTATAATGATATTAATCATGAAAGCTAAGAGGTTGGTAATACACAATAATTAATCAAACTGTTGTAACAATAAGGAATCCGAGAGAGTTGATACACATACAACCATTGTATGTTGTCTCTATATACAACACCAGTAGAAATTTGACACATCATCAAAAGAGAGAAAAACTGGAATGGGAGGAAGTAGTTTTGATCTTTGAATGCTTATTAACGTTACATTCATGTGAATTTCTATATACTCTTTGGCCAATATAATCGACTTTTCTTTTCCTTACTGATTGAAAACAAACAAAAAAAATCATCATATATTTCTATGGTTTGAGTTTGTAACAAGAAAGTTGGAATTTCAGGCAAACTGAACGACAATGGGACAACGCCGTCGACAGGCGTAATAGCAGCATCATTAGCGCATGCATTCGGACTGATAGTAGCGGTGGCAGTTGGTGCAAACATTTCAGGAGGACATGTTAATCCTGCTGTTACCTTTGGTGCCTTTATTGCTGGTCACATTACTTTGTTACGTGCCATTTTGTACTGGATTGGTCAATTGCTTGGCTCCGTTGTTGCTTGCTTCCTTATCCAATACGCCACCGGCGGCATGGTAATTCCTCCCTTGCCATTTGATTTGTGTTTGTACATATTTAGAGACTTAAAGTAGCCCTTTTAAATGTTGGATGAGTAGGTTTTTTTTTTTTTTTTTTTTTAAGAGAGTTTTTAATGTTTCACAAATTAAATCACAATAAGTTAGTGCGAAAACATCTCATTAATTAGATTCTTATAATGTGATCGGAAAAAAATGTCATCGGCATAAAAATAAAAACAATTTATTGTATACTTTTTTAGGTGAGGACATGACCCGAGGGGCAGAGTGGGAAATTTAAATAAACTAATCCAACTTTTGTAGGGACACAACCCATTTTTATATAATTATATGAGGGGATTTTAAGTATTTTATTCCTAAAATGAGTTTGGTGAGATTCGACCCCCTTTAAGTTTGGTAGTTGGAAAGCTAACAAACAACTCTAACATCTTATATAGTTATATCTTGCCTATCTTGGTAGTATGACTAGCATCTTATCATCTTTAATGATCAAAGCATGTAATTATTTTTGATGCAGGCAGTATCAACATTTGCACTATCAGCAGGGGTTTCTTCATGGAATGCACTAGTTTTCGAGATTGTGATGACATTTGGGTTGGTCTACACAGTCTATGCCACAGCTGTTGACCCAAAGAAAGGCAACTTGGGCATAATCGCCCCAATTGCAATTGGGCTCATTGTTGGGGCCAATATCTTGGCTGGTGGACCTTTTGATGGGGCATCAATGAACCCAGCAGTCACGTTCGGACCCGCCGTTGTTAGCTGGACTTGGACTCACCATTGGGTTTACTGGCTTGGCCCATTTATTGGGGCAGCTCTTGCTGCTATTATCTATGACCACATTTTCATTGGTGATGATGAGTACTCACACCAGCCACTCCCTACTGATTATTAAGTGAAATTTAGGCTCGTTCGGAATCACAATAAGGTTTTCGAATGTGCATGTCCTTAGTTTCTAAATGGGAATAAATCTTAGCGTTGAAGTTCCAAAATTTATTGTGAACTCGAGCTAATGGCCTTGGGAAGGCAAAGATTGTTGAATTTTTTTTTTTTTCTTTCCGGGTTTGTGTGTCAGTGTGTGAGATTATATTGATTTAATTTGTGGTCTTTAGAAGAAATTGTAATGATTTGGTATTAACGAGTGGGTGAATTTCATTGGTGTCTACGGTCTTCTAATGTTTGTACTTAATTATTTAAAGTATTTCCATGACTATGGACTATGGTGATTTCAATAGAATTATTGTTAGTTCAAGCTATGGATCAAGTTGTTGCAATTTGATTTTGTTGCACTAGTTTGAAAGGATAATATTTATCTGAAAGAAATGAATATTCCCTTTCAAAATAGGAGTTGTAACAAACTCTATATCCAAAGAAATATGATTACACTCGTATTTAATAATAAAAAAAACTCCTGCATTTTCAGTCAAACGGTTTGACCCCTGTTATTGTGCCATGATGATGACATCTAGATGTCGTTGCTAGTGCCACCATTGCCTTTGAATAATATTATAAAAGGGGGAAAAAACACACAACTAGATTGATATAATAACAGAGGGAGCCCAAGTTACTCAATTTGAGTAACAAATATTGTTACTCAAATGGCAATCTTGTAAATATTGGTCTTGAAATAGTTGGCAGTTCTTTCTTCTTCATCTCTTCGCCCAGGTTACTCAAAAGCTAACAATCCTTTCCTCTTCATCTATCTCCGCCGGCATTCACCACCACCACAACCACCACCATCATCACATATCCACCATCTTTACGCTAAACACATCATAACAACCATCATCAACCTCTTCTTCTCCGATCTTTCTCAAGCCCATCGACGTCCGATCTTTCTTAAGCCCGTCGACCTCCTTCCTTTCTCGAGCTCGTTGACCTCCGATCTTCTTCTTCCTGTCGACCTCCTCTTCTTCGTCCTTTCTCAAGCCCACAACGCCGCTTTGCGGTGGAACAAAACAAAACCCTAGTAATAAAAAGTGTCAAGTAGGGTCATATAAAGTTTATAAACCCTTTAGGGGAAGTATCTTGTTTGCGGCAACAATTTTAACCACCTTAGGTAGGTGGTGGAAATGGAAGAGGCGTTGATGGAGGAAGCTAGACTATGTATGGAGGATGGAGGAAGCAAAAATGGAGGAAATCTGAGACGGGGAAGATGAAGGAAGCAATTAAATCGCAGCCTGACTATTTTTCTTCCTACTTAGGCAGGTAAAATGACAATTATGTCCTTTGAAGATGAAGAAAACAATTAAATCGTGACCTGACTATTATGCCCCCTACATAGGCAGGCAAAATGACAATTATGTCCTTTGAGTAACACGAATTGTTACTCAGCTTGAGTAACTAAGATATCCTCTAACATATACTCCTTCCGTTTTTTTATTTGTATCACTTGCAAATGTGCGGAGTTTTAGGAGAGTGAATTTGTTATAATATAATGTTGTGAGTCGATAAATAATTTATTATAGTAAAAGAATTTGGGGATCATGAAAGTGAAAGTATGTGAGAGAGAATAGTGTGGACCATGAGAGAGAGATAAGATATATTAATTTCAGTGGGGTTTAAAGTAGACGAGAGAAATATTAAAAAACGTTCATTTAGGAAAGTGATGCAATTAAAAAAACGTTCATTTAGGAAAGTGATGCAATTAAAAAAAACAACGGAGGGAGTAGTGACAGGGTAAAGTCGTATCCCCTAATCAAAAGTAATTACCTAAGTCCTCTAAGTAAAGTAGATAGGGAAGTAGGGTCGAATCCACATGGAAATTGGTCTTTCTATTCCTAATTAATTAATTTAATCTAAATTATTAAGGTAACCAATGTTGTTGTAATTAAAGACTATACTACGAAGAATATGAGTAGGGAAAATAAAGTAGGGAGAAATTAAATATTAAAAGGTCTAGGGCATAGGTTCACCAATAAACAATATTCTAGGGTAAAACATAATAATCAATCATCAATGCATCAATTAACCAGATTATAAAGGGCTTTCGCTACGTATTACAATCACAGAATTAATCTACCGGTATTAAATCTCATCTCTCGAATCTCGACTTAACCATTTATAGATTAACCTGCCTATTAAAAGTAGACCTAAACATCAATTCTCATCTCGAATCAATATTGTCAAACTCATGTATAAAAGATCAGGCCTAATCTAGTCACAGAGCATTAAATCAATCAATAGGAAATTAATATAGTATTGATAATTAACAACAATAAATTACCCCTTCATATTATTTATGGATCCCCATAAACCCTAGAAAAAGAACTACTCACACATAATTAAATCTAAACTAATCAAAGCAATAAAAGAAGACATGATAGAAGAAAGAAAATAAATAACTGAAATTAAACCAAGAGTTGTAGAGAGAGAAACAAGAGAGAAAATAATACTAAGAGTTTAATTAAGAGGAGAGAGAGAAAAGTTAGAGAGTAAAAAGAGAAAAGAAAACTAATCTAAAAACTAAAAACTAAAAACTAAAAACTAAAAACTAAACTTAAACTAAGAACCTAAGCTAAAAACTTAGAAAACTCCTAAATAAAAGCTAGCTAAAAACCTACGTAACTCCCTCCTTTTATAAAAGAAAGGAAAAGCAATTTGATTCCCAATCAACTACTACTATTACACCGACATCATCAGCAAACAAAACCCAAACTTAGCAAGCCCAAATAAAAATAGCCCACAAGCATGCTCCTCTCCTTTAACCGTGAAAGATGGATATTATCAATGGGCCCAAAGCTGTAGCAAACCGACTTGAGCAAGAAAACTGCAACACACTCGCCCGATCGGGCATTGGGCCGCCCGATCGGGCCCGCCATTTTATGTCCAACAGACCTGATGTGATATTATACGGGCTTATTCCTTAAACCTTCTTGTTTACTCTTGGACCTTTATTGTTTGTCATATGTTTTGTGGCTTCATTACTTGGTCCGTAATAGTAGCTTATAATTGGACTTCTTTACTAATCGAGCCCTTAATCACCGAATTAATTTCCTTTAACTCGATCTTGGGCTTTAAATATACGGTCATAAAATACGCTCCGCCTCTAATATTTTTGTAGTGGCTTAAATAAGCTCGGGAATTATCATAAATCTGCAAATTCCTACAAAATAATACCAACTCTACAAAAACACTAGAAAACGTATATTAGTAATAAAAATAGCTCCGTAGAGCTCAATTAAGCACAAATATAACCATGGGACGGGGAATAAATATATATATAAAATAGACTTATCAAACTCCCCCAAGCCAAACCTTTGCTTGTCCCTAAGCAAAGCAATGAATAAATAAATCAATACTTCACCCCAAATACAATTTAAATCAATAAATATAATTCAAAGTAAATCCGATAAATATGTACCAAAGTCAACCAATCAAATCCATCCAACTACCAATCTTCCCTAACAATTGTCAAATAGAGCAAACCACAAGAGCATATAGAATTCAAGACTAGTGCTCACACACTCAACTCTCATTTATGTGGCGAGTAAAAGATAAACTCGATCGCTCTCCAACCACCCCTTTAATGTGAACAATGCCCTCCCAAACTCACACACTCGTGTGTTTAAAAAGACATACACTCAACCTAATAGTCGACTTGAAATATGTCAAGTCATAACTTGCATTGATAAACAACACTTTCACATTTACACAACTCTATGCACAAGGTCAAAAGGTCTTTAAAGCTTGTAATGTAAAGCTAGGGTGAAAGGGTAGGATAAATTTGGGAACATGTGAGAGAAAAGCTTTGCAAAAAGGGAGCCATATCCTAATAAACCCATGATCAAATACAATAATCATAAACATCTCCAACAGAACTAACTCCAACACAAATCCACCAAATATACTCTAATCATAAAACCAAACCCAATACTTACAAAATTCACTCATAAAAATATGATAATATAAACTAGAGTGAATAAACAAACTTTGAACTCAACTCAAAATATTTACAATGAAACTCAATTTTTTTTCTTTCTTTTCTTTTGATAAACCTTCACTTAGACAATTTGAACATCAAACTTTTTTTCTTTTTTTTTTTATCTTTCTTTTTCTTTTTTTTCTAGAAGTTCACTTTCTTTTTTTTTTTTTTTTTTTTTTTTTTTTATTTTCTCACTTTTTTTCTTTGAATTTCTCTTTTTTTTTTTCTCTTTTCCATCACACTTTTATTTTTTCTCAAATATATACACTATAAAACTCATCAAAACAAAAATATGATCAAGAACAAATAACTTCTCAAACCCACCCAAACTGTGCAAATAATGTGCACACTACAAACTCCCTCACCTCACTCACTAATAGCTCCCCCAAGCCAAGCTTGGGACTAGTAACCAATGGGGCAAACATGGCTTGTAATGTGGCTAAAAACAATAAAAGGGCACAAGCAACAACATGGGTAGCAAGAAGGGAACAAATGTATCTAAATAAATCTGAAGGCTACCTAAAAGAACAAATGCCTTCGTCCTCCACATGTGCATAATAGTGAGTTATGAAACACTACTCATCGTTGCAAATCAATACTCAAATTCATTGACATACCAGGAACTAACACACATTCCTAACCAAATCAACTAGTCAAGCACTATATTCACATGTAGTTGGGCAAAATTGACGCATGTTAAGGTTCCAAGGCAATCAAACATCAAATCATGATCAACTAATCCTCAATATTTATCATCAATAACCAAGAATCAAAACAAATTCGAAAAATTTTCATCAAGGGGCACAGGGAAGCATGATTCATAATTCATTGAAACGAAACTAACTTAAGAAAACAATAAAATCTATACTAAGCACGTCAAAAGAAAAAAAATAAATAAAAAGAGAGAGGGTGAAAGATATACCATGCGTACACGAGAACCTCCCCCCAAGCTAAATTAGACCATGTCCTCATTGTCTTAAAGGGAAGCTAGTAGTCAAGGTGACTACTCATCATCATCACCATATCAATGTCACCAAAGCCTCGAGGATTGTAATGCATCTCTTTAGAACAAAATTGGGCAAGAATGAAACAAAGTGTTAGTGGGAAAAAGTCTAAATTTGAGTCAGGTGCACTATTCTGATCATAACTTTTGATCTATAAATCATAATGCAGTGATTATAATTGCATTGGAAAGTAGACTTGAAGAGCTTTCCAACTATAGGTCACACGCCAAAATCGGATAAGAAACGCAAAAGTTATGGCCTGTCGAAGTTCACAAACTTTGCTGACGCGTACGCGCGCCCGATCGGGCGAGCTCTGCCCGATCGGGCCCCTGCTGCTGATTTGACGGGGCAGCTTGCAGTTACTCTCTGCCCAAATATCTTTTGTACTAGTTCGTCTTCTTCTTTTTTGCTCTCTTGATCAAAACCTGCACAAAAAGGTACTCCCACAAACATAATATACACTCTCCTTACCTCTCTATAACAAAACAAAAAGAAAACACAAAAAAATAAAAGACTAATAAAAAAAAAAAAAAAAAAAAACTAAAAAAAAAAAAAGCAACAAAATACGGGTTGCCTCCCGCAAAGCGCTAGTTTATCAAGGTCCCGCTCGACCATACTATTTCTCTCAATCGGAAGAATTCAATGCCTTGAGTAACTTATCAAACGCTCCTGCAAACATTTCATTAAGTACTATATAGGGCTTAATAGCAAGCACATTAATCCCTACAAAGAAAAGGTTAGGAGCACATAGAGTGAACTCAAGGTAAAAGGAAAAATCAAAAGAGAGAGATGAAAATCAAATCTCTTGTCAACGCCTTTCAAGGGTCCCCCCTACACTTGGTCTAATAATAGGGAGGATGATCAACTAATTCTCCAACGCCTGGATTGATCGTATATGACTGCGGACTGGTTTTTAAATTACCTCGATAGTAGGTTACTCAATGAACCTATTCTTGTTTCGGATCACGCATCTATTATCTTTGATGATAACCCTTTTCGGCAGCATTTGAACCAACAAATTCATGACTTTGTTACTCAGACTTGGCAAATTCCCAACAATGGATCAGTAAATTTTCTCTCTCCAAGAAACTAGTCTCTGTTAGGATCTTAATTAGGAACGGGTGCCTCAATAATAAGAAATTTTGGGGAGTTGACTGGAAAAATTTCACTAACGATCTTTCTGCGGAGGGGGAGGCAATTCGTTCTATCTGAGATGCTTCCACATATTCGTCCAATGTAGTTTAGTCGAAGGAAAATATATTGTTACAACTTCAATTATGGAGAGAACGATGTAAAAAGAATTGGATCCTTCAAGGGGAGTACTCCTCTAAACTCCTTTTCTCAAAGGTCAAGGGTCGTCAAAAGTAGATCAATTTCTTCTCTGGTTGACGACCAAGGTCTTCTACAACATGGTCAACAAAATGTTCAACAAATCGTTGTCCAATCTCTTAAGAAGACTTTCAAATGTGATGTAGGCCCAATTTATGATCTAGAGATTGATATTGTCCTTCAAGAACTACATCTTCCTACATTTACTTCTTCTCAGATTAGTAATCTAGAAAGCCCTTTTAACTCCTCTGAAATAAAGGCGACAATGTTTTCTCTAGGTAATGGTAAATCCACTGGTCCAGATGGTATTACAATAGAGTTTTTCATATTTCACTGGCATTCAATAGGTGATTCAGCGGTCACAGCTATTACACATTTTTTCGGACTGGGTTTCTCTTAAAGGAGTGGAATCAATCTCTTCTTATCATGATTCCAAAGATAGCCACGCCAACGGAAGTAAGCCATTTACGTCCTATAACCCTTTGTAATACAATTTATAAATGTGCTTCTAAATGCTTAGTTGCTAGGATTCGTCCTTACATGCCTTTACTCATCTCTGATGCTCAACATGCTTTCGTCTAAGGGAGAGTTATGACAGATAATATTCTCATGTCTCATGAATTAATGGAAAAAATTAACTCTTCTAAGACTGGTACTACCTGGCAAGCTGCGCTCAAAATTGATATGAGTAAGGCCTATGATCGAGTTCATTGGAGTTTCTTATTACAAGCTCTTAAGGCCTATGGTTAACCTGCTCGATGGCTTCAACTGATTCAACAATGCATTTCTACGGTCTCCTATAGATCTCTCATCAATGGCAATACTTTAGGATCCTTTACACCGAAGCGTGGGCTACGTCAAGGTGATCCTCTTTCTCCCTACTTATTCTTGTTCTGTATGGATATTTTTTCCAGGATGCTGCACTTGGGACAGGATTTACAGATGTTTCAAGGAATCAAAATCTCCAGGGATAGTCCTTTTATTTCACACTTATTCTTCGCAGACAATGCCATGATTATTTTCAAAGCTAATAATATTTCCTGTACTAATGTCCTTGAGATCATTCAACGGTTTACAAAAATTTCGGGGGAAGAACTCAATTTCTCCAAATCTCTGATTAAATTTAGCCCCAATACTCCACTACCTGCTCAAGCAGAATTTAAGGCAATTTTCAGAATGCAACAAGTATAGGAGTTTGGTCATCATTAAAGAGCCCCCATTGATCTCCAAGGAAAGAAAAAAGATTGCTTTCAGTTTATTGTGGACAAAATACTTGGTTGGATCTCCACGCTAAATGCTGTCAAGCTATCTCAATCTCAGAAGTTAATATTCATTAACTCTATTCTTGTTGCCATGGTTTCTCATATTCTCTCGTGCTTTGAATTGCCAGTCTCAATTACAGGGAAAATTGATGCCTTTATTGAAATTTTTTTGGTCAAACTCGGGTAATACTGGTATGCACTGGGTTGGTTGAGAGAAATGCATATGCCTCGAGGTATGGGAGGCTTAGGAATTAGGTGTATCTCAACTCTTAATAAGGCCCTTCTCATGAAGCAAGTTTGGAGAATTGTTCATAATCCTCAGTTACTTCTCTCGAAAATATTTAGTAGTTGCACACGATTCTTAACTACTTCCCCACATCCTAACCAACGCTTCTCAGGTAGGAATTCCTATGGCCTACGCGGGTTACTTAGGGCAGACGCACTCCTTGCAACAGGATGTAGTTGGAAAGTAGGTAATGGAAATTCCATACTTGCCGAGAGTTCTAATTGGGTCAATGGCTCTATACTGGAATTTAAACTGAATATCTTAATTGAGACTTTGAAGGATTGGACTGTTAATTTCTTTATTCATCAACAGACACGGTCCTGGGACACTGCCAAAGTAGAGCAGTGTTTTCAATCAATAGATGCTGCAGCAATCCTTGCTATGGAAACCCCAGCTGTTACCGAGCCTGATTTCCGTTATTGGGTTCGTACTCCATCTGGTAGATATTCATTCAAGACGGGTTATGCAATGCTGCAACAACCGCTTCCTTCTCCCAACTTGAATAATTTTTGGAAGATTCTTTGGTCCTTGCATATACAACCAAAGTGGAAGTTATTTTTATGGAAGTTACTTAATAATGGTTTAGCTATTAAAAGGGAACTTCAACATCGAGGTGTTTCGATACAAGATGTGTCCTGTGATCTGTGTTGTTCACAGATAGAAGACCTTTACCATTTGTTTAGGAATTGCTATATTGCCTGAACAACTTGGAGGGGTGGGAGCTTGGGCATCCACTCGGAATTACATGAAGACCTTTCTCTCCCAAATTGGATCCAATAGTATATCCGACTTTTTATTAGTCTGGATGGGATTTCAAGTCCTCATAAGAGTACCTTCATAAGTACTCTTTGGGGGCTTTGGTCATTTAGGAATAACAGGGTTTTCTCTCCTGCTTCGCTCAAGCCAATCGCATTGCAAATTTTTGATGTCCTACAAACTCATAGTATCTTTTTGGATGAGAAGTCCACCTTGGAGAATGCGCCCTCTTCTATTGGTTTTGATGGTGTGGCCCCACCTGGTTTTTATGTGGCACACTTAGGGACAGATCATGCTGGCCAGGACTCGAGAAAATTACAAATTGATGGTTCGTGGTTTAAAGACACAAGAAAAGCAGGAATGGGTTGGTGCCTCGACAATATAGATCCTCTAGATGATCGGATTATTAGGGGAAGTAATTATGGATTATGCACTTCTTCTTTGCACGCGGAAGCGTTAGTGTGTCTGTACGGCTTACAATGGGCTTCGAATGCCAATATCCAATCACTCACCATGTTTACAGATTCTTATAATCTGGTCACTCTACTAAGGGGTGGCGGCCACGGAGACATCAGTTTACTTTGGCTGATTCCGCAGAATAAATTACTAGGGATCAATTTTCACCAGTGTAGTGTTTACAAGGCGAACAGGCAACACATGCATCGGGCTCACCAAATTGCAGGGGAGGCTGCGGTGCATTTAATTTGCTTTAGTAGTGTAGACACCCATTTGTGTCTCCCCAAAACCAAACTCAGTGATGAATACCTTTCGCGTCGAAACATAATCGAATGAGGTGAAAGTGTGGAAAGTCAAGTGTTGCGGTTAGTTTTTATTAAAATCCTTCTTTCTGTTTTCGAAAACCTGCTCTATTTTATAAAAATGTCCAATCCAGTTTATTTTGGTCCATGATAAGGGTCCAATAATGGTGTAGTTGGATGGGGCTCGAAAATACCTTTCCAACGATATATTATAAGCCCAATTCCGATAAATAATGAGGAAGTTATGGCCAAAATACTAAACTGGGCCCAAACCGGATTTTACCTACGACCCAATGATCATGTGGAGGGTCCAAAGGTTTAATCCTATTGCTAAAAGATCTTAATTATCATTTTTTAAAAGATAAGATCATGGAATTTGATTTAAATATAAACTTTCCTTTTTTTATAAACTTTCCTAATTTTATTCGGATTTAAACATGTTCAAAGACAGTCAGATTTTATTTTCGTGCCTCATATTTTTTATCCAAACTTTATATGGTTGGGTAGATCTTGAAATTATCTTTCCAATGATATATTATAATATTAAATCCGAGCTATAACGAAAAAGATATGAAAGGAATACGAAACTCTATCCAAAACTGATACCCTTCCACTATTTCGGACATATCTTTTTATCTACAAAAGATTTTAATCTTATTCCAATTTCATTGAAAAGTAGACTTCAATAGCTTTCCAACGACATATTATATGTCTTATTTAGACTTCTGGATCAAAAGATATGTTAAAAAAATCCGCAAAAACTGTTGTCTACGAGTTTTATTTCGATTCGAATTTGGATTCTTTTCTTAATTCTTCGACCCTCTTTTTTACAATCAACAATCAACTCTCATCAAGGCTTGATTTTCTCTCTCTCTTTCTAAATTAGTTTTTACAAACACAATACCGCATACACAAGACTTAGAAACACTTAGCCAAGTTCGAAGTTGCCTTCGCCCTAGACGTGCAAGGTTTAATATTTTCTGAGGGTTTGGTCCAAATCTAGTTTAAACCTTATTTAACTTATTATTTTAATTTAATTCTTTAATTATTCTTTATTATTTTCATTGAAGTTTACTAACGCGTGTATTTTGTTATTAGAAAGAGGTACGAGGCATCAAAGTATGTAATCTTATTGCTTTATTCTTGTAGAAAGTATGCTTAGGTTTGATTAATTCCTAGTATCATGTTAGGATGTTTTTAATGCTTTCTAGTATCATGTTAGGATGTTATTTAATGATTTCTAGTATCATGTTTAGGGTGCTTTTATTATTTCTAATATCATGTTAGTACCATGTTAGGTTTAAAGCTTTGATCTTTATTGATTAGTGACATGCTAGGATTTGTTATTAATCTTGTTAGTATCATGCCTAGGATCTTGCTATTATATTTAAGCTTTATTATGCATTATCATGATTATGATTATATTATGATTATTATTATGATTATGCTTATGTTGCTTGATATTATATTTTATTGTTATTTCTTAATCACACCTTTTATGCTTGTATAAAGGGAATTTGTACTTGAAATCACGCTTAATAAGATAATTAATAATTTGGTTTAGGCTAATATAATTTTAATACAAGTGATCGCCAATAATAGTTTTATTTGTGCATTAATATTCAACCAACATAGATAAACAGGTTTAGGATTAATATAATGTTTGCATGTTAGTCAGAAATTGCACATGAATACGAGTAGAAAAAAGTAGAGGCCTATTTTATAGGGCGGGTCCTTTCTTTTGTAGATTGGATTCGTACCCTCATCCCCGAACCCTATTTGGTTCAAGACCTTATGGAGTTGACGATAGCCTGGATCGTTTTGGGTTTACAAGTTCCTAAAACTTGTTGGCGACTCTTTTGCTCTCTGTTCTTTCCCTTTGGAACGCCACCATACTTAAGTGTATGATCACAGTGGGGTTCAAGCTTGGGGTTATAGATGCTTGAAATATTCCCCACAAGTAGTATATGTTGTAATTTGTTTTAGTACTGTTCCTTTCAACCTTTGTCAAAAAAAAAAGAAGAAATTATTTACCACAAAATTATATAGAAAAAAAAAGAGTAAATAAAACAAGTGCCTTTTTTTGGTAACTTCTTAGTCTTCTTCCCTCTTGCAATTTTTGCTACTCCCTCTATCCCTTTATTTTTGCCCCATTGTGTCATTTTTTGGGTCAAATTTTGAAAACTTTAACCATAAATTACCATTAATGTATAAAAGATAATATAGTCATGAGTGGTCTTGTTAGATTCATTTCATTGTATATTTTATTAATATCACGTTTTTATTATTTTTACATTTATGGAAATAAAGATATAGACGTTTTAAGATGCGTCTTGGGAACCGTGCACAGTTAAGTGGAGTAAAAAAAATAGAGATAGAGGGAGTACTTTAGTAACTTGCTCCATTGACCTCTCCTCCATTTGATTTCATCACAACCCTTTGTCTTTTTTTACAATAACTTTTCATTTTTCCAGAAAAACTCTCTTAGAGAGAGAAAGTCCTAGAGTGAGAAAATCCTCACACTTAAAATTTCTTCTTTTAACTTACTTTTCCCCTAACTTTTTCCAGTAGTGTTCTTCCTTCTATTGTTCAAGTATTGTTCATCCTTCTAGGATTCATCGTTAATTTAGAATTATGTCTCGTTTTGTAGTTCGTACCACCTTTGTTTATCCTCATATTATAGGTGAGGATTATATTCCTCCTCCCCCTCTTGATGATGGTTTAGATTTAGATTGGAATTGTAGTGTTATAGGTCGATGTTAGGATGATAAAGATGACTTCAGTCCTCTTATGATTCAACGTCTCGTTTCAAGGTTGTGGCATCTACGAGCTCCTGTTCGTGTGTTTCCTTATGGTCAAAGATTACATATTTTTTCTTTTGTGGAACTCAACAAGATGCTGAGGAACTCGATGCTAGGGGAAGGGTGCACTTTCGGGGTGGCATGTTTGTTCTTCAACGACTCCGAGGTCATTCTGTTCCTCTCAATCTCAACTTGCACCTAGTGGAACTATGGGTTCAAGTAGAAGGTCTTCCAGTGCTTTATTCCACTCCGGAGATAGCTGCCACTGTCTTGTCGCATGTCAGAGAGGTAACAATTGTAGACGACACAAATGGTAAGTTTCCAATTCCCCGCCCTCGTGTAAAAATACTTGTTGACTTATCGTTGCCCTTGATTCCTGGTTGTTACTTTCTTACTATTAATAATCAAGTCACGTGGGTGCGATTTAAATATGAGGGTATTTTTAGATTCTGCAAAAAGTGCGGATTTGTCGGGCATGGTATGGATTTTTGTGCACAGGCATCAATTAATTACCATCTAGAAGCTCGCTTTCATCAGCTCCACGAAAGCGGCGCTCGTGTGCTATATGTTCCTACCGACACCAATTTATATTCTAATGCTCTTCGAGGGATTTGTCCAGTTCTCGCGAATTGAACCACAGAGGTGTATTTTGGTGATTATGATGATGAGGACCCCCTAGAAAATTCAGCAGATTCGCGCCCGTCGGACTATGATAGTGGTGGTTGGGTCTTCCTTTAGCTTCCGATGATACTCGGTCTGGCTCCACCGTTCATGACCACGCTATGGCTGACTCCTTCCCTGGCCTATCACCGCCACCAACTCTGGTGTTTTTCGGAGTCGCGACCACGAAGTTAGACGGAGACAATTAGGTGTTAATCGCTCTCTAAAGGAGCAGCTTAAGAATCAGGATCACGTTGACACCTCGACTCCACGTGTCACCCATGCTGCATCAGGTGAGGCACGTAGACCTCATGGGAGGAGTTGGGGTTCTGTCTCTTCAGATGGAAATTCTTATCTCAACAACTCACTTGATAGGTGACAACAATTTTTGGACTCATCTAATGTTCAAGGCTGGTCGAATAATTCTGATTTGGGCCTGTATCATTCACAATCCAATCAAGGACAAATGGGCCATAATGCCTCGGGTTAGGCTTTGAGCTCACATATCATTTCTACTGAGATTAGCTCTCCTTCTACAAATGGATTCTACTCTGATGGGTTATATAATGATTCTGATTTGGGCTTGCCCAATTTTTTTGATGAGGCCCATATTATCAAGTTTCACAAGCAGGCCTCAATTCGGATCAAGTAGTACCTGATGCAAACCCGAATATTCTATTTTTCTCGCCACCACCAATGGGTCCATCTGGCCCAGTTTTTGAGGACCCTTTCATGGCTGGGCCAAGTAATTGGGAAGGGACTACTGTAGTGGCCTTGCTGTCGCCTTCCTGTAGACATGAACCTAGTTTTGGCCTCTTGTCCCGAAAAGGAAGTGCGATGATGTTATAAAAACCCGTTCTTCATGCTATATCAAAGTTGAAGTGTTTATGGACTACAAAAAGCACTATGAAGTAAGTTAAAACCAATATTTGAGACCAAGTTATCTTAGAGCCTTGTCCGATTACTAATTAGGCCTAAAACGTGTTCATACATGTTTAAACTTGACTAATAACATGCAATGATTGAATCCAATGAAAAACCGAGCCAAACAGATAAACCAACCATCAAATTCTCATGCAAGGCCTATACATATGGATATCCCTTTCAAAGATCTTTCCAACGGTATATTATAAGCCCAATTTCGAGCCAAAACGAAGAAGTTATGATCAAAACACTAAACCGGGCCCAAAACCGACACCCTTGCACTCCAACGGCCATAACTTTTGATCCATAACAGTTTTTAACCTAATTCCAACGGCATTAGAAAGTAGACATCCAGATCTTTCCAATGATAACTTAACGCCTAAATCCAACTTTGCAATCAAAAGTTATGGAAGTTTTAAAGACGCATTTTCATATAAGGCAAACCGCAAACCAGCGTAACTCAATCAGTTGCGCACGACTCATTGAGATGCGCACAATACCCCAGCACGACTCAGAGAGTTGCGCGCGCCACCTGACTCTGCGCTCTAAAAACCCTAAATCTAGATTCCTACGCCTATAAAAAGGGGTCTTCGTTCAGCACTAAACACACAGAAAATCTGAATTCTAAACCCTAAATTCTGACATCCCTAATCTCTCTCAAACCCTCTTACTATCATACTACTTTTCCTTCTTTGTTCCCAACTACTCTTCAACCCTAGTCCATCCATTAAAGCTTTTGAAGGTACGAAGAAGAAAGAAAGTCCATAAACGCATTAAACGGAGATTTAACATAATAGAAGAACGGTTAGTTCCTGAGCACTTAGATAAATCACTTTTCTTTTATTGTTTAAATAACTTTAATTGATTAATTAGTGTTGTTTGATCAATTTAAACAAACTTTTAATTAATTAATTCACATAATAGTCTTTCATTAATCAGACTAGAATTTAAATAATTAATTGTTGTTTTATCACTTAAGACAAGGCAAATATAGTTTATTTCTTGATCTTTTCACGAATATTGATTAAATAAGAATAACGACTTTTGCAATGTAATTCCTACATGATTAATGCGTGTAAATAAAATTAACTAACTTAGTCTTTAGGTATCACATTGTATTTATTGTTTGGTGATGAAATTGTGAAAAAGGAAGAGCTAGTAGAGGCCGCACTAGGGCTAGAATAGCGATTCCTCCCTAAAAGGAACGTTATTTTAGTACCCTCGCTCCCGAACTCATTTATGGTTTATGTAGACCAATTTGGGCATGGTAAACTTATGATTCATGCTAAATATCCCTTGAACTCTACTTGGGAGAAAGGCATGAACGAGGTTTATGGGTTTTCCTAAAACTTATTGGCGACTCCCTACTTGTTTCTTACAAAAAAGCGTGTATGATAGAATCAATTCTAATTCAAGGTCCCCCAAACAGTCAGGAATTCAAATCCTACAAAACCCTAACAAATGTAAAGTCCTAGGCTTCTGAAGGGCCATGGGCATTTAAAGAGAGGACCCCTTACGATAGGAACACCCTCCTTACAGTGGCGACTCCACTGGGGACTTAGAGGTTACATGATTAGTTCGTAGTTATGATCCAAGGTTTCCAACACTAGGTTGCCTATGGGTTGTAGCGGGAATCAACTTGGATAATCTCTAGTTAGAGAGCGAGACTTGAACGCAGAATATCTTCCTTTTTCACAAAAGTAAAAACCAAACAAGCAACATTGCATCATGCATAATCATAGCACACTTTAACCATAAGGGATTGGCTCATTGATCAGGGGCTGCCAACACTAGGCTTCTATCCCGAAATCAATAACAATCATCCCACCCATATCGCCAACAAAATGTTGGGAGAGCGATGTCATGAGTCAACTCGTTGAGTGATTGATTTGTGCATCGTTTCTTAAGATATGGTACATCCGGACACCCAAGCCTTGACCTTAGAATGACATTGTATGCTTTGACGGTTCCTTTTATGTGCTTATGTGACTACATGAATATGTGCTTCGTGTCTAATGTAACTAATCCCAACTTGTTACCTAGAGATATAATTAAAAAAAAATTCGCAAAAAAATATGGTTCGACAAAAAAAAAAAATAAATAAATAAAAGTCTGCACTTCGATTTAAAAAAAAAGAAAAAAAAAATTTGTCGAACCTACCTGGTGGCACACACAACTGTCAAAGTTGCGCGTGCCCTCCACGCGCAAGTTCAGAAGTTGCGCACGACACCTCCGCGCAACACTGTGTCTTGCGCGCGCCCACTGTTCAACGTTGACTTTGACTCGTTACGAGCAATATTAGGGGTGACCGTAGCAGGGGCAAATCCTTGGAACCGGAACCTGTTGCAACAGGTTCCTAATTTTATTACCCGGACTGGTTCCAGAACCGGTACCTTGTCTTTCAAAGTAAGCTTAAATGTTCCAAAATTACTAAATTGTTCCAAAGTTATAAAATAAAAATAAAAAAAAGGATGTTTACCATAAATTTAAAGCTTACAAATATAAGTATAACAATCCAACACTAATTGTCTACTGTCTAGTATATTTAATACAAATATTTGACTTATTTGATAAAAATAAAAATTAAATTTTATTACACAATCTCATATTCGCATCTTGAATCTTAATAGCCCATGAAGTAAGACTTTTGATACCTACATAGCATAAGAACAAATTAAGTATATTATTACAATTAATAAGTTTGGCAGTAAAATAAAAGTAGAGTAATATAAAGAAAATAATAAAGTAAAGTTACAAGTTAGATTACCTTAACGCTTGTACAGGAGCAACCTTAATAATTTTTGCCAACATCTTCATTTAGTTGTGTAATACAACTATCACTTAAATCTGAAAATTAAAAAAAAGCATGAATTTATTAACTTATATATATACTCATCATATGAATTGATAAAAGATTTGCATTATAATTAAAGAACTACCTTCTTCATATTTCTCAACATCTTCTAACAATTGCTCAATGTCCACACTTATGTCAGAAGCTTTCAACCAATCTTGAGCACAAATCAGAACTTCAACAGTTTTTGGACCTAATCTACTTCGAAACTGATCAAGGACCCGACTCGACGTACTAAAAGCCGGCTCACTTGAAACTGTAGAAACTGGAATAGCAAGAATATCCTTTGCCATCACGCCCAAAACCTTATATGTATCACTTTTGAGACTCCACCATTTTAAAATATCAAAAGATTCATCATCTCTTTTTTCAAGTGGTGCTTCAAGATACAAGTCTAACTCAGATTTTCCACCAACTACATCAACATCTTTTTCATCAAACTCATCATACAACTTTTTCATGTTTACATTATTCACCGCTCCCATTTGATCATTACCATCAGCATCCATGGTGAAGGAAATGAACAATGAGCAACATTTTGTGAAGTAGAAGACAGAGCATAATTGGCAAATAAATGATTTAACACATCATATATATGATTATATGTATCATCCACCTTTCTAGAGTCATGAGGACAAAGTTTCTTTAGAGAGAACTTGACAAACTTCAATTTATAACGTGGATCAAGAATAACCGCAATTAACACCATGACATTTGTTTTCCCCAAATCTCCATAATACTTCTCAAATTTCTCTCTCATTTGACTACTCATCAAACATAACTCAAGATCATCACTGCTTTCCCACTCTAACAAAGAAGTAAGTATGGCCAACACTTCATGAAAATGCACATTGGAAGTCACATATAAACTACCGGACATTCTTTTAGTAGCTTCTAAAACCACTTGAGACAAATTGACAAACCTTTAGCTTTCGCCCAATCATCTAAACTAGGAACATCATCCTCATTATATCGATTAAAGACTTTTTCAAATTTCAATGCACTTTCCAACATTAGATAAGTAGAATTCCATCGAGTGGACACATCAAGACAAACTGAACCTTTGTAGAGAACTTTGATACGTTTAGCACATTCATTAAATAATTTAGCCCTAGCGGGAGAGCTCCTAACATATCTTACAGCACCACAAATACTACTAATTGAGTTTTTTACTTTTGACAAACCATCACGCACAATCAAATTAAGACATGTGCAGCACATCTCATGTGAAAAAATTCACCTCCAAGGACAAGTTTATCAGACAATTTTTTCCTTAAATGACTAATAGCCACATCGTTCGAGCTAGCATTATCAACCATTACTTTAATTTATAGAGGTAATTAAATTTCTTTATTTTAATTATGCTTTCTTTATTATTTAGTTTTAATTATTTATTTCATGTTTGAGTAGTTTATTTCTAGGGTTTGGGAATCCATATTTATATTATGAATCTTGATTGATGTTTTGATTATTCATATCTTTAATTGATAGTGTTTTATTGTTAATCTTGCAACCTGATCAATTGTTTGATTAATCACTGTTAATAAGAGTTTGAATTGAAAGATCTTACTTTTAGAGGCTTACCTACAATTAGCAATTCTGGTTATATTAGAGACCAAACTACATATGTTGAATTGAGAGCGTTAAGACCCGACCTTAGGCTTAGCAATTGCTCTAGATAATTCATTGATTGAATTGTTATTGATACTTGATAGATTTGGAACTATAAACATGGTGAACCATAACCCTAGGTCTTTTTATTAATTATTTTATTCTTATTTTAATTTAGACTACTTTTCTATCCCAATTACGTGACATAGTTTAGTTTCTCCATACCTTAGAAGTTAAATTGAATAGTCATCTCTCTATGGATTCGACCCAACCTACCCTACTACATTGTTAGTTGGATTTGTTAGGAATTTATTTTTGACAGGTTTACGACAACCTATCAAATTTTGGTCACGTTGCCGGGGAGACGGCTTAATTTGATTTGACTTTTATTTTTGGTTTAACTATACTTGTATATATTTTTATTATTTATTTTGTATATACTTCCTTTTTGTTTAACTCAATTTTGTCATCATGGAGTGGTATGATTATAATTCGTATGGGATGAATGATTTTAATTATCAGGGGCAATATGATTACAATTTCGGGAACTGTAATGCTAATGTTTCTATGTTTGATGCATCATATGATTATCAAAATTCACAAAATTTGTGCACGAATTCCTGTGAAATTTCTTATTACCCTAGTGAGTCCTATATGCCTAATTCTAATTCCTCTTACCAACCCCAAGTGGATAATTATACTCAATCCAATTCATCGGAGTGTAGGGAACTTTTCAATATGATGAATGAGTTTATTGTTAATCAGTATGAAGAACTTAATGAATTGCTGCATGACTGTCGACGTTTTTCAAAATCTATTGAATTACTTGATGTACAACAATATACTAACCAACAGGTGATACATGATGATAGTGATATTGGTTTTGAGGATTGTATTTCAGTGGAGGAAAGCGTTGATTTAACTCATGATATTTACTCCCCATCAAATAAAAGTAAAATAGAGGAGATTAGTTTCCCATCTATTTATGATTCTGATGGTGAAAATTTTTGGAACGACGATATAGAAGTAGTGGAGAAGGAAGAACAACCAATTATCGTGAAGTCCATGGTTGAGAAACCATTGGTTTTGGATCTTTTGGTAGTTGAAGATCTTGTTGACAAGCTTATTCATGAGGGTGAAGTTGAAGGTAAAAGCATAGGTAAAAACATTTATGTTGAGCCTAACCTATCTCCTCTTTATATCCCGTTTTCCCAGAGGCTTGATCTAGTTCCTTCATTCACTATGTCGAATCCTTCGTACTTTCTCAAAATGCCTCCATGCCATGATACCTTTAGCCATGTAGACCTTGATGATTATTCAAAAAGGTCTACATTGCCTAAGGAGCAAGCAAAGGTAAGTTGTATATACTCTCCTTTTTCTTATTATTTTAACTTTTCTTCTGCCGATTATTTTTCTTTTATTTTTTCTAACCTCCTGTATTTCAAGATTTGTATGCTTGCAATCAAGCCATATGTGGTGCTCAATGATATGTTTGCAGGGGCGTATGATAAGTTACTCAAGGCATTGTATTCTTCCGATTGACGAATTGAGTAGGGTCGTGCGGGACCTTAAAAACCAGCGCTAATTGGAAGGCAACCCAATTTTCTTTTTGTCTTTTTTTCTATTTCCTTTTTTATTTCATTTTTATTTTGTTTTTTAAATAAAAATGCTAATGTTTGTTCTATCTAGTGATGGCGTCTTTTTCTAGGTACAAACATAGCTAAGTTCCTTGGCTACGTCGGCTACCCAATTACAACTACCAATTGTGGTGGAGGTGTCTATACTTTTGACGCTCCCTTCACTTACCCATCCCTTTGTGAGTTGTGCCTCTCCCTTATTTATACTTTAGTTCCTCTTTGTTCACATTGAGGACAATGTGATATTTAGCTTAGGGGAGGATGATTGTCACCATCACTTGGTGCATGTTAGTTGTGTTTAGTTTAGTTCTTTTGCTTTGTAGGTGTTGTATGGTTTGTACCATTCATTAGGAGTGGGAGTTTACATACAACAAAAAAGAATGTATTGCTTTCTTAGTTTTTTTTCTAGTTGTTTTGATAGTGCATACTTGTGTCTATTTTTCATAATTTTGACTTCGAACCGTGTGCGGATTTGGTTTGACTCTCTTGAACTTCTTTTAATCTTTGTTGTTATTCTAAAATTCAGTCGGTCTGTGCTATACATTGCTAACTGCTTGACATTATGTGAATCAATTGAATGGTTTGTGGAAAGATTGGTCGTCCCATATCAAGTATAGCTAGCCAATTCTCTTGTTAGGTCACCTTACTCTGTGTTTGTGTGATTGATGCAATTTGTTATTTCAATGACTTTGGCTTGAGATTTATTAGTAATTTGAATATGATTCACGCATGCCGTGCATGATAAAGGCCATCTTCTTTAGGTTACCTTCAGATGATGTTTAGATACATTTGTTCCCATTTTGCTCACCCATGTTGTTGCCTTGCCCATAAATTGATATATAGCTACATTACAAGCCACTTTAGCCCCATTGGTTACTATTCCCAAGTCTAGCTAGCTTGGGGAGCTTATTGATTTGGTGTCGTTGTTTGTCATTGTCAAGCTTCATTTTATGCGAAACATATATGGTGGAATGTTTATTGAAGAAAAAAAAATTGTATTTATAGTTGAGAAGTGTTACTTGAAGACAGGGGCGGATCTAGGGGGGTTCAAGGGGGTTCATTGAACCCACAGATTTTTTTGGAAAAAAATTATGTTTTAATTTTTTATTTTTTATTTTTTTATTTTTTTTTTGTTCATAAAGCTTGAAAAACGAATATATACAATTGATGTGCATGAATATGAGTTAAAAAGTAGCGGAGCTCAGTGGTTTTGGCCTGGCACAATACTTTCGCTTTGGGCTTAATGGTCAGAGGATCGATTCTTTGTTAAAGCTTTTTTATGTTTTTTTTTTTTTACATTCAGCCTTTTTATGTAGTTTTAAATTTTTGTTTTCCCCTTTGCTTCTCTTTTTTTAAGCCTATTTTCATTTTTTCTTCTACCTTTTTTTAGCCTTTTTTCCCCCCTTTGCTTCTCTTTTCTCACAATTATGATACATAATTTTTTTCCCCGTTTTCTTCAAGGACAAAGGTTTGATTAACATGTAACCTACATTCAAATTTACTATTGCAACATTTGTAATTTGTAATTTTTAATATTTACTCACACTCCTTCTATTGTTTTTTTAATTTGTGGTTCTCATGTTGGGAAAAAATATGTGCAGTCAAATGGTATCTTGTTAGATTCAATTTGTCTTGAAAAATGCTATAATGATATCAACTTTCTTTAATTTTTACAAAAATGTAATCTAAGATATTTAAGTTATAGAATTTGCATGTAATCTAAGATATTTAAGTTATAGAATTTAAAAAGACCGGGAGGCTAGCTATATCTTATTTTATAACAATACCGAACCCCCACTTCTGAATTCCTGGATACGCCACTGCTTGAAGATGTGAAAAAAAAAAGAATAAAAAGCTTGTTTATATGTACTCACTGAAAAAGCCGAAGAATTGAAAGAAAAAGGCAAAGAAAAAGGAAAAGGAAAGAAAAAGATTATCCATGCCGATGTATAGTTGATTTCAATCTTGGTTCTATATAATGTTTTAGAGAAAGTTGGTGATGTCAATTGGAGATTGAATTGTTTAGATCATTATTTGGTCTCGTTTATGTTTTTGCTCCCCAAGTTGGCCTTTTACTCACATTTCCTAAATTTATCTTACCCTTTTACCTTAGCCCCATTACAAGCTTTAAAAAGTCCTTTTGATCGGCATGTGTGTTTTGTGATTGAGTGAACGTTATCTCTTACTATTGTCAAATTACCCTTTGTTGCATCAAATATTTATATTCTACAAGGTGTGCGGCGAAGACTAGCTTGATTGGGAAATCGTTTGTGGCTAAGTTTAGTTTCAATTGTGGATCATGATGTTGAGTATTAGTTCTATTTGTATCCGAGCCAGATTTTGGTCTTAATAACTTTGGTTTGATTGTTTTCTCAAGAGTCAGATTGGTCTTATTTTGGTTCCCTGGAAGTTTTATTTGCCACTTTTCTTCGTCTTGTGTCTAGTGTTGCTTGGGGACAAGCAACGGTTTAGCTTGGGGGAATTTGATGAATAACATTTTTATAGGTTTTGTAGGCACGTTTATGCTAGTTTTATAGTTGCTTTTTAGGTCTTTTAGTCGCTTTTTAGGTTGGAAATGCATAAGTTGTTTGTTCTGTGCTCTACTACGCTCCGTTTGTGTTTTTCTTAATGTTTCAGGTGATTTCATAGTCATTTGGACGCTTTCGAAGTGGTTTTGGAAGAATCGGACAATGAAAGGATGAAAAGTCAATGAATCAAGGATTGCTCAATGAAGGATATATGTTTGTGGAAGCTTATTTTGAGATTTATATGCTATGCACCTTTCAGAGATGAATTTGAGTTAAACGAGGAAAAACGATGGTTTGCAAAGTGTCAAAACTTACCTTTGTCCACTCTTTTGATCATAACTTGAGTTCTACAGATTGGATTGATGCGATTCAAATTGCATTGAATACTAGACTTGAAGAGCTTTCCAATGATATGTCACACGCTCCAAGAAGCCTTCTAGAACAAAAGTCATGGCTATTTTAATTCGTGTTATATACCCTGCGACCAAACCCCGCGCCCACACGAACCTCCGTAGCTACTGCCAGGGCGCGGCCACCACCCTGCGGCAGTAGGTTTTGTCGACTGGTTGAGAAGCTTTTTGAAGCCACGAGCGACGTCATCGGTCCACCAACTTTATTTGTTGCCATATCATCATCTACCATCCAATAATATTCTAGCTTATATATTTATTTATTTATTTTTTAATTAGCTTAGAATTTAGGTTAATATAAATACTCAAGGGATATTAATTTTCTCTTAGGCCTTTTTTTTTTTTAATTTTACGTTCGTTGTAGTTTTCTCTCTAGCCCTAGTTTTTCATGGACAACTCCATGGATTTGTCCTTGAATTTGTTACTTTAATTTATAGAGGTAATTTAATTTCTTTATTTTAATTATGCTTTATGTATTATTTAATTTTAATTATTTATTTCATGTTAAGTAGTTTATTTCTAGGGTTTGGAAATCCATGTTTATATAATGAATCTTGATTGATGTTTTGATTATTCATATCTTTAATTGATAGTGTTTTATTATTAATCTTGCAACATGATCAATTGTTTGATTAATTACTGTTAATAAGAGTTTGAATTGAAATATCTTAATTTTAGAGGCTTACCTACAATTAGCAATTCTGATTATGTTAGTGACCAAACTACATATGTTGAATTGAGAGCGTTAAAACCCGACCGTAGGCTTAGCAATTGCTCTAGATAATTGATTGATTGAATTGTTATTGATACTTGATAGATTTCAAACTATATATATGGTGAACCATAACCCTAGGTCTTTTTATTAATTATTTTATTCCTATTTTAATTTAGACTACTTTTCAATCCCAATTTCATGACATAGTTTAGTTTCTCCATACCTTAGAAGTTAAATTGAATAGTCATCTCTCTGTGGATTCGACCCAACCTACCCTACTACATTGTTAGTTGGATTGTTAGGAATTTATTTTTGACAGGTGTACGACAACCTATCAGAGATTCTTCTAGTTGTTGGCATCGAGACTCTGCAAAGATAGCTTCTATCACCCTGGAGTTTTATAAGGATTTTACTCTTCCTTAGCTTGCGCTACCACTTTTGATTCAGAATGGTGGGATAGTCTTCAGTTACCTTCTCTTTCCTCCGATCAGCAGAATTTTCTTATGGAACCTTTTACTTTGGAGGAAATTCGAACTGCTATTTTTAGCATTGATGATAGTAAGTCTCCTGGTCCAAATGGGTTCCCATCGGCTTTTTTCAAAACTTTATGGGATTCGGTAGGGCCTTCTATGGTTGCAGCGGTTCAGCATTTCTTTGCACATGGTTATATGTTAAAAGACTAGAACCACACCTTTTTTGCCTTACTTCCAAAGGTGGATAATCCGGAAGTTATTTCTCAGTTCCGTCCTATAGGCCTATGTAATGTGGTCTACAAGTGTGTAGCGAAATACCTTACTAGTCGTCTTCGTCTGGTGTTTCTTAGTTTTGTCGCAGATTTTCATAATGCCTTTGTCTCGGGACGTCCTCTCTCGGATAATGCTTTGATTACACATGAGGTAATCTCGTACATGAACAAGTCCAAAGCTACAAAGAAGTTTTTCGTAGCAAGAAAACTAGATATGAACAAGGCCTACGATAGGGTGAATTGGGACTTTCTGTTTCGGCTACTTCAAGCTTATGGGTTCCCTCCTTATTGGATTCACATTATTCGTCAATGTGTTTCTACGGTCTCTTATCAAGTCCTAGTGAATGGGAACCCTCTTCCAGCTTTTCAGCCTCAATGCGGTCTCCGACAAGGAGATCCTCTGTCTTCCTATTTGTTTGTCCTTTGCATGGAGATTTTGTCTGCAATGCTCCGAAAAGCTGAGAAAGACTCTCTCTTTAAAGGAATTTGCATCTTTAGTGGTGCTCCTGTGTATTCTCACCTGTTTTTCGCTGATGATTCCTTGTTATTCTTGCAAGTTACTCCTGAAGCTTGTGAGAACCTTACAACTATATTATCGGAATTTTGTTCGTTATCAGGCCATGTGATTAATCTCCAGAAATCATTTGTTAAATTCAGCCCTAGTACCCCAACGGACTATCGAGACTTTCTTACCAAGAGTCTGCAGCTTTAGTGCAAACCTTCTTTGGGTTCATATTTAGGTCTACCTGTAGAATTAGGTCGTAGCAAAGTGGCAGATTTTAGTTTCCTTATTGATAAGGTTGTTCAACATCTGTCGACTTTTGCTTCTCTAGGTCTTTCTTCGGCCGCAAAGTTGGCTATCATCAATTCAGTTATGGTTGCTTTGTTCAATCATATTTTGTCCGTTTTTAAAATTCCCTCTTCGATTTGCTCTAAGGTGGATAATCTTCTGGCCCAGTTTCGGTGGAAGTCGGAATCTCATTCTCGAGGTTTAGCCTTACATTCAAAATCCCTTTTGCATCTTCCAAAGGGATTAGGAGGCCTGGGCATTCGACGTCTCAATTCGTTCAATTATGTTATGTTGGCTCGTCAGTGCTGGCGTATTCATCACCATCCTCAGCTTCTTATCTCCAGGCTTTTGTCTGCTAAGTATCCTTCTTTTCATCTCTTCCAGACAAGAAGGATTCCTGGTTCCTCGTGGGGGTGTAAAGGATTATTACAAGGTTTGTCGGTATTATCTGATGGTATTTCTTGGAAGGTTCGTTCAAGTTCTCAGGTTCGCATCCTTTAAGACTCATGGGTTCTAGGGGAACCTATCTCGTTTCGCGATAATTGTGAGACGCCTTTGTCGTCTCATGTTTCCTCTATCATTAATCCGCATTTTTACGCGTGGGACACTTCTTTGGTTCATCAGTTGTTCGATTCCTCAACAGCTGGTCGCATATTGGCTTTGGAACGTCCAAGTCGACCGATGGACGATTTCGTTTACTGGAAATTTTCAAAAGACGGGAACTTCTCTACAAAATCAGCCTACGCCATGTTGTTAAGCCATCTTAACTACTTTCATGGCGCTTCTTCTGTCTCGTCTTCGTGGTGGAAGATGTTTTGGGGATTACCCCTTTTACCTAAGATGCAGTGTTTTTGTTGGAAGCTTATTCACAATGCTTTGCCTCTTGGTAGTGTTATGCAACTTCGTGGGGTCCCAGTGGACTCCACTTGTGTTCTTTGTCTGGGAAGTCAGAAGACTACCGGTCATCACTTTCGCGACTGCTCCTTTGTCTCCAATGCGTCGATCTAAGTCGTGGGAGACTTTGGTCAGCTTAATCTCTTTCTTTTGGTCTATCTGGATTGCTCGTAATCACAAGATTTTTCGTCAATCCGTCATTTCTCCAGCTTTTGTTCTTCATCTAATGCAAGACTGGGTTTCTTGTAGTATTGCGGCTCAGGATTTTAAAGCTTCAGCTCACTCTTCTAGTAATAGTTCTAGTACTACGCATGGAACTTCGACTTTATCCTCGTTATCTTCAAGTTTTTTTCACAGTCTTCTGATGACATCTGTTTGGTGTTTGATGGAGCTTTCAATCCTCGGGATCATTCTGCAGGTTGGATTTTTCAATATTCGGATTCTGATATGGTCATCGGTGGTGGTTCTAGAGCATTCCTTTCTTCCTCGGCTCTTCATTCTGAGTTACAGGCTTTTTTATGGGCTCTCAAGGCTGCTGATCGTCGTGGGTTCAGGCAATTGTTACTCTACACAGACTGCTCAACCTTGTTTACTTTCCTTCAACACAAAGAAAGCCGGGATATCTCTTGCTTATGGTTGCTTCAAGATATCAAGGATATTATTACTCGGTTTTCTTCCTGTACAATTCGGAAGGTTCCTCGTCGGTGGGTTGCTCCGGCTCATTGCTTGGCTCTTCAGGCTCGTCAACGTCGGGTGTTAATGTGGTCCTTTTAGTTTTTTTGTTGTTTGTTGTTCTTTTCTTTCTTAGATCGTCTTGTCAAAAAAAAAACTTTTCGTTTTTCCATCGTCATTAATTCCTCATAAAAGACCACGCCACCAATTCTACCGCTAACTGCCACCCTACTAAACGTCAGTCACCTCACCGATGCCTTCCGCCACCTCATTGATGCCATGACTTGCTGCCAGCAAGGAGGATTCTCTTGGTCGTGATCAAGTGTAGTCGTACCTTTGTTTTCCGTGATCAAGCTAAGGTACGTATAGGTGGATAGGTCTTTGGATCAAGTTTTGAATGCATGTGTTTGGTGAATGTTTTATTTTAATGTTTGTTTGAATAGATGTTATGTATGAGAGATTTGAAATAATGATTTTCATAAAGATTTAAAATATAATTTTACAATTTACAGGTGTCATCCCTAAGTGCAATAGGTGCTTTGATGTACTTGGCCATTAACACTAAGCATACATTGCATTCTCGGTTAACTTGTTATCAAGTTATAGCTCTGAATTGAACCTGCAAGAAGACACTAGAATGAAGTAAAACACCTACTCCGCTATATACATAAGCAAGACAATCAATTTAAGGATCTTTTATCCAAGAAATAGAATTCCTACTCTAGTGGGATATGCTAATGCAGGCTACCTATCGGATCTAGTAAAATAAAATATCAAACAGGTTATCTTTAGAATACGTCGATCTCTTGGAAGTCAACCAAGCAGACACTAACATCGACTTCATTAAACTAATTGAGCTGAATTAATTTCCCTTTATGAAGCTGGTAGGGAGTGCATATGGTTAACATATACTTAAAGAGAGCAACATCAAAACAACCGAAGAAATCCCAACTACAATTTTTGAAGGCAACACTGCTTGCATTACACAAATCAAAGGAGGTTGCTATATCAAAGGACGAAACACATCGACCCCAAATTCTTTACTACTCTCGATTCTGAAATGGAAGGAAAGATCAATGTCAAGCAGATCCAATCATGTAACAACTTAGTTGATATGTTCACAAAGGCGTTACTACCTACCAAATTTCAAGAACTCGAGCATATCACTGACATGTGCCGCCTTGGTGATATGTGTTAAATTAAAGGGGAGCCCTACATCTAATGTACTCTCTTTTTTCTTTGTCCAAGTTTGTATCCCACTGGGTTTTTCTTGGCAATGGTTTTAATGAGACAGATAGACATATAGGTGCAATGGTGTTATAGTGGTAATATTAAAACATAACATAATTTTTTAGGTAGATTACGTTGGCATGCATCTTAGTTAGGGTTGGGTGATAAACGGATGATGGATCGGGTGATGGATGAAACGGAGCTCCACCCGAATCCGACCCGGTCCGTCACCCGCTTCATCCGCCCTTCATCAATTTAACGCGGATTTTCGTCCATTTATTTATTTCGGGTGGATCGGGTTTGCGGATATTCATTTAGAATTGACATCCCTACGGCCAAACATCACCTCTAAGCTTCCCATACAAGAATAAATATTGTTACTTAGAAACCACATGCTCGATTAGACATTTCACTCTATATTTAACATATCGAGCATATACTTTTTTTTTTTTGGGGGGGGGGGGGTGGGGAAGGCTCGAGCAAATACTATTCATGTCGGGATGAATTACTATAAATCCCCACCGCATAATATGAAAAATAATATACACAACAATTATCTGAAGATCTAAACTTTCTTTTGATCTCTTGAAATAATTTGTTGTAAAACACAAAGTGTATTTAAGGAATTTTTTAAAAAATAAAAATAAATAAATAAATAAATTAATTAATTAATTAAAAAAAATCAGTCTATCTCCTGCCTGTCCTCTACATTGGGTTAACAATAACATCTTGTTCCTCAACAATCAGAAAAACTACTCACAATAAAGCAAATCGAAGAAGAAGCCATATGAACACTTACACACGGACACCTACAACAACACACCCCTTTTATTCCTCTTCTTTCTTTTCCATTTCTATCTAAAATACCCCAACTTTTCCCCAATTTTACAATTTCAGAATCAAACTTTTTTCCCAGAAATCGAATTCAAGAGTTACACGCTCTCTCTTAGGTAAATCACTGTTTTTTCTCCATTTCTTTCAATTTTCAAGATTTTTAGGTTTACCAAATTTCTTTTTAGACTTTAATTTAGTATTATTGCTCTTTTCTTGACCATTATTTTACTTTTTGTTTGTTTTATTTTAATTGTTATGGTTTTAATTTTCATAAACAATTTTTTGCTACCTCTGCTAATTGGCAGCAATGGCAGGTGTAATTGTCATTTGGGTCACTGCTATTTCTTTGAATGTTGTATATGAATATTGTATACAAGTGCTATAATTTTTAGGTCAGTGTTCTTTTTTCTGCTAAAGTTTTTATTTTTAAGCTGTTTAATTACTCTTTAAAATCAGATTATTAACATTCCACCTTATTTAATTTTTCCCATTTGTTAGTTTGGAATGTGGGATATAAGAAATAAAGTAGTTAATAAATTGACTTAAAAGATGAATTTTGTTTTCATAAATTGCTTCTTTTCTATCAATACCTTGTAATTTGGATTATAGCACATTAGGACTGAGTACATGCCTTGAATTAGTTACGTGCTACCTCCGAACATACAATATACCATTTAGGCACGTAGTTTAAGGAAGAGATTAGAGAGGGTAGACGGACAATTTAATTGAAGTAACTCTAAACATTGATGACTCAAACCTTGCATCTTATTGGTTTTTAACTTATTTCGATTGGTTTATCCTTGTATCTTTGATTTCTTTATTCAATAATGTGCCAATTGAGTATGTTGTAATTGAAAAATGCAAGGGGAAGAATATTGCTTTTCTTAGAATGGGAGAGTGATTGAAAAAGCAAAAGAGTAAATTTTCCAATGGGGTATGTTGCAAATGAAGAAAAACTTCGGAAGAGTATTTCGTTTCATGTTAAGTAGAGTGGGAGAGTGATTTAGAATGAAAAGGCTTATGGGGCTGGTTGCAATTTTGAGTCAATTGTAAGGAAGAAGATTTAAAGTAATTCAGATGTTTGTAGAGCTGTGTGTTTGTTTGTTTGTTTTTTTTTTTTTTCCTCTTCAGGTCATCATGAGCTATTTTTACCTTGTATGCCATAGCTTTCAGGCCTGTAACCATACCTTCTTGCTGTTTGGAATGTGGTAATTAGACAAAGACGAAAACGTTGCTACTGAATGGCGGAGATGAGCTGGTTCTGGTTAAAAAAAAAAAAAAGGGGTTGGGGAGGCCATTTTTTGTTTAATAGCTATTCTTGTGTTGGTGTGTGATGTTTTCAATTAAATGCATACTTGATAACAATGGATGTGGTTGGTGAAGCTTAAGTGGGTGTAATATTAGTAATGCTAGTTGACGATGATGTCTTCCTTTGTTCTTTATTTGTTTCCGCAATATGGTCTGGCTCATTTTTTAAGCCTAAGATATAGGCACAGTTTTAAATAGTGAAATTATTTATAAATGAGTTGGAGGGCATATGGCATTACTTGGGCACATAAAGACATTCTGGGATATGGATTGGCATTTTTAAACCTGAAAATGAAATGTGGAAAAGAATTTGAGATATCCACTTTTAAGTGTGAAATACATAAACAAAGGGAACATTAATATCGAATTTCATAAATGACACCAGCCCTCTTGCATTTTAGGTAAAATGTTAGTCTATTCGATAGGTTGAATCATAGTTTTTATATATATTAAATGCCAGAGGCCTATTTAGATTGGTATTTATGGGGGCATTGAAGCTTTAGGTGTCTTGTTTCCCTCGTGCTAAGACTCTAGATAACTACAGTAGATTATTGGTACATTTAATGTCTCTTTTCAGCCCTTTGTTTACTACATTTTGTTGTAGCTTGATAGGGAAGAGATCTAGCATTTCATTTAGGTCACTCAAAATCTTTTCTTTTCTGGCATTGCTTTCTCCATCCTAATGTTTGTTTTGTTGTACCTTTTTTTTTTTTTTTTTTTTTTATTATTTTTTTTAAAAAAAATATATTATAATTTCAGTTAATCTGTATTTTGGCAACTCTGGAGGAGTTAGCTCATTGGTTTAGTTATAATTTCAGTCACTCCATATTTTGGCAACTCTGGAGGAGTTAGCTTATTGGCTTGTATATCGCCCTTCCACTTAATATTGTTCTCTCGTGCATTCTAATAAAGGAAGCCCTTTCAAGAGTTATACAATTTGTCCAAAAAAAAAATTTATATACTTTAGCTTCGTAATCGTTGACCATGAAATTATGAAGCATATATACATTTTTGCACTCACACTGCAGTCTTCAGCTGATGGTTTCCCTTTGGCCTCAGTTTCTGACTTTATTTGTCTCATGTAGATGGACCTTTATGCTTTCAATCCTGGACCACTAGATGATTCTGTGCTGTATGATCAAGAGAAGCATGTCTCTTCTGCTGTTTGGGAAGGGCAGGTAAAATATTGGCAATGCTTTTGCAAATACAGATTATCCTTCAATCTCAGGCTTGCTTACTGAATTTTCAAAATGGATACTTTCAGGAGCGTGGTGCACTTAGATGTCATGAACACACATCAAAGCTCAATCAGTGGGTACTAACACCAAAGCAGATTGAGTTAATTGATAAGGCGGGATTCGGGTATTTGAAATTCATTCCTGCAATTAGCATAGACAATCCACTAATATCTGCCTTAGTTGAAAGATGGCGTAGGGAAACAAATACATTTCACCTGACAGTTGGGGAAATGACTGTAACCCTTGAAGATGTTGCCTATTTACTTGGACTTGCAATTGATGGAGAACCTGTTATAGGGGTCACATACACTTCATGTGATGCTGTATGTGAAAGATATTTGGGAAAGGCACCAGATTCTGGATTCACTAGTGGTGGCATGGTGAAGCTCAGTTGGCTGAAAGAATGCTTCTCTCGTTGTCCTGAAAATGCATCAACTGAAGATATAAAGCGCCATACCCGGGCTTATCTTCTTTACCTTGTTGGAAGTACAATTTTTTCCACTACTACTGGTAATAAGGTCCCAGTGATGTACCTTCCTCTGTTTGAGGATTTTGACCATAGTGCAAAATATGCATGGGGTGCTGCAGCATTGGCTTTTTTGTATAGAGCACTAGGTAATGCATCACTGAGATCTCAGAGCACTGTTAGTGGCGGCTTAACACTATTACAGGTACTTAATTCTGTTTGTTTTTTTTTTTTTTTAAACTTATATTGTAGATGCCTTGAGATTTCTTTTTGTATGTGGTGACCTTAACTTTTATTTTTTTTCCCAGTGTTGGAGTTACTTCCACCTGAATATTGGCAGACCAAAACTTCCTCAAGATTCATATTATGATAACTTTCCTCTAGTACTTCGGTGGAAAGGAAAACAAAATGGTCCTACTACAAATCGAGACATAACCTTCTATCGTAAGGCATTGGACTCGTTAAAGCCGGCTGATGTACGCGTACCTGATCAATCTCTCTATATATAAGTTTTGGATAATTTTCAGATGACAATGGGTTTTCATTCTGTTCCATTGCAGGTAGACTGGTTTCCCTATCAGAATGTTGACCCCATGGTAATACCTGATAATATAGCAAGCAGCTTAATTTTGGGGAGGTCTAAAACGATGCTGATATGCTTTGATAAGGCAGAGAGGCACCTACCAGATCGTTGTATGAGGCAGTATGGCATGCCTAATCAACCGATCCCACAATCAGTAGACCGATGGGAAAGGAAGAGCCGTGGAGTAGATGGTGGGGTGGACTTGTCTGGAAAAATGGAATTGGAGCTCAAAGAATGGTCAGAGCGGCATATCCATATCATGCATAGTGGAGAAGATGCTGATGATAGCAAATATATGCACTGGTATTTGAGAATTACTCGTAGATTTGTAGGAAGACCTATCCCTCTTGCATCTGAGTTTCAAAGAATGGTAATCTTTTTATTTTCCTCTCTTTTCTCCGTTTTGAATGTTGGGTTGAATAGAAATTTATTAAAAGCCACACTTTACTCTTTATAATTTTTACAAAACCACTGTTTTGAACTTCTTTGTTATGCTCTTTGATTGCATACCACTGACAAGTACTTTCTTTCATCAAATAGTACTGGACATCTATCTAAAGACAAGGAGTAATTGACAAGAATAATCCCAACTATTGGTGGTTGCTTTTTATAATTTCAACCATGAACTTTATAAAATTATCTCAACAATAGAAGTTGTCTACTTAGATTGATTCCATGTGATTCTTAACCAGAAAAGCAGGTAAATTTATTTATTTTCTTCGCCCGCTTCTTCCTCCCTGCCAGTAAGTCCTCCAAACGCCAATTCCCTTGGACCCTTGCTCAGCCAAGTGAAGTTACTCCCTTGATTTCCAAGCCCAATCTCACGCATATATTAGCTTCTTCCCCTAAAAGAACAGCCATCTTGGATCTGTCCTGAGTCCTGCCCAATAGCCTTCACCATCATCGTCCCATTCTCTTTGCCTACTTCATTCAATTACCATTACCCCTACCTTCTCAACCCCAACCAAGCCACCTGTTATGCCCCTTCTGTTCCATTCTCAACCATCCCTCCCCCTTCTCTATCTAAATCCAAGAACAGAAGGCATCCACCATTGCCATAACACCTTTTCTTTTCTCATTCTTTAATGTTTTCTCTGCTATCTTTTAATCGTGAAAACAAGTTTCCATGCTGGTGCCCTTTCTGGAAACCACAGGGGATAACCACACTCACTACTTGCGCTTGACATTACCGTCAGATATTCCCACCATGTAAACCAATGACTCCTTACTTGCCACAAAATTTTATTTTCTGAAATCAAAGTCAGAGCAGTACAATTTAGCAACAAAAAAAAAGGTTATTTGTCGAAGTTCTAGCCATCCTCATTGTCAAATCGTATTTGCCGAAAAGTGTCCCCACCACTGTAATTGCTTACCTTGCAACCAAACACCACCTGAGCTCTCTTTTAATCTTTTGGTTGTGCCCAAAAAGGGTAAAGGATATGAAGTAGGGGAGTTACTGAAAAAGGGGAATGGAGTGGGGGAGGAAAGTTGTTGGAAGATAGGATGGGATCTCGTGGGGAGAAAATGGGGTGGAGAGATGGTGGTAACAGGAGAATTGTAACCTAATAAACCATTTTCTTCAGGTGACTGAACAGTTTTGGATCGGCATCCACATAGTTAGGGTTATTTTGGAATAGTTCATAGTTGAAATTATAATAAGTGGCTGTCAATAGTTGGAGTTGTTAATTTCAATTTCTCCTTGAATTTTTTTGTTTTTGTTTTTTAAGTGAACTATGCTTTTAAATATATTTGGTTAATCTCTTTCTTTTTGTTCCTTTTTTCCATGTCTTCATTTTCTACTTTTCAAATAAATTGTAGAATGCAACCCTACGTGAAGTCGCACACATTTCTGATACAATGTCCCTACAAGGATTGGATAATGAGCAAATACACTCAATAACCAGGATCAGATATATCATTCATGAGTGTTTACGTGACCAAGCTGGAAGTGTTGTCACAGTAGCATCACCATCGCCAGAAAATGAGAATTGCAACAAGAGAGGTAGGGGTAAGGAGAAGATCAGAAGAAAAGGAATGGGAAAACGAAGGCGGAAAGATGAGTTGGAGCAATGTGAAGAGGATAACACATGTAGAGACGACCAATTAATACCAAATTATGCTTTAACCGATATTGAATATGTACAACAGATGCATCACCCAGTTCGTTTGGTCAACCATCATCACCCCTGTCATCCAGACATTGCAAGCGTAAATGAAGAAGATATGGATGAATCTCAGCTTTGTATTTCTGTGAATGAAGTAGGTGATGCACAGATCTGCTTGCATGAGAGTGGGGTAGTAACTGCCATGCCTTCTTGTGATGATGTTGATGGATCACAACCGTCAGACTTCATTGATCATCAAGACGGGCATTGCCCTCCATCTGATGATGACACCAAACTTGATGATCATGAAAATGGAATGGTTCCAGGTTTCGCTAATGAAGAGGAGCCCAGCGACTTATCTGATGAAGACACTAAGGTTGATGAACATGGAGCTAATTTGATTCAGAGAGAGGAACATATTTCCTCTCCTCTTGATGATAGCACACAGTCTCCTGAAATGCCTATGAAGGTACTTCCTCATTCATCTCATGAAAGTGAAGAAGACATTTCTCGGCAATCTAATAATGGTATCAAATCAACATGAACAGTCCAATTTATTCATACATTGTTTCTACGAAAATTGCATTTTCTCTGTAACCTACTAACGAATTTGGATTACTGATCTTTGTGTTTACATCAATAGAGGATCCAAACCCTCATCACCAGATAACTTTGTTGAACAACTGTTTCCAAAGTTGAGATGAAACGACGAAGTCATCTTGTCACATCATTGATTCTGTAATCTGTATAGAGAGCTTCTATGTTTATCAACTAGATATGGAATTAGACTATGTTCTCAATTTTGACTGTAAATATTTATTAAAACTTATTAATTGATTTATTGTTATGCTCATACTCGTAGTTTCTTGGAGGAGGCAAAGGAGTTTCAAAAGGCCTCTATAATAATGAGTAAAAGCAAAGTATTAGTGCTCACTTATAACTATAAAATTATAGTAAAGGCTGACAACTAATGATCTCAAAATAAAAACTTCAAATGTTCACAAAATTGTTTTGAAGTTCCGCAAATATTGGATTTTAAGATAAAGAGAGGGAGAGTAAGCATATGCAAATAGGAAAACATTGCAATAAATATGTAACTTTTATAGAAGGTCAACGCAGTAATATGTATGGAATGAAGTTTTAGATAGTAAAAGTTCTAGACTAGTTGCCAAAACATTGCCAATAATCTCAACATGATAATTTTGATAACTTAAAAGAAATTTTAAATGAAGTTGAGTTAGGGTCTATTCACATTTACTTAATTTTAGCTCAGCTCAGTTCAGTTTCAATTAGTTCAGTTCAGTTCAGTTCAGCTCCAATCAGTTCAGTTCAGTTCAGCTCAGCTCCTAATTTCTTTCTCTCATTAAAAATTCATTTCAGCTCAACTTAGTTCAGTTCAGCTCCAACCAGTTCAGTTCAGTTCAGTAAATGTGAACAAGCCCTTAATTAAGTGAAATTAAGCTTGTAATTTTTTTTTAAGTTTTGAAAAATTCTAAACTTTATTTTCAACTTAACTAAAATAGTTATCTTAATTCATTTCTTGTTCTCGATTATCAAATAACCTCCAATTACCCTATATAGAACAGAAGTTATTATCGAAAAGTCATGTGATCCACAACGAATCTTTCATACAACAAATGTATTTGGAGAGCTTCACGCCGCCTTCACAATTGCCTCCTCAAATGGCATAAGAGAACTTCACAATTTTTGTATAAGGCCTTGTTCTATTCACCTTAAAAAAATAATATTAAGTAAACATAATTTCAGTTCAGTAAAAAAAAAAGTTCAGTTCAGTAAAAATAATTTCAGTTCAGTAAAAATAAGTTCAATTCAGTAAAATTCAGTTTTTTTAAAGAAGAATTATAATAGAAAATCAATTTCAGTTCAGTAAAAAATAATATCATTTCAGCAAAAATAATTCATTTCAGTAAAATTAATTTAAGTTCAGTAAAAAAATTTAAGTTTAAGTTCAGCAAAAATAATTTCAATTTAGTAAAAATAACTTCAGTTAAGCAAAGTTAAGGTGAAGAGAACAAGGCCTAATTGACTAACGCGTTGCATATAAGCTTTGATATTTGAACAGAGAGCCTGAGATTGTGAAATTTCAAATTATCTTTCTCAGAAAACAGAATTTTATCTAACTTCTCCATTTGGAAATTGCAAAATTGTAGAAGTTGATCCTACAGAAGGGGAGAAAGAGGTACAAATTATGAATTCGTAAAACTAGCAAATATGAGTAACTCAACTCTATGAGGGCAAGAAAGAAAATATTCCTATTATAAATATGGACCATATAAAAGAGTCAATATGCTGGTAATCAACTAGTGCTAATTGCGTCAAAAAAATTCTCCACGGCAAGTGGTTGGAATGTTCACAATTCTATAATTTTAGATTAATTAGCGTTTGGAGTAGTTTGTTCAGTAGCTTGTTTCTTTGGACAGGCAGAAGAAATGTGACCGCGTTCACCACATTCATAGCAAGTCCTTCTCTTAAGCTTCCCAGAGCTAACCCCGGTATTATTCTCTGGTGGTTGTACTACTGGTGGAAAAACTTCATCATAACTCTCTTCAGGTTGTACAGCTGCTGGCATGATAACACTATAATTCTCTTCAGGTTTTACAGCTGGTGGCATAACTCCAATATTATTCTGTTGAGGTTTTACAGTTGATGGTGCTGAGGCAGACCCTGGATTTCTTATACCTGCTCTCACAGGGACTGCACGACTTATCTTCACAGTCCGTCCACATACTACCTGCTGATCCAGTTTCAATGCTTTTGTAAGAGAGTCGCTGTCAGAGACGTCCACATGTGCGTATCCTTTGAATTCTCCAGTCTCTTTATCCTCCCCAAATCGGATTGACGTTATATTACAATCAGAAAAGAACTTTCGTAAGTCTTCTTCTGTGATATCCCATGACAAGTTTCCAGCATATATCCTGTTGTAGCCCTCTATGACTGGTGGGATAAAGGCTGATGATTTAGTGGTACGAGTTGCCTTGTAGGGTTGAATTTTCAGGTAAAAGCCATCCCTGAGATAAGAGCAGATTGACACAAGTATATGAATGATGTGAAACTTAAGTAAGACAAAAAATCAATAGACAGATGCATATTGGAAAACACGTACATCTCAGATCCATCTAGTGCCAGGGCTTTTTTAGCGGCCTCTTCTGTCTGCAAAAAGCATGATAACATTATAAGATAAGGAAAGTACAATATATTGACCAAGCACAAGGAAAAGAGGATTTATTGTAAAAAGACTCAAAACCAAGGATATCAAAAAAGCATGTTTATACATCAAAATTATAGTATCATCCAGTAATCTAGGCAGTAACACCAAAGCCTTAAAATAACCGAGCAGCTACAACTTCCAAGTCTCTCCAACCCCCTATAAGATGGCATCCTCCACCACCCTATAAGATGTCATTGTCAAATTGTTTAAGTGATATTGACTTACCAAATTGAAGGAACTCTACAAGTAATTAATAGTTTGCTACAGTAAACATGACAAAGTAAGATCACTGGCACAATGGTTAATTTATGTAAAATATATCAAGAATTAGGCCTGCATATCTTGAAGCCAGAGGATTACAAAGGTTAGTTGCTTTGATTGATACAAACGAGAACTAATTTAAACTTCACAAAAATGAAAATCCTCTGGAAGTATTTCAGTCACAGTGACTAAGAAATGTAGAAGTGTTGCAAAGAGATTACTGCCAGGGACAAATGTTGAGGTACAATATTTAATGACAAGAAAGGATGACATCACAAATGAAACTCTCTCTAGGCTCGGCTAATATGTGTAAATCTTGCTTAACTTGAAACATGGAGCAAGTCTAGAAGTTACAAATCCTTGATGTACACCTAGGCTCGGCTAATATGTGTAAATCTTGCTTAACTTGAAACATGGAGCAAGTCTAGAAGTTACAAATCCTTGATGTACACCTAGGCTCGGCTAATATATGTAAATCTTGCTTAACTTGAAACATGGAGCAAGTCTAGCAGTTACAAATCCTTGATGTTGGTATGTGCGTATGTCAAGTAATTGTTGTTTCATACTCCGTATTAATCCTTTGTTCCTCTGAGGCTCTAATATCATGTAAAGTTTAGCAAAACTGCTTAATCCACCAAATGACTCAGAATGCAGGCTAATCTACAGCATTAACCAGTCATACATTGACAGAACTGTATTGTATCATGATAGAGTGTGTTGTATATGTCAACCTGTTTACTATGTCTAATATTTCACCAAAAGATGATTAATTCTGATTCGTAAAATTCAGAAGCAGCAAAATGAAAAGGGGTTACTACAGAATATTTGATAAAATTTAAAGAAAGGGAAGAAGAGACAACAGAGGAAGAACAGTTCTCACAAACAACAGTTTCTACATGCTCCATACTAATCCTTTATTCACATCTCTTGGAATTCAGGAACATCATTCTTATCAAGTGTTAATTCTTCTCCCCCAGCCCAAACAATGGCTGAATGTCACTATGATATATTTTTAATGTTCGAAAGCAATATGTCAAGCACTGATATTCGATCTTCATGAGTACGAAGTCAAGTATAAATGCTCAGAAATCCAAAACAATATAAATCATCTCAGTGATAATTAAGTACCTTAAAGCTGATAAAAGCAATACCCCTGAATTTTCCAGTCTCAGGAAATTTCATACAATCAATATCAGTTATAGTACCACAATGATCAAAGAAACTCCACATATCGTCCTCGGTTGAACTATATGGCATCCCTCCAACATATACTTTCTTACAATCATCCTCATTTCCTTCCCTGTCAAACAAATAAACCAAAACGACATCTATATAAGGCACCACTTCTCCTCCAAAACAAATTGACATCAACATTTACAAACGCATACAATTACATACATAATAGTATATTAACATTAGCATTTAAGATTTAACAACAAATCAAACCAAACACAAAAATTAACCAAATGAACATGTTCAAATTTGAGAAATACCTAGTCTCATCAACAATTTGTTCTGGAAAAACAGCATTATCAACCTCAGACTGCTTCTCCTCAGTCTCAATCTTTGACTTCGATTTCGACTTCGATTTCTTCTTCTTTTTCTTTTTCTTCTTCATAGGAACTCTTTTTTCCTTGCTTAAATCACTACCTTCTTTCACACCCAATTCAACATCACCCTCACTTTTCTCTCCCAAATCAATCTTCTCCTTCTCCCAATTTAATATCTTCTTCAATTTCTTGACACCCAATATTTTACCCTCGCCGCCATTTTCGACAACCTCAAGCTTTCCATCGCCAATTTCGACAATCTTAAGCTCAACCCCACCCCCATTTTCACCCTTCAATTTCTCTATCAGTTCATTCTTCTCCTTCTCCTTTCTCTTATTCCTCTCAATCCTCTTCAATCTCTTGATACTCAATTTTTCACCCCCGCCGCCATTTGCAACAACCTCAAGCTTTCCGCCGCCATTTTCGTCAACCTTAAGCTCAACTCCACCCCTATTTTCGTAAACTCCACCCCCAATTTCAACACCCAGGTTCTCTCTCTTCCTTTTCTCCCCCTTTGGAGATTTTTCGACATGGGTATCGTTATTTTCACCAGTTGATAGATTCTCCCTGCGTTTTTCTCTCTTTGATAATCTGGGTTTCTGGGTTGTTGAATCCAGCAATTGTTTCATCGATTTTGGGGTTTCTGGGTTTTTTACAATTTCGAAATCTGGGTTTTTTACGATTTCTAAATCTGGGTTCTTCGAGTTTGAGATTTCTGCAAATTTAGATTGTATTTGCTGCTTCAATTTCTTGTTTGATAACACCATCTTTTTTTCTTTTTCGATGGGATTTTTCTGCTTCAGAGCTTAAACCTCTACCTTCAGAAAAAGTTGATAAACCCTATTGTGTTAGGTTATTTTAATTGCTCCCATATTTTCTTTTGATAGATTAATTTATTTATAGCATATAAAATATGGAGTTAACATCTTTGTAGAATCAATTATTTATGCTCACTCTAATTACATCTTCTTTAAAAAAAATTATTTATTTCCTTATTATATTATGTACTTAATTGCATAACAACCTAAAGGTAAATATAATTGCTTGTTTATTTATTTTGTTGACAAAAAGAAACTTTTTTTTCCTCTAATTTCCTTAAAAAAAATTTTATATTAAAAACATAAAAAAAATTTAATATATAGTTATTGATTGATTACTCAATAGCTTGTCTCCTCAATTACAATAAGACTATTAGAGTGTAGCCAACTAGCCGGTTAGCGATGTAGGTGACCTAGGTCACTAGGTGTAGGATTTACTTAGGATACACGAATAGCCATTTATTCTGTACAAGTATTTTTTTAGAAGACACGAGTCATGTCCTACTACAATAAGATTCGCTTCATTTATTTATACAAAATTTCATCTTTTCATTTTCTTTTGGAAGATTGAAGTGAAGGAGGAGAGAAGATGTGTGGATTGATGATATGAACGTTTTAATAGGTGGTTTTTAGATAGTAAAGAAATTAAATTTTTTATCTTTGATCCTGTCAAGCCCGATCCGATCTTGGACCGGTAAATAGCTCTAACTAGCCCTACTATGTTACTCCAACTAAAAAATCTTCCGACTATATGAGTGAGGGATTGTCAATCGTAGAAAAATTGTTATATACACCTGGATGCATGGTGCACCCAAGGGTATTTGTTTGATCAGTTAATAATAAAATGTACAATAAGCATCGAAATGAGCAAACAATACCTTAAGGTGTACCGTGCACCTGGGTGTATATAACAATTTCTATCAATGAGCTTAGATTTTAATACGGTTGACGTCTCCATTAGACAAACTATGCCTTTTCCAAATAATGTGAAAGATTCGTGGTATGATCTACGTGATAGATTTCCCAACGTAATGGTTGAGAATAAGTTATATTACTGATTGAAAGCAACATGATCTCCTCGTATCTGAACATTATGATTTATGTACTTTGTGGAATGAAATTGTTAGTCCTATTTAGGCTCGAACTTGTACGTGCTCCGCTACTAGTGAATATGTTGTGTTGCTTGGCAGTTCATGATTCTAAGAAGTATAAGTTTGTTCTTGACGGGTACACATAAGTCATGATGCATCCCCTTCCATTTCTTTCTTATGCTCACGGTAATGGTGTTGGTTGCTAAAAGGCGTAACACGATAGTTGATGCACTGGCCTGGGGACCAGCATCGATATGGCGAGCTTTGCTATGGATGGTCAAGCACAAGGATCTGGACAAGGGTTGCAGGTTGGGGCAGCGTTGAACCTCATACTTGCTTACATTGTGGCCATAAAGGTCACGATAAGGAACATTGTTTGAGCTAGTTCGGTGTCCTGAGAAGTATACGGATCTTGGAGGTAGAGGTGCAGCCCATTGGGGTCATGGAAGAGGTCACAATGGTGGTCATGGTCATGGAAATTTTGCTGCCAATACCAAGAGTTGACAGCAAGGTAATAGCGATATGGGTGATGTAGATCAATCCATTTTAACTACATTGACTCCAACAGTTGTTTGCTACACTTAAGTTCACTAATACTACAGCTACTGCTCCCAAGTTTTGAATCAATGGATTATTGACTCGGGTGCATTAAATCATATATCTAGTAATATACTAATATTGACTTTTAATTTGAATTGCATGATATATCGCTGAACATGTTGATCTTCCTAATTCAAAAAGTACTACTGCATCAAATGGCGGCCGAATTAAATTAAGTGAACACTTAATCCTGGATAATCTTTTATACATTCTTGCTCTTGTACTATGATGTTTGTATTTCACAGTAGTATTTTCTTTGGTACTATCTGCCGATAGACTTACAGCAACAACTTAAATTGAAGGGGAAATCAACTACTACAAGCTCTACAACACATTTTCAGTCTATATCAAGCAATGCTTTAAACTCCTAAACACCCTTACTGGAAGCTATGGAAATTTATCAGTTTCACTAAGTACTCCACAACATAAGGCATTACAGCCTGTATAACGTATACACTAATTATAAGTCAAGTTCACGACATGGACATGTTTTCAGAAAGTGACAGACAACTTAAAGCTGAATTGATTAGAAACATATGTAATAACGATCTAAAACTATGAAGTCGAGTGTATATATATGTAATGCATGCATCTTCTGTAACCCTCACTCCACCAGTCCACCTGACCAGTACCAACCTCTTATCCTTTATCCCTTCCATCAATGATTCCACCACCACAACCCCCACCACACCTATCGAGCTTCTACTCGTATCCCTCCTATAAATTCTCCAACAATGCATAGCACCACCCTTTCCTCCCCTCACCTTCCTTCACACAAGCTCCGCACCTGGAACCAAAAAAATATCAAGCCTGTCAAAGTGCCAGACAATAACAGCCCTTTTTTTTTTTTTGCCCTTTACAGGAAAAGGAAACGATAAAATTTAAGATTAGTCTTTTTATGTGAAGAAACTCTCTGTAAGTTCAAGACTTACCCATCATAAGAATTTCTTTATACTTTTTTCTCTTCTAGATATAGACTCACAAATTATGTAGCCAATAAGAGTTCTTGGAGAAAACCTAAGATGAGATAGACAGTTTTACATTACAGCCGAAGCAGGGAACATTGTCTTATTGTCTCATAACAGATAGTAATTTGAGAAGTGATCCAAGAAGAGGAATCAAGTATCGTGTTGAGAGGTTGCATAATTCTCAAAACTTGTCCCCAATCTGATGTTACACCCCAAAAAAGGCAAAACAGTTTCAAATTGTTTGATAATAAAGCACCATAGTATTGTGGATTTTCAAGACAAAGCTAACTCTAGCTGAAGTTACAAACAAGGTTGCTTTATGCATAAGATACAATGACAATATGAGATGGACTAGTAGAATAAAGTCCCTTGTCGCAAGGGATCCATGAACAAAAAATATGAATAAATTTACCAGCTCTGAGTCAACCAGAGCTCCTCTCTAAATAAGTATTCGTCAATGAAGCAACCTATGTTGAGCTATTACAGAAATGCGGGAACCCTTACTACTATCAAAGGGAGAAGAAGCTCAAAGCTGAATAAAACTCCTCTTTGACTCAAAACAGTCCTTGCAAAATTGTTTCAAATTTCAATGAAAAGAACAACCCCATTATCTTCTATGTAATGACCACGACCAACCAATACCAAGTCATTCAGACATGGTCACTGTTTTCCCCATAGCACCACAACTTTCACAAATATTGCACTCATAAAAAAGGCAACAATGGCAAACTAGTAGCGCTGCTGAACAGAAAAGGCTTTATAATGTAATCTGCAGCTATTTTTCTTTGTTACTGTTAATGGACACACAACCACCCAAACTCCTCCTATTCCTTAACGATTAAATTCAAGCATCCTATTAAGCCAACAATCCTCAAAAAAATCAGCCTCACTATCACTAGGTACTCCCACAGTCTCCACCAACTCAAGTATTTTCTCCCACTAATGAGACTTTGTAATTTCCTATTTTACGCGAAGCCTTTCCATAGAACTTTCTCCCCTTTCGCAATGGAAGAAAAATTCAAGCTAAATTCATGTTTCTTCTATATCTATACCTTATTCAAATGGATGAAACTACCATAAATACAGGTGTACAACATATCATCCAATTTACACCAACTAAAATTATTTATCAATTAGACTATTGGGCTCATGAATATCCATAAAAAGCCAATTATCAATTTTCAGCAAAACACACCATTTATAAAATTTAACCTCAGAAGAATCCATAACAACTACAAAAACATGAATAATACTTTTTCAAATCAAAACTAGTAGAATAATTTTATTATTTGCAAAACTATAGTTTCATTCACAAGTAGATTTAATACAATAAATACTACAATAATCCTGCTATTATATCAACTACCAATTACATACTGAAAAACCCAAATTCTCAAATTGCAACTCACATTCAATTTAAATTCTTCTGATCATCATTTTCGTCTAAATTCCCAAATTTCTGCTTGAATGCATCCTGCCTTTGTAACCACATCATATGCCCCTAAATCCACCCAAATTTTCAGGTCAAAAAACGCAAAAAAAAAAAAAAAAAAAGAGCACAATTGATTTCTTTAATATTCAAATTAAAAATCGAAAATGTAGAATTTCAATAGTAGACAAAAATTGAAACGGATTGATTACCTGAAGTCCAGCAGCCCAAGCAATCAAGAGGGAAGCGACCCAAAATTTCTTGTCTTTGAGTAAATCTTTAAACTCCATTTTTAATGTTATTAAAAATCAAAATGTAGATTAGAACCCTAAAATCAAAGTTTCGAAAGTTCGAGGAGTGTGGTTATTTCAGCTGGTAGAACTCTAGAAGGTGTATTGTAGATTTGTAGGCCTCTAGGTAGCAAATTAGCCCCGACACTTTAAGTGCATTAGTAAATTAATTACACAAGACTAGGGGGGTGTTAATTGAATTGAGCAGCCTTAAATATGTCAAATTTTAAATATGTCAAATCTTAGTTAAAACTCAACTTGAGTTGGCTTGATTTAATTTCGACTTGACTTGAAAAGTTAACGAGTACGAAGCTCTAATTCGACTCGATAGGTTCATGTGCAACTCGATAATATATTTTATTAAATATGTAATTTTAAAACAAAGTTACCATGATTAAAAATTTGAAACTTTTATTTTTTTCTAGGGAAAAAAATTTGACACTCTAAGTTAATGTATACTAGTTTTGTCCCCGTGCAATGCACGGATTTTATAAAGTATGATATAATAATAGTGAATTGAGATAGAGTTAATTGAAATTAAATGACTAATGTAACACTTTTTTATATATATATAAAAAAAAATGAATCTAATAATGTCTATTATTTTTTTTTTACAAAAAAAGAAGATCATTTTGGAGGGAAATTTTTTCATAAAATCATGCCAAGTGTCCCTCCAGTGATTACTTTAGTATATTAGTATAGATTATCAATAACTAAATATTGTAGTAACTTAATAAAGTGGACAAAAAACAAAGACGTATATTTGGTTGACAACATAAAATGGGGGAAGTAGAAATTTATGGGATTTGATAAATTGAGAAATTGTTTGGTTGACACAGAAAAGCAAAGATGGGGGAAGTTGAAATTCTCAACTTCCCACAAAAAGGGAAGTAAATTACCAAGCCCCCCTACGTCAATTAAAATTCATGCGATTTCTAAATTCGCACATTGTCAACCAAACAAATTTATAAGGAAATTCCTAGAAATTTAATGATGGAAATAACTTCCCATGAAATGCAATTTTCTATGGGAATTTAATTCTCATGTCAACCATACAAGGCAAAACATTTATTGTGAACTACTCGACTCGACTTAACTTGAAATTTTAACAAGCACGAGGCAAGCAAGGTACTAATGAGCTTAGCGAGTAGCGATCGAGCACGAGTTGAGCGATATATACTAGTAAAAAGTTTTCGAGTCGAGTCAAGCACCCCTCAACTCATGATCGACTCACTCAATTATCACATCACTACACAACTATTAGTCTAGTCTATTACTTGTAGAGTTGTAGCAAATTAACCCCATTGTGCTATCAAAACCTATACATCAGTTTTAAGCAAAATCACAATAAAAGATATAAATATTGTATATGGCGAAAGAAAAGGAAAAAAAAAAAACACACACACACACACACACAAAACACAAAAAAAAAAAGAAAAAAATTTAAAAACATAAATAAATATTACATTGAACTTATACATTATCATACATATTGAATACATACTCCGTTTTAGGGCAGCCCTTGCTCAACTCTCGCTTGTTAAAGTTTTGAGTTGATTATGAACTATATCTAATATTAATATTTGTTTATCTTATTTAACTTTTTATAGTTTTTAAAATATGTTAGTAATTATTAAAAGGGATCGCTAAACACAACCTCTCTTTACTAACACAACACCTCTCTCCCTTACTTTTACCATTCATCAAAATTTCAAGTTTCTTTTTCTCTTTTTCTTGCTAAGGGGCCAAGTATATTATAAAAGGAAAACTTTTGTATACATCCGGTTTTCAGTAATTTACTGTACATCGGGTACACTTTTGTCAGATTTAGTGTCACTTTTGTCAAATTTAGTGTCACTTTTGTCAAATTTATCAATAAAGCGTAAATAACTCTTATATATGTCAGGGTAACTTTTGTACGTCTTAGTGTAACTTTTGCACATTTTATTGTCACTTTGTAACGGATGTTCAGTAATTTACTGAACATCCGTTTTATTTAAAAGTTTGTGATTATAAAAATGTGGTAATTATCTTTAAATAACTAAAAAATTACTATTGAATTGCGTATGATTATCAAATATATCGTATGGGTTGGCACATTATGTATCTATATAGCCGGATTGTTTAAGTGTGGTCATTTATCACAAGTGCATTAGATTACAAAGTCAACACCATTATTGTTCCCTTTCTTTTACATTTCACTGTAAGTAGAGGTGTCAAATCGGGTACCCAGATGGAGTTTGGGTTGACCCACGACGGGTCGGGATGTTTGGATCGGGTAATGATGGGTCATTTTAACTTAACAAACCAAATCAAATCAGGTTGAGCTTAATCAGATTCGGGTTAAAGTTGAGTTCAAGCATGGTCGGATACAAATCAAACTTGGCCCAAATCAAATTCGGGTCGAGTCATACCGAGTTCAGAAGAACTCGGGTCCGGATTTTATTGGCTTTATTTGGGTTAAAATGGATTTATTTAACTTTGGGTCGGGTCATTTCGTATTCGATTAGATCTCGGTTCAGATCAATTCAGTTCTGGTAAAAAATTGAATCTCGTTACTTCGATAGTTAGCTCATTCTTTTGGGTCGAATAATTTGAATTCGGGTCAATCTCGGTTCAGGTCGGCTTTTAGCTATATTAGAATAGTCACGTCATTTTTGTTGTTGGAGATTTTATTCATATATAGTTCAGATCATTTTTTGGGTTTCGTTTAAGTTTTTGTATTGGCTTATCAGAATTGATATAAGATTGACAACTCAAGTTATTACAGAAATTAAAATGATTATTTATCTCCTTGATCAGGTGATTATCACATATTATAAAATGTTTCCTTACGTTTTGGTTTATCATCGTCTTTGTGGCTATTTATCATCGCCAATTCATTGGCTACTCGATTATTAGAAGTATCAAGATTGTTTATTGTATATTTGTATATTACCAACTAACTCGTGATTAAGAATACAAGATTTTTCATAATTTAGTAACGTTTGATTTTGTTATTGTTAATGAAGTTATACCCCTCCATTTTGTAATAATCGCAACACATATTTACTTTACGTTGGTTTCATAATAATTCTATTATCTTATTTAGTAAGGACACGTTACTACGAATATTTTATTACTTCTCCTCATTAATCCTACCAACAAAAATATTTTATTATTTCTTACTCATATTAACAATTAATTATATTTCCACTAACTACACTTTATATTATAAAATTCTCAATTTGGACCATACCTTGTAATTTTCTTACAACTTTATGCAATGCAAACCCTAAACTAGGCCAATACGGCAATAAGATAAGATTAGTGACAATCAGATGAAATAAACACACGGTCTATATCAAAATTCAAATAAATTATAACTAAAATAAGCTAAATAAGCCCTAATATGTTAGAGTCCGTTCAGATAAGGGTTTGTTCAACTCGCCTTATTATTTTCTCTTATTACAACACTATAAGTTCAGCAGCCCGTCTTGTGTGTGGCCAGCCACACCAAGTAACCACTTATTTAAAAAAAAAGTAACCCATATAAAACGAACTGACCAAGTAACCCCTGTAATACAAACTTAGTAACCCCTATAACACTGAGTAACCCTATAACACTGACGAAGTAACCCCTTTAACACTGATCAAGTAACCCCTTTAACACTGATCAAGTAACCGCGGTTACACTAATAAAGTAACCCCTGCCACACGATGTGACATTGTGACCAACCACATATAAGACTTTGTGTAATAAGTTCAGATAATATCATATAAGTTTTGATATATTAAGATTAGTTAAGATAAATTCAAATAATTAAATTCAGATTATTTCAGATACATTCAGATAAATCCATATATGTAACATATGTTGAAATAAATTCAGATTAGTTCAATTAAGTTGAAATAAATTCAAATAAATTCATATTCATCAAAATCGTGAATATAATACACCTAATCACATTAATATAACATATATACATATTTAATGTCATAAACTTTAAATTTTATACATTTTAGGAAGTATATTTCATGGTATAATGATAATATTGGATTGTTTGACTTTAGAGTGCAAAATCATAGACTAATTGTCTAAATATATCAATCAATGATCATTGTACATTTACCTGTAGGAGTTTATAGGTACTACGCAGCGGAAATAACATGAATCATATTCATACAGTACCTAATCCAAGGATCTTTGCATAACACATAAAGAACACATAATTGTACCTTTGAAGCGTGATTCCACGTGCGATTGAGCAAGAACAAAGGGAGATAAAGAACCCCAAGTGTGATTCCTCTACTTGGTCCACGGGCACAAGTTAAACCTCCACTAATGCTAGTTAGTCGTGATTGAACGCTTCAATCAACCTTCAACGGAGAAGAGAGACACGAGCTAACCACAAACCACCACGACGAACACCACGAGCCACCATGAGGGGGCGCCGCACGTACGGACGTGAAGGGGAGAGAAGAGGGTCGTGAGTGAGGAGAGTATTTTAGGGTTTTGGGATTGGTTGCCTTGATGTCAAAATTCACAATGTGTGAATTATGACTGCTTGCTGCAAACCCTAGGCATGGATCTTATTTATAGATCTCATGTCTAAATAAGAGCCCATGTCAAAAGCCCAAAACCCTTATCCTAAACACACTACTCTAGCCCAACACTCTATATGGTATGTCATAATCTCATGAGGCCCATTAATGGCCTCTTACTTGTTTAACCCAATACCCTTGTTGTGTGACCTCATAGGATCCATTCTATAAGGCTTTGGGCTATTTAACTAACCCAAAGATCAATTATCATATCTAGCACCAGATATTGACGACCCTATAGAATGAACTTATTATCTCCATAATAATGATCCTTGATATATCTAGTAATTGCACTTATCGAAGACATAACTCCTTCAATCTCCCACTTGTCTGAGACAAGTGCGCAATATTCAAATTCCTTAAGTCAATGTGTGTCGATTTGATAATATGATTGCATCTTATGTCGTGATCATATTAATCTACAAATCTTTTCTTGAAATCTGAGTTAGAATTACAAAACAAATGGTTACAATGTAATCCATTTGAGCACGACCATGCATTTTCTGAATTCTTCCTCTTCAAGGGGCCAAGACACATTCCTAATTAAATAGGTAGACTCAATCCAATCTTGTGGCAACCAAAGCTCCCACTCAACTCATGAAGTAACCGGGAAACATCCTTTATAATCTCCAGTTACGGCTAGACGTTTGAATGTACCACAGTTAAATCAATCATTGAATGGAATCAGTGTTCCACTCATGTCAAAGGAATCCACTAATATATACGGAAGCTCTATACTTGAACTTCAAAGTAGGTCTATAGTTCGATCATGCATCATTCATGCATATCCATGTGATTGACCGAGCATCACTACGCTCCTATAGCCCATGAAACTGCACTATCCAATCAATCTTAACATGCTAGTCCATTATTGGAAGTCATTTATGTCCAGTTTAATGATTCCGAACTAGGAACTTAAATAATATATGAGTTTAGTTCACCTGTGGGGTTTCATTCAAAAGGTCATCAACGTAGTGAGCCCATCAATTCATAATTATTTTGGACATTTTATTTAATCTTGAAACCACGATTAAATAAGATTGAAACTTTGTTTCAATTAATAAACATAATTCTGCAAGCTAATGTATTTACTTTTGTAATATGCTTTCTCAAAACATACACAACTAAAATTACACAACTTGCTTCAATCCAAAAACCTTAGTATGACTCTCATACCTTGGTCATGGAAGGGGTTCAGAAAGTAGAGTTCATGAGATATTCTCATAAACATGAACTTTGCAATTTCTAAATTTTATAATCATTTTCATCTCCATACACTAAGAATTTTCCTTCGCCCTTTCGCAAGGAGCTTAGGAATTTCTAATTTGTATTCCAACGTCACATTGGATTTTGATTGAAATCTATCATCACTTGTTCTTAAAACAGGTGAATCAAATAGACGAGTATAGTCCATGGCATGTGCATGATGCATCCTTTGCGAATTGCATAAGGATCATCACTCAAAGTCTTAATTTCATCAACCTTTCTCAAGGTATTGAATCATTAAGCAACGTGCCATGTCACATGGGATTGAAACTCTTTTCAATATAATGTTGAACCTTATAAGAGTCTTACCAATATAAGCTTCTTAACCAAAACTCAAACATCCTTCGAGACCTATCTATATAGATCTTGAATCCCAAATGTACTCATCTTCTTCTTCAAGATTTTCATACAAATTGCAATAGCCATCATTTGATCCTTCAATAATTGCTCTCTGTACTAGACCAAGAAGACTCTATAGCTCCCACTAAACATCTTGTACACACAAGACCTTTTCTTCATTTTACGAGAACATCAAACGATTTGATTAACTCACAAAATTAAGAACATTAACTCCCTGATGCTAACTTCAATCCATTCTGGATCTTTTATGCATCCCTAGGATTATTGGATCTCCAAACTTTTGACTGTATCATATACAAATCTTATTTCATGAACAATTTCAAGAAAGTGTTTTGAAATCCATCTACCAAATCTTATAAGGTAGAAATCATTAAATATCTTTAATAGATCTTTGCAACATGACTAATGTAAAGGTTTCATCGTAATCCCTTAACAAGTCTTTGCTTTAGTTAGAAAACATTTTTCTTTCTTGTCTGTTTTGCTTACAATGGGTTTCACCCAATTTAGGCAAATTATTCAAGTGTCATACGCTTGCTTACAGACTTAGAATCTATTTCAGATTTCATGGTTTTAAACCACTTGGAGTCATAACTTGTCAAATCATCTTTATTACTTGCATAATCATCATGTTCCAAAATGAATATTTTAGAACTCTTAGTCAATATGAAATCATATTTCTTTGACTAAGTTTTACATATGCTAGTCATCCTTGTGGGTTTTACGCAACAATTGAAACTCATACAACAACTTTGTTTAGTTTTCAATGAGAAACGGCAATAGAGGATGTGCACTTGGAATGTACTACCTTCGACACATGGTTATTAATCCCATTACACATAATGAGACCACGCGTTGTCATTTGTAATATGAGGTGAATCATGCTCATATTGTTGCTTTTATTCGATAACTTCTCGAATTTCTTCAAGATTTTCGAAATCACTTTTCTTGAACTCTTTCAAGGCTCTCGAACTTTTCGAGATTCTTATACTCCCACTTGCCTTTTGAGGAGGCATATTTAGCATAGGGTGAACCAACCAAGGTTTTGAACCATGTTTGTTTGTTGCTTTTCTCGAACTCTTTTGAGATTTACACTACTCCTACTTGACCTTTTGGAACAATTTCCATAAGGGCACCTACTTGAGCAACAAACATTTTGTGCTAAGTATGGTTTGTGTAGTAGTACCCCTTGCTGTATATAGGAATCGAGTGTGCATTAAACATTTTAATAAAACTTTTATTCCTTACTTTGTAGAAAGACTATATGAGAACTTTTCTTATCCATATCACATATGAAGCCTTTGCTACATTCTGATTTGACCTATGTAATTTTTGTTTAGTTTTGTAGCTTATCTTAAAAGTATATCCCTTGAACAATGGTTGGAAGATAGGTAACTTACATCCACTATCAAAATATATCTCATATAGATTGATAGCTTCCTTCATAAACACTTCACAAGGTTTGCTTTCGGAGTTTGTTGTAAAACAATTTCATAACTCTGGATGTTTATCAATGTCTTGGCTTAAATTCTCATTATTACGATCATATCGCAATACTTTGAATGTGTTTCCAAGTACATGTCTTGACTTAAATTTTCACAATTACAATCATATTGTAGTGTAATCATTATCTTGTCAAGTTGATACTGAACTTCATACTGAACATTTTGAACTTTTCAAAATCTTCACTTCCATGCTTCAACTAAGCATAAGTAGTGATCGTATCACAAATGAAGTTTCGTTGTCCATCTCTAGTCTTTGAACCTTTGGTTTTCTTACATCGATATGTATTCGACCTTGAGTTCTCATCATCATTTCTCTAAATGGTGACTTTGTCAAAGTTTCAAATTAGAATGATAATTACATATATCAATGGATTCATAATTCAATGATATTGAAAGTCCATCCCTTTGGATCTTCCGCATGCAATTTTCATTTTTATTCGAATTAATTGACATTTTAGAGACAATTTATATATATAGAAATGGTTTAATTATTTCTATCATATAGAATTATAAACCCATTTAGCAATCCAAAATACATTATGATTCAATGAAGCATAAAATAACATTTATTCCACGTTTTTGAATCTTCGATGTTTAGTCATTACTAACATTGAATGGTGTTTTGATAATGGCAAGAATAAATAACATTTATTTAACTCTAACCAATTATTAGTGGTGAAATACTGGTTCTACTTGTAAAGTTGCAACTTTTGCGTCCAAACTCGTAGATTCTACTTGTGAAGTAGCAACATTTGCTTCTAAACTTGTAGATTTATTCCTCCTTTAGCTAAATTCTTCCTTTAGTTCAACCAGATTGTGCAATGAGTGATCTAAACAAGACATCATATGTCCAAGAAGTAGCAATATGCTAAATCAATTTCTATAATATACTTCTTAAATTGGAACATTTCCATTCTTTTACCTTCCAACTATATGAGGTAGTATCTAATCAATTGGAATTGGTCCATTTAATTTGAAACATTTGTTGTTCATAACAACTTTTAGCATGTAAGTAGTTCTAGGTTTGAGAAGTAGCAACTTGTTTGCATTTCTTGGCCTATAACATCTTAATGCAATCCTCATATATTCCTAAACCTTTCCCTTTGAGCCACCTAGAACATTTCTCTTATGTTCAAAATGATACCTTGCTCAACTACTTTAAGCACTTTTCATGATTCTGCTAAGTCTATTCTATCATTATTTAAATTTGAGTTTAATCAAGTATTAAACTCTATATAAAGTAGATGAAGAATACTGTCATTTGATCAACTTTTGATCATAGAGATGATCAACTTTTGATCATAGAGATTTCCAATCACTTTCTTATATTCAATCATATTGAAGATAAGAGATTTTATTGGACTTGTACACTTGTCTTTTGAGGGATTGTACCTCTCATCTCATTATATCCCTTGAAACATTTTTCAAAATGAAGATGTGTTGGTATTTTATTCAAACATTTTGAATAAAACCAACCTTAGACATGTGACATGAATTTCTAAAACTTGCCTTTCAGAACAATCTTAGCAAAATTGGAATATAGGTTTATGGATTATCTTTTAAACTTTTTGAGAACGTTTCTCAACTTTATTTTCAATCGAGGAGATTATATATAATAATAAAATTAGAACGACATGTTACTTACAAGTAAACGCAAAATTCAATTATGTTTATTAAATTTAAAGTGCCAAAAGCGAATTAAATTGGTAACTTTAAAACACTCTATTCAATTTAAGTGATCCCATCTTGAATTAAGTGATTCCAAGATCCTTTATTTGTGCAATAATTAACCAGAGTGAGGCTCTGCAATCAACCATTACATTTTCAAGGTGAGTAAACTCTAGACTAATTACAACTCTTGTAATTCTTGGTTGAATAATTAACCATCGCATGTTTAATTATTACTCTTAGCTTCAAGGTTCTAAACGGTTTAGGTAACCTTGTTGAATATAACCAATTAAAAGTGTAGTTATGCGGTCCTACCCCCACTTCCCCAAGATATATTATGATGCTCTGCTGAGGGCTAACCCATCACAAACGATCAAGGTTTTCGTCGGGTTTTTAATTGGAAAAGCTGCATCAATATTACTGGGATCTAGATTTATTATGTTGTGATTAAATAGTGAACTCTAGCGCATCATCACAAAACATCAATAAAATCTAACATGCATAAAATACTGAATGCATAAATAAGACATAGCATGGCCCCTAATCCTAAGAAAACTAATAAAGTAAATGCTCCCACTTGAATCATCATGGATCGCATCCACCTTGCTCCTTTGGGCCTTCACTTCATGGGCTTCTTGGATTAACTGCAACCTGTAATTCTACTCTATTCTATCTACTACTTAAATAAAATAAAATAAAATTACAAAATACTTTATCGGTTCGTAGACCGTACTAAGATTACAAAAATACATCACGATGCGCAGATCGTATTTAGCAATCTACTGGGCCATACTAGTCATTATATAGAAATAAACAACATCATATATTATAAAATTGCCACATAATAAATCAGTCATCATGTTTTCCTAAACTACAACATCGAATGTTCACAATTAAGGAAACATGGCACCTAAATATCTCATATCTTAATTAATGTAATTAGATAATATCATATATTATTCATGATCATCAATAAAATATCATATATTCTAAATTAGTCATGAGATAGAATCAAATCTTATTTTAATCCTAAAAGATAAATCATATTTATCCTCAAAGATTATCCTAACAAAGTTAGGAAATTCTATCCTAATTACTAGCCAATCACAATATTTTAAATCAATTATATCCAAAAATAATTATGGGATAATCACATTATTTAAATCAATTATTATCCTTTTGGAATATGCTCAGAATATCCTAACAAATCTTATCCAAAATTAACCACTTTAATTTAGGATAATTACCAATTTAACAACTTAGATATGGATAATATCAAATATAACAACTTTTGAATATTTGATTTTATCCTTAAATAAAAGATTTATCTAAATAAAACAAATTTTATCTTTTAAAATAAAAGATCATATTTTCAAAATATTTTAACTTATCCAAAATAAAACTGATTTTATCCCAAAATAATTCATAATTATCTTGAAATAAATTTTCAAAAAACAGTTTTTTTTTTTGAAAAACGTGCGCCAGCCACCGTGGTGTGGCCAGCCGAAGCCAGCCACGGTGGCCGTACACCTTGCGGTGTACGCTGCACAGCAGCGACGCAAGGGCAGCAGCAGCACACGCAACACTTGCGCGGCACTGCTGTCGCTGCTCCTGCTGTCCGAGCACCCTGCCCAGCCTCGCCCTTCCTCCTGGACCACCTGGTGCGGCAGTCGCCGTGGCAGCGCCACCCAGCCGCGGCTGCCGTACCTTAAATCCTTCCTTTTTTTTGTTTCAATTTTAATCAACAACTTTTGTTAAATAAAATTCATGTGGTCCATGATAAATTAAAACATAACTTTTATGCTAATTCATGCAATTTAAAATTAAATTCACAATCTAATTTTAAAATCTAGGGTTCTTCATGAAAATAATCCCCAATTTAATTTAACTTTTAAATCAAATCATTGATCATGCAAAATTCACAATTTATACATAAAATCAACTGGATTAAATTCATGAATCATTAAACAAACGAAATCGAACAAAATCAAGCACAAAATCAGATTTTAGGGCTAATTAGGTTCGAAATTTTCGAAAAAAAATTAGGGTTAGGGTTCGAAAAAAAAAAAATTCGAATAAACTAGGGCAAAATTCGGATCTCTTCATGGCTATTTTGAGCATTATTAAATCACATTTAATCGATTCCAAGAGTTTAATCACATTAAATATAATAATTGAACCATAATTAAATATTCTCCCTCCTAATTGAATTAAAATTGTGGATTATCAAAGAATTATTGGCAATATGCGTAAATGCAATAGGCTAACTGATACCACTGTAGGAGTTTATAGGTACTACGCAGCGGAAATAACATGAATCATATTCATACAGTACCTAATCCAAGGATCTTTGCATAACACATAAAGAACACATAATTGTACCTTTGAAGCGTGATTCCACGTGCGATTGAGCAAGAACAAAGGGAGATAAAGAACCCCAAGTGTGATTCCTCTACTTGGTCCACGGGCACAAGTTAAACCTCCACTAATGCTAGTTAGTCGTGATTGAACGCTTCAATCAACCTTCAACGGAGAAGAGAGACACGAGCTAACCACAAACCACCACGACGAACACCACGAGCCACCATGAGGGGGCGCCGCACGTACGGACGTGAAGGGGAGAGAAGAGGGCCGTGAGTGAGGAGAGTATTTTAGGGTTTTGGGATTGGTTGCCTTGATGTCAAAATTCACAGTGTGTGAATTATGACTGCTTGCTGCAAACCCTAGGCATGGATCTTATTTATAGATCTCATCTCTAAATAAGAGCCCATGTCAAAAGCCCAAAACCCTTATCCTAAACACACTACTCTAGCCCAACACTCTATATGGTATGTCATAATCTCATGAGGCCCATTAATGGCCTCTTACTTGTTTAACCCAATACCCTTGTTGTGTGACCTCATAGGATCCATTCTATAAGGCTTTGGGCTATTTAACTAACCCAAAGATCAATTATCATATCTAGCACCAGATATTGACGACCCTATAGAATGAACTTATTATCTCCATAATAATGATCCTTGATATATCTAGTAATTGCACTTATCGAAGACATAACTCCTTCATTACCGTCCCTAATCCATGCACTAATATCAATCAATGACAATAATTTGTACATTTGTATTGTCCCTAATATGTTGACTCCATTCAACATTGCCATTTCTTTGCGGCACGGTTTTCCTTATATTAACAATATATCAATTTCTTGTCGAAAAAAAAAACAATATATCAATTTATTAATAATGTACATGCGTTAATTTTTTGGTCATCCATGAGCTTTTAGTTTGCAATGTTGTAGAAATGTAGAATATTTAGATGTGTGAAATCATGGGCTCTTGGATTTAATTATAGTTTGTTAGCTTAGTTAGACGAATAAAGGATATATAAGTAAATGTGATAGTGTATGTCTCACTTTTCCTAATTATAACTAAGCTTGAACCCCACAACTTAAAATGGTTGGAGAGGATGGTCATGAAAAATGTTGGATTAAGTTAATTAAAAGGGTCGGGTAAAAATTAATCATGAGTAGTTTTGGGTCGGGTTAAGTTGGGTCAAAGGATGTTTCAAGTCGGGTAAATAGAGGTCAGGTGATACATAAATCGGGTAAAAAGAGATACTTTTAGGGTTCAAAATGGTTTCGGGTAGATTTTGTTTCGGATTAGATTGAATTCGGATCTTGAATTATCGGGTCTTAATAGTTTCGGATTAACTATGAGTCGATTCCAAGTTGGGTTTAGACCATATATTACCAGGGGAAGTCGGTTTTGAGTTAACTTCGGGTTGACTCCAGATCGAATTCGGATAAAAAATTCGCGGGTTAAACCAGTTCGAAAACAGTTCGGTTTTAGATGAACCTTTCGGGTCGGGTGAGTTTTTGACACCCCTAACTGTAAGTGCGATTTTCTGATTGATGATTTATTATTTGTAGAGCTGTCAATTCGGGTAAATGGGTCGGGTTTGAGTCGGGTTTGTGTGGGTCGGGTCGATACGGGTTAATGTCATGACCTATGTGGGTCGGGTTCGGGTTGGGTCATGCTTGAGTCGGGTCACGTCGGGTCATCATCTTTTCGGGTTCGGGTCGGGTTTAGGTCGGGTCAATAAAAGGTCGGGTTACATTCGGGTCGGGTGAAAAACAATTCGGGTTAAATTCGGGTTTTTACGGGTTTAAATGAGTTAGGGTCATGTTCGGGTTCGAGTCGGGTTCGGTTCAAGTCAGTTATTTTCGGGTTATCATCAGGTCGGGTCATTATCGGGTTCGGTTCAAGTCACTAATTTGCGGGTTATAATCAAGTTGGGTCATTATCGGGTTTGAGTCGGGTTCGATTCAAGTCAATATTTTGCGGGTTATAATTAAGTTAGGTCATTCTCGGGTTCGGGTCGGGTTCGGTTCAAGAAATGGCACTTGTAGAATTGAGTCACTATTAGTGGCTGCTTCTAAAGGGGATGATCCAAAACTCAAAGAAATGGCAGATCTTATGCGTTCCAAGTTTGATAAATATTGGTCTGATTACTCTGTGCTATTATCTTTTGCTGCAATTTTTGTTCAGGTCTTCTATCACTACTGCTTAGGGAAAGATATGGACATGAATATGTATGAAAATGACAATAATTTCCTAAGACCAATAATTCACATGCAATTAGTTCAAGAAACCAACAACTTAAAGAGAAAAATATAGTTGGACATGAGTATGCATGATAATGACTATAATCTCCAAAGAGGCAAAGACCAATAATTCACTTGCAAGCAATACACTACGAAGCTCATAAGCAAGGAATCCATGTTAATAAATTGAAAAAAAGCCTGAAACTCAATAGTCAACTAATTCAAACCCCGTGCTATGCACGGTTTTACAATAATATATTACTATATAATTATTAGAAACTGTACAAAACGAATCATTAGAAGTACAAAAAAAAAATTAAATAAAATAAATAAATAAATAAGTACAATAAACATTATGATATACCATAAGATTAATCTCAATGTCTAACTTACACTACAATTAATGTGAGACGGGAGAATTAATAAGATTTTAGTATTCGTAATATGAAAGCTACTATTCATGTTATTCTGGTTGATAACCAAAAAAAAAAAAATTAATACTTTTTGATGATATACTAATAGTTCAAGTGTTTTATAATTTTACCTAACATTTTATTCAATACCACACTAGGCAAAAAAAGGGGTTGGCCACCGGTTCAAAACCCCCCTTTGCCACCGGTTTTGAACCGGTGGCCAGTGGGGGGGTGGCAATACTCCAAAGCAAGGCCACCGGTTCAAAACTGGTGGCAAAAAGGGGTATTGCCACCGGTTAACCGGTGGCAATTATCGTTTCGCGCATTTTTGTTTTTGGGTATTAATTATTTTTGCCACCGGTTAACCGGTGGCAATATAAAGTATACATAAATTTTTTTTTTTTTCTGTCTTTTTCAAAACGAAATATAACAGAACAATTCAGTAAAAAAAAATTACAAACATCAAAATATAAATCAAACAATATCAATCTATATAATCGAAATTTTATTTACAATATAAATCAATACAATTGATCAATTACAACATATAAATAAAAAAAAAAAAATTACAATATAAATCAGAAAAAAAAATTACATCATCAAAATAAAAAAAAAAACCATACAACATCAAAACAATATTCCTGCTTCATGATTCTTCGATGTAAGATCTAAATCAATGTTCCTGCATCAACCAAAACAAAAAATAAATCATAAGCTGCGACACAAAAAAAAAAAAAAAAAAAAAAATCACGAACCCAGAAAACAATATTCAATTTCAAAAACCCAGAATACTTAAAAAAAACCCAGAAAACTTAAAAAAACCCAGAAAATTTTAAAAACCCAGAAAATTTAAGATACAACACTATGCATGTATCCATAAATCGATTTTAAAAACCCAGAAAATTTTCACGAACCCAGAAAACAATATTCGAATTAATTGATTAAAATCCAAAAAACTCAGAAAATTCGATTACAGTAACACCCAGAATAAAAATTAAACAAAAATAAAAACAAAATCTCAGAAATAAGTTAAAAAACAGAGGAAAAAAATACCAAGAAATTGATTCACGAACTCAAAGACAAAAACCCAGAATTAATTGATTAAAATCGATTAAAAACCAAATTAAAATCGATTAAGAAACTCAAACAATTCCAAAAACGACTAATTAAACCCGGAAAATCAATCAATTAAACCTAACAAAATCCGATTAATTAACCAAAAAAAATCGATTAATTGAACACAAACCTCGTGCATGTCTTCGTGGTGCATGTATTCGTGGTTTATTGTGGCGGTGGTGGTCTTGATGGTGGCGGAAATCCAAGCTTTTGTCTCTCAACTCGCCTCTGACTTTGAGCTTGGTCCCTTCCCTTTCCATCCTCCTAGCGGAATCCGCCGATTCAGGTTTGAAAATCGAACCAGATCAAAACATTCAACTGTCGATGGAAAAACTTTGCCGGAACGTCAACCGCAAACGTCGCAATCGAAGGGATGAGATTTGAGGCCGGTGAAAGAGAAGGAGACTAAGAGATCGAAGGCGAAGAGGGCGAAGGAGATGAGAAGAGGGCGAAGGAGATGAGAAGGAGAAGGAGGATTTCTGAGAAGGAGATGAGAGCAGGAGGAGAGAGGAGAGAGAGCGGCTGATGAGAGGGGAGAGAGATAGGGTTTGGGGTTTATAAGGGGGTTTTTTTTTTTAACTGATTATTGCCACGGGTTCAAAACCGGTGGCCTTATTATTATTGCCACGGGTTTAGTTTGAACCGGTGGCAATAACGGTTCACCTCTTCCCACCAATTATTTTTGCCACGGGTTTGGGTTGAACCGGTGGCCAATTAGCGATGTTTATTTCAATTTTTCTACTAGTGCCACTATATTTTCCTTTTTTTTTTTAAGCATACCAGGGAAGATTTCCCTAAAAATTGCTGAATTGTAAATTAATTCCCTATTTGCGTTGGTTTAAAAACTTATTCCCACAATATTGTCCACGTAGGTTTGGTAGATTTTTTTCTTTTCTTTTCAAAGAACCGCTAACGGTGATAGCGGTTCTATAGTTATAAAACCACTAATGTCGTTAGCGGTTCTTGTATTAGGTTCTTGTATAAGAAAACTTCACAAGTTAAAACTTAATATAAGAACTGCTAAAGACATTAGCGGTTTTATAACAAGTATAGAACCGCTATCACCGTTAGCGGTTCTTTGTAAAAAAAACCCAAACCTTCTTCCAATCCTACGTGGACAATATTGTGGGAATAAGTTTTTAAACCGACGCAAATAGGGAATTAATTTACAATTCAACAAGTTTTATGGAAATCGTTTGTATATCACTCCCTAAATATAAGGCAAAAACTTCTCCTTTAAATATAGTAACAAACTTAATTATATCAATAACAAAAAAAAAAGTAACAAAATATTTTGGCGGAAAAATTTTTTATATGGTGATGACACGTGTACTTAGGGGATAACTACGGGGATTACTTTAGTATATAGGTATAGATACGGAGTACTCTTTTTATCCTGAAAACTCCTAAATCCTAAAATTCGGGTTAGTAATAGGTCGAGTTTAAATTCGGGTCGGGTCAATAACAAGTCGGGTTGAATTTGGGTCGGGTCAATAACAAGTTGGGTTGATTTCGAGTCGGGTTTGTAACAGGTCGGGTTTAAATTCGAGTCGGGCTAGGAACGGGTCGGGTTGACCTCGGGTCGGGTTAGTAATAGGTCGGGTTGAATTCGGGTTTTGACGGGTTAAATCGGGTTTGGTTCATTCTGGGTTCGAGTCGGGTTCGGTTCAGGTCAATAATTTACGGGTCGGGTCCTCTCTAGGTCGGTTCATGGTCGGGTTCGGGTCTCAAATACTCGGGTCAACTCGGGTCTAGGGTTGGTTTTAAGTCGGGTTAGGTCGGGTTCGGGTCACTATTTTTTTCGGGTTCAGACGGTTCGGGTTAGGGTCGGTATTTCGGGTCGGGTCAGCTTTTGACAGCTCTAATTATTTGGTCAAATAATTATGAACATAATGTAAAGATAAAATTGACAATTTCGTGCAACATGACTGAAATAGGAATTGTCATTTCATACAATTTAAAATAAATAGTATGCACTATTTCATACAAATAGTGCACACTATATCATCCCAGTTATATGATATATGATTGAACAAATCGATTCCTAATTTCTCGTGCAAATTTTTTCCATTATATTATGTTTTGTAAATTTATTTTTATTGGGTGTTGTTTAAATTTCATTAATATTCAATTAATAACAATGAAAGAGAGAAACATGAAAAGGGAAAGAGAAATGAAAGAGAAAAGGGTAATATTGAATTTTTGAAAGGATACATTAAGAGCAAAGCCATTGGTTACTCAAGCTAATGATGGTCATCAACTTTTTATTAATATCTCTCTTCCACTTCATCCATGTCCAGTTATACCCATATACACTCATTGGTTGCACTCTAATTATTTATGATCATAAATATTCATCAAAAAATAAGGGGGAAAAAAAACTGACAATCCACTCATACAATAACAAGTGGCACATACATATTGTTTGCCCACCCTTCTCTTCTAAAGTATCATTTTTTGATTATTTTTTTTTTAATATTCTTTTTTCTCTATTGTTTCTAAGTAAAGTGAGATTACGCTTAGCAATCATGTTTAAAGATGATTCAGGGTTCATGCAAGTTTATGAATCAAAATCAATAGAATATAAAGTTTGTTGAAACCAGTTTGTTGAATCTTTGGTGAATTCAATCAGTATCGGTCTCTACTAGTGAACACGATTTGGTTTGGTGCGGTTTGAGTCCAAACCAAACCAAACCGCAAAATATAATTTGGTCAATTTTTCAAACCAAACCAAACCATATTAAAATTGAAACCAGACCAAACCAAACCATAATAATACAGATTAGTGCGGTTTGGTTTGCAGTTTGTGATGAGACGACATTTTTCCCTAAAAATTGACAAATAATACTTCAATAACTTATAATAAAGTTTAAATAATTAGTCCAAATGGATTAAATCGTATACTACTAATCCACTATACCTTGTTGTATTTGATTTTTCACGTTTTTTTTTATATTTTCTTTATTTTTCTTAATATATATTAATTATTTTTTATTTAAAAATTATATAAAGATTAAAATACGGTTCATTGGTTTACGGTTTGGCTTATAATTTTTTAAAAACCAAAGCAAGCCTCAAACCGTATTTTCAAAAAAAATCCAAAACCATACTGTATTTTTATAAACCGTAAACCAAACCAAACTGCTAAAATACGGTTTGGTCTAGTTTGGTTACGGTTCAGACCAAACTATGTACAGCCCAGTCTCTACAATTGGTCTTCCGTATTTGGAGAAGTTTAAGGAAAAAAATACTATCAAACATCCCTTAAAATTAGCTTGCAATATCGAGACAAGAAATAACACATAAATATACAACAGCGGAAATGAAAAATATGCAACACGGATTTACAATAGAATCGGAAACTTTATGCACAATAAAGAATTGCCGATATCTTCATTACCAAGAACCAAATATTCACACTTAACCAATTACCTTTTCTTTTTATCTTTCAGGAACAAATCTACAGAGCATGACCAATAGCTCAGTAAGAAATCAGCCCAAATAAACAGAAATAGTGCTCACTTTTGTTAATATGTTCCCTTCTATCTGGTCTGGCCTGCCTTTGTTACAATCATTGGGAGTTTACCGCGTGCTTCTGAAGAAATTTCGATCCCATCTACAGAAAAACCCATCCATGATACTACTTCCTGAAGAATTTTTTTCAACAGTCAATGTGGCTTTTGTACCATCACCAGATTCCCTGCCAGATGACTCTTCTTGAGCAGGTGTATTATTTGCTTTCCCCATTTCAGACCTTTCAGTACATGGGATTCTGGAAGAATGGTCTAGATGACGTTCAGATGCAGTGCTCTGAGATACCAGGGGTTCACTATTTGTTAATGAAAGGAAAGTTGAATCTGACTTGGATGGTCCACAACATTCTTTATCTGTGAGAGTTTTTGGTTTAGGATTTTCTTGGTTAGATTCAATGACATTGGAGTCAGCACAGGGGGAAGGCTTTTCCAGTGGTTGACTTGTACCCATGTCCTTCAAAGACTCAACTATGGCTTCCATGACCATCTATTCAAGCAGTATACAAGTAAATTAATGCAGCAATATGAAGACGTTAACAGGATGTTTAGATAAGTAACTTGACTCACCCTTTCTTCTTCCTCCATATCACGAGGAAATTCTGTCATGTTGTCAAGGGAGTATTCTACATATTGATCATCGTCAATGGCAATTGGAACATGAGGACCAAAGGGTTGACCGTTGGCTAATTCAAAGCTAATCATTCCGGAACTTGAGGAAGATGACTCAGTTCCAGCTGCCTCTTCCTGGAGCAAAGCATGAATTAAGATTTTTTAAAAATGGGATATAAGTAAAAGCTCTAAAATACAAATTACTTTAGCATGAAAAATAATTATGGTAATGGCCAAAGTTTTAGAAATGAGATAAAAAATAAAGACAAAAGCATTGAAGCATAGCTGCATTCGATGGTGAATAATAGCAGGGAGTTTTAACTGAACAGGGTCAGCTGAAAGGTATACTACAGTGCTCATCATCTGGCCAAACTAATAGTTTCATTAGATATCTAATTTCCCTCCCTTTCCCTTTGTCCCATCCCCTTCATCTTTTTTATCCATTGGCTCTTTTAGTTTTTTCCTCCTTGTTCTTCATTAACAATACAGAATTTAACAATAAAATATATAATTTTTGAGAAGAAAAAGGCAGCAGATAAAAATTCAGAAGCCCAAACAAGAAAAACAAAGGAATTTTTGAATCAATGATTTGAATTCCGCTCGCTCTCCCACAACTAATTTCAGGCTGCAAAGTTGCAACTGCACCAATATGATCCCAAATTTTGGGGGTCTCCCAGAAAATTAGCCCAACAAGAACAGTACAATTTTCCATCCAAGAAATTACTAGCAACTAAAATAACATTATATTATAAACCAAAAAACAAAAACTGATAACTTATACTCCCTCCAATTCATAGTGATGTTGGCGATGTTGCAAGGTGATATTGGGGGATAAACCAACATAATTCTTATGTGTTACTGTCTCTTCTAGAATCTTAGAAAATGTAACTTATTGTGCTATTCTTTCAAATTTTAAAAAACTGGAAGTGGCCTCATGAGTAGCAGATATGAGGACATATTTGGTATTAATAATTCTTTATGGGTAAATAGGGGAATTGAATTTGCTAAAGTAATAGATTCAACAGAATACTTTAAGAGATAGAATAAAAAATGAGGTTATTCGCAAGAAAGTAGTAGGTGTTGGCGAGCATTGCAGATAAACTAAGGGAAAATCGCCTGCGTTGGTTTGGACTTGTAAGACGGAGACCCGAGGGTGCACCGGTGCGAAGAGTGGAAGAGTGGGACCATGGAGGGGTTAAACGAGGGAGAGGGAGACCGAAAATGACTTGGTTGGAAGGAGTTAGGAAGGATATGAAGGGTATGGATTTGCATGAGGATGAAGCATTGGCTCGTAAGGGATGGAGGAGGAAGATTTATGTCGATGAATAAACAGAATAATCAAATTTGGTTCATGTTAGCCGACCCCACTTTTGTGATTAAGGCTTTGATTGATTAATTGATTGAACAGATTCAACAGAACATATTTATGAATCACCCCAAAGGAAACCAGGAAGGCAACATCAATACATATTATACAGAGCGAGTACTACAGTATACAAACTTAAAAATAAAACCTTTGTCCAACCATCCCTATCACCTGCCTTTACCACCTATAATGGTTATAAAACCATGTATAGTACCCCTCACCCACTTACCATCTCTTTCCTCCAAATGCCTGATTTAGTTCTCACGTTGAATAATAAACTAAAATCATTAGCCATACTTTTTCCTAGTTCCCTTAAGAGAACCCTAGTTATGATCTTTTCATTTTTCGTTACAAACACGAAGACAACTCTTTATGACTATCAACAAGAATTGATACAAAGGTATGTAGAGTTTTTTTTTGGACTGAAGTGTTTCTTTTGCTTATTTTGGGCATTATTAATACAATTTTGAAGTTTGTTGATGGAATTAAATTTTTTTAAGGTAACATTTGGATATCTTTATTTTGAATCCGATTCTTCAAGATCTAAAATTTCAGTACCAAATAAATCTGTAATCCCATCCCCTTGTATTAACTCTTTACGTAAACTATGCTTCATATCATCTTCGTCATAACATCGTAGATTCATAGTGTGACAATGTGACAAATTGAATCTTTTAAAGGATATGACAATAATGACGATATTAAAGATAAAAGATAAGATAATGATGGAGGATAATAAAGGGCATGGACAAAGGAGACCAAGGGGGTAGTAAGTTAGGGTGTGGGCTGGTAATTACAAATGACAAGGTTATTATGTCATTTCAAAACCTTTTTATTTTAATAACATTCATTGAATTGGACCAATTTCAAATTTGAAATGCTTTGGGAATCCAAACAATAGATTTACCCAATTCTAGAGTCAGATGAAATCCTAGTGTCCAAATATTTCATATATTACAAATTTGGTGGATAGTTAGGAGGACCAGAAAATACCTTGTGAAATTTGTATCTACTTACCATACTTTGAAATATTAAGAAAATGAATCAGCTTAATGAGGTGGGCCAATGAGGTTTTAAGGTACATGGAAGAGTACAAAATGCACCAAAAGATGTTAATCTTACACTAAAGATACTAGTTTTAGTCTATTCAGTGATCATTACTATCTTGATATTTCATCGAACCTGAGTGAATGGTGGTTCATGTTACTGTTTGAAGGTCAATGTTTCATCAAGAAAGGTACAGCTTGTTCAGGGGCATACATTGTTCTTTTCCACATAACATATTGAGAACTCACCTCCCCTGCCCCAAGATTCTCAACAGCTGCCCTACGTTATGCTCCAGAATGAAACTACGGCAAATGCAAGAAACAACTACGACTTTAAGGTGCAGCCAAAATAAATCAATATACCTTTGCTTCAGATTGTTCATTTTCACCAGCCATTGTTGGGGGTACCTAAGAACATTCAAATTTGAAATAAAATCAACCATATATGATGCATAAACAAATTCAGTAAAAAAGATAAAGCTTGCAGCAATGCTTTAGCGATGTTTCATTACTTTGAAACACATGTTTCACACTGAGCTATTGTTTCGCCCATTAAAAGATTAAAAGCACAGGCTGAATATCAAAATACAAATGATGTGGTGAAATAATGGGTTAACAATTAAAATCTTCATCAAATATTATTCATGGTGAAATATGAAATTTTGGATGATTGAAGGTAGATAATGAGAAGAGGAGGGTTGTAATAGTTTTTTTTTTTTTTTTTTAAAATAAAGATTCATAATACTAAATGGGAGGAGGTGATAGGATGGGGACAAGCAGCATGTCAAATTCCTGTTTAGATATAGATATGCATAAATCACGCATTTCAAGACCCACCCACTGGAATTCCATCTTTATATCAGCTATTACTCAATTTAATACGAGAGGTATCTATCAAAACTAACCTCCATTCGGCTCATGGGTCGTTTAGATCTGAGCTGCTCAATAGCATCTCCAGTGCTACTCCTGGCAGGTTCTACATAAACAAAAGATATAGAAATAAATTACAGAACAATACCCATTTTAAATATAGAATATAAGCTACTACAGGCCTCTAGATCCACCTGAGGAATTGCTACCAGAGAATCCCAGTCCATGCAATGCATTCCAAGTAGCCTGAAGATTATTAACCCATTTAAGTTGGTATCAAAACAAATGTAAATCCAAATACTTATAGGTATTAATTAAAATCTACCTTGTCAATGTATTCATGCACTGGATCAAATAACCTTGCCGGAACATCATCCTCTGGAGGTTGCAAAACATTATTGAAAAATATACTTATGGAATCAAAGTAAAACTGGGGCCGTGGAGAGTTGTGATCACCCTCAAATTTGATAAAATTCTTGTCTCCCTGTCAGATTTACTTCCAACATTAAACGTTTGATGAAGAATGATGTCAAATATAACTCTAATTAAGAAATAGATAGTGCATGTTTATCCTATGGCAGCAAATCTTAAGACTATTGCAAGGTTCATAACAACCCTAAGTCTGGCCACCATAACTAATACACCTTTAGGGTAAACTCTTAATATATACGTACATATGATAATCCCTTGACAGGATTAATAAGCGCAGAATTATATGAACAACTATATTTTAGGATGAAATGATAGCAGGCAAACAATAGCTGATCAATAATTATATCCTAACATGGATAGTTTAACTCTCCTTACCAAATTAAAGAAACAAGAATGAAGACTGAACTTACAATAAAATTGGATGTCACCATTTTATCCTACAAGTTTTCTATTCTGTAGTATATTGGTTGTTCCAAGACTTCCAACTACAAAGAATTTTTTGCCACAGATATTTCCTTGATTATTTTGTTTGTTCCACATGTAGTTCTTGCCAGCTAGGAAACAAGGACACTACATATATGGCAACATTACAGGGAAATCGAATCTCTGGCAGCATAAAAAGATGTCAAGGAGTAAATACTCCGCCAATAAAAAATAAGTGTCACCAACTTAGCCAAATAAAAAATAGTCAACAATATACAGTTAAAGACTTGCAAGTTTTCTACTTTAAAGTTTTCTCAGAAAATTTGCCAAATTTGAAACATTTCCTTAATTGCATATTTGCATCAAGTAGTCAGGTCAGATATGCGTGTCATCACATACACTTCCCTCCTAAGAGTCCCAGTAACTCAGTGCTTCCTTGATATATACATTGTGACGGTAGAAAGTAAATTCTAGCTAAGCTTAATGCTAGGCTCATAGAAGACAATGTTTATAAAAAATATAGGCTCATAGAAGTACAATTTTTTTTATTCATAATTATCTAAAGCACAAAACTGTAGTCACATGGAAAACTTCAGCTGTATCACACGCATAAATGTTTCAACTGAGCCAATAGATACAAAGTGTAAGAGATACATAGTTACGATGAAGTATATAACAATTTTTCAAAGATCAATTATGAACCATCAATGGTTTTAGATAGCTTCTTTCTTAAAAGAAGAGAAAAACATTAAACTCACCATGTAAACATCATGTATGCGTTCAGAATGGTGAGGCTGTATAAAATCATCATCAATTGCATGACCAAATAACACCGGAACAAAGGAAGACTTTGCAACCTATCAAAATCAATTATAACAGCACCAAAATCAAAGAGCTTCTTCTACTAGGATATCTAAATTATAATACAGGAACAAAAATTAAAAAGAAAATGCCTCCAACACTTCATGAATCAACCTCCTTTTCTAATGCATTTACCAGATAGACACCTAGCAATGATTTTTTGGCAACTAGCATAGAAAGTAATTAAACATAATACAGCAAAGATCTACCTCCATGCAAGACACTTAAATGTTTCCGAACACAATACTTCCTCCGTTTTCTAGTTGCTACACTTTTATTTTCACGGTCTCCTAGACAATTGTGAGGGATAGAGAGAAAAATAAGAGGGACCCATGTGGGTAGGAGAGAGATAGAGAGAAAGAAATGTAAAAAATGGAAAGTGTTGCAACTAATTAACAATTTCTAAAATAGGAAAGTGTAGCAACTAAAAAAAAACGGAAGAAGTATATATACAAAATTCTGTTAGGCAATGTAGTACCTTTTTCCTGGTAACAAGGTTATTCACTCAAATGGAGTATTTTGAGTTATTAATTAAACAGTGCAAGAGACTAACACCGCAGTAGATTTTGTATTTAGTACAAAGAAAGAATTTACATTTAGATTGCAAAAAAAAAGTCAAATTGCAACAAATTTATGATGTAATGAAAGAATATTGAACCTTAATGGTGTTCAGGTCCATAATGTCAAATTTCGCTTTCTTCATGATTGCTCTTCGCATGTATTGGATGGCAAATTTTACCTATTAAAGAAAAAATATAAATGTTAATGTCAATCTAAGAAATTACAATAATTTTAGACAGTAATAGAGCAGTATTGGTAATATCATCAGTTCAGCACATACACACATAAATTTATCATTTGATTATGATAATGTATTTTACTAAAAGTGGCAGCATAGATGTCAAATATTGTCAATAGTCACAGAAAGCGACAATGCACACATCCTTCAGCAGAAGTTTAACATTAACACTTGGCAGAATCAGTTAAGTACATTCATACGAGTAATAGTTCCTTTGATAGCAAGTGTTTATGAAAAATGTATGGTGATGCACAAATTTTAAAGTTCTTAGATAAAACATTTCATAATGGATCTTGTTCACTGAGTTTTAAAAAGTCTCTAATCCCTCAAAATGTTTGGAATCTTTCTTTCTTTCTTTCTTTTTTTTTTTTTTTTTTTTTAGCATAGCAGAACATCTTCATTGCAAATTTACAGTTACAAGGTAACTCTATAAAGGAGGAACTTCTTGCAACTCATTAAAGATATCACTCACAGTAAATTTAGGAAGTCGGACTTTATAGGTATCCACAAGCTCCATCATCAAGTCAACCAAGTCTGAGAAGGGGCTGTCAAGAACCATTCCAGCAATTGAAGGATCCTCGGCTCCATACATTAAGCTATATAGACAGTGCATACTGTTAGATAAAGCAACAAGCAAAACATTGACAATTTTTTATTTAAAACAAGACAGCAACAGAAAAGGCTTCATCCAAAGCAGAATCTTTAAGCAAGTCCAGGTAGGAACTTGATAAAATACTGAGGAAATGAAGTAATAAAATACACATAGGAACCTTGTAACTGCTCCCATTGAACGGCCCCACAAGCCAATCATAGATACGTTCCCATCTGATCGTAAATAATCTACGACAGCTTTCAGGTCATCTTTCTGCAATACAGAGAGGAAAAGTTTCAGAATTATAGAATAAGATACATCGAATCCAAAGTTTAAACAATATATAAAATAAAATTAGCAACCAGTAAACAAAATCACTTTTTTTGACATAGAAAAACGCCGTTTCTTTTAGATTTTAAAAGAATGCATCTTTTAAACTTTGGGAAATCAAGAAATGTCAATTATTGTTGCTCCAGATGAATCAATCGTCATCACATATTCTAGTAGCCTAGTATGGTAAAGTCCATTTAAAGAATAGAAAAATTATCGATATTTTCAATCCTATTGAAACAGATATGAAAACTTGCCTCGTTCCACCCTAAAGTTACATGCTCCCCTCCAGAGAGTCCAGAACCTGAGAAGTCCAAGGTGAAAACTGTAATGTTTAAGGGCAATAATATTATAGCAGCTTCACTGGCATCTGCCCTGCACCCACTGATATACAGTTGACATGACATGAACTAAAGTCAGTATGAAGTTAACATGACATGAACACTTAAGCAGCTATGCCCTCTGATATTTCAAAACATGGCAACACAACAATTATAATTTATAAGATCGCTTATTAAATAATAAAGCAAAGACCAGGAGAATTTCATAAAGGACAAGTGCCTTATTATGGAAAGAAGAACAAATTACAAAGTTAAAATCATCTAAGCCTATTCCTCCGATAAATAAAAAGGAAAAATTGGCCTCAGCAACACCAACGCTGGGAGCAGCCATCAGGACAACCTTAAGCGGGTTTCTCGAGGTGGTCTGGCTTTTTGGGATGCGTGGGGGCCTGGGGGGTTTGGAGGAGATGGTCTTAGTTTTTGGGGGTGTCAAGGTTATCAAGATGGGTAGGGGTTTCGCGGTGGTGGATGAGGTTTTTGGGGTGGCAGTAGTGGTTATGGTGGCTTAGGTGGTGGGGCTTGGTGATGGTGATGGTGTGATGGGTAGGTCAGTAATTTAATTGGTTTAGGTTAAGAAAATTAACTCTATGTAGTGCTCTTAATCCACTAAATGAGCTAACCTTTTGATTTTTTGATTAACAGTTAATCAAATCGCTAGAAACTATGGCAAAAGAAAGTTCTTACCAAACAGAAAATCCAAATCTATAAGGCCAACATGTACAATTTCCCAAAATAAAATAAAATAGCAAGGACATGGACATGATTCAAATCGCTTCAGTGCCAGAAAGAATTCACAATGTCTGAGTAGAAGTAAATGGAGTTAAAATTGTTGTGAAGGGCTACATTGAACATAGGTCAATAACAATAAGGTGGTTTTTCTTTTTTTTTTTTGAAGAAAATTTCAATAAGGTGTTTGTCATGAGGTTTTTCTTGTTGTTCTAATGATTATAGACAAGCCCAACTGTTGAAAAAAATTACAAAGGAACAAATTGACGTATAGTAACCCATTTGATGTTTGCAAGCTCGGCATGCATACATTTTTTATTTGGCTTCTTTATTTATCATGTTGGGCCCGCACATAAACCTGTAAATAGATTATTTTATTGTTGGATTGAGGTTTGTTGTAAAAGAGAACCTCCTTGAGGTTTGTTGAAAAAGAGAATTTCCTTGAGGTTTGATCTATTATGAATACTCTTAGATAATACATTAAGAATTGATAATTTAGGAAGTTTTACAAGGCCTATTGTTGATCATTTTAAGTTGTAAATCACATTTTTCTTAGATCCAAAACTTCCATATATGAAGTGGAAGGAGAGAAAAAAGATACTCATGTATCATCATCTAAAAGTAACATGCATTGCCTGAAATTCTCTTTAAATTAAGGAGTATGTTTCAAATATAACAAGCATTGCTAATATAGATACCAACTCCATAAAACATCTGTTGTAGTGGAAGAAAAGGAAAAATCATGTTCAAACTACGAAGTGTAATACCTAATAACTAATAAGTCATAAACCTTCTTATCCAGATAAAAGTAAGGGATCAAATCATTACAACTCCCAATCAATCAGATTTCAGACATCGATGAACATCAGCAAAGTGCACTCACAATCAAAAATAGATTACTTCTTTACAAAATACAGTAGATAAACTCTAAACATATATTCCAACTGACCTGTTGCCATGGCAATATATAACACATGGTAGAAGCTTCCCGTCAGGTTTCACAAGGGGAGCATAATGACTGCATTGAAGAACATCCCCACGGCTGTTCTTAATCTGCTAATGAAGATAGACATTGTTTAGCCTAGTTGAATTCAGACAGCGGCTGCTATTCAGGTAATGCACTTGTACAGTGGTCATTGCAACGCACAACAAAGACTAACACATTTTTGGAGCACTTATGTACAAGATTATGAGGGTTTCCTCAAATTTCTAGGCAAGTCCCAAAACACTTTGATTTACAAAATAATGCCCACATTACCGTCTACAAATAAGGAATTAGGGACCATAGTGTTCTTGGTGAAAAAACAAACCACCAACCCCTTTGCAATATTCAATCCAAAATGCCACATCATTCCTAGAATTGAACGGTTAAAACGTCATAAATTTGTTATAGAAATAGGAACCTCCCCAATCAGATCCTACATGGCTGGTATTGTAGTAAACTAGTGATCATTATGTAGACCATAGGAAAATTCCCTAGTGTAGCAATATCTAGGGATATCTTCTTTTTTTTTTTTTTTTAGCTATTCGATGGGTTTTTAGATGTTAATCAAGCTATGGCATGTAAAGTTCTTTTAATAAATAAAAATTAAAAATTAACATTGTTAAAATTACTAAAAGGCTAAACATATCACTAAGAAGACAATGCATCCTAAGTAAGCTAATGCACATAGATAGTGCTTCAATCAATACATAGCACTTATACCTAAGCCATAAATTACTCACATGAAGACAACACCACAAAAAAGCCAGAAACACCACATTTTAGATTCCCAACTAGAAGTTTGCCTCAAAACTCCACTCATACTTTTCATCCACAACAATCAAGGGTCAACTTCAAATAGGCAAGCTGCTCATCATGAAGCTGCGCCGTGTAAATTACTATTTCTTTAGGGAGAGAAGAGAAAAGAGGCTTCTGTTTGGGTCCATGTCGCTGACTAATGGACTTTCAACTTGTCTGATTTGCAGCTTTGATTGGCTCGATAATCTAGTTCTTTAACACTGAATGTCACCAGTTCATCCAAACATATAGTACAATATCGGTATCATATGACAATGACATACACCAAAAGATTACCTCAACATCCTTCCTCTGGTACCATTTTCCTTTTAGCATGAACTCTTGATCTAAAAGGTCGTGCTCAGGGCTATATTCAGCTCTGCATCAAAGTTAAACATGTATAAGTTGCACAAATTATTGTTCATGATACCAAGCACATAAAGATATTTATAGAGCAAAAAAATTTTAGCACACAGATCTACTTCATTTTGTGGTTAATTTCCATAACAAATGTTTAGTGGAAATTTACTATACACTTGATCAAGTTCCACACTATGTGTCTTTGTACAGCTAAAAATTATATGCTTCACCATCTCTGATAACACGGCAGCAGCTGCATTCTCTTTCTCCATCCTCACTCTACCTTTCTCCACTCACCAATCAAAAAATCTAATTACTTGGGCTTCATAAAAAATAATGTTGCTTTTAAATTTTGCAAGTCTTAAATTCGATATTGATATTACAGTGTAGAAAAAGTTTGTTTGGATTCAAATCAAGGGTCAGACAACGCCTGATCCTCGTCTCATAATCTCTTATATTTTAGCTTGTGGATTTTCAGCAAATATGTTTAAAAAATAGAGTAAACGAATGCACCCTCAATAGATATCATACAATCATACATGAGTGATGAGTCCAGAGCAAAAAACACCATCCCCTCAGACAATTCACAGTATTCTTTTTAATAATACTTGCATATGCTTCCTTGATTAAGATGCAATAGAAATAGAAAGTAGTAATGCACAAAAGTACATTGTCAACAAGCTTATGGGCTCCATTCCCCCAATTTCTACACTGGATTATATAATGTATAAAAGACCTTTTCAGGGTTTTTAATATCTTTTGTGATATCCCCGATCAGGTAGATTTCCTGATTTATACAAGAGGATCCTAACAAGCCTTCAGCATGTATCTTCACTATTCAATACAATCCCCCTTTCTTCTCCTCAATATATTCACGAGGTAGATAGCTTAAACTTCAAATCCAAAACAAAAACATAAACTCCCAAATAGAAACCATTTGTACACTTCAGGCCAGTAACCCAATAATCGACCACACTTAGAATAAGAGCAATTCAATTATTATTACAATTTTAAAAATAAAAAACCCCAATAAGGTAAGCCAAAGATTTACAACATTATCAAGGTAGATATCTCATATCATTAATTCTTACCTAAAATTCAGCTTCACTGCTTAAATTACATTCTTATTCGACGAAATTATCAAGGTTTATTCGAATGTTTCTCCCTAATCAGTAAAGTGTTCTGAATAATTTGTTTCAGTGAATTAATCAAAACTTAAAATGGGAACAAATATCAAATTAAACAAGCAAATCTAATCAATACGAACTTTTCCAATAATTACACAACTAAAACAGAAAAAGAAAGTAATATAATACTTCATAACATACCTTGGCGGCCGAATAATAAAGTTGACGAGTTGTTCCATAGTTCATCAACTATGGAAACAAAATCTTTCACAACTTCAATTCACCTGCAAATTCACATTTCCAACACTAATTAATCAACATGATCGCAATTAAATAACAAGAAAATGACTCCTACAAATTAATCAATATATCAAACCTAAAAAATTGAATAAGATTCTTGGAGTTGAATTTGGGGAAATTAGGTTGAGAATCAATGAATTGAGTGAAAATTGCAGAAATCAGAGATCCGACGAAGAAGAAGGATCGCCGATTGCCGCCGCCATAGAATCGCCGGCAGAAGATGTGATGATTTTCTCTCTCCTTTGACCGAGTCGTTGAAGGTTCGGGTGCCGGGAAAGGTAGAGTCGTTTGCTAATATTTTGTTTGGTTTCTGGTGAAGAAATGAAGACCGAACAATTGTTGTCGTAGATCTGTGTTTGGGAAGTGGGACCAAGGTCATGAAAGTTGTACTCGAGACCAGGTGCAAAGCAAAGTGCAATTGTTCTTTTAAGGGTCAAGTTGGATTGGGGATGGCCGGATGGGGACCCAATAACGACTCGCTCGTGAAGTCGTGAACCTTAAAATAATTATTGGGTTAAAAGTTAAAAATAAAAGAAAAATTTGTTATTACTAATCCCAATTTTGGGTCATTTACTTTTATTAATTCCAAGTATCGATTTTTTTTTTTTTTAATGAAAACAAGTATTGATTATTTTTTAATAATCCCAACTTTGGGGGCATTTTCTTTTATCAGGTCAAATGACCGGTGACCTGTCTAAAAGGTAACTTTTTTTTTGCTTAAATGTCACATGTTGCAATTTCATTAGTCATAAAAATTTTAAAAAAAAAAAACCAAACCTGGCCACCTTCAACCCACCGCAGCCCCACCGCCTCCCTCCTTAGCACCCACCCAAAACCGCCAGCTTCCTCCCCAACCCCACCGAAAACCACTACAACCTCACTCCCTTCCCCCAAAACCACTCGCAGCCCCACCCTTGGCCCTGTCGCCGAAAACAACCCTGAAGCCACCGCAACTTCACTCCCCTTCGCCAAAAACACTAGATCCCATGCTCAGTCCCTCGAAACCACCTCGTCTTTCGCCTTCGCCGATGCCCAGGTGTACCTCCACTCTTCAATTCACTGCTTCCTAGACTCATCTCCGCCCTTCACTGGTTCCTAGGCACAACCCCGCCCTATTCTCTAACAGTCTAACACCAATCTCTGTCCCACACTCACGAAAACCGCTGATTTCCCTTCCCTACTCACGAAAATCACCGATCTCCTTCCCCAACTCACGAAAATCGCCGATTTAATTTCCCTCCCCCACTCACGAAAACCACCAATCTCCCCCCCCCCCACACACAAAAACCATCGAAAACCCTCACGGCATGGTGGAGAAGGGGCGTTTGGTGGTTTTCGTGAGTGAGGGAGGGAGTCGAGGTGGTTTTGTGCAACACAAGGGTTGGTTAGTGTTTACTAGGGCCGAATGGCCTGGTGGAGCGACGAGCCAACGAGGGAGGGGATGAGACTGGGCGATCAAGGTGGGGGTTAGGGTGGTCCGACGAACAGAAGGGGAGAGGATGGAGTTTTTGGTTTTTTTTTTTTTAATTTTGTAATTGTTTTTTTAATTTTTTGGACCAATCAGGGCTTGACACGTGTCAAGTTACCTGTAACAATATGTCATTGACCGATCATGACCCGGTAGAAGGAAATGCCCCCCCAAAGTTGGGATAATTCAATAATAATGGAAAGTTGGGATTAACCAAAGTAAATGACCCAAAGTTGAGATTAATAATAACAAATTTTCCAAAAAAAAAGAACATTAGGTAAATGTACGTAAAAATTATTTTGATTGCTTGATTCATTTACGTTATACTATATATGAAATTTTGTTGCAAATAAAGAAAACGTACGGATGAGACGATCAATGTGAAAAAATGTTTGGATAATTGATTAATTGGACATAATCTATTTAGATGGTGTGCCTCTGTGCACTATGTGTTCATTGTAGATCGCATTAGTTTTAATGATAAAATGGGTGTCAATTAACAAGTTTTTAAAATACTTTTTAGGGTATAATTTGCGAATTTTATTTCGAATAATGACTACAACTAACAAATTAGAAATTTTAAATAGCTGCATTTGGCAAATTTTTCTAAAAAGTATGTTCTAATTATTAGAAATTCTTAAGATAATTCTACTCATGGTATGATAAAATGGTAATGGTAGTGTGCAATATATTCTTGAATTGAAAATTAAAAGTTGGCCAAACAAGGGTAATTTAAGAGTAAATAAGAAACACTGTTTTCAAGAAATTCGACCCAAAATAGTTTATAGGAAGGGTGAAAGGAGAGGAACCAAATTAGAGTTTCTCTTTGTTATTTCTCAGGGAGCTCTTTGCCTCATTGTATGATTTCTTTTTGTGACAGAACACCATCTATATTTTAATTACAAACTAGTGTGTGGCCCAGGGCGATGCACCGGGTTTTGCTTTGAATATCAATACATATATTATTTGGGCTATAAAATCGTAAACTATATAATTACAAAAAATAAGTGGACAATTATAACTAATGAAATTAAATAAATGCTCTCAAATTGATGTCTTGAAAACTACAAATTAAAGTATTTAGTGTATTATTATTGAATATGAAGCACAATGAAATGATAGCAAAGTAGGTAATAACATTACTTTATTTGTTATTGGTCTTGTGTTCAAACCTTGTGATAAACATTTTTATTGCAATTGAAACATGTTCGTCCATATAACAATGGATGATGTGGCATATTACGGTGATGTGGCATACTTCTAATACATGTGAAGGCTGAAGGGTGTCACGTAGCACATATCTTGTATTAGGAACGCTTTTTAATATATAACTAGTGTGTGTCCCGGGCGATGCTCTGGATTGCTAGTTTGTACTTCTTTAATTTGATAATTATGTTCAAGTGTTATATAGCTAGTGTGTGATTTGGACGTTGTCTCGGATGTTACGGATTTTTTTTTACTACATATGTATTTATTTTCTAATCTTGTGAAAAATAAATAAATTAAATAACCTTAAAGAAATATATAATGTTAAATATGTGAAATTTAAAACACTAATAAAAGTTGGTTGAGATGGTAAGTGTGTAGCATTTATTTGTTTGAGGTTGAGGGTTCGAATCTAGATAAAACCATATTTTATTAATTTTGTTAAATGAAGTTGCAAGCTTACGTGTCGCTGATGTGGCATTGTGACATGTTGTCATATACGTTGAAGAGTGCCATGTGGCACCGTTCCTTTAAATGGAACATTTTTTAATAGATAGTATAGATAGTATAGATATAGATAAGTATAGATTGACATCTAATATTCCATCTAAATAGAAAAAAAGGATTGCATCTTCTTTCTCATAAACAAACTACTTTTACACTCACAACCCAACCCCTTCTCATCCTTCACCTACACAATATTGTCATCACCAAGATGCAATCGAGACCTAGCTCCCCAACCACAAGTATCACTTTTTCGTCCACCCAGAAGGACATACACATCTAAATAGCAATATAATGACAAGGTATAACGTATGCAAATAGTCTCTTCTTATGAGTAGAGTCTTAATTTCTCCAGCTCATGCACCATACAACTGGTTATACCTCATTACTTCATTAGGTATAGTCTGTGGCAAATTGACAAGTTTGAGAAAATTGATTTATATAAAATTTCAGTAAAAATAATGCTTATTGGAAATGGGAGACTTTGTTTGGGTTAATTTTTTGGAATTATTATTGCATTGTTTATTTTGCGGAAATTTCATGAAATGCCCCTGAGTAACTTTTTTATTCACCAAATACCCATCAAAACTTTCAAATTCACCAAATACACTTGAGTTTAAGAAAAATGTCACCAAATGCCCTTAATGACTAACGGCGGTTAACACCGTTAGTCATTAAGGTTAAATATGCCACGTGGCATGCTGCCATTGGTTCTCTTTTAAATAATTAACCAATTAATTTAATTAATTACTTAATTAATATAAAAAAAACGGTTTAAAAAAAAATGGTTTCAAAAAAAATATATATATGAAAAAAAATTAAACCCACCCCCAGCCACCCCCTCCCCTACCAAAGCCAACCCCTGCCAGCGGCCGTCGGCGCCGGTGGTCCCCCTCCCCCTAGCCGAAACTGGCGCCGGTCGCCGGCAAGGCCAGCCCCCCCACCCTCGACAACCCCTCCCCTACCCCCAGCCCCTCTCCCTCCGTTTCCCCTCCCCTTAAACCCCTCCCCATCCCTCGAAAAATCCCCCCTCCTTCGCGGCCGGCGTCCAAACTCCCTCCCCGGTGCCGGAAAACCTTTTTCGCCCCACCCCCCTCTATCCCCACCCTAAACCACCACTCAAAAAACCCGAAAAACCCCTTAATCGAAAAAACCCCAAATCGAAATATAGGGTTTCGATTTGGGGGTTTTTCGGTTTTTTGGGTGGTGGTTTAGGGTGGAAAAGGGGTGGGAATGGCGGGGGGTGGGGCGAAAAAGATTCGCCGGCGCCGAGGAGGGGGTTTGGACACCGACCGCGAAGGAGGGGGGGTTTTTCGAGGGATGGGGAGGGGTTTAAGGGGAGGGGAAACGGAGGGAGAGAGGGCTGGGGGTAGGGGAGGGGGTGTCGAGGGTGGGGGGGGGGGGCTGGCCTCGTCAGCGACCGGCGCCGGTTCGGCTTGGGGGAGGGGGACCACCGCCGACGGCCACTGGCAGGGGCTGGTGGTGGGGCGGGGTGGGTCTTGGGGATGGTGGGGGTATTTTTTTAAAGTTTTTTTTTTTATATTTTAAAGTTTTTTTAATAATTAATTTATTTATATTACAACAACCAATTAGAGCCTTCCACGTGGCATATTAGTCATTAATGACTAACGGTGTTAACCGCCGTTAGTCATTAAGGGCATTTGGTGAAATTTTTTTAAACTCAGGAGTATTTGGTGAATTTGAAAGTTTTGATGGGTATTTGGTGAATAAAAAAATTACTCAGGGGCATTTCATGAAATTTCCGTTTATTTTGGGTTGAAAATTTGAAATTATTGTTTTTGTATGTTCATGTTCAATGTTCAGAATGGAAAGGAAGGAAGAAAATTATGGGCTTGGAGTTGTTCATTTTCGGCAAATGTGAAAATAATGATCATCTTCTACAAATTAGCAATAACATCTAAAAAATTCATAAATTTGTACCTTAAAACTCTCATTTAGCTATTGAATTTCACAATATTGATGGGAATAACCGACGAATATGAGGAATAAAAACATAAAAGAGAAGGAATTATATAATATTCAAAACTTGAACCTAAAGTTAGAATTTTTTTACCATAAAAACATGGGAAATTTAGTTTGATACTCCCTCCGTGTTTTAATAAGTGTTACACTTAAATCGGCACATAATTATAGGCGATTTAATTGACTTAAATAAAATAAGAGATAAGTGAGGTAATTGGAGTATGAATTAAAAATTATAAATGAAAGATAATGGGGTTAATTTTTTTATTTATTTATTTTATTTTTTTTTTAAAAAAAAAAAAAGAAGATAATGGGGTTAATAGTTTATTGAAAATTAATTGTTTTGCAAATTGGACAATTTTAAGATTGGCTTAGGAAAATCAAGAATTATACTAAATGGTTTGGGCTTGACATAGAAATATATAAGTACTCCGTATAAACTAGAAAAGTTAAATGAAATGGATTAAAAATAAAATTAAGTACTACTCCTTTATTTCAACACTCTACCCAAACCAAATCACGAATTCACGATAAAAGATTTTCCTAATCATCGGGAGTCGGTTGGGGATACATGTTTTTTTGGTGAAAATACTAAGAACAATGATGAACTACTGGTATAACAAAATACAATGAATAAATTATACAAGTAATTGTATAACTTGATGAAATTTTATGAACTTTACAAATTAGTAATACTAATCTAATACAATATAAATATGAGCTAGGAATTTAGTATAGAAGCTCTCCGAGTTGAACTACACTCTCAACAGCCAACTTAGTAACAATTGTTGTTGGATCTCCAATAACTATTGATATCACATACGTTACAATAGCCTTTAGAATTCTCAAATACTTGCTCCCATTTCTACCAATTCTTCTTTTCTTAACTGTTGGTAGTAACTCCAATTTCGCCAAAGCGGTACCATCACTACTCATTGAGCTATTACTTTTTTTTGAGCTCGTGATAGCCAAATTCATAATGCATGACACGTGACATATATAATCGTTGTTCTTGGATGCATAGAACCATCCGTAATCAATTATATCACTCTTTTTTGCATCATTCGAGCTGCAGAGGTCACACTCTTTTGACGTGCTATCTTTCTTGAGAGTAAGTCTTATTTCATCAATCTCTAAATGAGATCCCAAGCTAGCACAACATGGGTGCAGATCGATAAGTGACTCATCGCAATGGTAAGCAAACCCCTTCACTTCCATTCCACAAGCATCACAATATCGCTTATAACTAGGTTTTTGTACGGGATCGGGTTTTTTCTTGAATTTGAATACATCATTTTGTAAGAAGGATGGAGATACTTTGTTTGATGGAAACATACACTGCAAATGAAGCACGTAGTCGCATTTGGTACACATATAACCTTGTCCATGTCCATCCATTTTACAACCATCACAATTGTAGGTCTTGGTGTGTTCTTTTTGCTCAAGATACTTGTTTGGATGTCTCGGGCATCTCATAGGCCCAATGTCTTCCATGTTGCTGTTTATACAATCCATTATCATTCTATTAATCAATCATATTTCAATTAAGCAATATACAAAATTTATGTCAATATCATACACATTCATATAATGGTTCGCACGAATTCCCAAAAAAAAAATGAATTTGTATACTTTTTCTGCTTATTTGCAATTGCAACACTTTAACTTTATACTTGTCAATGCACAATTTTAATCTATGGTATGTGTAACTATAAATATTTTTTTATTTTTTTAATAAAAACAGAAATTATGAAATTATAAATCAAACAAATTTAACAAGAGCTCATATAAATCAATAAAGAATGTCAAATGTAAGAATGCAAGTAGCATAGATTATCAACTATTAATAGGGGTGTCTATTCGGTTTTCGGTTTGGATTTAGGCCAAATCCAATCCGATCCGAAATAAAACTCGGTTTTTGATTTTTAAATCCAATCCAATCCGAATTTCTCATGAATCCAATCCGAAATAAAATTCGGTTATTTGGATCCGATCCGAAAATCCGAATTAAAATACATTGCAAATTTTTTAGGGACTTAAGTGATTATAAAAATAAAAATGCAATTATGAAAAGCCTAGTTTTAAATACATAGTTCCTCATGATTAATACAAATATTAAAAACATAATTTTTCATAGTTTATATTAATGTAATTATCAAAAAAAATTTACATGATTAATATAATGTATCCTTATTTGTAAAAGTTTGGTTTTATATTTCGGTTAATTCGGTTTTTTGGATCCGAACAAGGTCAATCCGATCCGATCCGATTTAAAGTTTGGATCCGATCCGAATTAATAATTCGGTTTGGATTGAATTGGATTTCGGATTTTATCCGAATAATGGACACCCCTAACTATTAACCCTAACATTAATACATCACCCCCATATATGTTGGCTGGTCACACCCTCTAGCCAACCACAAATAAAAGTTAGTGAAAATCCTATCTATGAACAAATCAAATAAAAAAAACAAAGACTAAAATAAAGGAACCCCAAAAAAAAACAAAAAAAAATTCCTATCAATATTTTCTGTTAGATATACATGCTGCATGCATATCACATAAAATCCTATCTAAATGTGATTAGTGTTTGGTGCCGATCATCGTCATTAACAAGAATAACAACACAATGTGTTCGTGCTCTTCAACTTGGTTTCGTAAAGCTGGTTTATATACTTATACAACAACTAGATATAAATTATATAAAAAGGGTTCTTATATAATCATGCTACAATAATATTTTCCTTTTTATCAGATTTCTCTGAAAATAAAAAAATCATGCTACATTTTGTTTCGGAGTGTTTAAATCATGCTACAATTTGATTAGTGTTCGGTACGGGTATGAGCCGTATCCGTAAGACCGTAACCAACAGAGAGGTACACTTCACATGTTTATACTTTATAGTAATGTAAATGTAACAAAATTATACAAGTACTTTTATTATCCATATTAGAAAAAAAAAAAAAAAAAAAAAAGGAAACAGATAATATGAGAACTATTAAGTTGGTTTCCAAAAAAAAAAAAAAGAATTATTAAGATGATACCTGAAAATGAAGATATGAGAAGCAATATTTCTCTTAGAATATTCTAATATTTGAAAGTCAACTCTTGCAAATTTTTCTCCTCTTTTCGTCTTTCTATTGTAATTTGTAAATCTGGCTACTGGATTTGTTATGATTATTAGTTTCGGCCAATGCCTTATATAGGGCCAATAGGGGGGATTAACAATCTTTAATTTTTATTTTTATTTTTAATTTTTATTTTTCTTTTTTGTGTTTTTTGTGACAACAGCAACAACAATCTAGCTTAAGAATTAAGGAACGATGATGGATATTCTTGAATCTTGAGCATACATGGTTGTAATCCTATATATTTAGACATATGACATCACATTTATTTGACCTCGCTTCAACGTGGGTTTAAGGGGTTCAATTGAACCCCATTAGATCCGGAAAAAAATAGGAATTTTATTAAAATAAAAAACAGACTAACTACGAAGTATATAAATAACATTTAAAGCAAACATGTGTAACATTAAGCTTGTAGCTCAGTTGGATAGGTTACTTTATAGTTGGACAGCAGGTCCCGAGTTCGAGTCTTGTAGGACGTAATTTTAGTTTTTTTTTTCTTTTTAATTTTCTCCTTTTTTTTCCCCTACACTGTAACTTTCATTCGTTCTTTCTCATCTCTCGCTCCTTTTTTTTTCCCTCAGTTTCTTAAGTATTTTAATATGTTTTGTAATTTGTACTTGTTTAAATAGTAGAATGTTAATCTTTTTTCTATTAAGTGTTAATCTGTTTTTTTTTCAATCTGTTTTTGAGTTTTACAATTTCTTAATTGATAATATGTTGATTAATTATTTAGTTAAGATTTAATCGTATTTAATTATTTAATTAAGAGTTATATGACAAACTAACCATGCTTTAAGTTTTTATTAGAACACTACTAGAAAACAGGCAAATAACGACGGAAAAATTCCGTCAGAAACACCTTGTTTTCCGTCGGAAAACCTGTTTCCGACGGAATTTCCGTCGAAATTGGTTGTCGCAATACCCTTTGTCGGAAAAAGGGCCATTTCCGTCGGAAACACTATTCCGACATAATTCAGTCCGTTGGAAATGATTTTCAGGCCCCACAAAGTCCGTCAGAAATTTACGATGGACTGTATTCTGCCGGAAAAATTCGACGGGAATTACGTCGGAAAATGATTTAAAAAAAAAAAAAAAAACGCCTCCCACCACCCCTCACCACCAGCTACCAGCCCACACCACCGGTCCACATTAGCCCCCTAACCCGTACCACTACCCACACCAGCCGCCCTAACATGAACCACCACCCACTACCCAATCACCAAAACCTCCACCAATCCCCTACCCACGAACCCAGATCTACGACCCTAACTCTAACAATTTCGACCGAAACACAGCCCCAACCACCCCACACCACCAAAACCCAAAAATAATAAAAAAAAAAATAATCCCACACCAACCCTGAAATTCGAACTCCAACATCCACCAAATTCGGAGTATATTCAAAATATCTGATAAACCAACAACAAAAAATATCGAAAAAATACACATACCTTAATTCGACCACACAAAACCTTGAAATTGGGTTTAGGAGGCCAAATTCGACCATGAAAACTCTAACTCTAGATCTAGAGTTTTCATGGTCGAATTTGACCTAAAAACCTTTGTTTTCATCATGAGAAGAGAGAGAAAGGGCGAAACTCGATCTAATCGAAATTGCTGTTGATGTCGTCGGTGTTGGGGTTGTTGTTAATGTCGATGCTGGCTGTGGTGGGGTTGTTGTTGATGTCGAAGTTGTCTGTGCTGGGGTTGTTGTTGTTATCGATGTTGGCGGTGGTGGGGTTGTTGTTGATGTCGATGTTGTGGTAGGAGATGTGAGGTAGGTGTTTGGAAGAGGGGAAAGAAAATGAGAAAAAGAGATGATGAAAGAGAAGAGAGGAAGACAAGAAGAACGACAGAGGAAGGAGGAGAGGAGAGAGAAGGAGATGAGAGAGGAGAGAGAAGAGGAAAGACAAAGAAATGGAGAAAGGGAAAGAGAGAGAAGCGGCGGGTAGGCTTTTTGGGTTTCTTTAAAAAAAATTCTATTTCTTTTTTTTTTTAAAATTGGATTCCGTCGGAAAAGGTAATTCAACGGATTTTTTCGTCGGAAATTTCCGACGGAAATTTATCCGTTGGAAAAGGTAATTTCCGACGGATTTTCCGTCGGAAAGCACACATTTTTCGGCGGAATTTTATTCCGACGAAATTTCCAACGAATAAAATTTCGACGTGTCCGACGGATTTATGTGTCCGTCGAAACCAGTCCGTCGTTATTTGCCTGTTTTCTAGTAGTGGAAGTAAAGTATGTTTTTAAAGGATTTTATTAAAATAAAAATTAAACAAGTAAAAAAAGTAACTAGTCATATAAATTGTAGGTAATTTATCATGTTTAAAGCGGATACCCCACAAAGTTTTTATTATTTAAAAGTAATTAAAAGTTTGAATTGTTTTTGGCGGACCGCTCAAAATTTTTATTATTTTTGACAATTTTTTATTATTATTATTATTATTATTATAAAATAACAAAATCCTACAAGTTAATCGATTTACAAGTAATTAGTGGGGAGCCGAGATACAATCTGCCCCCTGCCCTCTAGCTATAGCGAACCCGATCCTATTAAAATGTGAGCAGTTGCACGAGCATTAATATTCTGAATCCTAGCGAACACTTGAACCTGGCCCGCTTCAGCAACACAACAACATCCTTCTCTAATTCTCCCAATAAAGAAAAAGAGATAGGACGAAAACCATATATAGCCAATAGCCCTGCAACGCGCTCCATATTTGTCCCGCTTCCGCTAAGCCGCATCCGACACAACACGACCAGGAACGAAGACGGACAACTCAGATTGTGTCAAAGGAGATGACCTCGTCAAGTCAACACATACATCAAGGTCTCTATCCTAGAAATAGATCAAAGCAACATATCACAACTGCTGGTTGAAGAGCCCCGTCGTTTTTCCTTTCAGTCAACCCAACGTTAACCTCTTTTCTTGCAGAAATCCCAGATCGAACACAAATATCAACAAAAGTCTCACGAACAACATTGTGCCAATGTTCATACCCACCATCTCAGCACAAGACATTGCATGATCCCCATAAATATCCCCATCAAAACCCTCGAGCAAGCAGAATACGGTGTTAAAACGGAGAACAAAAGAACACCCAACCGGTAGCAAAGAACAAAGGGTGTCACAAACAACGTTGTGCCGATGTTTATTATTATTATTATTATTATTATTATTATTATTATTTTTTAATAATAATAATAATAATAATAATTATAAAAAAAATAATAATATTATTATTATTGTTATTATTATTACTTGAATATTTTCCTCATAAATACATATATAGTACTTTGGAGTATATATTATCATAGATAGGTGAACATGGTTAGAACTGTTGTATACAAGTATATGTAAATAAGACTAATAACCCTTATAAATATTGATAAATGGAATACTTATTAATCACAATGTTTCACAATAATCTTATAATTTTATTGTAAGAATATTACTTACTTGTATAATCGAAACATTATTCCTTGCTTTCTCATATTTCACAACACAAATCTATTAATTATTACTAAAACAGAAGTTGCTGACATCACCATTATCCACGTGTTGCTTTCTCAATAAAAATTTTCCCGCATAAATGCAATGATGATGTCATCTTTATTTATTTATTTATTTATTTATTTTGTTTTTGTTTTGGAAAGCTATCATATTTAATGTTTTTTTAAATTTAATTAAATATTGGAAGTTTCTACATTACAACTAAAATCTATCAATTTATCGTAGGAAATTAAAACAATTTTAAATAACACACTAATAAATGACCTCCTACATTGTACTATAAATTAGACAACGTTGAATAGATATTATATCATAATCTATTAACTATTACTAAAACAGAAGTTGCTGACATCACCATTGTCCACGTGTTGCTTTCTCAATAAAATTTTTCTAGCCTAAATGCAATGATGATGTCATTCTTTTTTTTTTTTTTTTTTTTTTGGGGGAAAGCTATCATATTTAACGTTTTTTAAATTTAATTAAATATTGGAAGTTTCTACATTACAACTAAAATCTATCAATTTATCGTAGGAAATTGAAACAATTTTAAATAACACACTAATGAATGACCTTCTACATTGTACTATAAATTAGACAACGTTGAACAGATATTATATCATAATTTTGATTAAAATAAAAAATTTTAAACTTACAAAATATACGTAATTTTTATTTAAATTCATGTATAATAATAGCGACATATTTTTAAAATGTACAAATTTAAAATAGGCTTTATATAAATCGTGCATCGCACGGATTTTAACCTATAGTAATTAATAAAGGACGGGGCACAATAAATTACTGTGTGGAGAGCATTGTTTGGAAACAAAAGTATCCAAAAATTCACTCCACACGTGTCAGCCAAACTTTCCTCTTCTTCTTTTATTACTTCACTGTTCATCTTTCCTTTTTATTTCTCACCAAACTTTCTCTCTATTCTGCTCTCAATTTTTCTCTCTTCTAGGCTTAATTTTCACCATTACAAATTAGATTTCTCAATTTTCTAGGCTTTACTCTACTTTTTTAAATTTTCTGCATTTTTGTTGTGATTATTGAAGTTTGTTGAAGTTCCAAACGTGTCAATGAAGAAGATTAAATTAGTACAAAACTACAAATCCACCACATGCAAATATATATGTTTTCTGAATTGCTTTACGATATATCAGTATAATTTATGTGATTTTGCTATTGTTGAACGTTAATTTCAATTTTTAATTGTGTTTCTTTCATCGTTTTCAGTACATTTTTACTAGTAAACTAGATTAACCCCGTGCGATGTACGATTTAAAATAAGAATTGAATTATAAACTTCTAACACGTATTGAAAGAATATAACTTCCTCATTTTTCCTAACTAATTTTTCTAATCAAATATGAATATACAATTCCCGAAAGTGCATAATTTTCATATTTGATTAAGAAATTTCAATTAAATTATATAATTAACAATTGTTAACAACTTGTAAATAACAAAATAGCGTAATATGTGTAGAAAACCTAAAATTTAAAATTTAAAAATTCAAATGGAATAGATTTTCAAAGCTATGATGAATAGGGTAGCTTAAAAAGAAATATATATATATATATATATATATATATATATATATATATATATATATATATATATATATATATATATATATATATATATATGACATCCTTACATTTTGGAGAGAAAAAATTAAATAAAAAAGTGACACGTAGATAATGATGACAACAATGGTTGTTATTTTAGTATATATATAGATAGATTGTGGAAGGAAGAAGACTAGTAATCTAGATTCAAATAAATGATGGAGATCTGATCTATTGTGTATTAAGTTTTTTAAGTTTTGCGTATTATAATTTAGCTTCAAACAAATGGAAATCTAAGTTTAATTTTGCGAAATGCTGATGTATAGTAAAATATGGGTCACTTTTATACTAATATGGGGTCACTTTTGTGAAAATATAGGTTACTTTTTTTAAAAAAAAAAAACAAAACACTGATGAGATTTTGGATATTTTTGTGAAAATATGGGTCACTTTTGTGAAAATATGGGTAACTTTTAAAAAAACAAACACTATCAATCATTCAATCAATAAAAAAAAGCCTAAAATTTTCTCTGTTCTCGCTCTCTCTTCAAACCAAGCCACCATATTAAAACTTAGAGGCTGCCATCGATAAAAATCGATGGTAAGCCCCAAATTTTTCTTTAATTTAATGTTTTTGGCCAATAAAGATCACCATTAGTATGGTGATTATATAGTCAGTCCCTCCATGTAGGGTTTTGTCAGTCCCTCCATGTAGGGTTTAATATTGTTTGTTTGTTTGTTTTTAGTGTGTGCAAGGATATAAATTTAAAAGATTCGTCTTGTAAATTTGTGGAATTGCGCATCTATTGGTATAGGGGTGCAGATTTAGAAGATTCGTCTTGCAAATTTGCAGATCTTGATGATCAATCAAGTTATATCTCTTTTGCGACTACATCAATGGAGCTCCGTCAAGAACGATGCAAAGACATCTAAAATTATCCAAGAGCAGTTCAGAAGCGATGCCATTAGTTTAGGGGTATTTAATTTATTGTATTGAGAATTTAGATCTCTTAAGGAATGATTGTAAGTGGCAATGATTATTATTATTTAATGAAATCACCCCCTCCCTATTCCATTCAAAAAAAAAAAAAAAAAAAATCAATCAATCAATCAATCAATATTTACTAAAAGACACACCAATAATGACACATGTCATCTCCTGGTGTGTCCTTAGTTTTTTCTTTTTTATATAAAAAAAAACCTACTTCAAAAACAAATCTTTTACTTGTATAAATTAATATTTAATGGATACTTTAATAACACTTGTCAAGTACGACACATGTTGATTATTCTTATTGTGATTTTTTCTTGCCATTTTTGTTGTTCTTCAGTATTCAATTAATACGAATATAATATGCAAAGTCAAAAATTTTAATATGGTGTTAGTTTAAAATAAAGATATTGGAAATTACCGTGCGGGACTTAACCTAGTGTAATATTACTATTCACATGCGCGAATAAAATTATCGTAAATCGAGGGCATGTAAAAGTTTTTATTTCACAAAGTCACAATAGTCATTAAAACTTCAAGATTTTTCAGGGAAAAAGAAGTTGCTCTCAAGCTAAGTCAACTAAGAATGTGTCTTCAAAAAAGTCAACTAAGAATGTAAACACTTCTAGAATGAGTATCTTCCTAAAGTCGCAAAAAATATGTAAAAACATTGGATGGACTGTTCAGATTTGACATTCAAAGCACACCTAATTAATGATATGATGATAAAAAAAAAAAACCACATGTCTAGAATATAATGAAGGTTCTTTGAAACTAGAATAATGCTCAATTAATAATATCACTCGTTAATTATTGTCTAAATGTTTAGTAAAATACTACTAAAATTCCACTGAAGACTAATCATAGTTGTTACTTAAGCTATGACCTCAGCTTATATCCACTGTAAGCCTTACATGAGCACTTCTGAAAGTGCTAATTATCTGTTTTAATTTCTTTTCACATATTGTGTCTAAGTTCACGCACTTTGAGTTTTCATAGTTTCTAGTTGAACCGAATTTCATTTAACATTATTGGACTACCTTTAATTTGATCCTTTATTGTCACCGGTTACATTTTATTTATTTATTTATATTCACTAGTTATTCCACTCTCACGTGAGTTAGGATTAGTTGTGAACTATAGTATCATATAAGTATGGTGGATTACTAAACTGATTGGAGCTTAACTGAACTGAACTGAACTGATTGGAGTTGCACTGAACTGAACTGAAATTAAGTAAATGTGAACAGGCCCTAATTTTCCAATTAAATTGTAGTTACAATACTTTCATTCTTATGCTTTACAAATTCACATCATCCCTTGTTGTAGTTTCTTGGAGTCTTGGATATTAGTTACAATCTAAATTAATTGTAACTACAAATAAAAAAGAACAGTAGTAGCATTTATAAGGAGATAAAGGTGTTAAAAACTTATCTGATCCTAAGCTACTGTACACAACCTAACCCAATGTGACCCAATTTAAAATTTGATTTGTGTGGCATACGATCAATTAACATGATATAAATATGAGCCTAACTCAAACCCAACCGATGACCCAAATCGACACCAATTCATAATGGCAGAAGAAATAATAATGTTCCGTAGCTTATTCCATCAATCCATAAATAAAGTTTTATTTTCGTATTTGGATGGGGCCAATACTCTACTAAGTTATTTCTTTATCCACTTTTAATCAATGTACCTTACTATATATTCTCACTTTCCTTAAAAACAATAAATTATTCTAGTTGGCTTAAAGTTTAATGATAGAGTATGAAACTAATCTAATTGAACTACAACCATGAAGGAAGCTTTTTAGTTGAGTCGTTCTTTTTAACATAAAATATTCAAACTATCAATGAACGAATATTGATGAACACGATTATTCTTCAGTGTTCTAACTACATGTACCCAAGATAAATAAACAGGGATCTTATAGTTAAACCATGTGACAAAATGTGTATACATAAATGCATTTAAAATAAAAAGTGAGCATGTGTCAAACTTGAATAAGAATGCAATTTGCGATGTTTGAAAATTTAGAAGCACACGTTTGTTACTTTACCTAACTTTAAACTACTCCGAGTAACGTATGTTGTCCAATCTAATCCAATTAATTACTTTTTCCATTATTCAAACAAGTCAAAGCTGCTCAATCAATGAAAAGTCAAACTTTATAACACAAGCCTACCCCAAAAATCCTTTATAAATACCCTTCGAACGTGTCTCAACTTACATCATAAATCATACTCAAAAAAATAACATCCCAAAAAACAAAAAAAAATCACCCCAAAAACAAAAACAAACACATTCACATAATCACAAAAATGGCTATTAAGAGAAGTAGAGAAGAGATAGAGCTAGAGAGGACAATAGCAATGGCCAACTACTTAATCCTCCTATCTCAGGCCCCGAACACGTTCTCACTCGAGCCGAGTACCGGTGGCCGGGTTTACGAGTGCAAGACATGTAACCGGCAATTCCCGTCCTTCCAAGCATTGGGTGGACACCGGGCTAGCCACAAGAAACCTAGGCTACTAACTAATGACGGTGAACAACATCAAAGCAACGTACAAAAGCCGAAAATACATGAATGCTCCATATGTGGGTTGGAATTTCCCATTGGACAAGCGTTGGGAGGTCACATGAGACGTCATAGAGCTGCCCTTGCTAGATCACAACATCAACTTCCTTGTAACGTTGGATCTCCTACGCTTTCGCTTTCGCTTTCGCTTGATGGTTCTTCATCACACGGTGTTTCGGAGTTATCTGGTGCGAGCAAGAGTAGTATTGATGATCATGATCATAGAAGAGTTATTTGCTTAGATTTGAATTTGACTCCTTTGGAGAATGGTTTGTTAGAGTTTGGAACGTTTGCTCCTGTTGTTTGTTGATTTTTTTTTTTTTTTTTTCCTTCAAAATTCTTAGGTTGACATTTGTTTATCTTTGTAAATTAGTTTAATATTCTTTTATTAATTTGTTATGTGTATATAGTGTTGTACTATGTACTAATTTAATAAAGCTCCTCCGTTTTTTTTAATATTATATTGTATTACTTATCTCTTAAATAAGTTTTATAAATATTGGACCTTACACATTTTTGAGCGAAAAAAAAACTCGTTTGTCAAGATATCATTATTCACACTACAGATTTCCATTAATAACACTTGTTAGCATATAATTTTGTTTTTTTAGTTCATGGCTTAATGCCTACCACCATGAGCAATTTTGTATTTTTACTCTCCCTATCTTCTTGAATCCTACTACCAAAAATTTTGGGGAACAAAAAAGTAGACGATTCAAATGATTTTTTTCTTTCATTTTACGTGTTCTTAAAGAACACCCAAATCTAGAACATTTCATTCTAGAAGAGAAAATACTTTTTCAAAATATTTACGTTATATAAGATTTTACTTGTAGATGATTAGATATAATGCATGTGAGATGTTCAATTGCACAAATTATGAGAATTGATCTCAGGATATCTAAAATTGGAAAAGAAACTCTAACCCCAATCTACATAAATATACAATAATGTATATCTAAATTTTCTTATAAGTAATCTATATCTATAATATAAAACGTATGTGGCATGTTATCCTGTTATTTAATGTGTATTAGGTCAATATGGGTATTGAGACATTTCTTAATAATTTGTGGTTGATGAAAAAGATATTGAGTCAAATGAAGTTTGTAACCGACGAAAATTATTTCCTCAGAAAGCTCGTGTTTATCTTATTTGAAGACCAAGTTTGTAGCATGGAATACAGTCGACAACTAGAAGTTTGACTCATATACCAAATACCATGACGATGGTACTGACGAAACATACGCTCCCTTACGATATTGATGACGAAACATAAACCGTAATTATGATAAAACAAATATACGAAGTGTAGTTATACAAAAAAATCGGTTAATTACAAGTCCGATTACAATCCGGAGTCATTACTAAGCAAGGCCTAGTATAGCTCCATCCCCAAATATGTGTTTGGGTTGAAGCACGGATTTCAAAGTCAAATTGTTTGCATTGGAAGTTCGGGACCCGAGTTATGTCCTCACATTTGCATGATCGTGATTAGTTGTTTACTTGGTTAATATATTTATTTTATTTAATAATTTTGGCTAATTTTTTTTAATTCAATGGACCTTTAGGATCAAATATTAGGGTTTTATACTATTTAATTTGATAATTGTTGTTTTTTTTTATTATTTTTTTTTATTGATATAGGTTATATCATGAAATATAAAACACTAGATTTTAGTGTTATGTCTTTGATGGATGATTATGCTACTATGTAGAATACGATTTAACTTTTTTTTTTTTGTTTGGTAACAATAAAATATTAATACATTTAATTTTTTTATTTCCATCAATATATTGTCTAGCAAATCCGGCCCGCAGGACTAGAAAATCCTGGCTTCGCCCCTGATCCCAGGCCCAACCTTTCAGCAATATCCTATACCTTTTAAGAAAGATAGGCAGTGAGTTCATAGGCTCATTAGATTGTAAGTTAAGCTACATATTTAGTAATTTTATTTGCTTTTATGTATAGTAATGTGTACTTTGTAATTTATTTAGGGTTTAATTTCCTTTCAACCTTTGTCCAAAATAATAATAATAATAATAAAAATATATAAAGGGATTGACCTATCCGCTATCCTACCCTGCTAATTTAGACAAGATTGATTTGTAAAAAACTTCATGTGAATAAAAAGTATTTTTACGATCCATAATAATAATACTTGTAATATTAATAAGATGTTCCCCCATAAAAAAAAATAAAAAAAAAAAAGAAAGAAAAAAAAGAAAAGAAAAAAAGTACTAAGGTGTCTAGTCTTTTGGCCACCAAAAGTTAGCAACTTTTCTATGTTCATGTATGCCCACGACAGAAAAACTTGCACAACGAAGTATGCAAGTGACAACACTATGTAATTTTTGCGGTCAAGATGTTGAGAACACACAACATATTTTTAGATCCTGTACTTTGGCTAAATTTGCGTGGAATAATTTTCCCGTAACAGATGGCTATACAACTAGTGAATCCATTTCAGGTACTCTTCAGAAATGGATTCAAACTTATATCCTGCTTCTTTATAGTCGGGATGGTATCCATATTTCCGCAATAATAACATTTATTGCAACTTTATGGGGAATCTGGGTAACTAGGAACCAACGTCTTTTTAGTGGTGATAATGGTGGTTTTACCACTTTGAAAAGAAACATTGAACAGGCTTTGCAATCTTTTCAAGATTTCAACAAACCAAATCTGCCAAGTTTGGGTATTCTGCAAATTCCGGAAACGGAAATTCATGAGCCTCCGGATTTTGCCAGGTACATATTGGACAGGAAGGATATATTTTTTGTGCAGATAGGGGTCAACTGGATTGTACTCTACAGGTTGATGGCTCATTTGAGAAAAATAGTGGAGCAAGTGGATTTGGTTGGGCTATGAAACTTAATGACGCGGAATTCTTGGATGCGGGAGCAAGCTTCGGATTATCAACCTCAGCATTGCATTCGGAGGCACAAGCTTGTCTTGAAACTCTAAAATGGTGTACTTCCATGGGATTCTCCAAAGTACTTCTATATTCGGACTCAATGAATTTGATCAACCTTCTACGCAAGAAAGAAATAGACGATATCAGTGTCTTCTGGACGATACGGGATATTCAAAAAATAGGTTTCAGTTTTCAGTGTTGCAATATCCTTAAAGTTGACAGAGACAAGGTACAACGAGCACACTTACTGGCCAACAATAGTAGAACTAGCTTAATTAGTTTTAATTTCAGTTTGTAATTTGTTAAGTTATGCTGATGTCAAAAAAAAAAAAAAAAAAAAAAGTTAGCAACTGAATTACCTAGTCGGCATTATCCAAATAAACACGACCGATTATAGCAAGATACACTCATTTCTTGTCAAAATAATACAAGTAACTAAGTTCTAGATGTTTTCATCTAGTATGGACTATGGAGTTTGGGGTTATGGACGTCACTAATTAGCTCATAGTGAAAGAAAATTAAATGTACATAGTACTAGTCAAGAAAAGAAAATTATAATTGTAAAAGAGAAGGAACTAAGACTGAACTACACACAAGTCTACTAGTCTAGGGAATTTTCTTAAGCTTAAAGAGAACAAATAGTCTGCCTCTTTATGTAACGCACAAATAATAATTTTGTTCGTAGTTATACTATTTTCTTTATTATTTGATGAAATCAGTAGCTCTTTAGTTGTTCTCACAAACTAGTTCTAAAGACTACTTAATGGCGTATCTTAATTGGTGCCATACACTGATACACATGTCAATGCACTAGTTTTACCTTAGCTATATATATGATTAAATATTAGTAAAAATATAAAAAATGTTGATACAATATTATGAAACTTTATATTATTACGCTACATATTTAACTATATACGTAGTATTTCACAATAAAAGGCCGCATCTATATGTCAACTAAACCAATCAAAGACCGCTACGTGTTCGGTAACTTGTTATAACAGGTTACATGACCAGTTTGGACCATTTTGAACGTATTGGGTATATATATGTCAGATTATTTAAAAATAACCCAAAGGTAGAATTATTTTTAGCAGACGGTCAATTTTTCCTAAATATTATATACTCGTAATAAATATGTCTAATTGTTATGACTTTCAACTTTCCTCCCCTAACTCTTTCATTTTTATCAGAAGAGAATCTTTAATATTTGGAAAAATTATTAATTTAAATCCATTTTTTACTTTAGCAACCTAACTCAGGGCCTGTTCTCATTGACTGAACTCAACTGAACTGAATTGAGCTGAGCTGAACTGAACTGAACTGAACTGAAATGAATATTTTATAAGAGAAGGAAATTAGGAGTTGAGCTGAGCTGAACTGAACTGAACTGAACTGAGCTGAACTGAACTGAGCTAAGCTGAACTGAACTGAATTTCAACGTAAGAGAACAGGAGGCCCTGTTCAAAAATTATATTTTGTAAAAATAATATTAGTTCTGTTTGAATAAAAAGTAGAAATATAATAGAAAATCGATAAAATAATTTCAATTCAGCAAAAAAAAAATTTACTCCATAGTTCTGTAAAATTAATTTCAGTTCAGAAAAATAATTTAAGTTCAGTAAAATTAATTTAATTTCGGTAAAAATAATTTCAATTCAACAATAACAAGATAATGTGAACGACACCCAAAAAGCTACTTATTTTATTCTTAATGGATGAATAACATAAAAGCCTTTTTAATTAGAAAACACATGAGAAATAATAAATTGGCACGCCATCTGAATTGACTATGTAAACTTCATTGTCATGATTACTTATAAATGACAAGTTCAACATGTTGGTTCTTTTTGGTACATAATTACATGCATATTTACGTTCACTAATCTATTAGTCGCAAATATGCGTTACTCACACATTGTGTACTACGTAGCATATGATGTCATCCTTACATTTTTCTTTTATTCTAGAAGTTCTAAGTTCGCCTAATCGCCTCCACGGTTGTTGACAAACAACTTTCTTTCAAAAATTTCTCATTTAACCGATTTTTGTACCTAAAAAAAACAAATACTTCCCCCTTTTCCTATTTTCTAATTCACCAACTAAAGTACTAATATACATCTACTAGTACAAATTATATGATATATTTTACTAAAACATTTTGGTAAACAACTAATTAGTCAAACCATTTAGCAAAGTCAAACAAACTAACTCACTTTAATAACTTTATAAAAACCCTCAACCACTTAGAAAACACAAATTTATTCCACAATACCTTAATCTTAGCAATCAATTACCAACCAAAGAAAATATGGTGCTAAAGAGGAGTAGAGAAGAAAACTACAATAATGTAGAAGGCACATTAGCTATGGCAAACTACTTAATGGTGTTATCACAAGGGCTAAAGACAGCAATCGTGACACACAATGAAGGTCGTGTATTCGAGTGCACAACATGTAATCGTAAGTTCCCTTCGTTCCAAGCCTTAGGAGGGCATAGGGCTAGCCACAAGAGACCTCGAGCTACAAGCAACGATCATAATAACCACGATGACAATGATCACTCGATGGATCATACAACTAAGGGAAAGCCGAAGATGCACAAATGTGTAATTTGTGGAGTAACGTTTCCATTAGGGCAAGCTCTAGGAGGTCATATGAGGCGGCATAGAGCTGCCCTTAGTGAGTCTTTACTCCCTTCTCCTTATCTTTCTTTATCTTTGTCAAGTTCTCCAAGTTATGATTGTCCAAGTAATGGTGGAAGTGTTTTGAGTTTGGACTTGGATTTGAATTTGACTCCTCAAGAAAATGGATTATTGGAGATGAAGACTACCGTTCCTCCTATTTTTGCTTGATTATTTTATTTGTTAGTCATTGTATGTAGAAAGTACACTAGCTTTATTCTTTAATTTTGGTTGATTTTATTATGATAACGAACTAATCTTGGAAAAATTTGTCATTTACTCCTTGGCAATCTTGTCTAGTAAATATCTACCTTTGATTTTCCCTTGTGAATAACAATTTATTAATGAATTAAATTATACAGGTAATTACAATATACATATAAAGAGGAGTGAGGAGATGGAGGGATGGTTACCATCTATCTCCTCCCTATGTGATGGGGGTTCGACTCTTCACAACCCCATTTTTGTGATAGGGTGGGGGCCCCTCCCTCGTAGTTTACCGTTAAAAAAACAATAATAAAATAAAATAAAATAATATGTTTCTTTCCACCTTTATTAGCTACTTTTTTTTTTTTTTTTGAAACACCTTTATTAGCTACTTCATTCAATTAGATATGATTTTTATTGTATATAAATTAGTTGACGGATCTGATAGAGATTTTGTTATTTGTGTATTACTTTATTGATTTTACTAATGAACATAAAATGACAAATTAGGGGAAAGAGTGAATGCAATGGCTTGATCATTATTCATTAATAGGTAGAGTATTATACAAACCTCCGAACATAAAATAGGAAACAATATTCCTATAAGATATGCTACCATTACTTAAGATATATTCTCTTAATAATATCTTAACATAAATAAACCTAAATATATTATTCCCTTAATAATATCTACAGAAAATATATCACACATATATTTTCCGATATCTCATATCTCTAACACCCTCCCGCAATTGTAACGGCAGTAACACGAACGTTGCGATTAAAATTCTTCACTTTGTTGAAGTCGATCGAGTTGCACTACTCCGTTGATGTCGCCTTCAATTTTTTTTTCAATGATAAGAACTTTCACCTTTTCAAACTCATCAGTCATCAATCAAGTAGAAACGTCATTGTTTTCGAACCTGCAAATATAAAAAATTTTGGTTTTTCCAGAGCAAAATTGAGCTCCAATCAAAAATTGGTTTTTTAGAGTAAACCACACTCAACTATCTTGATGGTCTTTTAAAGTATCCCACACTCAAATCTCTTAATGGTCTTTCAGAGTAAACAACACTCAAATCTTTTAATGGTCTTTTAGAGTAAACCACACTCAAATCTCTTTATGATCTTTCAAAGTAAATCACACTCAAATCTCTTATTGATTTTTAGAGTAAAACCAAACTCATATCCAAAGGAGCAAAATCATGCTCGAATCAACTCACAAAAAAGGAAAAAAAAATGCACAGCAGAATTCTTGGGTAAAATTTATGAATCACGCTGGTGAGTTCAATTTTCTAACCCATTGGCAGGGGAGAAAATTTTGTGAATGATCCCAAGATTTAACTTGCTCTTGATATCATGATAAATTGTTTAGGGCTCAAAGCTTGAGTCTTTCTCATTCATCTCAAATCATATATAGAGTACATAGCTTCCAACAAAATTTAAGATGATAACACAAGATGTTCTTGTATCAATCAAAGCCTACAATTAAGGAAACTATAATATATGATAAATATAAAAGATATTCCCCTAATCAGACGCGCAAGGTTCTTAATAATAATAAAAAAAGAACAACAACAACCGAAACACATTACCTACTGCCATGGCTGTTGTGACTGTTGATGATACACCACCAACTCCACCACCAAGAATTGACATCACATACCCTTATTATCTAGACTTCATCACTCCGACTCGACTGCGTGGGGAAAACTACGATGAATGGGCCGGTGACATTCATATTCAAACCGCGTTGGAGGCTCGCCGTAAATTTGTGTTTCTTGATGGCACACTCACCCCACCTTCTCCTTCGTGTACTCCAACCGAATGGAATACTATCCATGCTATGTTAATTTCGTGGCTCACAAACACAATTGACCCTGAGGTCAAGAGTACTCTGTCAAAATACAAAGGAGCATAATGCGTGTGGGATACTCTTAAGATGCGGTCTGCCACCGTTAATGGTCCTCGGATTCAACAATTGAAAGCTTCAATTGTGAAATGTGATGAACAGACGAAGGCTATGTCGGTGGCCTCTTACTTTGGAAAATTGACTGCTTTATGGGAGGAATTAAACAACCATGAGCCGATTATTACATGTGCTTGTTGCGAGAAGTGCACAACAGGGGTAGACAATGAGAATTGGTATGAGAATACTCGTCTTCATGAATTCTTGATGGGATTGTGCACTGATTATTATACGCAGACTCGCACCAAGTCAACATCTGATGTCAAGATCCAATGTCGACTCTTGATCGGGCATATCAGTTGGTGGCGCAAGACGAGACAGTACGTCTTGCCAAGAAAATCCCTGATGAGCAGCAACCTGAGGCCGTGGGGTTTGCTCTCCGAACAATAACGGGGAAGCCGAGGACAGTAGCCTCGGATGAAAAACCTGATCGGCCAGGTCATCTTTGCACCCACTGAAAGAAAACACGACACTTGGTTGCTGAAAGCTTCAACTAAAGGGGTATCCTCACTGGTGGCCAAACCCTTCAAAACGTGGCAAGCAACCACAGTTAGGCTACAGAGGCTGTAATCCACCTTGAGAAAATCAGTCGGGGCTTCTAGTACCAGCAACGTGGGTTCCGTGGGTGGTTCCTCTCAAACATTCACAGCCAAACAATGGAAAGTGATTGCCTGTTTTGTTGCTAACACAAAATTCCTGATGACCGTTTAAATGGTGAGTTTGATAATGACTTATATATGGATCGTTGACACGGATGCCTCTCGACATGTTACATGTGATGACAGATTGCTATTCGATACACATCTCATCTCACATTGTCCGGTGGGTCTTCCAAATGGAAAAATTGTTAATGCCACGAAGGAAGGCTCGGTTCGCCTATCATCCAAAATTGTTCTTAATCATGTGTTGTTTGTTCTTGATTAAAGTTGCAATTTGATTTCGGTATCACAATTGATCGATGATACAAATTATACTGTCCAATTTACCTCTAATATGTGTGCTATACAGGACCAATCAAGGGAGCTGATTGGAACGATTGTTAGGCGAGATGGACTGTTTTACTTCAACGGACGGGCATCTGTGCAACATGTGGCTATTTCAGATTTTTCGGCAACGTTAGAACTATGGCACAAGCATATGGGTCATCCGTCAGAAAAAGTTGTCAAACTCCTTTCTCTCGTTCATAATTGCTGTAAGGGTAGTTTAAATAAAGCATGTGAAGTATGTTTTCGTGCTAAACACCGACCCTAGAGATAGTTTTTCTTTGAGTGAGAATAAGGCCTCTAGAAATTTTGAAAAAAATACATTGTGATTTATGGGGCCCTTATAAACATGCATCATCTTGTGGTGCTCGATATTTTTTGACAATAGTTGATGATTTCTCTCTTGTTGTTTGCATTTATTTGCTAATTGATAAAACGGAGGTTTTCCGTATGTTTATGTCTTTTGTGGCAATGGTCGATAGACAATTTTCTCAAACAATTAAAGTTGTTCAAAGTGATAATGGCATCGAATTTAATTGTTTGCGTGATTTCTTTACTGCAACTGGCATCTTATTTCAAACTTCATGTTCTAAACCTCCACAACAGAATGGTTGGGTCGAGAGAAAACACAAACATGTTTTGAATGTAGGGAGGGCATTGAGATTTTAGGCTAATTTGTCGATTTATTTTCGAGGTTAGAGTGTACTTGCTGCTGCCATTTAATAAATTGAACTCCTTCCCCCCTCTTACAGAATAAAACCCTATATTAAATTTGTTTTGACACTACCCCTTCTTATACAACAATTTGTACTTTTGGCTGTCTTTGCTTCGCTCACAATAAAAAAGCTAAGGGTGATAAATTCGTAAGGGTATTTTTGTTGGCTATCCGTTTGGGAAAAGGGGTGGAATCTCTTTGATCTTGATTCTAAAGACTTCTTCGTGTCTCGTGATGTAAAATTTTTTGAAGATTTATTCCTATTTCTGGATCCATTTTCCTCTAACATTATTCCTGAAAAAATTATGCCAATAAATGTTAAGGTTCTGTATGACTTTGATGATGTGAACATGGGTGAATTTGGTGACATTCATATGGGTGATGATGCCCACACAGCCACGCAACAGCCTGCCATGCCTGTTGATCCAGCGCCTAATGGGCGTGCGATCGATGGTTGAAACCGCCACATCCACTACCCAGTCCGCTGGGTTTCCAGTGCCCGAGGGCATGGGCGTGGGTAATGAGGCTTCCAACAGCAGCACCGTCACTGTGCAGGGGGGCAGCAGCTTCCTTCTTCGACATCATCATCTCTGCAACAACCCACACATGAGCAACACACTCATGGCACTCTCATGGTGTAGACACCCATTTGTGTCTCCCCAAAACCAAACCCAGTGATGAATGCTTTTTACGTCGAACCATAATCGAATGAGGTGAAAGTGTGAAAAGTCAAGTGTTGCGGTTAGTTTTTATTAAAATCTTTCTTTCTGTTTTCGAAAACCCACTCTATTTTATGAAAACGTCCAATCTAGTTTAGTTTGGTCCATGATAAGGGTCCAATAAATGTGTAGTTGGATGGGGCTTGAAAAGTCCTTTCCAACGATATATTACAAGCCCAATTCCGATGAATAATGAGGAAGTTATGGCCAAAATACTAAACTAGGCCCAAACCGGATTTTACCTACGACCCAATGATCATGTGGAGTGTCTAAAGGTTTAATCCTATTCCTAAACTAATTAGGATTGATTAGAATCTTTTATAAGTTTCTAAAATATCTTAATTATCCTTTTTTGAAAAGATAAGATTATAGAGTTTGAATTTAAATAAATCTTTCCTTTTTTAAAACTTTCCTAATTCTATTCGGATTTAAAGATGTTCAAAGATAGTCAGATATTATTTTCGTGCCTCATATATTTTATCCAAATTTTTTATGGTTGGATAGATCTTGAAATTATCTTTCCAATGATATATTATAATAATAAATCCGAGCTATAACGAAAAAGATATGAAAGGAACACGAAACTCTATCCAAAACTGACACTCTTTCACTATTTCGGCCATATCTTTTTATCTACAAAAGATTTTAATCTTATTCTAATTGCATTAGAAAGTAGACTTCAAGATCCTTCCAACGAAATATTATATGACTTATTTGGACTTCTAGATCATAAGATATGATAAAAACAAAATCCGCAAAAACTGTCTCTGTCGCCAAACGACAGGCTTGTCGCCTCGCGACAGACATTGTCGCCTGGCGACAAGATAAATTTCTGGCGACAAGGTCAGTTTGTTAGCGACAGAGTGGAGTTTTATTCCTTATCAAATTCTATGATTTTCAGGACTTTTTCCTTATAAATAGGGTCCTCGACCTCTGTTTTTATTCATCATCTCTCATCAATTCTCATCAATTCTCATCATCTCTCATCAATTCTCACTATTAATTCTCTCTATTCTCTCTCTAAGAAATATAGCTTATTCTTCCTCTCTATTTCTAAACTAACTTTTTACAAATACAATATTCCGCATTCACAAGATCTTGAAACACCAAGCCAAGTTCGAAGTTACCTTCGCCCTAGACGTGAAAGGTTGATAATTTCTGAGGGTTTGGTCCAAATCTAGTCAAAACTTTATTTAACTTGATTTTAATTTAATTCTTTAATTGTTCTTTATTATTTTCATTGAAGTTTACTAACTTGTGTATTTTGTTATTAGAAAGAGGTACGAGGCTTCAAAGTAAGTAGATTAGCTTACTCCCTATTTTCTTAACAATGTAGAAAGCATGCTTATTATTGTTTTATGATTCCTAGTATCATGTTAGGATGTTTTTAATGCTTTCTAGTATCATGTTTAGGATGCCTTTACTCTTTCTAATATCATGTTAGTACCATGTTAGGTTTAAAGCTTTGATCTTTATTGCTTAGTAATATGCTAGGGTTTGTTATTAATCTTGTTAGTATCATGCCTAGGATCTTGCTATTATTATTAAGCTTTATTATGCCTTATCATGTTATTATCATCGTTATTATTATTTATTGATTTATTTATTTATTATGTTGCTTGATATATTTTATCGTTATTGCTTGATCACACCTTTTTATGATTGTTAAAGGGAATTTGTACTTGAAATCACGCTTAATAAGATAATTATTAATTTGGTTTAGGCTAATGTGATTTTAACTCAAGTGATCGCCAATAATAGTATTATTTGTGCATTAATATTCAACCAACATAGATAAAGAGGTTAGGTTTAATATGATGTTTGTATGTTATTCGAAAAGCGCGCATGAATACGAGCAGAACAAAGTAGATGCCTATTTTATAGGGCGGGTCCTTTCTTTTGTAGATTGGATTCGTACCCTCATCCCCGGACCCTGTTTGGTTCAAGACCTTATGGAGTTGATGGTCCTTTTGGATTGTCTTTTGGGTTTACAAGTTCCTAAAACTTGTTGGCGACTCTTTTGCTCTCTTTTCTTTCCCTTTGGCACGCCACCATACTTAAGTGTATGATCACAGTGGGGTTCAAGTTTGGGATCATAATGCTTGAAATATTCCCTACACATGGGTAAAGGTATGCGTTAAAAGTTTACGAGTGTTCGGTTGAAAGATTATGTAACTCACACCATCATTACAAACAGTCCATCATCTCCATCTCCTAACACTTCGTCTTCAAAGCATCCCTCAGGTACTCTTTACCCCATAACACATTTTATTAATGTGACATTTTTTCTTTACATTACCTTAATTATATTGGAGCTATTACTTCAGGCAAAGAGCCAAGGTCTTTTAAGGAGGTTATGAAGGATGCAGGTTGGAGAAAATCAATGCAAAATGAAATTCAGGCTCTTGAAAAAAATGGCACATGAACAATGGAAGATCTTCCTCCTAGCATGCGTCCTTTAGGGAGTCAATGGGTGTACAAGATCATATATAACTGATGGGAGTATTGAACGTTTGAAATCCAGATTGATTGTCTTCGGCAAACATCAAAAGGAGGGCATTGACTACATCGAAAATTTTGCTTTGGTTGCTAAAATGGGTACTGTTCGAGCTTTCCTTGCCATAGCAGCTAGTAAAAATTGGGAGCTACACCAGATGGATGTGCATAATGCATTCCTTCATGGAGATCGATCTTGACGAGGAAGTTTACATGAAACTGCCTCCGGGCATTGAATCATCGCATCCTAATAAGGTATGTTGCCTTAGAAAATCCTTATATGGCCTGAAACAGGCCCTTCGATGTTGGTTTTCCAAATTTACTTCTACTTTGAAAGCATATGGTTTCTTGCAGTCATACTCTGATTATTATTTGTTTACTTACACTAACCGTGGCACACAAATTAATGTGCTTGTGTATGTTGATGATCTCATTATCTCTAGGGATAATTCCGCTAGTTTAAAGGCATTCAAGACATATCTTAGTGACTATTTTCATATGAAAGATCTTGGTACTCTGAAATAGTTTTTTGGCATAGAGTTTGCTCGTAGCTCTTCTGGTTTTTTTTTTGTGTCAGAAAAAATATACTCTTGACATTATTTCAGAGGCAGGATTGTTAGGTTCCAAGCCTGCTGATTTTCCTATGGTACAAAATCACAAGCTTGGTCTAGCAAGTGGTCCCACACTATCTGATCCTAAATCCTATAGCAGACTTGTCAGTAGGTTGATCTATCTTGAAGTAACTAGGCCGGATTTAGCCTGTTCGGTCCATATTTTATCTCAGTTTATGTGGGAACCAAAAACAAAACACTAGAAGCAGCTCTATGAGTTGTTAGATATCTGAAAAGCACTTCAAGTCAAGGCATTTTGTTACGATCTGATAGTGAACTCACTCTACAGGGTTGGTGTGATTCGGACTTGGCCGCATGTCCCTTAACACGCAGATCTTTGATGAGGTGGCTGATATTTCTAGGCTGTTCTCCTATTTCACGGAAGACCAAAAAGCAACCAACTGTTGCTACAAGTTCGTCAGAAGTAGAGTATCGCTCCATGTCAGCCATAACTTGTGAATTAAAGTGGTTGAAGGGTCTTCTTTTGAGCTTACGTGTACATCATCCCAAAGCTTTAAGACTATTTTGTGATAGTCAGTCTGCAATGCACATTGCAAAGAACCCGATATTTCACGAACGAACAAAGCATATTAAAGTTGAATGTCACATTGTTCGGGATGCAATCACAGATGGTCTCATTGAACCCTCTTATCACTACTAAAAATTAAGGTATTTGCGACCGCCTCTAATGGTCGCAGAAAATAGCAAAAACAGTCGCAATTCATAATTGCGACCGTCAACGGTCTTAAAGGGGAGGTCGTTATTTCCTTGGTCGCAAAAACAAATTATTACGACTGTGTGACGGTCGCAGATTTATTGCGACCGTTTTTGTTATTTTCAACGACCGCAAGGGAAACGGTTGCAAATATTAATAATTGCGACCGGTAAATGAAGCGGTTGCAATTTTGGAAATTAGCGACTGCTTTTGGCCGTTGCTAAAAGTTTTAAAAAAAAAGAAATTACGCACCACCCCTCTTCTTTACAGCCACGCCCCCCACCACTTCTCACACCTAAGCCACCTTTACCCACTGCCCCTTCCCAGCCAACCACCTTTACCCACCACACTGCACACCTTAAAACACCACCCAATCACCACGAAAACCCCAACCAGCCACCACAAAAACCCCAGCCACCATGAAAACCAGCAAAAATCAACCCAAAACACAGATAAAATCAAACTAAAAAAAAGAAACCAAAAAATCAAAACAAAAATTCAAACGAAAAAAACAGACAAAATTTGAATGATTAAAACATGAAAATTCAAATTAAAACATGGAAATTCGAATTAATAAAAAAAAAACAGACAATTCGAAGTAATAAACCACAAAATCGAAAATAAAACAATTATCAAACCATAATCAACAAAACAATCAAACCCGAAATAAAATTAACAAGATTCAACCTAAAAATTGAAACGAAAATCAAACATACGTTGTAATATTAACAAAAATCAAACAAAAAATCACGTAAAAATTCAACCCAATAATTATACCCAAAATAAATAATCCCACAACAATTAAACCAACAAATTCGAACAAAATATTCTGCCAAAAAATCCAACAGAAACGATATTAGCGGTCGTACTTTTGCGACCGTCGCAATTTTAGCATTTGGCGACTGCTACTAACGGTCGCAACAACAATTATTTTATTTTGAAATATTTTTGACATGTATTTTATTTTTGATAATTATTTAAATACATTTGCGACCTTTTCATAACCCAAAAACGGTCGCAAATCTGCGATTGCTCTAAATACGGCCGCAAATCTACGACCGCTTTAAAATTGGCCGAATTTTAGTAGTGTATGTTCCCACTCATGCCCAACTGGTTGATATCTTCACCAAAGCATTGGGCAAATCACAATTTGAACATGTCCTTCACAAGTTGGGCGTCTTCAGTCCACCCGCTCTAACTTGAGGGGGGGGGGGGTGTTAGGAAAGATTAGGGGAATATCTTTTATATTTATCATATATTATAGTTTCCTTAATTGTACGCTTTGATTCACAAGAATATCTTGTGTTATTATCTTTTGTATTCTTGGAAGCTATGTACTCTATATATGATTTGAGATGAATGAGAAAGACTCAAGCTTTGAGCCTTAAACAATTTATCAATGAATAAAGTAATATTATAATATATTTGTTTTAGCACCTAATTTAAGTAATTAATTGATTTTTTTTTTTAAAAAAATTATCTTTATTCTCTATATATATAAATATGTGTATATATATATATATATATATATATATATATATATATATATATATATATATATGTGTGTGTGTATGTATATATATATGTGTATGTATATACATATGTGTATGTATATACATATACATATGTGTATATATATATATATACATATGTATATACATATATATACATATATATATATATATATATATATATATATATATATATATATATATATATATATATATATATATATATATATATATATATATATATATATATATATACATACATATATATACATATGTGTATATATATACATATGTATATATACTATATATATAATATATATATATAAATAAAGGAAGAGAGGCATTTTAGTCTTCACAAGGCCGAGAGTCCGAGACACCACAACCCTTTGCCATGGTTTATATAAAAGAGATAATCGTGACTTTCCTAATTAAATTATGAAAAAATAGTCAGAAAGCACTTTCTTGTGAGAATGACCTTTTTGTAGAGAAAAATATCAAGAAACTATCTTGATATTATTCTGAATCATATCTTTGACTAATTAAGATATTTATGGGAAAAAGCATCAAATTAGCTTCGTAGTTTTGTGTAACTGATGTCTTTGATTTAGGTAGTTATATTCCTTAAATCACTCCACTTGATTAGCTATAATTTATTATGTAATATCTTATGTACTTAATTAGTCCATAGCTTGCATATATATAGGCTGTAATTTTATACAAAGTAATTCAATTGCTTATCTCGTCACATGGTATCGGAGCCAGCGTGATACAAAGGTCACAGGTTCGAATCTCATTCACCCCCCACTTTTAAGTGGAATATTAAGCGCAGGGTATGTGGAGGGCCCATGCTGCATCCACACTTCTAGCCCAACGGGCTCTCGTGTGAGGGGGCGTGATAGAGTATAAAACATATTCCTGGGCCTCAACCATCAGCTTAAGCTTTTGGTTGAGTTGGTCCTCTAACATGGTATCAGAGCAGGTTTAATCCAAACCTCAAATTTTTTTTTTCCTGCCAAAACAACCCCTTCATGGCTTTATCTAACAACATTGTTGTACCTCCACATCCTCTTGTTATAAGCCTTCAAACGCAAATGAGACATACTACTATGTCTGCCCCAACTCATACTACAACACCCCACGCTCACATTACAACAATCGAAAATGCTACACCTCACACAACTTGGCTCCTTGACACAGGTGCTAGTCACCATGTCACCTACAACATGTCAAACTTAGCCTCCCTACATCCTTATGTAGGATCCGAGGAGATTGTCATTAGCAATGGCACTGGCGTTCCGATCACTCATACTGGTTCTCTTACTCTCTCTATTTCTTCAAAATCTATTCATTTATTGAATGTCTTATGTGCACCCACTATGACCCGTAATATTATTTCTGTTTCCCAATTATGTTCTGACAACAATCTTGCTATTGAGTTCTCTTCCAATTCCTTCTTAATTAAGGATAGTCTCACGGGGGCACATCTTATCAAAGGTCCAATTACACAAGGGGTTTATGAATTATCATCTTCTTCAAACATCCTAGCATTATCTACTACTAAAACTCATGCAATAGATTGGCATCATAAACTTGGTCATCCTTCATTAGCTATTTTCAAGAGTCTTGTCTCAGATTATAAGCTTGATGTCCCTGCTAGTTCTTTTTCTTTTAATTGTGATGCATGCCAATGTAACAAGAGTCACAAGCTTCCTTTCAACAAATCTACTTTACATTCTCATGCTCCTCTGGACATAATTTACACTGATTTATGGACTTCACCAGTTTATTCCCTTGATAATTTCAAATACTATGTTGTATTTATTGATCACTATACCAAGTACATTTGGTTTTATCCTCTAAAAAACAAATCAGACACAAAACCAGTTTTCATAAGATTCAAAGCCTTAATTGAAAAGTTTTTTGATAGGTCTATCAAAATCTTATACTCTGATAATGGGGGAGAATATGAAGCATTACACACATTCTTAACCATAGCTGGAGTATCTCATCTCACTTCCCCTCCTCACACACCTGAACATAATGGTTTTGCCGAGCGTCGTCATCGCCATATTGTAGAAACCGGACTCTCTCTTTTGTCCTATGCTCAATTGCCACTTACCTTTTGGTCTTATGCCTTTACCACGGCATCTTATCTTATTAACTGGCTTCCAACTCCTACTTTGTCAAACAAATCTCCATACCACAGCTTATTTGGAGATTTACCTAATTATCTCAAATTAAAGAGTTTCGGTTGTTTGTGTTATCCATGGCTTAAACCATACACTAAACACAAATTAGAGTCTAAATCCAAGCCTTGCATTTTTATTGGGTACTCTAAAACTCAAAGTGCATATCATTGTCTAGATCCCATTTCTAATCGAGTATACACTTCTCGTCATGTTCGATTTGTCGAAACTGATTTTCCATATACTCGGTTATGTGCACAAACTACTTTAGAGCCCATTCCTAATACGAACACTTGGTGCTCACTTACTATTCCCATCATTCCCACTAATCCCACGCAAATTCCTACCGCCTAACACATTACCACAAAATTCCTCATTACCTACCACTTCGGGCCCACCTACAACTCCATTACTCTCATCCACATCAGACTCTAATTCTACCACTACACCCTCATCATCACAATCCATTTCTATGCCACAACCCACTACTACTCAACAACCTACATCTCCACCCTCCTCTTCCTCTGAAGAAGAATCATCTCATTCTAATACACAAGAGTCAGAACAGCCTACTGCACCAACCAATATCCTCCACCAACCTCAACCTCCATCGGGTATCATAACTCGATCTAAAAATAATATTCACAAGCCAAACCCAAAGTATGTTAATTCAACCTCCGTAAAAGGAAAACCCGTAATACCCAAAACAACTTCTCAAGCACTTAGAGACCCATTGTGGAAGAAGGCAATGGAGGAGGAAATTGCATCAATTTACAAACTTGAAACTTGGGATTTGGTGCCTCCGGAACTTGCCCGCAACATTGTTAAATGCAAGTGGGTATTTCGGATCAAATACACACAAACTGGTGCAATTGAGCGCTACAAGGCTCGGTTAGTAGCCAAAGGCTTTCAACAAAGGTCTGGTATTGACTACACGGAGACCTTTAGCCCGGTTGTAAAACCGGCAACAATACGCACTCTTCTTAGTCTTGCGGTCTCACAAGGTTGGAACCTTCGTCAACTTGACATTAATAATGCTTTTTTACAAGGTACATTGCAAGAAGAAGTGTACATGTCACAACCACCCGGATTCATTGACTCTAAATTTTCTACTCATGTTTGCAAATTAAAGAAGGCCATTTACGGTTTAAAGCAAGCTCCACGGGCATGGTATACCGAGCTTGCCAATTTTTTACTTGGATTGGGTTTTAAGAGATGTGTCTCTGACACCTCTCTATTTATTTTGCATCGTACTACCAGTCCTATTTATCTCATTGTTTATGTTGACAACATTATTATTACTGGTCCAAGTGCAACTAATCTTGACATGTTTATCAAGACTTTGGCAAGCAGGTTTTCTTTGAAGGACTTGGGTCAATTGTCCTACTTTCTTGGTGTTGAAGTCATACCCACATCAAATGGTTTATTTTTAAACCAACAGAGGTATATCATTGATCTCCTTGAAAAGATGGGAATGCTTGAATCTAAGCCAACACCCACCCCCATTGTCATCACTCATACATTGACTGCCAACTCGGGTACTACTCTTGATGAGCCTAAAGATTATAGAGCTGCTGTTGGTAGTCTCCAATACCTCACCCTAACTAGGCCGGATGTTGCCTTTGCTGTTAATAAACTATCTCAATTTATGAATCGACCAACGACGGAGCATTGGTCGGCACTCAAACGCCTAATGCGCTACCTCAATGGTCGTACTCCCATAACTTGGTGCTCCAAAAAGCAAAGGTCCTTAGCTCGATCATCCACCGAAGCAGAGTATAGAGCAGTTGCTTCCACCACTGCTGAAATCATGTGGGTTCAAAACCTACTCACTGAGATGGGCATTCTTATAAATAATACTCCAGTTATATACTGTGACAATCTAAGTGCCACTCACTTAAGTGCAAATCCGGTCTTTCACTCCAAGATGAAGCATTTGGCTCTCGACTTCTATTTTATTCGAGAACAGGTTCAAACAGGTTCTTTGCGTGTTACACATGTACCAACTGGTGATCAACTAGCTGACTTCCTCACTAAACCACTTTCAAGACCGCGGCTCGACTTGCTACTCACCAAGATTGGACTCACTGACCCGCCGACGGTCTTGCGGGGGCATGTAGAGAATAATATCAAGAAACTATCTTGATATTATTCTGAATCATATCTTTGACTAATAAAGATATTTATGGGAAATAGCATCAAATTAGCTTCGTAGTTTTGTGTAACTGATATCTTTGATTTAGGTAGTTATATTCCTTAAATCACTCCACTTGATTAGCTGTAATTTATTATGTAATATCTTATGTACTTAATTAGTCCATAGCTTGCATATATATAGGCTGTAATTTTATACAAAGTAATACAATTGCTTATCTCGTCACACTTTTATGTTAAATTTAAAGTGGTACCAAAATGTTGGATTAATGATTCAAACGTTTTAGTTGCTAGTGTTTAGGTTAGTTGAAGAGTTAGTGGTATGCTTATTTTATCATTATCTCAATATGCTTTGTAGTACGTGGGAGTGCAGTATGTAGTGGCTTAAGTTTAGGAGTTTGTTAGTACTTTGTTAGTGGATAATGGTTTAGCCATTAGTGGAGTATGAGTTCCTATTATTTAGGAGTTTAAGTTATCAATTTGTTAGTATTAGGCCTATATATATCTTTTGTATTTTCCGTGAATCAGTGTGTGTGAATATATCGAATTATCAGTTTTTATCCCTCTCTTTAGTTCCTACACAAAAGACCATATAAGCGAGTTTTGCTGTAAGAAACGACCTTGTGGTTGGAAAATGGGAGTTGACAATCGGAATATGGCGTTGATCGACACGTGGAAGGCGCGTGATGTTTCCAATATTTAACTTTTCAATTTTCGAGTCAAAATATTGCCCTGTTAAGGTTTTGGAAGTCATTGTGATACTTAAGAGTCCAATTTAAATTCAAATTGGCAAAAAAATTTACTAATATTGTCTTGTTTTTGCGTGCCAAAAAACGCTCAATTTCCGTGTTGTCATTTTCAAGCCAAACAACTTTGTAGAAGAAGGAAGAAATCCCTAGAAACCGATGATAAAGGGTGGAAGACAAATAGACAATGATATGGGTGATAACGTGAAATAAAGAAATGAGTATATCTACTTAGAGAATAAATAACGTAATTAAATGTCACAAGATTATCTATGAGATCGAGATACAGTCAATTATAAAAATACTCTGAGTGCAACTAAAGCAAAGTGTACCCGAGTGTATATACTGGAGACATGGAGTTGCATATCATTCAGTTAGTAATTAAGAATGTGAGCAAACAAGTTTAGTTTTAATATGGATTGACAAAATTTTTATCACTAGGGGCGTTACACATATCCTGACAAATACGAAAAATTTAAGTATACCAAACATATAAAGAAAGGGAAAAATACACAAAAATTATGGTGTCATGCCGCGAAATTTATTCTTAATCATCTTCTAAGCTTCATTAGGAGTCTCTTTAATGACACCGAGATCATTACCAACATTTGCATCTTCTGTAATTGTGCTTAGTGTTGAGTCTGGTGATTCAATAATTGGTAAAATTTGCTCTTTTTCATCTTTGCTTTTCCCCCATATCACTATGTATAAACCCATAACTATTACAATTGCTCCGAATATCCTGCAATAACAACATTTTTAAAAGAATGAATACAAGAAATAATTGAGATATCTCTTAATAAAGGACATAGAAATATGTTTTAAATAAATTTTGGTTTACTTTTTAGTTTTTTTTTTTTTTTTTTTTTTTTTGGCAATGATAGATTGAACTAAAATATCACAATTATTAAGAGCATTATAGAAACGTTAATAGTTTAATTTGGTAATAATAAAAAGTGAAGTGTATATGTACTAGGATATCCTAAAATGAGATTTGTCATATGATTGATGACATAGTTATAATATTCTATATTTGTTTTATCTTGTATGCTTTTCCAAAACAAAATCGTTTTGATGGCACAAAATCCATTAACTTTTGTTTGTTTTACTTAAAAAAAAATAATTATAGAAATTGAGATAAAAATAAAAATAAAAAACCAATACCTTCCCAAAGTAAGTTGTTCAGCTAGAACAAAGGAGCCAAGGAAGGCTACGATAACCATGCTTAAAGGATTAAAAGCGGTCACAAAAACCGGTCCTTTTTCCTTCATTATTTTCCCTTGTAAATAAAATCCAATTCCTGAACAAATAACCCCCTGAAAATTTATAAAATTGCAAACACTTGATCATTTCAGTGCCTTGAATATGTACTCGGACTAGATATAGCTGTTACATTACTAGTTTAAATAATGCTATCATCGTGACAATTAAATATAAACCATATGTACGTAATATAAAGTGTTACGTACACTGTAGATATAGGCAAACAACTTAGAATCCCAATCAAGCGCCCAAATGGAAGTGTTTCGTTCGGCAACAAATGCTACAATAGTACCTTCTATTGCGCCCGCAAAACACATTAATGCCGTTAGGGACATCTCTGCTGGGTATGATTTTAATGTTATTGCCTAACCCAAAACAACCAATAACCCATGTGAGAATTTGTGACGTAACATATAAAAACCCACATGAAATATATGTGATATACATAATTCCCTAAAATAGTGCATAAAAATTAAAATCAATTTTAAAAAAACCACATGCAATATATGCCGTTCCTTTTCTACTGCGTATAATCCTAAGTTTAGTACTCGTAGTGAAAAATGAGGATGTTCTTCATAGCCTTTTTTTTTTTTTTTTTTTTTTTTTTTTTTTTTTGAAAGAAGATGTTCTTTATAACTTGTAGCTTGATTAAACATGTTCAAAACTACCAACTAAAAACCTTTTTTTTTTTTTTTTTTTTTTTTTTTTTTTTTTTTTTTTTTTTTTTTTTTTTTTTTAAAGAGGATGTTCTTTATAACTTATAGCTTGATTAAACATGTTCAAAACTACTAACTAAAAACCTTTTTTTTTTCCTTTTTTTTTTTTTTTTTTTTTTTTGGCGTGAAATTGGAATTTTTTTTGAGTTAACATATATCCAAAATTAAATTTTTAATAAAATCTTATAAGTTTGTCTTATGGTAGGTCTGTGAATATAACCTAAATCGGATTTATTTTGAGTTAAAAGAAATCCAATCAGTTTCATAATTAAGATTGTTAGTGATCCTTATGGTAGATTTGTGATTGTGATTATAATACATGAAGTACAAATAATGGATGCTTACTTGTAGAATAACAAAGCCTGCCCAACCCATACAACCAGTAGTGATCATAATTGCACCCTTGATAGGATTTTGATGATAAACAGTCTTAACAACATGATGATTGTAACTTCCGTTACTCCATGGCATATTAAGCCCTGGACCTTTTACAAGAGTCATTATTGTTGCACCTCCAATCGTCACTATCGTTCCACCCACCTTCGCTAAGCTCGGAAGTTTCTTATTCACTACTTCGAGCCTAATCAAAATATGCATTCTGATTAATAATATCGTGCATAGAAAATGGAACAACTTACGTACGTACAAAATTTAATTTTAATGTACGTGTTATGTGATGATCGTGTTAGTACCTAAAAATCCAAGCTAGTAGAAACGTTAGGGCTGGGACGGTGTTGCTTAATGCACTAACAAAGGTAGCTGTTGTGTATTTCATCCCCGCGTAGTAGAGGTTCTGATCGATTACTGGCCTGCACCAAAATATTCCGATTTAATTAATACATTACATATACGTACACTAGGGAATTCTATTTAGTGACCATATGTTTTCAACTACTTTTTAAATTTTGGGTACTTCCTTATTCTCTAACGAGAAAGTTAGGAAACAGAGGGAGTACTTACTTAGTTGATTGCTCCACGTACAAAAGAGCTTCGTTGCACAATATTATTATGACCATGAAATAATTGAAATACTTCATGATCGATTTTTATTTATTAAATAGTGTATAGAAATACTTACTCTAGCAAACCAAGACCTAGTATCTTGATGAAAATGGAGAGGGTCATTTGCGGCCTTACCTTCCTGCATAAAAAATCACACAAGCAATAAGTTACAACTCTTTCTTCTAGCATGGTGTAATATAGTGTTAGAAATAGGTGTCACACGACAATATGGTACATAGTCACGTACATACCTTTCGAGTACAAAGGCGAAAGGAGATAAGACAATGGCAGCCACAGCTTGCCTATAAACAACGAACGAGTAATTACTCATTCCATGGTTAAGGGCAGACTTAGCTATTATAGCTAGCCCGGCGATCCCAAATTGCATAAAGATGACGGCCAAGTACGGTCTAGCTCGACTCCAAATCTTTGCCATAGATGCCATTGTAGTGAAATCACTATTTTTTTTTTCTCTTTTCTCTCCTTAGTGATTTCAACAACTATTTGGTAAATGGCATTAAGCCATGCAAAATATGCACCTATTTATAATATAGGTACTTTAAAGTTTGGGTGCATGAAAATATGAAATTCTAAGAAAAATATTACACGGCTTCAAGTTTTCGAATCCGAGGGATTCCACTAATTTAATTGAAGATTATCTATTTAATTAACTACTTATCGAGTTCCCACCATTTTATTTTAATGTTTGTGTTTTTTGGTTGAAAAAAACGTTATAAACGAAAAACAAGAGGAATAATGATGATTTAGTGGAATTATGAGCTAGAAATTTGACGTATTAAATAAAAAAAAGAGATAATAAAATTAATAAAATCATTGAACTTGATCACTTTATAAAGGGAATTGAGTCACCCCACTAACACATTAATTATTTTTATTTGTGCATATACCGTATAATGCTTAATTGCTTACCCACAAGTTACAACATAATCAACTTTAAGTTTGTTAATTCTTTTTTCTTAAGGTTTGTTTTTTCCAAAAAGTCGAAACTATATTATCTTAAGGATTAGAGTTAAATTATCATGGTTAATTGAGTAATATTACATGCATATTAGTTTTATGTAAATCTACCATACAAACTCATATAGTTATACTTTGAAATTTTACCTAAGAGAATCAACAGATATACGGAAAATATTAATATTCAATCAAATTACTTAATTTGAAATGACACCTATAACTTTTGAAAGATCTAAAGTAGAAATGTAGCTTGTTATTTATAGACCGAAGATATTAATCTAATTTGAAATGACACCTATAACTTTTGAAAGATCTAAAGTAGAAACGTGACGTGTTATTTATAGACCAAAGATATTAATCTAGTACATGCATGATGCATGGACTCCTGAAAACATGCATGTTGAATCAGCATCGACTACATGGAATAGTAGCTTTCATAGACAATTTAACAGAAAATGAAACGGAAATTAGTATGCTTAGAATCCTTGAATAAGACGGAATCAAACATAGCAATTAGTTACATTGATATTTTGACAACATTTGGTTATGCTTTCCTAATATAGCTACCTATCAATTATCAAATAATATATTGTGCATATTTTTGCACTTTCTTTCGGAAAAATGTAGACACATAAATAGATGAGAGAGTTTTATAGGCAACTATAAGCTTAAATTGTCCTTTAAAAGAAATAAAATTCATATGCTTCAACCTTTATGATTTTAATGCATTGTTCAATTTAGAATCTTACCTTAGCTTCAACAAATTATTTAAGAAGTTGTTTCACGTAAACTTCAATTGAGTATAAAGAAGAGTGTAAATGTGTAATAATCATGTGAGTTGGTTCGTTGATGTGTATAATTAATAATTAAATATCTATCCAACTAGAAATAACTGATCTCTTACCAAATTATTAAGTGGACTCTTAATTTGTTATAATAGTCTTTTATTTCAAATTCTATGTATCAAAGTTAAGCATGAAACCGTCTCATAAAAAACGGAAACTGTCACTCTAATGTTCCATAAAGGTTGCTTTGCAATACAATATTCGTGTGTTCACTAGAAAAATGGGACAAGAGATCGGTCTAAACTACTTGATTTGAAGAAATTTACCTATATCGTCTGCTAATAATGAAGTATTCTCATCGTTATCCTTGTTTACGTAGGCACAAGATTTTAGCAAATTCATCGACTATTATTCATGGTATGATATAAAAGTACTAAGAGGCTAATACTAGGGGGTTGTTTGTTAAACACGGGCCTGGGCCACACCCGCAAACTAAGAGAGAGAGTCCACTTCATAAGTCCAAAGGAGGTTCCATCCCAAAACCATATGGCAATAGAAGGAGTAGCCCCTTAGCCTTATAAAGTAATTTACTCTCTCATCTTCAACCAATGTGGGACACTTATATGTGGTGACACTTGAGAGGTTTATTTTTCAACACTCCCCCTCACATGTAAGGTCATTTTTTTTTTACTCAAGGATCACTTGATCCAATTCAACTTGACCCTGAATACATAATGCCATTAAAGGTCCCAAACCATGGGCCTGACAATATACTCAAGTCATTAAAGGTCCCAAATCGTGGGCCTGCATTTATACAATGTTAAACGCGGGCCTGGGCCACATCCGCAAACCAAGAGAGAGAGTCCACCTCATAAGTCCAAAGGAGGTTCCATCCCAAAACCATATGGCAATTGGAGGAGTAGCCCCTTAGCCTTATAAAGTAATTTACTCTCTCATCTTCAACCAATGTGGGACACTTACATGCATGTGGTGACACTCGAGAGATTTATTCTTCAACAGTGTTTTCTTTAAAAAAATATAATAAAAATTACAGTAAGTATTAGTGGATTTTTTAAATTAATATTTAGTGGGTGGAAAAGTAATTTATTATTATTATTATTATTATTATTATTATTATTATTATTATTATTATTGTAGTTAATGGGTAGTGTTTTGAAGTGAAAAGATATGAATAATAATAAGCCTATGCCATGTATCATGTATGAAATTAAAGTATTTCAAACAAATGGAAACAAAATTATAAGAAAAATATCTCAAGAATATAAGGATTAAGAGAATAAAAGTATCTTGTCTACCTGATATGTGTCGCTCTTTATTAGCTAATGAACATGGGCTTTGTCCCACTATTATTATTTTGGATCTTACTAACAAGCGTCCCGGGGCGTTCGATAATTAAGTGATAAGTCATGTATGTGGCTAGCCACACGGTGTGACCACATTAGTTTATAAGAGTAATCTTCATTTACATATACGAGTAACCTCATTTTTTTATAAGAGTACCCCCATGTGGTCCATAAAAGTAACCCAAATTCATTATACCAGTAAAAGCAAATAATTTAGAAATAAGTAACCTCATTTGTTCATTCGAATAACCCCTATTTTTTTGTTTAAAAAAAAAAAATTATTCCACTTATTTAAGAGTGTAACCCCTTTTTCTCATTTAAGTAACCTACATATGCATTAAGGTAACTCTATTTGCTCATCATCGTGACCCCTATTACTTAATTAATTACCTTATATGTGATTATGTAAAGTGACCACACCATCATGTGGCTAACCACATATAAGAATTTGTGTTAAGGGGTTAAAATACTCCGTATTATTTAAAATAGTATAAAGTTCGAGATTCATGGCAAAATAATATTTCCACAATTAGTTCTCTTATCTAACGCCCAGGGAATTGAACACTCGTTAGCTTTTGCTTTATTATTAAAATAGTTTAAGGCCCTATCCTCTTCACCTTAAAAAAAAATAATATTGAGTAAAAATAATTTCACTTCAGTAAAAATTAGTTCAATTCAGTAATATTAATTTCAGTTCAATAAAAATAATTTCAGATCAGTAAAAATAAGTTCAGTTCAGTAAAATTCAATTTTATTAAAGAAGAATTATAATAGAAAATCAATAAAAATAATTTCAATTCAGCAAAAATAATTTAAGTTCGGCAAAAATAATTTCAGTTCAATAAAAATAATTTCAGTTCAGCAAAATTAAGGTGAAGAAAACGGTGCCTAAGTCCCATGCAATGCACGGTTTTACAAAATTTTATAATTATTGTATTATACTGCAATAATTATGCACCAAAATTATTACGAGTACTAATTATATAATTTTAATGAAAATAAAATATCTAGAATTTTAATTTATATCCATGCCAAAGATGTCAATATCATGATGCAAAAGACTTAATAAATAAAATGAAAGAAATTAATGGACTATGAGGTTTTATATTAGGAAAAATTAGAAATAATAATCCCAACTTTCATCAATTTTAGTAGAATAATCCCAACTTTGGATTATACTGGAATAATCCGAACTTTGGGGGGTCTTTTTTTTCTTCAATCCCTAACCGGTCAACAAAAGTCAATGACCTATTATATTAGGTCACTCGACACGTGTCAAGTCCTGATTGGTCTAAAAAAAATAAAAAAATAAAAAAAATCAGAATTCAGCCAGGTTCCCCTTCCCCTACTGGTCCACCCTAACCTCCACCACCACAGCCCAGCCTGCCGACCCTCCCTTCGCCGGACTGCCACGTCTCTCCCACCCATTGCATCGTCGTTTTCCCCCTCCCGAAACCCCCTCCCATTCCCCCACGTAACCACTGTTTCCCCAAACTTGCAGCCACTGCGCGAAACCCCAAGTTCACAAATTCCAGCCAAAACCCAATAACCCATCAACGAAAGCGGAGGTTTCAGGGGTGGGTTAGATGTTTTCGGGAGTAGGGGAGGGGTTTAAAGGGAGTTCTCGAGCTACTTGAGTAATGGAGTTGCCGGAGTGGTTGGAGGCAATTAAGGGAGAGAGAAAATGAAGAGAGGTCGTGGCTGGGGCCAATTGGCCGGCGGGAGGAGGGGAGAGTGTTGACGACGGTGGAGAGGGGATAGGAAAATCGGCGTTGTTCGTTGGACGGCCAGCCGGCGTCATAGAGTGGCTGGCCGGAGTCGTGGCAGGTGGCCAGCTCAAGGGTTTTGCTGTTTTTTTTTTCTTTTAAATTATTTTTAACCAATTAAATTGTGACACATGTCACTTTTTTAATAAAAATAAAAAAAATTACCCATTCCACCGGTCACCGGTTTTTGGGATTGAAGAAAACCAACAACCCCCAAAGTTTGGATTATTCCAATATAATCCAAAGTTGAGATTATTCTACCAAAATTAAAGACAGTTGGGATTATTATTTCTATTTTATCCTCTATATTAACCCTTAAAAAAATGAAAATTTTAGATTTGTACCCATACGATACACATACATATGGATATATTTTCATCTTAATTTGCTAAGATACTTTATTCAACACAATGTATTATGCAAACTTATTCAATTTTATTTATCTTTGATAATTAAATACGTATATATTTTTTATATTAGTTTATTTAATAATAATAATAGCCAAAAAAGTGTCCTGTTGAGGCTTTGTCTCAAACTCTCAATATTAGCCTAAAAAGCTTGACGTGTTAGAGCTTAGAAGGGGTGAAAGAGGGTGGAAGGATGACATTTAGATCTCTCTTAATTATAAACTAGTGAGTAGCTCAGGTGTTGCCTCGGGTTGCTACCATTGTAGGCGTGCAATTGATAATTTTTTTATACTAACTAATGTTAGTGGTTTGGGCAATATGGCATTGTGGCATTGTTTGAGTGGTTGCTTGGGTGATGTGGCATTGTTTGAGTAATGATGTGGCATCATGAGATGTTGGGTAGATGACGTGGCGCAACAAAATAGGGACTACGTGACACATCGACATTTTTAAGGACGCCTTTTAATATATTAGTATAGATAATACTTTGATAATAATAAAAATATGGGTTTACCCCAACTAATGTGGAGTATCTAATAATTGAGATATTATAGCTTAGCTATTCATATGCCATAATGAATCACTCATATTTGTTTTAATTAAGTAAGAATATGGGTCCTTAAACAAAAGTACTGTGGGAGATTTATAGGTATATGTTATATTATCATTCTTTGATTTTCTGGATACATTTTAGATCATCATGAATGATGAGTGTCATTAATAGCACTCATTTAATCCTCTTTAGGGTGAAATTCATGCTATTTTATAGTTCTTTTCTTTAGCTTTCCCTTAGTTTTACTCTTTATTTCTTTAGTTTGAATTTCCTTGGTTGATTTTCTATCTTTATGCAAATCTTGGTTTATTTTGCCATTTTCTCTTTTTATTTGTTTGTTTTTGTTCATTTTTCAGGTTAAGATCATAATCCGAGGATTCCCAAGTCTCCTTCCCAAGTTTTACATCGTTTGAGATGCCTCGTGTCTACCATTTGAAGTTCAAGTTTGAAGGAGTGCAAGGTCCAAGTCTTCTAGCTCGTGCAGTCAAGCGGTGGGGGAACTATTCTTGGTGTTGAACCCACCGTGGAGGCTATTTGAAGACTACCACCTTCCGTGTTCATCAACATCACCAAGTGGAGCTCATGAGGAAGAGAATAGTCGAGGGAGAAGAAGGCTGCCCTGCTCCCAGGCGCGGGCGCGCGTGACTATGGCGCGATCGCGTAGCTTGTTGGCGCGGGCGTGCCTCTTTGGGTCTCTGTTCTGTACCCTTTTATGAGCGGTCGCTGTAGGGAATATTTCAAGCTTTACCCCAAACTTGAACCCCACTGTGATCATACACTTAAGTATGGTGGCGTCCAAAGAGAAGAAAACAAGAACAAAAGACTCACGAACAAGTTTTAGGAACTTGTAAACCATTCACAGGGTGAAAGGTTACACCCCTTAACGATCCATGAGATCGTCAACTCCAATAGGTCTGGAACCATGACTGGTGTTCGGAGATGAGGGTACAAGTCCAATCTAAAAGAGAAAGAACCCGCCCTATAAAATAGGTCTCTACTTTATTCAACTCGTATTCATGTGCGCTTTCTGACTAATATGCAATCATTAGATTAGCCTTAAACTTGTTTAATCTATGTTTGTTGAATATTAATGCACAAACAAATCTATTATTGGCGATCACTTGAATTAAAATCATAATAGCTTAAACCAAATTATTAATTATCTTATTAGGCGTGATTTCAAATACAAATTCCCTTTAAATCTGCATAAAAGGCGTGATCAAGCAATAACAATAATATATATCAAGCAACATGATAATAATCACAATTACAATCATCATAATCTCATGAATAAAGTTTAATAATAATAGCAAGATCCTAGGCATGATACTAACAATATTAATAACAAATCCAAGCATGTCACTAAACATCAAAGACCAAAGCTTTAAACCTAACATGATACTAACATGCTATTAGAAAGAATAAAAGGTACCCTAAACATGATACTAAAAAGCAATAACAACATCCTAACATAATACTATAAAGCAATAAAATAATCTAAGCATGTTTTCTACATTGAAATAAAAAAGGGAGTAAGCTAATTACTTACTTTGAAGCCTCGTACCTTTTTCTAATAACAAAATACACGAGTTAGTAAACTTCAAGAAAATAATAAATCAAATAATTAAATCAAATGATTGAAAGGAAATAGTTAAAAAGTTTAGGCTGGATTTGGGACCAAACCCTAAGAAGGTATCAACCTTTTACGTTTAGGGCGAAGACAACTTCGAACTTGGCTAGGTTTTTCTAGATCTACTGTATGCGGTATTGTGTTTGCAAAAAGGGTTGGTTTAGAAAGAGATAGAGAGAGAAAGCTATATTGCTCGAGAGAGAAGAGAGAGAATTCTTAATTAGAATTGGTTGATTCCAAAACGAAGGTCCAAGGACCCTATTTATAGGAAATTAGTCTGGAATCCGATAGATTATAGTTAGAATTCGAAAAGGAATAAAACTCCATCTTGTTGCCAACGACAGGCTTCGTCGCCAGGCGACGAACTTGTCGCCAGGCGCTGCACTGCAGCGCCAGGGGACGAACCTGTTGTCCGGCAGTGCAAGAGGTTTTTAACACATTTTCAATACGGAATCCACTTATCAATAAAATTGATTCATAAAATTCGTACGAAGGCTAAAATCGTATTTTCATATAAAACACTTATTTTATTCCAAGTAAAACTCGTATACATAATTATCAATCCTAATCCGAATAGGATAATAAATAACCTTATAGATTATTTTAGAAGACAATAATCAATCCTACTAGCTTTAGGAATAATACTAGGCCCTCCTCTAGATCATTAGGCCGTATGTAAGAATCAAACCAAGCGTAGTTTAGTATTATAATATATCGTTGGAAAGCTCTTTTCAATCCCTATCCAACTAAACTATTATTGGACCCTTATCATGGACCAAACTAAACTGGATTGGGTATTTTTATTAAACAGAGTAGGTTTTCAATCCCTATCCAACTAAACTATTATTGGACCCTTATCATGGACCAAACCTTTTTTAATAAAAACTAACAGCAACATTAGACTTTTCACACTTTTACTCCATTTGATTATGATTCGATGCAAAAGGTATTCATCACTGGGTTTGGTTTTGGGGAAACACAAATGGGTGTCTACATCGCGCAACCAACTTGGAGATGGCTACGCCTGTACAGGTCTTTTTGGATGATCTAACTAATTTTCCCTTAGTTAGTTTTACTATATATAGATTTTTCTTCTATTTTTAGAGAGAGATTCATTAGAGGATAATAAGAGTAGAATTTTAGATCATTTTGTAGAGAGAGAACCTTTAGTTTGTAGAGAGAGAAATTCATGGTTGATGATTGAAGATTGATGATTTTAAACATTTTCTCCATTGATTTGAAGGAAGTTTGTAAGGATTTCTTTTACTTTAATGCAATCTTTAGCTTTTCATTTCAATTGTTTTGTTGATTGTTCAAGTTTGATTGATTTGTGATTGATTTTAGCTTGATTAATATAATAATGATGAATTTGTTGTTTAGCGTAATTTTGATCTTGATTTCCATGGATTGTGAGTAGTTTACTTGCTAGGGTGATGGTGAAGCATATATGAGTAATGGATTGATGCTAATTGGGGAAAATTGATGGAGTTGATGATGTGATTAATTTGGTTGATTGATTATGTGCATGTGTGTGTGTAGACACCCATTTGTGTCTCCCGAAAACCAAACCTAGTGATGAATACCTTTTGCGTCAAATGATAATCGAATGAAGTGAAAGTGTGAAAAGTCTAGTGTTGTGGTTAGTTTTTATTAAAAATCTTCTTTCTGTTTTCGAAAGCCTACTCTATTTTACGGAAGTAGCCAGTGAAGTTTAGTTTGGTCCATGATAAGGGTCCAACAATAATCTAGTTGGATAGGGCTCGAAAAGAGCTTTCCAACGATATATTATAAGCTCAATTCCGATGAATAATGAGGAAGTTATGGCCAAAATACTAAATTGGGCCCGATTTGGCTCTTACATGCGGCCCAATGATCTAGAGGAGGGCCTATTGTTATTCCTAAAGCTAGTAGGATGGATTACAGCCTTCTAGAATCATCCAGACGGTTCTTTTTTGTCCTAGTAGGATTAGGATTGATAATTATGTTTACGAGTTTTACTTGGAATAGAATAAGTGTTTTGTATAAAAATACGATTTCAGCCTTCATACGGATTTTACAACTTAATTCTATTGAGAAGTGGATTCCGTGTGAAGCAAGCTATCTGTCGCCTGGCGCTGGCTTTGTCGCCAAGCGATAAGCTTGTCGCCTGGCGACAGATCTTGTTTTACTCTGTTTGTAACTCAAACTCTTTTCTATCAGTTTTCTGGACTATTTTCCTGTAAATAGGGTCCTTGGACCTCCATTTTCAATCATCAACAACTCTCATTTACAACCATTAATTCTCTCTTTTCTCTCTAGAGTAATATAGCTTTCTTTCTCTCTCTCTTTCTAAACCAACCCTTTTGCAAACACAATTCTGCATTTACAAGATCTAGACACACCTAGCCAAGTTCGAAGTTGCCTTCGCCCTAGATGTGAAAGGTTAATAATTTCTGAGGGTTTGGTCCCAAATCCAGTCTAAACTTTTTAACTCTTTCTTTCAATTCTTTGAGTTAGTTCTTTGATTTAGTTTTTTGATTTCACATTTTATTGAAGTTTACTAACTCATGTATTTTGTTATTAGAAAGAGGTACGAGGCTTCAAAGTAAGTAATTAGCTTACTCCCTTTTTATTTCGATGAAGAAATCATGCTTAGATTGTTTTATTAATTCCTAGTATCATGTTAGGATGTTTTAATGTTTTCTAGTATTATGTTTAGGTTGCCTTTTATTATTTCTAATAGCATGTTAGTGTCATGTTAGGTTTAAAACTTTAATCATTATTGTTTAGTGAAATGCTAGGGTTTGTTATTAAACTTGTTAGTATCATGCCTAGGATCTTGCTATTGTTATTAAACTTTATTAATATGATGATTATGATGGTTATTATCATGTTCCTTGATATATTATTGTTATTGCTTGATCACGCCTTTTATGCAGGTTTAAAGGGAATTTGTACTTGAAATCACGCCTAATAAGATAATTAATAATTTGGTTTTAGGCTAATATGATTTTAATTCAAGTGATCACCGATAATAGAATTATTTGTGCATTAATATTCAACCAACATAGATTAAACAAGTTTAGGGTTAACCTAATGATTGCATGTTCGTTAGAAAGCGCACATGAATACGAGTAGAATAATGTAGAGGCCTATATTATAGGGCGGGTTCTTTCTATTTTAGATTGGATTTGTACCCTCATCCCCGAACACCAGTCATGGTTCAAGACCTATTGGAGTTGACGATCTCATGGATCATTAAGGGGTGTAACCTTCACCCTGTGAACGGTTTACAAGTTCTTAAAACTTGTTGGCGACTCTTTTGCTCTTGTTTTCTTCCCTTTGGACGCCACCATGCTTAAGTGTATGATTACAATGGGGTTCAAGTTTGGGGTAGTGCTTGAAATATTCCCTACAGTGTGATTGATTGAAGAGTAGCTAACTTTAATTGTTGCAATAGATTGCATTGTAAGTTCACATTGATACGGACAATTGATTTGTGGCTTGCATTTGTCGATTGAGTTGGTTTGTGAAGTTCCTAGCTAGAGTCTCTCGTAACCTCTAGTAGAATAGCGTATCATACTCTCTTGATTGCATTATTGATTTTCCCTCGCAACACTCGACTTAGTCAATTCCAATCCCAATTAGTTGTATCCATTGCAAGTGTATGTGGATCCTAAACCCTAGTGTTTGATATATTTGCATTGGTTTAATCTTGTTTTCTTAGTTGTTTTATAGTACACACACCTTACTTTCACCTCTTCAAAATAGCTTAACTCTAGCAATAGTATCCACCTCCCATTCCTAGTGGTTCGACCCTTGACTTACTCCGATCCTATACTAGTTATAAGGTTGTGTTGAGTGATTATAAATTTTGTTTGGCCTAGGGAAGATTAGTCCAACGACCAAATCTCCACCCCTAGTCAAAATGGTGCCGTTTCCGAGAATGGCGTAGTTGTTTGCTATTGTTGTTGAGTCTATTTCACCTTATTCCAAAAATACAAAAAGATTTTTCTGTTTTAGGCTACACTTGTAGCCGTGCTACTTACCGTTTCTTTGAGATTGTACGCATAGGATAAGGAGGAAGGACTTTAGTGCCTTTTGATTCGGAAATTAAGAGAACAATTGGAAGGATAAGAGTTGCTAGAAGAAATTTGAGTTCTAGCTCTTTAAGTGAAGAAGAATTTCAAGAAGAAGAATAAGGAAGCATGGGAGAAGTCCCAAGGGTTACATTGAAGGAGTTGGGCACTCCGGGTGCATACAAGTATGAGAGCGGGATTGCTCCATTATTGATCCCGGATAGTGATTTTGAAATCAAGTCGGCAATGATAACTTTGATTGCTTGAAAAAAGACAATATAGTGGAGCAACAAATGAAAGTCCCCCCAACCATCTTAAGGAATTTGAGAAATATTGTAACGCAATTAAGGTGAGCGGGGTAGCGCAAGAATTCATAAAGCTAAAGCTATTTCCCTTTTCTCTAATTGGAAGAGCTCAAGAATGGCTAGACAAGGAAGTGAAGCCTAATTCCTTGAGAACTTGGGATGAAGTCACTAAGGAATTTCTTTCCCGTTTCTTCCCTCAAAAGAAAACAGTAGAGACTAGAGCTTTGATTCAAAGTTTCAAGCAAAGGACTAGTGAAAGCATCTATGAAGCATGGGAGAGGTATAAGGAATATCACAGAGAGTGTCCTCACCATGGAATTCTGACTTACCAAATCATTCAAACCTTTTATGGTAGTTTGAGTTCTCAAGGGAGGTCAAGTCTTGATGCCGGAGCCGGAGACCCAATCATGAACAAGACGGTGGAAGAGGTTGTGGATGTGATAGATGATAGAGTGAGGAACTACATGAATTGTCAAGAAGTTGAGATAGAGTCGACAAGGAAAATTGGCGATTTTTCAACTCAATGCCATTAACAATTTGTCCACACTACTTTCGGACTTAGGGAAGGAGGTGATTTCTGTCAAGGCTAAGCTCTAGAATGCTACTTCACAAGAACAAACTCTTCCCTCCCAATTTAAGGGGAAAGGTACATCTTCTTACTCTAACCCTCTTTTCGTTTCTTGTTGCATGATTAGAGAATGTTTGGTTTGTGATTTATGTGGATTAAGTGATCATGATGCTTCTATTTGCCCAAATGCTTTTTGTGATGGATATGATGACTATGATGGGAATGGTAATTATCATCACCAAGGAAATTTTGATAATTATAATCAAGGGAGTAGTTATAAGAACCAAGGAAACCAAGGTTTCCGTGGTAACTATAACAACCAAGGTTGTAGTGGTTAAAGTCACGGCCAAAGATATGGGGATCATAACCAAGGTTATGGTAGCCATAATCAAAATTCCAGCCAAAATCAGGGTAGGGGTAATTGGAGTAACCAAAGTAGGGGAAATTTTCAAAATAATGTTCAAAGAGGTCCCCTATTCGAATTTACTCCAAAGACCCAAGGGCAAGGTGATAATTCCTATGATCAACTATTTCATTCTATGAGTAGGTTAGAGAATGTCATGGTAGATCAAGCCAAGAAGTTGAATGATCACATATCGTCTAGTGACAAAATGTTTCGTGATATGTTAACTCATGGAAAGATGTTAGAGACCGAAATTTCTCAATTGGCCAATATTTTTATGGAGCATTCTACCCCTTCTTCTTTACCCTCACAAGGAATTGATCCTAAGGAACCGGTTTGTTCTATTACCACTAGGAGTGGTAGGGTCCTTGAGAGTGAACTGTCTAAGAAGAGTGATGCTAAAGAGAGTCCAATTGAGAATGAGGGAAATGAGAGCCCTTTGGTTGAGGAAGTTGCTAAGGAACAAGTTGATAAGGTGAAAGAGAAAGAAAAATAAGTCTACAAGCCCAAACTCCCTTACCCCCAAAAGTTTAATAGACACAAATTGGATGAGCAATTTGGGAAATTCATAGAGATGCTTAAGAAAATTCACCTTTCTCTTCCTTTCACCGAAGTTTTGGAACAAATGCCAAACTATTCTAAGTTTCTTAATGAAATTTTGAGCGGCAAGAGAGATGCAATATGGTGGAACCCATGAGTTTAGGGGAATGTTGTAGTGCCCTTATCCATAATGACTTACTCCAAAAGTTGAAAGACGTGGAGAATTTCTCCATCCCTTGCAATATTAATGGTAAATTATTCCAAAATGCCCTTTGTGATCTTGGTGCTAGTGTTAGAATCATGCCTTATTCCGTCTTCAAGAGACTTAAGATAGGTGAGCTCCTTCCAACCAACATGACCCTTCAATTGGCCGATCGTTCTATTAAGTTTCCTAAAGGTAGAGTTGAGGATGTCCCCCTCAAGATAGGAGAGTTCACTATCCCCGTTGATTTCATTGTGTTAGAGATTGCAGAAGATGACTATATTCCTATCATTTTAGGGAGACCTTTCTTATCTACTTTGGGAGCTTTGATAGATGTTAAGGGAGGTCGTATAACTTTGATAATTGGTAACAATGAGGAAAGTTTTGAGCTAAAACCGATGCATGAGTCTTTGTCCCTTGTGAAAGGAATCATGTGTGTTAATTCCCCTCGCTCCATTGATTATGTTTGCATGATAGATTCTTGAACTAACGATGTTCATGAGATTTTTGATGATGTGCTTGTGAGTTTTAATTGCATGAAAGTTAGTGAAGAGAAAAAGGAGCTTTCAAAGGCTATGGACGAAGAGGTAATTGACATTCCACATTGGTCTGAGCTTTGCCCTCAAGAGGAGGAGGATAATTCCAAGGATGTGGATGGTGTGAAACCGTCTATAAGAAGGAACAAGGCCAAGAAGAAGGCAAGAGCTTCTAGAAAGAAGAGAATGAGATTGAAGTTGAAGCATGAGAAGGTTGTTTTTGAAGTGCAAGCAAGTGAAGTTTCACCAAGCAACAATGAGAAGTTGCTAAAAATTAAAGAGGAATATGTACCTTCCGCCACTTTGAAGAATGTGGTGTTCTTTGACTCTCCATGATTTGGAGAAAGGGTCGAGCTTGGGACCATAAGCAAGCGCTTCCCGGGAGGCAACCCGGAGATTTCTAACCTTTTCTTTTGATTTCTATTTTCTTAATTTTTTTTCTTTTATTTTTTTTTTCTTTCACTTGTTTCCTTTTGGATTTATAGGGTGAGTTTATGGAGTTGGATTAATTCAAGTAAGCATAAGCAATGGAAAGGTGTTTCGCGGTTTTTGATGTGATTATATTCGATTTTATTGAATTTTAACGTAAAAGGGTAAGAAATTTTACTGAGGTAAGATAAGGAAAATAGTACAAAAATTTGAAGAAAGTTTGAACTTGGTGGGTTCATTGTGGTGCTATCATTATTTTGGGATGTTGAACCCACTGTCAACACGTTTTGAAACTGCCATTTTTGGTGGGTTCAATAGCCCCGAGATGATATTGAACGAAGAACCCACAGATGAACGCACCAAGGAAGCAAGAATAGAGGGGAGCTGGCTGGCGCGGGAGCGTCAGGGAAGGCGCTGCCGCGCACGACACTGGCGCGGGCGCGCCAGGGAAAGGCGCGGCCGCGCACGACACTGGTGCGGGCGTGCTGCCAGGTTGCGCGGCCGCGTACCCCTGTGGCCGAGCTTATCTTCTCCTTTCTCATTTTCCTCATTTCCCCTTCTTCCCTATCATTGTTCGAATGCACTACTCCTCATTCCCACACACAAACAGCACAAACCCTAACATCCTCTCATCAAAATTCGTCAAATCTCCACCAAATTGAATCTAAATCCCATTGAATCCAAATTTTTTAGTTTAGTGTTAGTTGTTAGATTAGTGAGTAGTTTCCTTTAGTTTATTTGCTTTATAGTTTTCTTCTTGATAGTTTACTTTTTCCCCTTTCTTGATAGTTTAGTTTAGCCTACTTTTGCTTATTAGTTTTTTTTCCTTTTCACTTTGCTTTCTTTTATTTTGTTTTGAAGTTACTAACTGTTTTCTTTGTCTATAGTTCTATATTCTATTTTTGTTCTCACATGGCTTTGATGATGATGCTATCGTTTCTTGGAGCTTCATGAGGTTGTTTATTCTTCACCTTATTATTTTAGCATTCCTTGGAAGCCCGGCGAGATCCTTCTTATTTTCTTTCTTTTACTTCTTTTCTTTACTTGGATGCATAGAATAGGTTTAGTTTTAGGAGAATTTGAACGGTTCGAGTATGTATGCTTATAACACCTAGAGTATTTGAGATCTTTGACGATGTTGCCATTTGATCACTTGTATGATGATCGGGAATTATGTGCTATATTTGCATCTTTGTTCCTTTCTTTACTTTCCTACTTTTCCTTTATCTTTGTCTCCATCTTTTCTTTATTTTTCTTTCCTTTCCATTTCTTTCCTTTTCTTCTCTTTCTTTTTGATTTTGATTTGTATGTAGTTTTTGAGGCTTTTTCTTTTTCTGTGAATTGAACTATAAACATCGGACTTTTGTTTTTGAATAATCATCTTCCTAGGTAGTAATGGTATGCACGGTTTGAGAATATGATTGGTTGATTCTAGGATGGTGTATGCTAAGGTAGCATGTTTAAGAACTAGGAGGATATGTGTAGACACCTAAAAATGTCTCCCCAAAACCAAACCCGATGATGAACAATCTTTCACCGCCATTATTGGTCGGGTTGAGTATTTAATCTTTAGAGTGCTTAAATCCATGTTCATTCCCAATACATTTCATAAACCAACCCAATTCATAACCCATTTCACCAAACCATAACTTATTTTCCTCATTTCGTGCCTTTAAACCTAAAATAATTCATTTCGTGTCCTTTAAAATCATTCATTTCGTGTCCTTTTTATAAAAACGTTTAGATCAGTTTATTTTGGTCCATAATCTGGGTCCAATGATTAAATATTTGGATGGGGTTGAAAAGATATTTCCAACGATATATTATAAGCCTAAATCCGAGTTATAACGAATAAGTTATAGCCAAAATACTAAACTGGGTCTAAACCGAACCTAAGCCCACCTTACCTACGACCAAATGATCATGTGGAGGGTCCAAAGGATTTAATCTCATTCCTAAACCAATTAGGATTAATTGGAAGCTTCTATAAACTTCTAAAAGATCCTAATTATCCTTTTTGAAAAGATAAGATTAAAGAGTTTGAAATGGAATAAAACTCCTCTAGTGATTCGTTTCGAATTGAAAGACGTTCAAAGATTGTCAGATATTATTTTCGTGCTTCATTTTTTTTATCTAATCTTACATGGTTGGATATCTCTTCAAATTATCTTTCCAATATATATTATAATATTAATTCCGAGCTATAACGAAAAAGATATAAAAGAAATACGAAACTCTATCTAAAACTGACACCGTCCCACTATTTCGGCCATATCTTTTATTCTACAAAATATTTTCATCTGATTCTAATTAGGTTAGAAAGTAGACTTTAAGAGCTTTCCAGCAATATCTTATTCATCTTATTCCAATTTCTGGATCAAACGATATGATAAAAACAAAAACCGCAAAAACTGCTGTCTATCGCAAGAGTTTTATCCGATTCGAATTCTTATCTTTTCTTTGATTCGACCCCTCTTTTTTCCCTATAAATAGAGGTCATATCTCCCCTTTTTCAATCATCAACAAGCTTGATCATCAAATCATTCTCTCTTCCTCTCTTTTAAACCAAAAATCATTCTCTTCTCTTTCTCTTATATTCTAAGCCTCAAACCTATATTCCTAATTACATCATTCTTCCCCTAAGCACTCTAAGGAGTCCATACAATACCCGAAGTTCTATACTTAAACCAAGGCGTGAAAGGTATAATTAACTGAGGGTTTGGACCAAATCAACTCAACCTTTTATTTAATTTCCATTTGATTTATTTTTATTGAAGTTACTAACAGTTTATTCATGATGTAGTAATTCAAGGAAACGCGGAAAGTGAGTAATTAATCACTAAATTACTCTTATTTATATTCTTGTTGCTATTATCATGATTAGGGTTATGATTTGATTTGACTAACACTTTATTGTTGAATTGCTTCCAATATTAATGTTAATTCTTTTATTATTATTTATGATCACCGTATTGCATGTTAAAGGGAATATGTAATTGAAAATCACGACTAATAAGATAATTTGGACAACCGGTTTAGGTTCCTTTTTAATCTTGTTATTTAATCAAGTGATCACTAATATTTTAGAATTATGTGTACATTAATATTCAACCAATTTAGCTTAATAATAGTTTGGAGCGAATTGAATATTTTGTTTGCATGCCTTTGAGATCCCAGGAATACTTTTCATAATAAGAATCGAGTAGAGGCCAATACGGGCGAATGTGACTCCATGACTCACTTCGTACCATCATCCCCGATCCTCCTTTCGTGGTTCCGAACCATATGGAGTTAGTAATCTCATGGATTATGAATGGGGTGTAACTTTCACGGGTCAATCGTTGTTGCCTTTCGTTGTCCCTTTTCGTGGTTGCCTTTTATGATCCGTGAACGGTTTACAAGTTCCTTAAAAACTTGTTGGCGACTCCCTACTTTCCTTGTCCCTAATCGTATATGTCAATTCCCACTTCCTATGAGTGTCAAGCATATTCACCACTATGCTTTTACGTAGGCGCACTTCAAACGACGCCTACAATATGAAACTGGATCCTACTTGTTTGTGGCATGTTTGGTAGTTGCTTCCTATAGTCAATTTGACACCGATAGTGAGTTTTTGCTACATCCATGTGAGGTTCATAATTTTTCAAGCCTTCTAAATTTATTTGCATGAGCGCCATGGATCATTGACTATTGCAGACCTAATTTAGAATCTTGACTCATATTTCTTAAGACCGAGAACGAACCATCTAGAAATGACAAAGGCATCTTTTCGGTGTGGTACTTTTTCTTTTCTAGGATAGTCTTCATCATTTTTGATCTTTGGGTTTACATTTGCCTACTTGCTAACCATTTGTGCCTTTACCCTTCTTTTCAAGCCACATCTTTAGATTCTTGAGCCTTTTGCTTCATTTTGTTCCATTTTTGGTTTTTGTGAAGCAAATGATCATATTTTGGAGTTTGTGGTATTTTAGTGTGGGTATTTGTATGCAAGCTTGTGTTTTATGTATATTTTGTGAATAATGGCAAGTGAATAAATGAAAAAGCCGCCCAAAGTTAAAAAAAAAGGCAAGGACATTCAAATGCAAAGTTGTAAAAGCCGTCCATAGTTAAAAAAGGCGAGGACAAATGTTATGAAACTGGAAAAAAAAAAGAAAAAAATGTGAAAAATGAGAAAATTCAAAAATATTTTGATGTAATCCTTTTCTCCTTCTAAGCATTGAGGACAATGCTTCATTTAAGCTTGGGGGAGAAGCGTCTACGCTTTTTGTATATATGTTTGTGAGTATAGCTTTGAATAAGCTTGGGGTGTTTGTTTGTTTTTGTTTGGTGATTACTTGATTATGGTGTTGAGGATTGATCACCCTTTGCTTCACTAATTAGGAATGCCACCAAATTTTAAATTTTAGTCTACCCTCACCTTTTGCCCTTACGTTACAACCTTTAGGAAGTCCTTTTGACCTAGAGGTTGAGTCACTTTCCGGTGGGGGGAAATATGAGTTATAGCCTAAATGGAGGGGATGCATAATCAAGATGTCGAGTAGCCTGAAAAATTCGTCTTTTTCAATTCCTTCGAGAAAATATTGAGATGCTCACTAGAGGGAGATTTGAGACTAGTAGGGAGAACGCGGTAAGATTTAACGGGATGAAAGTGGATTGTGATACCTAGTTCTCTACGCTTAGCATTTTCTATGTTTCAATCAACCTTGGATATCTTAGAACGTGCATACCCTTGTTGATTGAGATAGTTGTTTATTCATTTGAAATGTAGTCTCTTTGTAATGTCCAATTCGTAAAGGTTTCAATTTTCATTTTCTTTCTTTTACTTTTTATGTTTTGCCTCATGTATGATTACGAGAGCTGTAGGTTAAGCTCTTGGGAAACCTTTACGAGACCTCACTCGTCCTCATAGGCGACTTTGGGGTTTAAAGGGCTTGTTGTGGCTAAAAACAACCGTGATTCCTACGTTAGTGAGTCTTAGTGTATATTCCCATCTCGTGTCTTTCTTTTTCTTTTTGATTAAGTCTTTCATCCTTACTCTTTCTTGATTTTTTTTTGCTCGAGGACGAGCAAAAGTTTAGCTTGGGGGAATTTGATGAGTGTCATTTATGGCACTCATTTGATCCTCTTTAGGGTGAAATTCATGCTATTTTATAGCTCTTTTCTTTATCTTTCCCTTAGTTTTACTCTTTATTTTTTTAGTTTGCATTTTTTTGGTTGATTTTCTATTTTTATGCATTTCTTGGTTTATTTTGCCATTTTCTCTTTTATTTGTTTGTTTTTGTTCATTTTTCAAGTTAAGATCATAATCCGAGGATTCCCGAGTCTCCTTCCCAAGTTTTACATCGTTTGAGATGCCTCGTGTCTACCATTTGAAGTTCAAGTTTGAAGGAGTGCAAGGTCCAAGTCTTCTATCTCGTGCATTCAAGAGGTGGGGCACCATTCTTTGTGTTGAACCCACCGTGGAGGCTATTTTAAGACTGCCACCTTCCGTGTTCATCAAAATCACCTGTGGAGCGCACGAGGAAGAGCATAGTCGAGGGAGAAGGAGGCTGCACTGCTCTCAGGCGTGGGCGAGCGCGACCATGGCGCGGCCACCCAACCTGGTGTCGCGGGCGCGCCTCTATGGGTCTCTGTTCTGTACCCTTTTATGCGCGGCCGCGCAACCACCTTGAAGATGGCCGCGCCTGTACGGGTCTTTTTGGATGAGCTAACTAATTTTCCCTTAATTAGTTTTATTATATATATATTTTCCTTCTATTTTTAGAGAGAGAATCATTAGAGGATAATGAGAGTAGAATTTTCAATCATTTTTTAGAGAGTGAAACTCTTGTTTACAGAGAGAGAAATTCATGGTTGATGATTGAAGATTGATGATTCTAAGCATTTTCTCCATTGATTTGAAGCAAGTTTGTAAGGATTTCTTTTACTTTAATGCAATCTTTAGCTTTTCATTTCAATTGTTTTGTTGATTGTTCAAGTTTGATTGATTTGTGATTGATTTTAGCTTGATTAATATGATGATGATGAATTTGTTGTTTAGCTTAGTTTTGATCTTGATTTCCATGGATTGTGAGTAGTTTACTTGCTAGGGTGATAATAAAGCATATATGAGTAATGGATTGATGCTAATTGGGGGAAATTGATGTAGTTAATGATGTGATTAAATTGGTTGATTGATTATGTGCATGTTTGTGATTGATTGAAGAGTAGCTAACTTTGATTGTTGCACTAGATTGCATTATAAGTTCACATTGATACGGACAATTGATTTATGGCTTGATACGAACAATTGATTTGTGGCTTGCATTTGTCGATTGAGTTGGTTTGTGAAGTTCCTATCTAGAGTCTCTCGTAGTTGACGCTAGTTTGACCTCTAGGAGAATAGCTTATCATACACTCGACTTAGTCAATTTTAATCCCGATTAGTTGTATCCATTGCAAGTGTATGTGGATCCTAAACCCTAGTGTTTGACATATTTGGTTTAATCTCGTTTTCTTAGTTGTTTTAGAGTACACACACCTTACTTTCACCCCTTCGAAATAGCTTAACTCTAGCAATAGTATCCACCTCCCATTCCTAGTGGTTCGACCCTTGACTTACTCCGATCCTATCACTAGTAGAAAAATACAAAAAGGCACCGCTCTATGGCCACCGGTTTTTGAAAACCGGTGGCTTAAAAAATGGCGGGATAGGCTAATTCAAATTGCCACCGGTTCAAACCGAACCGGTGGCATAAATGGTAAAGGCCACCGGTTTGAACCCATGGCAATGATCAATTAAAAAAAATGCCCCCCTTATAAACCCCAAACCCTACCTCATTTCCCTCTCAGCCGTCCCTCTCCTCTTTCTCGCTCCTGCTCTCCCCTCTCTTATTTCTCTTTCAATTCATGTCCTTTTCTTCGATCTCCTCCTTCTCTTTCTCATCTCCTTCTCTTGCTCTTCTCCTTCGTCTCCTTCTCCCTCTTCTCCTTCGATATCCTCGTCTCCTTCTCCTTGGTTTTGAGTTTGTGCACCATCACCAAGACCACCACGACGATATGCACGAGGTTTGTTTTTAATCAATTAATTCTGGGTTTTTGTTTTTTAATTCTGGGTTTTTGTTTTTTGATTCTGGGCTTTTGATTCTGGTTTTTACTCGATTTTAATCAATAAATTCTGGGTTTTTGTTTTTTGAGTTCGTGAATCAATTTCTTGGTTTTTTTCCTCCGTTTTTTAACTTAATTCTGGGATTTTGTTTTTATTTTTGTTTAATTTTTTTTTTGGAAATTTTGACTTTTACCACCAAAAAAATCAAAAAATCGTTTTTTACCACCAAAACTTCTAAAACTTTTATTTTACCACCAAAAATTTCTAAAAATGGTTTTTTACCACCAAACGTCAAGAAAACCGTTAAATCTAACGGCTTAAAAAAATTTCCTTCGAATTTCGTGCGCAAAATATGTTTTTCAAAGGTTTAGGGGGGCACTTTGGCCCTTTGGATCCAATTTGAGGTCAAAATTGACAAAAAATGATCGGAAGTGCCTCGTTTTGCGTGTACACGCAAATCGAGGTTTTTAAACACGCAAAATGAGGCATTTCCGATCATTTTTTGTCAATTCTGACCCTAAATTGGGCCCTTAGGGCCAATGTGCCCCCCAAAACCTCTAAAGAGCATGTGTTTGACACGAAAATCAAAGAATTTAAAAAATTCCGTTAGGTTTTTGACGACAGGTGGTAAAAAACAACTTTTAATTTTTTATTTGGTGGTAAAATAAAAGTTTTAGAAGTTTTGGTGGTAAAAAACATTTTTTTGATTTTTTTTGGTGGTAAAAGTCAAAAAATCCTTTTTTTTCTGGGTTTTCTTTTGGGAATTTGTTTCATTACTAGTTATTGATTTTCCTGGGTTAATTAGTCGATTTTGTATTTTTTTTGAGTGTTTTCATCGATTTTAATTGATTTTAATCGATTCTAAGTCGATCTCCTTCTGGGTCCTATTCGATTTAATTCTGGATTTTTTTTTTATATGTGTCATGAATGGCACACATTTGACGAGCATTTAGGTCCTTTCTATTCTCTTTTCTTGGCTTTCGTGCTTAATAAATGCTTAGTTTTATGCTTTGTTGCTTAGTTTTACCTTTCCTCTCTTATTTTGTAGCTTTTGTGCATTTCGTTAGTTTTCTAGCCTTTTCTCCTTTATTTGCTCTATTTTCGTGGTTGTAGGTATTGGACGAGGTTCGGCTCTTGATTTTGGTGATCCACTATGGTGGAAGAAGCTTTTGGATCAAGTTCATGGCATTTGGGAAGCTCAAGATGCAAAGAAGTGGAAGTTCCAAGTCTTAGCTCTTCTCTTGTGCTCGCTTGCGGTGCTCCCTTCAAAGGGAGTGTGTGCCCTCTAATATTAAGCCTTAGCTACTGCCACTCCTAGTGCCCATCACCATCATAAATCATCTGTGCACCCCTTGTCCTTGAAGAGTTGAAGAATCGAAGAAACCCAGCTGGGGTGCGGCCGCACGCCCGGATGGTGCGGCCGCACACGAAGGATGTGCGGCCGCACACCATGGTGGTGCGGGCGCACATCTCCTGCTGTGCGGCCGCGCCGGCGTGGGTCTTTTCCGATCGGATTTTGACGATTTTCTCTCTCTTCTTATACCTATTTGAACCCAATTTTTGTAAGCAAGTTTCATAATAGAATTAGATCATATTCTTAGCTTAGTTGAGAGCTTCTCTCTCTAGATCTAGGGGTTAGTTTTAGGAGTAGATTTTAGAGAGAGAAAGTGAAGAATTTCAATGGTGATTGAGAGATTGAAGATTCAATGGTGACAATTGTATTGGAGATCTACTCTATTATCAATGAGCATTTCTAAACTCTATCTCATTTATTGTTTTGTTTAGTATTCATGTTTGGATTGTTTGATTTTGATTGGATTTTGATGATTTGATGATTGATGTTTGATTAGAGTAATTGTTCTTCTTTGATTGTTGATTCTTTAATTGTTGATTTTTGATTACTTTAGTTGTTTATTGAATTGATGATGTTGCTAGAGTAGTTGTTTGGTTAGGGATTTGGTGAAACTTATATTATGTAATGGATTGATGTAGATTGGGGATTTTGATGGAGTTGATGATGTGATTAAATTGGTTAATTGATTATGTGCATGTGTGTGTTTGATTTAGGCTTGATCACCCTAGTTATTCACACTAGATTGCATTGTAAGTTCACATTGATACGGACCATTAATTTGTGGCTTGCATTTACACGAATGAGGTGTCTTGTGATGTTTCCTAGCTAGAGTTTATCGTAGTTGACGCTAGTTAGACCTCTAGGAGAATAGCTTGATATGCTCTTTTGGTTGCATAATTGATCTTCCCTCACATTGCTTGACTTAGTCAACTTCCTAAACCAATTTGCATTGTTCATTGCTATTATAAGTGAATCCCAATCCCTAGCATTTTATTTGTTTGATTTCTTTGTCTTAGTAGTTGTTAGTGTCCTCTTTTACCCTTCGTCTTCGACCTATCTTAGGCACATAATTGGAAGCACTTAGACATTACCGTTCCTTTGGGTTCGACCCTTGACTTACCTCTATATTTGTATTTAGGTTTGTTGAGTGTTTATAAATTTTGTTTGGCTTAGGAGGATTAGTCCAACGACCTAATTTTCCCACATCATTTTTTTCTTTTTTTCTTTTTTTTTTTTGAGTTCGTGAAAATCAATTTGTTTTTTTGAGTTCTATTTAATTCTCATTTTGTTTTTAATTCTCGTTTTGAAAATCAATTCGATTTTTTTTAGTTTGATTTAATTCTCGAGTTTTCACTAATTTCTGGGAATTTTGTTTAATTTTTTTCTGGGTTTTTTTTTTCTTTTTTTTTCTGGGTTTTAGTTTTCTGGGTTAATTTTCTGGGTTTTTGTTTAATTTCTGGGTTTTGTTTATATTTTTGTGTGTTTTTTCTGGGTTTATTTAACCGATTTAAATCGATTTATGGGTACCATGCATATTGTTCTGTTTTTTTTTATCGATTTTTTTTTGTTTGATGCAGGTATATTTATTTAGATGTAGATGTTAAATCGAAGAATAAAGATGCAGGATTATTGATTTAGGTGTTATATGGGTTGTTTTTTAATTTTAATGTTGTAATTTTTTTTTGGTTTTTATTGTAAATTTTTTTTTTATTTTAATGTTGGAATTTTAGTTTTGTGTAATTTGATTAATTTAGTTCTTTTAAATTGGAATTGTTGTATGTGTAATTTAGTTGTAGTTATTAATTTAGTTTTTTCACTCTTAAAAAGTGTACAATTACTAGATACTGATGAATATATATATATATATGTGTGTGTGTGTGTGTGTGTGTTTTTATGTATTTTACTTATATATATAGTTTCTGCTACAATTTAAGTGAAATAAATGCAAAAAAAAAAAAAAAAAAATATTTGTTTATTATGGGCATTATTGCCACTGGTTATATTTGTTTTTGCCACCGGTTTTGAACCGGTGGCTTTTTAATAATATTATTGCCACCCCCCAAATGGCCACCGGTTCAAAACCGGTGGCATAGGGGGGTTTTGAACCGGTGGCCAATTCATATTTTCGTCTAGTGTATACTAGTTATAAGGATGTGTTGAGTGATTATAAATTTTGTTTGGCTTAGGGAAGATTAGTGTAAGGACCTAGTCTCCACCCCTAGTCAATGCAGCAATCATAAGATCAGATTTAATAATTTATATCCATGGTTAATCACGCGTAATTAGGGGTGTAAATGAACCAAGCCGATCAATAAACTACTCGGGTTCAAGCTCGATTGAAACTCGTTCATGTTCGTTTACTTGATAAATGAGTCGAGCTTGAACAAATTTTGAAGCTCGTTTAATAAATGAGCTTGAACACGAACATAGATATACTCGTTCAGATAAGTTCATGAACAACTCGTTTATTTATTTTCATGAATAATTGAATTATTTACAATTTTTAATTTAATTCTTATGTTTATAATTAGGATTTAATTATGATATATGCTATTTTTTGAGATTTTCATATGTCAAAGTACAAAGCTCATTATTAGAGAAGCTCGTTTATTGCTAAAATCATGCATGAAACGCTCATTTAATAAACGAGCCGTTCACGAACCGTTCGTGAACATCTAGTATATATACTAAATGAGCCGAGCTTGAACAGATTTTTGAGCTCGCTTGAAAGCTCGGGATCGTGCTTAGACTCGCCTAAGTTGATTGAACTTGAACATGAACAAGGTAATACTCGGCTCGGCTCGGCTCATATACACCCCTACGCGTAATATGCAATAGAATCTTATGATTGATAATATTATGTAATAGAATCAATTACAGTAAAAAAAATAAGCAACGCATTATACACTAACCAAAATATTGCGTCAATACTTTCTCCAAAAAAAAAAAAAAATTTGCGTCAATCAAGATTTATATCCATAGTTAAAGTATGTTCACTTTAGCTTAATTTCAGTTCAGTTCAATTTAGTTCACTTCATTTCATTTCAACTCCAACCAGTTTAGTTCAGTTCAGTAGTACAGTTCAACTCGTATCAGTTAAGTTAAGTTCAGTTCAGCTCCAATCATTTCAGTTCAGTTCAACTCAGTTCAGTAAACGTGAACATGCCCTTAATCACGCATATTATGTTATAGAATCTTATTATGTAATAGAACCTTATGATTGATAATATCATGTAATAGAATCATACATATCTATTAACTATTACTAAAACAAAACATGCTGACATCATTAGAGGACACAGGTCAATTTCTTATTAAAAAATTTCCCGCCTAAACTATTTTTGACATCATCCTTTTTTTCCTCTAATTTTTTCCTCATCTATTCCAAAACTAAATAAAAACAATGCTTCTTTCAAAATAATTAATGGATTATGATTACACTTTTTTCGAATATAAAAATGACAACTATTTAAACAAATAATAGCTACCTAATACGGGCAACGTACGGGGACTAAACTTGTATATAATATAAGAATATAATAAAATATATAATTAAATAAGGAAATAATGAAAGTGATGAGAAAATAATTAATGACATTGTGACAAGTGTCAGCTTTTTTGAAAATATAAAACCAAAAGTAAGAAACAAGAAAAAGGTGTTTCCACTTTTTGTTGTCAGTTTTCAAAATTTTCATGATCTTAATAAGTTTGACTAAATTTTTATTCATTATATTACATATATCATATGATTTAGAAAAACAAAAAACCAAAAACAAAAAACTAACATTGTTGCCAAACGAACCCTAAAATAATTTTTAGTAAGGTCTAATAAGTTCATATCAGTGAAAATCGGGTGAATGGAACCCATCTAGTATTGAAAAGTATTCCTGATTTTTTTATACGTACTCTACTAGTTTATACGGTTCTACATGATTATTCTACTTATTTTTTCTAAATTATTTTATCTAAACTTATTTTGTTTAATCAAAAAAATATAATTTAATGTTTAACATTGAATAGAATTTATAGTTAATGTACTAATTTACATAAACTAATTATTATTCTTATATTCAATTAATTTTGCGAGATAAATATGAATATTATTAGTAAATCGTGGTGCTGTACGCCTGTACTAGTTTAAAATAATTGAGAAGTCTTACATTATAAAATTTGGTTCAATAAATTCAAACAAAAGTCCGTTGTAAGACCTCGTGATCCCGCTCTGATGGTAACCCAACAACTCCATTATCATAACACTACAAGTCTACAACCGTAATTTATCAATGGTATGAGGTGGGATAATGCATGTCTTTACAGAAGACATAATCTTTACCAAGGAAAATGAATTGGTTCAGGCTGCAAGGCCTTCTGCACAACCTCGCTTTGTTCTTTAACGTGAACTTGATAAAACCCGGTGGCTGTGGCAGCAGAAGGAGGACGACCCACATATTTTATACTCTCCATATTTCCTCTCCGAAGAGCTTTCATGGAAGTACAAAGACGGGGTGCTACGTAGTTGAATGCCCCCATATTCATCGGCTCCTCTTGGCACCACACTATCTCAGCATCTGAAACAGTCAAAAAGAAAAGTATATGAATTTATGGAGATTATTTGATACTGCAAGTTTACTGTCAGAATTTTAATAATTAACTTATGACAATATACTGTATACTAAGCAACATACTTGGAAATCTCTGCAATTCCTGCTGGATTAGATCATAGGGAAAAGGACAGATTTGTTCAACTCTACATATCGCTATATCCGTGCTGTTATTTTTCTTCCTCTCATCATCAAGCTCATAATAAACCTGCATATTACACAAAACAGAAGAGTGATAAAAGAAAGGAAAGCCACAACACCTCTATAGAAGAAAGTTCTATTTAGGGCGCCAACACCTCAAAGTTTTTAAATGTTTTGGTATCTACACATGTCACGGGTATGATGATTCAAGCACGGGTACATATTCAAGCATCGGACAAGTTAAGGCTACATAATTTGAACAGAGTATTTTAATTGCTCAAAAAATTGAACTTAGGTTTAGGGACAAGACATTCTTAAAACATATATATAATTGCATAAGACTCAACTTGATTTTCATGTATAAATGCATGTGTACATATATCAGGTAGACTGCATCTAGTCAAAATTATCTCAAAGGCCATTTGTGTGCACATATCGCATTGATCTGCTTTCCATTATCACATTTTCCCTACAAATAAATGGTTCAAGACAATCAAGTGTACACGTGAAATTTTGAGTATTTCCGAAGAATTCATAACCTTATTGGGGTTTCAAGTTTCCTACTGTCATACATACTACACTGGTAAATAAAACAATATAAAGAGTAGAAGAAACAAAGAAGGCGTGATTCACATAAGATCTGTTTCAATGCGGGCAATCAATTTTGCCAAGTTTTCTCATTAAAACGATTTCAGATATGAATCAGGAAAGGTGTGAATGTTAAATACCTTGCCAGAACAAAGAACTAGACGTCTAACACCCTTTTCAAGATCAGACTGATAGTTCTGATCCTCCAGGAGACGCTTAAAGCTAGTTTGATGCAGATCATCAAACTCAGATAAATCTGATTTGCAGTCCTTATGGCGGAGCAAGTTCTTAGGAGACATCACTATGAGAGGCTTTCTGAATTCCCTGTGGACCTGATAAATTTGGTATGTCAATTCTTCTGAACGACGACAAACTTTCAAAAGGCGCTAATATGGATGTCTCATGCTAGATTAATATACCTGACGTCTCAGAACATGAAAATAATTTGCCGGGGTTGTGACATTAACCACTTGCCAGTTGCATTCTTGGATCTGCTTTGTCGGGTCAGTTGCGATCTCATGTGGGTTGTCATCACACATCTGAGCAACACAAGTTTTCAAATTATTAGACTTACAGCCCAATGCAGGAAAACTGTAAGAAAAAAATATAAATTTTCAGGGGAAATTGCCTGAAGAAAACGTTCTAAACGAGCACTCGAATGTTCAGGTCCTTGACCATCATAGCCATGAGGCAGCAGTGCCACAAGCCCAGTTTGACGTAACCATTTTGCCTCCCCACTGCTTAAAAACTGATCAAATATAATTTGTGCCTCATTTGCAAAATCACCAAACTGAGCTTCCCAAAGCACCAGTGAGTTTGGATTTTCCATCGAATAGCCCAACTCAAATCCAAGAACACCGAATTCTGAGAGAGAGCTACATAACAATATTGAACACGTTTATCAGGGAAGTTTTATAAACTTGTATGCATAATGAAGCCAACACATAGATGTAGCTAACAATGTAAATGGATCAGCATAATTATTCTCAAAAAGGTCGAAAACCAAACTTTGCTAAAACTAGAAAACTTAAGCTCAAAATTAACTTCAGTATAAGCTCAGATAAAAATGAACTTCAGTTCAGCAAGATTACATTAAGCAATAGGTTATTAAGGTAATAGAGTAAATAGACCTTAGAATAAGGTTAATGTCTTTAAGATCATTCAACCAGCATGTACAAAATATGAGCAACCGAAACAACAATGCAAAATATATAAACCTGACCTGTTGCTGATAGTAAACATTTCGGCTTTTTGCTTTTCCATGACATGTTTAAGTGGGTAGTATTTCTCTTCTGTCTCTTGATCAACAAGTACAGCATGCCTATGACTGAATGTTCCCCTCTCAACATCTTGACCGGAAATGCGAACATGAATCCCTTCTACCAACAAAGTCCCAAAGGCCAGAGCTTCTGCAAAGGCCCAATCTACACCTTGTCCTGTTTCAACCATCTGACGGCGTTGCTCATAGATCTTCTTTACCACTTTGTGGGCATTGAGATTCTTCGGGAGGGTTGAGATGGCCTTCCCAACACTTCTTAAAATGTCTGCCTTAACCCTGTGATTGAAAAAACCTTATCAAATAGCAGATACAAAAGATTAAATTGCGATATCTGAATGATCTTATAAGATGTACCCGGTATCCTGTATCTGGGCAGGCTGATCTGGTGACTTGAGTCCTGCCCAATTTGCTTCAAGCCAATCCAGCTTTTGAGGAACATAGTTTTTACTTGCCTCGAATTCCTCATTTAGAATTCTGTTGACCTTTTTCTGAATCTCTTCAATATCTTCTTTTGACAAAATTCCAGATTCAAGAAGTTTTCTTTTGTACTTCTCAAGAACTGGGGGATGACTGCGAATGACCTAAAATCAGCCACTTCAATCATAAGTATTATGCATCTATAACTTACAAGAAATTTGTAATTGGAAAATTTAAGGAAACATCATCTTTGTATTATATATTTTTATCAAGTGCTAACATGTTTCATTCAATTGATCTTCTATATTTACAGTTACAGTTTAACTACACGATGTTTTTGCCATGTTTTTGAGAAAGAGATGATAGTATTCACTTATTCGATCAAGAGTATGTAACATTCTGTCTGATACAAATGCTGATGACTTTTGAAGATGCAGATGTATTTCTGGACTTTGAACAAGTAAAACAACCAAATTAAAACAAAGCAGGCGAAGTTAAGATCATGGGATAAAAAAAAATGGTGTAGCACTTATAACAAACAGAATGCAAGCTAAGAAAACTAGCATACTATAAAGGACTTACCTTGTTCATGGTGGGTTGTGTGAACGATGGCTCATCAATTTCATTATGACCAAACCTACGATAACAGACTATGTCAATAACAACATCTGAATGGAAGGTCTGCCGCCACTCTGCTGCAAGCTCAGAGACCCGAACAACAGCTTCCAAATCATCCCCATTTACATGGAAAATAGGAGCATTAAGTGCTTTAGCAACATCAGTACAGTACTCAGAAGACCTTCCAGATTTCGGATCAGTTGTGAATGCTACCTGATTGTTAATCACAATATGTATCGTTCCACCAGTAGTATAGTTTGGAAGAGCACTTAAGTGAAGAGTCTCATAGACAACACCTTGCCCGGCAAAGCTGCCATCCCCATGAATCAATATCCCCAAATTTTTAGTTCTTTCCAAATCATCAGAATAAAACTGTTTGGCCCTTGTTTTCCCAACAACAACAGGATCCACAGCTTCTAAATGACTCGGGTTTGCAACCAAAGAGAGGTGAATCCTCTTCCTGCTTATAGTAGGTCTGTCAAAAGAAGTTCCTAAATGATACTTGACATCACCAGTTCCAACATAGAGCGCGTCTTCAGGGATAGGCTTCCTGCCACTACTGAACTCGCTAAAAATCTGATGAAGTGGTTTTCGAAGAACATTTCCTAACACATTTAGTCTTCCTCTATGAGCCATTCCCATGACTATACTCTCAACTCCAAGCTCAGCTGACCGATCAATCATCTCTTTCATGCCAGGAATCAGAGCTTCACAACCTTCCAAGCCAAATCTTTTCGCTGTTGACCACTTATTTGCCAAGAAATTTTCAAACTGTGTGCTCCATACAAGCCTATCAAGCATTATTTTGCAGCGATCTTTACTGTACTCCACAGGTGTTGGAGTCTCAATTCTATCAGTTAACCAGTTACATTTTTCGCGATCAAAGATATGCATGTACTCATAACCAATGCTCCCACAGTAGGTCTGCTCAAGCCGGTCAAGAATACTTCTGAGAGTTTTCACAGGCCTGTTTTCTGACAGAAACCCTGATAACTTCCAAACACCAATAAAGAACTCCCTATCAAGATCAGCTTCAGTAAAACCATAAAATTCCGGGCTTAATACCTCAGGAACTACCCTGTGGTCTAAGTTCAGTGGGTCTAATTTCGCTTTCAGATGACCATTAACCTGATAAGCCCTTACAAGCAACAACAGTTTCATGCTTTCTTGGATAGTCTGCCCTGAAACACCAGGATGTTTTGGAGCATCCCCAACAAAATTCCTGAAAAATTGGTCCCATGATTCATCCACACTACTCGGGTCAGCTTCCCAAGCACGCTGAAGTTCCTCTAAGTACACACTGTTAGTCCCATCTAAGAAACTGTCAGCAAGCCTAGAGAGGGGCACGGGGTGTGGAACCGGAGCTGTTTGTACATTCGGCTTCAGTAGAGTAGAGTGAAAAAAGCGGTTTTGTGATGGAATAACATATGTTCTTCTTACATAAGACTGTCCATAAGATAAAGTTTTCCTCACAGCAAACTTTGCTGCACTCGAACCAGCTCTAAACCAAGCCATAACTGTTTGCCTATATCAAAATCCTAGCAATTGGGTGTATTTCATTGAAAAGTATGATCACTTCAATGACTTCTACACCTGAAAAAAAAAATTTATGTTAATTACTCTCCATATTCCATGTATACTGATATATTAAAAAGCGTTTTTAAGCAAGTAGACGTGTCATGTGGAACCCTGTCGTGCACTAGAATGTCTAGAACATGCCATGTCATCCAGACAACAAAGATAATTATGAAATTTAAAAAGTGTTAGGTAAAAAGGTATATTCTTGGGACTAAAACAGTTTTAAGAATCATTACCATTTTATCTACTTATTAGTTATGATCAAATAAAACACTCCATTACTTTTACCAAGAATTTAGCTAGTACTATTAAACGATTTAAATTATAACAACCTGTATTTTTTGTATTTCAAGCTCTTTTAACAAAATTTATGGCATACAAAAGATTAGCCATGATTTCACTTGGCTTCTCATGCTCTGTCCACAAATCCAAAGTAGCAAAATAGTAAAAGTATATTAATTCTACTGTTAACGAGAAGTATTCCATATTACTTGTAAATTATAAAAGGTCGAGATAATGTGACAACTTGTTAAATAAATTCCTAACAAGGAGCATATGCATTCTTAAGAAAATGATATCAAGCGAATCCGTTTTTTATAATGCTTAGTTGAAGTTACAATTGTCAACTTATATAAAGATAGAAAAGAGTGGATTATATTCTGCTTTATTAAAAACTAAATCAAGTAAAATAACATAGCGTAATAGTTTAAAAATGTAATAACAAGATTACCAACCTGAAACAAAAGAATCAAATGTTCCCTTAGCTTGCCTTTATTTCTTCCACTAGAAATAAAACTAAGCTACTAAAACAAAATGCTACAAATTGGGTGGAATAAATTAGAGTGGGTTGAAATTTGAAAAAATATTAATAATAAGAGAAGAATTAATGGGGCAACACGAGATATGTGAGAAATAAAGTGTGAAGATGATGATTTGATTGATTTCTCTAGATGCTCCTAGTGAGTTGGGAGTAGGGAACTTTAATACAAAAATTAGTTTTATAATTTTATTTTCCCGCGAAGCTTCTTCTTCTTTTTAATTGGTTTGTCTTGTGGGACTTAACTCGATTATAGCTTGACCCGTTGCGGCCTGCCATTATTTTATTAACACAAATCGATAATGATCCGCCTTGATTTTAACCGATACAATTTGAACCGAAACCTGCTTCAAATGGATTTCCTAATTTTTAGGAATAATATTTCAAAGTTAGGACTTAGGATTATTAATTAAAAGATTATTTAAAACCTAATTTCCAAAGAAAAAATGTCTAATCTAGTGTTACTCTTAACTAATTTTCATTACAGACTAATTTAGTAACTAAAACATATGCTAGTGCACAAACTTAAACACAATTTCAGTATTTCAAAAAAATAGACAATGATACACATACATTGAATGTATGTGGTCCCAACATACATTACCAATTAAAAAGAGACAACACATCATTAACTAAAAAATGAGAGGGAAAATTGAGAGGGAAAATTTTTTGGTTTTTAGCGCCATTTACCATAAGAAGGCGGGACAAATTTCATTGGCGCCAAATAATTTTTCTTGTTACTAAAAAAATATTTTAGGTTACTAAAATATATAATTTTGTTACTGAGAAAATAGCATCATAGTCAATGTCATTAATGAAGAGAGATGTTTATTATAAGAATCGAATCATACTTCATTTGACGATATTTTACAAACTACAAATTAAAAAATTATTCTAAAAAAACCAATGGAATTATTTTTTAAAGATCTTTTTGTAGACATCCATATCAATATATTTTCAGAAAAATTATGAAGTTGGACAATTTTAACCTTACTATGTTTGTTAACTTTTTTAAAGAAGTGTTAGTAATTTGTCATTATTACTATTACAAAAATTTTAAACATACCAAGAAAAGAGCAGATTATATTTTTATTACGTATAAGGAACTATATAAAATTAAGTAGGTGTTAGCTACAATTATAGAATTATCAAGTGTTGTACGGATTAATTCATATATTGGAGGGTTTTATTCATTTCTTTATGAAGGTTTTTAATCAAATAATTGACAACTAACATGAAATCACAAAAGCTAAGGTTACAATTATCACTTCTTGCTAAATAATACTCCCGTGTGTTTATAATTTATCTTTTTTATTTGGGTTACTAAATAAGTAGGTTTAATTTTTTTTTTATTTAATTTTATCATATTTACATATACTAGTTTACTCATATTATGTTTCAACAAAAAATTAACTCATATTGAATATGTGAAGAAAGACTAGTCTGTGTATAGTATCAATAAATACAAAGTGTTAATAATAAAAACAAGTACTATTAGATACAAAGTTTTAATAAAATAAATACAAAGTGTTATTAAAAAAAAGGATTTTTTTTTAAAAAAAAAAAAGGATGTTTTTTTTTTAAAAAAAAAGGATGGATTATATGCTTGTAAACATCAACGTTGAAACAATATTGAGGCCTTGAGAGTTACAATTTAAGTGTTATATAGATTTGAAGATTTGAAAATTTATATAAAATAATTAAGATTATTTACATTATAGATTTGAAGATTTATATAAAATAATTAAGAGTTTAAATCGAATCATGATTGGTTACACACAATATAATTATTGTCACTTATTACTAAATATCCAATGTGTTTACGACATAATAAGTTATTACTTTTTTTTTTTTAAAGGTTGTTACTAAAAAAAGTGTCATATAAGAATAAATATATAGTTTCGAATACTATATTTTCATTTTTTGTTACCATATAATCATGTGATTAAAGAAAATATAATAAAAAATCGTTGTGATTAAGGATGAGATACGAACCCGGTATCAAATTTAATGTGTAACAATTTATGAGCAACGTGTTAGTTACCAACATTGTGAGATATTCTGATATTCACCATGTAAACGCTTAGCAAACAAAATATATTCAGTAATTAATCATATACTTTTAGTATTCAAATCAATGGTTAATATTGATGTGAAACTCGATTACTATATATTTACTTATTCAACTTTTATTTCTTATGATTTTTCAGTGACTATGTTTATTTCACATCATCCATAAGTTTAAACACTTGTCGCCTCTTTTTCTCGAACATGAAAATAATTTAAACAAAAACCATTACACGCAATCAATATAATGTTGTCTTATTTCCTATAACGATTAATATGTTTTATTAAGTTATTAAGGGTAAATTGGTAACTTTGAAATTAAGTTAAACCATGGGCTATGTATAGTATTCAAAGTTTGAATAATTATTGAGAATTATATTCAATATATCAATTTATTACTAATAATTATATGTTCACAATTTTTTTTGGGTTTTGTTGTTACTATAAAAGTGTATTTATAAAATATAACTTAGGGTCTATTCTCATTGACTGAACTCAGCTGAACTGAACTGAGCTGAACTGAACTGAACTGAGCTGAACTGAACTGAAATGAATATTTTATAAGAGAAGGAAATTAGGAGCTGAACTGAACTGAACTGAATTTCAACGTAAGAGAACAGGCTCTTACTCATCATAAGATTTAGGATGCAATATTTATTACTATCTTTGTAAATATCAATTGGAGGATAAGGACAAATAAAATTTGAAAATTAAAAAAGATAACTTATGTACTTGTGAGGGATCGAACTCGGAGATAATATTTCATCGGTGCAAATTTATGTTCATTGTTAGTAATCAAGATTGCAAGATAAACATCGACATTTGTAGGATTTTTTTTGTTTGTTTGTTAATAATAAGTAGTGATACGTCTCTTATATTTGGTTACCAAACATAACAGCTTGTGTTATGAGCGGAAATGGTCCTTCTTCGACATATGAAGGGAGCGAACAGGATTAGATACCCTGGTAGTCCATGCCGTAAACGATGAGTGTTCGCCCTTGGTCTACACGGATCAGGGGCCCAGCTAACGCGTGAAACACTCCGCCTGGGGAGTACGGTCGCGTACTAAACAATCTGGTTGTGTTACTAATTAAATTAGTAATTTAAAGTGTTTAATATTATCAGAATTTTTTCACATTTTCGTCGACCTTTTATCTTTTTCAGCCATTGTTGAGGTCAATCGACTCTCCATTTTTTTACTAACGAATACAACTTTGACCACTTTTGTTACTTTAATAATTATTGTATTTCTAAACAATTCCAAATTCAATAGATCATGGGAAGAAGAAGAAGCAGATGACCAATTTCAATAGAAAAAGGTGAAAAACTAATTACAATTGTTGTAGATGATTAAATACAACAATATGCATGTATGTGGGAAAAATAGATCATTTTAATTGTAAATAATTACACTAGTTTCCACAATGTCGTTCTCTTTCTCTCGCCTTTTCTATCTTTTTTTTTTTTTTTTGTCTACTCTGAATCTCTGAACTTTGGTTCTATTCTTCATCATTCACCATATTCATCAACCCCATTAAACAATACTACACTACTACGTGTGTGTATATATACATACATATATACATACATACATACATACATACATACATACATAATTGCAAATAATTACACTAGTTTACATTGTTAATTAAAACTTGAAATTCTTAACAATCTCAGGAGGTTTAATTTGTCCAGTTAAACTCGATAAATTTATCCAATTACATTGATTAATCTGACTTGAGGACGTATATTCAACACTCTATACCGACATGAATGAAGCAACTTCAAAGTTTTTTTTCCATCTTCCATGGTCGCCCTTTTGCTATTTCTCTGGAACGCTATTCATAAAAGAAATGAACAGTTTTTTTTTAATAAAAATAAAAATATATTAAATTACTAGCTTTGGAAATGACAAAATATTTGAAATTTAAACATGAAATTAAATCAGAAATTTTAATTCAAATTTGAATGAAAATTTAAAATTAGTGGAGTTTGGGGCCCATATCAACTATCAATGAAATGATGCCATACAATAATGTATGTGGCTCCCACATACATTGAATGTATGTGTAGCCATTTCCCAAAAAATATATAAAGATTTTAGATGATGCATGTCAAGTCACTATTGATAGTTGTTTTTGTTAACATTGTTAACTAGTGACTAGCCCAGGCATTGCCCCAGGGTACTACTTTTATAGTTGTGCAACTATTACGTAACTTTTAAAAGCATTTAAAGCAAGTAGTATGTATTTTCAATACATTTATAGTATAATATTATTTAGTGTGCAACATTAAAGCATAATTGGCTATTAGTTTGGATGGTTAAACAACAACGTTGCTTCTAAGAGACAAGTGTTCGAACCTTCTCATCCATATATTTTTTACAATATGTTTGAAATAACATGGAGTATTGTTGGTAGTGCGGTTGACGTGGCATGTTGAGGAATTGAGTAGATGACGTGACATTTAAATTTTGTAAAAGCTTTTTCAAATAAGAAAATGGAGCAAATATTTAAAAACGGCCGAAAAAGGAAATTGGGGCAAGTATTTTAAAACAGAGGAGTAATTGTTACACCCAAAAATCGGATTTTTGACTTCTAATTGACTTTCTCGACTTTGACTAAGTGGAAAGTCCTAGAATTAGTGAAGGGCCTTTGGTTAGTTGGATTTAAAACATAATAGCCATTGGGTTGATATCGCCATTAGGGCACAACTGCATAAAGACCGGATTAGAAGGCTGATGGATGAATTTTAATTTTCAAAGTAGAGTTGGCGCCAAGAAGCATAACCGCACAACTGTTAAGGGAGCCAGCCATAATCGCTCCATTTTTCTTATAAATAGAAGTGCAGAGATCGAAAGAAGGAGATCAACAAACAACTCAACAACAAGCATGCAATTCATTTCTTTTAAGCTTTATTCTTAGCTTTTCTAGTTTTCCCTTGGCTTAGTAGCCAAGCGATAGTGTAGCTTATCATCTAGCATGTATTGAAGATCATTCGTCTTTTCCAATTGCATGATCATGAATGTAATCTCTCCTTCAGCTTACACAATTGTAGACCTAACTCTATCTTTTGTCATATGTTTATCTACTTGTTTCTTTGAGCAATCTAATTTGTTTTACTTCTTTTGGGAAAGCTTCCTTATAAGGTTAGCAAGGTTATAAATCTTTGAAATTGGTAACTCGAGGGGCAGCCCCCTAATACTCTAGAACAAGATAGAGTATTTAACTTGTTGGTAAAGAAAAATATTTACCTCAACAGTTTCCAATACATACACGTGTCAACACGTGATTAGTCACAGTTTTAAAAAAAATTACAATAAAAAGGGAAAATAATAAAATAAAAAAATAAAAAAAAAAACCTAACAGCCATCACCCTTCACCGTGAAACCCAAGGCAAACCCCTAGGCCCCGACTTACCGAAAAACGGTTGGCCGCCTTCCCTATCCAACCGAAACAACTAGGCGACCCCTCCAAACCCCAAAATTATTAGCCATGATCAACCCCACCACCTAAACCAACCTCTCCCTTCATTCCCTCCGTCCTCGCCAAAAAACCAAGAAAGTAGACCACCTCCTGATCTCTTCTCACACTCAACGCACAAGCAGCCACCACCAATCAATCCCACAATCACTTAGTTGCACCACCAATCACCAACCTTCATCAAGTAACCTAGCAGCACCACAAGCAACCCTATAACCAAGTGAGTCATAGATCCAACCACCACCAATTACCAGCCACACACAGCCTCCACATCTGATCTCCTCAATCTCAACATCCATCACAGCAAATAAAACAGGCTAAACAACCACCAAACACCGCACTTCGCCTTCATCGTTGCATAAATCTGACCACCATAGCAGCTCGCAACACCACTCATATCAACATAGCCGCATCCAACTCCACATGGTTTCCACGCCTCAAGCACATCGTGGTTGATGGTTTTGGGGGTTGGGGAGGTCGGTTGGCCATTTTCTGGGGGTTAGGGAGGTGGCCGACTGGTTTTCGGTGGGATAGAGTTGGCCTAGGGTTTCATGGTGGGGGAAGGGTGGGGGTGGCGATGGTTGGGAATAGTTTTTGTATTTTTTTTTCTTTTTTAAGAAATTATTTAACTATTTTTTTTATATTAGACCAATTACGTAGTGCTGACACGTGGCTTTTAAAATAAACAAAAAAAAATATTTACCCCTTTAGTAGGTTACCGGTCATTAAGATCTTATTTGAGGCTTAGTCATAGCGTAGTTGAGATTATTAGATAATAAACCTTAAGATTATTAAAAGTAAATCGCCAATAGTTGTAATAATAAGTGTATTTTTCCTATGATTTCCATAATGAAAGACAATATAATGTAGACCTGGCAGTCTTGACCCAGACCCGATGATCCGACCCGAATGACTCGACTCATGACCCGAAATCGACCCGAAACCAGTGGCCGCCGAAATTGACCCAAAACCCGAATCAACCCGACCCGACCCACACCCGACCCGAAGTGGAACTGACCCGACCTTGACCCGAAACCCGAATGACCCGACCTGATGTTGACCCAAGACGCAAAACGACCCGACCCGAAGCTAACCCGAGACCCGAAGTTGACCCGACCTATAACTAGAATTAATTGACCCAAATATATTCGAAACCCAAAGTGACTAGAACCAAAATTATAAAGAAATTATTACAACAATGACAACGATAATGATAGTATTAAAACTAAGATCAATAAGAGAGTGAAGTATAACTCAATAAATAGAGCATCCCCCTTAGTTTAAGGAGATCCTGAAATTGATTCTCAATCTAAACACAAAAAAAAACAAGGTCAATAAAAGTCAAACAATTACTATATATATTCCATGAAAAAAGTAGCCTTAATAAATTTAGTGAGTTTTTCGTCAAAAAATAAATAAATATATATATACAATCATACAAAGTTGAATTTAACCCAATGCATCACCCGAATATGACCCGACTCGAAGTTGACCCGAAAATTGGACCCAAAAATTGACCCAACCCAAACTTGACCCGACCCGAAGTGTTAACCCGATACCCGACTCGACCCAATTATCAGTCGACCCAAAATCAACCCGAAACTCAAAATAACCCGACCCGACCCGAACTTGACCCGAAAACCTTTTGATCCGACCCGAATGACCCATTATTTGCCAGGTCTAATATAATGTGACTAATAATGTTCTCTCCCCTCGCCCCACCACCACACACAAATCCACACACAAAAGATAGTATTGATTAGTGATGTATATATATGTCCCCATAACTAGGGTAGTTTATTTGCATAAAATAAGAGAAAACAACAAAGGTCGAATGATTAAAACATTATAGATTGAAAAAATGCTTGTGACATATTAAAAGAATTAAGAAGATCATACTAATCAAAGAATAATAATTTAAAAAGAACTGAGAAAGGTGGGAAGAAATGGAGGGAAGTGTGACCAAATGAAAAAAAAAAAAGAGGGTACTGGAAAAAAAAAATAAGGGTTGCGTGATGAAGAGAATTTGTGAGATTTTAATGTCTATTTTTTTAGCTCTAGAATAGTTGAATCTAGTACAAGGTCATAGTATTCAAATAAAAAAAAAAGTGTAATTGTGTACCACATGAAAAAAAAAAAAAAAAAAAAAAAAAAAAAAAAAAAAACCCTTCATTAAATAGTTCTTTTCTTACTTGGTATGGTACAAATTTCATTATCGATATTTTTTTCTAAAAAACACACATGTATGATAGGAACAAAATAAATATTAAACATGTTAAAATCTAAGGTTACAAATTAAAAGCCAATAAGGATTAATGTTCCTTGTGCAACCTCTCTTTTTCATAATGATCTTTTTTTTTTTTTGACGGGCTTTTTCATAATGATCTGGTTTAACTTAAACTCAATTAATACATTTTAAACATTATTTTAGCTAATACAAATCTATTAATCTATATATATGTCTATATGTGCTCTATATAGTATTTTAAAAATTAAGAAATCCAAGACTAAGTTAAATAAATATATTTATTATCCTAGACAAACAAAATATAATAATGACAACATAATAATGAATTTTAAATAGAATGTTGATATATTTATTGGTTTCACACATAGTGACATAAGGCATTGTACAAGCTTGGAACTTGTTCTTTGATATATAATGAAGATAGGTACATATGCACACAAGCTAGCATTTATTCAAACTCAACTACTTTATCAACGTCTCCTTTGCCAGATAATTGTAGGCAGCCAGAACTACAAGCATCATCACATATGCTCCTTGTCGCTCCTTCTAAATTCATGCAGATAGGGATGCATTGTGGCATACATCCTTTCCAATGTAATAATCTTGGTGATGCAGGTGCTGGAGATGGTGCTTCCAAAAGATCATCTATTTGGCCATTTGCCACCAAGAATATTGACATTGATATCAATAATAATAATGATAATAAAATTGTGTTATCTCTTCCAAATTGCATTTTGACCATTTGCATATGAAATTTAAATTATATCAACATTAATGAGGAAATTGTATTCTAAAGGGATATTCTATTATTTTCAAAATAGTTCTTACTGTTATTCGAGGATGAAGATATGCATTTGCCTTAAATAAACAATTAATTTCAATAATTATCGTTGAATGAGTGATTTTAGGATAATGGTTGATTAGTCTTAGATTACTTGGAAAGTTTACATAATTCCACCTTTAAGAAAAAATTATTGGTTGAAATATAGGATCATATAATAATTATTGGTTTATGACAATTGAAATTCAATTTGATTACTAAATTTTATTATCAGCAATTTGACAATAAATAATAGGAATAAAAATGAAACTTTATGAAAATAAAATAAACTTCAATCTTTTCATGTAACACTTGAAATTTTTTATTAAACTAAATTATTCCAATAATGTGCATTGGTAATTGACAATGACTTAAAAAATTAAATTATATGTTGGAATGTTGGGTTTTGTAGACTTATTGATTTTGGTGTGAAATTCAAAATTGATCTTATATACAAAGCTGATGGATTTGCTAATTTGTAGCTCCTAATTATTATTTTTTAAAAAAACAAAATTTAATACACTATATATTTATCCCATCAACATAAGGAAAAAAAACAAACTTCTTGTTTATAAAAGGCTTTTTACATATTTTATATATTCTTACCTTAACATCAATAAATGAGAAAATGTATAAATGATATCATATGAAGAGATACAATGTTAGTACAATTTTTTATAAATTTTTTTAAAAAAAAAAAATCAATGAATTATCCTTACAAATGTGAATCAAATAATAATAATAATAATAATAATAATAATAATAATAATAATAATAACGACGAGGCTCTTCGACCAGCAGATGTGTTACCTTATTCCAGGGACAGAGGCCTTGATGTATGTGTTTGATTTGACGGGGTCTTCTCCTTTAACACAATCTGGGTTGTCTGACTTCGTTCCTGGTCGGGTTGTGTCGGTTGCGGCTCAGTGGAAGTGGGACAAGTATGGGGTGCGTTGCAGGGCTATTGTCTATGGTTTTCTACCTTTCTCCTTTTCTTCGGTGGGGGAATTAGAGAAGGATGCTATTGCATTGTTGGAGCGGGTTCAGGCGTTCGCTAAGACTCAGGATATAGGTGCTCGTAGAGCTGCTCACATCTTCAGCAAGATTGGGTTCGCTATAGCTAAAGGGGTGAGGGCCCAAATTGTATCTCGGCTCCCCACCAATTTCTTGTACATTGATTGCCTTTGTAGGTTTTTTGATATTTTGTTATGATAATAATAATAATAATAATAATAATAATAATAATAATCATCCTTACAAATAGAGTGCTAGCTTGTAATACAGATCACTACATCGAGGAATAATCAATAATCAGACTACCCTGGCCTACAGAATTGAGATCATGTGAGAACCAAGGTGAATAATAGGAACAAATAGCCAATCTCAGCCTTTAATCACGCTACATCTGACGACTCATATCTCACCCACATTCATTAATGACATTTTTGAAATTTCGCAAATTTCTAAAAATTTTCCCAATTCTTTAACTTTTAAGGCAATTTCATTTACTTTATGACTAATTTCATTTACTTTTACTAACTTTTTCATTTACTTTTTAGAAATGTAACTGGAAATCACTTTATAAAGTTGAAATATTACGAAAATGCCGTTAATAATAGGAACTAAGGTGAATAATAGGAACTAAGAACCAATCTATCGCACTCAATCTGATGGCTCACGTTTTACCCGCATTCATTAATGGCATTTTCGTAATTATTCCGATTTTGTAACTTTTTTCCAGTTTTTTAACTTTTAAAGCAATTTCATTTACTTTATGACTGATTTCATTTACTTTTACTAACTTTTTATTTAGTTTTTAGAATTAAAACTGGAAAACACTTTGCAAAGTTGAAATATTACGAAAATGTCATTTTATGTATGTGTAACGAGGGTGTTCGCATCGTAGGGGATCTTCTCCTTAAATGCCCGTGGCCCTTTGAAAGCCTAGGTCTTTACACTTGTTAAGGTGTAGTAAAATTTGAATTCCTGACTGTTTGGGGGACCTTGAATTAGAATTGATTCTATCATCACGCTTTTTTGTAAAAAACAAGTCTGGAGTCGCCAATGAGTTTTAGGAAAACTCATAAACCTCGTTCATGCTTTTCTTCCATGTGGAGTTCATGGAATAATTAGCACGAATCGTAAGTTTACCCATACCCAAATTGGTCTATAAACCATAAATGAGTTCGGGGGCGAGGGTACTAAAATAACGTTTCCTTTAGGGAGGAATTGCTATCCTAGCCCTAGTGTGGCCTCTACTAGCTCTTCCTTTTTTGCAATTTCATCACCAAACAATATATGCAACGCGATACCTAAAACTAAGTTAGTTGATTTTATTTATACACATCAATTCACGTAGGAATTACATTGCAACGTCGTTATTCTTTATATAATCAAATTCGTGAATAGTACAAGAAATAAACAATATTCACCTTGGCTTAGTGATCAACCAACAATTATTTAATTAAATTCTAATCTTATTTAACGTAAGATACTATTTGGAATTGATTAATTAATCCTTTTAAGGTGATCAAGCAACACTAATTAATTGATTAAAGTTCTTTTAAACAAGAAAATAAATATGATTTATCTAAGTGCTCGGGAATTTACCACTTCTCTTTGCTAGATCTCCGTTTAGAACACTTATGGACTCCTTCTTGTTCGGGAACCTCTACCGTAGTAACAAAATATCAAAGGGATGAGTGTTTAGGACAAGAGGGGTTAGCTAGCACAAGTTCACAAGTATTCCGCCAGAGTTTTAGGTTATTTTTCTGTGTGTTTAAGCCTCGGATTAAGCCTCTATTTATAGGGAATGAGTAGGTTTAAGGTTTCAAACATTCTGCCGCAGTAGGTGTCGCGCGGATGAGTTGCGCGCGGCTGTCGCGTGCAAGTTAATTGGTTGCGCTGCTAAGGGCGGCGCAACTATTTGCCTTGCGCGCAACTCTATGGTAAGATTCGATTTTCCAATTTTTCAAAATTCTGAATCTCTCGCGAGCGCATCTCTAGAAGTTGCGCGAAGTACCGCGCGCAACTCATTGAGATGCGCGCGGCATTTTCTGCGGTTGTGTTTATTATAACCTAGGCGCTCCTAAATCCGTCATTATTGGGTTTTAAGCGCGGGCTTAAGCCTAATTATGATCGGGTTTAGTTAATTGGACCTTGTTTGGCTTTGTTCCTTCATTTGGGCTAGTCTTTTGTGTTTTGTGGTTTAACCGGTTATCCATAAGCTTCTTCACTTTGATCCAACACGAAGATGGTTTTATTTATCGTCATTGCACTTCCTGTCGGGAGGCCAAAAGTAGGTGTCTGCAGTATGATGCATGTGTACTTCACATGATCATCGTATCCATAATGGATACATGATACATACACCAGTACTTTTATGGTTCTGATTACTTTGATATATAATTTTATTTAATTTTATTAACAAACTTTTTCTTACAATTTATTCATTATTTTGATTAATTTTTAAATGATTTTTTCGTCTTATATATATGAATATAAAAAGTAAAATTTCTTAAAATTTTCATTGAAAATATCTAAAATATAATTCAAAGAATATATTATATAATACTTTAATTAGCCGAATTTGTATCCTCTATTTTTTAAACTACTAGCATATTATATACCCATTTCGTATCCGTACTCGATTCCATCCATACTTGTCCTTATGCAACCTAGATGTGTATATATGTGTAATGTGTATAGACATACATGTTTATGGCCATGCATGAGCAATTAGTATAAAGTGAACACTAATGTTATTAGAATAATTAATGACGAGAAGTTATATTTGGAAAAATTATTTGATGTGATAAGTTAGGTCATCCGGGTTTAATTGTACCCACTATGAAAAATTAACTTTTGTTTGATAAAAGGAAATAATTAACGTGCTGACTTTATTTCATGTCACATGTATAATATGGACTGAGAGACATGACATTGTGATTATTGAATACTATTTGAATAATGTGTTTTTCTATAATTTGATTTGAAAAAAGTCAAGAGATAAGTATTGGCTTTGAGCAGTACAACTTTGTATGCAAACAAGTAATAGATGAACCGAAAGTTTACCACAATAACTTATATGTAGCCAAGTATCAGGTGACTTGAACGTTACCATATGCAGTGGTACATATTACATACAAATAACTTAATTAGTAAAATTATCTCTTGATTGGAGTTATCATATGTCAGCACATAAGAAATTCCCAATAAAATAAAAAGGAGACAGTTGTACAATTCATAACTTTGCATTAATATTGATCTTCTGAAGAGAATAAAATTATGAAATATTAATTGAAAATGCATTTAAAAATTATATTGTTCTCCAGAAGCGATAAAAATTTGTTGATTATAGTTTTCCTAAATGATAAATTTGTTACACATGAAATTAGTTTAAGTTGGTCAAGAATTTAGTACCCTATTTATGAGATATTTTACCAACTTAGGGGGGGGGGGGGAGGAGAAAATCTAGAATAAGTTGGCAAATTTTGGAATTATCACTTGATTCCCATAATTGGTGATTTGAAAATTTAATATATGACAACTTTTATTCATATGTTATTAAAATATGTTGTACATAACTCTATGATTTGATTTGTATTCGGTTATGATCCATTCAAAGGCGTAGAAGTTACATATTGGTTATGAACTGAACTGATTGTGTAATACCCCGTATTTTTAATGTATTTTATAAATTATTTATTTAATTATAAAATATATTTTGGGTCAAACCATTTTAATTATTGGATTATAGATAAAGCAAGTATTTATATTTGGGTCAACAAGTATTTAATCCAAATGTAGCCCATCTTTCTTATGAACCCAATCATCCTATTTTTACTTATGGGCCACCTATTTCATCATTTAAAGTCCATTATTTTTATGAAGCCCAAACCTACCCTAAACTACTCTATACTATAAATGCTCCATTTATCCCCAAAAATTTCCCACACAAAAAGGTTAGTCTTATTTTCTATCTCCTCTTATTTTAATTATTGTTCTAACAATTCATAATTTGGGTTTTTGATTTTAATTGTTTAAATAAGATTAGTATGTTTGGTAATTGTATTTTAATGATTAAAGATTGTAAATTTTAAATAATAAAGTGTTTTATTTTCAGATTTCATAAAATTATAAGTTAGGGTTTTAAAATTATTAAAAACTTGATTTTTAGGGTTTTTATGAACAATTGATTTAGGGCTTTTATAGTAATGATATTTTGGAAATTTTGGTGATTATAACTACTAGTTAGTTTAACTTAATTCCAGATTATTTTGAACACGTAGATTCGTGTTTTAATTTTTTAGATTTTCGTTCGTTAATATTAATCCCGTATTAATCCCGATCAGGTTCTAAAATCATCCGATTTTGATAAAAAAAAAAAGAGTAGTGTTTTCCATGTGGAAACAACGTTTTAAGAAAGACTCACTACCTTTTGTAGTGAGCACCACCCTCTCGTGGCCAAATTTAGCCTCTAAGTATGATTTTCGGGCAGTTTTTGGTTTTTAACGAAGTTTTTTTTTTAAATTTATCCTTGAGTTTAAAGGGTAAGAGATAATTTAATTTTTCTATGGATAATTTAAGTATGAAGATGTATTTTGATGAAGTTTTAAAGGGGTTTTTGATTAGTTTAAAATGCTGGAATTTTATTTGAAGTATAATTGTGATTTTAATAAAAGGGTGTGATAACCTATTAAAAAGGAGTTTAATTAGGGGTTTTTAAATAATTTTCAGATTATTCTAAATATTTTAAGGTGAGTTTAAGTTGCTGGAAATTGTGTATACAAGAGTAATTAATTTAGTATTATTGTCCCTTATTGTAGGAGACTTGATTCGGGAATTGTTGTAGTATTTTCGGCCACTTTATGGGCTTAATTGAGGTACGTTCGCGTACTTAGCATAATTATATTGGTGTAGTAGCATGCTAAATGTGTTTGATTGATTACAAGTAATATCATGCTAGGTTTGGAATGAAAATTATGATTTGGATGTTATTGGTGAATGGATTATGAAGCATGATTTATTTGTGATGGATTATTGAATGGAAAATAATAGCTTGGAATATTATTTATGAACAACATATTTATTTATGGCATGATAGAGAGCATGTTTGATTAAACTAATTGTTTAATTTAGTTTGGAATATTGAAAAGGAATGTTATTATGGTTCATATAATTTTTATTGATGCTTTAAGCATGAGGAATGAGCTATATAAGTGTCTATGTACACAAGGAATAAATAGTATGTTGGTGCCTTTGTGCACTTAAGGTGTTTTTAACACCAAGGGATAGGATTTTTGGCGCTTTATGCGTTTAAGGTGTCTTTGACACTAAGGTAGAATTAAAAAGGGTTCAACATTAAATATTATGTGGTCACTAAATATTCAAGAATTAAATTGGTATGTTTGATTGATTAAATTATTATTGTTGATTGATTTATTATGCTTTGAGAGTTATCACCAAGTCCAATAACATGTAAATAACGTAAAGTGAAAGAGACTACGCACCAAAACTCTTGGAACGTATATACCTTGAGTATGAACAATGGGGGGAGTTATGGGGTTTTATATTTAACCATAACTTCTAATGGAGTACAGGACGCTGTCATTCCTTTTTATTTATTATTATGCGCAGGAATTCCGCCACCTTTGAGTGGTTTTGTCGCTGGCACGGTTAGCTCCCTTGTCAGTTAACCTCAATTTATTTGGGGGAGGTAGAGGAGGAAACCCGTTCGATGCGTAATCAACGCTAAATGAATTATTTAGTGTCTAGTTAAAGTGTCTTGTTGATTGTTGGGTGTGCTTGTAAACAGGTACATTGAGGTAAGTGTGTGTTGATAGGTAAAAGCATGTTAGTGTGTTTAATTACGCTTATGTACTCAGCTTTGCTGATTGTGTGTGTTTGTCTGTTTGGCCATGTCTTTATCTTGGCCCTATGATGACCCATTTTTAATGGAGAGTAGTGGGGACAAGTAGAGATAAATTTTTCAGGTTGAAGCATATTCATGACGGGGCATGAGTGAAGAGTGAATCATGCTAGTTTACGATGTGTTTTATGCTTTATTTATTTATGATACATTTTGTGTGGACTAACGCAAAAGTTTGGTTTTGGAACGGTATTGAATAAGGGCCTTTAATGGTTCCAAGTTGTAGTTTGATTTTATTTGACTTCGTTTGTTTTGGTTTTAAACTTTACTTACGTTTGGTTGTCTTTAAGTTGACTTGTTTTGAACGGATTTTAATTCTAAGTCTTCCGCTGTGTATCTTTGATAATTGCCTTAGCCGTTTTCACGGTGGCGGTAATGTCTTAGATATTCCTAAATCGTATTTTAAAAGAGTAAAGTAGGTATTTTTAAAGGAAAGGAATTTCTAGGGTGTTACAGATTGAAGCTGAACTAAACTGAAGTGATTGGAGCTGAACTGAACTGAAATTAAGTAAATGTGAACATGCCCTAAGAGAGAAGGGGGAAAGGTATACTTTTTCTATACCATGGGTGGGATGTTTTTTGGAGAAAATATATTGTTTTATGGTATAGATGATGTGGAGGAGTGAGAAAGAGGTATAGAGAGGGATGGTATAAATTTTTATACCATGAGTGAAGATGGTCTAATGATATTATGGACATACTTTGAGATGAATCTTGCCAACATTTACTTGAATCATTACACCTGAAGTGTAGATTATATGATATATTCCAATAATATTAAGATATGATACATGACAAGATCGTGCAATTGATAATTTTAGAGGGCATACACACTGATAAAAAGGAAAATTTGCAAATTACTACCGCGTATTAATGTCATTTTGAAATTTACTACCGCGAATTTAAAAATTTGTGAATTACTACCGTAAAATTTTTAAATTTTTTTTATTTTACTACAAAGATTCCATTTCAAGCCATTTATGACGTCATTTTTTCTTTAATCCACGTTTAAACTTTGATTAACCATTTAAACGACCAAAAAAATCAAGAAAAATTAAATCCCCCGAAACCATGGTTAGTTACTCTAGCTAATTTTCCTCCTTCACTATTTTTATATTTGTTAAACACCCTCCAAGGCTCCAAGCTTCTTATTTCTCCAAATTCACACGAATTCTTCCAATCTATCCTCCAAGTTCTCCAAGTGAACATGTAATTCGACTCTAATAAATTCGTCTTTAGGGTTTTCGAATTCTAGGGTTTTCGAATTTTAGGGTTAATAGATTATGATTTTGGTTAATTAACATAGGGCTTTTGTTTTTTCTTTTTTTTTTCTTCAAATTAAGCATAATATGTGATTTTTCTTTGAATAAAGCTATCAACGAATTTTAATGTGAAATTGTAAATTGTTTCTTTTCGGTCCTCCTACTTTAGTGACCCCTCCCTTTTCCTTCATTGCTCGAATTTCTTGTCAATTTTGCAAAGTAAATGATTCCTTACCAAGTAAAAGATCTATGAAACCAATTTGTAGAGTGGTGTTCTTCAAGGAGGTTGAAGGTTAGAGGACTAAAGTAAAATTATGAGAGAGAAAGAAAGGAAAGAGGTGTTTAGTTTAGCTGTGGTAATCATGGGTTAGGGCAATTTTATTTTTCTTTTCTTTTTGCCGTTTAAATGCTCAACTAATGGTTAAACGTGGATTAAGGAGAAAAATGACGTCATAAATGTTCAATAGTGGAGTCTGGTAGTAAAATCAAATTTTTAAAATTGTTTACAGTAGTAATTCACAAATTTTTTAGTTCGCGGTAGTAAATTTCAAAATGACATTAATACACGGTAGTAATTGGCAAATATCACCCTGATAAAAAAATATAATATGAGATTCTCCAAAAGTGAAATATATATATCTGAATTATATAAAATGACCTAAAATATGGGCAAAGTATATGGAATAAGCATTTAGATATCACTACTTATAAGCATTCGAATATTACATGAAAGAATTTTATGATACCGGTATATGATGGAATTGATATAGTTTTGCATATGTACTTACTAATGGACTTAAGAAGAGGGGTTGAATTATATGTCCATTTTAATGTTGACATAATCATGATTATGAGAAAGAGCTTATGGACCTGAACTCCACCAAAATATGGACCATATATAAAATCCACATTATACAATGTTTTGCATTTTTGAGTCTTACGATCATATATGCATGTATAGGAAGTAGATAAATGCATCATTTACATGTATCATAAAAGTATATATTTTATCATTGTATATATGATTTTGCTTTCATAAAACTCCCCATTTCATATTGCATTTAGAAATTGTTTTCCAAATTATGATTTAATATATAAATAAGTAAGCATGCCAACCATTGTAAGAATAATTTGCATATTTTATGAAAGCATATAAGAAATTAAGAAGAGATTCAAACTCCAATTGACTAATGGTTTTAGAAGCATTTAATGTTCTAATAGCATGTTATGAGCCATGAATGAAAGTAAGAAGAGTTTCTAAGAACTTAGACATTGTTTATTTATATGTCTATCCTTAAAAAAAATTTACTTTTGAATATTGCAACATTGATAAGATATTATCCAAAATCTAAAAGATTATTTTGGACTAAACTCATGATATCTAGCTCAACCTGAAGTTTGAGAATGTGAGAGTTGTAATGTTTTATTATTTGTATTCTCAAGAGAAATCTCAAATGTATAAGGAAATGCAATTATGAAATACTTATCCATGTGAATAATTTTTGTTCTGGTCCAAAAAAACCAGAAGTTAGCGATGCACTGAGATGATTCATTCATGTTACCGATAATTCTTATTTGACTATAACGATATTCATATGTTTTACGAGTGTTTGATCAAATATTGATAATATTCAACTACATATATATATTAATGACCTCCAGATCGAAGAAGGTACAAGTATGTCAAATATATATAAATGGATAAGAACCGTATTCTTTTATATGAGGATATATGTTATTATAAAGATATTGGTATTTGGAATATAATTTTGTCAAAAACATCGGTACATAAGAAAGAGATCTATATATGCATCATTAAAATCTATGTGTATTATTCTCATAAGTCAGATAACAAGAAGATTTCAACAATTCAAGTAAAGATTTGAAGACTCAAGTTGAATTTTGGAAAATCAATTACCATTGAAGATTTTGCTGCTACATTAGAGAAGTTGCTTGCGTCAGTATTGGATCCATTGCATTGAAGATCTAAAGTGATGTAAAAATCAAGGGGAGAAATAAGCGTTACACTCTTTTTCCCTTAACTATGGTTTTGTCCACTGGGTTTTTCTGGCAAGGTTTTTAACGAGGTAGCATCTTAAGCGTATTATGAAGATTGATGTACTTCACTAGGTTTTTATCCCATAGGATTTTTCCTGTAATGTTTTAACGAGGCATAATCTTCAATAATGGAAGTGTTATGAAACATAGTGATGAATGTCCATTATTATGCATAGCTTTGTAACCCTCTAAGCATTATTACTTCCCTTAATTTTTTATTTTGCCAAGTATTACTTCCCTTAATTAGAAACCCCTTGTACACTCTTTTTCCCTTAACCATGGTTTTGTCCACTGGGTTTTTCTAGTAAGGTTTTTAACGAGGTAGCATCTTAAACGTCTTATGAAGATTGATGTACTCCTTTTCCTTCACTAGGTTTTTATCCCACAGGATTTTTCCTATAAGGTTTTAACGAGGCATAATCTTCAATAATGGACATTCATGCGGGAGTGTTATGAAATATAGTGATGAATGTCCATTATTATGCATAGCTTTGTAACCCTCTAAACATTATTACTTCCCTTAATTAGTAACCCATTGTAACTCCCTTTAATTTGCCTTATTGTTTCCCATTGTAACTCTTGTTTTATTATGAGTCTGCATTGTCTCTAGAGAGTTATGTAAATATAATAGGCATTCCCTAATAAAGAAGAATAACGAAGATTTTTGCCTACATTTCCTTCTTGTATTCTTCCTTTCTTTTTCTTTTATAACATCAATTAAATTTTTATATTTGTTCATTCTCGTCTTGAAGAAGTTCATTTGACTTTTGGCATATGTTCATTTTTATGTTGAAAGATGTTAATTAAGAAATTAATAATTATTTATTCTCATATTAAACTATGTTCATTTTCTGGCAATGTGGTCAAATTTGTTTTTGTAAATGATTTAATTATCACATTTTGTTTGGCCAATTGACCACATTGATATAAAAGTTAGCACATTTGCGACACATTGGTATAAAAGTTAGCACCGATAACAAATTGGTATAAAAGTTAACAAACTTCGACAAATTGGTATACAAATTAACAAATTCTGACATTTCACCCTTCTTTTCTTGACGGAGTTTTTTTAAAAAAAAAATTAATTTTTCGTTGGTGTTAATTATCATTTTATGCCAAATAATTCTCTCCTCTATGCTCATGCACTCAAGATTATCGACAAGTAATAACAAAAAAAATTGTGAGTTCAAACAAAAATCTCAAAAAATGAATGGAAAGAGAAACTCTTATGATTTAATGTCTCAAAAGTTAAAATTAGCATGTAATAAGTTGTAATATTTAAAAAAGTTGGGAGCAAATAAATTTAAATAAAATTATATATTTGAAAAAAAAAGCTCGATGTAATCTTGAAAATATGTAATCAAAGCATGATCTTGTATTTTTTTTTCTTGATTAATTCTGATGCATAATATTCTCAAATTTTCTCCCTTTTTCTCTATTTTTTTATTCTTGGATATTTGTTTTTTTTTTGGCTTTTAATAGTGTCCAAGAAATTTAAAATAAATATTTGAGGCAAAAAAAAAGTAAAGGAAACACAATAGAATTAAGCTATAAGAATAAGAATAATAATTTGTACAAGATACACTTATATTCTAACAAGAAAAAAGGGTCAAACGTCATCACCAGCAAAATTTTATACCTATACGTGATCACATGTTAACGTTTATAATACCAAAATGCGGTTGGCTAACTTTTATACCAATCTGTCACAACTTGCGAACTTTTTTATACGAATTTGTCGCCAGCGATAACTTTTATATCAATATGTCACAAACGAAATAAATAAAAAAAAAGTTGAAGACGATTATGTATATATTGAGAAAAAAATGACAAGGACGATGATTCTATATACTTTTCATTTATACCAAATGTATTAAATTAAAAAAAAAATAATAATCATTTTGTAAGAAACACACACATATATATTTTGAAGAAAATGGTGTGTGCTATTATATTGCACTTTTATTTTTACTAGGGAAGCCTACGCGCGCGTTGCGCGCGGCATATTTAGTCGTTATGATCGAATTATAAAACTTGTCCTAATATTGAAGCCTTGCTACATAGGCTTTTAAACACTTACTAAGAAGTGAATGCATGTCAAGCATAATGTATAAAGTGTATCAAGTTCCATCCCCGCACTTTAATATACTGTAGTAAAAATCTCAGTGGAGAATGAGCTATGGTGATTAGAGGAACGCTAGTGAGTCATTTAATCTATTCGAAGCCTATAGCTTTAAAATGCATAAAGTGTAGGATTTTAATTGAACAAAGAAAGGAGAATGTATTGTAGGATTACAGCAAAGTACACAGTTTGTGTAAATTTTGAGGTATTTGACTTAATTTCTTACATCCTAAAGTTTGCAAGAGCCATTCAAAGTAAGCCATTGAAGCACATAATTCAAAAATGATATAAGCGTACACTATTTTCACAACCTAGTATGAAACTGTGTAACTTAATTGTGGAGTAAGTTCTAATAAATTACTGCCAAGTACAAAGTGAAATACCAATACTGTATATGAATGTTATTTTACTAATGTCATACTGCCAATATCTATCTAAAAAGGTGAAATTATCTTGTAAATTAAAGAAAAATTCTATCAAACTGAGCAAAGTTCGCAAGTGTATATATATATGGTAATATGAAGGGAGTTGAGCTACTGTCAATACAACAAAATAGCCTCTCGGAAGCTAGAAACCATGGCTTTGCGTCTTACTCCGTATAATATTCTCCATACAATTTGCTACCCAATCTGTTCTATGAATATTATCATAGCTTCATAGGCATATTGACATGTGGATACATGAAAAATAAGAGTACACAGTTAAGGACACACAGAAGAGTAAAAGGTTTTTTTTTTCGTCTGGTGGTTCTTGATCAGGCTAAACCAAAAATTACTAATCAAGATTTATTGGATTAAGAGTGACTTTCTCTGTACTTGTTTCTATGATGAAAAAATTGCATTGAAAACAAATAAGCTTTGGCTATACATAACCTAACAAATTTAGATCTGTTCTACAAAAGATAAGGAGAACTCATCTTCAATTCAATTCTCCAGTCTCAGACACAATATCATTGGCTATTGACAGCAGCATCTTTAACAAGTTCCTTGCCAACAGAAGACATGTTTATACCATACACATTTGCCTAAAAGGGAAGACTGGTAGAACCCCTTCCTTCTAAAGCCAGAAGAAAAGAAAATTGATAAAAGATAGAGCAACCCCCTGGTAGCAAATAAGCAATAACACCTACACGGCTTCACAACCACACCCATGAATCTGCACATGTACACAAAACCCCATCTAGCCAGCAACAAGTACTCAAAAATTCGAGCATCCAACTTTCAATACAATAACACATTATTAAAGAATCAATAACAACTTTCAATAAAAAAAAATATAATCTTTCTTAATTTTTTCATCAAACACAAATTAATTTCATACAATTAAACTTCTAAAAATTAAGAACATACAATAGAAATATAACTAATAAAAAAATAGCAATGAATTTATTAATATTCATAACAAGAGAATCAAATTACCAAAAAAAAAGATATAAAAAAAAATCAAATCATCAAAAGATAAAGAATTTACCAGCAATCTGGGAAGAAACATTAAAGCCACCAACAAGTCTGTTCGATTGGATTTTAAAAAAAAATTCTAAATATCCCTACCCATGGTGACAACGAAGATGATGTTGAAGAACAGAAGAGGTGCTTGGGCCTTGGGGTGCTTCAGATCTCCATCAGACAGAAAGATGAAAAGTTGTGACAGAGTGACTAAAAGTCAAAAGAAGTGAGAGAAGTAAATAAAGAATTAAACTCATATGATGTACATGTGAGGGTAAAAACGTAAATAAACTTTTTGAAGGGTATAAAAGTCCACACACTGTTCATAAGAGTAAGTTTATACTTTTTATAAGGTAGGGATTGCTTTTAAAATTAAGCATGTGTTATTATACTTAAGAAACAAGTATTTATTAATTTAAAATGATATTATAATTGTAATGGAATTAATTTTATTTTACATTGAAAGATATGTTTTCAAACAAAGCCTATTAGTTTAACAAATCAATATGAAAATGGTTATTTTATATGTAATTCAAAATCCGAAAAATTATAAGATGATGTCATTACGATAGAAGGGGGGTGCATGTAGAGCTACCTACATAGGGAGTGTAGGTAAAAATTAGAGGTGATCATAAATTAGGGCCGAGCCGGGTCATCACATCAAATGTGATGCCCAAACGCCCAAAAGTGACAGGCTTGTCGGGTCAAACTAAGCTTTTCAGACTTTTTTCGAACCGGACTCGGGTTTTTAATTAGTGTATTTTGGCTCATCTAAACCTGCCCTATTTTCAAGCCGGATCAGGCTGGATCAGCGGGCCGGGCCATCGTTGATTACCCGTTCACCACTAGTAAAAAGATGCACCTATCTTCTATCAATTGGTCTTAGGTGCATCCTTATGCACCTAAGATAGGTGCAACAAGGGAAGGCCCAAAACGCGCGGCCCAAATTAATAACTCAGACAACATATCCGCGATCCGCCAAAATCAACACTACGCTTTAAAAAATGAACATTTAGTAAAAAATTGTGAACATGAAAAAAATGAACATTTAATAATAAAAAATGAACATGTAAAAAAATGAACATTTAATACTTATAATGCATATGTTTTATAATCATATTATTTTTTATTTCTTCAAATTTTTATGTTCATAATTAAATGAATTATAATCATAATAATATTTTATTTGTTCATATATAATTTCAAATATTCATAATGTAAATATATGTTGTCTTTCTTAAATTCATATGTGTTTACGTATATGTTCATCTTTTAAATGCTTATATTCACTTTTAAAAAACCAATGCTTACGTTCATATTTTGAAATGCTTATATGTGTTTACGTATTACGTTCATATTTTAAAAAACCATAAGTTCATATTTTTTATGCCTATGTTCACTTTCAGAAAAGCTAATGTTCACATTTAAGAGAACCTATGCATATGCTCATATTTTGCACGATTATGTTCATTGATAAAAAAAATGTAGAAAAGCAGATAAAATTCAATTCATTAGAATTACGAAAATCATATACTACCTCTGCTAACATTTAGTTGCAACTTTGGAATATTTTATGTCTCTCAAATAATACCCCAAAGTTACAACTAAATGTTAACGGAGGTAGTACAACCTAATTAATCGAAGTTAATCACAAAGTCACCACATAAGAAATCGAAAATCACACATTTTTATGCATATGTTCACTTTCAGAAAAGCTAATTTTCATATTTTTTTTATGCCTATGTTTACTTTCTGGAAAGCTAATGTACATATTGTGTTGTTGTTACACCTATTTCTAGGTACATGAGTGTGCACCTAAGAATATGCGCTGACCAGCTGAACTTCTTTATGTAAGAATTAGGCTAATATCTTCTTTCTTTCATACTTGGTCCGTGACACTAGTTTGGTCCATGGTAATAATTTAACATTGAAACTTTGGACCTTTTCACTTAATCATGCCCTTAATTATCAAACTAAATTTTTTAACTTGGTTTTGAGCTTTAAATATACGTTCATAAAATACGATCAAACTCCAATATCTTCGTAGTGGCTCAATAAGTTCAAAAATTGTCATAATTATGCAAACTCCTACAAAATCATACCAACTCTACAAAAACACTTAAAAAACGTATATTAGTAACAAAAATAGCTCTGGGGAGCTCAACTAAGCACAAAAATTACCACGGGACGAAATAAATAGATAAATATATATATATATATATATATATATATATATATATATATATAATAGACTTATCAAATTCCAGCCACCATCACCTAAACTTCAGCCGCCGCCACCACCCAAGCCCAGACCTTAAACCCTTCCCCCTAATTTTACCCAGACTCGAAACCACCAAACCCAACCTATTCAAAACCACCAGCCTCAACTACCTAATTTTAATCTATATTTATATCTATATCTATACTTCTATACTTAATATTTAAAAACACAAACCACAAATTTTTCATATGACCCATGGCATCACAAGTCACTCATTACCCCATATGCCACATGTCACTTCCCTTAATATTTATGTTTAAGTTTATGTCATTTTATGTATATGTATATATATAAATTTTTAATTTCATATAATATAATATATTATATATTGTATATTATATATTACATATATATTGTACATATCTAAAACCCTTATAAGTGTTATTAAAATCCTATTTAAGGAGATATTGGCAGCTATAAATGTTTTAAAAACAAAAAGGTCTCAACATATCTTTACATTTGAGGTCCAATTCAATTAAAGTCCCCTAAGCATAGTCAGTGAAACAAGAAATTAAGATAAATTTTACAGTACAATGATATCTATCTTACGAATTGTCACCTGTCAACAAATTATTCAAGCTAGATCAATCGATTTTTAATCACTGTATGTACTAATATAATTTATGTATAGATAAATATTAAAGGCGGACATGAGCCTCTGCATCACACTACTACCATTGCTCGAGGTTCAACTAGTTCTGCAACTAGTCTAGCTTTGCGCTTGGTGCAAGCTCTGACGACCATCTTCGGATGGATCGATTTATACACGACAAAGGATCCCGTGTCTTATTTCAAGTAAATGATTTTTCCTTATGTTGCTAATTTCTATAATTAGGTAATGTAACTTCTTTTTTTTATTATTATGGAAATCAGCTAGTATCATTAATAAATATCATAAAATAAAGCTAATATACCAAACCTTTGAATATATTAAATATTAAATACTTTGTATAAAATTAAGAAAAGATCGATGATATCATTGATAGATTTAAACTAATCATTAAAGATTAAATTAATGAGTAAACTATATACTATATAAATAACTAGGTAAGCAAACCAACCAGGTACCCGGTTTAGACTAATTGATTCTGGTACTTGGTATTGGATATGGTCTTCATAGGTACTCTTATTAGTCTTATGTATTTTTCACTGCCCAAAGCCCAATATATAAAGGATTAAGCCTCCATTTTACAAAACCCTAACATTATTCATTCAATCCCTTGGCCTCCGTCCCTCTTCACTCAGATCTCTTCATATTCTCTCTCCTTATCTCTGTTGCAAGTTGCAACAATAGTAAAAAAAAAAAAAATCCAAAAATTTTGCTTCTAATTTCTTGATGTTTTATCATTCTTTTATGGTGAAAAGGGGACAATGTATTTCATGATAATAACACATTATTGCAATTTTGGATCCAGTAAAATCAACTGGGTACCCAATCATCTCAAACCACAAAAAAATAACACATTATTCTTTTTTGAAAAAACAGAACAATCAAGTAGGGACAGCAGAAAAGTGAAGTATCACACTTTCTAATCACTTTTCTAATCTCAGGTTCAAGTCTCTTTGGCTCCGCTTTCTCAAGTGAGTCCAGCAGCAATATGCATGGGGTTCTAGTTTCCGAGTCAAAACTATCATCAAAGTGAACAAATATCAAGAGGCTCCACTGACCCCTAGTGAAATTGGAAAAAAAAAATTAAAAAAAATCAAGTGAGATATGCAGTCAATGAAAAGAACCCAGATATAACATGGAATAGCAGCAAATTTCAATAGCAATTACCAACAACAAATAAGAACAAATACATAATCCTTGGAGAAAATGCTTTTATTTTTAATCCATTTCAAAACTTTAGGTTTAGTAGAATCTTCTCGGTACATTGGAAACCACAGACTATCAAGATATGTAAATGACATCCTCTTCTCTTCTGAAAAGCTCTTCCAAACCACCCTGAAAGTTGTAGAATAAGAAATTAAGAATGCTAATGGGCCAAAATTAAGGGAAAAATAAAAAATAAATGGAGTATTCAGAAGTTAATCTTACCCCATGAACTGATCAAATTCATTAGTGTCTAGCCTCGCTCTTATCCGCGGTTTAATCAACTTGGAGCGCTTAGACTTCTTCTTAGACTTTTTAAATTCTGTGGAATCTTCACTTGAGCTTCCTTCCGTTACAAAGACAACCTCGATCTCCTCGATCACACTATAATCCTCCGCACCCTCATCCGCACTTTTACAGCATTTGCATTTCTTCCCCATAACTGCAGTGATATATATAAATTAACAATGCCTATCAAGTTAGTTATATATACGAAGTATATCAAGTTGAGTGCCTGAACTGGTGCCAAATTCTTTACTAGTTCTATTACAGTGAGAAATGATAATGCAATAATGAAATGATATATATATATATATATATATATATATATATATATATATATATATATATATATATATATATATATATATACACACACACACACACACACACACACACACACTAAATCCCTTCATCTTCTTTCACAATTCTACTCTCACTCCTTTTTTCTTTTAAGTTTTAGAAATAAACAATTAACCCAAATAACAACATGTGTATTAAACGGGCCAAAATGCTAGTTATTACTTAATTACAGTTACAAAATACTAACAATTATTTATTAATTACTAATAATTAATTACTAACTACTAGTTATTAAGTACTAAAAACTACCTACAAAAAAGTATTAATTACAAATAATTTATTACTTCACTTATTATTAAATATATATTATTAATTATCAATTCTTAATTACTAACTACTAATAATTACTAACTATTAATTATTAAGCATTGTACTACAATTTACTATTTACTACTTACTATTTAATATTATTAATTACTAATTAATAATTATTTGATTAATAACTAACTATTAAGTAAGGATAAAGGACTAATTTGTTAAATGAAAATCGGCTTTTTAGCATGTATTTTGGCTTTTCAGTCTTTGACTAAATTAAAAAGACAAATGTCAATCAAAAAGTCACCCAAAAGCCATTTACCAAAGAAGACTTAAAATATGCTTTAAATATTGAAACTAACACAAATAATTAATCAATTTTGGTGATTTAAGAGACAATGACATTTGAATTTAATATGGGTAAGTATGTAAAAAAATATTTTTAGGGATTTTAATGTCTATAGAATTTATAAAAATTTATACTTTAAAGGTTTCGACTGTATTATGGGGTATCATTTTATTTGTAATAATATTTTTACTCGATTAAAGACATATTATACAAGTTGCAACCATACTCATGCTACTTAAGTTGGGTAAAAATTGATAGTAAACATACTTTTAAATTGATAGACTTTCTTTTTTAACTAAACCTCAACAAACAATTAATTACTTGATTAGAACCAAGAGTTACACAAAAGGTTGATCATATTTAAATTATGTTATATTAAAAAGAGTTTAGAGTAGAATAGTTTGCTCTTATTTAAATTAGTTACATAAACATGATTTCAAACATCCCCTCCCAATTTTATATGAATAGGTATAATATATGTATGCTATATACATTTCGTAAACAATTCATGAATAGTATATAGTTTACTCATTAATTTAATCTTTAATGATTAGTTTAAGTCTATCAATGATATCATCGATCTTTTTCTTTATTTTATACAAAGTATTTAATATTTAATATATTTAAAGGTTTGGTATATTAGCTTTATTGTATGACATTTATTAATAATACTAGCTGATTTCCATAATAACAAAAAAAGGAAGTTACATTACCTAATTATAGGATTTAGCAAAATAAGGAAAAATCATTTACTTGAAATAAGACACGTGATCCTTTGTCGGGTATAAATCGATCCATCCGAAGATGGCCGTCAGAGCTTGCACCAAGCGCAAATCTAGACTAGTTGAACCTCGAGCAATGGTAGCAGTGTGATACAGAGGCTCATGTCCACCTTTAATATTTATCTGTACATAAATTATAATTAGTACATACAGTGATTAAAAATCGATTTATCTAGCTTAAATAATTTGTTGACAGGTGATTATTCGTAAGATAGATACATTGTACTGTAAAATTTATCCTAATTTCTTGTTTCATTGACTACGCTTAGGGGACTTTAATTGAATTTGACCTCAAATGTAAAGATATGTTGAGACCTTTTTGTTTTTGAAACATTTATAGGTGTCAATATCTCCTTAATTATGATTTTAATAACATTTATAAGGGTTTTAGATATGTACAATATATATGTAATATATAATATACAATATATAATATATTATATTATATGAAATTAAAAATTAGAATTATAACAATAATAATAAAACAACTAGTCGTTAAAACAGTTGTACAACCTAAATTTTTACAAGAACTAACCATTAAAATAGTTATACATATATGATTATATCTATAATTTGGAATATAATGTATAGATTACTATACACTTACCTAAATGTATCACCTCAATGTCTTCATTTCTTAACATCATTGAGTAACTTATGTGAACATGTCTTGTAATTTTAGATCTTAGGTTTTTTAATACAGCAATAATTATCCAATTATGTTGGAGCTTTGTCACGATACTGCTAGACCTTTATTTTGACTCGGCGCACACTTTGGGGTCGTGCGATTATTTTTGGATATCTACTTGTTGATGAGGGTAAGATTAAAGTTTTAGATTATTACACATGTGTTTTATTATTTAAGTTTGCATGCATTTCTTTTCTCGGTTAAATTAGTACTTACTGGATTTAATTAGTGTTTGTTATCTATCATGTGTTTTATTATTTAAATTTGCATGCATTTATTTTCCCTCTTTGTGTAGATTTTATTTGCAGTCATACATTCTGCTTTAAGTGGTACTGTAACAATCGCCTACGACATTGGTCATCATGTAGAATGGTGCCAGAAGAATCTTTGTGTACACTTTTATTTTACAGTTTCAATGACTTTTATATGTTTAGTGACTATTGTAATTTCATTCTATTTCAACTATATGACTAAAAAGCAAACTGGTAGTTGGAAATGATATGGATTTTGGTCATAGGACTTATTTCAATCCACCAGATTGTGTCAAAGCTACTGTTTGATGTGCCTTCCAAATTTTCTTGTAATTATATTGATGTTAGGGTAATCTTCTAATCAATATATTCTCCTATGTTTTTTTTTAAAAAAAAGACCAAACTGGTAGTCGTCTTATTATTATCTCAAGATCGGATAATGATTGATCCACAACATGGAAAACATAATCTTCAGAATTAGCTGCTTGGATTAGAGTGTTCTCAGTTATTCCTAGAATCAAGCTTTACATCACCACTGATGTTAATAATTTTTCCATGATTTAGAATTTTCAAACAGAGCAAAACAGAGCCTAAGGATCACATCATTAGATTTGGGACTACAAACTCGCCAGTCAAACAACATAGAATGTTTCTTTATGCAAACATGCACTAGACTTGGCTTTCAAGCTTCACACAACAATTTCTCTATAGCGAAACAACTCCAGTATATACTCTATTTAGTAAGTTCTGTAGTTAATACTTGACAGGCCCAACTACAGAACTGCAAGACATATTTAGTACAAATTGACCAACATGAGCTCAGTTTTAGCCATCTTAGGCGGGGATTGGACAGCCATTATTCCTTAGCGTGCAGTCAAGAGGCCCAAGTGATAATACCATTTTCAAAAAAAAAAAAAGGCCTGACCCCGAAGTTTTTTTCATAAAATTCAGTTTGTGGTTTAGTGTCAGCTTATCAATGCTTTAAGCTAACTTCTTGATGTGCAGCCCGGCTTGGCTCATGATCATGTAGATTTTAGCCCCATAATTCATCACCCCCCACGCCACGAAAAGAAGAATTCATGGTCTACATGACCAGAACTCAAGTACAGAATAAAAACTACACCCTCTATCTCAAATAAATACGAGCTTTGAATAGCAGCAGTTACAAATAAGTATTGTCACTGACATCATATCACACCACAAATCATACACTTCAAGAGCAGGGTGTGCAATCTTTTGTTACAGAATAGCATTACTAGAGAAGAAATTATAGGAAGAAATAAATTTTGATTGATATGGAATTTCATACATTAATATTTGACTTACCAACCTTTCTAGTGGCCTTATTATCATATTTCTCCCTTCAAAAGTTGCTTGACAAACTAATTATGCAATACCTGCACTTGATTATGAAATGTAAGCCCTACACTAATAGTCTGTTTGGTAGGTGAGAATGATAATTTTTTTGTATGTAAATGTACTTCTTATGTCAATGCCCATGGTTATAATACACAATTTTGGAGATGTGGTTGCATTACTGTAGACACCTAAAAATGTCTCCCCAAAACCAAACCCGATGATGAACAACCTTTCACTGCCATTATTGGTCGGGTTGAGTATTTTTAATCTTTGGAGTGCTTAAATCCATGTTCAATTTCAATAAATTTCATTAACCAATCCAATTCTTAACCCATTTCACCAAACCATAACTTATTTTCCTCATTTCATGCCTTTAAACCCAATATAATTCATTTCGTGTCCTTTAAAATCATTCATTTCGTGTCCTTTTTATAAAAACGTTTAATCCACTTTATTTTGGTCCATAATCTGGGTCCAATTATTAAATATTTGGATGGGGCTTGAAAATAGCTTTCCAACGATATATTATAAGTCCAAATCCGAGTTATAACGAATAAGTTATGGCCAAAATACTAAACTGGGTCTAAACCGAACCTAAGCCCACCTTACCTACGACCCAATGATCATGTGGAGGGTCCAAAGGCTTAAATCCCACTCCTAATCTAATTAGGATTGATTGGAAGCTTCTATAAGTTTCTAAAATATCTTAATTATCCTTTTTGAAAAGATAAGATTAAAGCATTTGAAATTGAATAAAACTTCTCTTTTTGAAAGTCCTAATTCTATTCGAATTGAAAGACGTTCAAAGATTGTCAGATATTATTTCCGTGATTCATAGTTTTATCTAATTCTTATATGGTTGGATAGCTCTTGAAATTATCTTTCCAATGATATATTATAATATTAATTCAGAGCTATAACGAAAAAGATATAAAAGAAATACGAAACTCTATCCAAAACTGACACCGTCCCACTATTTCGGCTATATCTTTTGTTCTACAAAATATTTTAATCTGATTCTAATTGGGTTAGAAAATAGACTTCAAGAGCTTTCCAACTATATCTTATTCATCTCATTCCAATTTCTGGATCAAAAGATATGATAAAAACAAAAACCGCAAAAACTGCTGTCTATCGCAAGAGTTTTATCCGATTCGAATTCTTATCTTTTCTTGATTCAACCCCTCTTTTTTCCCGATAAATAGAGGTCATATCACCCCTTTTTCAATCATCAACAATCTTGATCACCAAATCATTCTCTCTTCCTCTCTTCTACACTAAAAATCATCCTCTCTCCCTACACCAAAAATATTCTCTCCTCTCTCTCTTGCTCTAGCGCAGCCTAAACTCTAGCCACCCTATTCTCTCATTTTATATCCCTTAAGCACTCTAAGGAGTCCATACAATACCCGAAGTTCTATACTTAAACCAAGGCGTGAAAGGTAGAATTAACTGAGGGTTTGGACCAAATCAACTCTACTTTTATTTAATTTAATTATTTCAATTTGATTTATTTTTATTGAAGTTACTAACAATTTATTCATGATGTAGCAACTTTAAGGAGCGCGCGTAATGTGAGTAATTAATTAACTTAATTACTTATTATTATTTTATATTGCTAATATCATGATTATTATTATTATTTGATTTGACTAACAATTTATTGTTAAATTGCTTCCAATATTAATGTTTTATTCTATTACTATTTATGATCACCATATTGCATGTTAAAGGGAATATGTAATTGAAAATAATGTCTAATAAGATAATTTGGACAACCGGTTTAGGTTCCTTTAATCTTGTTATTTAATCAAGTGATCACCAATATTTTAGAATAATGTGTTGCATTAATATTCATCCAATTTAGCATAATAATAGTTTGGAGCAAATTGAATCTTTGTTTGCATGCCTTTGAGATCACAGGAATACTTTTCATAATAAGAATTGAGTAGAGGCCAATATGGGCGAATGTGACTCCATGACTCACTTCGTACCATCATCCCCGATCCTCCTTTCGTGGTTCCGAACCATATGGAGTTAGTAATCTCATGGATTATGAATGGGGTGTAACCTTCACGGGTCAATCGTTGTCCCTTTTCGTGGTTGCCTTTTATGATCCGTGAACGGTTTACAAGTTCCTTAAAAACTTGTTGGTGGCTCCCTACTTTCCTTGTCCCTAATCGTGTCCCTAATCGTATGTGTCAATTCCCACTTCCTATGAGTGCCAAGCATATTCACAACATGCTTTAAAGTAGGCGCACTTCGAACGACGCCTACAATTACCATTGCATGTACATTAAGGTGATATATTTCTTGCGAAATTACAACATAAACCATTCCAATTTCCACTATTTATTACCACCTGCCAAACAAAATGTAAATAAAAAAAATGAATCATATGATAAATACTTGCATACAAGAGTCTCATTTGACATAAAGTTGGCTTAAGCAAAAGCCAAAGTAACTGACAGAGTACAAAACTTAAGAGGGGATTGTTTCCTTGGGAGTGAATGGACAAATCAACAGAGTAAGCAGCAAGACAATCGTAGACTCAAATAACATAGACTTTGACGCAGCCAAGGAAAAGCAAAAAAGACCAACAAAGGATTATAAGTCTGCACCACATAGTACACACTAGTTTCTTACCTTGTTGTTCTATTTAGAGGAGAAGTAAGAAACCTCTATGCTCCACCAAGATATCTCGTAGCCAAACTAGTTCTCAGAAGTCTCAAGATTGGATAGTGATCGATGCCTTCAACCAAGAAAACCAAATAAGTTCTTAGATGTTTTATGGTTTATAAAACTTTCTCCTTGATCTACAGCATAGAAAACATAATCTTCAAAATTAGCTACTTGGATTAGAGAGTTCTTAGTCTTATTCCTAGCCTCAAGCTTTACCATCCATCACCACTGATGTAATTAATTTTTCCATGATAAAAAATTATTCAAACAATGCAAAACAGAGCCTAAGGATCTCATAATTAGAGTTGGGACTGCAATCTCGCAAGTCAAATAGCATAGAATGTTTTCTTTATGCAAGCATGCATGAGATTTGGCTTTCAAGCTTCACACAACAATAGCATTTCCCCTCTTAATAGTCTAGTACAAATTTGTTTATCTGGTACAGACCAACAGCCATACAGCCGGGAAAAGTACCAAATCAAAGTGAGCAATATAACAGAAAAACTGAAAAAGTATTCAATCAATGAAGAAGAGAAATACTGACATACATTTGTATTGATTTTGTAAGACATGCTCTTATCTACATCTGCCCTTTTGATTGAGCTAATTGTTAATACTATAAAACTTTATATGCCTAAAAGACTTCCTACATATAGAGGTTCTCATTGTAGATAAAGTTGGTTCTTGATACATAGCCAAGTGATTAATAGATAGCATGAGAAAAATAAAAGGAAAATATTTTCCTTAGGTGAGATATAGAAATATTCATGACATTAGCAAGTCGAGCATTAGTATATCATTATAGTGAATAAGGAGTACACAATGAGGACTCATAACACCTTTTGTGTGAAAATGACTTATGATTCAAATTGTTATCATGTAAAAGGAAATATTTCCTTAACACACAAGCAACAAGCACTAAAACCATAAAGACAATTATTATTCCCATTTGTTCTGCACTAGTGCAGACTGCAGAGAGATTTATGTAATAACATGTACATATGATAGTGAACAATGAAAGTATAATAGGTTCTTCAAGTGTAAAAAGGGAAACTCAATCTAGTTTCACACAATGCCTGCTTGTATTGATTTCAAAAGGCACGTTCTTATTAATATCAGTTTCCACTATCATTCTACTGAGCTAAAACAATACTATAACAATCCTATGCTTAATCAGGGATCATTGGAGACACAAATTCCCTATTTCAATTCAAAACAACAAAAATACATGACAATAATACATAGCCAATGGCTTCTCATACATAAGGATGACAACGCTTTAATCACACCAACCGTCATTGTCACACCTTTGACATTGTAAGCAATACTCTTAGCCGATGTCAATCTAATCACTTATAGGGCTTGTCTATCCAATACTTTCCACTCATCTTCCGTCATACCCGATGGCTTAGAAGTAAGGGGCAAATATAGGTTCTTTTGATACAAATAGTCTCTATTTACACCTTCTAAAACCCAAATTTTTACCATCAGACTTCTCAATTTTCAACTTGCTTTCCTCCATTGCAAATCAAACACACAAAGCTCACAATAGGTTTTCAACAACAAAGATTGTAACTTGACACCCAAGATTCAAACTTTGAACACGTAAAGACCCAAACTTTATAATAACTCAATCACAAATTCAAGTTTCACACAAACCCTAAATCACTAAAACACCCAAGATTCAACCTGGCTAAGGTACCATTTGAAAGGATTAAGGGCTCAAACTCACTTGCAATCAACCCACAACAGTGTTCAAGCAAGCATAACAATCAAGAACAACCATGAACGGAAAGAAAATTAAGCAAATAAAGGAGACGATGTTACTGTGGGAAAACCCGAGAACCGGGAGAAAAAACCCAACCTTGCACTATGGAGTAGTATTGATGATGAATGAAATCAAGAATTACTAGAATGGATTGTATGGAAGTCAAATGCTCCTCACAAACTCTCTCAAACCCTCTCTTTGTGATTAATGTTTGTCAATGCATCATAAAGAGGCTTAGTGAAGGTATATATAGTCTAGGTATAAAAATACAAACCTAGGGCTAAGATTAAAACACATCAAACGAGCAAAAAAATCAGCATCTGAATAGAGCACATGACGTTTGACCGAACCTACCCAGAGTTTGGTCGAATTTCTTGGAGGCTTGACCGACACTGCTCTGGAAATGAACTTTCTACAGGTTCTGCCTTCAAACCCAGTTTGACCAAACTTTTCAAAAGTTTGGTCAAACAACTTCTTTGCATCTCCCTTATGCCTCCATGATTAATCTATCTAACTCCACACCAATCCTAGCATTAACAATCCCTCAAATTAAATGATTTGATTTGGACTAGATGGCTAATGTATGCCATTTTGGTTTTGTTTGTAATCTTATTACTACGTATTAAGTTTATAAGAGGTGTGTGTGATTGTGATGGGGTTATTACTTATTTATTCTTATACTAAATAAATTTATAAATTATCTGTTATTATGTTTCATCATGTGATTTTAACTTTAATTTCATTATTTTATTTTACGAGGGTAATACAATGTAACCCTTAAATTAGGGGTATGGTACTAATTTAATACCTTGATCGTTTCATTTTATTTGTCTCATTGTCAAGAACTTACACAAAAAATTATCAAACAATGCTAGATCAGACCTACTAGTAAATAAGTGAATGGATGAAGTAGCATTTGAAATAGAACTAGGGTTGTACAGAGTGCGGTTTGTGGTTTCAAAATTGCGGTGCGGTTTTTGAAAGTAACCAAACCGCGGTTTGCGATTTGGTGCGGTTTCCAAAAATAATTAGACCAAACCGCACCGCACCGCAAACCGCACTTTAATAAAGTTTGCGGTTTTATGCTACATTTTTATTAAAAAATACAAAAAAAATAAAATATATGAGCTAATCTTTGACTATTAGTTAATTAAAGGTTAAAAAAAGAGTTTAATATTAAAATTATAAATAAATAATTACAAATAAAATAAAAGTTTTGTTTTTAAAAAAATAATTATAACCTTTTTAAAAAATATGGTTAAATCGCAAACCGCACCGCACTAAACCGCAAATTGCGGTTTTTTTAGAAGTGCGGTTTGATGCGGTTTGAAAAAATTACAAACCGCAAATTTGCGGTTTGATGCGGTTTAGTATCCAAACCGCACGGCGAACACCCCTAAATAGATCTATGGGACTAAAAGCAATTAGTTAAGAGTCCTCTATAGTCTATACGACCCACCTATTACATGGGCTGGTTATTTAGACAATGATCCTCCTTTGGCCCATATTAATTAGACCATATTCTTATCAAATTGCAATTGAAATGGGCCTACAATTCTAAAAATTAATGGGCTCGTAAAAGAGTAAACAAATGCAGGTCAATAGTTAGGGTTTCTTCATTTCAATTGCGCCCCTCTTAAAACCCTCACAATACCTCCAAACGCACACTCTCTTTCTCTCTCCTCTTTTTTCCTGCTCGGAGGCGCTCTCGACGATCTCTTTCTTCTCGTCACGGTACCATTTTTCTTCATTATACTCCTACATCCATTCAATTTCTTCTTCTGATTTTGTTCTTGAAATTTGTAATGAATAATGAAATGAAATGATGTTAATTGATTTTATGTAATTTCAATTGCAATGCTTAATTTTGATGTTTAGCAAAAAATAGATAAATCATGTGAATTTGTTGGTTTTTGTCCATTATTAATGATTTGATGGTTTGTTTTGGTAATTTGAAGTATAATGTGGTGGTTAGGAGAATCTGGGCTGTTTATTAGATCTTACAAATTGGTTGAAATGATAAATTGATTTTGATAAATACTAAATCTTTGAATATGATATGTAGATTAGGGTTTGTTTTACCAACTGCGGAAACTTGAATTTTGTTGAACGTTGAAATTTAGGTGAGGAGAAGTTGTAGCATTTTTCTTGTAGAAATTAGGGCTTAGCTTTTATGGGGTTGGGTTATATCTCATTATACTAGTATAATGAAAATGTGGTATCGGGTTTGAATGATATCGGGGCATGAATTAAGCAGAGTGAATCGCTTTCGGTTGACATTTTGTGTGATGTGATTAGTAATTAGATAACTTATTTGATTATTGAAAATGGAATGAGGGAATACTGTATAATGAGTGTGTGCAAATTAGAACATAGTGGGTGTTCCTAATAGCATAGATTGATCGAAAACGTATATATAGTATGGAGTTGGGATAAGTTTGTTTGATTACGTATATATTATGGAGTTAGGATTAAGTTTGATCGATAACATATGTTTAATATGGAGTTAGGATAAGTAACAAGTGGGATGCTGTTGCTTATTGAATTGAACTGGATAATATAGCTAACATGCTTACTATCCTATTGCAGCCGTATTGAGCAGCTATGGTGAGGGTCAGTGTGCTTAATGATGCTCTCAAGACAATGTATAATGCTGAGAAGCGAGGAAAACGTCAGGTCCTCATCCGACCCTCATCCAAAGTGATCATTAAGTTTCTTATTGTTATGCAAAAGCATGGTATGTATGTTACTCCAATCTCTCTTGTGACGTCAACTTTGTTGTGATTTTTCCAACTGTGTTTAATGGTGACTGTCTGAATTGTTTCAGGTTACATTGGTGAGTTCGAATATGTTGATGACCACAGATCTGGAAAGATTGTTGTTGAATTGAATGGAAGGCTAAACAAGTGTGGTGTCATTAGTCCTCGTTTTGATGTCGGTGTCAAGGAGATTGAGTCATGGACTGCTAGACTTCTTCCTTCAAGACAGGTTAGCTAATGAATCTACTTGAATGTGTTATAACTATTAAGCACATCACTGTTTTTGGGAACCCATAGGTTAATAAGGATGCTTTTTTTTGTAGTATGTTTAGGCCTGTCATAACAAATTTCAATATCAGTGCTTCTCTTCTCTCATTATACTTGCATGTTTTGACCTTTGTGTTATCCTTATGATGTCTTAACATTCATGAACATTATATTTCCATTGTTTCGTCCTCTTTGAGATATGATTGCCTATATCTGTGTGTGAAATGTTTGCTCTGTTTAGAGTGCTACAATCATTTCTAATATAATATGTTTATTTCAGTTTGGATACATTGTGTTGACTACATCTGCCGGTATCATGGATCACGAAGAGGCAAGAAGAAAGAACGTTGGAGGCAAAGTGCTTGGTTTCTTCTATTAGGAGTAATCTCTGTCGTAATGCTGCGATGTTTTAAGTTATAGATATGAGCTGTTTCTTAGTGTATTGTGAAACATAGTTACCAGGGCTCAGGTTTGATTTCAATTTGGGAGAGCTCTTTCAGTGTTTTTGATATTAATGTAGGCACTATTCTCAAATTTTACTTTTATGCCTTTTTTTTGCGGTTGGATTTGAACTTTTTCTACTCTTTCCCAAACCTTTTGGAATTTGCGAGTAATTTGAGAAGCACAATTTTCCTTCTAGGAATGGGAGTGAAAGTGAAACTGTCGTAAAAGATGTCTTCATTTTAATCGAGTCTGACTATTTCAGGGTTATATATACGTGTGTTTACGTGTTAGTAATGCTATGCATCCATATTTCAGTCTGTGGAACTTGTATAATTGTATTATAAGTGGAGACTAATTTTTAATAACATGCTTTTGGTTTTTCATAGCTTTTGATGGACAATGATCCTAACCTAATAAGAAATGCTGAGATAATGTGTATGATGGAAAGTTGAAAATGACTTGTCTTTAATATTGATAATTGGCCAAATTGAGTAAATTTAGACTTTGGTACTAGCTTCTATCCCTCTTTAGCTTAGAGAAGGACTAAATCTCTTATCGAACGTCAAGGGCATCCTTCCGCTCATTATCACTACTGTGGGAGTCATCATTTGACATAATGGTAATCAATGGCGGATTGATCATATTATTGCAACCATTTCAATTTTGAAATTAGAGTATTCACTCATCAATTGTGAGGCAAATAGAAAAAGATAAGTGAATAGCTAATGTTGGTTTACTTGGTGATAGTTTGGACATAGTACTTTGCTACGGTGTACAACCCTAGTTTGTTTCCAATGCATTAAGATTTTTAATTTTTTACTCATGGGGAGTGTTTGCATTCGGAGTTTCACTCATGAGGGTCTCTTAAAGTCCTTTTTTCCCCTTAGTTTGTACTCCCTCTGTTTTTAAATATTTGCTTCATTTCTCTTGGATACGCATGTCGATACTAATCTTTGATCACTAATATCTTTAATTATCAATAAGTATAAATTCTAACAATTGAAAATTAATAATCTATTCATTGAGAAGATTCCACACAAGTACCCACAAGATTATATTTTTTCTTTTGTATAAATCACAAATATTAGTCAAAGTAGGACAAATAAATAGTGCAAAAAATAGAAATGGCGCAAGTATTTTAAAACGGAGGGAGTAATAATGAAAAAGAAAGTAGAGAGAACATATACAAGTGTGTATCCACCTACACTTCTCTAATAAATTTTAAGTGACTACTCATAATCATTGGCGATTAAAGCGTTGCCCTAACAATGCATTTTAAAAACATTAAAACATTGCGTTTTAAAAACATTAAAACAGAGAATTTCTGTTAAAAAAAAAAAGGGTGATTTAATTCTTGTTTGTTGTGAGCTTAATTGCAAATGATGATATTCTTTAACTTGAGCATTGCCTAATGACATTAACCTTGTGATTTAAACTCGTATTACAAGAAAAGATGTAAATGCATCCTGTTTTGATTAGTAGGCTAGGGGTAGCAAACGTTAGGTCCAATTATTTGGATTTCTTTATAAAGCATCTATTGTATTTTTACATGAAATTTGTAATAAATGTGTTTTAGTTGAACAAGTACGGTATTTTTTAAGCACACATTTGTAATTTGCGAATTGCAACACTCAATTATCACATGCATATATGGGTGTTAATCAAGCGAATCTTCTCGTGAGCTACTTGACATTCAAAGCTAGACAGGAATTGATCCAAACTCAGACTAAATTTCTTAACGTGTCAAAATGAGATAGATTCAATCCAATTAAATAAACGCGTGAACAACTTAATAAAGTACTACTACTAGAACATACTTCCTCCGTTTCTATTTAGTTGACGCGTTTGATTTAGGCACATATATTAAGGAGAGGAGAGAGAGTGATAGAGAATGAAAAAGCATGTGGGGTAGCTTGTAAATACAAGGTAAAAAATTTACCCAAAAAAGAAACGTGTCAACTAAAAAGAAACTTCCCTAAAAGGAATACGTGTCAACTAAAAAGAAACGGAGGTAGTATCAAAGAAGGTAAATTAATATGAATAATAATTTCAAGCCGTACCCATCTAATAAAATTATTCTCCACCTTTGATTGTTCAAAGAATAATCTCAAAGGGGACCCTCACAAGCTACTTCAAAGAATTTTTTTAGTAGTGTTTGTTGGGTCTTTTTGGGGCTATTACATAAGTGTATATTAGCTACTCCTTCCTTTTTTAAATACTTACTTCATTTTTATATGTGCAGAGTTTTAGAAGAAATTGGAGAAAATAATAAAATATAGAGGTAGTGGGGTTAGTGTAAGGTAAATTGGAAAAGAGAAAATCTACTAATTGAGAAAAATGAATTAAATATTATAAAAACTTTTCAAATAAGGAAATGAGGCAAGTACTTCCTCTGTTTTGTAATAGTTGCAAGTTTGCAACACACCTTTTATCACGTTTTTCGATGAGTTGATTAAAGTAGGTAAACGAATTAATTAAGCTATGAAATTTTAAGCGTAGCAACTTCTCCCTTTCTTCTTATCGATGGTAAAATTTTGTGATTTAATTTATCCGTTTACATAGTATAATATCTTTCTTAAAATGCGTGCCAAAGAAGTGTATTGCAAGTAAATAAAAACGGAGGAAGTATTTAAAAACGGTCGCAAATGGAAAGTGGAGCAAGTCAAACGGAGGGAGTAATAGAGAATATAAATATTGTAAAATTAAATTACCCTTTCATTAATAACTCAAAAACAAGGATTGATTTCAAATATTACATTGATTAAACTTGGAATCATTCATATAGATTTCTTAACAAACGAACTAGTTTACATAATAAAAACCAAGATTTAACATTTAATCTTCTACATGTAAGTCAAAATGTGAAAATAAATCCTAATCAAGTAAAAGTAACATGAAATTAGCGAAGAGCAACCCCAACTACTCTCTAATTGAAAAACTATATTTAGAAAATCAGACGTTTCAAGTTGTTTTCACGCATTAATTAACCTATAATAATACAACTCTCTTAGTAAGGAAATTAGATGTTGCTTTACTCAAAGATACCCTTTTGCCACACAAGAGTCAAAATTATGCCTCCCTATATACTTACATTTTCATTCACTAATTAAACTTCACATAAAACAGGCTTAATTATTAAGCTCCTCTTTATCAATGAAGTTTTCAGCTGACTAGCCATTCTTCATCATCTCAAATTGCATTTTTCGCCGTAAGTAATGTTAAGCTAATTTCGAGCCATGTTAATTATTCCACGTATTTGTATATATAATAATTCTTCTCATAATTGTATTATCATCCATATTTTCTTGTGTTGTTTAACAGCTTCGAGGTTTGTGTGTAACGCGATGAAGTGCTTACAAAACCACAACCTTGGTACAATGCATCTATATTTTTTGAACTTTTAAGTATACTTGATCATGTTTTTTTATGTATGTGAACATTTTAACATATGTTTTCCTAGGCGAATCGATTGATGGATTTCAATCTTCAAACTCAGAGTTCTCTATGATGATGGGCAGTAACATGTATGTTTCTACATTTACATATTGAATCACATTTGACATTACCAAAAAATAAAATAAAAAAATACAGAGTATTGATTATTAACAAATAATTCTATATACTCATGCAGCAATAATAATGGTTATATTGGAGCTGGAATTGAGAATGATTATATGCAGCAAATTAATTATGGAAGCATGGATGTTCCCTCTCAATTCTCGTACATTTCACCAGGTTCAGTAATTTCTTTTCTAATTTCTAATTATACATAGATTCTGTAATTAGTGTATGCTTAATTATTATTTGTCAAATGTAGTTTATTCTTTACGTACAAAACATAAATTTCTACTTATATTCAAGGTGAGGTAAGTCATCTTTATTTTTAAATGTCATCAATCTTACCTAAGTTTTGACACTGATTAAGTGTTTTGGTAGCACATTTTACCACTCAATTCACCAATGTGCACGGGTTTTACTGAAAGAATTAGCCATCTCCACAACAAGCCATAAAAGGGAGGTGATACACATACAATCATTGTATGTGGTCCTAACATACAATACCAATGAGATTGTGCCACATCAGCAAGAGCCAAAAATGAAGAGGGAAAATTAGGGGGAAAATATTTTACCATTTTGCCGCCTAATACCATTTTAGGTGGGAATCTTGGGGGAATGTATAGCACCAAGTAGAGCATTAAATACAAGTTTGATTTTTTTTTTTTTAATAAGAATTTTTTATGCATTTAGCTCAAATTCCAAACAATCAACCATATATTTTACTGTTAAAAAAAGGTTTACCCATTAAAGGCACCAAAGTTGAAGAAGATGAAAATATTACCGTCTTACCGAAGAAAATGACCAAAGCCATTAATGCCGCCGGCGAATTTTTTGGTAAAGTTTAAAAAATCTTAAAATTTAGGAGCTTGTTCCAGTTAATTCAGTTCAAACAAATTAGATTTCAAACAAATTAGATTTTGTTCAACTATCCACCATGTTCGATTTAGTTAAAATACTTCTTTAAATTTTAATTAATTTTAATTTTAATGTTATGTCAATTATCTCAATTTTTCATATATTGACGAACTTCTAATATCATAGATTTTGACAAAACCATAGTTAACCATGTCATGCTTTGTAGTTCTTGCAGCTTTATAATTGTTTGGTAACTATCACTATTGATTAATAATACTTATAAATAAAATAACGTCAATTATGAGGGTTGTTAAATATCGCCCTCGAATATCTAACTAACGCCCGCAAAATAAAATTAAATTACGTAATTATCCTTATAATAACGATTATAAAAATAATTAATTTTACCTCATTTACCGTTCTATCTAGTGGTCAACGGCCACCAATGCTCATCGAACAACCACCCCTTCCACCGTGAGTTTCAAAATTAAAGAAATTTTTTAAATTATGCAAAATCAAATTCATTAGATCTTATGGACAACGACGAAATACAAGAAACACAACCTTAGACGTTCGCTGAAGGGTCATCGAACCGTACGAAATCAGTACGTCGCGATAATTTTTTTAAAAAAATTCGAAACCTAGGAAACGCCTAGTTTTTTAGAATAGCCTAGGCTGAAACGCCTAGTTTTTTCGTTTCAGCCTAGGGTATTCTAAAAAACTAGGCGTTTCAGCCTAGGGTATTCTAAAAAACTAGGCGTTTCACCTCAAATGCCCAGATTTTTCATACAACCACACGGTTGATCGCACGAACTAGGCGTTTTAGCCTAGGACGTGCGAAAAATTTAGGCGTTTGCCGCGAATTCAAAAAATTTAAAAAAAACACACATTTTTCTCCGCCGGCGACCGACTTCCCTTTGTCCTTACTCGTCATAACCGCGGCTGTGTAAATCGTGAAACCGGAGGTAAGGAGTTGGTGGTGAAAAGAGGAGGAGGAGGAGGAGGTGGTGGTGGGTAGTATGAAGAGGGGGTAAATTGAGAGGGTAAATTTGTAATTTTAGTTTATTTTGCGGGCGTTAGTTAGATATTCGAGGGCGACGTTTAGCTTTCCACTCAATTATTCCGTTCATTTATAATTTGTAATATAGTTGTAATTGAATTAATTGACAAGGGTTACCAATTAAACATTTGTTGTTACTAGGGAAATATAAAACATATCAAATATATTGATGAGAATGAAGAATGAAATATATTGATGAATGTGATAAAAGAGGGAGATGGAGATTATAAAGAAATGATAACTTAAAAATAAAACAAAATATTTGTTGTACCAAATTTGTAGCTATAATTTTTAGTAAATGTTGCATATAATATGAAATGGATGAATTAAGGGTCTATTTTGTTCAGCTTAATTTCAATTCAGTCCAGTTCAGCTCTAAAGCTTTCAATAAGTTCAGTTCCTAATTTCCTTTTGTCATAAACAATTCATTTCAGCTCAATTCAGTTCAGTTGTTTTTAGTAAATTGAAACATGCCCTAAGTTATATACAAGTGCCAAACTTGTTGTTTTTATTCTCTTTATTTTTACTATATAACACATTGTAAATTGTAAAATAAACAAGTTTATCATAGTTGTTTTTGTTTCAAAAAATTAAACTAAAGTACTTTTTTTTTTTTTGAAACGTAAACTCAAGTACTTTGTTCTAGCATAACTTATACGATCTTTTTCTTGTTGATGTATGTGATTTATACTTAGTTCTAGTGTATGATGTTGTATGTGATTTATATTTTAGAGAAAAGATCACAAATTATGATCCTAATTACAAATCAAATGTATTAACTATATGATTGTCTCCAACATTAACAACTTATTATTTCTAAGTAATTTCATGGGTTTACAATTTATTTATTAATTAAAATCATGTTACTAGAAAAGTGGTTTATAATTATTGTTTATTTGACTCTAACATATACACGGCTACTAAAGTATTGTTTTGTTACCAATTTATGTTAAAAATGCAAATCTATACTTAATTACTTACTAACATGAAATTTATATAGGGAGTAAGAAATATAGAGTGCCACTTGTCCTTTTAAATTTTTAGAATTTTAGTTTAAAAAAACGAAAAAAAAAACTACTTTTGTTTTGGTATTTCTCAAATTACGCATTGACATTCTTTCAATCATTCCTACGGAGTATTTGATTTCTTCCCAAACAACCTTCATCATTTTCCTGTAAGTTTATCCTTTCATAGTTCATTCAAAGACTAATTACAGTCCGTTGATTAAAGATCCTATTTATTCTTCTTCCCTTTTTTAACTTCTAAACCATGATTAACGCATATTTTAAGTAACCGTCAAACTCATCAAAATTCTTTATTCTTACTGCAATAAACCATCGAAAGCATCCATTTTATTTTCCGTTGATTGAAGGTTACTATCAGATTAAGGTTTTCGGGGAAATCGTGAAGAAATGAACATCCATGGCTCCTGCTTTCATTCGTTGGAAATTTGTTGTCCATGGTGGAAGAAAAATAACCAATATTTTTTTTAATTTAATTCAAAAATTAAATGTAAGCATTGGAAAAGACAAAAAAAATTTGAAATTCAAATATTAGAAACCAGAAATTTCATTTGATTTTAAATGAAATTTTAAAGATAGTGGATTTTGGGGCCCAATTAAATAACCAATGAAAGGCTGGCAAGTTAAATTGTATGTGGCCTCCACATACATTAGTTGTATTTGTAGCCTTTCTCAACCATAAAATATGCGGTCTTAATTTAAAAAATTACATTCTTTTTGGTTCTGGTGGTGTATATGTATACAAATTATGACACCACGAGTCCACAAGCCACTTATTATGTCACAAATAAAAGGGATGGAGGGCTTTTTCTAGTGAAATTACAATTTTATCCTTAAGTTCCCGGAGTTTGGTCTATTTCGAGGAGGTATATCAACTATTACTCATTGTATTTGCTTCGTGTACTCGAATTTTCAGTTGCGTATTCATCGTTGATGCCTACGCCAATAGAAAATCTCAGCCTTGCAACTCCTCCTCATTTGTTGGATTATCGTTGGAACTTACCTTGTGATGACTCTATTAAGAATGACATTCTTTTGAATCAACCTTACAAACCAGTATGCATTTCTATCTCTTTTTTTACCCTTTTTATGATGTTAAATAACTTTATGCTTAAGAATTTCAACAATAACTTGACACTTTGTTAATATCTCTATTTTAGACGATAAAAGATGTTAGAAAAAGTGTTACCGGGGCTAAACTTGCACAAAGAAATAGTGTTCTCGGTAACAAGGCAAGCCTTGAAGCATCGAGGGCAAATAAGAAAAGGAAGGTGATTGAACAATTTGTCGATACAAGAAAATACAAGGTGATTATAGACGTAAATTCCTTCCTTTTCCTAGTGTATATACTGGTAATCTGGTATAAAATTGTATTTGTATACGACAAACTACTAACAAAATCTAGTACTCGAGTTTGAGTTGATGGATCTCCGGAGACTTTATATTGTGAAAATATGAACAATGTAACATACCACTTATATGTATGTTTTGCAATTCGCAATTAATGAAATAACATAACTTGGTTTATCAATGTATACTAAAGATGCAGGCACCAGTTAAGAGAAGCCAAAAGTTAAGCGAGAAAATTTCTGCTCTTCAAGAACTTGTATCTCCTTATGGAAAGGTCAGTCAAAAAAAATTTACTCCGTACTTCATAAGGCCTACAATACATAAAACCATTCATTAATATTTACGTCGTATTATTTACTAAATTTAAAGTAATACGACGTATTATAATAAAAATGCATTCATACTAATAATACCTTTAAAAAAAATGCAGACGGATACTGCTTCAGTTCTTCAAGAGGCTTGTATCTATATCAAAATAATTCATCAAGAAATTCGGGTATTCTTTAATTATTCATAAAATAAATAAAAAGAGACTAATAGTTTAAATTTAAGATTTTAACAAGTGATGTATAAGTAGTTTATGAACTTGTTATTTCAGAGGCTAAGCATCTCATATTTTGAGCTTAGGTCAGCACTTCAAGCACAGTTTCAGGTACACCCTGCACTAAAATAAATTTTCTGAATTAGATTGTTCTTTGATGAATTAAGCACCCTTATAATTAACAGTCACGTTGATAATGTGTTTCCGCTAGTAATGTGATAAGTGACAACTAAACCCGAGCATAGGTAGTGCTAACACTAAAGATTCTGATCCTGTTTTTATCGCGAGACAGGGTGATGCAGAGAGGCAAAGTGACCTGCAAAGTAAAGGACTATGCTTGGTTCCAGTATCAACTATGAAGAGTATTACAAGAGAAAGTTGGGTAGTTGATCATCAGACTGCATCAAGGACCTTCAAAAGATCTACATATGAATTTAATTAATTCATCATCATAGATAGTACATTTATACACATACAATTATATCACATAGTTTGTATACATTATTTTTCATTTTTCCTCGTTTTTTTTTTTTTGGTTTTTATACAATACTCTCTATTAAGTGTTGATTAATTAAAATGATTCATATATACTATAAGTATTTTAATATTATAATTAAAGGATTGCCCAATTGAGCTAATACCTGCAAAAGCTATAACTCTGTTTAGGGTATACAAGGTCTCATACTTCATATATCCTTTGTATTAATTCAAAATATTTCCTCTATTTTTTTTTCACCATTTATTGCGGATTCTTAGACAATTTTTAAAGATGAGATTTGAAAAAAATTCATAAAAGGACCCATGTGATAGGAAAAAAATAGAAAGAATTTACTAAAAAGATATGGAGGAAGTTTGTGTAATAATAACATAACCCATGTGAATTAACTCAATTAAGCATCGACAGATAAACCAATTTTAGGGTGTGAGTAAAACTTTCTATTTGGGGCATGGATGGATCATAATATTATCAGTTGATCGAGTGACAAAAATCATAATAGGTTATTGGCATTAAGTGAAACATAGCCAAATATATCTATCATTTTGAAGCATAAATATCAAAGATTGTAATTCGCTAACATTAGTAGCAGAAAGCCCTCCCGCAGCTCAATGGTTACTGATCTTTTTTTCGGTAGATGCCGAGACAAGCCATTACATACCTTACTCTATCTTAGGATCTACTCCGTATCAAAATGATAGATATACAACATTTTATTTCACTAGAAATACGAACATTAAGGTAATTTAGAAGTCGTCATAAATAGGGCCAATTGGAGGTTGACCATGAGAGATTGAGTGATTGACCAAGCAGGATCAGAGTGCCCTAACTCAACCAGCAAAACTCTAACAGAAGGTAGTCATGGAACAAGTAATCATTTACAACCACACAACAAACTATTACAACTTGAGGGAACACTATGAAGAAAGCAACAAAAATCACAAATAAAGAGCGGTGAATAAGAAACAAAACAATAGACAAAGAAGAACAAGGACACCATAAATCAGCAATAGCCAAAAGATTTCAAGATTAGTGATACAGAAAAGTGGTCCTCCATTTCAAATCAGAGGATATGTTCACAGTTCACCCCAGAAAGGAATACACAAAACAGATAGCCAAAGCATACATATCAAAGCTAGGCTCACTAGTGAAATCCCACAAATAACACAATCATCAATGTATTTTCCGAAATTACTGAAGCATAAGAAAAAAGACATCAGTATTACACTGCAACAACCATCAAATATTATATGTAAGCAAGTTCTATTGCCCCTTAAAAGGTATTAACATTTAAACATAGGTAAAGTGGACTGTATGGATAACACTCAATGAAAGCAGCTGAAACATGGAGAGTGCATTATGCAGCACGGCTTTTAATAACATCCAAATCCATCTCAGAAGGATCGGTTGCTTGCAGTTCAACTTGAATACCATCTAACTCTCTCTTGAACCTGTCCTTTGAGCTTGCATAAATCATCTTGCTTCTCACCTTAGCATTGTCAGGGGACCTTTCCAAGCAAAGGAGTAATAAGGAGGGTTAATACAGTCAATCACAGAAAAACAACTTTACTGGGTGTTTTATTATGGCTGATAAGAAATTACCATGCAATGAAAAAGATCCTGCTCTTTTGGCAATTCTCTGCAGTCACAAAATCAAAATCATAGACTGCGTATCTGCACTCATCAGCAGGAATGCTTGCAGTGAAATCTTCGTAGCTTTGATTAGGCTCACCAACCTTTTCCACAATCACCTGCTTTTGCTTTTCTTCAATCTTAAAAATTATGAAGCGGTAAGTCCTTTTCGACTTCAGCTCTAAAAATTTGAGCTTGCACTGGTCATCAACTGCCATTCCTGATGCAGCATTGGCCTATACATAGTGTCAATACAATTATACATCACGAAATTCATGACCATATGACAAGATAAACCAATATGTGAACAAAAAAAAGTCAGAATTATGAGGACAGTTTAGGCAGTAATAGCACCAAATCTCGATGACAATAAGGAAGATCAAACGTTTCATAGAAAAGTCATTCCACAAGCCTCATTTTCCTTCCAGCTTGACTTGTGACATACTGACATCTATTTACAGCAGTTTTATAACCCCAAAAGTTACAATTGACATAAAATGGAGTTGCTCAAAGAAAGAAAGCAAAGGAGTATCCAAGATGAAAACACTGAGAAATTGAAAGCATTGCTGCTGGTTGGGGATCAATATAATAATTAAGTGAACTAGGCTCCAACCATATGAAAGAAAATCGATGCAAAACTAATTTGAATGCTTTCAAAGAACTTTGATAATTATTTTTTTTAAATAAGGCAATCAAAGGAGAAATTAATATCAATATTCCATATTCGTATCATAGACAAGCATAAGCATAATACAAACTCCTCCATCACCAAGCATATTGTGTAATAGTTTAGGTTATTACTTGACTGTACCTATACCTTTCTAGTAAACTAAAACTCTCTGCCCATACTTTCACTCAATTTGTCACCAATACAATCCTGGAAATCTTCAAATTAAATCCAGGATTATTATAAACTTACTCTGCTCACACTGAGAACCCGAAAATATCTAAATACATAAGAAATTCAGCAAGTGAGCTCTTCACTGTTAACAACCAATGTCAGCACTCAACACATGGCAAACTGATTTCTCAGAATATTTTGATAACAAGAACAAATGAGAAGGGGAGACAGCACAAAGTAAAAGCTCATTCTTTACCCACCAGATATGGAGTCTCGCCTATAAACCCAAAGTGTTATCATGCAAGGAATCAAAAGAAATCCAAAAACCATAAGAGGTGGCATCAGTAGTTCAGTACCCCAACTCACTATGACACTCAGCCCATTAAAGCAAAGTGATAAGGTAACAGCCCCATCAACCATTGTAACAGAAACCCAGACAGCACAAAACTCAGGAGGTCATCAGCAACCAAACTCTTCACCAACGGAAACAACTTTAGTCATTCCAGCCCATCAAAGCATAATCAAACCAACAATTGCACAATCCTTAAGTAAAGACCTTTACAACACAAGGGAAAATTCAATAGTCTTTCCTTGGTTACACTCTACCATCAGCGACATTCTAATCGTAGGTTCCTCGCTTCCTCCAGATGACGAAAACTCCACAAAATAAGCATCTGCTAATTCTATGTACCAAATTTTCTCATCATTCATGTGAGTTATTTTCAAGACATCCAAACATTCATCCTACCACAAGCTATGTTACATGGACTCTTCATTTCACCTCAAGTACCAATGTCGGACCCTCGACACTTGGACATGGGTATGACACTTGGACACTTCACTTTTTGTTTCAATACCATGGATTTTTTTTTCACAAAATAACCGAGTCGGACATAGGTACCCGAGTCCATGTAACATAGACCACAAGTCCAAAATCATCACATCAGGCTAAAAATCATTAATCTACACGCTTATTATCGCGAAACTCATTAAGTTTGTTAAATTCACCACATCAAATTTTTATAATTTTTTATACTAGTAATTTCATTCAGTCAGGCATATTTAAGACAATCCTCCAAATTTCAGCAGCTCAAGCTACCCATTTCCAATCAACAGGATTTACTCAACTAAATCACAGATCCTAGGTTATGCTGTACTCAATCCAAAACCATCTTACACCAAATAAATTCATAAATAATTGTAGTAAACATAACACAAAAATAAACACAATTCCCTTGATTCCCCAGTTCATAAGAAGCTATCAATTTCCAAATTCAAAAAACAAAAAACTTTCAGATCAGAAAATTATCATAATTACTCATGAAAAATCTGCGTAATAAAAACGCTAACATCAACAAAAATAAAATCCAATAATTCAAAACAAATCTGTCACCATATTCCAGATCGAACAACGAAAGATGAAAAATAAAGAAGCATAATTCCAAAAATAATCAAAATCAAAATAACAAACCCTAGATTTCAAAAACAATCAAAAATCAGAAAAAAAAAAATAAGAAAATTATACCATAATTGTAGTCTTGTGAGTGAAGTAGTAACAACAGCTGAGAGTGGAAGAAAAGAGGAGAGAGAAATGGAGAGAGAATCTAGGGCTTTGATGAGAGAGAAAGACGCAGATAGATAGAGAGAGAACAAGAGCTGTATAAAATGGAGATTGTTTTTTTTTTTTTTTTTGGGCAAGAGATTTTTTTTTTTTTTTTTTTGACACAATTAAATTTTTAATTTTGTATTGCGATTAAATTTTTAATTTTTATATCGTGGGGTATATATTTGTTGGAACCAAGAGTTGCACGTTTGGTGCGCTAAAGTTAGGGTAACGGACTGTTGTACAGAGGGGATAGATTTGACGGAGGAGTTATCCAATAGAGGGATGCCACGATAAGTTGAGTGCCTTGTGTCTGTCATGGTTGTGAATTTGTGATGGCTTTTCTACTCTTTTTCAAAGGATCTCTTTACACCATGGTTTTGTTGGAGGAAGTCCAAGTTTATCAAATTGATAAACTTTAAACGTTTATCAAATGACAAAGTAGTGAGGGTCTGTTCTCTTCAGCTTATTTTTAGTTCAGTTCAGTTTTAATAAGTTCAATTCAGTTTACTTCAATTCAGTTCATTTCTTATCTTAATTTCCTTCTCTCATAAAATATTTAGTTTAGTTCAGTTCCATCAATCAGAACAGGCCCTAAATAAGTTGTCTCGGTTTTCGTGAAATTTGTATTTATATTATTTCTTCTCTCACTAGCTAGCTCCACAAAACGAAGCGCCATTACTATCTTCTCACTCCAAACAGAAGAGAGAAAAAAAGACCTAGCTTCCCCTTCAACAATGGAGGAAGGTCGGAAGACGGTGTTGAATTTTATTAGTGAGAATGGACAACCAATTTTATCACCATACTTTCCTCCATTAAAGTTACTTAGGAGCTACCATTTCTACCATCATATTTACGGCGGCTTCGCCGCGAATTAAAAGAAAACCCTAAGATAAAAGGGAGAAATAAAAGGAATGGTGAATCCTTTAGGGTAGAATTTTCCGTCCTCTTTCATCTTTCATTGAAGCTGCTCATGAGGGTTTGAAATTTTTTTAGTTTGGAAAAGAAGATGAAGATGCACAACAGGGAGGGTTTGAAGTTTTTATTTTTGGGGAAGGAGATGAAGATGCAGATGCTAGTGAAGAAGATGAGTTATGCTCGGCAATTGTAAAATATGACTAACGACAAGGCTAACGTCGTTAGCTGAATTTGTCTAACCAAAAGTATAAAATGGCAAAATTGTCCCTACTATTCATGAGTAAATAATCCAATATACCCTTTGATAAACATCACATGTTTCTCCTATTGATAAACTTGAATTTGCTCGTTTTATTGAGGTCTTCTTAATTTCTTATTTACCTTTGCTTAAGTAGGGAAATTATACACTATAACCTTCAATTATTGACTAAAATTGTGCCCCATCCTTTAAAAGTTACACATTGTAACCTTAAACTACACTTATGTATCAATAGTAATATTTCGTTATCTTACCAATAACTATCATTGTTGGTGGGGTCCAATTTGCACTTTTAATTTTTTTTTTTTGCTGAATTTACGTGCTAAAGAATGTTCCGTTACAAATTTTATGTTCAATTTGATTCTTAAGGGAACAAACTGAGCTCGAATTTGGAAAAAAAATAACGTAAAGTCCTTGTTTTATGAATTCGGATTCCTGCATTTAAAATTAGAATTTACAAACTGGGGATTTTGCGTTAATTTTTGCCAAATTTGAGTTCAATTTGGACCCATGAGAAAGGGTCAAAAATATATGACTCCTAAACCTTCAACTAAACAATTTTTTTAGCACCCAAATCGAGAATGGAAAAAGGAAGGTTAAAGAAGATGGAAGGAAACAGAGATTGACAAATGAGTCAACTTGTAAAAACATTTAAATATTTTTAAAATAATTGCTCAAAAATCCAATTTACAAAAATGCCATTTGAAATATGAAATTCGTTATTCAAGTTGGGTAACTCGAACAACCTCGTCAACAGTACCTTAAGTTATTAGAGACAGAAATTTTCTAGTATAAATAGATATTACCTTATTTTCAATTTTTCATTACAGTATTTGTTTATAATTTCAAAACTTGTGTGATGCTTAAAAAAAAAATTTGTGTGATGTTGTAACTTAAAAGTGAGTCCTTTCCTTGAATAATGCTCCAATTACTTCCAATTCCATAAATACAGCTAAACTTTTATAATTTCCCAATTTACTGTCCACGTCACCATTTAAGAATTAAACCTATTTTTTTAATGGTTTAACACAAAACCGCCAGTTGAATTTGCGGTTTTCAATTGGGGGAAAACCGCCAACTCAAGTGACGGTTTCCTTTTCATGGAAAAAAAAATTTTCTCTAAAAAAATTCTACAATAATTTAGGGTAGAATTCATATGAAAAATAGAGGGGAAACGAGATCCTGTAAAATTAATTACACTCCTCCAAATCAAATAAAAAACAAAATTAAAACTTAATTTGCTAGTGAAAAAAAAAATCAAAGTACTCTAATTTTAGAGAGAGAAGGGCAAGAACAAGAGAGAAGTTGTCATATATTTCATTATTATGTAAAATATTATAATGAGGAAAACTAAAGGCTTGTTTGGTTGAATGTAGGAATTGCAAATTCTTTAGAAAATTGATTTTCCATGAAATTGAACTTCCTAGGAAATTCTAAAAAGTGTTTGGTTAACTAAGGGAAGTGGAAATTCCCATGGGAAGTTCCACTTACCTAGGCCCCCCTAGGTAATTAACTTATTTAACTTCCCCCATTTTGTGGGAAGTGAAAATTCATGGGAATTTCTACTTCCCATGAATTTGTCAACCAAACAACTTCAAAGAATTTCAATTCCTAGGATTTCCAACTTCCCATGTTTTTATTTGTCAACCAAACAACCCCTATAACAATCTCATAGTTAGATCTAAACTACATTTTTTTTGAAACGGAGCAAGATCTAAACTACATAATTACTAAAATAAAAAGTTTTATAAACCTTGTTGCACCTAATGTGAGGACGAAGACAATGATATTGGTGGTGAAGTCGGCAAAGGCAGCGGCGCATAACGATGGAGAATTAAGAAATCCCCGAACAAATTTTATTTGAGGATGCTAGGCAATTGAGAAAGAAAATATAAAGAATTAATGAGAGAAGTAGAGTGATGAGATCTGAAATTTGAGTAAGGTATAATGGATAATGGACAATGGAGAATTGGGGATTTTGGTTTTATCGAAAAAGTGATTACTTTGAGAATAAATGAGCAGAGAGATGAGGATGAAATTTTGATAGTACTAGTGAGTGGAAACCGCTACTTCAAATTGCGGTGTTCCCACTTAAACCGCCATCTCAAATAGCGGTTTCGCCAAAAAATCCAGGAAAAAAAAAAAAACATTAAATGGCTGGGGTGGACAGTATATTGGGAATTATAAAAAAAGTAGCTGTATTAAGGTAAAGCAATCCTTAAAAATAATCGATTTTCAAAATAAACTGCAACGAGTAGCAATACTTTGAACACCCTTCTCTCCTTCCACGAATAGAGCAATTTGAACAAAAATCATGGTCCCAACCAATTACTCTCACTATTTTTCTCTCCTTTCTTCTTGCAAAAATTTGAGCTCCCTTCTCAGCATTCATGGCCGTTTGGTAGTTCTGGGTATGACCCATACCAATTCAATCCTTACCCATTTGATAAACACCTATTCTTCACTCCAAAAATGTGATTTTGCTAAGTTGGTTTTCGATTCTGTAACAAACCCAGATGTAATTTTGTACAATTCTATGATTAGAGCATATTCAAGGTCTGATCAATTTGGTAAAGCATTAGAATTGTATAGTAGAATGTTGGAAAGAGAATTAGTGCCTGATAAATATACTTATACTTTTGTGCTTAAAGCTTGTGCTGGTAATTTTGACTTAAAAGAGGGTGTTAGGGTTCATAATGATGTGATTAGGAGAAATTTGGAGTTGGATGTGTATATTTCTACTGGTTTGGTTGATATGTATTGTAAAATGGATCGACTTGATCGTGCACGAGAAGTGTTTGATAAAATGCCTAAGACAGATATTGTTTCTTGGAATGCTATGATTGCTGGACTTTCAAAGGATGGGGATCCTGATGAAGCATTGGGTTTTGTCCGGGCAATGCAACGAGTTGGGGTTGTGCCGAATTCTGTTACATTGTTGAATATGTTTCCTAGTGTTTGTAAATTGGAGAATGTAAGGTTGTGTAGGTCAATTCATGGCTTTGTGATCAGGAGAGGTTTTCCAACTAAAGTTTACAATGGATTGATTGATATATACTCTAAATGTGGGTTTTTAGAATATGCTCGAACTGTTTTTGATCATTTGCGTGGTAGGGATCATGTGTCATGGGGAACTATGATGGCTGGTTATGCTCATAATGGATATTTCTGTGAAGTCTTGGAGTTATTTGATGAGATGAAGGGTAAAAGTGCAATGATGAATAAAATATCTGTTGTTAGTTCCTCTTTAGCTGCTTCCGAGTTGAGAGATTTAGAGAAAGGGAAGGAGATTCATAATTGTGCAATGCAATATCGTATTGACTCAGATACTATAGTTGCTACTTCTCTGATGACAATGTATGTAAAATGCGGAGATTTTGGAAAAGCCAATCAAATTTTTAGGGCACTCAAGGAAAAAGATTTGATTGCTTGGTCTGCTTTAATTGCTGCATTTGTACAATGTGGGTTCCCTGTAGAAGCAGTATCACTATTTCGTGAAATGGTGCATGATAAGCTAAAACCAAGTAGTGTAACTCTGTTGAGTATCTTTCCAGCTTGCGCAGAACTTTCATCCGGAAAACCAGGAAAAAGCATTCACTGTTATTGTCTTAAAGCAGGTACTGATTCAGAAATTGCAGTTGGGAATGGCCTAGTTTCAATGTACGCTAAGCGGGGGTTGTTCACTCAGGCTCTGGCCTTCTTTTATAGAATGCCGAGCAAAAACATAGTTTCCTATAATTCACTGATAAGTGGATATTCTCATAGTGGCAACATATGTCAAGTGATGAAAAAATTTCTTGAATTACTAACTTCAGGGTTAAAACCTGATTTTGAAACTATGGTGAGTGTGATCCCATCTTGTGCACTTTCTCAAGATCTAAAACAAGGGACATGTGTTCATGGCTTGATTATAAAAGGCGGATTCGCATCTGAGTGTCATGTAAAGAATGCTTTGATTGACATGTATGGCAAGTGCAACAGGATATGTTCCGCTGAGAAGTTATTTAATGAAATGGACTCCATTAAAGACGAGGTTACTTGGAATGCCATAATTTCCAGTTATGTGCATAACAGGAAGTCCAAAGAAGCTCTTTATGCCTTTTGTCGGATGAAATCTGAAGGACTACAGCATTCTGCAGTTTCTATGGTAAGTGTCCTTCCTGCAGCAGCAGATCTAACTGCTCTCCCAGAAGGTATGGCACTTCATGCCTGTACAACAAAAATGGGGTTTCAGTCCAATACACACATTAGTAATAGTCTTATTGATATGTATGCCAAATGTGGACACTTTGATTGTTCAGAGAAATTATTTGATGAGATGAAAAACAAAGATACAGTAACATGGAATACAATGCTTGCTGGGTATGCCGTTCATGGGCATGCAGCTCGTGCTGTTGAACTTTTTTCACAGATGCAATGTGATAACGTTATGGTTGACTCAGTGACTTTTCTGAGTGTCCTGTCAGCATGCAGACATGGTGGTTTGGTAGAAGAAGCAAGAAGAATATTCAATTCCATGCATGAAAAGTTCCATCTTGAACCCAAATTGGAGCACTATGCTTGCATGGTTGATTTGTTGGGCCGTGGTGGTCTATTCAGTGAAATCACAAACCTCCTGAATCAAATGCCAGTCGAACCTGATGCTGCTGTTTGGGGAGCTTTATTGGGCGCATGTAGAATGCATTCTAATTCAGACTTGGCAGAAATGGCATTGAACAAGTTAGTGGAACTTGAGCCTGGAAACCCGGCACATTTTATTGGTTTATCAAATATTTATGCTCAATCTGGTAGGTGGGTTGAGGCTAAAAACATGAGGTTGCAACAAAGTGATGCTGGGCTCAAGAAAATCCCGGGATGCAGTTGGGTTTAGGTCAAGAAAACTTTTAGATTTCAGAAAGATACTTGAATCTAGTAGCTGTGAGCCTCTGATGAGAGCATGTAACAGAATTTTGTGGTTACTTCCATACCAATTTCTGAGAAAGTGAGCTCCACATATTTCTTTATGCACTCACAGAAGAAGATTGGCCGTGACTATGCTCACCAAGGACCAAAACCATGTAATGGCAGTATCAATAATTTTTAATTGCTGGTAATTGATCTTGCTTTTTAGTCATTTTTGCTGATGCTTGCATTTACTCTTCTACTATGATACAGTGTTCAGATATGTATTATTTCGAGGAAGAGAAGACAGCAGAGATTGCAGCCTATTATAAAACACGAAGATATAACAGGTAATCCTCATTTTATAACCTTCCCATATTCAAGTTTCATTTACATAGAAGTATTAAATTTTGTAGATTGCGGAAATCATAACATTGCTCAAAGGTCTAATTTGGGGATGGAGGGGAATGAGGGGGACTAGTTATACCTAGGACAGTACCATTTCATCTCATAACTTATGGTTGCTGGACACCTAATTTGAGTCTTCCTTTGCTTAAGTTTCACTTTGCATACATAAGAAGGTAGGGTTTGGCTTGATTCTTCTTTAGAATGGTGGGATGATAATCCATTGACAACATACAACTGATACAAGCAAGATGCTTAAAAAGTACAGATGGTTTACTTAATATAGTTAAAACCCATAAATCCCATTAGGTACACTGACAAAAGTGTTTTGCAGCTTACCCCTTCTAATTTTAAACAATAAAAAATTCATTTGCAAGCAGCGCTCAACCAAAAAGGTTGGGGGTTGCTGTCGGCCTACGAATGTGGTTTCAATCCTTTCGGTGATGCCAGGCCGGCCTATATTTAAATGAGAATGCCGTGTCGTCCAGATAGTCTATTGTTATTTGATCAGAGGGTCTCACAATATTAGCTAGTATGCCTAACTTAATTTCCCATTCACCATTTATAGTTGTTTCTATTTGTCTAAGTCACTTCCTTTTTTGTCCAAGTCATTGGGGGCAATCTTAATGGACATGTGGGCATTAGGAGGGATGGCTTTGAAAGTATTCATGGATGTTTTGAACAATGGAGATAGGAATGAAGTGGGAAATTATATTTTAGATTTTGCATTGGCATAGCTTTTAAGTATCATGAACACATGGTTTGAAAAAGGACCTCTCACCTAGTGACTTATAGGAGTTTGGGCAATGCAAGTCAAATTGATTTCTTCTTGGTAAGGAATGCTTGGAGCAAGAGTTATGTTGATTGTAAGGTGATCCGTAGGAAGAGTACAATAACTCAAGATAGACTTGTGGTGCTTGATTTTCGAGGCAGTAGATATGTAAGGAAGTGGAGACCAAAAGTGGAGCCTAAGATTAAGTGGTGGAAACTTCAAGGGGAGAACCAACAAAAAAATGTAAGAAAGATGGAGGATGTAGGAATTTGGTCTGGTACCATTGATTTGGATGTAGATGCAATGTAGAGTAAAATGGAGCATAGCATAAAGGAAGTGGTGAAAATAATCCTAGGAGAATCCAAAGGAAGCATGCCATCAGAGCAAGGACACATCTTGGTGGAATGAAGAAGTGGCGATAAAGAACAAACGAGATTGCTATAAGATCTTGATTGTTGAAGTATAAAGAAGCTAAAAAAGAAGCGAAGAAAGCTGTAAGGGAGGCGAGTATGAAAGTGAACTGATACCTTTATGCAAGCTTGGATACAAAGGAAGGAGTAAAAGACATCTATAGGCTTGCTCATATTAGAGATCGGAAGACATGGGATATTGGAAAGGTCAAATGTGTGAAGCATATTGACTAAAGAGTTCGGAGACAAGGAAATAAAGGATAGATGGAGGTCTTACTTTGATAGTTTATTTAATGGAGTCGAACTCAGTGATACAAGTGTCCCTCATGATATGATTAATCGGGAGTTTATGTGGAGGATTCATTGGGAGAAGTCAAAATGGCACTAAAAAGATGGGATTGAAAAGCGATCGGACCTGATAGCATTCTTGTTAAGGTTTGGAGATGTTTGGGAGAAACAAGAATTGAATGGTTGGCAATTTTTTTCAACAAAATTTGGGGATGTAATAAGATGCCTTTTGTGTAGTGGAGAAGTACTTTGATACCTTTGTATAAGAACAAAGGTGATGTCCAAGATTGTGCTAACTACCGAGAGATCAAACTAATGAGTTATACTACGAAATTTTGGGAGCGAGTGATACTACAAAGGTTAAGGAGAAGTGTGAAGATCTTGGAAAACCAATTTGCATTGAAGATCGACTGTGGAGACAATCCATCTTATGAGACAAATAATTCAGATCTATCGGGATAAGAAGAAGGATTTACATATGGTTTTTATTGATTTTGAGTAGGCTTATGATAAGGTACAATGGAGATTCTTTGATGGGCTTTAACAAGGAAAGGCGTTTCGCGGAAATATATTGACATCATTAAGGAAATGTATGAGGGAGCTAGCACAAGTGTGTGGACCATTGTTGGGAAGAGTGAAGAATTCCAAAATACAATTGGAGTTCATCAAGGTTCTGCACTTAGTCCTTTTCTTTTTGCTATAGTCATGGATGAATTGGCGAGTGCAATTCAAGATGATATACCATGGTGCATGATGTTTGCTGATGATATTGTGTTGATTGATGAGACAAAAGAACGCTTCCCTTCTCTAGTCCTGAACCGTATATATACAAACTACATATAATAAATCTTTAATAATGTAAACCCACATCAAGATCATAAAAATACCCTCAATTAATGGGATTTATTTGAAAAAATATTCAATATACAAATTGAAGAATAATACCAAAAATCAATTATGAAAGTGAATTAAACAATACACCACCAGATGGACATCACATCCATCCCGCATCTGACGACCACCATAAAGTCAGCCTACATCATCAATTTTCAACTCAAACACACTCCGACCCTAATGAATGGGGAGGTGAGATGGTTCGATGGTTGTAGATTGTTGTAGACATTGTAGTCGCTTGATCTCTTGCACGCATTGGGGTGAGATGTAGAGAAAATTTTACATTTTACTATGAGAAGAGAGTACAGGGGTGAATTGAAGATTAGAAGAACAAGGAGAAAGAGTAATAAAGAAAAAGGAGAGAGAAAGAGATAGAAGGGAATGACGGCTAGAGGAGACTAGGAGAGAGAATATGGTGGTTGGTGGGGAATTAAAACCTTAACCCTTGATGATTCAGCATATAAAAAAAAATAAAAATAAATAAATAAACCTATCCCACGGGTCAGCGGTTACCTGCCACTCTCATAGGTCAGGTACCCTACCCGCTAATTTCAAAAGAATTAAAAAAATACCCGGTAAAATTAGTCGGGTTATCGGGTCGGGTATTTTTGAACACCCCTAGTTTTAACCACTCTTTTAAAACTTTCTTGAATTTTATTCTTGATTTTCTTTATAACACTCTTAATTTTTCTTAAATGCTCTTTCCAACGTGGACCAATGTGATATTATTATTATTAATGTGATGTTTCCAACGTGGCCCAAATAGTAGCTTAACTAAATGTTCCCCTCCATGCACTCTCTTCTAGAGTTAGTAAATGATGTAATAGTTAAAAAGAAAAAAGTTAAGTCTTGGTGGAACATGGAGAAGAAGAACTAGTTAGTATCACGACATTCTCATTCAATTACAAACAACAGAACTACCTACACATAGGCTTACGAATGAAACTAAGTTGCACTTAAATAGCAACCAACAAACTAAGTGGATAAACATGATCCCACATCATACTCCACTAATACAACTAATTAGGTACATCATCATTATTTAGATAAATTAGCTACCCTTTTTTTTTTTTTTTTTTTTTTTTTTTAATTTTTATTTTTTCACAGGAAATTAGCTTAATCAAATTAAATATCAGTTGTCAGGAACTCATTTTCAGTTGATTTTGTGAACAACTACTCGCTAAAAAGTTCTATAAAAAAAGACTACCCAAAATTTAAAAAGTTTGGGCATCACTACCCTTTTTTCTTTTTTCCGGCAAGCAATTCTGGCAAGTGGGGCCCATATGTTTTTTCCCTAAAAATACATAAAACATCCTCACCCTTGTATGTAATAATCAACCTGCCTCTTTGCAAAAACTTAATCCAAAAAATATTTGTGAAAAAACAAGTCGTTTTTTTTTTCTCTTTGGAACTCAATTTAAAATGTAACAAACATTAATACCACTTCCCCCCAAAATCCATAACTCAATCCTGAATAGGATAACATGGAATTATTATTTCTTCGAAAGTTATATTCTTCCTTTCTGCTACACCATTTTGTTGTGGTGAGATAACATGGAATTATTATTTCTTAAAAAGTCCTATTATTCCTTTCCGCTACACCATTTTGTTGTGGTAAGTATGTTGCGGCAGTTTCATGTACTACATTACTATTCCTATTGATTGAAAATAACTTGAATTATAGTATTCACCACCTTTATCGGTTCCTTATCTTTTGATTTTACCATTTGTATGCAATTTTACTTCATTTTTGTAGATTTTAAATATAGTAAGGGCTTCATTCTTAGAATGCAATAAATTAACATAGCTAAATCTTGAAAAATCATCAATGAAAGTTGCTAAATTTTTTTTGTTGCCTAAGGAAGGTGTGCTATGAAAATCACATAGACCACTATGCACTAATTCAAGCAATGATTATTCTTTTCCCTTGTGATTATGTCAACATGCATGTCGTACACTTCTCTATCCTTAGATCAAAAGACGGAATTAAATCATGTTTTGACATAATAAACAAATTTTTTATAATTAATATGTCCAAGTCTTACATGCCATGGAGAAGAGTAATCATTAACAACATACAAATTGTCTCTCAAAGTATTAGAAATATTAACCTTAAACATTCTATCACATAAATAACTCGGTCCTACCAAACGCCCGCTCAACCTTGCATCCAGCCTGCCTTCCTTGGAGGACAGGCGGCATGCGGCTATCAGCCCATGGACTGGCAGCTTAGGCTGCAGCACCTTGGAGATCAACCCACTGCTTTCTCTAAGGAAATAACCGACGCCGAACAGCCGGCCAAGGTTAAAAATGTGTTGGTAGGAGCCTATGATGGGACCACCTGCTAGCATACACCCACCTCATGTATTTACAAGGGCTGGATGATGTCGCATGGTGTCGCTGCTTTCCAGCCACGCTGAAGGGCATAGCCCAACAGTGGTTCGGCAACTTGCCGGCTGGTTGCATCAATAGCTTCAAGACGCTTGCGTTCTTGTTTGCTTCCAACTTCTCTATGAACATCCTTGCCAAGAAAACAAGCCTTGATCTTGGCAATGTACAGCAGGGAGATAGAGAAGGCTTGCGTTCTTACGTCAGGCGGTTCAATCTGGTACGAATCCAGATCCATGGGCTATCTGACGAGGTCGCCTTCACAGACTTTTTCAAGGGTCTGAAGGACGGTTCTACTTTCAAGTATGAACTCGTCCGAAAACAAATCTTCACTCTGCAGGGAGCGCTGCGAGGGCGGAAGCCTATATACAGGCGACCGAGCTCTGCTCCTCCAACAGGCAGTCGGACTCTAAGAAGTTCGACCGACAGAAGGAGAGTCGGCCTGCTCAGCCGGCTCCCAAGCCAGAAGAGAGCAAAAAGAAAAAGCAAGTCTGGCCGTTGATAACTCTGATCAGCCGGCCCAGAAGAAGAAGAAAGAGTGGAAACCGTACGTCCCAAGGTACGAATTCCACAAGGACTGCCGCTCCATCTTGATGGAAATAAAGGACCGGCTGACTCTTGAGAAGCCGACTCCAATGAGAGGTTCCGTCGAAAATCGGAACAAAAATAAACATTGCCATTTCCATGAAGACATCGGCCATGACACCAACGACTGTTTCAGCCTCAAACGAGAGCTTGACCGTCTGGCCGACAAAGGACAGCTGAAGTCCTATGTGAAGTCCAAAGTGACTTCAAAGGTGAATCAGGGGCAGTCCAAAAAGAAGGCTCCCCAGCCGACTGTTAGTACCGACACCGATGAAGATCCGGTATATACCATAGCAGGCGGATTCGCCGGGGGTGGCCCGACCATTCGGGGCACCAAGGATCATCTGAAAAAGATGATCCATTCCGTTGAAGAGGGAGAGGCGGCAAGCACATCCGCCTTCCCCGGGGTCATCATCACCGAAAAGGACAGAGGCAAAGTCCGTCGGCCGCATGATGACCCTGTTGTCATTGAATGCAAAGTGGCCAACCAACTGGTTGGTCGAATCTTGATCGACACAGGCAGCTCCTCTGACCTCATCAGCCTCAAATGCTTGTCCAATCTCAAGTACAAGCCAGATAGCATGATGGAGGTCTCGCACACCCTTGTAGGGTTTGGGGGAGGACTCGTGCACCCAGTCGGACGGATAGATTTGCCCATCCGGCTGGGGCAAAAGGGAAACGACCAGCATATGACCATCCGTTTCCTCGTGGTTGAAGAGCTTACTGCCTACAACCTCATCTTTGGTCGACCCACTCTTAACAAGTGCAAGGCCGTCATCATTCCTGCCCTCATGCTCGTTAAGTATGAGAGGGATGATGGCACAGTCGGCTCCCTTAATGGGGACCAGAAGACAGCTCGGGAGTGCTATCTCTCGGATGTCAAGCCCGCGGCCGCAGCAGCCGTCCGAGGCAAACAAACAGTCGACCTTGATGATGACAAGGAAGACCAAGCGGCCCCACCAGCTGAGAAAAAGAGAAAAATTGATCAACTGGTGGCGGTCAAAAAAGAGAAAAAATAGCAATCACTGACCGGGGAACGACCGGATGATCTCCGTCCCCAGCCGACTGGTGAACACATTGATATCCCTCTGGACGACGCTCGGCCAGAGCGGACTGTTAAAGTAGGGACGGTTGCATTTGCTAAGCTAGGTGACAGTTTGCACCAGCTTCTGAAAGAATTTAAAGACATCTTTGCCTTTGAAGTGGAAGAGATGCCTGGCATAAGCCCGGATCTCGCTGTCCACAAACTCGCCGTGGATCCCAAAAAGAAGCCCATTCGGCAAAATAAGAGAAATCACGGCGAAGAAAGAAGTCAGGCGGCAGCAGCTGAAGTTAAAAAGCTGCTGGACGCGAAGTTCATTCGGCCATGCAACTTCCCTGATTGGGTAGCTAACGTTGTGTTAGTAAAAAAGCCGAATGGTACTTGGCGGATGTGTGTTGACTACACCGACCTGAACAAGGCATGTCCGAAGGATAGTTATCCATTGCCAAAGATCGACAGTCTGGTCGATTCAACAGTCGGACATGCCCTGATGAGTTTTATGGACGCCTATTCAGGCTTCCACCAGATTCCCCTGTGGAAAAAAGATCAAGAAAAGACGGCTTTTGTCACTGATTAGGGGTTGTTCTGTTATACTGTGATGCCGTTTGGTTTGAAGAATGCGCCTGCTACTTTCCAACGATTGATTAATACGGTCTTCATTAATCAGATTGGGAGGAATGTAGAAGCATACATTGATGACATGATAGTCAAATCCAAACTACAAGCGGATCACCTTGCTGATCTCCGAGAAACATTCGCCACACTCAGGCGGCACAAGGTCATGCTAAATCCAAAAAAGTGTGTCTTTGGTGTTGAGTCTGGGAAGTTTCTCGGATTCCTGATTGATCAAAGGGGAATAGAGGCCAATCCTGAGAAAATACAGGCGGTCATCGACATGCAGTCGCCTCGTACTGTGAAAGAGGTTCAAAAGCTTACAGGTTGTCTGGCGGCCTTGGGGAGATTCCTCAGTCGGTCAGGCGATAAGTGTCTCTACTTTTTCCAAGCAATCAGGAAGAAGACTAATTTTGAATGGGGTGGTGATGCAGAGGCGGCCTTTTAAAAGTTAAAAACTCATTTGCACTCTTTGCCGAGGCTTGTTAGCCCCTTGCCCAAAGAGACGCTCTTCATGTATCTGGCCGTCTCCGATCATGCCCTCAGCGCTGTTCTCTTAGCTGAAAGAGACGGCATTCAGCTCCCAGTCTATTTCATCAGCCATGTTCTCAGGAACGCTGAGCTTCGGTACCCCATGGTTGAAAAGTTTGGTCTCGCTCTCTACATGGCCATCAAGAAATTGAAACCTTACTTCTTGGCACATGCGGTAGTGGTCTATACTGACCAGCCGATCAAGCGGCCTCTGACAACCTTGGAGTCTTCTGGACGAATGCTCAAATGGGCGATTGAAATGCAAGGATTGGAAATCACTTACGAACGCAGGAAAGCAATAAAGGGGCAAGCATTCGCCGATTTTATTGTGGAAATGACAAGGCCGGTTGCTCCGGATGATACTAGTCAGGTTTGGAAAGTGTATGTGGACGGGAGCTCCACTGCGAACGGCTGTGGTGCAGGGATTATCTGTTAGTCTCCTGAGGGGGACAAATTTGAATATGCACTACGGTTCAAGTTCCAGGTCTCTAATAATGAGGCCGAATATGAAGCCCTGCTTGCTGGCATTCGGTACTGTAAGGCAGCAGGGGCAAAGAAAATTGACGCCTGCTCAGACTCACAATTGGTCGTACTCCAAGTCAATGGAACGTACGAGGCCACTCATCCGGCCATGGTAAAATATCTGCAGGCGGTCAAGGCTGAAGTTGGGACACTTGAAGAATTTACACTAAGTCAAGTGCCCAGGTCTTCCAACAATCAGGCGGATGCCTTGTCCAAGCTAGCATCATCCGCCTCTTGTGAAACGCCTCGGTCAGTCTTCTGGGAGGTCATGGAAAAAAGGAGTATCTCTGAAGAAGACCCCATTGGAGTTCTTGACCGAAGCTCAACTTGGATGGACAGCATCCGGGCTTACCTTACAGACGGCACGCTCCCTGACTCACCACAGGAGGCGGCTGTTTTGAAAAAACGAGCGGCTAACTTCGAGTTGCGACAAGGGGAACTCTTCAGGGCTGGTTTTCTGAAACCTCTGTTGAAGTGTGTTACCCCCGAGAAGGGTAAGGAAGTCCTCGAAGAGTTGCATGCGGGATTCTGTGCCTCCCATATAGGGGGTAGATCCCTTGCTGCCAAAGCCAGGCGGCTTTACTTCTGGCCTACACTGGAGTCGGATGCAATGGAATTGATGAAAAAATGTGACAAATGTCAAAAATTTGGCAAGCTCATTCATCGTCCGGCTACAGACCTGTCGGCCATCCACAGCCCAATACCCTTCGCCAAATGGGGGATGGACATTCTAGGGCCATATACAGCCGCACCAGGCGGCAAGCGCTACATATTGGTGGCTGTGGATTACTTTACTAAGTGGGTAGAGGCGGAGGCAGTCAAAAACATTAAGACAAAAGATGTTATTTCCTTCATCTTGATAAACATAATCACTCGTTTTGGGGTGCCCATGTCTATGGTTTTTGACAATGGTCCTCAATTTGAAACGCCTCAACTCAAGACTTGGCTGAGAGACCAAGGGATCTCTAGCTTCTTCGCATCAGTCGGCCGGCCTCAAGCAAACGGCCAGGTCGAGGCTTTTAACAAGTTAATCTCAGACGGGATTAAAAAGAAAATTGAACGGGCTGGTGGCCTTTGGGCGGATGAATTACCACACGTCCTCTGGTCCATCAGGACGACTGCTAAAGGGGCAACTGGAGAGACCCCATTCCTTATGGTGTATGGTGCAGAAGCTGTCTTGCCCATTGAACACTATGAGCCGACTCTTCGAATCATGTTGTATGATGAGGAGACGAATTGGGAGGCCATGCGTCTAGCATTGGACTCACTACCAGAGCGCAGGGGCAATGCTGCCTTGCGCCATGAGATATACCGTCTGAGAATGACTCGGGCTTACAACAAAAGAGTACACAAGTGTCCTCTCAAAGTAGGGGACTTTGTGCTACGGAAAATGGAAGCAATCGGTAGGGCGAATGAGCAGGGAAAGCTAACCCCAAATTGGGAAGGCCCCTACCGAATCTATGAGGAAATAAGAGACGGCACCTACCGCCTGGAAGAACCAGACGGCAGGCAGCTGCCCAGAACTTGGAATGTAGACAACTTGAAAAAGTACTACTTCTAAGTACGAATGTAAATGCTTCAATTTTGTTATCTCAAAGATTTGTTAATGAGAATATGCTTCCCTTTATCAACTTTTATTATTTTTAGCACCGTACGGCCAATATGTTTGAAAGGTGTCTGTCTCAACAACAGACGCCCCAAACCCTTTGAAGGAGCCGATTGTTCTAAACAGTTGTTCCTACGAAATTTTATTAAGTTTATACCAACATCAATTACGAGGCCTAAGGCCAGATAAAAATAAAAAGAGACCGAATGGTCACAGTCTGCTCCAACATGAGTATGACCGTCTGCTCCAACATGAGTCAGATAACCGACGACGCCCATTTGGGTGAATTCGTCGAGGAGAAGCATCTCCCATTTGGGTGGCACATTGCTCTACGAATATACAAGCGGCCTAACCGAATGCTAAGGCAGCACTCGCAGTCGTTTGTTTTAATCGAAAGTGAAATCTAAAAGGCCAGAATTTTCTATCTGTTCTAGTACAGTTCGAAAATGGTCACTGTTTCATAAGTAGAGGCTAACCGAGGCATAAAGCCGGATGCGCCTATTTCAGCTCAGGGGCAAAACAGGCGGAATAATTTTATAAAAATGCGTTAGGTTAACTACTTGGCACTTATTTGAGGCTATCAGCCGGATGCCGCCTGATCCTTACCTATGGGGCAAGACAGGCGGACTAATTACTTTAACCAAAATCAGTCAAGTCCCAGACTTAACACTTTAATCTCAATGAGGCCAATGGCCGGATGCGCCTGTTTTTGCCTATGGGGCAGAACAGGCGGGGATTTTTCCCTAGCATAACAGCTAAGTTGGAAACTTGAGTTCTGTTCGAGCCAATGGCCGAATGAACACTTATTTTTGCCAAATTCTGGATGGACGTCTGCCGCGTGGTTTGGGGCAATCACCATAGTGATTGATTGACTTAGAAACCATGGATACTCTTCCAAGTATCAATAATTTCCATGTCAATCAATCCCATAAACCGAAACCACTCGACATCCGTCCAGGGGCAAGAACATTCGCATGGTATACAGGTTATAATACTTAGCCAAAAAACATGCAAAAATTTCAAACAATTCAAAGGGCAGAATGAAAAAACTTCAGCCAAATGGCCGAATGATTCAAATTAAAAATGATCAATCGCCACCAGACGATTGGTTAAATTGTTATCCGGCAAAGCCAGGGAAATTGTCAAATTACCCGACCCCTCGGTCGGTAAAGATACATAAATACTCGGCACACAGGCCGGAAAAACAAGTACTTGGCCATTCGGCCGCAGAAACAACAAATAAAAGCTTAAGTGATCAGGGGAGAGCCTCTTCATTGGCAGCCGGCCTGTTGCCCTTCGGCTGCTCTTCATCATCTTTCTCCTGCTCCTCCGCCTGATCTTCCTCCTCCTCCCCAGAGGACGACTCCTCAGAAGAGTCGGACCCAGAGCCTTCAGCAGCCTCGGCCTCAGCATCAGCCTTGTAAGCTTCTTCCATCTCCTCAAGGAGGCGATCGTCGAGAGCTTTGCTGAGCTCATCAAACTTGGACTTCCAAATCTGATAGTCCGAGCCTGGCTGAACAGCCGCCCAAGTGTCCCGCATGATGATCTCATTATCCCTGATCATTTGTTTGACCAGTTCAGCTCTCTCTTGCTCGGCACGGGACTCGAACTTGGTCCCAGCTGGTGCTCCTGTGAGTTTATGCTCCAGGCGGCTCACCCTATTCTGGGCCCTTTCGGCCTCACCCTTGGCGTCCTGAAGGGGCTCGAGCTCCGCCTTAAGGGACCTGTTCTTGAGGTTGGAGACTTGAAGGCGGGCCGAGTCCAGGTCCTTCTTCACCTGCAGATTGGCCTCCGACTGCGAATACATCATATCAAGCGTCAGAAATTCATTCTGAGCAATATCAAATTGAGCCCTATCCAAGGCGGACTCGGCCTGAGCCTTAGCAGCTTTTACCTCTTTGGTCTTTTCCTTAAGGGGTCTGCCGAGCCCTTGGACGCGCAGCATGGCCTGTAAAAAGAAGTCGGATGGTTAGGAACCAGGCGGATAAAAAAAAAAAAACGAATGTTAAAGTAAGGCAAAGTCTATACCTCACAAAGGTTCCCTAGAATACCATCAAGGTCTAGGGTGCCGACTCCTCTGACGGATGCTTTATCATCCGGATCAATCGCCCTCAGCATGGACTTGGCCATTTGAACTACAGTCGGCCTCTGTACAGGAACTGCAAGAGGAAAAAGTTAGAAAAGTACTCAAGTATGGATAACTTGCAGAAAAGAAAGGGAGGACGAATGGTCTTTACCGTCGCCCTCATCCACCTCCTCTTCCCCCAGAACCCTCTTCTGACCGGTAGAAGAGGCGGGCCTTTTCCCCAAAAGCCTCTCCATACCGGAAGAAGAGGGGGGCTTTTCCCCCAGAAACCTCTTCTCACCAGCAGGGGCGTCTGAGGGCCTCTTGGGCTTATGAGCAACGTGCTTCCGGCCGCCCTTGCCGGATGCGCTCACATCACCCGCCCTAGTCTTTTGGAGCTTAGGGTCGGATGGTTTGGACGGGGATTTGGAGGAGGTACCCTGCATCATTGAAGACAAAACAAAGTCAGAGAACATTCGGCAAAAACTCAGCATTAATCAGAAAAATGCTAAGTATAAAAATCTCACCCCTGGGGTACCGGCTGGTTGCTGCTCTTCCACCCTTGCAGTGGTGGCCTCCGTCCCGTTAAGGACGTTTGATCTGTATCTGGCAGCAGATACAGCCGGCTTCCTGGAGGCCGAGAGTTTCTCCATTGCTTTGTCTGCAAAAAAGAATCAAGTGTTAGACACATTTAACAAGTGAAGACAAGCAAAATAAATATGGCATATTAAACAGACGGCCGACTACCTCTCGGCATCTCAGTACTTAGCCCACAAGCGGCCAAGAACGTCCCTTCCTCAAACCATTTGTACAAAGGGAGATAGCATTGAGGGGTGACTTCCTTGTCCCCCTCATCATTCGTCTTCACAGACACGGTGAACAAACCCGCGTCCATGATCTCCTCCTTTGCTCGTCTAGGAAGAGCTGGCAATGCACTCCTGCCTGCTAGGAGAGGTGGATCCTTGTTCCACCTGTTATACTTTTGGTTCAGGCGGCGGTCGGCAGTTTTGACTATGTAGAACTTAGTTCTCCAGTCTTTCCACTTGTTCTCTTTGCCGACAACCATCATGTACCCCTTGCAAGTAGTCAAGGTGTACCAGCCCTCGCCACCCCTAGCAGGCGCCCTGCTAAGATAATGCATGTGGGCGAATGCTTCAAAGCTCGCCTCCACTTCCAGCATCTCGCAGGCTGCAACGTACCCCAGAATATTGATCCAGGAATTGGGTACGAGTTGCCAGATACCAAGTTGGTATCCATCCAAAATCCTCTCCACGGCCGGATGGAGAGGGAAGCGCAAGCCAGCCTGAAAGGCCGCCTCATAACAACCGAATGCTCGGTCTTGGTAGCTGGCCATGCTCGGCCAAGTAATGGTGTCGTCCTTATTTGGGATGCACAAAGTAAAGCCATAGCCCAACACAACCCTGCGCCTAAAACTTGCAAGGCCGTTTGCCATGGTGTTCCGCCTGCTCTGCGGAACATGATGATAGTAAGGGGCTTTCTCCAAGCGCCTGGAAGCGCTCGGCTCGGCCCAAGATTCCCCCTTCTCAACTGCCAGGGACTCCCTGACAGTATCTATTCTTGTCCTTGCCTCCCCTGAAGAAGCGGAGGCATTATCTGAAGAAGATGACGAGGCCGACTCGTCATCAGAACTGTCATCAGAGCTAAGGGACTGCTGACTGGAGGGTCCTCCCTTAGACTCTCTTCCGGCGCCTATTCAGAAGGCCCGGCTGCATAGGTTTCATCTGCCTCCTCCAGTATCCTATCACTAGGAGTACCGCTTGAAGAGGGCGAATGGTAATAAGTGGGGGTAGGAGGAAGATAAGAAGGGCTATCAGGGTGTTCCGATACCTCACTTCGAGGCACCCTCATTGAGCCGTCAGAATAAAGAGTTGAACCATCCGACGGGAAAAAAGATCCATCGGAGTTGGGTTTTCTTGCTGTTCTTTTTGTTCTGGCCATCGTGTCCTGCACAGACGCGAAACCAGTCGGATTCGGAGAAGTTCGCAAAGCACAGTCGCTGGCCAAGCAGTCGGCACTGCAAGTTCTAGATTCAGCCGTCCCCGGTGACCGGCTGATCACTATCCTATACTGTGCCGCATGCGATTGGGAAACCATTTTTTCGAAAACAAAGAAAAAATGAAAAATAAAAGAAGAAACAGGCGTTACCTTTAGAAGAAGGGTGAAAGACGCTTGGTTGGCTGAGAACGGTCGGACAGCGGGCCGAGTGTCGGATGCTTGAAAGCTAAGAAACACTTAAGGAATTTTGAGATTTTTAAAGTCAAAAGTCAAAGATTCTCCAAAGATTCGCAAAGGTGTAAAAAATCCGGGGATGAAAACTTTCTATTTATAGAGGGGTTAAAAACCCTAAAACTTTCCCTCCACAGTAATTTTTCAAAATCCGACCAATCGGATGCTGACGCCTGTCACAGGCAACACGTGGCAAGCGCGTGTCACCTGTGAGGGGCAAATGATTTGGGTAAAAATACCCTAGGCCAGTTGGCCCAATCAGAGTCCGCCACGTGTCACTGAAAGGGGCGCCACCTTGGACTTCTCAGGGAACGACACGTGGCAGACAGATAAAAGGACCTGGGATTGGCGGCTTTCAGGCCCAAATCCCGAGGTCTGCAAAAGCTGCGTGAATATTCCATGGGGCACGAAACCCTAGGGAGTGCACGTTTTTCGAGAAGCCTATAAATAGGAGATGACCTCCTTATTTATGGCTATGTTACGTTACGTTCCTTTCCACGTGATACGTACACAAAAACACTTTACACTCCTTCCGAGGAATATTCAGTGATTACTAATCATTGTCAGAACTGTCACTCTCAAGAGAACAGTACACCCGAGCTCGGAATCCGAGCAGATAACCCTTTACATTCCGCACCTTATTCTTCGGACTTAGACTAACTTAAGCTTTGGAGGCGGACCACCGACCATTCGGTGCTCCGTTGTTTTGCAGGTACAGGTATCCAAGCGAGCATCCAGTCTTAGTGTTGTAACTCTCCCAAGGGACTCAAAAAACCCCGAAACACATTTAACAAGAAATTTTTTGTTTAGGCATTCAATAATTTCAAAATGTTTGATAATAGCTCGGTTATGGAACAATTTCATGAAATCCAAAGAATTTTAAGGAGTTTTAGGCAACACAATATCAATCTTGATGAGTCCTTTATTGTTTCTTTTATAATTGATAAACTACCATCCCGTGTGAAAAATTTTAAAAATGTTTCAAAGCATAATAAAGATGAGGGCTTGGCTTCTCACATTTGGATTGAGGGGGAAATCAGTTCAAGAGGGACGAAAGGATGTTAATCTTAGTTCCATCACGGTTAATGTGGTGGAGGATGCTAATTCTAATGAGAGGAAGAGAGGAAATGATTCAAGCAAAAATAAAGGCAAAAAGCCTAAAGTAGGAAGTGATGGTAAAATAATAACGAGTTTGTTGGGTTTGTGGAAAACCCAGTCATTTTAAAAAGGATTGTACGATTTGGAAGAAAAGATGAACAACAAAAAGGCTTAAGGTGGGAAAGGCGGGTCAAGCCAATCCCAAAACAAGCAAGGGTGATACTACTTGGTACATTGATTCTGGAGCATCCAGGCATGTTTGCAAAGATCGTTCGTTGTTTAATCCCTTGTTGAGGTGTTTCTTGGAGAGATTCTTTACATGAGGAACGATTCCACCGCAGAAGTACTAGGCAAGGGACAAGTAGAGTTAATGTTTAGCTCGACAAATATCTTATTTTAAGGGATGTGTTGTATGCTCCCGAGTTTAGGAGAAATCTTGGGTCCGGTGTTATCTTAAATTGTTTAGATTTAAAGTGGTTTTGAGTCGAGTATATTTATATTGTCTAAAGATAGTTTATTTGTAGGTTTTGGTTATTTATGTGATAGAATGTTTAAGGTTAGTATTTCTAATACTTTGAGAGACTATTTGTATGTTGTTAATGATTGCTCTTCTCTATGACATGTAAGACTTGGAGATGTTAATTATAAAAAATTTGTTTATTATGTCAAAACATGATTTAATTACGCCTTTTGATCCAAGGATAGAGAAGTGTACGACATGCATGTTGACATACTCACGAGGAAACCATTTCCGAATGTTGAAGAAAAGAAAAAGAATAATCATTGCTTGATTTAGTGCATAGTGATCTATGTGATTTTCATAGCACACCTTCCTTATGTAACACAGTGTTTGAAAAAGCGCACCTAAGGCGCTGAGGCGCAAGTAGGCGATAGGGGGTAAGTGCTTTTTGGCCTAGGCGAGGCGATTTTGATAAGGCGTACTTGAGAAGTAATTTGCCAATTTTTTTCAATTATTTATATAGTGCGCCTCACTTCACTAAGGTGCGCCTAAGGCGCTGCATATCCCTTATCACCTCAGCACGCCTTTTTTTATACATTGATGTAACAAAAAGTATTTAGCAACTTTCATTGATGAATTTTCAAGATTTTGCTATGTTTGTGTATTTCATTCTAGGGATGAATCCCTTATAAATTAAAATCTACAAAAATGAAGTAGAATTGCAAACAAAAGGTAAAATAAAAAGATAAGGAACCGATGAAGGTGGTGCCATAACGGAAGTATTGTAATGGAACAATTTGGAACTCACCCTCAAACACAAAATAAAATTAATAGCAAAACATGATAATAAAAGAGACAGTGTTTATGAGGAATTTTCGATTTCTTTTGCACAAGCTCAATTTTGTTTTATTAAGATCTTAAAATTTAAGACAATAACCCTCTTAATGATTTTTCTCCTCAATAAACCATCATTATTTTTACGCTCTTGATGATTTTCCTACTCACTAAATCATCGTTATTTTTCTAGTAAGCCTAATCCCTCTTATATAGTCTAACATAGAAACCCACATCAACTACCTTCAATATTTTTACTTCTCCCAGGTCTAAATAATCCTAAATTGATTATACATACCTAAAATATATCTAGTCTCCTAATTACAATCCTCATCTAACTAGGAAAGCATAAAAGATAAAAATAAATAAAAGATACAATATATCTTTTCCAAAAACAAATCTTCTTAGTATTTGGTAAGTTTAGTTTTATATCTAACAGGTAGTGAATACCATAAACCAAGTTATTTCCAATAAATAGGATAAGTACATAAAACTACCGCGACATACTCACCAAAACAAAATGGTGTAGCAGAAAGGAAGAATAGGCCTTTAGAGGAAATGGAATTCCATGTTATTCTATTCGGGATGGAGCGATGGATTTTAGGGTAAACAATATTAACTTTTTGTTACATTTTAAACCGAGAATGAAAAGGAATGAGGTAACCCCATATGAGTCGTGGCAAAAAGAAGAAAACCAAACTTGAGTCATCTCTGGGGTTGTAGGGCAATTGTAAAGGTGGCGGAGCCTAAATTTAAAAAGTTAAGTGAAAGAGGAGTGAAATGCATTTTTATAAGATTATCGGAACATAACAAATCCTATAGGTTATATGTAATTGAACAAAATGACTATTGGTCAGTTCATATCACCATTGAGTTTGGAGATACATTGTTTGATGAAAATTTGTATTTTTATCAATTCCTAGACCAAAGGATATATTTTCAAATACCGATGCTTAAAGTTTTGACCAAAATGAATTTGATCAAGAGATGGATGACCAAACTAATTTAGAGGAGGCATTAACATCATCATCTCAACCTAGGAGAAGTAAAATGGCAAGGAAAGAAAATCTTTTGGCTCAGACTTTCATGTGTACTTCATTAAAAGATTAAGGAATTCTATTTCGACACAATTTTCATACATTTTAAATTTGGAAGATGATCCATTTGACATATGATGAGGTTATGAGGTCTCGTGATGCTCCATTTGGGAAAAAAACTATTATTGATGAGATATGTTATCTAAATTACCACCAAAATGTAACTTAATAGGGTGTAAATGGATCTTAAAAAAGAAATTGAGCATTGATGGAACTGTTGAAAAGTTTAAAGCCCGGTTAGTGGCACAAGGTTTTTATACAGAAACCTGATATCTATTATTTTGATACATATGCATCAGTTGCTAAAATTTCAACAATACTTGCGGCTAGTGCTGTGCACCGGTCCAAAACCGAACCGTGACTAAAATGGACCGAAACCCGGAATCAACTTTTTTTTTTTTTTGTGATCGAGGACCGGACCGTAATTCACCGGTCAGGTTCCGATTCGGTCCGATTTTGGACCCTAATGGACCTTTTTTATTTATTAATTTTTTTTTTTTTTTTTTTTTTTTTTTTTTTTTTTTTTTTTTTTTTGCATTTTAGTGTCTTAGACATCATTTTTTAACGCCTTGTTTTTGTTTGCGTGTAATCTTATTTTGCACCTAGAATTTATAAATTACAAGTTTTGTACCTAAATTTTTTAGAAATTGAAACATAAAGTTTAAAATTTTCACCCAAAAATTACAAAACTCACTTTCCGGTCCATTCCGGTTTTTAGCCGGTCCGGACCGGAAATCCGGAATCACCAATTTGTGAGGTTCGAAGACCGACCCGGAATCTAACGGTCCGGTCCAGTCTCGGTCCTTTTTTACGCACCCCTACTTGCGGCTATCCATAATCTTGTGATCCATGAAATGGATATCAAGACAACGTTCTTGAATGGAAATGTAGAGGAAGAAGTTTATTGTTGTGGAAGGTCAAGAAGAAAAAGTTTGTAAGTTTATTATATCTTTGTATGGGCTAAAACAAGCACCTAAGCAATGACATCAAAAGTTTGATGAGGTTAGGTTGTCTAATAATTTCAAGTTGAACAATTTAGACAAGTTTATATATATAGCAAAGTTGATGACAACGGTGAAGGTGTCATAATTTATCTGTATGTTGATGGCATATTGATATTTGGAATGGATTTATCACAAGTTATAAAAATGACAAAATCCTTTCTTAGTTCTCGGTTTTCCATGAAAGACATGTGAGAAACGGATGTCATCTTGGGCATTAGAAAGAGGGAAAAAGAAAAAATGGTTCTGTCACAATCTCATTTCATTGAGAAAGTGCTCAAGAAATTCAATGTTAGTGATGATTCGACATCTCTTTATTCAACAGGTATGGACCCTAGCGTAAAGTTGATACATATTAGGTATATGCTAAAGTAATAGGTTGTTTGATTTATGCCATGCCAAATACTAGGCCAGATATTGCTTATACAGTTTGTCAACTAAATAGGTACACTAGTAAAGTAGTAATCCTAGTATGTTACATTGGCTAGCGGTTTGATGCTTGTTGAAGTATTTGAAGAAAACCATGGATTATGGTTCGTTGTATAGTAGATATCTCTCGGTTGTAGAAGGATATTCGGATGCAAGTTGGATTTGTAATAAAGACCTTTCCTCCACAAGTGAATGGGTTTTCCTATATGGGGAAGGTGTTATTTCATGAGTTTCTAAGAAGCAAACTTGCATTGCGGACTCCACAATGACATTGAAGTTCATTTTTGAGATACATTTGTTGCCAAAAACGATTTAACCTATAGTGATACATTGTGATAACAATGCTACTTAGGCAAGGGCATATAGCCAAGTTTATATTGGTATGTCAAGACACATTGGAGTACGACATAACTGCATTCAAGGACTAAGGAAGGATAGTGTGATAACTATTGATTATGTTAGAACAAATCTTAATCTCACCGATTGTTTCACAAAGGCGTTGGCAAGAAATGTTAACAATGAGATGGCAATCGGTTTAGGATTGGAGCCCTAAATAATTACAAATGAGAAAGTCTTAACTTAAAGTCTTATAAGACGTAAGGTCTTAAGTTCAACAAAATTAACTTTCTTATTTGCTAATTGGGAACTTGTATATTCATCTAAGGTAAAGTTCCGAATTTTTTGTGATGTCAAGAGGTTGTTTAACTTAATAGAATTCTTAATATTGTGCTTTGTCACAGGAGCATGTTTTGGAAATCTACCTATATAAGTATTTATTTTAGCCGCTTCAAGATATTATTATGGGCGTAGCTTTGATGTACTTATGAATAGATATGGATACATGGCGTAAGTGTCAAGTAAATATGTATTTAAGTATTTAATCTTGTGTGTGTAATATCTTCAAGTATCTAATATGTATTACTGTTGGTTCAAACATTTTATGATACCGAATAGTCTTTGTACACTTTCAATTATGCATAAGATTTTTTGTGTTGATGATGTTTTGCAATGAGTCTAATTTAATATTCTAAAAGGGGGAGGTTTGTTGAATAATTTAGAGTATTGGTGACAATATTCATGTTGTTTGATTGTTTTACTTAGGCTAAGGTATTGTGAATTGATTAAACAAGTATTAGACCAAAGATAATATCAATTTAGAGAAAAAGCAAACTGCCGGTCAGAGGACGCCCTACCGGGCGCGAGTGCAAGCATGAAGGTTTCTGGTTTGCTGCCAGGCGGGCTTGAGAATGAAGAAGAATTTTCGTTGGGCGATTGCCCATTCGGGTCACTGCCGCCCAGGCAGGCGCAAGCGCGAAGGATTTTGACACAACTACACGGTTCAACAAGGCACGAGAGTACCCAGATTAATCTGGGTCGCTAGATCTCGGTTGGGCGCGGGTGTTGGCTGGGCAACCTTTGATGGTTTTCTTCGGTTTTATGCTTGGTTATTTTGCTCTATATATATTATACATATATGATGAAATCATATGTTCAAGAAAATCAGTTTTATTTCTCTTGAAAGAACCTTTTGCACTTTATTGTTCATCATCACAAAGCTCATACATTTTTTTTTTTGAGGGAAAAGCTCATACACTTAATAACATTGTATTGTGCAATCATTCTACTTGTGATTGTAATTGGCCTTCGTTGTATCTCCTAAGCGACTTCCATGATACCCGGTTGTAGTATAGGATCAGAATTATACTTTTGGGAAAGTGATTTCGTTCACGCTTCAAAGTTTATTTTCTGAATTTTTCATTTCCATTTGTGACCCTTGTTATTATTAGAAAATCCCCACCAGATAAAAGGATGGAAATTTTTCTAATTTTAGAGATTAGAGACCTCTGTTGGTCATGCTCAATATATCATTTTCTTTGTCTTGCAGTTATGTTCTCAGGTGTTATAATGTAATTTCTGTATAGTAGTTATAGTTCTGCATATATCACTGAGAGCTTGCTAGTTAGGCAGTTAGGTTCCAATTGTTGGAGGTAAGGGTGAGGACAGGTTTGATTTGCTGCTCAGTGATTTCTGGTTATTTGTGCAGTTTAATGGTAGATTTAATTTTGCTTTTTCTTCTTCCTTGCTGCAGTCCGTAATCTGATTGTCCTCGAATATTAAAACACCATTTGGCATTTCTAAGCTCATTCTCATGAGTAATTTAACACCCCTTTTATCTGATCATTGCAGTTGTATGATATTACCATTTATGCTGAACAGCGGCCAAAAACAATGGAGTGTCTTATCAGTTTTTCAGAAAGTATGATTACAACATCAGTGAGTTTGGCTGTTACTGCATCAATAATGCTGCAAGCATGAAACACATCCGCAGCGAATTTCTGCATAAGCTTTGGTAGCAAATTTCCTTCTTAAGTTCTTTACAAAGCAATGACATGTTCTTTACTACAATTTACTCTAATTCCGTAATAATTGCAATTATAGTGAGGGCACAAAGTTTTAAAATATTATAGGGTGGGGAGTATGGGGATCAAAGGGAGAATCTTATAATATATAGTTAGTGTGTATATATTTCGTTGTTTGCTGGAAAGAAAAAAAAATAGTGTTAGTGGTAGGAGAGATAAATAATAAAAATAGTATTGAGACCTTATCAAATAAGGAAGTGTTACAATTATTACAAAACGAATGAAAAAGGAAAACAATGTTCTTTCGGCTATTTTTTTATACCGGGATATGGTGCACCCGGGTGGCACAAATCAAGAATTACATACGTCTTCTAAATATAATTGTTGGCTTGGCCTAAAATATGAACTTAAAAGCAAAGCTCGAAAAAATTACACCTTACTGATAAAAGTGTCACCATTCATCACTAGTGTGAAAATACAAAAGAAAAGTAAACACGGAAAAGTCTAGCAATTACAACTTGGTAGTCAGTGACTTTATTGATTCAATAATTGAGATGTCAATAATATGAACCAATTATTGTACGGATCATTATTGTTGTTTAATTATTTAACCTTTAAATCAAGATTAGTTAGTACAGTAGAACCTTGCCATGAAATGCAAATATCATGTTGGGGTCATTTTTAATTTGGTCAATTATTAGCTTGTTGGTCAGTACTAACACCATTCTCACTCATTTTTTAAATTTGACACTGTTTTGAAATCTACTACTGTAGCTACTCTTACAAATCTAATTAGAACAATTGAAGATGCTTAGCTATTAGCTCAGGTTATTAAAGTTCCATTTAATACTGATGATATTTTTTTAATTTAAGTTATTGTTTCTATTTAAGTGTTAAATTAGGTTTAAGTTATAATTAAAAAAATGGTTAAAAAAAAAAGAGGGCTATATGCTTTCAGGCTTTCAGCGCTCCCAAAAGATTGATTATGTTATGGTAATAAATTTCAAAAATAAGTGAATGTGTGAAAGAAAAAATAGAAGAAAAGTAGAACTTTGATTGGAAACACACCCCAAAATAAAAGTTGGGTTGAACTTTTAAAGATGAAACCAGAATGTATTCGAGTCAACTAGGTAGGAGTATATTGGCAAAATTGCATATCAGATCATTGTTTAAGACCTTCAAGATTGACCCAACCTTATTATGCGTAATTAAGCCAACAAGTTCAGTATTATGTATTGACTATCACTTTCTAATTTCTATCCCTCACTCACCTTTTCTTTTTCTCTCACAAAACTCTCATTTTCTGTCTCTTTTCTGCAACCAAAAATGGATATTGGAACAGCCATGTCTGTAGCTCAAACTTTGTTTGCAGCACTGGATTGTGATCAGCTCAGACAGAACTGCTCCATTGCTTGCTACAAATCCGAACTTGATGCACTTCGTGGCACCGTCTTTAGAGTAAAAGCTGTGCTCAAGGATGCTGAGGCCAAGCGAGAGTTGTCCGAACAAGATCAGCTCTATATTGAAGAACTCAAGGAAGCAGTTTATGAAGCCAATGATCTCTTTGACGAGTTTGTCACTCTTGCTGAGCGGAATAAGCTCACTGAGGGAATCAAGGATCGTGTCCGTTCTTTTTTTAGCAAGTTTGGTATAGCTTACAATATGGCTCAAGGGGTTAAGAAGATCAAGAAAAAGTTAGATGCTATTGCTAATGATAGTCGGTTCAGCTTGACCATTGATCCTAAGCCTATTAAGAGTCAAAGGCTTGAGAGTTGTTCTTATGTTTATGAATCTGATATCATTGGAAGAGAGTCTGATTTAGAGAAAATTGTTGGTGTGTTGCTCGATTCTAATGTTCAACAAAACGTTTCTTTCCTTTCTATTGTGGGGATTGGGGGGTTGGGAAAGACTGCTGTTGCCCAACTTGTGTATAATGATGTAAGAGTCACAACCTCATTTCCTTTGAGGTTGTGGACTTGTGTCGCTGATGAAAATCAGATTCTGCTTGATGTACAAGGGGTTCTTCGTAAGATTTTAGCTTCAGCTACGGGTTATATGTTGGATGAGAGCACTACTATGGATGGGTTGCAAATCCAACTTCGAGAAAAACTTGCAGGAAAAAAATTCTTGCTTGTTTTGGATGATGTGTGGACCGAAAATTATGAGCGATGGCATACACTGACACAATATTTAATGGGAGGTCAGAGGGGGAGTTGGATTGTGGTTACAACACGTTCACAGCAGACAGTACGAATCATCGGAGGTGGTCCAAGGCATGAGCTACAAGGTTTGACAAAGGAAAAATCATGGTGTTTATTTAAGAGGGTAGCATTTGGATCACAACATGAAAACCTTCCTGAAGACTTGGTTGAAATTGGTCAAGATATTGTTGGGAAATGTGCTAACGTACCTCTTGCAATTAGAGTGGTCGGAAGTCTTCTCTATGGCCAAGAAAAAAATAAGTGGCTTTTAATTCAGAAGCTGGGATTAGCGGAAGTTAATAGAAGCGAAGATAGCATCATACCTACACTGAAGCTGAGTTACTATCAACTTGAATCTCCATTAAAAAGTTGTTTAAGTTATTGTGCAGTATTCCCTATAGATTATGTAATGAGGAAGGATACATTAATAAGGCTTTGGATAGCACAAGGCTACATCCCACTAGACGATCCTCATAGCCCAGAAGATCTTGCCGAGGAATATTTTTCAATCTTGTTGCGGAGATGTTTTTTCCAAGATGTGGAGAAAGATGAAGATGGTAATATTAGATCATGTAAGATACATGATTTAATGCACGATCTTGCTCAACAAGTTGTGGGAAAAGAAATTTGTAGAGTGAAAACTATGAATGGGGATGTAGACAAAAAAGTTCGCCATCTCTCTCTTGTAAGTATTACAAATTTCTGTTTTACTAATAAGAGCCACATACGTTCATATCTTCATGTTATTGAGCAGTATCAAGAAATGGTCATGATGGACCAAGTTTGTGTGGATGCATTAATAGGTAATTGGAAGTATTTAAGGGCATTGTACTTGAGTAGATCAATGATCAAGAGTTTGCCATACTCAGTAGGTGAACTGATACATTTGAGGTATCTAGACCTCTCATATAATTTAGGTCTAAAAGTTATCCCAGGATCAATTACAAAACTATATAATCTTCAAACTTTAGACTTAAGTTGTTGTAGCGAGTTGAAAGAATTGCCAAAAGATTTGAGGAGGCTGGTAAAGCTGAGAGTCTTGGATTTAGATGGTTGTAAAAATCTAAGCTATATGCCAAGGGGCATGTGTAGGTTGAGTTGCCTTCACACTCTTAATAGGTTTGTGGTGGGAGGAACGAGTTTAAGTAAGAAAGAGGTGTTTGATGGGCTTGAAGATCTAAGAGCTCTTAGAAACCTGAAAGGTTATCTTAAAATCAGGATCCATTTCACGAAGAAGGGTGCAGATACTTTAAGATAAATGGTGAAAGGGAGGGAGGGTGCCTGGGGAACAAGGAACATCTTAAAGAAGTGCTATTTGAATTTGATGATGATGAGGAGGGTAAGGAAAGAGAGGTCTATGATGAAGCAGTGATGGAAGAGTTGCAGCCATTTAATTCTAATCTTAAGAAGTTGTGGGTGTATGGATATCAGGGTTTGAGGATGCCACGCTGGGTAAGGGAAGATAACTTGGCAACTTTTCTCCCCAATCTTGTTGAAATGAGATTTGATGATTGTCAGAAATTGCAGTATCTGGGACAGTTACGGCTTCCTCGATTGAAAACATTAGACGTGTATGATTGCCCAAATCTAACAGCTATTTTGGAGTGTCCTGCATTGGAAGTGCTGGAATTATATAATATCAACGAAAGATTGGAGATTATACCAGTATCAGGGGACTCATCTTATGGTATTGGTCCCAAATTAAGGGAGGTTAGTATAGACAACGTGGCATGGCTTAATTCGCTGCCCATGGACTCTTTTCAGGGTGGTGCAAAGCTGCGCATACGATGGGATGAGAAGGTGGAGAGTTTGGGGGAGGCAAGGGAGGTGTTCCGTAGCTGCTCATCTTCACTGAAATACTTGGAAATTGAAAGTTGCTCTGAATTGAACAGTGTAATATCCGGAGGATTAGAGCATCTCTCTACTTTGGAGGACTTAGAAATAAGTGGTTGCTGTAATCTGAGTCAATCAGAACAAGTAGAGAGGGAATACTCCTTTTGTCAATCTCTTTGCTCTTTGAAATTGACTGAACTCTCTCAGCTGCTAGAACTGCCCAATTGGATAAGGTACTTGACTGCCCTCCAAACTCTTCATATTTGGAATTGCGAAGAACTGGGATGTATGCCGAATTGGATGTCCGAACTCACCTCTCTTAAGGAACTTCGAATCGCGTATTGCTCAACACGGCTGAAAGAAAGATGCCAACAATCAACTGGAGAGGACTGGCCCATCATTCAACACATCCCTCACATTGTATTCCTGGACTATGACGATGATAATGATAGTGATCAGGCTGCATTGTGATCAGGTTAATTGTTCAAAATTTGTTTTAATAGAAATATTATTGGTATATGCGTGGTAAAAATTGTTTAACAATTAGTTTATTTGAATTCTTAGGATTGCGTGGCTCTGATTTACCTTGAACAAGGCATCCCAACTATCTGTTTGACGAAATGACTTCTTTTGCTACAAATCTCACTTGTCATACAAAGACATTTTCTTAATCCTACGTTGAAATAAATGAATTCTTCTGATGGCCCTGATGGGTTGATTTTACTGCAGTCCGTAATTTGATTGTCCTTGAATATTACAACACTATTTGGCATTTCTAAGATCATTCTCATGAGTTATTTAACATCCCTTTTTATCTGGTCATTGCAGTTGTATGATATTCATTTATGCTGAACAGCGGCCAAAAATAATGGAGTGTCTTTATCAGTTTTTCAGAGAGTATGTTTGAAATATCAGTGAGTTGGCTGTTACTGCGTCAATAATGCTGCAAGCATGAAGCTTTGGTAGTATTTTGTCTGTAGTGCAATAATTTGTCAATCTATTATTGTCATTTGATGCTAAATATATGTACATGCTTGAAAATACAGAAGCATGAAAGCTGTTTAGACAGGATTGCTCTGAAAGTTTTTTTTTATTTTTTATTTTTATATTATTATTTTTTTTATTTTTAACAACAGTTTTCCCTGGAAGTTGATATGATTTACATGGTAAGTGATGTTTATGTATCCATATATGTTTCCCTCAAAAAAAAAATGTATCCATATATGTTGAGAAGGGAAAAATTGACATGGATTGGTATGGGACTTTTAGATGTCTGTTTTCACCAAATGATGTAATGGGAATCAATGAAATTGAAAGGATTTACAAAAAATGATGAATCTATAGTTTATATATGCAATGTACAAAATACATTTTATTATTTAAATTATTATAAATATAATTTTTTTATTTGCCTATTGAATATCAAAAGTTTATAAAGTATAGGATTGTGTAGGCATGAGTCATATGTCCAGATGAATAAAAAAAACATTTAGAGCATGGAGCACCTTAAAAATTTCAAATACATGTACTCCATAATATTTTTGATGCGTGTTTGATGGGATTGTTACGATTTTGGCAAAAAATAAATAAATAAAAATTTAAAATCAATATACAAACTATAAAAGTTTAATGAAAGTGTTATATACAACGTTAAATGAATAAATATTTAGATCTTGGTTGAAAATAAGGACAAGGTAAATTTGGAACGGAGTACTCGAAATAAATAAATTGATCCCACTTCCACAAAGAAACTCAATTTCCTTGGAAAATTTTTAAAGAAAATTTAATGAAAGTATGAGATTTTTTTTTTTGACACAGTATGGGATTTATTAAGTATACAACTAAATATAAAACTTAGATTTTACGAATTTAATTTGATTACATTATTATTTATAATTTAAAATTGATAACTTTGCATCGCTTGGGTCCATAGCTCAGTGGTAGAGCATTTGACTGCAGATCAAGAGGTCACCGGTTCGAACCCGGTTGGGCCCTAAACTTAGATTTTTTTTAAAAAAATTATTTTTTATTTCTTTTTTGATCGCCTTGCTGTTTGTCTCCATTTTGCTAGAGCGTGCGTTGGGTTTATGGGGTGTGTACTAATACCGTGGTGCTTCACCAGTGCTCTTCACAGGTTTGTATGTTTATTGTGGAATTCAATTGCAGGTAGAGTGTTCTTTCAACAGAGATGATTACTGGTTATAAGTTTTGCTGTTTTATTTTTAAGATGAATAGAGTAATCATGTACATTACAAGAGTGAGTATTATAATCAATTGATAAACCATAATTGTTGTGAATCACTGGTGGTTGTATCCTCTCCGAGTTTATTATAATCGTGAGCGTAGTCATAGGGTTCCATGACTCCCGAAGTAGCAGAAAAGAATCAAATCAGGTCTATCATTCAAAATTTCAGAGTTGCTGAAAATACAAGAGAATAATATAATGTAAATGTCCTGTGTAATAACTGAGAGATATGATTATACTTGATGAAATTCAAGCTCCAAACAATAACAAATTAAGAGATGATACAACAATACAAGCTCCACTAAAATAGCCAAAGAAAATGATGCAATTGCTACGCTTTCAATTGAAATATAATACCAGAGCTTGATGCTACAAAAGCTGTCAGCAGGAAAACAATGATTCCAAGAGATTTCAATCTGTTTCAAGAAGCCGACAGGCTTGACACAACAATTGCTTCATAACATTATAGAAGAAAGTAAATCAAAAAGCTCATAAACCGATCGTTACTAGATTACATGAATACTCCCTTCATTCCAGTCCAAATTCAACCTTCTGGACATTGCTGCTTCTGCAACCAGGCTTCCAGTCAGAAAATTAGAAGAATGACCATTCCCGACTTTTTAACTGCAATTTAAAAAACCAAATAAGTTATAATACTCTTATTGAAAAAAATTCGTTGGTGAAAAGTTGAAAGCCCAAATTAACATCAATATGCCAACCACCAAGTACATGCAAATAAAAAGAGTGAAATTAATGATTCATGTGACTATGAGTACAAAATTTCCAAGCAGGAGTAAAATATACCCAGAAATCAAATGTAAAATGCAGCTACATTTTGTCAATGCATCGAATGAACAATGTTGTCAATGCATCTAGATTTTGTCAATGCATTGAATGAACAATGTTGTCAATGCATCTAGATTTTACTCAGGGTATATACACAATCACTATCTAGATAAACCAACATAAGATATATGTTAGATGTCTTGCTCCCAGTAACAAAAAAAAATAAATCTCATTCTGCAGAGTGTACATGAAACCATTTCTTGAACAATTTCTTGCTCCCAAATGATTAAAAACACATTTTCATTTAAATTAAAAGAAAGCAAATATGCTAATAAACAATGTTTAAAAGATGGAAGTTTAAAACGCATAAACCAAATGAGACATCACAAACGAGTAGAATTAGATGCACAAAGCAGAGGCTCATGAAAAAGTCAAGCTAGCTGAGTTATCTCCATAAATTGTTTAACATAATTGGAAAGGTGTATTTCTTCCAGACAGCCTGACTAATTAGCATGCAGTCTCAATTTCGATGTGACCAGCATATCATTTGACCAGAAGCTAACAAATCTATTAGGAAACACAGGGTAGGACAGTAGTGATGCCATCATTGCCTTATGGAAGCTTAAGGAAGAGGCCTAAAGTGGTCGACTAGAATGTCTCATATGTTTTCCTAGGTCCCTAATCATCATATCATAAGCAAATCAACAACAGAAAGCTTCCACCATGCAAGATACTGTAACTATTTGGTGAATAGTGGATACAAATTTCAATTAAATGTATAAGCATCAAGAGATTAAATTTAGATGGCTAGGGTGGGTTACAACGTACAACAAATCCACTTTGAATACATCAATGAACTCACAAGCTCAAATATTCACATTTCTTGGGTCTACCAAACACAGAAAATTCCCAAATAAAAAATTAAAAATATTTGGTTTAGGATGAACTCTTTATTATGGCATAATAACATGGCCTAGACCCAACATGAAGTTACTAAGAGGAACTACATCAGCACACAAACACGTTATTGACATGAACAATACCATAGTGTTGTGGCCTAATATGTGAGATATGCAATTTGTTGTGTCAGGCTGAGGAGTAATATATTAGCTTCTCCAGCTAGCATTTAGCTTTTCAAAGTTTAACTACCATCTTAAATACAAAGTACCTTATATACACTTTATCTATGTACGGTTTGTTATTACTAGATATATTTAATTTCGTAATGAAAAAAATTATGAAAATTACATATTAATAAAACACACATTATTATGAATCTAATAAGAACCCACTTGATATATTTTTTCTTTACAGATTATGGAACACATAAGGTCAAAGTTTAGTCAAATCAGATTTGACCAGATTAGATCATACCATACATACCATACCAAATCAGCAAAAGAAGGTGAACTAAACAAGCCCATATAGATGACCCACTAGATTAATCTCACAAACACTATTTTGAGTTCCACCACTAGTCTATCTCATCAACTTCACCAAACAAAATTTAATATAGTGAACATACTCTAATCGGTCATATGAGGCAAACAATAAGGGACGGAGGGAGTATAAACTAGGCTCATCTATACCCAGCATAATATGCATAAAATTTTGGTAACTATGCCTTCCAACCTAGAAAAATGTGTTTCCAATCCCTCCATCAGAGGTCATGTACAAACTAGCTAGCGGAAGTTTCACCAATGGAAAATAATATCTACAATCAAGCATAAAATCAAGGCCTTAATGAAAAATAGCAAAACATGTCCGGAATCCTGAATTTACCCCAACATGTATATGCATGAGATCAACCTTAAAGTACTCACTGACACTTGCCTTTTATGGTAAAATTAATATCCTAGAGCGCCAGGAAAAAGGTTCTGAATCACATTCTTCATTTTTCAGTTTCTTTAAGTAACGGTCCAGAGCATATGTCTGGTCATCTACAATTTCTGTGGAATTTGCATCTTCAGCCAACTTGACTGCAGCCACTTGAGAAAACTGAAATGTTTCGCCAATGTGCTGCAGCTTCCGAGCAGCTTCTTCCATGCCAAGCATCAAAAGGGTGGACAACAGTGATTTCAGCTCACGTCTGGCACCTACGGTCATAGCCATACCCTTAAGATGATCAACTAGAGCCAGTTCCTCGCCAGGGCTACATCATAAAGGTTTTCAGGTAATAAAATTGTTGGCAACGAAAACACAGTAAGATAAAGGGAGCTAAATCTGATAACCAGGGTGTTATCATTACCGAGAGAGTCAAAGAGCACGAAAACCTAAGATATAAAAATAGAATACCTGCCAGCACGAATCTTTCCTTTATTTTTCTTGCGCTTGTTTTCTCTTGCCCTGCTGGAAGTCCTAGAAGTCATTGAAGCAGTAGAAACCTTACTCGTCCTGCCAATGAGAAGTTGAACACCATAAGAAAACTACACTGAATAAAATTGGAGCAGGGAGATGCTAATAGAAAAAAGCAACTAGAATAAATTGTCAAGAAAGTGACAAAACAAGATAGCCCAAGAAAGATAGGCATGGCCACATATGATGCATCAACATAGGAATTAAGTGTTTAATTTATGAAAGAATTAGAGCTCATGTTCAATCATTGTATCAGCAAACAAGCAAAATGAGAGACTTCAAGCCTAGTGTTCAAAATAAATAAGTAAAGTTTTTTTATTTCAGAAAACCCCTTGTCATTCAATATCTGGAGAAAGCACCACTTCATTGTATTTTGATCAATAATTGACCAAGCTCTAAGGCAAGGGGGCAATACTAGAGTTGTATATAAAGAGTAACTTACAATTATCCCAAGTTCATTCTTAGTACCAACGATTAAAATTTTCATTCCACCTCCTAAAGTTCAGTAAAACTCTAATTTTGTCTCCTACACTTTAACTGACATGCAATGAATGCAAGTTATTTCTAGGGTATATATTCGCAATATTAGGGTATCGAGATGGAATCATGCCAAAAAGGAAGGTATCAGAATGAAAAAAAGTCTACAATATCAAACACACATATAAGCATTCAAACTTACAACTAGTCAGGGGTCACACAGGACATTTCATGATAAGGACAAACCAACTGATCCACGTCAGCATGCCGTAATTCCTGAAACAGGAGTAACTCATAACAAGTACTCCGTAGCTCAAGTTTGACAAGGGTCATGGCTAAATTGTCCCCTCTATAGCTTCACCCCCATAACGCAATAGAGGTCCTAGAGTTGAAGGCACAAATACGCCAGCAAAGTGAGGCATACATTTCCACAGATAAAAGTATGGCAATTTATATAAATAAATTCTTCAGTCTTTTTTTAGTTGACATGTTTTTGACACTATTCACAAATGCTACTTTGAATAGCTTTTGTGATTTATATAGTATGATATAACATAGTCATGTAGGAGCTTGTTAGAATTGTCTCAACGTATATTTTCATAATTCAACTTTTTATTATTTTTACTTATTGATAATTAGATATATTAATTATTGAATTTGTGTGTTGGCATATATGATTAAAAGAAATGTGTCAACTAAAAAAGAATGGAGGAAGTATATATCAAGAATTATGCACTACTGTACTAGCTTTATGACAATAAAGTATAAAAGGCCTTTCAGCATAAATTGTTTTTTTAACTTCAATAGTTACCTATGATCCAATCTAAATACAAAATTCACCTACCCAAAATAGCTTCCATAGTATTGATGATTAACATTATATGACTTGGAGATGAAAATTGTATGCAAAAGAGAGGTAAATATGACCCTAGGCCAGGATGATTTGTGGCACAACACATCGCAAAGTAGGAACGATACGCTGTGTCAGCCCATGGACTAGGTTTTTTTGGAGAAGCATGATAAGGCACGACATAGCATGAATCAATACGACAAAGCAAGCTAAATTAAGTTATATTTGGTTTTGGTACACAAGCATAACACAGCACAACACGGTAACATGAGGGCTTCGGCCATGCTTGCAACGCCCTTTTGAAAATTTTGGCATGGCACAGTACACACGCTGCAAGTGGGCTGGGCCTAGCCAGACTACCCAAGGCATACAGGCCATAGTAATCTTTATGGAGACAAGCGAAGGCAAAATACAAAATAAAATAGTCTAGACATATGTTCCTCTCATTATTAAATGTTACCATTTTACTACATTCTTATTTTATATTAGAATTCCATTTTTTAGATACATATTTGAGCCACAAAACTAACACCATGTACACTATCATTTAACAAGACAAATGAGCAATCACTACAAAATATCACTTATCCAAACTCCTGAAAGGTCCATCCATCCAGCAATTCACCGAATATCTAGCCCCCGTCTCATTAAGGAAATGTCACATTCTTAGTCTAAACCTAAAAAGATGAACATAAAGACCTTATCCACTAAGAGCTCTTAAAAAAAGATATAAGTTCTTATGAGTTTCTTCACAGCATTCTTCTCATAAATAAAGTGCCTATTTGCTTAAAGAAAAATTGTCAGAAAAACAATATACAATGGCACTCCACCTAGCAGCCAAATCCTATTTAAACCACCCGCAATGATCTAACTTTAAAGACAAGGCATAAAATAAATTAACTTTTGTTGGAGTACAGGGCAAGCAGAGAAGCAGTCAGAGAGTAGCCTAAAAAACTATATTATACCACAACTTTATAACCATTATCTATGGGACCACTTCTTTATCTCACTCTATCGTTGTCCTCTCCAAAAACAAAATTTTACTTCCCCTACGGAGCAAGTAGATATTGAGGAAAAATGAATTCGCCAGAGAGTCATTACCAGTTTGACAAACCTTTTTCTAACACGAAGTTGAAAATTAGTTCAATGTCAAATTATACAAAACTTATTATAAAAAACAATTACAAGAATCTTAAAGTTATATACAGATTATATACGTGCTCCAAGCCACTAAAATGCATGAGTTAACACTCTAAACCATAACAACTCCCCTTCCCAAAGAAAAAATAAAGGAGCAAGCAAAAATGCTAAATGTAAACAAATAAAGGACAGAACCAGACCAACATTTCTGAATTTGCGAAACCAATAATTGAATGGACATGATTAGAAAGAATATGATTTATAATCACAAGAAATGTTTTGAAACATGACAAATCAGTAAAGCACCAATATTCTAATTAGCATGGAAATAATTAGGAAAAAAATATGCAGCCATGAGAAATTGTTAAAAACATGACAAACAGTAAAGCACGTGTATTACAATAAATTACTGATTCAGCATACCCTGTAGTATAAGCACTCATGCCACTGAAGTTACTGCTAGCTTCTGATATGGTATCATCGTCAATGTCGTTCACGGAATGCTCCTCAGACCGCAGCTTTGCTGCAAGCATTAATCTTCGTTGTCGGACAGCCAAATAGCGTGTAAGATACTTCCCAATTTTCTCTAGCCCCTCCTCATATTCACTTACCAAGATACCAGCACATTCTGTGGATGCACTTTTCACTTCTGTGATTAGATCGTCATTCCTATGCATAAATGCAATCCTTAGAGCTTCCTCCCACTCTCTAGCACTTACTAGTAAGCTGATAGCAGAATTAACATCCCCACAGTATTCTAAAGCAATCTTGGCAGCTTCAGCTGGTTTACCAAGGGTTTGGAGTTCTTCACAAAGCTCATGTGCCAACTTCAATACCTCTTCTTTATCAAATTTCAGAAGACCAGCAACAGTTAGGACTCCACTCCAATGACCACAATCACGATAAGCCTTAAGAGATTTTTCCAGACAGGAGCAGCACAAATATGTCATGGCAGCTTCCTCAAAGCATTTCTTATCAACGAGATGATCACCCCAAGCCTCATAAATCTGCATTCTCTTTGAATGGTCAGAAAATAGCTTTAGTCCAAGAGGAAACAGCTGAGGTTGATCTTTCAAAAGACCCATGCAATCTGAATGATAGGTCTCCCCTGCAGAAATAATGTGCTTCAGCGCCTTCTCATACCTCCGCAACCGAAGGTCTACTCTATACTGCATTAAAAGAGTTGGCATACATTCCAATTCCTGGAGAAAAGGAAGAAATTCTTTTGGATCTTTCTGAGAATTCAATGCTACAATAGCTGCAAGGTTCAAATCATACAGACCTAATGCAGCTTCAAACACAGCATCAGCGTCAGACAACCACAATAGGTGTTTGAGAGCCTCTTCAGCAGAGGGATAAGACGTTCTTCTTTGTTCATTAGAGCCTGATAGTTCCATTTCTCTAGTAATCTTTATCCTCGCCAAAGCTTCTTCAAGTGCAGGAGGATCATTTCGTGCAAGAGTAGTCAAGATACATAGCTCCCTGGCAGGACTTTCAGGTACATGTTCCTCAAGGGCCCTTCTAATGGCCAACAAGACACCAGATACCTTGCTCTTATGATCAAAATCCCCCAGTAATCCAGTATGCACATCTTTCTCATCAGAAGAAGGAAATGAAATGCAGTCCTTGTACAGCTTAACAGATGTATTTTCATCCTTTATGGCACAAACAAACTCGGTAATATAACTCAGATTATTTACCTGTTTAACAAAGTCAGAAGCAAATGGGAGGAAAGCCTGCCAACCACAGTAGTCAACAACAATATTAAAATCTATTCTATGCCGCCTAATCATAAGCAATGCATCCTTAAACCGCTTTTGCACTAAAGCATTAGTAATCGAGGTCAGGACCAATTTTCTAGGATAGATGCACTCCAAGTTTCCTCTAATTGTCTGAAGTATAACAGTAGCTTCGTCTCCATGAAGAACGCCAACAATTTTAGCACCTCTTTCCCATATGTTTATAAAATTTCTACTTTCCTCTTCCTTTCTTTTGCTGGCAACACGCATGAAGTTTTCATACTTTACCAGAGCATTCCCGGCTAAAACATCAGAGATGTCAACAATGTAAAGCAAATCTTGCTTAGTTGCAAGGATTAAGTGCGTAATGATTTGATCAGAAGAATTAGCGTATATGGAAAAGGTGCTGCAATTGTTGCATAATATTGCTCCATCTACATGAAGCACACCATGCTCATTAAGTCCAAATAGCAAAGGCCTCAACTGCACACCACTGGTTACATTAGCCACAGTCATCCAAGGGCAAGATGATGAGAGGGTCACTGCATTATATTTCTCAAAATGAGGACCAGAAGTTGATTGGAGCATGCTCGCCTGCGACACATACTCAAAAACATCTCCCCCATTAAACTGAACAAATGCTGAACCACTTTTGGCAGGATTAGGAGCAATACTAATTACCAGCTTCTGCACAAAAAATTGGTTTGAAATTTTCACATTCCAGCTTGAGCAAGTAACTGAATCTGGAACATGATTTTCAGAACAAAGAACCCCAATTTCCACCAATTGGTAACCCATATGGTCGTTTTTTGATGCAGCTAGGGACAAACATTTCTCATGATTGAATCCAAAATGAGAAACACCCAGAAGTAGATGAGAGTCTAGCCATTCAAGATGCAAAAGAGATCCAAATGCCATTTCACAAACCGAAGCCTCAACAGCAAATTCTTTCCCTTCTAGATCTTCCCAAAGAGAAAGAGCAGGAAGCTCCACAACACAAAAGCTTTCATCCGACAGAAAGGCAGCCAATAGGATCTTTGAATTATTAGAATAAAATGCCATTTCCCTGACAGCACTTGGGAATATTAGTTTGAATGAGTACATGGGTGGTGGAATCAAAGAAAGGGAAAGAGGGGTCACAAGTATATTAGAGCCGTCAATGACTAATGCTACCGAATTATCCATAACAGCAGTAATCCATATAAAATTGTAGACAGAAATATGACCAGTAGAAGTCCAACAGATCAGCTGTAGTGGCTTTGTTGGGTCCCACATCAGCTGCGGTCTCTCCTGCCTGGAGTATCTGATCTCTTGTTTCAAATACCAGTGGTTGTTGCTAAAGAACCATACCTTCAAAGAGTAATATTTCTCACATCTAACAAGGGCACAAAGGAGATCAGAGCTACAATTCCACTTCAAAACTTCAACTGCAGCATCTGATATCTCTTTAATGCTAAATGAGCTTCTCTCCAATCCATTCCTCTCAAAAAAGGCTATGGATGGACACATATTCTCATTTCTCCTATCATACACAGTTGCAATTTTTGCTCCACTAGGCATCCATTCTAAAGTTTCTGAACAAAAAGGCTTTGGATCTGAAGAGGAATGCAACAAACCAGTATCCCTTTCCCAAACCTTAATCTTCCTCAAATTCTGCATCTTACTCAACGTAGCAAAATACCTCCCATCACCTCGCCAAGAAATGGGATTTCCATGACTATAGATAGTAGAGTTTGTTGACTCACCTGCATATCACTAAGATATTTAAAAATATGCTAACTAAGAAAACACATTGAGAAAAGGTGTTCAGCACACACCAACTGCAAAGTTTACACCAAAGAAGTGATGAGCTAAAGGACTAGTGTCAAAAAAAAAATCCATGTTAACATCCCAACAATACACTTCTAAGCGATTTTCCTAATCTCAACTTCGGCCTTCCTTCTATCAAAGGAGTATGACCTATATTAAGAACAAGCTTAGAATTGGAAACCATAAAATTCCCAACAAATTGCAAAATTAAAGAATAGGTGCTCAGCATCCATGACTCATAGTGTTCAAGTCAGCAACCAAGGCAATTTTCATATGCCTTAGCATGCCTTAAACATCTAATGTCATAAGGTTGGAAAACATAAAGGTAATCACCATCCTTAAAAATAACATTGACAAATTTTTTTCTTGAATCAACAGTTACGCATAGCATAATGGAGAATAAACTTTAGGGCTCAAAACCAATAGTATATTCTTGCAAATAAATTGTATGGCTAAAGACAAAATCTAATATGTTATACAAAGTAACAGTTTAATATAAGCAACATTCATCAAAGCAAACATCTTTCAAAATAAATGTCAACTGGAGATGTATTATGAGGATCATAGAGAAGTCCTTACTTACGTCAACATCTTCAGGATGATCCTCGAACGCTGTTTCGTACAACACGTCCCAATCATGAGTCATAACCAACAGCTGGCCCAGGCCAGTGGTTACTGCAAGAAGATCTCCGTCTGGACTAGGAGATATGCATTTCACACCACCGTCAACTCTGCCAACTACTTCTGTGGCATTGCAATCCACCACGTATAACAGAAGAAATCCACTAGATGTCCCAATGATCAATGCCTCCTTCTCCAGGAGATAATCAAATGATGTGATGGCATCATCAACTTCTAAATCAAGTGATTGTACGTCTGCTGACAAAATAATCCCACTCTGTGCTTTTGCATTCTGACAATATCATACATACAATCAATAAACACTGCCATATAAGTTGAATACATCAGGCATGAGATATAATAAATGTAACAAGCATCATCACTTTCGGAAGTTTTCAAATTAGAGAACCTTCCCATCAACTGACCTAGATTAAATTTCAAATTTTCTTAAACAACCTAATTCCCAGTGAACTCTCTCTCTAAGAGGACCTTATAGAAACCCAATTAATTCGAGTAAAAAAACAATATAATTATAGTAAAAGTAATAAAAAGACAGAGCACTTGAATTCAACTATTAATTCAAATTGCCACAAAGTTCCTTAAGATTTTGCTGAGCTTATATCTGTTCTTCGAAAACTATAACCATCAAAGACTGCCTACAACTTCTGATACTCTTTTACAATTCATTTCGGTTCTCCTTCCCGTCCAGAAATTACTGTCACAAATATCTCACACAATTAATGATACGATACGATTTTACATTACAATACTGTATTTTGAAGCTCCCACAATCGCCTGATCACTCGGTTTTAAACACCACGAAATTTAAAAAATCCAATCATAAATCATCACTATACTCGGGAGCAAGGCAACATTTTCCCTACGCCCGAAAATAACTTTGTATATGCTACTCCTAAACTGATAAGAGTACATTCAAACCAAACCATTAAATACTATACTCCTCCAAAATCAACAGCAATATACTTAACAATCAAACAATTTACAAAAGCAATGAAAATAGTAAAATAATGAACAAAATGAATGTAAAGTTAACTTACTTGGTGAGAAGGGAATTGGGAAGTGTAGATAAGATTAGAAGAAGAAGCAAAAAACAAGCGATTTCGTTCAATATCAATGGCGGAAAACAGTATTTGTTCGCCATCAGATTGAAGCTCCAAGCTCACAGAAATCTCCGAAGATAGCTTGAGATTCTTCATCTTGTTCGAAAAAGATTGGGTCTTCAAACCCTAGAAAATGGTAAAATGTCGAACAATGGATTGCAGAGGTTTTGCGAGGGTTCAGGTGTGTCGAGCCATAGAGTTGAAGTATAACGGCAATGTTGGGTGAACCCTAAAAGAATTAAAGATTACTTAATTTTTAAGAAAAATCTAATCTAATGGGTGAGCATAAGACGGGTGCCCGTACTGTTAGTAACTTAGTACTATCAGTTCGAGTACCGAATAACAAAATCACTAAAAGTGATACCCATAACCGGAACCGATAAGTTCGGTTACCTGGATTTTGAGTACCCGGATTTTTGGATCGGTTATCGGGCATTTAATAATATATCCAATAATGATAATTAAACTTAATTATGTAGTTATTATGATATAATTTACAACTAATTAACAACAAACCATATGATCTTGACCAAATTATTAATAATGTTACTAATCATTGATATTATAAAGTGAATATGAAGTAAAGTAAAAGTTTAGATTTATATTAATAGATTTAAGTAGGGAAAAAAAAGGCAAAAAAATACTTATCAGATAGGATTAGGTAACCGTTAATTTTAAAATGATACTCATAACCATACCCAATAAAAAATTATTGGAACAGGTACCCGAACCGTTATGGTTATCGGATCGGGTACCCTAATTTTCGGAACAGTTACGGATCGGTTTTTCGGGTAGTTTTGCTCAGCCCTAATAGAGCATTCAGCGCGCCATATAAGCAAATTTATATTTTTTACCAATTAAAAATTAGGTTTTTATTTTATTTTAGGAAATTTTGATTTTTACCACCTTCAAATAAAAACTTTATTGAATTTACCACCTCCAAAAAAAAAAAAAGATTTACTTTACCACCTCATAAAAAAATAAAATGTCAATTTTACCACCCAATCCTAACTTTGGTGACGGAACACGCCTTTGGGGCCCACAATAACGGCTACTTTTTGAACTTTTCCCCAAATTCTCTCGATTTTCTTTTCTATTTAACCCACCTTCTTCATTTCTACATCAAATTCTTCCAAATTGAACTTGTTTTTTGCAATTTTCTTCCCAAATCCTTAAAATTTGGCGAAACATTCCTACATCAAATTCTTCCAGATTTGTGGTCCTTGAATCAAGTCTACTGTTCTACAACAAGTAGGAAGAAGGTACGCAATTTTCATGATTTATGTTCTAATTTTTTGCAATTCTTTTCGTATTTATGTTCCAATTGTTAAGTGTAATTGAAATTACACATATGTGTTATTAATTGAACCCCAATTTCAGAGGAAAAAAATTAGGGTTCATGGTAGTAAAAATTAAATTGGGGTTTTTTGAAATTGCAATTGGATTGTAAAATTAGGGTTAGGTTATGGTAATTGTGTTCAAATAAAATTAATATCAATGCTATTATCAATGAATTGCAGAGGAGGTGCTTGCTCAATGAGATTGACAGCTTGAAAGCGAAATGCAAGACTCTTAGTTCAAACATGAAGAATATGAGCAGGGTTTCAGTTTTTACAGAGAGAAAGATGAAAAATCAAAGGAGAGAGAAGAAATTACAGATGAGAGAGAAGAAATTACAGATGAGAGAGAAGAAATGATGAGGAGGAAGGTGAGAAGAGGAGGAGAGAGAGGGAAATCGTGATTAAAACGATTAAATTGGAAGGAAGTGACAGTTTGTGGGCCCCACAGGCGTTTTCCGTCACCGAAATTAGGATTAGGTGGTAAAACTGACATTTTATTTTTTTATGAGGTGGTAAAGTAAATCTTTTTTTTTAGAGGTGGTAAATTTAATAAAGTCGTTATTTGAAGGTGGTAAAAATCAAAATTTCCTTTATTTTATTTTATTTATAAAAAAACTAAAAAATATCTTTTAAAAAAATCATCTTTAGATATAGGATATATTTTTCTAAGATAATCTTGATATTGTTTATGATAAGAAATAAAAATTATTGCTTAATCATAATTATATTAAAATTTGTGATGCCTACCACTATAAATTGACGCATCCGACAACACTAATAAAATTTCATATCAATACAAAACCAAATCAAGCGAATTTTGTGTCAGTTATGTCAATTTTAGGTCATCAATGGCTACGTTATTCTTAATTTAATTTTTAAAATCCATGTTTAAATGTATATTTGTGATTATTACTTGCATTTTATTTATTTGGAATACTTAATGATTATATGTTTATGTTTTGTTTTTTGAATTTTGTTTTTACATGTAAATCTAATGTATTAGAGAATTAAATTTGAGCAAAAATGATTGGAATATAAAAGTACGAAGAGATATTATAACTTTACAAATTGTTTATATTTATTAAATTTTTAATAAACCCTTTTAGTTTTTATTAATTAATTTTATGATTAAAACAAATTTTTTGTGATTTACGTAGCTTAATCAAGTCATCAAGTCAACTTAATTTTTATTATTAATTATAGGGTGATTGCGTTCAATGCCTCAATTGAACTTTGTACAATTTCGTCCAAAATTAATTGAAAGAAAAATTTACTCCATTAGATATTTTTCAATCGTTACAAATAAGAAGCAATATCACACGCATTGTCAGTGACAACAAAATAGTGATTTAATTTTTCAAAATACTATTGTTCGGGCAATTGGGGACAATAAGAAAAATTCCAATGCATAGATTTGATTTTGTACAATCAAAATTTTTTGATCAATTTCACAACAAATTTTCACTTCTAGTAAATATATTGATTTATTTTATAAGACTATAAAGATTAATTTTATATAAATTTTTATTTTTGCTAACATGTTTTATATATCCATTTTGATTAGATGGAAGAGATATGAGTGTGTACAAGTATCGAAATAGAAGATAAACAGTATAAATGTTTTTATTATTTTTTAGGAAATTTTGACATTTGCTCCCACAAAAAACACCATATTTCACATTTGCTACCTGTTTAATATTTTCTTTTACTTTACTACCACCTAAATCAGCCTTTGTTAAAAATAACTACCACTTAACGGAATGTGTTAGAGTTCCGTTAAGTTTATTCAAAAAAAAAATGAAAAAAAGGAAAAAAATCCAGCCACCCTCAATAGCTAGCCCCCTTCCGTTAGCCACCCCTCCCCCTCCCCCTTGCCGGCGGCCGGCGCCCAAATCTCCGACTGGCGCCGGCGACCTTACCATCCTCCCTTTTCCCAATCTATGCAGCCCACCCCCCTCCTTTTTCCCCTCCTTGCTGCCATTATCAAGAGCACAAATCACAATTTCCAACAATTTTTCCCATTGTCTAACCTACTCAATTCCTTCAATTCCATCTCTAATTACATTACATACATCAAGAGCTTAACACTTTGATGAGTATCATTTATGGCACTCAATTGGCTTCTTTTAGGATGAATTTCATGCTATTTTATAGCTCTTTTCTTTAGTTTTCTTTACTTTTGTTCTTTATTTCTTTAGTTTGTGCTTTCCTTAGTTAGTTTTCCTTCTTTGTGCTTTTCTTAATTTATTTGGTCTTTTTCCCTTTTATTTGCTTGTTTTTGTGTATTTTCAGGTTATGATCGTGTCCCAAGGATTCCCGAGCCTTCCTCTCATATTTCTCATCATTTTGGATGCCTCTTGCTTGCCATTTGGAGCTCAAGTTTGAAGGAATGCAAGGAGCAAGTTCATGAGTTGGTGCATGTATGCGGTGGGGGCATCATTTTTGGTGTTGAACCCACCATGGAAGCCATTTCAAGACTGCCTACCTTAGTGTTCATCATCATCACCAAGTGGAGCGCACGAGGATGAGCTAGATCGAAGAAGAGGGGAGGTCCACTGCTACCAGGTTCGGGCGCGCACGATGCTGGTGCGGCCGCGCACCATGGTGGCGCAAGAAGAGAGAGTGCAATGAAGTTGACTAGGTACTCTAAGTTGCGTCCACCTTTCTATTCCCTTTACCGATGCAATTACCCAAATGCATAGGTACTCTAAGTTCCTTAAGGAGATTTTGAATGGGAAGAGAGAATGCAATGAAGTTGACTCGGTTGAAGTTGGGAAGTGTTGTAGTGCTCTCATTCATAATGAGTTGCCCGAGAAGATGGAGGATCCGGGTAATTTCTCTATTCCATGTAAGATCAAAGGAATGATGTTTGACAATGCTCTTTGTGATCTTGGTGCTAGTGTTAGTATCATGCCTTATTCCATTTTCAAGAAACTTAAGCTAGGTGAGCTTCTTCCATCTAATATGACCCTTCAATTGGCCGATCGATCTATTAAGTTTCCAAAGGGGAGAATTGAGGATGTTCCTTTTAAGATAGGAGAGTTCACCATTCCCGTTGATTTCATTGTGCTTGAGATTGCGGAAGATGACCATATCCCTATCATTTTAGGAAGACCTTTCTTAGCCACTTCAGGAGCCTTAATAGATGTGAAAGGAGGCCGTATTACCTTGAGAATTGGTAAGAATGAGGAAAGTTTTAAGTTGAAACCAATGCATGAGTCTTTGTCTCTTGTGCAAGGAATTATGTGTGCTAATTACCCTCACCCTATTGATAATGTATGCATGATTAATTCTTCAACTAACGATGTTCTTGAGAATTGTGATGATGTTCTTTCAAGTTTTGATTGCAAGAAGGTTAGTGGAGAGAAAATGAAGATTCCCAAGCTTATGGACGAGGAGGAAGTTGACATTCCTCATTGGTTTGAACTCTATCGTCAAGATGAAGGCGATTTTTCTATGAGTATGGATGGTAAGGAACCATCTACAAGGAACAACAAGGGTAAGAAAAAAGCTCGAGATTCTAGGAAGAAGAGAAAGAGAACGAGGTTATGGAAAGAAAAGTTTGCTTTTGAAAAGTCTTTGAATGAAATCTCATCAAGCAACAACGAGAAGTTGCTAGAAGTTGAGGATAAATTTGTTCTTTCCACCACTTTGAAGAAGGTGGTGTTCTTTGACACTCCATGATTTGGAGGAAGGGTCGAGCTTAGGACCATAAGCAAGCGCTTCCTGAGAGGCAACCCGGAGATTTCTAACTTTTCTTTTTTATTTTGATTTTTCTTATTCTTCCTTCTTATAGTTTCTTTTCTTTCACTTTTCTACTTGTTTGGATTTGTAGGTTGCATTCTCAGGATTGGATTACATCAAAAGAGCATGAGAAATGAGAAGGTATTTTGCGGTTTTTGATGTGATTATATTCGTTATCATCAAAATTTGAGGTAAAAGGGTAAGAATTTTAGTGAGGTAGGATAGGAAATTTTGTGCTTTAAAAGTTGAGGGAAGTTTGAACTTGGTGGGTTCATGTGGTGCTACCATTATTTTGGGATGTTGAACCCACTAAAATCTTGATTTGAATCTGCCACTTTCGGTGGGTTCAATAGCCCCAAAGTTTTTCTTGATCGATAAGCCCACACATGAACGCACCAAAGAATAAAAAAAAAAGAGAAGAAGAAAAACTGGGCTACAGGAGGTGCGGGCGCGCCTAGGGTTGGTGCGGCCGCGCCACCCAGTGGCGCGGGCGCGCCTACCAGTGGCGCGGGCGCACCCCTGCTAGCCGAGAGATTCTTATTCCCCTTTCTTTCTTCCTCATTTCCCCTTATCTTCTTACCTAGCTCGACCCCCATCTCACTCATCTCACCAAAACCGCACCACCCTCACTCTCTAGTTCATCAATTTTCACCACAAATCACCCAAATCTTCACTCCAAATTCAATTAAACCTCCTACATTTTCATCTTAATCATCAAACTCATACTATTTTCATCAAATTCAACCTCCAATCTCTCTCCTCCATACTTGGGTACAAATTGGGGTTTTTCAATTTGGAGGAAATTGGTGGCCAAAAGGTGTTCAATCTTGCTTCATGTATGGTATAATCATCTTCTCTAGCCTTAATTACTTAATTATGTCATATAATTGCAAGTTTTGATTTGTTCATGAATGTGAATAGTAGTAGTATCAACTTTGATGATTGATATTGATTTTTGGGTGATTATTTGAGTTGTTTGTTGTTTGATTTTACCTCACATTGTGTTGTTTGTTGATTTTGTAGCATTTGTGAGCAAAATTGTTGAGAATTTTGGAAATTGAAATTTGGTAGTATTGGTAGTAAGGTGGTAATTTGATAGTGTTGGTTATTGTTCTTCTTGTGATTGGTGTTTGTGTGGGAAGAACTTGTTGAATTGTTTGGTGTTGATTGGTAGTTGGGAAAGGAGTTGTGGTTGTTGCATATTGATGTATTTAGTTGGTGATTTTGCGGTTATTATTGGGATTTTGTGATCGGTTCTTGTGTTCTTGCATTTGAAATTCATCATGTCGAAGAACCTCAAAAACATTTTCAAGAAACATCCATTACCATTGATGAGCCTACCCCAAACACTTCCACCTCTCAAACACGCCAACCTACTCTACCATCCAAAAGAAAAATACACGACCCAATCCAAAAGAACCGATATGCCTAGCACTGTCAAAACGGTTTGACAGTTCGGGTTCGATTCGGTTTGAAATCGGTTCGATATTAAATCGGGTCGGTTTGAAATCGGTTTAAGTGTTTCGCAGGTCGGTTTCAGTTCGGTTTAAATAATTATCGGTTCGATTTGGTTTCGGTTTGTTCTTGAACGGTTTTAATTCGGTTCTGGTTGTAAACAGTTTGGGTTGTAAACGGTTCGGTGCAGACGGGTTGCGGTTTGTTAACGGTTTGGTGCAGACGGTTTTTATCCCGGTTTAAACACTTTCAGGTTGGGAACAGTTTCGGGTTAGAAACAGTTCAGTTCTTTTTCGGTTCAGTTTATAACTAGTTCGGTTCTTTTTCGGTTCACTTTATAACTAGTTCGGTTCTTTTTCGGTTTAGTTTATAACTGGTTCGTTTCTTTTTCGGTTTAGTTTATAACTAGTTCGGTTCACTTTCTAACTAGTTCGGTTCTTTAATGCTCGATTGGTAGTAAACATGTGTGCATAATTAAATTTCATTTAAAACACCTTTTTACTTGATTTTAATATTCTCTTTATAGTAAGCAGTTTGTAGCCGATTCGTTTATAAGCGATCCGGTTCATAAACGATTCGGTTAGCAAGCGGTTTGGTTTATAAACGGTTCGGTTTATATACGGTTTGGTGCAAACAGGTTGCGGGTTGTTAACGGTTCGGTATAAACGGTTTTTATCCCGCTTCAAACGGTTTCGGGTTAGAAACAGTTCGGTTCTTTTTTGGTTCGGTTTGATTTCAGTTCGGTTTAGAACTGGTTCGGTTCATTAACGGGTTTGGTTCTTATACGGTGTAACGTTATTCGGATCGATTCGATTTTAGGTTTATTCACATACGGTTTGGGTCGGTTTTCGGTTTCAAAAAACGGTTTTTAATCGGTTCGGTTCTCATTTGGGTTGGTTCGTTTCAGACAGTTAAACGGTTTTGGTTTGAAATTTGACAGCACTAGATATGCCAAATTAAAGCTCCACCGCTCCCTCAAGCCCACTCGACACTACTTCTAACTCGACATGTCTAAGTTGGGGATTGATGAGGATGTGAGGGAGTTGTTTACCAACCTTCGGATTGGTTCATTCATCAACCGTAGCTTCCACACATATGTTGAGCCAACTCTTGAGTTCTTTGCTACGGTTGAGCTAGTTCTCGTTGAGGGTCTCTATCGGGTTCGATTTCAAATTTTCAACAACTTCTTCGACTATTCTTTGGAGCAATTCAATGCGGCTCTAGACTTGATCCACATGGTGACATTTTGGATCTTGAGAACTATCTCTTTGATGAGTATGATGAGAGTTTTGATATCTCCGGTTGTGGTGAATTTATCACCAAGATGGCCAAGATTAGCTTCGTGTTCCAACCTTGTCTTTGAGTTATTCATCGACTATTGGGGTACTCGGTTTTCCCCAAACAAGAGTTAGGCAAGATGAGCAAGTTGGAGCTCAAAATCTTATGGTTGTCCACTCGAGGAGAGTATCGTGGAAGGTTGAACTTGGGGTATATCTTTGCCTCTCATTGTGTGGCATTGCAAGATCGGGACACCGGGGAGATTCCTTGTAGTGGGATGGTCACTGGGCTCTTGACCAACCTCAACCTTGATCATCATTTGCCCTTTTTTTACACCAAAAAAAAATCATTTGCCCTTTTGCACACCAGTGGGGGATTCCAACACCTTCTACCTTAATCTAAAGCAACTTGGGCAAATCCAATTCATCTCAAAGCACTATGAGGAGGGGGCATATGATTGGCTCTGAAATAATGAGCATTGGTGCTACCTTCCCAACCCATCCTTGACTTCTCTCCACTGGGTGGATACCCCCAATGTGTGGCATGTTTCTAAGAGCAACCGCCGCCCCTACTTCGACTCCAATGAAGAAAAAGAAGAGGAAGAAGAGCCACAACAACAATTTCAACAACATCAACAACAACAACATCGACAACAACAACAACAACATGGACAAGAGCAACACCGTCAATTTGCTAGCTCCGACTTGGAGGCCCTAAGCAACCAAATGAATGGGTTGTAAGTGCGCTTGGAGGGCATGTATGATCAAGACTTTGAGGCCCTCTACACACAAATGCGAGGTATTTCGAAGATGCAACAAGGTATGTTTCTCCAATAACAACAGCTTTATGATGCGGAAGTTAACCAAGGGAACATCACTCCTCCGGTTAACTATCCTTATTTTCCTCCCCAGCATGGTCCTATACCTTCTTATGGGCATCCTTATTGGCAAGGACCATCGGAGTCCGGTACCGAGCCGCGCTCATTCCCGGATGACCATGGTAACTACGATTACCGTGCTCCTGGAGGATGTGATTATAGGGGTGACCCTAATTACCCCTATGTGCACCTCGACCATCCACTACCGCTTGCTTTGCCCGAGCAATTCACACCTCTTGCCCCTTGGCAACAAGATAACTTTAGGGGGCATTATGGTTGGCCCGAGGGTTTCACCAGAGGTTGGGCTCCTTACTCACCCCCAACCTTCGATGACCATGTCGGCCACATTGATCCTAATGAGGCCGGGCCAAGTGGTGGTGGTGGTGATGAGTCTTAGTTCCCTCACTTTTGTGCTTTTTGCCTCCATCCCTTATGTTATGTGTGCTTTCTTTGTATTGATGGGATGTTGTGATGTATTCATGTTTAGCTTGGGGGAACTTCATTTTTCTAGGGGTTTAGCTCGGTCGCCAATATTTGTTGTTGAAGCTTACCTTGTTTCTTATTTGCCTCTTGCATGATGGTTCTCATTTCTTGATCTCTAGTCTTGATGATGTATATTGCTTGTCCTATGAGTTTCTTTTGCCGTTGTTGTTGTGATGTCTTTTCTATGATGATGTTGATTGATTCTTGCTCCCATTTATCCAAATCCCATATATCCAAAGCCCTTGAATCCAAATCCCCTTGAATCCAAATTTTGTAGTCTAGTGTCTTTTAGTTTGCTAGTTGTTTAACTTGGTTACTTAGTTTTTCTTTTCTTTCTTTTTACTCTTTCTTAGCTTAGTTTAGTGTTACTTTGTAGTTTCCTTTTCTTTTGTTTTGAAGTTACTAACCATTTTCTTTGTATAAAGCTTCTTTTTACTTTTCTTGTTCTCACATGGCTTTTTGATGATGCTTATGATTTTGGAGCGCAACAAAGGTGGTTCATTTCTATCGCCTTTCTTGATTAACTAAGCATGGATAGCCCGATGAGACCTATCTAATTTTTCTTTTTGATTCTTTAGATGCATAGATTAGGTTTAGTTTAGGGGAAGTTGAACGGTTTGAGGATGATTGCTTGTTAACACTTAATGTGTTTGGGATCGATGACGATGTTGTCATTCGATCACTTGTATGTCAATTGGGATTTGTGTGTTTAACTTGCTTTCCAGTTCCTTTCTCCCTTTTCCTATTCTTCCTTTGCCTATGGCTTTCCTTTTCTTTTCTTTTCCTTTTATTTTTCTTTTCTCTTATTTTTCCTTTGTGCTTGTCTTGGTATGTGGTATGCTTTTGAGGCTTTATTTTTCACCCTTTTTGCTTTTCTTATGAATTGGACTTAATGCATTGGACTTTATCTTTTGAATGAATTTCTTCCTAGGTAGTAAAGGTATGCACGGTTTGAGAGTATTCTTGGTTGACTCTAGGATAGGTTTAGCTAAGGTAGTTAGTTTGAACTAGGAGGATTACGAAGCCGGATTCTACTTGTTTGTGGCATGCTTGGTAGTTGCTCCCTATTGTTGATTTGACACCACTAGTGAGTTTTTGCTACATCCATGTGAGGTTCATTGTTTTTCAAGCCTTCAACCTATTTTGTATGAGCGGCGTGGATCCTTGACTATTGCGGACCTAATCTAGAAAGCTTGATTTATGATTCTTAAACCCGAGATCGAGCTATCTAGGGAGGACAAATGCATCTTTTCGGGGTGGTAATTTTTCATTTTTAAAATAGTTTGTTTCATCTTTATTTTTGGGCTTACATTTGCCTTCTTGCAACCGTTTGAGCCTTATACCTTCTTTTCCAACCACATCTTTAGATCTTTGGCCTTTTGTTTCATTTTCTTTCTTTTCTTGTTTTTGTGAAGCAATTGATCATTCTTGATGGAGTTTGTGGTGGAGAAGTTGGGATATTTGGTTCCTTTGAAGCAAGTTTGTGTTATGTTTTCTTTGTGAATAATGGCAAATGAGTTTGAGTAAAAGCCGTCCTAAGTTATAAAAGGCAAGGACAAATAAGTGCAAAATTGAAAAAGCCGTCCAAAGTTAAAAGAGGCGAGGACAAAGCACTATTATTCAAGAAAAAAACAAAAAAATTAAAAAAGAGAAAAATTCAAAAATATTTTGATGTGAATTCATCTCCCTTTCCAAGCATTGAGGATAATGCTTCATTTAAGCTTGGGGGAGAAGCGTTTACGCTTTATGTACATATTCTTGTGAGTATAGCTTTGAATAAGTTAGGGGGTGTTGTTGTTTTTGTTTGGTGATTTCTTGATCGTGATGTTGAGGATTGATCACCCTTTGGCTTCACTATTTAGGAAAACTGCCAAATTATAAATTTTAGCCTACTTTCACCCTTTACGCCTTACGTTACAACCTTTGGGAAAGCCCTTTTGACCTAGAAGTTGAGTCACTATTCGGGGGAGGAAATCATGGGTCATTGCCTAAGGAAAGGGGATACATAGTCAAGATGTCGAGTAGCCTAAAATAATTTCTTTTCCGGTTCCTTCGCGGAACTTTTGAGATGCTCACTAAGGGGAGATTTGAGACTACTAGGGAGAACGCGGTAAGATTGATTGGGATGAAAGTGGATTGTGATGTCTAGTTCCAATGCTTAGCATACCCTATGTTTCAATCAACCTTGGATATCTTGGAACGTGCATACCTTGATTGCTTGAGAAGGATGTTCATTCACCTGTAATGTAGTCTCTTTTTAAGTCCAATTCGCATGGCTTTGTTTTTCCTTTTCCCTTTTCTTTTCTTTAATTTTATGGTTTTGCCTCTCGGATGTTGGGGGAGAGTTATGGGTAAACTCTTAGGATACCCTTACGAGAGCATCACTCGTCCTCTAGGGCGATCTATGGGTTTAAATGGCTTGTTGTAGCTAAAAACAATCGTGCTTCCTACGACAGTGAGTCTTAGTGTATATTCCCATCTTGTGTCTTTCTTTTTCTTTTTGAATAAGTCTTTCATCCTTATTCTTTCTTGCTTTGTTTTGCTCGAGGACGAGCAAAAGTTTAGCTTGGGGGAATTTGATGAGTGTCATTTATGGCACTAATTGGCTTCTTTTAGGATGAATTTCATGCTATTTTATAGCTCTTTTCTTTAGTTTTCCTTAGTTTTGTTCTTTATTTCTTTAGTTTGTGCTTTTCTTAGTTAGTTTTCCTTCTTTGTGCTTTTCTTAGTTTATTTGGTCTTTTTCCCTTTTATTTACTTGTTTTTGTGTATTTTCAGGTTATGATCGTGTCCCGAGGATTCCCGAGCCTTCCTCTCATATTTCTCATCATTTTGGATGCCTCTTGCTTGCCATTTGGAGCTCAAGTTTGAAGGAATGCAAGGAGCAAGTTCATGAGTTGGTGCATGCATGCGGTGGGGGCATCATTTTTGGTGTTGAACCCACCATGGAAGCCATTTCAAGACTGCCTACCTTAGTGTTCATCATCATCACCAAGTGGAGCGCACGAGGATGAGCTAGATCGAAGAAGAGAGAAAGTCCCCTGTTACCAGGTGCGGGCGCGCACGATGTTGGTGCAGGCGCGCACGATGTTGGTGCGGACGCGCACCATGGTGGCGCAGGCGCGCCTGCTTGGGTCTCTGTTCCGTACCCATTTTCTTGCGGCCGCGCCTTTCTTGATGCGACCGCACTTTCCCGGGTTTCTCATGGACGATCTAACTAACTCTTCATTTGTAATATATATAGTTTTTCTTTCTATTTTTAGAGAGAGAATGGTTTTTAGAAGATTATTAGAGATTAATTAGAGAGATTTTTAGAGAGAGAAACTCAAGGTTTTTAGTGAGTTAATTTCATGGTGGATTGTTGATGATTGAAGATTTCTACATTTCCTTTGATTTTTGATCAAGTTTGTAAGGATTCCTTTGCTTTAATTCAATCTTTAGTTTGATTTCATTTGTTTTGTTGATTGTTCTAATTTGATCGAAGTTTGATTGATTTTAGCTTGTTTAATATGATCATGATGAATTTGTTGCTTAGTTTTGCTTTGATCTTGTTTTCAATGGCTAGTGAGTAGTTTACTTGCTAGGGTAATGGTGAAGCATGTATGAGTAATTGGTTAATGCTAATTAGGGAAAATTGATGGAGTTGCTGATGTGATTAAATTGGTTTATGATCATGTGCATGTGTGTGATTAATTAAAGAGTAGCTAACTTTGATTGTTGCACTAGATTGCATTGTAAGCTCACATTGATACAGACAATTGATTTGTGGCTTGCATTTGTCGATTGAGGTGTCTTGTGTCGTTCCTAGCTAGAGTTTCTCGTAGTTGACGCTAGTTAGACCTCTAGGAAAATAGCTTTATATGCTCTTTTGATTGCATGATTGGTTTTCCCTCGCATCATTCGACTTAGTCACTTTGACCTCCCAATTAGTTGAATCCGTTACGATTATATGTGGATCCTAGCCCTAGTGTTTTATATACTTGATTTCAACTTGTTTGCTTTAGTTGTCCTTGTCCTAGCATACACACCTTACCTTACTATTTCGGAATAGCTTGACTTAGACAATTGATAATCGCCCTCCATTCCTTAGTGGTTCGACCCTCAACTTACTATTATACTTGTGTAAGGGTGTGTTGAGAGACTATAAATTTTGTTTGACCTAGGGTAGAGTTAGTTTCAATGACCTAGTTCCGCCCCTTGGCGCACTTCTTTCATAAGATTACTCTGCTACTTGTTTTTGAAACGTTTCGAGCTTGAATTCTTGATTTGTTGGGTAATGTGAATCCTCCATTGTTGAATGAACTTGACCTTGATCACGTCTTATACTCAAAATCGAACGGCCGAAATTAGCAACGGACTTCCAGAACCTTGGTAATTTGTTGCGGGCATTTCTCAGAGAAAATACCCACTATTTTTTTTTTGATTTGGGCATCAATTAAATTCAATCAATAACGATTTTTTTTTATTTGGGTGTCAGAAAAATTCATCAAAAATCTAATCTTTGCTGACATTTCACAAATTTTTTGATTTGGGTGTTGGAAAAATTGCAAAAAGATGACTAAAAATGGTGAAATTTGTGAAAATTGGAGAAATTAAGAAATACCCAGAAAAGAAAAAATGAAGAAAATTGAAAAGAGAGGTTCAAAAATGAAAAAAAGATTGAAGATTGCAGAAAATTTAGGAGAGAGAAATGGGGGTGGGGTGGAAGGTGGCTGGAACCGTGGAAGGTGGCTGAATGGTGGAGTGAACCCCACTATTGGAAATAGTAACAGAATAAGGTATGTGGTAGTTATTTTTAACAAACTTTGATTTAGGTGGTAGTAAAGTAAAAAAAAAAATTTAATCAGGTAGTAAATGTGAAACATAGTGTTTTAAGTGGTAGTAAATGTCAAAATTTCCTATTTTTTAATATTTTTATTTTTTTAAAAAAACAACGGATAATAATTTAGTATTTAAATTATTCAAAAAATTAAAAAAAAAATTCACACTAAAGATTTTATCCTAATATGTAACCGATAAAATATCATATTTACAAAAAAAAAAAAAAAAAAAAAAAATTCCGAAAAATATCATATTTACAATTTATTCATATTTTTAAATTCAGTTGTCATATAATTAACAACCATAAATAAAATACAAAACAACAATAAATAAAGTCGCATTATGAATTACATTAAAAAAAATATACTTTTGTAACAGGCAATAACACTTTATTTAAAATATAATGTTTTTTTTGTCTGAAATTATTAAATAGTAAATAAATAAATCAAATAATTTAAAAAAAACTTAGAATCTATACGGAAATATATTTTCTTGAGATTTATATATGAAAAAACAATTATATTAAAGTTTGACACCTACCATTATTATAAGATAAATTTTGATAGTATTTATGATAGGAAATAAAAATTATCCGTTAATTATAATTAAATCAAAATTTGTGATACCTACCATTATAAATTGACACATCATACGACACAAACAAAATTTCGTATTAGTACTGACAGGCTAAAGTCGTATTACCTAATAATAAATAATTCTTAAGTCCACTAACTATGCAGATAGGGAAGAAGGTAGGGGTGTCCGTTCATTTTCGGTTTGGATTTAGTCCAAATCCGATCCAATCCGAAATATAATTCGGTTTTCAATTTTTCAATCCGATCCGATCCGAATTTCTCTCTTGATCCAATCCGATCCAATCTGAATTAAAATTCAGTTATTTGGATCCGATCCGAAAATCTGAATTATAATACAATTTTTTTAAGCTCCTAATACAATTATAAAAATAAAGCTTTAATACAAATAAAAGTCTTTAAAATAATGCGTAAAATAAATAGTTCAACGTCAAGTCATTAATTAATTAATACTAAATCTCCCTAATTTATTTTTTGTAGTAGTAAGTATTTGACCTAAACTTCAAAAAATAAAGAAATCCATATTTATACAAGCTTAATTTTACAATTCGGTTTTCGGTTTGGATTGGATCCAATTAGGGTAAATCCGATCCAATCCAAAAATCCGAATTTCCAAAAAATCTCAATTCGATCCAATCCGATTTAAAGTTCGGATCCGATACGAATTGATAATTCAATTTGGATTGGATTGGATTTCGGTTTTTATCCGAATTATGGACACCCCTAGAAGAAGGGTCGAACCATAGGGAAACAAGTCAATTTATTCCTAATTAATTAAAGTTATCTAAATTATTAGGTAACCAAAATTGTTGTTAATTAAAGGAACTATACTACTATGAATAAAAGTAGGGAGAAATAAAAGTAGGAGGAAATCCATGAAAAAAAGGTCTAGTGTAATCCTTTCCTTTAAAAATACTTATTTTACTCTTTAAAATACGATTTAGGAATATCTAAGACATTACCGCCACCGTGAGAACGGTTAAGGCAATTATCAAAGACACACAGTGGAAGACTTAATTCAAAATCATTCAAAACGAGTCAACTCAAAAGTCAACCAAACGAAAGTAAGTTAAAACCAAAGTCAAACGAAGTAAAAAAAAAATCAACCTACAACTTGGAACCATTATAGGCCCTTATTAAAAACCAAACCAAATCCAAATCTTTGCATTAGTCTACATATAAATAATACCATAAATAATCAAAGAATAAAAACACATCATAAACTAATGGAAACTAGCATGATTCGCTCTTCACTCATGCCCCATCATGAATATGCTTCAATACCTCAAAAACTTATCTCTACTTGTTTCCACTAGTCTCCATTAAAAATGGGTCATCATAGGGCCAAGGTAAAGACAAGGCCAATAAACACACAAAAACATAATCAACAAAGCTAAGTACATAAGCGTAATTAACATACTAACATGCTTTCACCTAACAACACAAACTTACCTCAATGCACCTGTTTACAAGCACACAACATACAACAAAATTTCATTCTCAACTAGATAACTAAATACTTTATTTAGCATTGATTACGCATCGAACGAGTTTTCTAGTACTCTACCTCCCCCAAATAATTGAGGTTACTGACACGGAAGCTAACCGTGCCAGCATCAAAACCACACATACGTGGCGGAATTCCTATGTATAATAATAAATAAAAGGAATGTACAACGTCCTATACTCCAGTAGAAGTTAAATTATGATCAAATATAAAGTCACATAAATCCCCCCATATGTTCATACTCAAGGTATATACGTTCCAAGAGTTTTGGTGCGTAATCTCTCTTACTTTACGTTATTTACAGATTATTAGACTTGGTGATTGTTTAGGGTAAAAATAACCCATACACGTGGTCCAATCCCGTAGAGACACGTGGCCCAGTAATAAGGTGACACGTGTCCCTATGGGAAGGTGACACGCTTCTACTGCTCAAAAGAGCACTTGAAATCAACATAAAAGGCATTGTTACATCATGGCCCAAATCCCGAGAAGTGTTCTTGAACGCCGCAAAACGGCGCCCCATGTGACACGTGGCATTCCCTGATTACGCAGCCAATCAGGTTACGGAATTTTAGGGCACAATCCCTAAAGGGCACAAACTCCCACCCCTATAAATACCCCAATCATTTATGATGGAAGGGGTGGATTGTGACATTACAAGAAAAAGAGCATTAAAAAGCTCCAACTTCTCTCTATTTTCTCTCTTTAGCCTTTCCGTTTCAGATCTCTAACTTGATCGTCGGAGGCGAATATTCTGATAACGAAATATTCGTTATTTTGCAGGTGTTCGAGTCTCATTACCAGAAGAGCGTGACCAGTTTCCGAGGAAATCCAAAAATACCCCGAAACATTTGGCACCGTCTATGGGGATACTCGTCCGTTATGGGAATAGATGGTCAGACACCTAATGCCGACCCTCGTCCAAGCGAGGACGGCTATGTAGAGGACATAGTCACTACAATACACTCCAGTGTTCCTCTGACCGCCTCATTTCACGAGGCCGAGGACCCTCTAGTTACTGCAGCTACTTTACTGGCCGAATTTAACAAACTTCGCAAGGAGTTTGAGACCAACCGCACCTTTATCTCTAAGCGCCGCCCAGGAAAGAGGGAGAGGGTGCTCCAAAGAAAACACAGAACAAAACCAACGCAACAGATGCTGGGAACACCCCATTCCGCCGGCCGCATGGAAGGTCTCTTAGGGTGCCACGAACAAACTTGTCCAATCTGTTGGCGAAAACCCAGTCGGTTGGGGGGAGGGGAAGTCAACTTCAAAGAGAAGAGCCTGATTCGTCTCGACGCTGGAGGGACGCAAGGGATTACATTCGGCACAAACAACGGAAGCGTGTTGCTTACTCAGCCACGACCTCTACCCCAACCATGTCGGATGAGTTCTCTAACCACTCTCTCTTCCAGCATACCAACGCGGCCATCTCCAGCAGGAGTATAGCTGTTCGCACTCCTACCCACATTCCAATTCAACCGCTTCAATATCAGCCCCCTCAAGTTCTCAATGGCATTGTGTAGCCGAGTCCCCAGGTCTTCGGACAATATGCGCCATACGGCCAGGTGTTCAATGAGGCTCCCTATCTGGCTGGACCGTCCGCGCAACCCCAGCCAATTGATTAGCAGATGAGCTTGCTGACTCTTGGAGATAAGCCGCCTCCGTTTTTGCAAGATATTTTAAGCTCTCCTCAACCAGCAAAAGTAAAGAGCGTACTCGTGGGTGCTTATGATGGCACGGGCAACCCCGAGGAGCATATTACTTCGTACAAGAATTTGATGTACTTGCAAATCGTAGATGACGCTACTTGGTGCAAATACTTCCCAGCCACTTTAAAAGGTGTGGCGCACGATTGGTTCAATAGCCTTCCGGCCGGGTGCATTAAGTGCTTTACTACACTTAGTTTGTTGTTCGTAGGAAATTTCTCTTACAACATTCCGCCTTGAAAAACAAGTCTCAACCTGGCAACAATTGCGCAAGGAAAAAATGAAGGACTACGCTCGTACGTCCAAAGGTTTAACCAAGAAAAGCCCAAATTCATAATCTCCTGGACGAAATGGCTTAATCTGAATTTCTCCGAGGATTAAGGCATAATGGTTTTAAGTTTGATTTGATGAGGAAAAAGATTTGGACGTACGCAGGTATTCTGCAGGAAGCCGAAGACTACATTGAGGCCGCAGACTTTTGTTCGCTTACAAAATCAAAAGCGCCGGCCAAGGGGGCTGAGAAGAAAAAAACCTCTCAGCAAGACTCGACCGGTCGAAAGGCGAGCAGGCTAAGTCAAAGAAAGTGAAGACGTACGAGCCCCAGTATGAGTTCAACAAAGATTGCTATTCTATTCTGATGGAGATCAAGGATAAATTTGAGTTTGAAAAGCCTCAACCTTTGAGGGGTTCGGCCCAGTACAAGAACAAGTACAAGTATTGTCACTACCATAAAGATGTGGGTCATGACACGAACGATTGCATCAACCTGAAGAGGCTGTTGGACAAGCTGGTCAAGAAGGGCTTGTTGAACTCTTATGTGATAAAGTCCAAGTACACATACACACGGACAAACAATACGTCCGAGAAAAAAAAGAAGAACGACAAGGAAGATGATGGGAATAGCACTGATTCGGGATTTGTGGCCATGATATGAGGGGGTTTCGCTTCAGGCGGCCCCACCATGAAAGGAATCAAGCAGGACGCCTAGAACTTGGGAAAGGTTATGCAAACGGATGTAGTAAAAGCCGAACCCTTTCCCGAAGTAACCGTCAGCGAGGCCGACCGAGGGGAGGTCAAAGCCCTGCACAACGACCCTATGGTATTCATCATGAAGATAGCCAACTTGAAAGTTGGACGAATATTGATTGAAACAGGCAGCTCGGCCAATATCATCAGCTTGGCCGCCTTGAAGAATTTAAGCTTTCCAGAGGATGCTCTAAAAGACATCAATCACCCCTTGGTAGGATTTAGGGGAAATGTCATCCATCCTGTTGGGAGGATAGATCTGCCCGTCAGCTTTGGGCAAAAAGGGGAAGGAAGGGACTTGGTTATCCGCTTCTTGGTGGTCAAAGAACTGACTGGCTATATTGTCATACTCGGCCGCCCTACACTTAATGCACCTAAGGCAATCATTGTCCCTCTTCTAATGCTGTTGAAGTTTGAAAGGACGGACGGAAAAATTGGGTCAATCCAAGGGAGTCAAAAAATGGCTAAGGAATGTAACCAGTTGGCTGTCAAGCCAACCGCACGCGGACCAAAATTGTCTGAGCCAAAAGAGGAAGGAACCTCACTCCCAGCATACCAGGTCGGCCAAAAGCGTAAGGCGGCCATAATAGAGTAAGCATATCAGTTAATGACTGTCGGCCGGCAATCACTAAGATATAGTGCTTGATCCCGATCAACCAGGTCGGACGGTCAGTGTAGGAACTATAGCCTTGGATATGTTCGGGGATGAGTTAGTCCAGCTGTTGAAGGAATTCAAAGATGTGTTTGCATTTGAAATAGTGAGATGCCAAGAATAAGTCCTGACCTGGTTGTGCATAAGCTGGCCATAAACCCAATGATAAAGCCTGTCCGCCAGAAGAAAAGGAATCATGGAGAGGAGAGGAATCAGGCGGCTGCGGCCGAGGTGAAAAAGCTACTGGACGCCAATTTCATTCGGCAATGTTATTACCTTGACTAGGTGGCTAACGTAGTTCTTGTGAAGAAGCCGAATGGAACTTGGAGGATGTGTGTGGACTGCACAGATTTGAACAAGGCATGCCCTAAGGATAGTTTCCCCTTGCCCAAAATCGACCGCCTGGTTAATTCGACGGCCGGGCATGCCCTAATGAGCTTCATGGACGCATACTCCGGATTCCATCATATTCCCCTATGGGAAGAAGATCAAGAGAAAACAGCGCTCGTGACTGAGCGGGGTTGTACTGTTACAAGGTTATGCCATTCGGCCTCAAGAATGCCCCTACTACTTTTCAGTGACTAGTTAATACAGTCTTTAGAGATCAGCTCGGCCGGAATATGGAGGCGTACATTGATGACATGATTGTAAAGTCAACATAGCCGGCCGACCATTTGAAGGATCTACAAGAAACTTTCACCGAACTTAGGCGGCATAAGATGATGTTAAACACGAAAGGCGACATTTTGAGAGTTTGGCCCGTCCATATAGGCGGCTTAAAATGCTAATTTTGTAACACCCCAATAATTCTCTCTTAAAAACCTGTGAGAAACCTGTATATAACCTGAACAAATTCAAGAGAATTACTGGTGTGCTACCGCCACGTGTTCAAACGTTAAGGCTATCTCAGAAATTAGCAGCGAAAAACCAAAACAGTTTTAAATAAACCTCAAAACAAAGTATTTAAATCAAAATAAGTATTACAAGTTGGAACCATTAAGGCCCTTATTCAAAACCCAAAAGAAATACTAAGTGATTAAATTCAGTGTTTAAACAAACTTAAACCAAGAGAAATAGTGTCAAATAAAATCGAGTTAAGATAAAATCAAACTTGCAAAAGAAAATGAAATGTAAGCAACCAACTCTCTACTCAAGATCCCACAACCCTGATGAATGCTGCATGTGAGAGAACCTGCGGTTATTCTGCTCCCCAATATTACAAGTGTAAAAATTGGATCGTCACAGGGTCATTGAAAGGCGAAGGCCATGACCAAAGAAGGACACACACACAAAAGCACGCAATCAGCAAAGCTGAGTACATACAAGCTGCAAAGTAAAATAAGGAAATACTTAACATGCTACTAATAATCAATCATACGCATCATTAAATAACAAACTCAACACACGACTCGATTATCCAATTTATTAAGACTCCACTAATTAATAGTAGCTAACTCATTTCAATTTATTCATTGGATTTAGCAATAGACAAGGTTGTCCAACCCATGTCCCATTTGGAACATCAATAAAGAAAAACCCCATACCTCCTTTCGGAAACATCAATAAACATCCAACAACCACGGGCACGACTCCGTGACCGTAGTTAGTATGAGATCTCACCTAACTCCTAGTTTTGAAAAATATTTGAAATAAGAGACTCGTAGATCAGACGGCCTCGAGAAAAGTACACGGCTTATCATTACTCTAGAAGTGCACCAATCCAGAGTTTTATTGCTCATCCATCTTGCACTTTACGTGATTTACAAGTTTAGACTTGGTGATGACTCATATGCATAACAATTCAATCAATCCAATATCAATTCAATCAAGTAAAACAACTTTTCAATTTCAATTCTTGATTTATTAGTGGCAAGCAACATTTATTATTTATTCCTTTACTACCTCGGTGTATAAACACCTTGAGTGCATAAGGCACCCCAAACTCTTAACCTTGTCTTATAAGACATGAACCATTCATTTACTCATCCTATTTCATTAAATCATGAATGAGTATTAATTAAGTCATTTCACCAATCACATACCTTTGCCTCTAAGCGCACCTTGCATAATTAGTACATAACCAATAATTGCAATAAGGAATAGTGCACATCAAATGAAATTCACAATGTATAACCAAACAATTTAACCCAGTCATCCCTAGACATGATACTAAGTTCTCGATCCATCCTTAAACATGCACCTAAAAGCAAGGTTTTGTAACTTGTACGTACCTTGAATAAACAATTCGATTGGCCACTTTAGAAACTAGAAATCACCTTCTACAAAGTCCTCTCCTAAATCAAATAATAAGGAATAAATCAATACCAAAGCAATTAAAATTACAGCAATACTAAAGCATTTAAAAACCTCTCAAACCATTAAAATAAAGCCCTTAAATTAATCCCATTAGCCAAAACTAGTAGTACAACATCCCAACTACAAGTTTATGTGTTAAAATCATGAAAATATAGTGTTTTATACCAAATTACAGCAACTTTAAAGTGGCTAAATAAATCTGAAACTTTGGTTTAAGCATATAAAATAATCCCATAAGCATAATTATTTGAAATAGTCATTATATAGCAATTGATGAGTGACATTTTTGGCACTCATTTGGTTCCTTTTTGGATGATTTTTATTTCATTTTATCTCTCTTTTCTTTAGTTTTCCTTAGTTTTATTCTTGTTTTCTTCATTTTATGCTTTTTGTAGTTAGTTTCTCTTTTTCGTGCTTTTTCTTGTTTACTTGCTATTTTTTCCCTTTTACTTGCTTTTTATCCTTTGATTGTAGGTTGTGATTGATTTTCCAAGGATTCCCGGGCTTCCTTTCTATAGTTTTCCATTGATTTTCATGCCTAAAGCTTGTGCAAGAAGTTTCAAGTCAATGAGAGGTTCAAGGAGCATGCTTCAAAGTCTTGTTTATGTCTTCCTCATGGCTCATTTTCTTCAAGAAATTCAAGGAAGTTGCTGCCCACCTTGTCCTCCATCATCATCATCTAGGATGCGTGCACCTCGTGAGCAAGGGCAAAGAAGAAAGGAGGAAGCTGCAGCTATGTGCGGGCGCACTTGAGGAGTGTGCGGGCGCACATTCCTGGGTACACTCCTTCGAGCGCCCGCACTTACGAGGGTCTATTTTTGGGCGTCATTACCGACCTCCTCCTTGTATATATAGTTATTTCTACCTATTTTTGGGGAGAGTTTTAGAAGAAGTTTTTAGTTTAGATTGAATTTTGATAGTTAGTTTTTGGGAGAATTTTAGAGAGAGAAACTCAAGAACTAGAGAGAGAAACTCATGATTTTTGGTGATTGCTCAAGGATTCCTCATTGTATTTGATCTTTGGATCAAAGTTTTGTAAGGATTTTCTTCTTGATTTCAATACAAGTTTGATTTTAGTTGATTTCATTAGTTTTTCATATTGTTGATGATTGATTTGGTTATTGATTGAATTTTGATTGATTTTGATTGATTGTTGGTTTAATCTTTGATTTCAAGTATGTTGATGATGAATTTGATGAATGTTGTAGTTTTGATCTTAATTCCTATGGCTAGTGAGTAGTTTCCTAGCTAGGGAGATGGTGAAGCATGTATGAATGATGGAATAGTGTAATTTGGGGATAATTGATGGAGTTGATGATATGATTAAATTTGGTTGATGTTTCATGTGCATGTGTGTGATTAATTGAGGTTTGGCCATCTTTGATTAATACACTAGATTGCATTGTAAGCTTGCTATGATACGGACCATTGATTAGTGAACTTGCAATTTCACGATTGAGGTGCTTTGTGACGTTTCCTAGCTAGTGTTTAGCGTAGTTGACGCTAGTTAGACCTCTAGGTGAACCACCTTAGTATGCTCTTCTGGATACATGATGATTTTCCTTCATATCACTTGACTTAGTCGGTTTGACCTCCCAAATTACCGATTCCATTATGATTGCATGTGGATCCATTGCCCTAGTGTCTTAGATTGATTTTATACAAGTTTGCATTACCTAGTTTAGCCTTAGTTCTACCTCAAACCCCTTCTTGATTCCGAAATAGCTTGATTTAGACATCGTGCACTTGATATCCATTCCCTTGGGTTCGACCTTGACTTGCCACTACGCTAAATAGGGGTTAGTTAAGTTACAAATTTTGTTTGATAGGGTGGGGTGGTAGCCCAACGACCTACCGTTCTCATCCCCATCAAAATGGCACCGTTGCCGGGGAATGGTGCTTGAGTGTATGTTGTTTTTGAGTCTATTTCATTTTGATAAAATACAAAAAGATTTTGTTTCTCTAGGCTACATTTGTAGCCGTGCTACTAACATTTTTGTGTGAGTTTTGCATGCATAGAACCCGTGATCGTCCCCTTGTTCCCCTTGATCCGGAAATTGAGAGAACTCTTTTAAGAAGAAGAGTGGATAATAGATCCTTGGCTTATAGCTCTTCAAGTGAAGAAGAAGTTCGAGAAGAACAAGGAATGGGTGAAAATCCTAGAATAGCCTTGAAGGAGCTTGGAGTGCCCGGGGCATATAGGTTTGAGAGTGGAATAGCTCCACCTACTACCCCGGCAAATGACTTCGAAATCCGGCCGGCAATGATCACCTTGATTGAGAGAAGGCAATATAGTGGGGCTAAGAATGAGAGCCTATTAAACCATTTGAAAGAATTTGAAAAATATTGCAACACTATCAAAGTCAATGGGGTCTCTCAAGAATTCATCCGCCTCAAGTTGTTCCCTTTCTCTCTAATAGGAAGATCTTTGGAGTGGCTAGACAAGGAAGTGAAGCCCAACTCCTTGAGAACTTGGGACGATGTTACAAAGGCTTTCTTGTCCCGTTTCTATCCCCAAAAGAAGACGGCGGAGGCAAGAGCCTTGATTCAAGGGTTCAAGCAAAGGCCGAGTGAAAGCCTTTATGAAGCATGGGAGAGATTCAAAGAGTATCAAAGGGAGTGCCCTCACCACGGAATCCCCACATACCAAGTGATCCAAATCTTCTATGGCGGTTTAAGTCCCCAAGGCAAGTCATGTCTTGATGGAGGGGCCGGGGGCCCTATCATGAACAAAACCGAAGAAGAAGTTGAGGACATCATTGAGGACGTGGTGACATATTATAGGGATTGGCAAGATGGGGAGAGAGACTCTTCAAGCAAGCAATCTTCATTGTATTCGGGGACCATCTCAATGCAATCAACAACCTTTCCTCCCAAATGACAAACTTAGGAAAGGAGGTCACCGCAATCAAAGCTAAGTTGGAGAGCACTTCTTCCTCTTCTCAAGCTTCTAATCTTCCCTCCCAATTTAAGGGGAGAGGTACTCCTTCTAACTCTCAACCCCCTCCCTCTTCACATAATATGCCTTTAGGTTGCTTGTTTTGTGATGCATGTGGATCGTATGATCATGACTCTAGTGTTTGTCCTAATGAATGTGTTGATGAATTTGACAACAATGAGTGTGAACATGTTAATTTTGTGTCAAACAACAATGTTCAAAGGTTTGATAATCAAAAAGGCCAATGGAATAGGAATTACCAAAACCAAGGCAATTTTGACAACTATAATCATAATGGTGGTTATAGGAACCAAGGGAACCAAGGTTCTCGTGGTAACCATAACCAAGGTTATAGTAGCCAAAATCAAAGCCAAAACTATGGTAATCAAAATCATAATTATGGTAATCAAAACCAAGGTTATGTAAATCATAACCAAGGTAATGGAAACCATAATCATGGTGGTGGTAACCATAATCAAGGTTATGGTTCAAATCAAAATAGGAGTAATTGGAACAATCAAGGAAAGGGAAATTTTCAAAACAATGCTCAAAGAGGTCCCCCACCCGTTTTGTTCCAAAGACTCAAAATGAAAATTCCTATTCACAACCTTCATCTCCTAAGACAACCTTGGAAGAGTTGATTGATAATCAAACCAAGATCATTAACACCTATATGGCGGTTAGTGATAAGAAATTCAATGAGATGATGACCCACAATAAGATGCTTGAGACTCAAATTACTCAATTAGCAAGCACTATTAAGGATTTTGCTAGTCCTTCATCTTTGCCTTCCCAAGGTGTTGAACCAAAGAAACCTGTGTACTCTATTGCCACAAGTGGTGGAAATGATTTTGATGAGGGAGTTTCTTGTTCAAAAGAGGGAAGAGATGAGAGTGGTGCTAAGGAGAATGAAGTGGAAAGGGTTGAGTCTAAGGAAATCTATTGTGAGGTTGACAAAAGAGAAGAGTATGTTGGTGAAAAGATGAGTGAGATAGAGAAATTTCCCGATCTACCATATCCCCAAAAATATTTGAGATTCAAAATGGATGAGCAATTTGGGAAGTTCCTTGAAGCTTTTAAGGATGTTCATGATTCTACACCCTCTACCGAACCAATTCCCGACATGCCTAAGTACTCCAAGTTTGTTAAGGAGATCTTAAAAGAGAGAGAGGATTTTGATGAGGGTAGTTCGGTAGAAGGAGGGAAGTGCTTTAGTGCTCTTATCCATGGTGAACTCCCAAGGAAGATGGAGGATCCGGGGAATTTTTCAATCCCTCGTCAAATTAAGGAAATGGTTTTAGAAAATGCTTTGTGTGACCTTGGTGCTAGTGTTAGCATTATGCCTTTCTCGGTTTTCAAGCGGCTTGATCTTGGTGAGCTTCAACCATCCAAGATAACACTTCAATTGGCCGACCGTTCTATTAAGTTTCCTAAGGGAAGAATTGATGATGTCCCCTTAAGGATTGGAGAGTTTGTTTTTCCGGTGGATTTTGTTGTTCTAGAGATTGAGGAGGATGAACATATTCCAATCATCTTAGGGAGGCCTTTCTTAGCTACCTCGGGAGCTTTAATAGATGTCAAAGGAGGTCAAATTACTTTGAGGTGTGGGAAATTAGAAGAGAGTTTTAAGTTAAAACCAATGCATGAGTCTTTATCTTGTGTCCAAGATATTGCATGTGCTAGTCTTTCTCGTTCCATTGATGGTATGTGCATGATTGATTCTTCTACTAACAATGTTTTTGAGATTGTTGATGATGTTTGTGCAAGTATTAATGATGTTAGTGAAGAAGAATTTGTGATTCAAAAGCCAAAGGATGAGAAAGACATTGGTTTTCCAAATTGGTTCAAGCTTAATTCTCATGAGGAAGAGAAAGCTTCCATGACTAAGGATATTGAAGTCAAGCCGAAGAAAAAGGCCCGTGACTCAAAGAAGGCAAGAAAAAGGAAGAAGTTGAGAAGTGAAAAAGAAGAATTTGAAAAGAATTTTGTGAGAGTTTCATCAAGCAACAATGAGAAGTTGCCAAAGGTTGAAGAAGAATTTGCTCTATCAACCACCTTGAAGAAGGTGGTGTTCTTTGATCCTCCATGATTAGGAGGAAGGGTCGAGCTTAGGACCTTAAGCAAGCGCTTCCCGGGAGGCAACCCGGAGTTTCTAACTTTTCTCTTTGATTTTTGAATTTTCTCATTTTTGTTTCTTTTATTACTTTGTCTTTTCTTTTACTTTTCCCCTTATTTGGATCTTTAGGATGTCCATTCGCGGGATTGGAATTCAACAAATATGCATGATGGATGGAAGGTGTTCATGGCGCAAATCATATTTTGTTCGATTCTAGTCGAAATTTGAGGTAAAAGGGTAAGAATTTTTAGAGAGGTGAGATAAGAAATTCATATTTTGAATAATGGAGGAAATTGATACTTAGTGAATTTTTGTGGTGTGTACATGAATTTTCAACTTTGAGGACTTTGAAAATGATTTTAGCTACTGCCTATGTTGTTCCTCATCACCATCATGATTCATGTGCGCACCCAAATAGGCAGTAAGTATCAAAATTTTGAGAAAAAAAAGAAGGAAGGAGCACGCACAGGTATGTGCGGCCGCACACGAGGCATGTGCGGGCGCACAGCCTGCGTGTGCGGGCGCACATCACCTCTGTGCGGCCGCACATGAGCTGAACGTGCCATTTAACCTTCTTCTTCCTCCTTTTTCCCTTCACTCCTTCATTCATCATCTCCTAACTCACGAGCATCACCCTTCAAACCCTCTTCTTGTGTGCACTCCTCCACCCTCATTCATCATCCAAAATCACTCAAATTCTCACCAAAATCACTCCATTCTCACTCAAAATCACTCACAAAACTTTCTACACTACAAATTCCTCACAATTTGACCCAAATTTCACTCACTCTCTCTCCTACTCTTGGTGGCCGAAAATTGGGGGTTTTGTGTGGAGTTGGAATTGCTTGCTCAAAATTGGTTTATCTTGCTTCTTTTATGGTATAATCACTAATCCTTGCTTTAATTTTGCCAATTATATCATAAATTTGCATGAATTACAAATTTGTATGAGCATGAATAGTGTAGTATTGATTTTGTGATTTTTGATGCTTGTTCTTGATTTTGGTTGTGATTTGGTGATATTTGTTGATTGATTTTGCATGACATTGTGTTGTTTGTTGATTTTGTAGCGATTTTCATCAATTTTGGTTGAATTCTTGTGAGTTGAAATTTTGGAAAGTTGGTAGTATGTGGTGATTTCGGTATTGGCTTTGTGTTTGCTCTTGGATTGATTGAAAAGGAATTTTTCTTGGTGCATTGATATTGTTGATTGGTTTGGAATTGGTTTGATTGAAGGGAATTGTGAAATTGGAGTTTGGTGATATTGGTAGTAAGTGGTGAATTTGGGTGTGGTGCTCTTGGTTCTTTGGTTTGTTACTTGATTGGTTGTTGGTGATCTTCTATACCTCTCACAATGTCTAAATACCTCAAGAAACTCACCAAAAAGCGAAAAACCGATGTTAGCATCGAGGAACCTCCCTGCCCAAGTACCTCCACTAGGCCTAGTACATCTTCTAGGCCTAGTACTTCCAACCCATCTTCCTCTCAAACACGACCTCCAACCTCTCTTCCAAAAAAGAAAAATTTCACCGATAAACAAAAAGCCTTTTACCAAAATCTGAAAGATGAAAGAACCCTCAAACAAACCCGCCATTACTTTCAATCCGATATGCTGAAGTTGGGGATTGATAATGATGTGCAGTCATTGCTTTTGAATTTGAGATTGGGGACTTTCATCGCCGATGCCTACCGCACCTACAAGGAGCCTACCTTGGAGTTCTTGGCTACCTTGGAGCTTGTACCCATTGGAGGGGTATATAGGGTGCGGTTCCAATTGTTCAACAACATCTTTGACCAATCTTTAGAAGAGTTCAACGCCGCTTTGGATTTTGATCCCCATGGGGATATTATTAACGTTGAACACTTCATCTTCCCGGATTATGATCAAGATTCTTGGTGGGAAGACATCTCCGGTGGTAGTGAGTTCATCGCTAACAAGGCCAAGATCTCGGACGTGTACCAACCTTGTCTTAGGGTTGTACACCGTCTATTGGGCTATGTCTTGTTCCCCAAGCAAGAGATGGGGAAATTGAGTAAATTGGAGCTCAAAGTCCTTTGGCTATCTACTCGCCCGGAGTTTGTGGGCCGGTTGAACTTGGGCTACATCTTTGCCCAATATTGCTTGGACCTTCGCAAAAGGAGGACGGGAGAGATCCCATGTGGGGGTATGGTAACTAGGCTTTTGACTCACCTTCGCCTCGATGATTATCTCCCATTTTGTAAGGAGATCGGGGATGCAGATTCCATCTACCTTGATATGCAACAATTGGGTCAAATCCAATTTATCTCCAAGGGTTTTAGTGAAGGGAGATATGAGTGGCTAAGGGGCAACGAGCATTGGTGCTTCTTGCCTAACCCTAGCTTGACTTCTTTGGCTAGGATTGCCAACAATGTATGGCATGTTCCAAGGTCCTTCCGGCATCCCAACTTTGATTCCGAGGAGGATGAAGATGAAGAAGATGAGGAAGAACAACAAAATCAACAACAACAACAACATCAACAACAACAACATTTTTCTCCACAACAACAAGCTCCTCATGAGCAAGAACAAGAGCAAGGGCAACATGCTTTTGCCAATGAAGATTTGAGGGCTCTTAGTGAGTAAATGAGTGGATTGAAAGTCCACGTAAACGGCATGTACGATCAAGACTTTGGGGCCCTCTATGACCAAATAAGAGGTATTCAAGAGATGCAACAAGGTATGTTTATACAACAACAACAACTTTATGATGCGGAAGTTCACCGTGGGAACATTACTCCCCCGGTTAACTATCCGTATTTCCCACCCCAACAAGGTCCTCTACCTTCGTTTGGGCATCCTTATTGGTCGGGGCCTTCTAACCCCGACACCGAGCGTCACTATTACCCGGACGAGCATGGTAACTATGATTACAAGGCTCCGGGTGGTAGTGACTATAGGGGGGATCCTAACTACCCCCATGTCCATCCCAACCACCCCTTTGAACTCACTTTGCCCGATAGCTTCACCCCTCTTGCTCCTTGGCAACACGATCTTTTCAAGGGGCATTATGGGTGGCCCGAGGGGTACACCGGAGGATGGGAGCCTTACCCTCATCCCTTCGATGACCCCGAGCGCAACAGAGACCCCGATGGGGCCGGGCCAAGTGGGAGTGGTGGTGGTGATGGTAGTAGTTATTAGTTCCCTTTTAGCTTCTCATGCTTTTTACCTCCATCCCTTATATTTTTTATACTTGCTTTGTTTTGATTTGGGATGTTGAGATGTATTTTCTATCTAGCTTGGGGGAACTAGTAACTTGCTCGGTGACCTTGTTGTTGTTGTGTACATATCTTAGTTGCTTGCATGTTTATTTTCTTTCCTCTTTTTGGTTTCCTCATTTTCTTGATCTCTAGGCTACTTTCCTTGTAGCTAGCTTGTTTGCCCTATTTGCTTGGATGTTTGTTGTTTGTGGAGTTGTTTTGTTTGGCATGTTGTTGTTGATGATCCCTTATATCCAAATCCCTCAATCCAAATCCCTTAAATCCAAATCTTGTAGTTTAGAGTAGTTCTTTAGTTAGTCTAGATTTTATTTCTTTTATTCTTTATTTTCTTTGGTAGTTTAGCTTTTCTTTCCTTTAGTTGTATATACTTCTTGCTTTGTTTATTTTCTTTTATTTATTGTTTTCTTTTATTTGTTTTGAAGTTACTAACCATTTTCTTTGTTCATAGTTTCTTTTATTTCTTTTTCTAACTTGGTTCCTTGAAGAGCATATGGATATACGAGGTGGTTTCTTATTGCTTCGTTTATTTTTGCTATGCTTGGAATCCCGGTGAGACCTTTCTTATTTTTCTCTTTATTTTCCTTGGTTGCATAGGATAGGATTAGTTTAGGAGAAGTTGAATGGTTCGAGGATGGATGCTTGTTAACACGTAATGTGTTTGGGATCGGTGACTTTGTTGTCTATCGATCACTTGTTTGTCGATTGGGATTTTTATGTGTTTAACATGCTTTCTAGACCTTTGCATGCTTTTCTCCTATGTTTTCCTTTCCTATGTCTCCATCTCTTTTCTTTTCCTCTCTTTTATTTTACCTTTTTCTCTTACTTTCTTTTATCTTTCTTTTTATTTTTGATGTGATTTTGAGGCTTTGTTTTTCATTTCTTTTCTTTTGAGATGAACCTTGTACATTGGACTTGTCTTTTGCATGACTTTCTTCCTAGGTTGTAAAGGTATGCACGGTTTGAGATTATGTTCGGTTGACTCTAGGATAGTGTATGCTAGGGTAGTTGGTTTGAACTAGGAGGATCATGAAGCCGGATTCTACTTGTTTGTAGTATGTTGGAAGTTGCTTCCTATAGTTGATTTGACACCATTGGTGAGTTTTTGCCACAACCTTGTGAGGTTACTTGTTTTTCTAGCCTTCAACATTCCTTGTATGAGCGGCGTGGATCCTTCCCTATGCAAACCTAATCTAATAAAGCTTGATGTATGATTCTCAAACACGAGATCGAACTATCTAGGAAGGACAAAGGCGCATTTTTCGGGGTGGTATTTTTCTTTTTTACTATATTTTGTTATTTTCTTTTGTTTTGGGTTTACATTTGCCTTCTTGCAACCATTTGAGCCTTATCCCTTCTTTTCAAGCCACATCTTTAGTTATTTGACCTTTTGTTTCATTTTCTACCTTTCTTGATTTTTGTGAAGCAATATGATCATTTGAGATGAAGTTTGTGGTGGTTAAGTTTGAATTTTGGGTTTTTATGAAAGCGAGATTGTGTTATGATTTCTTTGTGAATAATGGCAAATGAGTATGAGTCGTCCTTTATTATAAAAGGCATGGACAAATAAGTGCAAAAGTTGTAAAAGCCGTCCAAAGTTAAAAAAGGCAAGGACTTTGCAATTACAATATAAAAACAAAAAAAAAAAAAAAATGAAAAGTGAAAAATTCAAAAATATTTTGATGTATTCTTTTCTCCTACTAAGCATTGAGGACAATGCTACATTTTAGCTTGGGGGAGAAGCGTGTACGCTTTTTGTATATATTTTTGTGAGTATAGCTTCAAGTAAGCTTGGGGGTGTTGTTTTTGTTTGGTAATTTCTTGATTGTGGTGTTAAGGATTGATCACCCTTTTGCTTCACTTTTTAGGAAAATCACCAAATTTTAAAATTTTTGCCTACCTTCACCCTTTATGCCTTACGTTACAACCTTGGGGAAAGACCTTTCGACCTAGATAGTTGAGTCACTATTCGGGGGAGGGCATCATGGGTCATTGCCTAAGGAAAGGGGATGCATAGTCAAGATTGTCGAGTAGCCTTAAAAAATTTCTTTTCCGGTTCCTTCGAGGAATCATTGGGACACCCACTAAGGGGAGATTTGAGACTAGTGGGAAGAACGCGGTAAGATTGTTTGGGATGAAAGTGAATTGTGATAACTAGTTCCTATGCCTAGCATATCCTATGTTTCAATCAACCTTGGATATCTTGAAACGTGCATACCTTAACTACTTGAGAAAGATTGTCATTCATTTGCTTTATAGTCCTTATGATGATTCATTTCGTAAAGGTTTGTTTTTCTTTCTTTTTCTTCTATGGTTTGCCTCATTGATGTTTGGTGGAGAGTTATGGGTCAAACTCTTAGGATACCCTTACGAGACCTCACTCGTCCTCATAGGCGACTTTGGGGTTTAAAGGGCTTGTTGTAGCTAAAAACAACCGTGATTCCTACGACAATGAGTTTTAGTGTATATTCTTATCTTGAGTCTTTCTTTTTCGTTTTCAATAAAATTTTCATCCTCTCTTTTTCTTGCTTTGTTTTGCTCGAGGACGAGCAAAAGTTTAGCTTGGGGGAATTTGATGAGTGACATTTTTGGCACTCATTTGGTTCCTTTTTGGATGATTTTTATTTCATTTTATCTCTCTTTTCTTTAGTTTTCCTTAGTTTTATTCTTGTTTTCTTCATTTTATGCTTTTTGTAGTTAGTTTCTCTTTTTCGTGCTTTTTCTTGTTTACTTGCTATTTTTTCCCTTTTACTTGCTTTTTATCCTTTGATTGTAGGTTGTGATTGATTGTCCAAGGATTCCCGGGCTTCCTTTCTATAGTTTTCCATTGATTTTCATGCCTAAAGCTTGTGCAAGAAGTTTCAAGTCAATGAGAGGTTCAAGGAGCATGCTTCAAAGTCTTGTTTATGCCTTCCTCATGGCTCATTTTCTTCAAGAAATTCAAGGAAGTTGCTGCCCACCTTGTCCTCCATCATCATCATCTAGGATGCGTGCACCTCGTGAGCAAGGGCAAAGAAGAAAGGAGGAAGCTGCAGCTATGTGCGGGCGCACTTGAGGAGTGTGCGGCCGCACATCTGTCGTGTGCGGCCGCACATCAGGAGTGTGCGGGCGCACATTCCTGGGTACACTCCTTCGAGCGCCCGCACTTACGAGGGTCTATTTTTGGGCGTCATTACCGACCTCCTCCTTGTATATATAGTTATTTCTACCTATTTTTGGGGAGAGTTTTAGAAGAAGTTTTTAGTTTAGATTGAATTTTGATAGTTAGTTTTTGGGAGAATTTTAGAGAGAGAAACTCAAGAACTAGAGAGAGAAACTCATGATTTTTGGTGATTGCTCAAGGATTCCTCATTGTATTTGATCTTTGGATCAAAGTTTTGTAAGGATTTTCTTCTTGATTTCAATACAAGTTTGATTTTAGTTGATTTCATTAGTTTTTCATATTGTTGATGATTGATTTGGTTATTGATTGAATTTTGATTGATTTTGATTGATTGTTGGTTTAATCTTTGATTTCAAGTATGTTGATGATGAATTTGATGAATGTTGTAGTTTTGATCTTAATTCCTATGGCTAGTGAGTAGTTTCCTAGCTAGGGAGATGGTGAAGCATGTATGAATGATGGAATAGTGTAATTTGGGGATAATTGATGGAGTTGATGATATGATTAAATTTGGTTGATGTTTCATGTGCATGTGTGTGATTAATTGAGGTTTGGCCATATTTGATTAATACACTAGATTGCATTGTAAGCTTGCTATGATACGGACCATTGATTAGTGAACTTGCAATTTCACGATTGAGGTGCTTTGTGACGTTTCCTAGCTAGTGTTTAGCGTAGTTGACGCTAGTTAGACCTCTAGGTGAACCACCTTAGTATGCTCTTCTGGATACATGATGATTTTCCTTCATATCACTTGACTTAGTCGGTTTGACCTCCCAAATTACCGATTCCATTATGATTGCATGTGGATCCATTGCCCTAGTGTCTTAGATTGATTTTATACAAGTTTGCATTACCTAGTTTAGCCTTAGTTCTACCTCAAACCCCTTCTTGATTCCGAAATAGCTTGATTTAGACATCGTGCACTTGATATCCATTCCCTTGGGTTCGACCTTGACTTGCCACTACGCTAAATAGGGGTTAGTTAAGTTACAAATTTTGTTTGATAGGGTGGGGTGGTAGCCCAACGACCTACCGTTCTCATCCCCATCAGCAATTTAGTGTGTTAAAAACCCAAAAATACATCAATTCAATGCAATTAGAGGCTTCAAAATAAAAGATATAAAATCTGAAAATTTTTATTAAGATTAGAATATAAGGTTCAAAGCTTTTTCAATCACAAAATACCCACAATAAATATTTTATAGGTTTAGAAGCATAAAAATATGAAATTAACACTACTAATCCATAAAAATTGAAACTTTATTAAATCTGAAAATTTATATACAATCAAAATAATCATATTTTGATATACTTTGAACATAGAATAATTGAGTAACTAGTTTAGTACATATTTAAGCCTTTAAACATGAAAAATCAACACTTTAATACCCTAAATTCATACATAATCAAATCTAAAAATTAATATACTAATTTAAACATACAAAACCCATAAATTTATAAGCTTTGTAATTTATACATACTATTAAAGCCTAATATCAATAATTTCATGATTGAAAACCAATAAAAAATTGAAGCTTTAATTAAAAAAATAACAAGAATAAGAGAAGGAGAAATAAGGGGAAAGAGAAGGGAGGAAGCGAACTGGTGGCAGCAGGGCAGCGCGGCGGCAGAGGGCGGTGGTCCGGCGGCAGGGACGGTGGCTGCTGGGCGGCAGCAACTGTAGCAGCAGGTTTTTTTTTTCTTCTCTTCGTGAAAGCAGTAGGAGAGGAAAAGAGTGAAAGCTTTTCTTTTTTTTTTTACGTGAGAGGGAGGAGGAAAGTGAGGGTTTTTGAGGGTTTAATTGGGCTTTGGGTTTCCTAATTAGATTAGGAGTAGTATTCCTAATTAGATTAGAATTATTTGTAAATTAATAAAAATACACTAGTTTATTTTAAATCCTTTCATAAAAATAATTTATAAATAATTTATTTAATGAAATTACCATAAATATAATTGTAAGAATAATATATAAATAAATTATAATTAAATTAAAATATGGAGGATTACAATCTACCCCTCTTAAAAGAAGTTTCGCCCTCGAAACTTAACCCAAAAACCATAATTTTCCAAAATCATTCAAACATTTTGTGTTTTGTATTGCTGTAAATTGCTTGCTTCTCAACAAACATACTTAACAAATCGGACTTTGTACTCAATGAACTCATATTTGGCTTAAGTTTACATACTTTTATTGTATGTAAACGCAATAATAACGCATAATGATAACCAAAAACATGCAAAAACGTGCAAAATCAAGCAATAAAGCGCGAAATTACATCGCATTCTTCCCCCCTCAAAAGAAAAGAGTTACGCCCTCGTAACTCACCTCGTCAAATAACTCGGGATACTTGTTCCTCATCTCTTCCTCGGCCTCCCAAGTAGCTTCTTCGTATTACTGATTAGACCAAAGGACCTTCACTATCTTCACATCCTTGTTTCTAGTACTACGCACTTTGTGATCTAGTATCTTTACTGGTCTTTCTTCATAGGTAGAGACTCATCTAATTGAATAGTCTCCGGTTGCAAAACATGGGTTTCACTCGGCACATACTTCTTTAGCTGGGAAATGTGGAACACATCATGCATTTTCTCAAACTCCATTGGCAAAGCCAATCTGTAAGCCACCTTTCCCACATGTTGGAGGATTTCATATGGCCCCACATACTTAGCACTAAGTTTCCCTTTCTTGCCAAATCGCATCACACCTTTTGTTGGAGAAACTTTTAGAAAGACCTTGTCCCCAACATTAAACTCATCATCTCTCCTCTTCAAGTCAGCATAACCACTAGTACAAAACTAACCTTAAGTAACACCCAAAAAATGTTACATAATGTGGTAAAAGTGTTATTATAGACAATAGGTAAAACTTTAGTGGGTGATACTTCCGCCCATGTTCCCTAAGGTCTTATGTAACACTTTGGGTAACGTATGGTAACACTTTTAAAAGTGTTACTTTAAACCCTCTTATGTAACACTTTTTTATATTATTAGTATCATTTTTAAAGTGTTACCTTTTATTTCTCAAGTAACACTTTCTCATCTTCAGTAACATTTTTCGATCATATAGGAACACTTTATCCAACATTACGTATCATTTTTTCGAACAAACGTATCACCTAATTGATTATTAGGTAACATTTTTCAATCATATTGTGACATATTATAGCACTTTATTCGACATTATGTATCACTTTTTGCAAACTACTGTAACACCTTAATAACTAATAGGTAACATTTATTATTATTATTATTATTATTATTATTATTATTATTATTATTATTATTATTATTATTATTATTATTATTATTACCAACATCAACGATATTGAAATTAACATATACGATAAACAATTATTTGAATTTATATAATTTCATAGTTTCTTCACAAAAATCTATAAACACCAATTTTTTGTTTGGCTAAGTAATGTATTAAAAAAAATTAATAAGTCAGCTTCGCCCTTGAAATTAGACCACCAAATTCTACCCACTTTTTTGTTTCCAAAAAAAAAAAAAAAAAAAAAAAAACAGCAATAGTAACATCAGCAGGAGCACAGCAGCAGATATCATAAGCAGCAGCACCATCAATTACAGCAGCACCAAAGCTGCAAAAGCGGTAGCAATAGACAGCGATAGTAGTAGTAGACAACGGGCAGAAAACAACAGTATGCATCAGCAACAACGGGCAGAAAACAGCAGCATGCATCAGCAACAACGGGCAGAAAACAGCAGCATGCATCAGCAACAACGAGCAGCAGAAAGCAGTAACAGCTAGCAAAAAATAGGCATCTTGACAGCATAAAGTGGTAACAGGCAGCGAGCAAAAATGGCAGAGAGCGGAAACATTTATGCAATCAGCAGCATGCATCTTGACTTGCTAGTCTAAGCCTTCATCTTCAACCATTTCATCCTATGTATTTGTAAAAGCAACATATATCACATAACCAGAACAAAAAATAATAATCACATTTAATGCTTTCTAAAAGTGAATATATTAACTGTTACCTCATTTTGTTGTCGTTCAGAGTCTAAATTTGGAACTTGATCTCTATGCTCTAGATTGGATGACACATTTTCAAGTGTTCGAGTCAAAGTATCCACCACTTTAGGATCAATTTGCTTGAGCGTCTTCATTAATTCTGCTACTGTTTCTTTCACAATTTCGTCTTTATAGGGCTTTAGGAACTCATCAGGAATTATTGGTTTGTTGCTCTTTGCCATTAGTGAACATATCCCTGGTTGCTTTTTTTCTAGGCCAAAGTTATTTGGCTTATTCATTACTTCAAAGTATGCAACATCTCCATCAATTTCACTTTGCATTTGGACTTCCTCCATATTGTCCTATAATTGGAAATATAACAATTAAATAACTAGCTAATTTCACACAAATAATCATATTCCAAAAAAAAAGTGGAGACAAGGAGACTTACAATGTTACTTTGGGTGGGCTCGTAAGAAGTTTTGTATTGTTTGTCTGCTTTCCTTTTACGACTTTCTTTGTACACGTGTGCTAAGGATGGTGGCTTCTTTTCAACATCTAGTTGTTGCTAGAATAAAAAATACATCAAAATAAGAATTCAATAAAGATTGTTAAATGATCATAGTGAGAACGATAAGAAAGAAATAACTGAATACAAATATACCAATTTATGTTGTTTCCTCGCGAAAGTCATAGGACCCATAGTGTGCCTATCTATTTGATCTTTACTTATTTCACTTTTCTTTTTGCTGTCTTCCTACATGCATGCATAGCACACAGTTCATAGCTTAAAATCTTTTATTGTTAGAGGGTAGTAAGCAATTGTAATATATATAACGGAAATAAACAATAAATTTTACCTGAACTTGTTCCAAATTCCAAAATTCTAGCAACTCTTTGAAATGCGCTTCTGGAATTGTAATAGGTGGATCCGCCAACCTATCACCATCATTGTCATATGGAGTAAAGTGTCTTGCCTTTACACTACATTTATATTTACGCCAGAGCCTTCCCACGGATGACAATACACTGCCCTTACCTTCTTCAGGGATAATGAATTTCTTCTGCATTATGCAAAATATTAGACAAGAAAATTAGGAAGTGCCAAAAGAAGCGCATCTTAACCAAGAACACTACATTATGCTTTTTATCATAATCTATTTCGAATTGTACTTGTATCAGAATGTATCAGAATTGTGTGGTTAAATATTTTTATATCAGAAATTTTTTGCTATGCATGGTGCTGGATGTGTGATAAAAAATTACAAGGGGGATCTAGTTAAGATAGCTACTTGGCAGAGGCCTACTTGTTTGTTTTTGTGAAGGTCAGGTCTTTTAATTTGCAAGTAGGTTAAATATGTGGCAGCTAGATAAAGTCAAGTGTATGTTGTATCTTCTCACAATAAAAAACATTAAGCACTTTGAAAATTACAGTAGCTATGTAACTCATACTCTTTATTAAAGACACAAAATACTAGCATTTGAATACATAATAAAAGGTACATACCTTCACATAATTCCAAATTTCATCCTTGTCTTTAACATGATCCCAATTAATCTTGTTCAACGGTGCTAGAGAAGCATTACGAGCTAATGTCCCTAAGAATCTTGTAAATGTATCTACGGTCTTATCGTCAGGACCAATAGGCTTTCCCATTTCATTAAGGACAATAAGCTTACGATCTTCTAATGTCCATTCATGAACATCCTTACACATAGTAGGTCCTCTGGTACGCTTCTTTTTTGGAAGTACTACATCAAAATTAACTGAACAAAGTCATTAAAATTAAAATCATGTATTGCTCTTAACATATCTATCTTAATATATTTAGAGCGGAATGATAGTGATCATTACCTATTTGTTCACTTTCGTGCTCATGATTCATTAATGGTTCAGCTTGCATTCCTAGCTCCTCGGGGGTAAGTGTACTAAAATCCTCACTATACTCATCTTCTTCATGTGAGTGTTGTTCCAAATTGTGTTCATTTGAACCCATATGATTCACGTAATCTTCCTGTAAGTCAGGTACAATTCTTTGTGGTTGTGAAAAACTGTGTGCTTGCGAACCCCTTAAAAGCACCTGTGAACTAGCCCTGTTAACAGGCTGCAGTTGTTGTAATAAATCAGTTTGTTTTGCTCTTTTCTCTTTTTCTATCGATTGTGTTTTCATTTGCCTGAAAGCACTGAGTGAACCAGGAGCAACCATTGCCTTACTCTGCGCTATCTTAGCTTGGACACCCTTACTAAGCTCAACCTCTTTCTCTAGCTGACTATGGGAAGATAGATTTTTCTGTGCATTAGACTTGCCTAATTGGATTTTTCTTTGCGTTGAATCTGTCCCTTGCAACCCTTGCCCTACTTGTTGTTTTTTGGTGTTTTGATCACGCATCTTAACAAGATTAGCCATTGGTACTAAAGAGACACTTGTCGTGTCTTTAATGTTTGTGGGAATCTTCCCTCTCAATGCCACAACCTGCGATAAAGTTTTCGAGAAAAACATTAAAAGTATTACATGACTTTTTATCAATTTTGATTCACATAATGAAGTTGTCAGGAAAAAAGAACAGAAACACCTTTTTCGAACGAGACCTCAAGTTTACACTGTTTTTCCTTATCTGATTTTCATCCTCTTCACTTGAGTGGTTCAATTCACCCTCTTCATCTGGTGTGTACTCGTCAGTATCTTTAGTCACCTTGCTTTTTTTCGTTTGTTTCGATCCCTTCACAGATTGTTTCAGCTGATAAGCCATGGACATAACCCCCAAATCCTTCATTCTGCTTTTATTTTGTTCTATCCTTGCTTGTCTAGCTTTCTCATAATCTGCCATCGCTTCCTACAGAAAAACTCATTCCAAAAACATCAGATTAGTCTTGCAGTGATTAGTCCTGGAAACATAAAGACGAGGGAATGGAAGAGTGTACTTGCAGTGATAAGTGATGGAAATATGTATGTATTGCTGGCATTCGGTTTGATACAAATAGCATTCAAAACTCTGCCATTCCAGATTAGTTTTATAGTTTCTCTATTCATTTCAATATTGACAATACTGAATTCAGATATGGATTCAGGCTTTTATGACACTAAGCCACTATGACATCCCTCGAGAACTCGACATTATTAGCTCTGAATTTTACACACGCACACAAAGACACAAGCATTCTGAATTTGAGCTCTGACTTCATATCTGATTTTTAGTTCTGAGCTTCTAATCTGAAATTCTGATCTGAATTCAGGTCTGAATTAAGTTCTGAAATTCAGGTCTGATTTCAGTTTTGAAATTTAGGTCTGATTTCAGTTTCTGAAATTCAGGTCTGATTTCAGTTTTGAATTTGTCAAAAGCGAGAGTGGGGAGGGAACAGGTTGCTTCTAGGGAATAATTATTATATAAGTTAGAGTTACTCCGGAGTAGTAAATAATGCAGTGGTGATTTAACTTTAACATTTAGGTGATTTAACTTTAACATTTAGGTGATTTAACTTTAACATTTAGGTGATTTAACTTGGCTGACCACTTGAAAGGGAATCCAAGATGGGAAATATATATATATCCAATCATAGAAAGGGGTTCATATTCACGAGGGAAAAAAAAATTGAAAAACTGGAAAGAGGTTCATAGTCAGAAATAAAGGCCACGCAAAACTGATTGATTATCAAGGAGATGGTTATACAACTTGCAAAGGTAATCTGCTTGTCCATTACAAATTTACAATGATATCAGTTTGACAGTTTATACTTCCAAAAAAATTGTCACAAACCATAATCTATTACTAGTATTAAACTACTAAATTTATGATAGTAACTGTAAATCATATTACAGAACTGTATAACACATTGAACAGGATACAATATTAAGCAATTAAAGTTTTCTTCTCTTCTAGTAAATTTTTTTTTTAAAAAAAAAAAAAAAGAATTATGGAAAAGAAGACTATAAATTGCACCAAAAGTCACACAATAATGACATCAATGCATATGAAATTCCAGTTTCATTTTTCACTTTTGAAATTAAAGATTATTTTAGCAAAATAGTTTAATATCACCAGGTCATTAAGGTTGATACAATTCTAAACAAAAGCTTTCACCAGCTTCTTGTTTTCTCAGGTTATTAAGGCTAAATAGTTTAATATAAACTTGTTATCAAGGTTAATAGTTTAGTACGTAGCATTGTTTAGTCAAGCAAAGTTTAATATCTGTATCTGTTTATTTAACCACGGGGTACATCATAATCTAAATCCTTCAGTTTGTGTCCTCTGTTGGTTTAGTCTTTTTTCTCATTATAATAACAAATGGCACCAATAGTGGCTCAACCTAAACAAAAACTTAAGGGCACTGCAAATACATTCCAGATTTCATTTTCATACTTCTCATCAAAAGAAATTGATTTTCAAACTTAATGGCAAGGAAGTCTGCACAACATACTGATTGATTTCATGCTTTCTATACAAAAGAAATTGCACACACAAGAAATAGGATTCAAAAGAAGGACACACAAGCCAACCACCCTAATAATCTAAGGCTCTAGTTTATTTTCCACACTGATTTCAATATAAGCCAAAAAAGAAAAAATAAGAGAAACAGGAACAAAGAAAGAGCACCTGAATGGAAGTTTGAGTACCTCAGCAAAGAATGAGCACCTCAGCACACCTAACTACACATAAAACAAAGTCTAGATTAATTTACATATTCTAAGTAGAAAGAATATTTCAACAGTTGGCTAAATGTAATTTGAGTCCTGGTGAAAATAAGAATGACCCTTTGAATATTCAACTGCCACTATAAAATCAAACCTCGAATCAAATCAACTAGCAACATAGAGGTGCTCTGTTGCACAACACTTTATTTAACCACTGACTTAAAAACAAAAAAATAACCTGGGAAGTTAAGATAGAAAAATAAAACACTACAATGATAGTTTGTGAAATCCACAAAATAGGTTTAAATCTATTATAATAATAATTCTAATTAAATTCTCCAGACATGTCACTTTGATGGTTCCATCCAATCCCAGTCTGTGTCATCTATATCGGAACTTTCTTCTCGATTATCATCCATAATTTCATTGTTCACAGGAACCTCAACTCTGTCATAAGCAGCTTCTCTGCACCAATTATGATGTTCAACATGACCTGTAGCAGAAATTACATCCTCCGCGGGTTCACAAACTTCACTCATAAAAGTTTGTTCAGATTGCCCCTCGACATAAAAAAAGTCTCTTGGCAAATTTCGGTTCACATAGTACCAATCTTCTTCAAGGCCGTCTTGAGTATAGAACACTTGATGCACTTGTGATGCCAAGACAAAAGGATCATCTTTAGAGCACAGTTTCTTGAAGTTAACACGAGTGAGTCCATAATCGTCTACTTCCATATGGAACCAATCACACTTGAATAACACAACACTGAAAGCACTCCAATAATCTATCTCTATTATAGACCTTATAATCCCATAGTATGTGACATCACCAAGAACGGGATTGTGATCCTTGCTACTCGCGAAGCTTGGAGTCAAAGCTGTCAAAGAGTCTCCACTATTTTGCGTTTTACACTTTTCATCATGTTCTCTCGTGTAGAACTTATATCCATTACAAAAATATCCGGTGTAGCTCCGTGCAACACTAGAAGGACCTTTAGATAGCCAATTGATATGATCTGGGACATTATTCACCTCGACCTTTCCTCTAAACCAAACCATGAATTCATTGCTATGCTCTTGTGCCTCTTTCCACCTTCTTTTTTGTCTATCTCTAGACTTCTTCTTTACAAACTCTTCATGTTCCCTTCATAGTATTAAACAACCATATAAGTAAGATAATAAAACAAAAGAAATTCAAACACAACGGAAAAAGATAATCGAAAAATTACTCACTTGATATAATTCTCAACTAGGTCATCTTCACAATTAAACAACACATAACGATGTGTTAAGAGTCATTGTGTTTGAATCAAGAGTGTATGACTTCCCTTTCTTCTTCCCTTTCTTTTTCCTCCCAAGAGGATAACCTGCCTTAGGGAACAAAGGTGATTCTTCATCAATTTCATTACTTTTCTCTTGACTTTTGTTAAACCACTTAGATCGCTTCTTTACACTTGCATTTAAATACCTAGAGCAGAATATCAAGCACTCTTCAGCCAAATAACCTTCATCTATAGAAGCCTCCGGGCGACATCGATTTTTAACATATGATTTTAACTTTCCAAGGTACCTTTCTATAGGGTACATCCACCAATCACAAACTGGTCCACCACGCTTTATTTCATCAATTAAATGAATCGGTAAGTGGACCATTATGTCAAAAAAAGATGGTGGAAATATTCTTTCTAGTTCACCTAGAGTCTCAACAATTTGTGCTTGAAGGCGATCCAAATCTTTTGGATTGATGACTCTCTTGCATATTTCTCTAAAAAAGCCACTCAATCTCATAAGAGGTAAAGCAACATGCTTTGGTAAAGTTTTTCTAATAGCTGACGGAAGCAAGTGTTGCATTATTATATGAGCATCATGACTCTTGTACCCCGATATTTTCCCCTCCTTCACTTGCACACACCTTGCAATATTTGATGCACAACCTTGGGGCAGCTTTACCTTCTTCAAAACACTACAAAATATGCTTTTCTCTTCCTTTGTCATTGAGAATGATGCTTTGGGCAGCAAAACATACCGCCCATCACCTGCATCTATAGGGTGTAGTTGTTCCCTTATACCCATTTCTTGTAGATCTAATCGAGCCTTATGATGATCTTTTGATTTTCCAGGTATGTCTAACAAAGTTTCTAGTACATTATCACATACGTTTTTTTCGATGTGCATGACATCCAAATGATGACGACACCCACAATCTTTCCAATAAGGCAAAGTGTGGAAGACGGAGGACTTTCTCCATGGACAATCTACATATTTCTTCTTTGGTTGTAACTTTCCAAACTTGTTTTCCCAATTTTCTAACAAGCTTAAAATTTGATCCCTGTTAAAGGATCTGGAGATGTCCTCTCTTCCTTTTCCCCGTTAAAAGACTCCATATCATACCACCAAGGATGATTTTCATCTAACCATCGACGATGAGCCCAATAGCAGGATTTGTTGCTATTATTCAAGTGAAGATGATCAGTCTCGTAGTGACAATAGGGGCATGCAAACTTCCCTTTGGTGCTCCAACCAGATAGCATAGCATAACCTGGAAAGTCGCTGGTCGTTGATTGTAAAGCTGCACGCATCTTAAATGTTTGACGCTTCTGCGCATCATATGTGTCCAACCCATACTCCCATAAATCTTTAAGTTCTTGAACCAATGGTTGAAGGTAGATATCAATGTCATTTCCAGGAGAGGTGGGCCCAGGAATAAGGAGAGATAACATTAAGAATTCTGGTTTCATACACAGCCATGGTGGTAAGTTGTAATTAATTATAACAACAGGCCATGTACTATGTTGTGTGCTCATAGTTCGAAATGGATTAAATCCGTCACTTGCAAGCCCCAAATGAACATTACGTGTTTCATTAGCAAAATCTGGGTACTTTTGGTCAAATTCTTTCCACGCCTCACCGTCAGCAGGATGCCTCAATAACTCATCTTTCTTTCTTTCTTCATCATGCCACCTCATTAGCCTTGCTGTTTCTGAACACATGTACAACCTTTGAAGCCTTGGTTTAAGAGGAAAATACCAAAGAACTTTTGCAGGGATTTGATGCACTTTCTTAGATGGCTGATTAGTAATATCTTCTTGGTTTTCAGTCTGTGTTTCTTTCCACCTTGGAGCATGACAAACATGACAAGACGTGGCAGCTTCGTGCTCCTTCCAATATAGCATACAATCATTACGATATGCATCAATCTTGTCATAATGAAGACCTAGATCTTTTATCAATTTCCTTGCCTCATTAAAAGAGTTAGGCAAATTGGATGCATCCGGTAACACTTCTCGAAAAAGCTCCAAAAAATCTGAAATTGCTATATTAGTTAACCCATGAGTACACTTCAAAAGGTAAAAACGAATAAGAAATGATAGCTTTGAAAACTTTTTGCACCCAAGATATAGCTCTTGTTTTCCATCTTCAACTAACTTATAAAACTTCTTAGCCTCATCATTTGGCTCATCTTCAACCCCTTCACACCTTTCTGCCACATCTCTATGAACATCATATATCAGACGTTCAATATCATCATGCATGTCTTCAACATCCCTTTCATTATTTGATGTTGATGACAAGCCCTTTTCATAACAATGCCATCCTTCAGTGCCAGGCACGATCCCGTTTGCAATCAAATGATTGAAAATTGTCTCTCTATGATGCCAAAAGCGATGATAGCACACCTTACACGGGCAAGAAATTTGATCTCGAATTGCTTGTGTTGAAAACGCTTTATCTAAATAATCCTCTACACCTTTCTCATACTCGTGACTAGATTGTAAGAAGTTGGTCCAACTACTCATTTTGTCTCCTTTATAAAAATTTATACATAATTAAATTTAAAGATTTAAAATATTGGCATATAATTTAACATGTTCAAAAGGAATGACATTATCCATAGAAACAAACGCCCATATATACAACCTCATATAATAATAATAGAAATGAAACAAGTAAAAAAAATATGCTTAAATTCCCAAGGTAAGTGGCTCAGGCTTTACAGAAAGTCTCCCTTGTTAAGTTGTGCAGCTATGGCACGTGGAATAACTCAGATGTTATGAGAGGAAATCTATCAGTGAAAGCATAACATTTTACCAATAATAAGGGTACATAACATCTTGGGCAAAGAACGAGAAAGTTGCAAAATAAACTAGGAATTTGTTAGCAACCACAGACCAACTAAATTAATACAGTAATAATTAGAAGGACATTGGGTTAGGGCCAAACAATTTGGACTTAGTACACATACACAGGCTATGCATGACTGCCTTAACCAGTATCTGAAATCCCCAATAACTAAGATAACAAATTCAAAATTTAAATCCCTAGAGCCAAACAAATACAAAGTATTAGACATTTTACCTATTTTTCCCCACACATGTATGAAGCTAATAAAAATCCAGTAATTGCACCAGCATTAATCTTGTTCCTTCAACATCAAAGGGCTCTGAAAATAGCCCGTCTATATAATAATCTATACTTCAGTACAGAAAGCACATAAGAATCCAACAGTCACTCAAATCGTTAATTTACTATCCAAATTTAGTGGCTGATTGTAAGCTCCGATGAATGCACTAAATACACAAATAGATCCAGGGAGATTGGTTGAGAGAAGTTTAAGGCCAAAAGAAAGGTTCCAGAAAGGTTTGACAAGTCCAATCCTCAAAAAGGATATTGGTTAAAAAAAGATTGGAAGAGAGATTTGAGTCCCAAAGGCTAATATGAAAAGAGATTAGGGAGACTTATTGGAAGAAAGAGTTGAACATGTAGGCTATATAGTCAATCCTTAAGTTACTCAAATTAATCTTTTGCCGAAAGTTCTCAACACCTGGCAAAAAATTATGCCAATATCTTTATTAGTAATTTTACATAGTCTAGTAGCTATCAACTAACTGCAATTTACCCATCCTATAATCCATCATGAAATTCTGATATTAATATTTCACATCAGCTCAGAGAGTAGCAAAGCAAGATATCTTCAACAACAATTAGTGACTAAATCGCCTTTAAAAAATAATTTTCAAAAAAATAAATAAATAAATAAAAAGTAACTTTTTTTAATTCAAACCAGCTAAGGGTACATATTGTATCATTGTAACTATGTTCTAATCCTCGTTTTCTTATTGGATACTTAAGCAAATCATCAAAAAATAATTTAAACAAATCATCTGAATTGAAGATTAATTGTTAGAGGAAAAAATAAAAGGATTATCCAAGCCTCTAAAATTGCAATGGAATTCACAAATACCTCAATAAGTAGAACCCAAACACAGAATAACACTCAAATAATCACATCTTCAGATTCAGTATATCAGTTCAAAGTGTCTTCAATCAAATACACTATTTAATAAGCTCTGCACAATTTGCATGTAATCTCTCTGAACCTATGTTAATGAATAAATGCTTAATTCCTACAATTATACTAATACAGAGTAAACGCTTAATTGATTCCTACCCGATTAAATTATTTCAGAGTTCAATTTTTTTAAAAAAAATAAACGCTTGATTTCTTAGATTCTTGAAATTAATGAATAAGCATTTTATAGATTCTTGAAATATGATGAATAAATAAACAAAAAAAAAATTAAAAACCACTTTCGTAAATCAAATAATACCTTAAATTGGAGCACGATTTTGATGATACCCACAGCTTCAAGGAAACGAATGATTTCCCTGATGAAATAGCGCTACACGATCAAGGATTCAATTGATTTATCTGATGAAAATGCGCTAATCAACAAAGGTTAGAGAATTTCGTTCCTCCTGTGAAGAGGATGAAATACAGCTTTTGATTTTGTTTGGCGGTTTCATAATCAATTTTTCCCCAATTTTTTTTTTTAATTTCCTTTGGCGCTAATAGTATTAACCTAGCTTTTTTTTTTAATTTGGAAAGATAGTATTAACCTAGCTAGATGAATGAAATTGTTTCCCTCAAAAATAAAAAAAAAATAAATAAAAAAAAAGATGAATGAAATTGTTAAACTTAGGAATTAACACTACCTTTTTTAATTGAAATTTTAATCTAAATTATTTTTTTCCCAAAAACACAAGGTAACACCTGTTAATGTTCACAAACTTTAAAAAAAAAATCGGGTGTACAATAATTATTGTACATCCACTATAAAGATAGACTAAATTGATCAAAAGTTACCCCTGGAATAAATAAAAGTTACCCTAATATGCATAAAAGTAATCCAATACAAATAAAAATTATTAGAAAATAAAGAATCACATTTTAATTAGCGAGAACAGGCCAGGGTAGGTAGTGGTGGAGGCCGAGAAAAGGAGGTGCAGTGGAAGCAAAGGAAAGGATAAATACGAGGGAGAAAGGGAGGAAGAAAGTTAGGTTAGTATTAGTCTTATGGAGGGTCAATTGAAAGAGGGTCGATTTTATTTTTGAAGCAGATAAACGGTTTTGATAAGAAAAAAGAAATAAAAAAAAAATCAAAGTGTTACAACCAAGTGATACATAATATCAAAGTGTTACAAGAAAGTGCTACGTAATTTTAAAGTGTTACAAAAAATGTTACCTAATACCACAATGTTATAAAAGTGTTACATAATAATCAAACAATCATGAATTTGTTAAAGTGTTACCAAAGGGTGTTACTTAAGGTTAGTTTTGTACTAGTGAACTTTTCTGTCTATCTTGTGCTGCCTTGATACGCGGATGGATTAGTCTCACCTTGCCCACCATATCCTCAATGAAATCTGTACCCAAAGTAACCCGTTCACTGTAATCATTCCAGCAAACTGGACTTCTGCACTTCCTTCCATACAATGCTTCAAAAAGTTCCATCTTGATGCTTGCATGGTAACTGTTATTGTAGGAGAATTCGATCAAAGGTAGGTGATCCTCCCAATTTCCTTGGAAATCTAAAGCACAAGCTCGCAACATATCCTCCATGGTTTGGTTTGTTCTCTCAGTCTGGCCATCTGTTGCAGGGTAAAAAGCAATACTCATCTTCAATGTTGTCCCAAGATTCTCTTGCACTTTTTGCCAAAACTTTGATAGAAACCTCGAGTCTCTATCTGACACTATGTCCTTTGGAACTCCATGCAACCGGACTACATTCTTCACATAGACACTTGCTAGCTGCTTCTTTTTCCAGGTCTCTTTGATAGGAATGAACATCGTTGACTTAGTAAGTCTGTCCACAATCACCCAAATCGTGTCATTCCCAGAACGAGTCTTGGGTAGGCCTGTCACAAAGTCCATGGATATAGAATCCCACTTCCATTCTGGTATCTCCAAGGGTTGTACTTTTCCCATGGGTCTCTTGTGATCTATCTTCACCTTCTGGCACGTCAGACACTTGGATACAAACTCAGCTACCTCTCTCTTCATATTGGGCCACCAATAGAACTCTTTCAAGTCCTTATACAACTTATCTCCCCCAGGGTGAACTGAATAAGGTGTATTATGGCACTCTTCCATGATTTTTATTTTAACATCCTCACACTTTTGTGGTATACACCATCTCTCTTTATATCTCAAGCTCCCATCTTCATGAATCTTGAATTCAGTCTCCGCACCACTAATCACACGATCCCTAATCTTCTGAAACGACTCATCCTCTAGTTGCCTTTCTCTAATCTCCTCAAATATTGTAGGTTGGATGGTTAAAGCACTCAGTAATCCCTCTAACTCTCCTTGATTGATAACCTCAAGGTTCAATCTCCTCATATCTTCACACAACTCATTAGCCACAATTAAAGCATTGACATTATGACTCGACTTTCTGCTAAGGGCATCAGCAACTACATTTTCCTTTCCCTCATGATACTGAATGTGGACATGGTAGTCTGTGAGGTACTCTAGCCATCTACATTGCCGCATATTCAAGTGATCTTGGGTGAAGATGTACTTTAGGCTCTTATGGTTTGTGAAGATCTTACAAGAAACACCGTAAAGGTAGTGCCTCCAAATCTTCAAAGCAAACACAACAGCTCGCTCTTTGAGGGTTTGAAAAGCTGACTCATAACTCTCATTCCACTCAAACTTGCTCTGCTTCTTCATAAGGGTGGTCATGGGTCTAGCTATCTTCGAAAAATCCTTAACAAACCTTCTATAATACCCAGCTAATCCCAAGAAACTACGAACATCAGTCACATTCTTAGGTGTGGGCCACTCACTTACTGCCTTAATCTTTGCAGGATCCACAGATACACCCTCCTTCGAAATTTAATGCCCCAAAAATGCAACTTTCTCCAACCAAAAATCACACTTAGAAAACTTAGCATACAACTTGTTCTTTCTAAGGGCTTCAAGGGTAGTTCTCAAGTGCTCAGCATGCTCTTCCTCATTCTTCGAATACACCAAAATGTCATCAATGAATACAACTACAAACTTATCCAAATACTCGTGAAACACTCGGTTCATCAAGTCCATAAATATGGCTGGTGCATTGGTTAACCCAAAAGGCATGACAGTAAACTCGTAATGCCCATATCGAGTTCTAAAGGCTGTTTTTGGAATGTCTTTATCTGCAACCTTCAACTGATGATACCCCGACCTCAAATCAATCTTCGAAAACACACTTGCCCCCTTTAGCTGGTCAAACAAGTCATCTATCCTAGGTAAAGGGTACTTATTCTTCACAGTCACATTATTCAGCTCTCTGTAATCAATACATAGCCTCAAACTTCCATCCTTCTTTTTCACAAATAACACAGGTGCTCCCCAAGGTGATGCACTAGGCCTAATGAACCCCTTGTCTAACAACTCCTGTAATTGAGCCTTTAGCTCACTCATCTCAGCTGGTGCCATTCTATAAGGTGCTTTTGAGATAGGTGCAGCTCCTGGGACTAAGTCAATGGTAAACTCAAGTTCCCTCTTAGGTGGCATTCTCGAAATCTCTTCTGGAAAAACATCTAAAAACTCATTCACAATGGGTACATCCTCCATTCGCCTACTCTCACTCATACTCAAATCTTGGACACAGCAAAAGTACAATGGACATCACTTACTCACTAGCTTCTTGACCTTCAAAGCAGAAATAATCCCAAAACCCTTAGGTTTCCCTAAACGTCTATATGACACCGTCTTACCCAAAGGATCTCTTAATTGCACCCTCTGCATCTCACAGTCTATCTTGGCCTTGTATGAACTCAGCCAATCCATCCCCAGAATTACATCCAAATCCCCTAGATTAAACTCAATAAGATTCGAAGGAAAGATAGCTTCTCCTATTTTCAAAGGCAAGCCTTTGAATATTCTATTACAATGGACAAGTTTGCCTGTAGGCAGACTGACCGACACATCAACATGACTGGATTCAGTTAAGTTTAATTTGCGCACAACAGAAGTAGAAATGAAAGAGTAAGCTGCTCCAGAGTCAAACAAAGTGTTGACAGAGACAGAATGAATAGAAAAAGTACCAGTAACTACATCTGAGGACCTCTCAGCTTCTCCCTTGCTCATCACAGTCAAGCGTCCAGGAGTGTTGTTTCTTTCCTGGTAACCATTGTTGTTGTTGTTGCTACCATTTCCAAACTTCCCATTCTGACCATTTCCAAACTTCCCATTCTGACCATTTCCCCTGTTCCCCTAGTTGTTGAAATTGTTAGGCCTCTGTTGGGTGTTCCCGCCATTCCCACCATTTCCCTGTTGTTTCTGTTTGGTGTAACACTCATATTCCCTGTGCCCCTTCTTATTACAGAACCGACAAGTCACTAAATTCCCATCACAGTCTCTCCTAGGGTGGTTTCTCCTACACCTCTTACAATGGTAGGTTCTCTATCCATTGTTAACATTAGAAGAGTTGCTAGCAGTTTGGTCACCTCTATCAAACGAGTTCCCATTCCTAGGCCTCTTATAGCTACTTTGGTGCTCCGGTCTCCCAAAGTCCTTTCTCTTCTCCCCGGCCTTGGCAGTCTCTCCTACACTCTTAGAATTTAGGTGGTACATGTGGGCAGCTCTCTCATATACCTTGTCTAGAGTTTTAAATACCTTCCCCGCTAGGTCTTTTAACAGTTGGTTAGTTAACCCTTGCTCAAATCTCTGAGCCTTCAGTTCCTCAGTGGGTACTACTTCAGGGGCAAACCTAGCAAGGGCCATAAACTTATTATAATACTCGGAGATTGTCATCTGCCCCATTTCCAGGTTTATGAACTCCTGAGCTTTTTGTTTCTTTAGGAAAGGAGGGTAGAATTTGTCTCTTAAAGCGGTTTTGAATACCTCCCACCCAAAGTTAGGCTTGGCTTTCACTAGCTCACAGTTATCTCTCCACCAAATGTCAGCTTCGTCCTTAAGATACATGGCTACCTGATCCACCTTCAGATTATCAGGGCAGTTCAGTGCCACGAACAATTTGTCAAACTCGCGTATCCAGTTCTCTAAGAAGGTGGGGTCAGCACCTCCTTTGAACACTGGGGGTCTTACTTGTGCTAGCTTCTTGAACATTTCTGCCTGGGGGTCAAGCTGATCCCCTCGGTTTTGGTTCAGATTTTCTGCCAACATTCGGATGGCCTCAGCAAGGGCGGCGTTATTGGCTATGGTAGTTTTACGCCTGAAAATATAGGGACATCATACTCCAGTTCAAATACCATACGCATATACTCACAGAATCATCATAATAAATATCACATATATTGGTTAAAAAGGGCACCTTGCTTTGCACCCCTTTGTCCCAAGTAGAATCATACAAATATAATCACAATTCACACCCAAATTCAAGTAAAGTTAAGAAAAATAATCCCCATACCACGTCACTCTTACTAGCTTAATCATAACCAAAGGAAATATCTTAAAATCTTTATTTCACAAACTTTAACTTTCCTTGGCTCACAAATGTTAGTAAAATGAAACTTCTAATATAAAATAATGACTTTATTATAACTTAAATAAAAGTATGAATCCCAAAGAATAATAACTCTATAGCTCTAGCTACTTATTTAAATCAATCATCTAAAGCATACTATAATAAAGTTCTAATAATCATCATTAATGGCAAATTGCCTTATTCATGCTAACTCTACCCTAAAAAAAAAAAAAAATCTCAAGGTATCACATTGTTGTTCCTATCTTTCTTTTCATCATAGTTATTAACATCAAAATCGGGATCCTTCTCATCATCTAAGTCTTCAATAGTTATATACTTGTGAAGCGGATTAGGATTCCTAGTATCTCTCTTTCCCGCATTTGGATCTTCCAGTGGTGGTTGTAGCCATTCAAGGTTATCCTCATCTGGAAATTCAATAAGGGTATAGTCATGGAACATTCTTGTATAAGTTTTAATCTTATGCTTCTTATTCTTTGCAGTCTTAAACTCGTGTATATACTGGTAGTCTTCTTCATCAGGATTATCTGGCGTTATAGTCTTTTCAAACCTCTCTAAGGTATCTTCACTTCGCGCATCATTCTCATCCTCAGGCACAACAACGAGGTTGTTCCTAATACCATTATTCGTGCTTCCAGACGTGCTTATCGAGTCACTCATCTCCTTTCTACGTCATCCCAACGCAACGAACATACAAAAGCATAACACAAGCACATCACAAACACATCAATTAAGACATTAATTACTACATGTTTAATAAATAAGAAAAATGACACTTCAAGTGACAATAAAATGTAAAGATATGTATGAAATATGCATGCATTCCCTTCTTAAGTCTACCCAAAGCTCACCAAGTAGACAAAATAAACTTCAAAATCATTTTAGATAAAACGTTTCAAACATACTAAGTATCGAAAAATCACTTTAGCCTTTGAACTTAAATCCTCAATGTTAGTTAGTTAGGCGCCTAAGACATATTAAGCTAATTGGCTTTAGTGGTAATTAAATCTAACCTAAGCTCCCAGATACCACTTTGTAACACCCCAATAATTCTCTCTTAAAAACCTGTGAGAAACCTGTATATAACCTAAACAAATTCAAGAGAATTACTGGTGTGCTACCGCCACGTGTTCAAACGTTAAGGCTATCTCAGAAATTAGCAGCGGAAAACCAAAACAGTTTTAAATAAACCTCAAAACAAAGTATTTAAATCAAAATAAGTATTACAAGTTGGAACCATTAAGGCCCTTATTCAAAACCCAAAAGAAATACTAAGTGATTAAATTCAGTGTTTAAACAAACTTAAACCAAGAGAAATAGTGTCAAATAAAATCGAGTTAAGATAAAATCAAACTTGCAAAAGAAAATGAAATGTAAGCAACCAACTCTCTACTCAAGATCCCACAACCCTGATGAATGTTGCATGTGAGAGAACCTGCGGTTATTCTGCTCCCCAATATTACAAGTGTAAAAATTGGATCGTCACAGGGTCATTGAAAGGCAAAGGCCATGACCAAAGAAGGACACTGACAGGCTAAAGTCGTATCACCTAATCAAAAGTATTACCTAAATCCTCTAACTAAAGTAGATAGGGAAGTAGGGTCGAATCCACAGGGAAACTGGTCTTTCTACTCCTAATTAATTAATATAATCTAAATTATTAAAGTAACCAATTTGTTGTTTGTAATGTGAAATTAAACTACGGAGATCAAGTTCAGGGAGAAAAACAATAATAAGAAGGCCTAGGGTCACAGGTTCACCAATAATTAATATTCCGGGATAAAACATAACAATCAATAATCAACATTGCACAAATAACATGATTAACAGGCTCTCGCAATTTATTAATCAACATAAATCTAACAGGCTCTCGCAATTTACTAGATCTAAGTTCCTATTGAAAATAGCCTTTAATATTAAATTAACATCTGCTCAATTCATCAATTCAATATTGCTAAACATTCACAATCAAATTACATCTGCTCGATTCATAATCTAATTGCAAAGAATTAAAACAATTCAATAAGAAATTATCATGCAATATCAATGATCAATAATAACAAATTATCCCTTCATATTAATTATGGATCCCCATAAACCCTAGAATTAAACTACTCACACATAATTAAATCTAAACTAAACGAAGCAATAAAAGTAGTCATGATAGAGTAAAGAAATAAAATAAATAACTGAGATTAAAAGAGAAGAAATCGTTACCAAAGTTAAAAGGAACAAGAGTTGTAGAGAGAGAAAATAATACTAAGAGTTTAAGAGAAGAGAGAAAGAAAAAAGTTAGAGAGAGAAAAGAGAGAGTAAGGGAAGGAAGAAAAGAATTCCCCCTAAATTCGCTTAACAAAAGCGTATTTATACTAAGCTAGAAAATCCTAAGTTAAAACAAATTAAACGACGCTTAAAACGTCCTCCAGAAACACGCGCCCGATCGGGCGAGGCACCGCCCGATCGGGCGCGCCTTTTTGATCGGACGAAGGGCTGCTGCGATATAAGTCTTCTTTGCCCGATCGGGCGCGCTATCGGGCGGATCATCAGGCGGACCATCGGGCGGATCATCGGGCGGACCATCGGGCGGACACCTTTGGGCCGCTTGGACTCCTCGTTTGGGCTCGTAACTTGGCCCAAACCAAATATCCTCTTTGGGGCTTAAATCATTCGGTCCAAATGTCTCGTCTTCACACAAGTCGAGCCCTTATTCACCGGCTTGATTACTCTAACCGATCTTGGGCTATGAAAGATGGTCGTGCTCCTCCAATGCTCGTAGTTGCTCCATAAAATCCCGGGAAAATGCTCCAAAGGTGTAATTCCCTACAAAACTCAACCAAAACTACGAAAACACTAGAAAACACATATTAGTAATAAAAGTGGCTCTAAAGAGCCAAAAACACTACTAATTATGACCAAGGGACGGGGGTAAAATACTATATAAAATAGACATATCAAACTCCCCCAAGCCAAACCTTTGCTTGTCCCTAAGCAAAGAGCTCATCAATGAACATATAAAACATGCCTCACCCCAATAATCAAATCAAGCACAAACGATTCAAGGAAAATCTAATGAACATGCTTCAATATCAATCAATCTCATTCATCCAATTACTCTTCCTCCCCAACAATTGTCAAGTAGAGCAAACCAAATGAGCATATAGAATTCAAGACTAGTGCTCACACACTCAACTCTCATTTATGTGGCGAGTAAAAGATGTACTCGATCGCTCTCCATCCCAACCCCTTTATGTGAACAATGCCCTCCCAAACTCACAACACTCGTGTGTTTAAAAAGACATACACTCAACCTAATAGTCGACTCGGAATATGTCAAGTCATAACTTGCATTGATAAACAACACTTTCACATTTACACAACTCTATGCACAAGGTCGGAAGGTCTTTAAAGTTTGTAATGTAAGGCTAGGGTAAAGGGTAGGATAAATTTGGGGATATGTGAGAGAAAAAGCTATGCATTAAGGGAGCCAAAACCTAATAAACCCATGATCAAAAATAATGATCATACACATCTCCAACATAACCAACTCCAATAACAATCCACCAAATATACTCCAAACAATATAAACAATCCCAACTCTTACAATATTTTCACTCATAAAAATATGATAATAATGAACTAGAGTGAAAAACAAACTTTGAACTCATAACTTGAAATATTTCATTGAAACTTATCTTTTTTTTTATTTCTTTTGACCAACCTTCACTTAGAACATTTGAACATTAAACATTTTTTTTCTTTTTTTGCTCTTTTTTTTTATTTTTTTCATTAGAAGTTCACTTTCTTTTTTTTTCAACAAAATTTCTCACTTTTTTTTTCCTTGAACTTCTCCCTTTTTTTTTCATCACACTTTTATTTTTTTCCAAGAATATACAACTTTTGAACTCATCAAAACAAAAATATGAACAAGAACAATTAACTTCTTAAAACCACCCAAATTGTGCAAATAATGTGCACACTACAAACTCCATCACCTCACTCACTAATAGCTCCCCCAAGCCAAGCTTGGGACTAGTAACCAATGGGGAAAATAAGGCTTGTAATATGGCTAATAAACAATAAAAAGTCAAGGCAACAACGTGGGTAGCAAGAAGGGAACAAATGTATCTAAAATCATCTGAAGGCTACCTAAAGAACAAATGCCTTCGTCCTCCACATGTGCATAATAATGAGTCATGAAACACTACTCATAGTTGCAAACCAATACTCAAATTCATTGACATACCAGGAACTAACACACATTCCTAACCAAATCAACTAGTCAAGCACTATATTCACAAGTAGTTGGACAAAATTGACGCATGTTTAGGAATCAAAGTAATTAAACTTCAAATCATGATCAACAAATCCACAATATTAATCATCAAATACCAAGAATTAAAACAAATTCGAAATATTTTAATCAAGGGGCACAGGGAAGCATGATTCATAATTCATTGGAATGAAACTAACTTAAGAAAACAATAAAATCTATACTAAGCACGTCAAAAGAAAAATAAATAAATAAAAAGAGAGAGGGTGAAAGATATACCATGCGTACACGAGAACCTCCCCCCAAGCTAAATTAGACAATGTCCTCATTGTCTTAAAGGGAAGCTAGTAGTCAAGGTGACTACTCATCATCATCACCACATCAATGTCACCAAAGCCTCGAAGATTTCAATGCATCTCTTTAGAACAAAATTGGGCAAGAATGAAACAAAGTGTTAGTGGGAAAAAGTCTAAATTTGAGTCAGTTGCACTATTCTGATCATAACTTTTGATCTATAAATCATAATGCAGTGGTTCCAATTTCATTGGAAAGTAGACTTGAAGAGCTTTCCAACGATAGGTCACACGCCAAAATCGAATAAGAAACGCAAAAGTTATGGCCTGTCGAATTTGACAAAGTTTGCTGACGCGTACGCGCGCCCGATCGGGCGAGCTCTGCCCGATCGGGCCCGTGCTGCTGATTTGACGGGGCAGCTTGCTGCTGCTAATTGCCCAAATATCTTTTGTACTAGTTTGCCGTCGTCTTTTTCGCTCTCTTGATCAAAACCTGCACAAAAAGGTACTCCCACAAGCATAAGATACACTCTCCTTACCTCTCTATAACAAAACAAAAAGAAAAAACACAAAAATAAAAGACTAAAAAAAAAACTAAATAAAAAGCAACAAAATATGGGTTGCCTCCCGCAAAGCGCTAGTTTATCAAGGTCCCGCTCAACCATACTCTTTCTCTCAATCGGAAGAATTCAACGCCTTGAGTAACTTATCAAACGCCCCTGCAAACATTTCATTAAGCACTACATAGGGCTTAATAGCAAGCACATTAATCCCTACAAAGAAAAGGTTAGGAGCACATAAAGAGAACTCAAGATAAAAAGAAAAATCAAAAGAGAGAGATGAAAATACACCACAACCTTCTACTTCCTCCTGTAAAAATTTAGAATTAGGAGAACGAACATGGAGGTAGTCATTGTCTTTATCATCCAATAATGATTTGAATATTTTACCCTCATGAATAACCTCATCATCAACAAAGGAATTTTCAACCACCATTTCTACAACTAATGATTTTTCAATCACTGATTCGTCTCCCAATGATTTTTCAACCACACATTCTATAACCAATGGTTCTTCAACCTCAATAACATTCGTATTATTATAGTGTCCATAGACTTTTTCATCAAGAGCCTTCCAATAACTGTCATTAGCAACTAATCGTTTCCGAATATGATCATATGTATATGGAAAGACTCTAAAATCATCAGGAGCACGCACGAAAAACTCACTATAAGGGCATTCAGGATTTTCATGACAAAGACGATATTGACAACAACAGTATTCAGGTGCTGCATAAAAATCATATAATTCTTGTAGTGACGTAAGCATGGGTATTTTCAACTCAAAAAAAAAATAAAAATAAAATAAAAGATAAAAAAAATAATCTAGACTTTAATAACAACTAGAAATAAAAATAAAACCGTTTCCCCGGCAACGGCGCCAAATTTTGACAGGCTAATGTCGTATCACCTAATCAAAAGTATTACCTAAATCCTCTAACTAAAGTAGATAGGGAAGTAGGGTCGAATCCACAGGGAAACTGGTCTTTCTACTCCTAATTAATTAATATAATCTAAATTATTAAAGTAACCAATTTGTTGTTTGTAATGTGAAATTAAACTACGGAGATCAAGTTCAGGGAGAAAAACAATAATAAGAAGGCCTAGGGTCACAGGTTCACCAATAATTAATATTCCGGGATAAAACATAACAATCAATAATCAACATTGCACAAATAACATGATTAACAGGCTCTCGCAATTTATTAATCAACATAAATCTAACAGGCTCTCGCAATTTACTAGATCTAAGTTCCTATTGAAAATAGCCTTTAATATTAAATTAACATCTGCTCGATTCATCAATTCAATATTGCTAAACATTCACAATCAAATTACATCTGCTCGATTCATAATCTAATTGCAAAGAATTAAAACAATTCAATAAGAAATTATCATGCAATATCAATGATCAATAATAACAAATTATCCCTTCATATTAATTATGGATCCCCATAAACCCTAGAATTAAACTACTCACACATAATTAAATCTAAACTAAACGAAGCAATAAAAGTAGTCATGATAGAGTAAAGAAATAAAATAAATAACTGAGATTAAAAGAGAAGAAATCGTTACCAAAGTTAAAAGGAACAAGAGTTGTAGAGAGAGAAAATAATACTAAGAGTTTAAGAGAAGAGAGAAAGAAAAAAGTTAGAGAGAGAAAAGAGAGAGTAAGGGAAGGAAGAAAAGAATTCCCCCTAAATTCGCTTAACAAAAGCGTATTTATACTAAGCTAGAAAATCCTAAGTTAAAACAAATTAAACGACGCTTAAAACGTCCTCCAGAAACACGCGCCCGATCGGGCGAGGCACCGCCCGATCGGGCGCGCCTTTTTGATCGGACGAAGGGCTGCTGCGATATAAGTCTTCTTTGCCCAATCGGGCGCGCTATCGGGCGGATCATCGGGCGGACCATCGGGCGGATCATCGGGCGAACCATCGAGCAGACACCTTTGGGCCGCTTGGACTCCTCGTTTGGGCTCGTAACTTGGCCCAAACCAAATATCCTCTTTGGGGCTTAAATCATTCGGTCCAAATGTCTCGTCTTCACACAAGTCGAGCCCTTATTCACTGGCTTAATTCGCTTAACAAAAGCGTATTTGTACTAATCTAGAAAATCCTAAGTTAAAACAAATTAAACGACGCTTAAAACGTCCTCCAGAAACACGCGCCCGATCGGGCGAGGCACAGCCCGATCGGGCGCGCCTTTTTGATCGGACGAAGGGCTGCTGCGATATAAGTCTTCTTTGCCCGATCGGGCGCGCTATCGAGCGGATCATCGGGCGGACCATCGGGCGGACACCTTTGGGCCGCTTGGACTCCTCGTTTGGGCTCGTAACTTGGCCCAAACCAAATATCCTCTTTGGGGCTTAAATCATTCGGTCCAAATGTCTCGTCTTCACACAAGTCGAGCCCTTATTCACCGGCTTGATTACACTAACCGATCTTGGGCTATGAAATATGGTCGTGCTCCTCCAATGCTCGTAGTTGCTCCATAAAATCCCGGGAAAATGCTCCAAAGGTGCAATTCCCTACAAATCTCAACCAAAACTACGAAAACACTAGAAAACACATATTAGTAATAAAAGTGGCTCTAAAGAGCCAAAAACGCTACTAATTATGACCAAGGGACGGGGTAAAATACTATATAAAATAGACATATCAGACACACACACAAAAGCACGCAATCAGCAGAGCTGAGTACATACAAGCTGCAAAGTAAAATAAGGAAATACTTAACATGCTACTAATAATCAATCATACGCATCATTAAATAACAAACTCAACACACGACTCGATTATCCAATTTATTAAGACTCCACTAGTTAATAGTAGCTAACTCATTTCAATTTATTCATTGGATTTAGCAATAGACAAGGTTGTCCAACCCATGTCCCATTTGGAACATCAATAAAGAAAAACCCCATGCCTCCTTTCGGAAACATCAATAAACATCCAACGACCACGGGCGCGACTCCGTGACCGTTGTTAGTATGAGATCTCACCTAATTCCTAGTTTTGAAAAATATTTGAAATAAGAGACTTGTAGATCAGACGGCCTCGAGAAAAGTACACGGCTAATACCCCATGTACCCCAACCCCTGATTGTCATTACTCCAGAAGTGCACCAATCCAGAGTTTTATTGCTCATCCATCTTGCACTTTACGTGATTTACAGGTTTAGACTTGGTGATGACTCATATGCATAACAATTCAATCAATCCAATATCAATTCAATAAAGTAAAACAACTTTTCAATTTCAATTCTTGATTTATTAGTGGCAAGCAACATTTATTATTTATTCCTTTACTACCTCAGTGTATAAACACCTTGAGTGCATAAGGCACCCCAAACTCTTAACCTTGTCTTATAAGACATGAACCATTCCTTTACTCATCCTATTTCATTAAATCATGAATGAGTATTAATTAAGTCATTTCACCAATCACATACCTTTGCCTCTAAGCGCACCTTGCATAATTAGTACATAACCAATAATTGCAATAAGGAATAGTGCACATCAAATGAAATTCACAATGTATAACCAAACAATTTAACCCAGTCATCCCTAGACATGATACTAAGTTCTCGATCCATCCTTAAACATGAACCTAAAAGCAAGGTTTTGTAACTTGTACGTACCTTGAGTAAACAATTCGATTGGCCACTTTAGAAACTAGAAATCACCTTCTACAAAGTCCTCTCCTAAACCAAATAATAAGGAATAAATCAATACCAAAGCAATTAAAATTACAGCAATACTAAAGCATTTAAAAACCTCTCAAACCATTAAAATAAAGCCCTTAAATTAATCCCATTAGCCAAAACTAGTAGTACAACATCCCAACTACAAGTTTATGTGTTAAAATCATGAAAATATAGTGTTTTATACCAAATTACAGCAACTTTAAAGTGGTTAAATAAATCTAAAAATTTGGTTTAAGCATATAAAATAATCCCATAAACATAATTATTTGAAATAGTCATTATATAGCAATTTAGTGTGTTAAAAACCCAAAAATACATCAATTCAATGCAATTAGAAGCTTCAAAATAAAAGATATAAAATCTGAAAATTTTTATTAAGATTAGAATATAAGGTTCAAAGCTTTTTCAATCACAAAATACCCACAATAAATATTTTGTAGGTTTAGAAGCATAAAAATATGAAATTAACACTACTAATCCATAAAAATTGAAACTTTATTAAATCTGAAAATTTATATACAATCAAAATAATCATATTTTGACATACTTTGAACATAGAATAATTGAGTAACTAGTTTAGTACATATTTAAGCCTTTAAACATGAAAAATCAACACTTTAATACCCTAAATTCATACATAATCAAATCTGAAAATTAATATACTAATTTAAACATACAAAACCCATAAATTTATAATCTTTGTAATTTATACATACTATTAAAGCCTAATATCAATAATTTCATGATTGAAAACCAATAAAAAAATTGAAGCTTTAATTAAAAAAATAACAAGAATAAGAGAAGGAGAAATAAGGGGAAAAAGAAGGGAAGAAGCGAACTGGTGGCAGCAGGGCAGCGCGGCGGCAGAGGGCGGTGGTCCGGCGGCAGGGACGGTGGCTGCTGGGCGGCAGCAACTGTAGCAGCAGGTTTTTTTTTTCTTCTCTTCGTGAAACCAGTAGGAGAGGAAAAGAGTGAAAGCTTTTCCTTTTTTTTTTACGTGAGAGGGAGGAGGAAAGTGAGGGTTTTTGAGGGTTTAATTGGGCTTTGGGTTTCCTAATTAGATTAGGAGTAGTATTCCTAATTAGATTAGAATTATTTGTAAATTAATAAAAAATACACTAGTTTATTTTAAATCCTTTCATAAAAATAATTTATAAATAATTTATTTAATGAAATTACCATAAATATAATTATAAGAATAATATATAAATAAATTATAATTAAATTAAAATATGGGGGATTACAAATTTTGCCCTCCATAAAGGTGGCTAATTTTCTTAAAGAGGCCAATTAATCGCCTTGGTGACCTTTACTAGTAGCGGTGGTAGCGGTATCTTTTTCATCTCTTCCTCTCTTATTAGTATCTGGAGGAGGGGGTTGGGTTTTGGTTCGTGGTACTGGGGGATTATAATTGAGGTTAGGGACAACTTGTGTAATTTCGACGGCTTCTGCAGCATTAGTGTTTCGGGCTTGATTTGTACTTCCTCGGGCTAGTTGTATTTGTTGGGGTTTGGTGAGTCCGACTCACCGTGGAAACAACCCCAAGCCAAGGATCCACTCGCAATTAATAAAACCATAAAGCATAACAAATAATCACAAAAGGGTAAAATCGGAATATACCTTTGAAGCGTACTTCGAACTCCCAAACGGGCTCTTACTTGAAAGCTCTAGCTCCGAAAATACGCGAACCTCCCACGGTAATCCACCCGCAAAAACTACTAGCGACTTTTAGGTCCGTTACCTCGAGGTTAGCGAGGTCCGACCAAAACCCGAGTATTATATGAGTTTAAGAGTTTTTGCTAATGCAATACTCTATTGAACTCCTACTCAAACACTCTTCTCTAAATCCCAAGGTGGGTATTTATAGAGAAGAGTGAGAGTGGGATTTTCTATCCCATCAATGTGGGATCATGAAATTCCACAATTTATTTTAAAGCTAAAAGAAATTAAATAAGCAAGCAAGTAATAAATCAACAAGTGTCATCGTTGTATGTAAAAGGGAAGTGAGGACCACTTGGAGAAGAGGGGACCATACTTGCTCCCCACTCTTTCCTCTCCTTGTGCCACTTGTCCCTTACACTTGAAGCCTCCCTCACATGCATCCCCATGGCCACGGCCCTAACTACCCGGCCCAGCCAAGCCCCGCACTTGCGGGTTGCTTGCTTCCAGCCTCTTCGGCTAGCACGCCCACGCACACTTGTGCGGGCTGCTGCTGCCGAAGGCTACTGCTAGCAAGCCTCGCACATGTGCGGGCTGCTAGATGCAGCGCGCCAGCAAGCCATGCATTATGTGCGGGCTGCTGGTCGTAGCTTGCTAGCAAGCCTCGCACATGGTGCGGGTTGCTAGCTTGCCTAATCCCCTAGCACTCGGGGTTCCGATGCTAGGGGTATTTTGGTCATTGTTGATTTATTACTAATTTTGCCGTCTCGTCTTTACTATTTTTGACTCGACTTCCGACGCTCGGTTTCGATGCTCTAAGCTCGAATTTCTGACGTCTAAATATTTAATACTCGGGCAACGAATTAATTTCTTCCGAATTAATTCGTTGAATCGGTTCGTTTACTGCTAAGGGTGTGACCCGAAGGGTTCTGTCAAGATTAAGCTGTAATATTAATTATGCATTAATATTACTAATCGGAAGCGGCCTCCACCTAGGCATTCTGATCACTTGACGTTACTGAATATATTAGCTTTCTAATAATTCTGAACCCACTATCAGAATAATACACTTGTGCGAAGGACACCATTCCTTTCAGTATTGTACCACAAGGTATGACATTACGCTCTACTACGAAATATATATGTAAATGTGATATATTATTCAAAAATGTATTGACGCCATTATATTGGGGTTCCATTTTGGTATAATGAATAATTTGATAGTTGGATTTAAATTTAAAATTTGAAAAAGCAAAAGTAGCTTTTGATTAATTTGAGAAAATTGGTTTCGATAACGTGTATTACAACCAAGGATTTCAAAGAGATCAAAAGAAATCTTTTAGATACTCCGATAATTGTTGTGTATATTTCCTTCAGATTACGCGGGGATATATATATAGTACCCTTGCATGAACAATGTTTACTCGATATATTAAACGTGCAGTGAAATGTCTAATCGAGCATGAGGTTTTGAGCGACAATATTTACTCTTACATGGGAAGCTAAACGGTGATGTTTGGCGGTATCCTTAATCTGTTCATATTACACATACGATGTGTATTACAACAATTACTTGTTAATTGAATTTTACTTGCATTTCAAGTGACAAACCCAAATTTTGGCTATTGTTTTCTTTTTTCTCGGCTTTCAAAGAATTATGAGAATCATTTAAATGGGAATCAATAAAGATCTTTATCAATTAATATGAAAATGAACATATAATTTATTAAAAATGAATATTATTGAAATCATATTATGGATTTACCTAAATAATAATGAATATTCATTTAAAGAATTTTCCACTCTAAGTAGATATCAAGATGAAAATTAATATGTGAATGACTGTATACTAATATTTATACTTATATTTATTAATCATCTATTAACATTAGCCTAACTTGGTACTAACATGTATATGAACATTTATCAAAATGAAAATGAACATTCATAAAAAATCTAATTTTCTAGCACGAACTAATTTACATATCTAGATTAATACGAAATATATCAATTTTTTCAAGAAAATTGTAACAATTAAACTTTGTTTTCAATTTTTTGTGTCCAACAATTTTATAATTGTTCTTTTTAACAAAAACTAGTAAAACTATATTACAATACTTAATTACATTAATACATTAAGTACTCTATGAAATTATTATATAAATGCTTAGAAGTTAGAATAACAAAATTATCTATGAAATTGAGGCTTGCAACATAGAGATTTACAATTATACGGATGCTTGGAACAATAAATTTAATTTTATTATTTCCTTTCGTAAAAAGCAAGTAAAAAGTAGGGTTTACACCTTTTTTTTCACTCCAAAATATGAACCGAATCACTTATAATTTCGGAGATCTTTTTGTGATTTTTCCAACAATTGAGCAATTTCGTCTATAATATCGGACATTGTTGTTGATTTTGAAGTTTTAAAGCTTTAGATGAGAGAGAAATTGGAGTAGAGAGAAAATGGAGAGAGTTTGAAGATATTTAGATGAAAATAATTATTTGATTTTTTTTTAAAATAATAATAATAATTAGAGAGTAGAGAGTTTGATTTTTTAGTAGAGAGTTTGATTTTTTTTTATTTTTTTTAGTAGAGAGTTTGATTTTTTTTTATTTTTTTAATTTTTATTTTTTTATTTTTTTTATTTTTTTAGTTTGATTTTTTAGTAGAGAGTTTGATTTTTTTATATATATATCCTATAATAATTATTTTTTTAGTAGAGAGTTTGAATTTTTTTTTTATTATTATATATATATATAATTATTTGATTTTTTTTGTATGTATATATAAATGTATACATATGTATGTACATATATATGTGTTTATACATATATATGTGTGTATACATATATATGTGTCTATAATATATATATATATATAGGGGCAGGGGAAGTTACAGGTCGGGAGTGGAGTGCAGTGGGTTATTGAAACGTTGTGTTTCATGGGGGTATATAATAAACACTCGACATAGCATGTGCCAATAACTTTACGGGATATATTCTAAATTTTGATTTGTATTGCTCTTTCGATGAAATGCAATCCTAATAATTTGATCCTAATTTTCTAGAAAAAGCACAGGAAAACCATCGCTAACACTATAATCGAGTTGAAGCTACAGTCCCCTGAAAATGGTTTAACATTTGTGGAGCATCAAGAGCCCTACTACTATGGACGAGTTGTTCCTATTGCTTTTGCAATAAAAAAAAATGTGCTCTTTCTTCACTAAGAAACCCATCCTGAAAATTTACCTCCTCTCAGTTCCAAAGTATACATGGACGAATAATAGAAATGATTCTGATCCCTTTTTCAAACGCTTAGATCGTGCTTATGGTTCCACCACTTGGTTGCAAACTACCCAGATACTCATCTTCTCCATCAGCCTATTTTTTTTCGGATCATGCGGCTATTATTTTGTCAGATATGGTTGATCCGGACCATATTAAACGCCCTTATCCAATAGAAAATTAGTCTCTATCCACTCTGGAGGTACATGGTATAATTGCTTCCGTTTTCTCCTTGTTATTTCCAGGATCTCCTATGTTTTCCTTGTCTCGTAAACTTTCCATTTCTCGAGATCGTCTTCTTGCCAGGTGTATTTCTCATAAAAGGCTTGGGGGATTAATTGGAAGCAATTAGTTTACGGAGTTTCTTAGGCTTCACAATCTCTTAACTCTGAGGTAGATCGTTGTTTGTTTATTTCTACTAAGAATGAAACGGTTGCTGCAGCTCAAGCAGCTTACTCGTTTTGGCAACAGAGAGCAAAGCTTAAATGGGATGCTCTGGGGGATTCCCATTCCCGTCTTTTCTTTTCCTCTGTTCAATCCCGGAAACGGAAAAATAGGATTTTAGGACTTTGGGATTCTTCAGGAGTTTGGCCCCGGGAGCCAGATCAGAATGCTTCAATGACTTTGGAATTTTACAAGGATCTGTATTCAGTCTCAGATCAGGCTTCTACTTATAATTCAGAGTGGTGGGACAGTCTCCAATTACCATCTCTGCCTTCTGATCAACAGCATTTTTTCATGAAGCCTTTTTCGTCGGAAGAAATCAGGATAGCTATCGGTTTCCATCACCTTTTTTAAGACTTTATGGAATACGGTGGGGCCCTCAGTGGTTTTGGATGTGCAACATTTTTTTTGCTCTTGGTTATCTATTGAAAGACTGGAATCGTACGTTCTTGGCTTTACTTCCGAAAGTGGATAGTCCGGAAGTTATTTCTCAATTTCATCCGATAGGTTTGTGTAATGTGATTTACAAGTGTATTGCAAAGTGTCTTACGGGTCGTCTTCGACAAGTGTTACCTAGTTTGGTAGCGGACATTCAAAATTCATTTGTTCCAAGCCGTCTTCTTTCGGATAATGCGTTGATTGCACATGAGGTTCTTACCTATGTGAACAAAACAAGAGCAAAGAAAAGGTTCTTCACGGCTATTATATTGGACATGAACAAAGCCTATGACAGAGTTAATTGGGACTTCAGTTAATTGGGACTTCCTGTTCCGATTGCTTCAGGCGTATGGGTTTCCCCCTTATTGGATCCATATTATTCGCTAATGCATCTCCACTGTCTCTTATCAGGTTCTGGTTAACGCTAATCCTCTTAGGGCTTTTCAGCCGCAGTGTGGTCTTCGTCAATGTGATCCTTTATCCTCTTATTTATTTATTCTATGTATGAAAGTCCTGTTCACTGTGCTTCGTAGGGCGGAGCGTTCTTCGCTTTTTAAAGGAATCAGTATTTCACAAGGAGCTCCCTCGATTTCTCACCTGTTCTTCGCTAATGACTCATTATTATTTTTGGAATCCTGAGGCCTGTGACAATATTATGGATTTGTTATCAGAATTCTGTTCTCTGTGTGGTCAGGTGATTAATCTTCAAAAATCCTTTGTGAAGTTCAGTCCCTATACCCCTTCAGATTATCGGGATTTCCTTGCTCGATGTTTAAAACTTCAGTTTAAACCTACTTTGGGTTCTTATTTAGGCTTGCTTGTGGAGTTAGGTCGAAGTAAAGTTTTAGATTTTGGCTTCCTTATTGATAAGGTAATTCGTTGATTGACTAGTTTTGCCTCACTGGGCCTTTCATCCGCTGCGAAGTTGGTTATCATTAACTCGATTCTGGCTGCCTCGTTCAACCATATTCTCTCGGTGTTTAAGATCCCTTCTTCGATCTGTACTAAGGTGGATAATCTGTTGGCCCATTTCTAATGGAAATCGGACTCTTAGTCTCGCGGGCTAGCTTTACGCTCCAAAACTCTTCTACATCTCCCCAAAGGAGTGGGAGGTCTTGGCATTCGTCATTTGGATTCCTTCAAATCTGTCCTTCTGGCTCGGCAATGTTGGTGAATTCATCAGAACCCTCATCTTCTTGTTTCCAGGCTTTTTTTTCTCAAAGTATCCTTCTCTTAGCTCTTTTCAGACTAGATTGATTCCTGGGCCATCTTGGGGATGTCGCGGGCTATTGTAGGGATTGTCAGTTCTGTCTTAGGGTATAGCTTGGAAGGTAGGTTCTGGTTCTCATGTTCGTATTCTTGAGGATTCTTGGGTTCCAGGGGACCCTATCTCTTTTCGTGACAATAGTGAGATGCCTCTTCCATCTCATGTTTCTTCTATCATTAATTCGCGTTCTTACGCGTGGGACACGACTCTTGTTCATCGACTTTTTGATTCCTCTGCTTCAAGTCGCATTTTGGCTTTGGAACGTCCGAGTAGACCGATGGATGATTTTGTGTACTGGAAATTTTTTCAAGGGATGGTAATTTTACTACTAAGTCTGCCTATGCTTTGCTGCTTCGCAGACTTATTCACTCCAATGGGGTGTCTTCTTTCCCTCCTACATGGTGGAAGGTGTTTTGGAATCTGCCCGTGTTACCAAAGTTACAGTGTTTCTGTTGGAAACTCCTTGTGTCCTCTGTCATGGAAATCAGGAGACGATTGACCATTTGTTTCGTGACTGCTCATTCATCTCCGGTCTTTGGTCTGCAACTCCAATGATTCAGTCCCTTACTATACGTCGCGATCAGCCTTTCACTAATTGGTTTGTTGACCAGGTGTCGTCTTTACGAAAATCTAGATCCTGGGAAAGTATAATGAGTTTGGTTTCCTTTTTATGGGCTATCTGGATAGCGTAAAATCATAAGATTTTCCGACAAGCTGTAATGCAGGATTGGGTTTCTCATGGTTTAGCAGTTAAAGATTTTAAGGATTCTTTTTCTGCTTCTAGTACTGGTTCTTGTTCTCGACATCGGCCTTCTTGCTCTTCTTGTTGCATTCAAGGCACCTGGGTTTCTACATTTGATGTTTGTCTCATTTTTTATGGGGCTTATACTGCTCATGATAGCTCTGCAGGAGCAGGTTGGGTTTTCCGAGATCCAAGTTCAGATTTAGCAATCGGTGGAGGCTCCAGAGCGTTCCTTTCTTCCTCTGCTCTTCACTCGAAGTTATAAGCTTTTCTGATCGACGTGGTTTTAGGCGCTTGTTGATTTACACGGATTGCTCAACTTTATTATCTTTTTTCCAGGATAGAGGAGGTAGGGATATTTCTTGCCTCTGGCTGATTTAGGATATTAAGGATGCCATTCAAAGATTTTCAGCTTGTGAACTTCAGAAAGTCCCTAGTCAGTGGGTAGCTCCAACTCATTGGTTGGCTATTCAGGGTCATCGTCGACATTTTTTGTTTTGGTCCGTTTAAGTTGTATTTGGATTCTATGTTTTCCTTTATTTTTAGCCCGTCTTGTCAAACAAAAGCAAAAACAAAAAAAAATAAAAAATAAAAAATAAAAAATAAATTAATAAATATATATATATATATATATATATATATATATATATATATATAAATTCGATGATGAAACTGACAAAGTAATTCCAATACTTAAAATTTTTTTAAAAAAGTACGCAGTATTATTTACAATGATCTGTTCTAAGCTAAGCCAAAATATCCTCAGTTACTGAAGAGGACTTACACTTTTCCTGTTCCTGTGTATAACTGTAACTTTCTCTGCCTGTTGACATCTCTACACTGCCAAAATCATTTACAACGTTCTATTCCTTCTATACATGTTTCAACATGCCTAAATTACCCAGCAAAAAAATATGTAGCTTAAGAAGAAGTTCAAAAGTTTCAATCGTTGGGTCAATGCGCTGCTTCCTATACGATGTGAAGTGATACTAAACTTCTAACCCCTTCTCTCTAGCTGCTTCAACAATAGACTTCTTTTTGGCCCCGGCTGACTGATTAGAAAACGACTTCCACAATTTGATAGAAAATGGAAAAACTAATAAGGCTCTCTGATGGAAGCTATCTAAGATTTCACGCACACTTGTTAGCTTACCCAGCAAAGCTGCAGCTTCCACCCACACATGCTCTGGTGGGAATGGGATGGAATGATATATGGTGTTGACCAGTAATGAGCTTGCCCAGAACAATATACTGGCAGATTTAGAATCGCTAGAATCAAAATCTCTGCAGACCATCTTACAAACAGAGATCACAAGCTGACAATTGGCAGGTGAAACTTCAACAATTGCTTCAACAAAGTCCACCATATCTTTTAGCTGGTCAAATTTTGGAGGCAATAGAGATGAACCAAACCAAATCTCAAGAACTGAATTGACCAAGAAAGAATCAGATGAAATGGGACTCAGCATGTTATGAACAAGTTGCCTTGTTCTAGGTTTTCGGATATCTTGAATGAATTTTCTGGTCAATGGTTCCAAGACAGGAATAGCCCGGGCATGAATGATATAACCCTTCAGAATGTCTATCAATCCACGATTAGATACATCCTTCGTCAACTGAGATCCATAATGGAACAAAAATGCTGCATGCTCCTTGACGCAGTGCCTTAAAACTTCACCATTAGCAGCCTTCAGAGCTTTGTCAACTGCCCCGTGAGCTTCAAGTACATCATTCTGGAATAATTTATAAAGAGACAGATTAAGAAGCCCAAATACAATATCCATATTGTTATAATTGGACATAGTACTCAAATTGGATTCCAATTGAGGATCTGCCGATACACTCTTACTGTCATCATTCTCACCATCAACTGATCGATTATGAAGCAGCAGAGGCACCCCAGCTGACTGAAACCATTGGTCCATGATTACTTTTGCCCTATCAGGTCTGCCTTTCTCAAGTGCATACTCAACATATTGATTCCAGACACACTGACTTCCAGAAACATTTTTAGGCCAACTGCTTACAGTTTTCTCAAATTCTTCAAGTTTTGCACTTTCGTCACCAAAATCATGAGCTCTTGCCGAAATTAAATTGAATTCTAAGCATGAAAAATTAAGGTTTTTGTACTTTCCTATAATTGCTTTACAACTTTCCACACCATCTATAGCTTCCATAAGCTTAATATGGTTAATTGCCAATAGATGAGCTGATTTAAGAGTGTTGCTCTCAAGAGATTCGCTGTCTATATTCAGTCCTACTGAATCAATAGCCACCTCCATTAGCCTAGACACAAGCTGCTTTTCTCCAACCGTTAAATGGACAGATGGCCACTCTACCAAAGATATATCTTTCTCAAATTCAAACTGCTGCACCAGTGAATCAGGCAGTTTCCTGTAGATCACTAAGTACACACAACAAACCCAGAAGATACATTTGTCAGATATTGTTAAGCATTGAAGAATATCAGAAAGCAAAAGAGAATGAGACTCATCAGAATCTCCATCAGTGTGAACAAGTCTTTCGATCCTCCAAACTGCCTTTGCCAAATTCCCAGATACACAAAAACAGTATAACATCTGCAAAAACAGGTCTAGGATGGTAGCACTTCTATGCTTCCACTGATCATTACTGATGGCTGAATAGTGGCACAGCCTGTTGAGTGCTTTTTCATAAGCAGAAAATCGCTCAACTAGTTGTCCACGACTGTTGATATACAAGAGCCACAACTCATATGATGCCTCACAGTGCTTGACCTGCAGATCCCACATGAGAGAGAAAACAGGATTATAGCTAAAAAGTAGCTCCCAATTAGATTGCAGAATTAACAGATCATAAAATCCTATAACTGAAAAACACCAATTGATGAACGGGTGCGATTACAGGAAATCGTATGGAGTATGGACCTGAGTTAATCACACTTTAAAACCATCTAGTGCAGCACTCTGCAGAATAACAGAGAAAGTGCTGCAAACATTACAGATTCACAATCCCCATTTTATCATTTATAAAAAAATATTTGACATTCAGGGTATATATACATAATAATTTGGAATTTCGACAAGGTATTGGAAAATATGCACAATTTGCAACGTATCTCCAAATACCCTCCCTTTTCCAGTTGCTTTCTTGAGGGTATTCTTGACAAATTGATGCTAGATAAGTTCATATGTGCATATCAATCAATCAATTAATCAATCAAAGCCTTAATCCCATAAGTAGGGTCGGCTACATGAACCAATTTTTAGAGTTCAAATGTGCATAATTGCAACTAAATTCCACACACAAACACACCCCTTCCCAGTTGTCTTTCTTGATGGTACTCTATAAAATTTTAATCTAGTTAAGTTTCACATAAGGAAAAACCAATGGATGATAAGTTTAAATCACTTTAGAAAAGTAATTCTATTTAGATAACCTCAAATGCCTCAAGTAGCTGTTTTTCTCTACTATATTCTGTCTCTTGTGCAAGGATGTGCAAGTTTGAAAAAATGGACAAAAGAGACTCTAAAAGAAACAGTCTAACTCTCTTGTGTAGTTGTATACATACAGAGCCACAAATATATATTTCAGGAAAGAAGAGGGAACCCCCTCCCCATGATATTGTACATCTGATTGTACCTTATATCAATGTTACCTTTTTCCCTATCCATATATGTTTACAAGGATTACGATGACTCCCATAATGCCGCAGAATCAGCTATATACCATTCATCACATAATCGCGTATATAATGTTTTTAACAACCACTATAGAGGTTAAATATGTCTACAACTTATTAAAACAGAAGGATCATCATTAGTAGACTTTACGGAGCAACATGCAGGTCAAAAGTCAATACTAGCACATTTCAATTTAGTGCATGTTTGAATTAATCTAGGAAAAGGATATAAGGGGAAGGTTAATCTTAACCTTATTAGTTGTTTTGTAAACTTAAGGAAAGGAACTACTTCTAACAAATTGAGGGTTGAGGAGGGAAACATTTATGTTACCATAGGGTTGGGAAGGGTAACATACAAATGGTAATGGTTACCCTTAGGAAATGGAGTGTATTGCTCTATCTCTTATACCAAACAATTGGTAATGGAAACTGTAAATAGATTCCAATTCCACCACTTAAAAACACTAAACAAACATGCTCTTAATTTTACATGATGAAGAGGCACCCATTCATAAAAAGGACTTACAGCATGAGAGAAAAGGTCATCTTCTGGAACTGAACTCTTCTTGCTGAACACCCCAACGGAGTACTTTGTAGAGTAAAACAGGAGCAGATAAATGATCCAGATAGGCAAAAATGAAGGATCAGCTTCAAGAGCTCGAGAAAGCACAGAAAGAGCCTGCATATAAGAACACTGCAGATATGCTAATCATGAAAAGAAAGAATTATCAACTAGCTCATTATATTGTAAAGGCTGTGGAAAATACCTTCTTCATACCCTCATTTTTGTTCACCTCCTGACTCAATACAATAAGAGCCATTTCAAGAGATTGGTCATTAACAGCTAAACCATTTCGCAGTGGATTCTAATCAGCATCGAAGTAGAAGTGTGAGGAATACAACCAATAAAGTATTGTTTAGGGGTTATAATTAGTGAAGCAGTAATATAAACATAAATAAATAAAAACCAAAAGTATGATGCTCAAGGTACTTCAAAAGATTTATGAATATTAGTACTTGGCAAACAAGTAATCTAGCCACAACCCAACTTGCAAAAAGCCAACCAAGTAAACATAATTATATGTATACAAAATGCTTTAACTAATGCAAATATTTATTCACTGAACTGAAGGAAGCCAGAATTATCACTGCAGCAAGCAGCTACCAGAAAAGGCAGCAATTCTCGAAAAAGCAGATTTAGAGACAAAACACTGAATCATAAGTTCGTAGCCCTATATATTTACTCGCTAAACAAGTTTCAGATCATGCATATTGATATCTGGTACATGGTAAAAGTCGTATTCCTCAGGGTTAGATTAACAAAATTAATACCTCCTCTGTTTCAATAAAATTGCAACACTTTTACAATGGACTAAATTGCCATTTTGCCACTAATGAGCTTATAGCCGATGATGGAACCAAAAACAGTGTGTATTCCGTTTCTATGAAGGAAGGATAAAAGGAGTAGAAAAGAATATTTTAGTAAATTGTTATTTATTGATTATAGCATTATACTCCCAAGTCCCAACATATTCCAATCAATATACCAAACAAAGCATTAGCAATTTATTTTTGGTTCCCAACCAACAATTTCCAATACAATTCCCACCCTTATGTGCTCCAATTCCAATTCCCACATAATACTATGTTACCCAAAATGTCATTTCACCTCAAGTACCCGTGTTGGATCCTTGACACTCAGACATGGGTAGGACACTTCAACACTTCATTCTACGCCAAAATTATACTCCCTCTATTTCTATTTAATGGACACACTTCCCATTTCATGATTATCAAGAGTTTTATTTAGAGGAAAAAAAAAAAAATTAAATATGAAGATGACGTATAAAAAAATATTATTTGAAAAAGTAAAAGTAGCTGGTCCCTAAAAATAGTAAGTTACAAGTTAGTAAACTAAAAAGAAACAGAGGGAGGAACTTTTACAAAACAGCCGACATACCAATTTCTCTGAAAATGATGACTGAATTTTATTCCTCTTTTAAAGGGTGATACATGAATTTAAGCAAATTGTATTACTGGCTAAATATATGGATGGCTTTGTAGTACAATCCCAAAAGAGTTGGAAGGATACAAGCAAGAGCTCTACTAGCGTTGATTGTTGGAAATTCAAACAGTCGACTTTTAGCAGTTCCACATAATGCAATCACTAAAAATACTTCTTCCGTTTTTTTTTAAGTGACTTTGACCGGCACATAGTTTTAGGTAAAGTAATTGACTTGAATATAAAAAGATATAACTAGGGTAGTTGGGGTATTAGAATATTATAAGAAGATAGTGGGGATAATACTTATTGAAAAATAAGGAATTTAGTGGGTTTGAGTGGGAACCAAGATAGAAGAGACATTAAAATGGTGTAGTTTGCCAAAAATGAAAATGAAACACTTTAAAAAAAAACAACGGCTGCATTTGGTAAGTATAACACTTAATTGTGTCAAAAAAAAAAAAGTATAACACTTAATTAAACGGCGGGAGTAAGAAGGAAAATTAGCAAAATAAAAAAAACGAAAAACTGCAATTTTGCTATGGGGAGCACAATTCCAAATTTAGGGAACAGCATACCATGGTATAACTATCAAGACTTGTGCTGAAGTATAGAGTGCTGCTAGTGACAAAATATTCAGAGACCATTCCACCAAGCAATATATTTAAAGATTTGGATAAATATTTCAAAATAAATCATCAAAAAAACATCTTCATTTTTTTGTTTTTTATTTATTTATTTTGGAATATTAATTCTTGATTTAATACCCTATGTGCTTTTCCCAAATTCTACAATAGAATATTCCCAAATATCGCACCACAAGATAAACTGTATCTTAATGTCAATATGCTGAAATCAATCAATAGTTGAATTCTGACGTGCAATCACCTAGTATGTATTATGCTAAACATCAGATCAATACTTAGGAATACTTGACCAAACTGCAGTTAATAAATATAAAAGGGCAAGCCGAGAAGGAAAAAAAAATAAAGGAAAAGAAAAGAATTCAAAATACTAAAAGGTCGTTCCTCAATCAGCCAAAATTTAAGTTACGCCTAAGTTAAAAATAAAAAAATAAAAAAATAAAAAAAAAATAAGAGAGGGTTGACTGTAAAATTTACTATGTAGACACATAATAACATAGACAAATTGGTTATGCTACGCAAAGATAGAAGTGATAATTAAAGATAAATGAAAAGGATGAAGTGAACAAACCCCAGAGCCATTTCTACTTTGAAAATACAACGAATGCCCACTGCCACCATAAGAATCAACACAACCATCATTGCCATGCAAGCAAGGTTCATCCGAAGGAAGGTGTTTTGTGAGGGAGCTTGAAACAGCCAAAGATTGGCTGAAACTATATTTCCCAGATGACCCAAAATCACGATTTTTATGAGAAGCATGGGAGTCATCCTTCAAATTATCCAAGCATACTAGATATTTTGGAGGGGTCAAGACACAAGAAAATTCTGTCTGGTCCACAGGGTTCTGACTATTTGATGCCCGGGCAGACTGATGATCTACAAAAGAGGCGAAAATCATAACCTTCTCAAAATCAAGGTTTAATGTGCAAATTTTATCAACTTTATGTCAAAAAAAATAATTAAATAAAATAAGGCATACATACATACATACACACAAACTGACAAACACACACACACACACACACACACACATATGCATACATACCATCACTATCAGAATAATCTTTTGCATGCTGCCAAGGGCATTCATCATTGTTGCATCTTCCTCGAAGTTCATACATACACAAAGGCCAAAAAGGATCAATCACCGACTTGCTGGTATAAGAGTCAATCTTACCAAAGCCCACACATTTTACAAGCTGCTCAGCAGAGCTTGTCATCTCCAAGCATAACTTATCTTGATTTTGTCTGAAGAGGAAGTTATGTTTAGTGAGTGTATCAAGGTTTCCATAGTAACGTTCTTTACTCTGCATACTACCCAAAATTGCTGGACAGGCAGCCTTCATTGTACTCCTGAATGTAAAGGATGACGGAATCATAGATGTTGATGCAATATCCACAGAAAGAAAACTACATTCCTCAGGATTAAAACTACGAGCAGGAGAGTCACTTAAGCAATGCTCTTCAACAACTTGCTGGTTTTGAGTGTTTGGCAAAGTCTTAGGTATGCTGTCTTTGGGCTGCTGGGGACTATCTGCATCATTAACAACCAGCAACCTACTTTCAGTATAGCTTTGAATACAGTTTCCATTAGATTTTTGCAACAAATTGTACAACTATAATTCTGCTCATTACAGTTGCAATGCTGATTTCTTTTACTAGAAAAAAACAAAACTCATATAACCAACCACAAAAACCAGCCTGGCTGGACCACACCTAGGAACCCACTACTAAACATAACAAGTAAGAGGCACATTTCCAAGAACTCAGACAGTGGCACCATAAAGTGACATCGATCAGATTATTAATATTACGATAAAAACCACTACCATAAAGCCAATAGATCAAAGCAGAAGGCTCATTCAATCACATTTAAAGCAAACATAAACATTTTATTTATTTATTTTTTTTTTTAAAAAAAGGCATTACCCTCTCATTAGCATTTGTATTGCCCAACATTAAATCCCCACTTGTGAATCTTAACCACAAACACCAAAGAAGTACAAGGACGCATTCTATTAAGGAACTTCTCAGTTCCCCTAACCTCCAATGTGGATCTTACCTTTAAAGGAGTTTGAGAAATTTAAGATAACACCGCTTTATCCTTGACCAGTGTCACCTAATTCTCCCCAACCCCCCGCAAAGAGAGATCCAAAAAAGGAGAATTACAATAGCAATTTGGTAATCTTGGCTCAATCTAACATACTAGGTAGCAAATTGTTCCCATACCGAATGTCATACTAGCAAATTAGGCAAACAGTCCTTGACCCATATATAAATCTAAAGTCACAAAAATGAAAATGTTTTCAAAAATAGAAACAGTTAAATGGAACTTCAGTTGGTCAAAAATATTGAAATAAATCTCTTAAGGTACTTATCAAAATACAAAGAACTACGTTTAATCTAACTAAAAATGCTTTGGGTATTGTAAAATGGCATAAAATATTGCAGTAATAATACTATAAATGATCTGCAATTCTAAATTAATAATATAGAATGCCAAGTATTTAACGTCATTAATATTCTAGGATGACTTATATGTTGGATCTAAAATTTATGGGTAAAACAATCAACATTTTAAATTGGAGGGAGCAAGTACAAATTTACTATTAATATACACTTGCAAGATAGCAATTTTTAACACAATTCTCTAATATAACAGGCAATATGAATATGATGTTAAGTACGAGAAATCAGTGGATGAAAGAGGGTTCCGAAGGTGCCAGTCTGTAGTAAAATTTGAAAAACATCTGTCCACATAAATAACAGCAGAAAGGCAGAAATTCGTGTGAATCCAAATTCCAAACTACAGGTGGGCTTTGGAGGGTTCATGAGATAGCCATAGCAAGCAAAAAGATCTTCTTCAAAAAGATATTCAAGAAACATAAAAATAAACACAAATATAAAACAGATTAACAGCCCACTCAGATAATAGAAACACAGCCCACTCGGATGAGAGAAATAAATGGCTTTTTCACAGCAACACTAAGAAGAGAATGGTAGTTGAAACAGTTATATGATTTCTTATCTAAGACTAACTAAACCAGTCTCCAGCAGCATGTACAAATTTACAGCAGGTACTGTGCTAAAGTGCTGGGCAATGTAAACACTCGATAATAATTCTTATGAGGTTGAGATAGAGAGAGAAGAACACTTTGTCACTAACTAGCAACATAAAAACAGACATGGAAATAAATAAATTCAGAACATCAAGGAAAACAATACACCTGAGACTTATTAATACGGCATTAGCAATTAAGCATCACTTTTTCAATGCAAGTAAAGATGAGAGTAAGTCTAAAGCTTCTAACTAAACAGTCAGTAGCAGTACCATTAGGATCAGAAACTGAAACACTCTGCACTATAATCTGAGTCTTGACACCAACGCCTTCCTCTGCAGCCCTATCCACCACTGATTCACTGTTATCACCAATGCTGTTACGCTTTAAAGAACTCACCCCAAGCCGTGAAATCAATTTGGATCTCAGATATTCTTCAAGAAATAATGGATCCTGAGAACCATCTGTTGAGAAGCCAGCAGTGGAGTCCACATCTGTATCCTTCTCATTTTCTTTAGAATCTTCCTTTGATCTTAGAATTGTTGCATTGGTATGGAGAGATCTATTGTCCAGAGGAAAGGTCTCACAATCATCATCTGGGGACATGTTGAGATCAACCGATGGTGAGCGAATACCATTGGAATCAATATTATTTCCACGAACAAGATCAGATGTGCTAGCATCAGGTTCACTGCATGCTTCAGATCCTATGTTGTGTCCATCCTCATTTGCAGAATATCTATTGTGTGCATCACCATCTGCACTTTGGACTGTTGAATTATAACCTAATCTGTTAGCAGCTTCAAACTCATCTAGCTGATGGCTTGATGGAATTAAATCCAAATTAACTTCAGATATATTATTTGCCAAATTCCATTTTTCTTCAGCTTCATTACGTTGCCTCGAAGAGTATAATAAACTTGAATCTTCCATCAGACAAGAACGAAGCTGGGCAGAATATAGTTCCCTTTTGCGATAAAGATAAGTGCAATGGGCATTAGCTTCAAGTAATGCTCTCTGGGCTCTACGATAAGCATTAAGAGCATTTCTTTCTTCAACTTCACATTTCCACCTGTGCTCTTGTGCTTCTTCCAGCTCCTTATCATGTAATTCCTCCAGTTCGAACATAGACTGTAGATCCAAATCACCACTTCTGAAGGCTTGAGACCTCCCCAGACGGAGTGAGAGATTAGAGTTGTCAATAGGCACCTTTCAAAAAGACAGTTAAAGTATGATCAGACAGAAGCAAACAAGAAAAAATATACAAGAATAAGTCCCAAAAATACTGTTTTTTCACAGGCTCATACGTCAGGGGTCTCAAACTTGCTATTTGATACTTGTAGAGAGAGCGCCTGCAAGCTACCATCAGAAGTAGACTTCACTTTCTTGAGAGCAGATGTAGCATCACAATTATCATTGACCTTGTTCTTATTGCTTTCTTGTATATCTTGGTTTGGGGCAGATCTTGACGGCTGATTCTTACTTGTACCACCTGGATGCTTTGACATCTCAAATACAACATTAGAACATTTAATGAGAGGAACAGAGAGCATTCTGAGAAAGAAAAAAAAAGACATATGACGTGTGCGCGTGTATACAAATATATCTCCATCCTATTTTTCTCGACAATGTAAACGGTGGCTGTCTCAACTTTTCAGCCACTAAAAAAAGATAGTGAAAAGGAGGAGGTTTTTGGTTAAATATTATAGGTGATTGGCCACGACCGCCATCTTGTGCATGGTTTTCTCATTTTAGACAATCCCTATTTACTAATTATGGATTTTTAGATCAGAGCAGCAGGCTCATCAGCATGTACTTGAGAAAATCTTGCAAAACTAATCAAGCAATATTATGTACTGACTACTTTAGCTAAACATCTAACTGTAAGAACAAGCCATACTTCTCAGTTCTCACAAAGACATCATAGATAGGTCTACGAAGATAATGACATTCATATTATTAAATCATGTCCAACTTACTGGTCTTTCTAGAGGGTCAGTTGCATTCATCAACGATGTATTTTGCTTTGGCAAAGAAATCCAGTCTGACAAGCTACAACTAACAGTCACACCCGGAGCTGCAAAGAGATCACCACATAGTATTAAAAAAATATATAATATATATAAACCATAAGCAAAAGCAAATTTTAAAAGATATATTGGGGGGCTAACCATCTGTTTTTAAGCGTTTTCTATCAGGTTGTGTCGGTAAATTGTCAGGTACTGATTTGCATTTCCTTGAGGCTTTTCTTTGGCTCGAGGTATTGGTCTCTCTATAAGACTCAGAGACATTTTCCTTATTCTGTTGCACCGATTTAAGCTTTAGTTCATTTTCACGTACTGCAATCTGATGGCGTAGGTCTTCAAGCTTGCTATTGCTCATGTCCAAGTTTTTGCTGCATCCAGAATCCTGGCTTGCTAAGCTTTTTCCTGTAGCATTGGAATTCTTCAGCCAAGATTTCTGCTCAGCTAATGCAGATGAACCACTTTTCACGTTGGATTCATTAATTTTGGTCATCGATGAAATATAAGGGCGACTTGAAGGCGCCTTTCGAAGAATTGCCTTCCCTTCATTTTTTGCAGTCTTGCTGACAGTTTTCATTGTTACATGTGGCAAAGTAGGTGGTCTTCTGTTGCTGTTTAGCACAAGTGGAGGTCTACTACATGATGATGCCTTTCCGCTTCTTTTTTCTTCAACATCACTACCACTATCATCATCATCTGAGAAACTAATCACTAGATTATTATTTGAACCTCGTGCAAGCCATCCAGAATTACTCGGCTTTAATTGAACTTGGTTCTTACTAAATCCTTTACGATAAGGTGTCTGGGCCTGACTGTAAGTGGATCCTCCAGGAGTTCCAGAGGTCAACTTGCCTACCAAAATTCATTTTTGTAAGATTTATCAGACATCAGATGACTTTACAAAAACAAACTAATCAAAAATTCAACTCTAGGAGATAATATCTTAAGTAGGATGAACAAATTGAGCTCTATTGCCACCAACTAATATAAGTACAGATATAACGAGGACATTTAGGTCACAATGAAATTTTACACATCAAAGCCATGATTCACATACATTGCTTTACCCCAACCCCCCTCTCTCTCCCAAGAAAAATCTGCCACATATAGCTGAGCAGCACAGATTTTTAGGGACAATGGTATAACATTGAAAAGGAAACTTCCAGCATTTAACACTTGTAATATTTATACAATTAAGCAGCCAAACATACTAATTCAGTATATTTTTCATTACAATATCTACGTAAATCTTCTGGTTATGAAGCAGCAGAGCCAGTGCCCTTTCTAACCAAGGTTCCAGCAGAAATAGCCTATCTGGTATTCTAGAAACCCCCTAAGTGGAATTTTTGTGATAGTTTGGCAGTGAGTCCAATTTTATAGAAAAAGATATAACATGCAATAAGAACATAATGATCCTCCAAGAGATGCAATTGAACTTAAGCACTTTGGACTCAGGCATGCTTAAGCATCAAATATTGGCATGAGCAACCCAGCATCAACATATACATAAAAGGCAAGGCGGCAAGCACTACCGCACCCAAATATTAATAAAGGCGTGTACTTATCTGCCACAAAACAAGGAAATAAAATAGGTACTTGACATAAAACTCCTAAAGTAATCAAAGCCAACAGACAAGCTTTAAGGCATGATGCGCTGAACAAAATCTTAACAAGCAATTCCTAACAAGAAGAGAAGTATATTCTGATGCCACTAACTTGCTGAAGATAAAAGAAAAAAATAATGCAACACTTAAGGCAAAAGTATCAAACTATTAGAATCGACATTTCAACCAACTGTATCTTCAAAGGACACTTAACAGGAAACTTTAAAAGAGATTACCAACAAACCAAAGACTTTGAAGATTATTTCCAACTACAAAAGCTTCTCTAGGGGATAAAAATAATTTAAAAGTGAATTTGTCTTTGATCAGCTAATCCATGCATTTTCTATTGCAAAACAAAATAATTAACTCAAACAACTGCATATATTCTAAAAGACAAAATGGTTCAAAAAAGAATATGAACAATCACTATCATGCATCCCAAAATGAAACATAAAGTGACACATGAAAATACAAAGCAATTTCAGCAATTTTACGAAAAAAAGTACAACAATTCAGCGCCATGGGTGAGGACAAAATCACATTAGCCAGAGGCTACCAACTTCAAGATCCAATCTTGACCTAGCACGACTGTAACTTGCACATCTCAATGAACTTTGAAATTGCAACTCCTCTAACAATCCAATTAATTTGAACCATTGAGCACTTTGCAGTGTATACTGTTATCTTGGCTTCGTCTTCAAATTCAGTAAATTCATTAAAATGAGCCAATCAACAGTGAACCTCACTCACAATCCCCTTTACAAGTATTATAGAAAGGGTTCAAAAAAAACATGAAGTAGTCTAACCAAGGGCAATACCTCTTCCATTACTGCAACATTTTTTAAATCCCTCTTTTAACCCCAGTATTGTTTCAAGATATTAGGACCCAGTGAAGTTCAAAATTTGTAGCACAACAGGCAAAGCCTACCTGAGTTAACACCCTGCAAAGTTGTTCTCATTGATGATGGTGCATTTGGAGCAGACCCGGATGGAGGCGGTATGACAGAGCCAGTCACAGGACCCTGAAAGACCATACGTAGTAAATCAATTTTTATTGCAGTATAGCCTATATAAAAACTGACACCAGAAAACAAAATCCAAGATCACAAAATTAAACCAATCCAGCCTTGCTAATAGCACAAATTAATCTGGTACACAGAACGGAACAGGGATAGCTCATTCGCATGGAACAGGGAATTCTCGCTTTCAGCAAATTGATTCAGAGAACCCGAGTCTTTTCATCAATAGGTCATGAATCAAAATTAATTAAGTTTTAATAAATTATTACGAAATTACTGACCCAGTTTCCAGTCTCCCTATGAAGTTAATAGGTTAGTCAATAAACTAATTAAATTTCTAAGCTCACTATATCCAAATTTGGAGCGGAGGCATTCATATTAAAATGATGGATCCAATCATTCTTTGAAGTCAATATATCAGTATACAAAAGCATGCCACTAAATACCACAAATATCTGAATACAGCTTTAAATGCATTTAATGACTTTCTAACAGAAAACTGTTATCACACATTATGCCATTATCCGCCACGTGTGACAAAGTTTTCCTTTCCCTATAAATGAAACCTTTCACTTTTAACAGAAAACTGTTTATACAAAATCTCTAGCTCCTTTTAATCATCACTTGCATTTAAGGAACACATGATATATAAGGCGTTAACACTCTACAGTGGGAGCACTAATCCGACACTGAATTAAGTTGTTCAATCATACAATGCTCTCAAAAACAACTAATTTTTGGCCTGCTTATTAGAACCGCTAATCAGACACCAGACCCTCCTCAGAAGGATTCCTCAACATATCAGTAATTTTAGTATAACTACTAATTGATTCATTAAGTTCACTTCATCAAAATTTGGAGTGGAGGCGTTCAAATTTTAGACTGATGGATCCAATTCTTTTAAGTCAATATATCAGTATACAAAAACATGCACCTCAATACCACAAGTATCTGAAAACAGCTTTTAACGCATTTAATGATTTTCTAACAGAAAACTGTTATCACATGCGATGCCATTATCCGCCACGTGTGATTAAAGTTTCCCTTTCCCTATAAATAAAACCTTTCACTTTTAACAGAAAACTGGTTATACAAAAATACAAAATCTTAAGCTCCTTTTTATCATCATTTGCATTTAAGAAACACATGATATATAAGGCGTTAACACTCTATAGTGGGAGCACTAATCCGACCCTAAATTAATTTGTCCAATCATACAATGCTCCCAAAAACCACTAATGTTGCCATGCTTATTAAAACCGCTAGTCAGACACAAGCCCCTCCTCAGAAGCATTCCTCAACATTTCAGTAATTTTAGTATAACCACTCATAGATTAATTAAAGTCCAAGTAAGGTATCGAATTTACGCGTAACATTAGTCGAAAAAAAACTTTCGATGACACTCGATCAAAATACTCCAACTCACTAGACCCTGGCGCCATATCCAAACCCTAGACCACTTCCTCCAAAATACAAAAATATGCACATACCAACATTTTACGAATGAAAAAGCAAGACAAAATAGCGGAAATCAAAAGTTCAACAAATTTAATTACAAAAATCACAATTATAAACGAAAATTCCAGCAACAACAACCGCAAAAGCAAGTGAAGCAGCAAATCGAAGTACAGAAAAAGCACAAAAATCAGCGAAAATCAAAATTGAACAACAAAATGAAATAAATAGAACTAAAATCGAGCAAAAAAATTGAGAATAAGAATAAAGGAAGAAGGAAGTGAAATTTTTCGAGGAGAGAGAATACATCGTCGTCAGATGAAGTGAGCTCTCCTTCTTCTCTGACCTTTGATGGAGGGTGGGTTTGAGGAAGAGCAGACGTTGTTGAAGCAGACGCCATTGATTTAGCTCGGAGTTCATCTTTGCAATTGGCTTGCATTTCTTTGACTCCTCAAATTCTCACTTTCTCTCTCTACAAAAATTCTGTGAATGTGGGTGGGAATTTGGGATATGGCGGTAGATGGGCTGCGATGTCTTAAAACTCAAAAATAGGGAAATGCCAATGTGTGAAATATACTATACTCGTATTCTAATCTTGACGTATGAGTTACTTGTTCTCCGTATGAGTATAGAGTAACTACTAGGTTAGACTCGTGCATCACAATTTGAATATTAAACATTCTACTCGTATATAATTATTTAGAACTAAGGATTAATGAGAGGAGAACAAACATCAAATACTCCTCTCATAGAATGTCACATTTAGGGCTGTACACAATTTAGTCTGGATCGTAACCAAACCAGACCAAATCGTATTTTAGCAGTTTGGTTTGGTTTACGGTTTATAAAATTACGGTTTGGTCTCGATTTTTTTGTAAATAAGGTTTGGTGTGATTTTGCAAAAATTATAAACCAAACCAAACCGTAAACCAATTAACCGTATTTTAATATTTATATAACTTTTAAATAAAAAAAATTATTTATTATATATTAAAAATATTAAAGAATAAATAAAAAAAACCATGAAAAATAGATAAAAAAAAAACTATGCGGTCAATACTATATAATTAATGACGGTTTGGTTTGATTTGGTTTCAATACTAATATGGTTTGGTTTGGTTTGAAAAATTTACTAAACCGTATTTTGCAGTTTGGTTTGGTTTGGTTTGGACTCAAACCGCACCAAATCAAACCATGTTCACCCCCAGTCACATTAATAGCTACATGATATCTTATTAAACACAAAATTATAGTTATTACACTTTTGATAACAATACATATCAATCAAGCATGAAAAAAGAAGAAATTTCTTCTTGGCCCTGTTTGGCAATTGGCTGTTGGAGGTTGGCGGTTGGCTGTTGGCTGTTTTAGTTGGCTGGTTTGACTGGCTGTTTGACTGGAGTTGTAGTGTTTGGTAAATTGGTTGTTGGGTGCTAGTTGTTGTTATAATATCAACACTAATGAACTAATATAGTACTTTAATATTAATTAAAATAATAAATTATTGGTAATAATAATTGTAAATTAATTACTAATTATTTACAATAAGTTTACAATAATTTTATAATAATTAGTTATAATTCAAATTGATTATTGGTTATTAATTAACAATAATTGTATATAAGTTATAAATTGATAATTATCAATAGTAATATACTATAAATTACTAATATTACTCCATTTTAATACTAATTATTAAAAACTAATTATTGAATAATAATAATAATTAATTATTAATTATTAAATACTAATTATTAAATACTAATTATTAATTATTAAATACTAATTATTAATTATTAATTGTTAAGTATTAATTATTAATTATTGATTGTTAATTATTAATTGTTAATTCTTAATTGTTAATTCTTAATTGTTAATTATTAATTGTTAATTATTAATTATTAATTGTAAATTGTAAACTATTAAGTATTAATTGTAAATTATTAATTATTAATTGTAAATTATTAATTATTTAATTGTAAGTTATTAAGTATTAATTGTAAATTATCAATTATTAATTATTAATTATTAATTATTAATTATTAATTATTAGTTATTAGTTATTAGTTATTAGTTATTAGTTATTAGTTATTAGTTATTAATTATTAATTATCAAATAGTAATTAGGAATTATTAATTATTTATTATCAAATAGTAATTAGGAATTATTAATAATTAAATTAATTGTTAATTGTTAATTATTAATTATTAACTATTAACTATTAACTATTAATTACTAATCATCATATATTATGACTAATTATTATTAATCAAAAGTTAATTATGTCAACAAGCCAAAAGCTGCTCCAACTAGCTTTTGGCTTAAAAGCCAGCTTTTCAGCCAGTTAAAAAAGCCACTAACCAAACATGTTTTTTGGCTGTTTGACCAACTTGAAGAAGCCAAAAGCCAGCTGAAAAGCTGGTTTCCAAACACCCCCCCTTGTATATAATTGTATTAAGCAACAAGATATTTTCAAAAGTTTCAATAGGAATAATAAGGAAAATTTGAATATTGTTTCCTTTTGCAAATTAATATGTTCGTGCATTGGCGCTGATGCATTTTAGTTTCTTATTTATTTGCGAGAGAAGGAAATTTTCTCATCGATTGTGAGAGAAATAAATGGCAAAAGTAAATTGGATACAAATGGTTAGCAAAAGAGATATTAAAGAGTGTGGGTTAATGGAGAGAAGACAATCCATCAATAATAATACTAAAAGACATACTACCAATGATACGTGTCATCTCCTCATGTATCCTTAGGTTTTGTTAAAAAAAAAAATTAAGGAAACAAATCATTTAGAAAAATATCCTCCGCTCCAATAATATTGCAACAATGAACTTTTAGCACTATTCATCACTCTTGTTTAACCACACAATATGATTTATGCGTTAAACAAAATATAGTCATGTGGGATCTGTTAGATTCATCTCATAAAATAGTTTCATAATATCAACTTTTTATAATTTCTACTCTTATACAATTATAGATAGCTAACATATAATGCGTAATTTCACCTTTGTTGTATTAATATAACAGAGGAAGTGTATTTTAAGATATTAGAACTCTTGACATGGGTTTGCTCTAATATCAATGTAACAGTACACAAGATGTGGACTGGAATCTCACTCTAAATTCACTAAGAAACAAACAAATTCAATGGAGAAATTGAAGGAATTGTGTCTTCAATAAGTGCAATAACTAGATATATCAAGGATCACTATTATGGAGATAATAAGTTCATTCTCTTGGGTCGTCATCATCTGTTGCTAGACTATGAGCGATGATCTTTGGACTAGTAAAAAAAAAGTCCAAAGCCCGCTAGAATGGATTCTAACAAGGGTATTGGGTTAAGCTCATTAATGGGCCTCATGAGCAATTAACTAATCATGAAAAGGATTGGGCTAATGTAGTTTGATGAGAATTAGGATTTGGGCATTGTCATGGACTCTTATTTAGAGATGAGATCTATAAATTAGAGTCATGCCTAGGGTTGATTAATTAAGTCACAATTAACTTACAGTGAATTGTGAATCAAGGCAACCTAATCCCAAAAGCCCTAATTCCCCCTCAAACTCACGGCACTCTCTTCTTCCCCCCCCCCCCCCCCGACTCACGGCCGGCCACCCCTGGTGGCGCGTGTGGTGATTCGTGGTTGGTTCGTTGTTCATTCTTCTCCGTAGAAGGTCAATTGAAGGGTTCAATTGCAACTAACTAGCATTAGTGGAGGTCTTAATCCGTGCCCGTGGACCAAGTAGAAGAATCATGCTTGGGGTTCTTTGTCTCCCTTGTTCTTGCTCAATCACTTGTGGAATCACGCTTCAAAGGTATAAATTCTTGCTCTTTATGTGTTATGCATGAGATCCTTGGTTTGGTGCTTTATGATTGTGATTCATGTTTATTCCGCAATAGTACCTATAATCTCCTACAGTGGTATCAGTTAGCCTCTTGCATGTACATGTATTGAGTATCAATTCTTTGATAATCCACAATTTAAATTTAATTAGGAGGGAGAATAATTTAATTATGGGTCAATTATTATATTAAATATGATTTAACAATATAGAATCATTAAAAGTTGTTTAATTTGCTCCGAATTAGCCATAAAAAGATCCGAAATTTGCCCTAATATGCTCCAAAATTTCGACCCCCCAAACCTTAATTTCGAAAAATTTCGAAACCCTAACCCTAAATTATGAATTTTGTGTTTTGGTTTTGATTTAATTCATTTACTATGTAATTAATGATTTTCATTTATTGTTTTCATGATAAATTGTGAATTTTTCATGATCAAATTATTAAATTTAAGAGTTAAATTGAATTGGGGATTAAAATTCATGAAGAACCCTAATTTTGAGATTAAATATGATTTTAATTTAAAATTAAAAGGACCACATTAAGTTAATTAAATATTAACAAAAGTGTTTTGTTTTAATTAAAATCAATAAAAAAAAGGGTTTTTGGGTATGGCAGCCGCGGCTGGGTGGCGCTGCCACGGCGACTGCCACACCAAGTGGTCCAGGAGGGAGGGCGGGGCTGGGCAGGGAACTCGAACAGCGTGATAGCAGTGCTGCAAAAGTGTTGCGTGTGCTGCTGCTACTGCCCTTGCACTTACCGCAAGGTGTACGGCCACCGTGGCTGGCTTTGGCTGGCCACACCACGGTGGCTGGAGCAAGTATTTCAAAAAAAAAATTATTTTATTTATTTTTGGATAAAATCAGGATTTCAAAATTTTAAATTAGTTTTGATTTTGAAAAGATAATTACCAAGATTAAAGTTGTTAAATTTATTAAGTTTGGATTATTAAGGAGCAAAAGATTCTATTTGGATAATAATTGATTAAATAATGTGATTATCCCATAATTATTTTAGGATATTAATTGATTTAAAATATTTGGTTTGCTAGTAATTAGGATAGAATCTCCTAAATTAGTTTGGATAATCGTGAAAAATAAATATGATTTATCTTCCATAATTAAAATAAGATTTGATTCTATCTCATACCTAAATTACAATATATGATATTTTATGGTTGGTGTAGGGAATATTTCAAGCATTAATCCCAAGCTTGAACCCCCTGCGATCATACACTAAAGTATGGTGGCGTCCAAAGGGAAAGAAAGGAGAGCAAACGAGTCGCCAACAAGTTTTAGGAACTTGTAAACCGTTTACGAGGTGAAGGTTACACCCCTTAACGATCCATGAGATCGTCAACTCCAAAAGGTCTTGAACCAAATAGGGTTCGGGAATGAGAGTACAAATCCAATCTACAAAAGAAAGGACTCGCCCTATAAAATGTGCCTCTATTTTATTTTACTCGTATTCTAAGCATGCTTTCTACATTAGAATAAAATAGGGAATTAGGTAATTACTTACTTCGAAGCCTCGTACCTCTTTCGAATAACAAAATACACGTGTTAGTAAACTTCAATGAAAATAATAAAATAAAATAATTAAATTAAATAATTGAAAGAAAGAGTTAAAAAGTTTAGACTGGATTTGGGACCAAACCGTCTGAAGGCGTAAACCTTTCATGTCTAGGGCGAAGGCAACTTCGAACTTGGCTAGGTGTTTCTAGATCTTATGAGTGCGGTATGGTGTTTGTAAAAGCTAGCTAGAAAGAGAGAGAGAAAGAAAGCTATATTGCTCAAGAGAGAAGAGCGAGAATTAGGTGATTGTGAATTGTAGATCGTAGATGATTGAAAATGGAGGTCTAAGGACCCTATTTATAGGAAAATAGTCTGGAAATCAATTGAAAAATAATCAGAATTGAAAAGGAATAAAACTCCACGTTGTCGCCAGGAATTCAACCTGTTGCCAGACGACAAGACTGTCGCCTGGCGACAAGGCTTGTCGTTTTGCGACAGCTTAGATTTTTCACACGTTTTCAACACGGAGTCCACTTTTCAATAAAATTGAATCGTAAAGTCCGTACGAAGGATAAAATCATAATTTTATATAAAACATTACTTTATTCCAAATAAAACTCGTATACATAATTATCAATCCTAATTCCACTAGGATATGAAAAGAACTTTCTAGAAGCTCTAGAAGACTATAATCCATCCTAATAGCTTTAGGAATAATAATAGTAGGCCCTACTCTAGATCATTGGGCCATATGTAAAGATAAAACCGGGCCCAGATTAGTATTTTGGCCATAACTTCCTCATCATTCATACAAATTTTTACCTAGACTCTACGGCAGGGAAAACTGCCTGCACCCACCATCCCTCCGCGCGTGCCCCGCCCCCACCCCTTTTCATTTATGAATTTTCTGTAAATTTTTATAATATATTCATTTCTATATTGGTAAATGTTCATTCATAAATCATTAGATGTTCATTTTTATAATAAGGAGTTTTTGTTCAAACTAATACGAAGTACATTTTATGAGTTGCATTTTAAGAATTTTTTTATCAATAAAAATGAGAGCAAATTTATTTATTTATATGGATTGCTGCGTTTAAATCATTTTTATTATTAGAAGTATTGCATCATCCAATGTACATTTTTGTTTATTCGTTTTTCAACATATGTTCATTTTTGTATCATTAAATGTTCATTTCAAGAGCTATGTGTAAGTTTTATAGTAAGATGTATAAAAATACATACGTCTTAGAATTGTATTTATATAAATAAAGAGTTGTTAAATATAAATTTCCAATATAAAATAAATTCAATTTAATTACAATAATAATGCATTTCCATACAGCTATACTATTACATGTAATTGTTTTATAAACATGAAAGTGAACATTTTCATCATCCAATGTTCATTTATGTTTAATATTTGTTTTTAGTAGTTAACTATAGGTTTATTGTAGTTGTATTTGAATATAAATGTTGTACACGTGAATTTCAATGATTTTTATTCTTTTAAAGACGCTCATACATATTTTAACTAGTGAACATTTTTTAAAATTTGTTATTTTGTCTATTTATAATAATATTCATTTATATATATATATATATATATATATATATATATATATATATATATATATATATATATATATATATATATTTGTGTTTATGGGATTATAAGTTGTACATGTGACTTTTATTGATTGTCAATGTTTTGTAGTTTCATAAATAATGTTCAGTTATGTAACTATAGATGATCATATATATTTTTACATATGGTAATTTAACTGTAATTGATCAAATGCATTATTATGACTGACCATTATTGCTATTATATGTGTTCATTTGTTACATGTTTAATTATCTATTAACATGTGAATGATTGTATACTAATATACAAATGAACATCTATCAAAATATAAAAGAAAATTTATTAAATAAAAAACCCACTACGAACTAGTTTAATTAATGCTTACTTTTCTCAAGATTTTTTATGTTCTTCTCTAAAACTATTTCCTTCGTACTGCAATAAAAATGAACATTCATCAAACACCTTTGATGTTCTAATAATCGTATGTTAATATGTGAAATTTTGAATGATCATGTATTATTATGTGATTGAACATTTACCAAAATAAAAACGAACATTCATCAAAATAATTCTCCACTTCAAACTATGAAAAAATGAACATTATTACACGAATGACTATAAATTATTAAATACATATGAATTGAACGAGCATTTGTATTAATTAAATGAGAGTTTTTCGAAAAAAAAACATGTAAATGATAGTATACTAATGTATAAATGAGCATTTATCAAAATGGAAATGAACATTCATCAAAAGAAAAATTTCACTACGAATTAATTTTATTAAAACTTACATTCTTCCAGAATCTTTGTTTTCCTTTTCTGGAACTGTTTTCTTTGTTGTACAAAAAAAAAAAAAATGAAGAATGTAATGATTTGATTTACTAGTTTTTGAACAAAAATTACTAAAACTATAATTACAAAAATTATAGTAAATACTTACATGATGCATTTAATAATTAGTAAAACTATAGTAAATACTTACAAAAATTACTAAAACTATAGTAAATATTCAAATCATCATTTCATTCCATGTTTCAATAATTGTTTTGAAATACAATCACAACAAAAAAAAATTTAGTAAAACCTAGGTTTCATACTCTTTTTTGAACCAAATATGAACAAAACCACTTATTCTTTCGAATTTCAATCTTGTTTTGTTGAATTTTGTAGTGATTGAACAATTTTAATTGATAATTTGTCTCAAATTCGTAGAAATTTTGGGTTTGAAAAAGTAGATCAATGGGTATAGAGAGAGAAAATGGGTATAGAGAGAGAAAATGGGTAAGGAGAGAGAAAATGAAATGAAATGATGATTTGAATATTTTTTTTTTTAATCTATAGGTGGGTAAAAAGTGTGTACAGAAAATGGGGTTGTTGGGTTTGTTTATGTATTGTTTAGGGATGGGGGTGTAGGGATAGATAGCTACACTAGAGTCTAGAAGTATATAATTAAGGAAGTTATGGCCAAAATACTAAAATGGGCCTAAACCGGATTTTACCTACGACCCAATGATCATGAGAAGGGTCCAAGGGTTTAATCATATTCTTAAACTAATTAGGATTGATTAGAATCTTCTATAAGATTCTAACAAATCTTAATTATCCTTTTTTGAAAAGATAAGATTAAGAATTTGATTTAAATAGAACTTTCCCTTTTTTTAAAACTTTCCTTTTTTAAAGTCCTAATTCTATTCAGATTTAAACATGTTCAAAGACAGTCAGATATTATTTTCTTGCCTCATATTTTTTATCCAAATTTTATATGATTGGATAGATCTTGAAAATATCTTTCCAATGATATATTATAATATTAATTCCGAGCTATAACGAAAAAGATATGAAAGAAATACGAAACTTTATCCAAAACTGACACCGTCCTACTATTTTGGCCATATCTTTTTATCTACAAAATATTTTAATCTCTAATTGCATTAGAAAGTAGACTTCAAGAGCTTTCCAACTACATATTATATGACTTATTTGGACTTCTGGATCAAAAGATATGATAAAAACAAAATTCGCAAAAACTGCTGTCTACGAGTTTTATTTCGATTCGAATTTGGATTCTTTTCTTAATTCTTCTACCCTCTTTTTTCCTATAAATAGAGGTCATATTTCCCCTTTTCAAAACAACTCTCATCAACAATAAATTCACAATCACCCAATTCTCTCTATTCTCTCTTGAGCAATATAGCTTATTCTTTCCCTCTTGTTTTTCTAAACTAGCTTTTATCAAATACAATTCCGCATACACAAGATCTTGAAACACCTAGCCAAGTTCGAAGTTGCCTTCACCCTAAACGTGAAAGGTTTATACTTTTCTGAGGGTTTGGTCCCAAATCCAGTCTAAACTTTTTAACTCTTTCTTTCAATCATCTAATTTAATTCTTTAATTTTATTATTTTCATTGAAGTTTACTAACACGTGTATTTTGTTATTAGAAAGAGGTACGAGGCATCAAAGTATGTAATCTTATTGCTCTATTCTTGTAGAAAGCATATTTATATCGTTTTAATTCCTAGTATCATGTTAGGATGTCTTTAATGCTTTCTAGTATCATGTTTAGGGTGCCTTTTATTCTTTCTAATATCATGTTAGCATGTTAGTACCATGTTAGGTTTAAAGCTTTGATCTTTAATGCTTAGTGACATGCTATGATTTGTTATTAATCTTGTTAGTATCATGACTAGGATCTTGCTATTATTATTAAGCTTTATTATTAACATGATTTTTATTATTATTATTTATGATTATTTATTATGCTTATTATTATGTTGCTTGATATTTATTATTTATTGTTATTGCTTGATCACGCCTTTTATGCTTGTTTAAAGGGAATTTGTACTTGTACGCTTAATAAGATAATTAATAATTTGGTTTAGGCTAATGTGATTTTAATTTAAGTGATCGCCAATAATAGTTTTATTTGTGCATTACTATTCAACCAACATAGATAAACAGGTTAAGGGTTTAATTTAATGTTTGCATGTTAGTCAAAAAGCGCACATGAATACGAGTAGAATAAAGTAGAGACCTATTTTATAGGGCGAGTCCTTTCTTTTGTAGATTGGATTCGTACCCTCATCCCCGAACCCTATTTGGTTCAAGACCTTATGGAGTTGACGATCTCCTAGATCGTTAAGGGGTGTAACCTTCACCTCGTGATTGGTTTACAAGTTCCTAAAACTTGTTGGCGACTCTTTTTGCTCTCTTTTCCTTCCCTTTGGACACCACTATACTTTAGTGTATGATCACAGTGGGGTTATGGTGCTGGAAATATTCCCTACAGGTATGTTCTGATTGATTGAGCTAAGCTGAACTAAACTGAACTGAACTAAATATTTTATGAGAGGAGAATATTAGGAACGGAACTGAACTGAACTGAAAATAATCTAAAGAGAACATGCCCTTACATTCCTAAGGTTTTTGAATTTTGAATTTTATTTTTTTCTAATAAATATCACCTAAAAAGTTTAGGGAAATTAGCTTAGGAAAATGAAATTAGTTTAGGAAAAAGGTTTACAATACGCGAGACAAAAAAGGAGACCATATAATAAATACTATCATTTAAGAAAATTATGGCAATTAATTAATTTATCTAAAGAAAGAAAAAGAGAGGGTGGTCCCTTAAGAAAAATAACTTATGAAAATAGGGTCAATTGGCTTTGGAGAGATGAAAGACCAATTAAGAACGATCAAATTAGAAAATCAAGACAATTAGCATAGAATAGAAATTAAAAAGAGAAACCACTTCAGAAAGATCACTTAAGAAAAATAAGGCAATTAGCTTAGGAATAAACTTACTAATGAAATGATGGACCACTTTAACTAATTACAATTTCTTAAACTGATTTCTTAAGAAAACTCACGAGAGAGAGAGGGAGAGAGAGAGCATTTAAGAAAAAAAAAATTGAGAGAGACCACTTTAGAAAGATCACTTAACAAAAAGAGGGAAATCACTTGAAAGATTACTTATGAAAATAAGAAAATTAACTTAGGAAAAAAAGTTACTAAAATGCTTAAAAAGAAAGAGAGACCACTTAAGAAATTTTACTTAAAAAGAAAAATTACTCAAGAAGAAAGATCACTAAAAAAAAAGAAAGATAGCTTAAAGCTCAGGGTAAATAGTTTAGGTAAGAATCTTAGGGCAATTAGCTTAGGAGATTAAAAGAAAGAAACCATTAGTGAGAGAGACCGCTTAAGAAAGAAAAATCACTCAAGATAAAGAAAGATCACTTATGAAAAAAGAAAAAGATCACTAAAGAAAGATATATAACTTAAGAAACTAAGGCAATTATACACAATTAGTTTAGGAGTAAAACTTAGGGCAATTAGGGTCTGTTCTGATTGACTGAAATGAGCTAAATTGAACTGAACTGAACTGAAATGAACTGAACTTATTGGAGCTAAACTAAACTCAACTGAACTGAATACTTTATGAGAGAGGAAAATTAAGATGTTAAAATGGTCCAAGCAGCTTTCATTTTACCAATCCTCCAATCATCTTGTTCGCATCACCCAGTTTGCCAATCCTCCAATCGCCTTGATCACACCACCCACTTTGCCAATCTTCCAATCACCATCATCGCACCACCCAGTTTGTCAATCTTCCAATCGCCCCCTCAAACCAGTGTGATTTTTTTATTTTCATTGATTTTAATGTATTAATTATGATAATGAATTATTTATTAAATGTTCGTTTGATACACTTTTCCTCAAGTACGAGTGAATTAGGTTTGAGAAGTGAGTTTTGGTTTTGAAGGATTTTTTTTTCTCTTCTTATAAGATCCGAGACTTCTATTAAAGCGTTGAGCTTTCTCTCCTCCATTGAAGTTTATTTTCCAGTCAATGAATTTCAATTTTAATTTGGAAAATAAGGTATTGCCAATCTTCCAATCGCCCAAATCACTAGAACCAGCTTGCAATCCTCCAATCGCCTTGATCGCACTACCAAGTTTGTCAAATCCTCTAATCGCCTTGATCACAACACCAATTTGCAATCCTTCTATTGTCTTCATCGCATCACTCAGCTTGCCAATTCTCTAATCGACCCCCTTACATCAGTATAATTTCCTACTTTTCATTGGTTTTAATTTATAATATTGATTGGGTCTTGTTCAATTTATTAATCATTTTAATTAGTTATGATATTGGATTGTTTATTAAATGTTTCGTTTTGTGTAGTTTCCTCATGTACTATTGAAGCAGGTTTGATAAATGAGTTTTGGTTTTCCTCTTATAAGATCCGAGACTTCCATTAAAGTGACAAGCTTTCTATATCCTCCATAGAAGTTTATATTTCAACATGAATTTCAACTTCAATTTGGCAAATTGGATGTTTCCAATCTTCCAATCTCCCTTATCGCAACACCCATTTGCAATCCTCCAATTGCCCTAATCACACTACTCAGTTTGCTAATCCTTCAATCGCCTTGACCACACCACCCATATATTTTGTTAATCCTCAAATTGCCTTGACCGCACCACCCATATATTTTGTTAATCCTCTAATTGCCTTGATCGCACCACTTAGTTTGTCAATCCTACAACCACCATGATCGCAACACCCCGTTTTGATAATCCTTAAATTGCCCTAATTGCACCATCCAGTTTGACAATCCTCCAATCGCCTTGATCGCACCACCCAGTTTGTCAATCCTCCAATCACCGTGATTGCACCACCAGTTTGCCAATCCTCCAATCGCCCTGATCTCACCATCCAATTTACCAATCCTCCAATCGCCTTGATCGTACCACCAGTTGCTTAATTCTCACACCCCCTTTATCATAAGTAAACTGATAAAATAATGATTAACATAAAACATAAGCTAATTAAATGATAATGACCAATCAGAGATCGCCAAATTGGGGGACTGCGCGCTATTATTTATGACGATGCAAATTTGTTAACAAAGACATGTTGTATGCATATAGCTTTTTCATTTGAGTTAAAAATATCCTTTCGACATTTGATGCCCCAAGTGATTAATTTTAATTTGTTTAAAGCAAAGCTTTTAAAATTGATTCTAATTCATAACAACTATTTTTGGCACCAAAACATTTAACATCCCATTAAATTTCGAATAAAGAATTTTACAATGACTTCTACTACTTTTGAAACTGTGAGTAATTTATTGAAATTATTTTGCTAATCAACGCACACATATATTACATTAATCATTAGCAAAACAATCCATTCCATCAAATTTATCTTTGTTCAACGCTAATAAATAAACCCGACTCTGTTACCAATACAATATTAGAAATAATCTACACATACAACAACGACTAATTACATATTAATCACCAAGCAAAGATCACCACATTGGGCGCGCGGGCCAACAACTAGTAAGGAATAAAAAGAAAAACTTTTTAATGGTCTTCTTCATCGCTCCTCCGATCCAAGGTTCAACCCGTTATCGCGAATCCCGCTTTTCTCTCAATTTCCCCGTGGTATGTTCTGTATTCTATCTTTTGAATCGCCGATTTATATTTGAGTTGTGATTAACAAGATACGTAGTCAGATTCTAGGTTTTATGTGCTCAAATTGAATTTATCATGTAACATTTGACTTATTGTGTTCAGTTGAAGCTGGATTTTCCCCCTTCCTTTCTTTGCCCTTTTTAGTTTCACATTTGGGAAATTTAATAAGTGATCACTGCAAGATGGGATGCTCATTTGTGCTATTTGATTCTCACTATTGGACTTGTCTTTTTTTTTTTTTTTTTTTCTGAAAAACACTATTGGACTTGTCTTAAATTGATTATTGTTATGAAATGTTGTTAGAATAACTTTGATTTATGCTAGTTAGATTGAATTCGTTTATTAATATGGAAAATTGTTGAAATTTGATTATATTACCTCCGTTATAAGTAATGGAGTAAATCCAAGTTGATATCTGATATCAACGAGTTTTGTTAATATCAGGGTACCACTATCAATTCACATTGTTTAGTAAGGGGCAAAATCGTAAAGAAAGATACTGATGCTGTTTTGTAAATGTTTCCCGTTTTTTTATCCCCGTTTTGAAATGGAAGCGACGTTAACATCTGCTTACCTCGTTTTGTCACTTTGATGTCTACCTTCTCATTCTTCTTAAACCCAAACATCGAGAACGAATTCAGGGTTGAATCGAATCCGACGAGTGTAGCTGAAAGTTTGATAACCCCATTACACTGTCGGTTGGATAACCCGATTCTCGATTGTCGGTAGCCCAGTTGGTGGGATTGGAGTTGTTGAATTGCCCGGGTAATCGGCTAATCGCAAAGTTGAAGACCCTGCAATCGTAGAAGGGTATTTGTTGGGAGTTCATCCCTATATTAAGGTAATTGAAATGCTAAATTGTTGTTTTAAATGTCGATTGATATAAAGGTTATTTGCTGGGAGTTGTTGAATTGCGAATCGATTTTTGTTTGATATAATTCTAGCTTGACGATTGATTATGCAAAAAAAAGGATTAATGGTTTCTTCTAGTTAGTTACTCCGTATTTAGAAGGCAATTGTAATGTAATACTTGAAAGATGATTTTAATTTGGACAACAGGATTATAATTTGTTATTCGGAAGGTAATTGTAATGGTGAAATGTTCTTCAATATAAGTGCTTTAATATTTACTTGATATTAGTGTTTGATTTTTATAATTGAAGGATTAGTTGTCTAGATCAGGAATTCAGGAGTATAATATTTTGTTGTGTACAGGCATTAGAGGCTAGAAGATATGACTTGATTGTTTGTGAGATGGTGGAAGCGGATTACCCACCGTCCACCATCTTCGTTACCTCGACTTGCTCAAGATCTTTGTTTTTCTCTCCTACTTACATTTACCCAGATTTGATTAAAGGAAGGAGATGGTGTCAAATTTTCCGTCTATTTAAGTTCCGTTACACTTTGGAAGTAAAATAGTGTAGCAACGGAGTCCTAGTCAGCATTCCACTAACTTACCAACACTTTTCAAAAAAAGTTCGAAATATTTACAATAATGCCATGATATCAACATGGCTTGTTGATATCTGATATTAATGGGGACTAGCTCTAAGTAATGTGCAACGATTTGACATAGAGCAGAGAGGGAAAATGTCTAATCGTTGCACATAACATGTAACGGAGGTAGTAATATTTTGGTACAGTTTTTGGAAATGGGCTTATGAATGTTTGGCGTTTATTTTAAGTTTTAGATAGTAAATTCCTCTGGTATAACTCTATAAGCTGGTAAGCTTTGTTTCGGTTAAATTAGAATGTCTCTTAGGATGTTTGACCCTTAAAATTATTCCATATAATCTATATTTAGTATCATAGATGAGACTTGGTGTCTTATAGCTATATGATTTGAGAATTGAGAGGGCTAGTCGTTCCATGCTAGATGTGCAAATTTAGATTCAGTATTCTGCCTTTTTCTTTTTGGGTTTTTGGAACATTTATTCTCATCATCCTGTGTGTGTAAGCAGACCTTTCCTTTGTGGATTTTGTTTTGTGAAGTTTGAGTAATGTTGAGAATTAATCATTGGTGGCTAACAAGGAGTAGGTTCAAGTGGCTGACAGGGAGGGAGAGGGAGAGGGAGAGGGAGAGGGAAATTGTTTGCTACTGCTATAATACTAATAGTAATTAGTCATTGGTGCTCTTTATTTGCTATATTTTTTAATTTATTTGAGAAAGTAGTCACATAAACCACAAACTAAAAGTGATCGAGCCTTCATTAGACAATTGGTTAAGCAACAGGGTTCCTTATAATTACCCGAAAGCATATATTCAAAGAAAAGGGGAACAAAATTAAAAAGAGCGTCTAGAAAGTCCTACCCCAAAATGAGGTTGCCCTTCCAATCTCATGTGTATTTAAGGCTAGAGAATTAGTGATGCACTATTTATGTGGTGGGTTAGAGAAATTTTTGAGAAAAATAATGAAGTTTCTTCTAATAGTGTTTTAGGATCGGATTAAATAACGTAAGATGGTTATAACCTTATTCTGGATGACATACACATGATTAACAGATTCATGAAGAAAAAAAGTATGTAATTGACAAACCAAAATGTATTGCTCAATGAAGTGATGACTAATGATTAGATACAAAGTATATTTTTAGCTAACGAGTAAAGACTAACACCTGGCAAAATTATTATTAAACATATTAGCATTTCAAGTGCTCATAAGTCTGAGGTGACTTCGAGTTAGTTAGCATTGATTGTAACTAAAAGTGAAAGTATTGTAACGCAAGTGCACCTTAGCTTGTTTCTATCTTTAGGGAGGGGGCATTTGGTATGAAATTGGGTATGGATTGGAAAAGAAACAAATAAGATGGAGGATTGAAATCATTTAACTCTTACTTTTTCATTTGTTTGGCTTAACCATGGAATGGATTCACGTATCCTAACTCCCCTTATGTTTGTTTGACGAGAGTAAGCGTATTTGTTGCCTAAAGTTTTAAAGAGGTAACAAATAGGTGGAAACCATTATCCCTAGGTAATGGTAATTGTTCCCTAAACATTCTAACCAAAACTTGGTAACGGTAATAGTTAAATTGAATCCGTTTCCAACCTGAAAAAAAAACTCTTACCAAATATGCTCTTAATATGTGTATTGACCATCCTTGATGGCTTCATTAGCTAGGCTAGCTTCAAGTATAAAAATCATAGTGGATACAATCTAACTTAAAGCTAAAAAAAAATATTGTTTTCTATATGCAAGACACACATTAAGTACAATTGGTAATTTATTAAGCTCCAAGTTAGTATTCACAAAAAAGGAACTTTTGGCTTTCATTGCTTTTTAATTGGTAATTTGCTTTTTGATTGATTGTATGTACTATGTAATTGGTGGAATCTCCGTTGTTTTGTGAATAATGATAAATATGTTTGTAATCGCAGGTTATAGTAGTTATCCATTGAAGTGGCTTCTAAGTTTTCTTTCCTCCTTTGAAAACAGCTCTTGAGGTAACATGTTTTTTCGTGGTAGTTTAATTTATGTTAATTTATTATCTTTTAAGGTCCATGGAAGTGGCTCAGGATCTTAATTTAGGCAGGTATGAGTTGAATTCAGGAGATTATAAAATGTTTTGAAAGTTTTTGATAATATTACTGGTATTTTGAGTGACATTTTGGTTGCAATGGCTTGAAATTTTTGATTTAAACTATAGTGGTCCTGAGCCATTCATTCTAGCTAAGTGAGCTAAATAGATCTTTTGTGTTGTGGATAATGTTAATCATGAGTGGAGGGGTTGTTCAAGGACAAAGGAAAAATAATGGGATAGATGATGTTAATGATGAAGAAGAATACTATCAATTTGATGAACTTGGTCAGAAACTGATAGGTTGCATTTTTCAGGCGGTTTGACAAATACATTTGTTGATAGATCAACACTTGGGCAGCATATCATAGGCACATAATAACCATAACAATCAAACATAAATGCATTACTCAGTTTTGAAAATCAGCCCTAATTTCAGCTCTGAAATTCAGTTTTGTTTTCAGCTCTTAAATTTAGTGTTGAAAATCAATTCTGATTTCATATTTGAAATTCAGAACTGATTTTAGTATTGAAAATCAGTTCTTAATATCAGTCATATTAATTATCTCAAGCTAAAGAATGAACTCAGGCTAGAATCAGTTCTGAGATCCTTGTGCTTATCCTTACTCACTTCTTACAAAAGTAGCAAAGTCTCTTTAATATTATAGATATTAATTGAATAAAACTCAATATTTGCTTCAGCTTTGTCTATACCCTTATTAGTGCCATAATTAGTTTCATTCAAGGTTCAAAACAACCTCTTGGGAACTTATAGATAAAGGAGAGGAAGCTTTGACAATAAATTCGTTTTAGCTTGCATTAGCTGCATTTAGTTCTTCACGGGCCATAATGGTGCAAAAATCATGTAGAAAAAAGGGTCAATGAATTAAATGAACTTAGTTAGAAACTGATAAGTCCACTTACTTTCAGGCAGTTTGATGAATACATTAGTGCTGATAGATCAACACTTGGGCAGCATATCATAAGCACATAATAATTTTAACAATCAAACATAAATGCTTTACTCAGTTCTACAAATCAGTTCTAATTTCAGTTCTGAAACTCAATTTTCAAAATTTGGTTTTGATTTTTGTTTACAAAAAAAATAGAAAAAAAAATGGTTTTGTTTTCATTCTAAAATACAGTTTTGAGAATCCGTTCTCCCTCAAATGTTGGTGAGATTTGGGCGCAAAATGAAAGGAAATGGATCTATATCCCCCTTCCCTCACCTACTTTTCTCTTCCTTCCTGTTCCTTCCCCTCCACTATTGTTATCCAAAAATAATGTAAATTTTTTGAAAAATTTATGAAAGATGTAGAATTTAAATTGTATTTGGGGTGTCAAATAGTTTAGTGTCTTGAATTCATTATCGTGTTGCTCCTTATTATAATGAGTGATAAGTGAAATGATAGATTATTTTTCTATTTGCTGAGGACATTATAAGGTGGCAAAGTCTCTGTAATATGATAGATTTCAATTGAATATAATTTCCTTGGACATTACGTAAGGCATTTAATTATGTTAAGATCTTCTCTGTTATATAAGTTGTTAATATAGTATACGTGAATTTGTTGAAGGATAGAAAGAAAATGCTGCTTTATGAAGATTTAATTTCCGGAGAAAAGCTCTTTTCCATAGAGGAAGATTATATGTCGGCCTCTGATTATGCCATCAACACTGATATTGCGGAGTACCGTCAAGAACTGATCAAAATTATCATGGAGGTAGATTGAGAATTAATAGGGTTTGACAAAAGATAATTTAGAATGTTTCATTCAATATATAATTGACAATTGTCCTCTTTGATATTGATATTATCCTAGGTTTCTGCTTCAATTACTTTCAAGATACGATGTGCAACAGTTTCTTATTTCGATAGATATGCATCGAGATATGAGACTTCGGTAAATTAGCTGAACATGTTGGATTTAAAATTAAAACAATTTCTTCTGGTCACTTACGGTTATCTCTTGTAACATTCAATCTATAGGTGGTTCTTGGAAAAGACTGTGAAGTACTTGCTTATACGTGTTTGATTACTGCGGCTAAAGTGGAGAGGAATGATATATTCATCTATGACTTTGTTGTATGGTTATTTCATTAACTTTTTTTGTTTGCTTATGGTGACAACATTGAGACTCAGGCTGTCTTGTGTGTTATGAATAGGGTGGAAAGCTGCTGGACTTTCTCCAAGTACACATACATTCAGCTCAGGTTGATTTACTCAAGGTACATTTTCATTTTGTGTAAAGTTTGATACGATTCAATCGTGTTTCTCTCACATTTCAATTATATTCATGCATTATAATTTTTAAGCTTGAAAAATCATTTCACCAACCATATGTTGTCTCTTAAGTTTCTCCTTGTTCCTTAAGGCATCTTTGTACTTCTAGTAGTATTCAAAATGTCTTATTACACTAGTAGCTGTAGAGGGATCAACAAAAGGAATCCAGATGGGCATAGAATAAGAGAATGAACATTGTAAATATACTGGAGAACTACTTGATGCTTTGGATGCGATAATAAAGAGAATGAACATTATTTTCTGTTTATCGACAACAAAGTGGATGCATTAAGAGTTCTGGAGGCACTGAACTTCAGTATAGGTTGCAATGGTAAAGATTAACGAAGAATATACTTAATGCCTATTATAATTAAGAATTTCAGTGGAAGATGTGGCAAGTATTAATGTATTATATATTAAGATGGTTTGGGCAAAGTTAACAACGTCATTACTGCATGTCGTAGTGAAGTAGGGTTAGGGAAAGTAATGAACATATTGGTAGCTATGGCTTTGCCAAATCTGTCCAATATTCCTGGAACATATAGAATAAATTGCTTAAGTAATGGTAAGAAAATGTCTTATTTTGTTTTGTTTTATTTTTTGGATAGATGTGAAAAAGAGAGTATCCCCTCTCTTGGGTTTTCTGAGCTACATTAAACTATTCCCTTGCCGCTGCTACCAATTTTCCTGATACAAACAAGTGAGAAGGTTTTACAGAATTAATGATACGCTGAACTTCATTGTCGCAATCGCTATTTACCTTGATTTGGCGTGTTAGCCATCCTATGATTTCATTACTTGTAGACTTGTAGTAAGAATGTTGATGTGTCTGTATTCATGCTTCCTTGCTTTAAAATCGGCAATGTTGAAAGTTTTTATGCTTGCTTGCTGATTGTTGATGCAACTGATGGCTCTGTGCCCCCCCTCCTCCTCCTCCTCTAAGATCAACACTCGTTCTTGCTTTTCCATGGTAATGGCTCTACTTTTTCCTTTTCTCAAGCACCATGCTAACTAGGTTCTAATCCTACTACAGATTTCACCCCTTCCAATAAGATGATGCCTCTCTGTTCTTTCTTTCTCAAAACCTGGTGGTTCCTCGGGCTCTATTCTTTCCCTTTCCACATCGCTGCTCACTGTGTCGTTCCACCCTGTTTTTTCTCCTGTCATATCTTCTGTGACACTAATAGATCTTGACTATCGAAGATTGCTTTATTTCTTGTCAGCCAAATTCCCTGCAAGGTATATGTGATATAGTCTAGCAGGTCCATATCGTTGTTATCTTTTTTTTGTCCAAATAGTGTCTCCAGTTGCCAAACCATTCTTTAAAAGGGACATGCCCTTGGCTCTTCGTAGTAATGCCTAATCTCCCTCCTTTCCAAATATGCATTGCGAAACTACAGTCCTTGAATAGATGTTCTAGTATCTAAACATTATCAGCAGCAGCTGTAGTGCAGCATAGCGCGCAGGAAATGTTAATTTCCAATCCTCTTGTAATGGACTGACTTTCTGGGATCATAATCTGATTTAATAATGAAAGTAAATAAAGATTAAAGCTCGGATTTTGATTGATAATGGTTGAAAGGTTACAAAAGATAGGATAATAGCTTAAGGCTATCAATCTTCAAAAGTGAGTTTAGCTCACAACTCTCCAAGGAGTGACTTGAGGTCACAACTCTCAACAAGTTTCATCCAATTTTTGCCTACCCTCTTCCTTCTTTCTTCTTTCTATTTATACTAAGGCTACAACTACTAACCTAATAATTCTAGAATTCCCATATTGTCCAGACTACATTTGATACTACTTACATACTAAACTGCCCATAATACCCTCCCCTAAGTTAGTTCATTACACCTCTCCTTTAGAACTCCTGCACCACTGGGAGTGCATCATTGAGGGCCTTTCATAGGCATTTCTGTCTTTAACAGAAGCCCTCTCTATTCTACTATCTTCTTAAAAATGTGGCTATTCTCCTCACTGTTATTTATCATCCCCCCTTTTTTGGATCAAATCATATCCACTTTTTAAAATAAAACTACCCCTTCCTATCCCTATTCCAGATTAGGTGGTCCTCAGCTCCTACTTCCAAAGGTGTAATTGTACCCTGTGTAAAAGGCCCTTTGCACTTGTCAATATCCCAAGTAAGGTTATCATTGATATGCTCTTTCACCACCTGATTATCCTTGGCTAAATCTTTATCTAACCTCCTCAGTTCGTGGCCGTTGACCAGGGATAGTGAATATTTGCTTTACACCTGTCCCTAATATACCCCATCCAACACTCCTCCATCCCCACGATCCTGTATTATTCCTTTCCTACCCTCCAACATTGCTTTTCTTATATTTAGCATTTAAAACCTCTTATTAAGAAATTAGTATCCGGAATGATTTTCCAACCTTGATTCGCCAAAAGTGCTTGATTAAAAGTTTTAGCATCTTTCATTCCAAGCCTCTTTTGGGTTTGGTGATCAGATTCCAAGTTCTCCAGTAGATCCCTCCCCTCTCTTTTTTCCCCATCCCCCAAAATATAGCTATTTGAGAGTTTATCTTTTTCAGAATAGCCATTGAGCATTTATAAACCAAGAAAACATACGCTCCGAAAGAGGATAGGATAGAATTAATTAAGGTTAATTTATCTGCTGGAGGCAAAATACAGAATTTCAGGCATTTTATCTCTCACTTATCTTAGATAAACTGATCCAATTATTTATGTTTTCGTCACTTGGTTCTTCCTAGATAAACACCAAAATTGTTTGATCTTCTAAAGTTTAGGATGCCACATAGATTGTCTACCTGTGTCTACAGTTTGGACCTACTAGCATGACTGATTCGTCCTGGTGAATCACTTGACTTAAACACCTTGCAGTAAGTATTAGAAACTTCAGAGTGAGAGTGACCAGTACTGCTCCTCACCCTACATAAAGAATGCCGAATCATCAGCAAAATGTAAATGCGTAATTTCCGGAGCTTGTCGTGCAACTTTGATCCCTGCTATGTATCCTCTTTCAGTTGCCCTCTGAATGAGCCCAGATAACCCCCTCCATACATAGGAAGAAGAATTAGGGAGAGAGCGGGTCTCCTTGCCATAACCTGCAATTCGGCTTGAAATATTTTTCAGTTCTCCTTTTAGAACCCCCGAGTGGGAGATCATAGTAACACAATTTATGATTACTGTTATCATTCTTCCTGGGAAACCGATTTTTAGTAAAACTTGTTTGAAAAAATCCCATTTAATTCTATCACATGCAACTTTGACCCCTGCTATCTCTCCTCTTTCAGTTTCCCTCTGAATGATACCAGACAACCCCTCCATACATAGAATGAAGAGGTAAGGAGAGTGTGGTCCCCTTGCCGTAACCTGCAATTTGGCTTGAAATACTTTTGATGCTCTCCATTGAATCCTATCATATGCTTTACTCATTCGTGCCTGAATAGAAAGAGCTGGGTAGTTAAAATCATACAGTTTCAATAATTGGTGGCGCAAACCTAACATTACCTGACCGCTTCTCAGGATGTTGCAGTTAAGCTGTTTTGCAAGCTTGAGTGGAATGATGGAATGGGATTCAGCAAACCTTATTAGCGCATATGATTCTATGGTATTTGGGCGCTTTAAGAGCACTGAACTGATTAAAAGATCTAACTACCGTTATGTAACCAGGTTTTGGGTTTGGGTTGGGTGAGTACTGCACATTTTTCGCAGTATACAAAGGTCATAGGTGGGTACTGAAAATACTCTTCTCTTACAGTAGATTATGCTAAAGTTGGACGTGCATTTATGGATCATAATCACACATTATGAATTTGCTTTAGCATATGTAATACTGTGTGACATACATCTTGGCGATCTTGCTATCGACTTTAGTGTCATTGATAGGACTGCTCCACATGCAGATATCTTGGGTTTTTATCTTCTATTTTGTATCACTTGTTTCCTTCCAAGACTATTCCGAGTATTTAACTTATCATACCAACATAAAAACCTTGATAGTTTCTCAATTGTTGAACTGATTTTCGTTCTTGTGAAATGATGCCTTAAATTGTTAAATATTGGATGGCCATAGTCCATGTGAATTTTTTTTTTGCAGGACTGATTTGTATATCTGGAATTTCACTAATGTTGGTGATTTTGGATTATGCTAGGGGGCTTCATAAATACATTCTGCTTATGCTGTGTAGTACGTTTTTTGATGTACATAGACAAGGATTACCCGACAACTTTTGAAAGTTGGCATATACTTGATAATTTAGTATGATAATTGAATGTATAAGCAAAACCTAGTCACATTAAAATCTTTCACTGAAAGAGTATGAAAGCATGATATATTTTCTTTTGATCACATCTTATCAATCTTACATTCACTATAATTCATACAATTTTCCAGGTATTGGGTTGGAGGTTACGACTACTTACACCTTTGTGCTTCATTGACTATCTGGGATCAATTTTGTATGAGCAACCTGTCAAGTGCCGCCTGTCTGGCGAGATTGAGCAGTTCCTTTTTGAGACCCTGAGTGGTTAGTGATTTTTTGTTTCCCTGTAATACAGGTGCAGAGTCCTTTCAATGTCTTGAGTACCCCTTCCTTTACCCCTCACTCATGTGATGATGAGTCTTCTACTTCACAATTTCAAATTATCAAGCATTAGAGGATTGTTTTTCTCTTTTCAGCCTAATAAATCGGTAGCTTTTAGTTGCATTTCTGAAAATTCTGTCCATAGTTCTGCATGTTTAAGTGAAGAACATGGGGAATTTCAATGGTCCTAAATAATGAGCAGAGGTTGGCTTAATGTGCAGACATTGCATATACGATGTACAGACCTTCTGTTCTCGCGGCTGCAACATTGCTTCTAATCCAGCCACTTGAAAACTATGAGCAGAGGTTGGCTCAATGTCCTTTGGATATGGTAAGACAACTTTGTGCGAGTGTTGGTTATGTGACATGCAGGCTATATTATTCACTAACATTTGATTGTACTTGGCAGGTTTCACTCCATGAGTAGAGCTGGCAATTTCACCCGAACCCACGGATAACCGATCCAATCGACCCGAAAATATGGATAAAAACCCGATCAAAGGCGGATTATAAATGGATGACGGATGGATCGGGTGACGGATCGGGTCGGATTCGGGTGGACCTTCATCCAACCCATCACCCGATCCACCCATCCATCCATATATATATATATATATATATATATATATATATATATATATATATATATATATATATATATATATATATATATATATATATATAATATTATTTACTACATCTTAACATCTAGAAGTTACTAATAGAATCATAGAATAGAAAATCATTTCTATGAGTTTGTTTCTCTCTCATCTAAAGTTCAAACCCTAGATCTAATTTCCGACTAGCCGCATCTTCAGAGCTACACCATTTCGACGAGTTTCGCTGTCATCAACCGCTCTAATTTCATCGGCAAACTGGTTAGAACACTTTATTATTACTCTTCTCTTTATTTTTCATTATTTTTGTTCATTAGTTAAATAATTCTCATGAATTTTCAGTAAATTAATTTTCGTTTCTTAGTTAAATCAGAAGGAACAAACATTATGTAATTTATAAAACAAGAAATTAAATCAAGAAAAACTTGCAGATCAAAGATGATAAAGTCATACTAATTAATTTCATGTTTTGCAAGTGGTTTAGGTAGTATACTTGTACGAAAAATCTGGAAATTAGATAAGAAAATATCTAGCTTTTGAGTTTTGACTTTAATTATAATTAGAATTTGGGATTGTAATGTATATAAGTTAGGTTTTTTAGAATAATTTGGACATTTGCGTGTGGCAATTTGCCAATTTCATATTCTTATAGTTAGATCTTGTTATAGTTGCATGTAAACTTTAATAATATATGGTTGTGGAAGCCTTGAGAGGTTTGTTTTGTTAATTAATACTGATCTTTCACTTATATAACAACAGATTTCATGGACATGGAAGAAAGTAGTGTTGCGTCAAAGTCATCAGCTCCTCCTGAGATGGAGATGCCACCGCTATTAGCCTCTACTAAACAAGCGACTATGCCTACTAATGATCAGTCCACACAACAGGATTTTAGTTCACAACATAATTCCATGGATTTACCTCCACGTCAACCTAAAAGGCTCAAATCAGAAGTCTGGAATCATTTTGAGAAGTTGACAATCAATGGTGTAGCAAAAGCAAGATGTCTACATTGTAATAACCTCTTCTCAGGTAATAGTAAAAATGGGACCTCCCATTTAAAAGACCATATTGAGAATAGGTGTGTTAAAAAGCATGTAGTGAAGATCGATGTGCGACAACAATTATTGTCTATTAATCGTAGACATGATTCAACAAGAATAGAAAACCATGTATTTAGTCATGAAGTATCAAGGAAAGAGTTAGCTAATATGGTTATTCTCCATGAGTATCCCTTGTCTATTGTTGAGCATATTGGCTTTAGAAAATTTGTTCATAGTTTGAATCCAACATTCAAGATAATCAGTCGTAATACTCTCAAAAGTGATATTTTGAAGATGTTCACAAGTGAGAAAGCAAACCTGAAAAAATTATTTGATGATCATGTGGGAAAAGTTGCAATTACGACTGATATGTGGACTGCATCAAACCAAAGACAAGGATATATGGCTGTTACATCACACTTCATAGATGACCAATGGAATTTGCGAAACAGAACCTTAAGGTATCCATAATATTACACTCTTTATTATATAATCTATTGCATTTTTTCATATTAGTTGTCTGTTTGTTTATATTTGTGTATTGATTTGTTTTGTTTCATATTGATTGTGCTTAATTATTTTTATGTCTAGGTTTGTTTATGTTCCTTGCCCACATACTGCCAACATGCTTGCTCAGGTTTTGGTGGATACTCTGAATATGTATAACATAGCTGAAAAAAATTCATCTGTGGTTCTTGATAATTGCACAACAAATGATGCCATGATTGATGTCCAGGATGGGTTAGATGTGATTGGTTATGGTATTGAAAGAATCCGTAATTGTGTTGTTTTTTGGACTTCTACTCCAAGTAGAATCCAAAAATTTGAAGATAAGGCTAGAGCTTCAAAAATTGATTGTTCTAAAAAGTTAGTTCTTGATTGCAAAACAAGATGGAACTCTACTTACTTAATGCTTCAAAGTGCTTTCCCATATAAGAATGTATTTTCAAATCTGAAAACTCAAAATCCCAAGTTCAAGTTTGTAATTCCTACTCAACGTGATTGGGAGTTGGCTGAAAAAATTTGTGATAAGCTGAGGAAGTTTCATAAAGTGACTGTCTCTGGTAGGAAATACCCTACTGCAAACTTATTTTTTCGTCAAGTATGTGAGATTAAGTTGTGCTTGACAAAATGGAAAAATGATGATGATGAACAGGTTATTAGGGACATGGCTGAAAAAATGATTGAAAAGTTTGACAAGTATTGGTCAAACATCAATGGAATCTTGGCTATTGCGGCAATTTTGGACCCTAGAAATAAGCTTGAATGTGTGGAGTTTTACTTTAATGAAATATATGGTGATGGAGCATTTGGTGAAGTTCAAAGGATTAGGGGATTGTTGTATGATTTGTTACAAGAATACCAAGATAAGATGGTGGGGGGAGATTATATGTCTTCTAGTCATGATACCATTTTTGGGAAACGACATGTTGGTGATCCTTTGAATAATAATGGTGATGAAGTTGATGAATGGACTAGGATTAAGAGGTCTAAGAAAAGAAAGGCTAATGTGAGGTGTGAGCTTGATTATCTTGAGGATGATGCATTGCCGGAGAGTAATGATTTTGATGTCCTTCATTATTGGAGAATTGATTTGAAGTATCCAACCTTAAGAAAAATTTCCAAGGACATACTAGCCATTCCAGCATCAACCGTGGCTTCAGAGAGTGCTTTTAGCATGGGGGGTAGGGTTGTGAGTCCTCATCGTTCGTGTCTTCATGCTACAACCGTGGAGGCACTTATGTGTTTACAAAACTGGATTCTTAATGAGTACTCTGGTAATTCTTACTCTTTTACATACTACATCCACTTAAAATAATTTATTTATTTTAAAATGTTTGATATCATAATTGATAATTTTGTTTATATTAATTTAGATTCTTCATTTGACAATGCACATGCATGTGCTACTATCTTGGATGATGTTGATGTGGGAGCCGAAGGAAGTACATCAAGTGAAGTCATTGATATTAACTCGGTAATTTGATCAAACTCGTCTATTTCTTTATTCTTTAACCCCAATTTCTTTTGATTATATCTTATTTATAAATACTTGGTATTATTAATTATGGTATGTAGGACGGAGAGGAAGGACTTTTGATATGAAGATCAATAATTTGTGAAAGCTTGAAGAGTTGAAAAGAAAGACGTGTATTTGGAGCAAGTGTTCAGTACTTGAGATGTACTGTCTTTTTTTTTCATGTACTGTCTTTTTTTTTATGAGGCTTTAGACAAATGTTGTAATTTGTGTGAGACTTTTTAAATTGTATTATGTGGTATTACTATCATTTTCTTTCACTGATGGTGTATTAGACTATTGAAGTATTGATGTTAGTGGACTACTTTTCTAAATCTGATTTTTTTAAAAAAAATTAGAATGCAAATAGAACTTCACCCATTTATCACCCGATCCACCCGATTCATCCGTGGATGATGGATGGATCGGATATGGATGGAGTCTGGAACGGGTGACGGATGGTTCGGGTGATGGATGGGCATAGGCGGATGGATGCGGATGGAGCATAATCCGACCCGTATCCGATCCATTGCCAGCCCTATCCATGAGTGCATTAAGCAAATGAAGACCACGCGTATCTGATATTTGAGAAGTCATGCATTTTTCGTGTCTATGGCAGGATCAATTTGGTTACTATGTGTATTATCAGTTCATGACTGAAGCCTTGGGGATTGATTGCAATACTTTCGTGAAGATGCTTTTGCAGACCTCTTTTGCAGGTTGTCCCTAGATTTTAGTTCACTTGTGCAACTGAATCTCTATATACGGAGTACTTTTTATCCTCAGATCCCTGGCTTGTCCTTTCAAAAAAAAAAAAAAAAAAAGATAGATCCCTGGCTTGTGGATCAACGTTAAAAAGCTTCTTATGAACAACATGTGATGCTGGCAACTGAGTAATTGAATTTAGTTAATGTATATGCACTTGAGGCTGTATGGATTTGGGGAAAAAAAAACCGTGTGTCCGTTTGGTATCAATTGGTAAGCAGCTTGATGTTGCTTAAGGGAGGTATCAACTTTGAGCCTCACCGAATGTAGAAAACTCTAGTTGTGAGACGCACCCACCATAAGCCAGGTGTGCAATCCGGGTCGGATCTCGGATGTAGGGTGAACGTGGGGCAAACTCAAATAAAAAAAAAATTTAAGTAACAAAAACTTTAGGGGTTTTTTTTTTGGAAAAATTACTCCCATTAATCTGAACTTTGCCTCGTCCGCCCAAATTAATCCGAACTTTCGATTATTATCTATCACTCCCAACTTTAAGGGGTATTAAAATCTTTTGCACCCAACAGGTCATCCAACCTGATGTAGCAGGTTACCTAGACACGTGTCAACACGTGATAGGTCTAAAAAAATTTAAAAAAAAAAAGCAAAAATTAAAAAAAAAAAAAACTTCCAAACCCAGCCACCACCCCCCATTCCCGGAAAACACTCCATCACCACCCCCACCCCGCCGGAAATTCGCGCCCACCCCCGAAAACCCCTCCCTCGCTGCCGGAAATCGCTGCCCATCCACCCCTTCCCTTCCTCCACCCTCGAAAACCCCTCCCCAGCCCAGCCACCCTCGAAAACCCCTCCCTAGCAGCCAGAATCGGCCACGAACGGTCGAAATCGGCGACGTTCAGCCACGAAATCGGTGACATTTAGCCACGAAATCGGCCATACATGGTCGGATTAGGGTATTCAGCCTTACCATCGGCCGTTTTCGGCCATTTATGGCCAACATCGACCATTTCGGCCTTCGTTGGTGGTGCTGTGGTGTGCGTCGATGGTGTTCGTGTGGTGGTGGATGTGGTGTTCGTGTGATTGGGCAGCTGCTGGTTGGTTTTAAGTTTTTTTTTTTTTTTTTAATTTTCTCTATTTTTCTCAACCAATTACATATGACACGTGTGCAAAAAAAAAAATTCACAAATGTTTACCTGAATTACCGGTTGCAAGTTATTTGGGTGCAATAAAAATTAATACCCCTAAAGTTGGGAGTGATAGATAATACTCGAAAGTTCGAATTAATTTGGGCGGACGAGGCAAAGTTCATATTAATGGGTGCAATTTTTTTATTATTATTATTTTATTTTATTTTTTTATTTATTTTACAAAATTAATTAAAAAAATGAACTTTTATAATCCTAATAATGGTGTAGTTCATCCACGAAACAAAAACTGGCATGTCCCATCTCCATTCTAGTACCTTTCTTGTTTCTTTAAAATTTCCATCATTCCCTTCTAAAATTCCTTCATCCATCTTCAAACTATCTGTCAAACTACTTTTCCTTTATATCTATCTGAAAGTTCACATTTTTTTTACTACCACACCTATAATTCATATGTTTACTTTTTGATATTTAATTAATTTTGTAAAACATCGTTTTAAATTTATGAGTAATATAAAATGCTTAATTGCTTATAGATGATAATTTATTTCTTTCTTTTTTTTTTTTTGAAGAATTATAGATGATAACTATTGTAGAACCTGTGTAATTGCATGGCTTTAAAAGTTTAAATATTAAAGCTCACAAAATTTAAGTTATAGTGTTTAATGCACAATAGCGAAAGACATAATTACTTAATGTGTACTATTTACCCTAATACCCTCACTACCAAATTTACAAATCAATGTTTAAAAGAAATTTATAGGAACAAAGATATGAATAAGGTTTATGCTCTTTAGTGATAAATTTACCTTTTAGATCAAAATGATTTATGCCTATTAACATATCATATGCAATATTTTTCGTGTGTATTTTTGTATGAACTAGCTTAATAAAAACATATTCTCTCAATCCCATAATGTTGTCCTAGAACGTAAAAATTGAGTTTACAACTATTTATATTGTATATCTTTAAAGGGGTGAAAGTTCGGTATTCGGTTTGAATTTTAAACTTAGAGCAAGATTAGCGCAGTCTTGTTTTTAAGACTTTCATCCATCGCCACATCAGTTATTAGGTTATTTTCTTAAGTTATAATTATGTTAAGACGCCTTAAGACTCGATCAGATTTATATCTTCATTTGTAAGACTCATTTTTTTAATATTTAATCAAGTGATTAATGTTTTTTAAATTAAAAAAATTAATTGAGTGTTGTATGGAGTCTTAAGTTGAGTCTTGAATATTCAAGACACCACTTAAAATTTTGTTTAGACCAAGCCACATAAATGCGTAAAATAACTAAAGTCTTGTCTTAAGACCGCAAAATTAAATTTTGATGATGTCACCTAGATTCTTAAGACTGGCTAATCTTGCTCTAATCCAGACTGAAGTATTTCGTGCTATCTTCCTTCAAAAAAAATGTATTGAAAATCTGTACATCGCACGAGCTTGGTATAAAGATGAGATTGTTGTGGAATAATGAAGAGGTTGGATTATATTTAAAAAAATTGGAAAAATATTTGAATTATCTAAATCAAATTTTCCAAAAAAAATAAGGTACTTTTCTTTGACGGATTAAAATTAAACTACCCCTTTCCTACAAAAAAAAAAAGAAAAAAAAAGAAAAAAAAAAGAGGAAGCCCAGGTTTATCAATTGGAAAAATTGATAAAAATAATCCATACTTTCATCCATTCGCTCAAAATAATCCCAACTTTGGATTATTTTTAAATAATCCCAACTTTGGGGGTCATTCACTCAAAATGATCCCAACCGGTTATTTAACCTGTTACAACAGGTTAAAGTGACACGTGTTACTATTTAATTGGCTGAAAAAAAAAGAAAAACTTTTTTTTTAAAAAAAACCCAACTGTCGGAACCTCATCCACGACCACCCTCTCCGCCACCCAGCCACAACCCCTCCCAGAACCCACCATGTTCGATGGAGTCTAGACGTTCCTCCCCCACCCTAGCGTTGGCGATGCCCCTCCCCTAAACCACCAAACTGCCCACACGACAACCCGATCGAAACCCTGAAAAAACCCTCCGCCACCACATTAAACCCCCCAAATCGGCCCTCCCAACGGAACCTGGTAGGGAAGGGCCAATTTGGGGGTTAAATGTGGTGGGGGAGGGTTTTTCAAAATTTTGGGTGGTTTGGTGGAGGGCTTTTTTAAAGGGAATTCGGGTTGCCGTTTAGGGTAGTTTAAGGGAGGGGTGTCGCCGACGCTAGGGGGAGAATGTCGCCGGCAAGGTTGGGGGCGGTCAGATCTTGACTGGGACTGCCGGGATGGTGGTTGCCGGCCGTTAAGGTTGAGTGGCTGTAGGTTTTGGATTTTTTTTTGTTTTTAAATAAAATAATTTTTTTCAACTTATAATGTGTTGACATATGTCACTTAAAACTAAAAAAAACCTCTTTTATAGGTTACCGATCACTTGAGACCGATATAAGCGAACGACCCTTAAAGTTCGGATTATATAAAAATTATCCAAAGTTGGGATTATTTTGAGCAAACGAATGAAAATTTAGATTATTTTTGTCAATTTTTCCTTGTAATTTGATAAACAATTATCAAATGGCAAAATGGTAATATAACAACGTAAGTCATGGTATTTTTGTAAATATATTAATAACAGTAAACCCATATTCAATAAAAAGTTGTTTATTTACATAATTTTACCATTTGATAAACTTGAATTTGCTAAAAAAAAAAAAAAAAAACCTACGTACCATAGGAATCCATACATATGTCGATTATACTCCCTCCGTTACTTTTTACTCGCAACTTTGAGGGTAGGAACGGACTCCTAGGCAAAATATTGAAACCATGATTAATGAAAAATAAGGGCATACATTTAAGTATGTTAATCCTACTTTAAAAATTAAAAAAAAAAAAAAAAAATCAAAGTTGAAATCCCAGAAACTGGAATTCATGAAACACCACCACCACCTGTCCACCTATCAGCACCACCAGCAAAGACCGAATCCACTTCAACCCACCACCACCCATCAGCGATTTTGACCCACCACCGGCGCACCGCCTCCGATTTCGACCTAGCACCACCCCCTTCGACCCACAACCCCGATTTCGCACCACAACCCACCACGAATTTCCTCCACCACCCCCGATTTCGACCCACCACCCCCGATTTCGACCTAGCACCACCCACCTATTTGACCCACAACCCCCAATTTCGACCCACCACCCACCTTTTCGCCCACAACCCCCGATTACGACCCACCACCCCCGATTTCGACCTAGCACCACCCACCTATTTGACCCACAACCCCCAATTTCGACCCACCACCCACCTTTTCGCCCACAACCCCCGATTTCGACCCACAACCCCGATTTCGACCCACCACCGATTTTGACCCACAAAACCCACAAAGCCCACAACGAGGACGGCGGCGACAAGGAAAAAAAGAAAAGAAAACGGAAGAAAAGAAGGGAAGGCGGCGACAACGAGAGGAGATCGGTGAAGAAAAAGAGAGAAAATCTGGGTATGGTAGTGGTGGTGGTGGTGCTAGTGGTGGTGAAGGTAGTGGTGGTGGTTGGCAATTGAAAGTGATGATGAATTTAATTGGGAGGGAATGATTTTGGTGGAAATGGTTAAGTTAATTAATGTAAAGTTTAAGTTAATGGAGATAAAATTAGTAGTTTAATTAGGGTGTTTAAAAAAAAAAGTAAGGGTAATTTTGTAAAATCATACAAAAAAACCTACCATAAAAGGAAAGAAAAAAAATTGTTGCAAGTAATGTGTAACGGCTAAATATGGTAAAAGTTGCGAGTAAAAAGTAACGGAGGGAGTATTACTTTTATATATACATATGAGGTTTGAGGTTTATTAGGAAATACTTTCTCTTTTTCAAAAAAAAAAAAAAAAAAAAGGAAATACTCTCTCAATTTTTGTATTGAAGCGCACGCGTCGTTCTCCATTGAAATTTCAAATTTCCATTGAAATAGCGTCTGAGGTAAGAAATTGTGTTTTTTTTTTCGTAATTGTCGAATATCAATTTCTGTTTGGTTTTTTGTTAATTTAATTCTCATCATAGACAATTTTAGGGTTCTTTGGTAATTTTAATTCTCATGATGCTCAATTTAGGGTTCTTTAAACTCGATTATTTTCAATGTTTAGGGTTTTTTGTTAATTTAATTCTCATTATGCTCAATTTAGGGTTCTTTAAACTCGATTATTGAACTTTTGTTCTAATTACTAAACTCGATTTTTTTAGCTGGAGAAGAAAATTATGTGCTTATTTTGTTATTTAAATTAAAATTTCCTTTAATCATAATTTTGATAAATGATCTGTGTTCCCATAATAATCCCATCTTTATTTTCCCTATCAGTTTCGATGAAGGATTAGTATTAATGTTTGACAATTTGTCCTTGTATCAATTTGGATGAAGGATTAGTATTAATCTCTGATAATTTGTAGAAGATGTGTTGCTTTTACAAGACTTCGGGCGAATCTGATGACATTACCCCTGAAATTCTCGATGAATTGCTTCGTGTTGCCAATGAAAGCCGCCGATGCCGCAGGTGCTGTGGTGAAAAAGTTTTTTGGGAAACCGTGGTTGATTCAAAACACTAATAAGTACGACCAAGGTAAGTTTCGTTTTGGTTTTGTTTTGTTCCTTGTTTTTTACTTGAATTTTCCTGTTTTGGTTGACCAATTTGATTTTGTCGTTAGATGGCGGTATTGTTGAACAAGCCACAAATGCAGACCTAGCTGCCGAGGATGCTATGATATCTTTGATTTTACAGAATTTCCCTCATCATGTAGTGTAAGTGATCTATTTTCAACTTTACTTATTGACCTTACTCATTGAGTTAGTTTGCTTGATCTAATGTTTTTAAATTTGATTTAAAACTTTAGTTTTGGCGAGGAAAGGGGTTGGCTTCCGGAAGGAAGGGTTGCTGATTTTGTTTGGGTGCTAGACCCAATTGACGGGACTACTAGCTTCAAAAACGGTAAGAAAATCTTTTTTCTCTTCATAATACTCTTTCTTTATGAGTTTGGTCGTATGTTCTAATCATCTCTTACAATGCTATAGGTATTCCTTTGTTTGGCACTCTCATTGCTCTCTTATATAAGAGTAAGCCGGTATGACTCCTTTGCACTTTAATTATGGCTAGTACTCGTGTTTTTGCATGCATTGGATTTTGAGTAGAGAATATTAGATGCACCATAGTTATGTTTTAGATGTCTGGACCTGTTTTCTCATTCCACTGGATGGTTATATCTTTACAGATCTTGGGAATCATTGACCAGCCAATACTGTCCAAAAGATGGGTCGGAGTGCAGGGAAGACAAACTACTATGGATGGTCTGCCTGTACAAACCCGTCCTTGTCAGCGGCTTTCACAAGCAACACTGTGAGTATATATATCTGCACAATCACTACTACTACTTATTCTCTCTTTGTTCATCTTTTATTATTTATATATTTATGTTTTTTTTTTTTTTTTTTTTGTTTTTGTTTTTGGTCACCCAACACTGTGAATGAAGAACTGTTTCCTAAGAGTGTGGTCACCCAACACCGGCTATTGGTAATGACTATTCGTCTGAAAGAGAAGGCGAAGAAAAAAGTTAGACAAGAAGAACCAAGGATAAGATGGTGGACCCTAAGGCATGCAAAAGCTAAGGTTTTTACAGAAAAGGTAATTGAAGAAGCGGATTGGGATGGAGAGGTGGATCCGGACATGACCTGGTTACGAATGAAGAACTGTTTCCTAAGAGTGGCCAAAGAGGTCTTAGGGGAAGTAAGGGGAAGAACTTCGGTACAGAGAGATACTTCGTGGTGGAATGAAGAGGTGAAAGCAGTAATTAAGCAAAAAAGGGAATGCTATCAAGCCTTAGGAAAATGTAGGAGTGATGAAACCTTTGCAGCGTATAAGGAGGCTAAGAGTAAGGCAAAGGCAGCTGTTCGCCAAGCAAAAGAAAAGGCATATCAGGAGGTTTATGAAAAGCTTGATTCCAAGGAGGGAGAAAGGATCATTTATAAGATGGCAAAGAGAAGACAAGAGGCAAGGAAGGATATTGGCATGGTGAAGTGTGTCAAAGATAAGAACCAAATGGTCCTAGTGCAAGAGGAGGGCATCAAGGACAGGTGGAAGGGGTACTTCGATGAATTATTTAATGGAAGTAATGGAGTTGTGATAGGAGATACCTCTATGAGTGATGAAGAAATCAACATGGAGTATGTGCGAAGGATTAGGAGAGTAGAGGTGGAGATTGCACTGAGGAAGATGAAACCTAAGAAGGCGGTTGGCCCTGATGGGGTACCGATAGAGGTGTGGAGGTGTTTGGGTAAGATTGGTATTGATTGGTTAACAAACCTTTTCAACAAGATATGGACGGCTACAAGGATCCCACAAGATTGGAGGAAGAGCACCTTGGTCCCGGTTTATAAAAACAAAGGAGACGCTCAAGATTGTTCTAACTATCGAGGAATTAAGCTTATGAGCCATACTATGAAGTTGTGGGAAAGGGTGATTGAACAAAGGTTGAGGGCATGCACAAGCATTTCAGATAACCAATTTGGTTTTATGCCTGGGAGATCTACTATGGAGGCAATCCATTTGATAAGACAAATGATGGAGTTTTATAGGGTAAAGAAGAAAGATCTTCATATGGTCTTTATTGATTTAGAGAAGGCATATGACAAGGTGCCAAGAGAGATACTTTGGTGGGCAATGTTGAAGAAAGGTATCCCACGAAGGTATGTAGACCTAGTTAAGGATATGTATCGGGATGTGTCAACAAATGTGAGGACATGCGGAGGGTTGACAAAAGATTTCCCTATTACAATCGGATTGCATCAAGGGTCTGCATTAAGCCCTTTTCTTTTTGCAACGGTTCTAGACGAATTAACTAGACCAATTCAAGATGAGGTTCCATGGTGTATGCTGTTCGCAGATGATATCGTTTTGGTGGATGAGACTAAGGATGGGGTTAATGTCAAGTTGGAGCAATGGAGGCAAAGGTTGGAATCTAGAGGGTTTAAGCTAAGTCGGAGTAAGACTGAATATTTGGTATGTCGTTTTGGCACTCAGAGGGGGACAAGCAATGAAGTGGTGAGTTTGGATGGAAAGGATTTGACCATGAGTGAATGTTTTAAGTACCTAGGGTCGATCATCCAGAAGAATGGTGACATTGATCAAGACGTGACCCACAGGATTAAGTCAGGGTGGCTTAAATGGAGAGCGGCCACGGGAGTGCTATGCGACCGCAGCATTCCCTTAAAGTTGAAGGGAAAATTCTACAGGACTGCCATAAGACCAGTGTTGCTCTATGGTACAGAATGTTGGGCTTCTAAGAAAGAGCATATTAAAAAGATGGAGGTTACGGAAATGCGCATGTTAAGGTGGATGTGTGGAAACACTTTAAGAGATAGAATCAGAAATGAGGTTATTCGCAAGAAAGTAGGTGTGGCGGGCATTGTAGATAAATTAAGGGAAAATCGTCTGCGTTGGTTTGGACATGTAAGACGGAGACCCGAGGGTGCACCGGTGCGAAGAGTGGAAGAGTGGGACCATGGAGGGATTAAACGAGGAAGAGGGAGACCAAAGATGACTTGGTTGGAAGGAGTGAGGAAGGATATGAAGTGCATGGATTTACGTGAGGATGAAGTTTTGGATCGTAAGGGATGGAGGAGAAAGATTTATGTTGATGACTACACGGAATAATCAAATTTGGTTCATGTTAGCCGACCCCACTTTTGGGATTAAGGCTTTGATTGATTGATTGATTGATTGATTGTTTTTGTTTTTGTTTTTGTTTTTGAGAAGAGCAATAGTTTGTACTCTTGTGGAAAAACTTAATAGTTTTGAGATGAGTTTTCTCCCACGAGTATGTACGAGTTGCTTATTCCTCTTTTGCTTTGTTAGTTTTTTGTTTTTTAATTTACCTCACGTTTTTGAATTTGTTACTTTCAGATATGCGTCCAGCCCATTGCATTTTAGCGATGAAGAGCGAGAGGACTTTTATCGTGTCACAGAAAAGGTGTGTAGTTAGTATCCCTTGATATATTCGTTAGATATTAGTAACAGTTCATTCTATTAAAAATTGGTCTACTAGAATCTTTAAGTTATCCTGCCACAGTTGCTTTGTTAAGCTTTTAAACTAACCAAACTCTCCTGAACACAAAACCAATTTTGCCATTTTGTTTTTACTGATTGATGTAAGTGTGATCAATTGATCTGGCAAATACTTATAGCTGCCATGAAATTGTCAATTTTTTCTAATCATATGGGTTCTTCTATTCTTCAGGTTCAAGAACCAATATATGGAGCTGAGTGCTTTACCTATGGACTCTTAGCTTCTGGGTTTGTTGATTTGATTATCCAGTCCTTTCTTGGTGTGAGTGATATTTTCTTGTCTCTTTATATTATACTCCAAACACAAATTTTTATTTGGCTAATTGTTTACTTTTTTGCTAAACTATTCAATGATTTTTCTGCAGCCTTACGATTTTCTCGCTTTTATACCAATCATAGAAGGTGCTGGAGGTATTATAACTGATTGGGCTGGTCAGAAGCTTGAGTGGAAAGCTTCTCCACTGTCCATAGGTAACCAACTGATTCGTATAAAAAAAATCGTTATAAAATGGCTGTATACTCAACTTAACTAGTGTTGTAGATTTTCTGAACATCATAATTATATTGGTGTTGCAGGTCCAGCTTATTATCGCATAATTGCAGCCGGAGACGAGCAGGTCCATCAGGATGCATTGGAATATCTTACAAATGTATGATTTAGAGCTAGAGTTTATAAGATATACACGAGTCATGTTTAAGATTTACTTGTTAACCTCCTATTTGCTTATACTACATCCACCGTTCTTAAATAATCATTACAATTTTCTTGTATGGAAGTTTATTAATTACATATTCATTTTTAGTAACTTCACACATGGTGAAAAGGATAACTTGTTTCCCATATCTAAAGCAAAAGGTTCGATCTATGCTCGAAATTATGAAAAAAATAAAATTGGAGTCAATTTGGTTGGGATTCCAAGACTGTATCCTACGTCTGATCGAATTTCTAAAGTTTAACTAGTAGGAAAAATTGCCGGAAATGTCTTAGCCTCTAGCAACTACAGCCATTAATATCTCTAGCAGAGGGACCAAACTATAAATAAAAATAGATGTAAAAGAAAATGGAATTATAAAAACAAAAAAAACCACGTGACTCCAAAAGAAATTAAAGAAATAAGAAACTTTTGCTTTTTGCCACCCACTTTTGCAGTACAATGTTACATAGTCACCCACTTTTGTAGTACAATGCCTAAAAAATAGTGAAATCTGGTACTATTTCGTCAGTCTTTTATGTAATACCAGCAAATCTTTCGTTTGGTTGCAAAAACGGGAACGGCATATGTTTTTGGGGGGAAATTTTGCGCCAAAATACTGCTGATTGATGCTGAGGTCACTGCTGGAAGAGAGAGAAAGCTCAGTCTTTCCCAAAATTGATAGAAAAGGAAGAGAGAGAAAGCTTCAATCTTCAACTTTTCAACCAAAAATACAAAGAACGATGAATCTAAGTTTTCAAGCTGCAACACTTACGACTATGGCAATTCCCTTTTCGCAAATTTGTTCCCACTTCTTCTCGTGTTCTCATGATTGGTTGCGAAAATGCTGGTAAGTTTTTGATTTTTATTTTATCAATTTTTTTATTTAATTTGTGATTTGTTGATTTAAGCTAGATAACTTATTAAGGAATTCTGGGGTTTTTGTTTTGGTTGTTTCGATAAGATTTTGGGTTTTTAATGTTGGAATCGAGTGTTTTGAGCTGTTTGATTTTGCTTTGTATTAGTGATGATCGACTGATTGTCATCAATGCATCAAGAAATGCTTTAAACTGAAAAAAAAAAATTACAGCTTTATTAGAAGTCTGAAATTGCTGAAGTTTTTAGATGAATTCAACTTTGTTGATGAATTCTTCTACACCTTGCCCAGATGCTCTTGAAAGCCTTTATACTGCTATTTCTTGACCATTTTCTAGTTTACCCTGTAAACAAACATCATATTATCTCCTGCTACGTTTTGTTGCATTTTAGACTACGTAAGATCATGTTTGAATTGAACTCATTCTTACCTTGGCCAAAACCACCCTTAGGGGTGTCCGTTCGGTTTTCGGTTTGGATTTAGTCCAAATCCGATCCAATCCGAAATATAATTCGGTTTTCAATTTTCCAATCCGATCCGATCCGAATTTTTCTCTTGATCCAATCCGAATTAAAATTCGGTTATTTGGATCCGATCCGAAAATCCGAATTATAATACATTATTTTTTAGCGTCTAATACGATCATAAAAATAAAGCTTTAATATAAATAAAAGTCTTCAAAATCATGATTAAAATAAATCAAGCCATTAATTAATTAATTCAAAGTCTCCCTAATTTATTTTATGTAAAAGTAACTATTTGTCCTAAACTTCAAAAAACATATTTACACAAGCTTAATTTTACAATTCGGTTTTCGGTTTAGATTGGATCCAATTAGGGTCAATCCGATCCAATCCGAAAATCCGAATTTTCAAAAAATCTCAATCCGATCCGATCCGATTTAAAGTTTGGATCCGATCCGAATTGATAATTCGGTTTGGATTGGATTGGATTTCGGTTTTTATCCGAATTATGGACACCCCTAACCACCCTTCCCGAGCAAGTTACTCTCACTAAAGCCGTCTGTTGCTATTATCAGATCTTCAAGTTTTGAGACTTTTAGGTCTTCAATCATAACTTGGGTTTTGTCTCTGAATAGATATGAATCTGTTGCTTTCCCAGCTTTCTTCTCTGGTATTAATTTAGATTTTCTATTTCTATCCGATGTGTGTTTACCCTTTTTCCGAGCTCTCCATTTGAACAGGAAGTATGTGATAGTGGCAATCACTGCTGTACCTAAAGTCATATCTCTTACTAGTACCTGCAAAGCAGAGGAAATTATTTTACATATGCATACTAACATGATCTTTTTTACTAGGTGGGAAGATGAGAATTCAGAAGCCTATCATATCTCCTAAAGTGTCTAGCATTCAAAATTTCAAAGAGGTATGATTAACTTACTTAGCTCTGATTGTTCAAGCCGAATGAATAGGTCCACCCCTCCAGGCGAAAGGTCCTCTATGTCAATCAAGTTCTCGCTCCATCATGACATCCAGTTCCAGTATCATGTGTATAAGCCAAACAAGAGCAGTTTGCCAGGCAGGTTGTTCTGCACTGATCAGGATTCAGACCCACAAACCATTCAGCAATATCAGCATTAACTGGCACTTTCATCATCTTTAACCTCAAAAACCCATCTTGTTTTGCCCCTTGAACCCCACATTACAGGCTTGCAGCTTCTTTCTTCTCACACACCCACTTGTCCAGTTTCCTCTCCTCCATTCCTCCGTGTTCTTTGGCACAAACCCTTTTAAGCAGCTGTATATAGGTTTAGTCTGCGGGTAGTTTGGTTCGCGAAATATAGGTATAAGGTATGGGTTTAGAAGTACTAAAACCCATACCTTATGTTTGGTTGTGAAAAGTATGAGTTTCAAACCCATACCTCAAACCCATGAGGTATGGGGTTTAGAAACCTTGGGGGGGAGGTGGGTTTGGCCCATTCCATTCCCCTAGGTATCAAATATAAGGAGGGAAGAATGAGGGAAACAGGGAAATTACCGCCAAAGTCCATCTCCTACTTCTGCTGCCATATTCATCCTTCATCCTTAAGCTGTTGAGCAGCAATAATTCAGCCTTCATCCAGGTAATTCTTCTTTTTTTTTTTTTTTTTTTTTTTTTTTTTTTTTTTAATTTAATTAAATCTTGTTCTTATTTTATGATATTTCCCCAATTTTTTATTCACTTTTTCCCCAAATTTGTTGTATAATTATTCTGGTTAGCTATATATTGTGATCAAAGTAGTCATCTTTCGTGTGAAATTTATTGAATTTTATCATAGTAATTGTATATATTTAGTAGATTTTTTACTATCTCAAAAAATATATTACTGACATATAATTGTGAAATAGTTCTGATGTATGAAATGGAGTGTTCATTATTGCTGGTCCACTATTGTGAACTATCATTGATTTCATTAGCATACATATTACTTGTTGACTTTTCTTTTTCAATTCTTTTGTGGATTGCCTATTGCATGCCTTTCTTTGGCTTTTGCTCTTGTATTTTTCTTTTTGCTGCCACCAAAGGATGTATATATATATATATATATATATATATATATATATATATATATAATGTTAGGCAAAAAGGCACTTAGACAATAAAATAAGAATATGATAGGAAAACATATGAGTAAATACTAATAATCAATTTATAGGGTAATCCTTTTTGTGTTGTGTTTTTACAGAAATGGAGTCATGTGGACTATCCTTGTTAAGGAGGAAGAGAAAGCGACAAACAGAACTACTTGTAACTTTATTAGTTATAATAAATTTCATGATTCTCATGTATTTCGTGCTACATAAAATACACCGAATTAGAGATAAGAAACGTAATAGATTAATTAATTTGAACTCGTTGATTAGAGATAGTGATGTTGCTTGTAGGAGTGAATTGAGTATGAACAGACATACTTTTGGTGTACTTTGTGAGATGATAAGCGATATTGGTGGATTGAGAGGGACTAGAAATATGAGCTTACAGGAGATTGTAGCTATGTTTTTGTATACATCATCTCATCATAAAAAGAATAGGTCGAGAGGGCACTACTTTTATAGGAGTGGAGAAAGTGTTAGTAGACAATTTAACCTTTGCCTCCTTGTGGTTCTAAAGCTACATCATCACTTGCTCAAAAAACCTACACCTATTACAGAAGATTGCGAGGATAGTAGATGGAAATGCTTCCAGGTATATTTAACATTTTAAAATATGATAAAAAGAATGCTCATTCTACAATTGATTAAAAGCAATGTTCTACATACATCCTATGTAAATAATCTAGTGTATTTTCTTTATAATTGTAGAATTGCTTAGGAGCTCTAGATGGTACATTTATTAAAGTTTATGTTCCAAATGAGGATAGAGGAAGGTACCGAACAAGGAAAGGAAACCTTGCAATGAATGTTTTAGGTGTTTGTACACCTAACATGGAATTTGTTTTTGTGATGGTCGTGTTTTACGAGATGCAATTTCGAGGCCTAATGGTTTAAAGGTGCCTCAAGGTAAACCATGTGATAAAAATAACCATATGATAATATAACAATTTTGATTATTACAATTAATAAAGACTTCAATCTATTCTATGATTTTCAAGGTTGTTACTTTTTGGTAGACGCTGGCTACACTAATTGTGAGGGGTTTCTTGCACCATATAGAGGGCATCATTATCACTTGAAAGAATGGGGGATCGAGTACCAGCAAGTGCTGAAACTTGAAACATTCTAAAGCTAGGAATGTAATTGAGAGAACTTTTGGTTTGTTGAAGGGAAGGTGGGCAATTCTTAGAAGCCCTTCTTTTTTTTCAACTCGTACACAAGGTCGCATTGTTACAGCGTGTGCTATATTACACAATCTAATTCGAAAGCACATGCCCACAAATTTTGAGGTTGATGAGTCATCAGATGAGAGTGAGGATGAGAATGAGGATATTGGTGATGATGTTTAATACATTACTCAAGTTCAACCATCAAATGCTTGGACCGGCTTTAGGAATAATTTAGCGCAAACTTTATTTAATGCTTGGAGAGCTAGGCAAAATAACGAAACATGATTTTTTTTTTAATGAATAATGACTCTTTTTAGTCTTGTCCTTGTGTTTTGTGAAACGATCTTTGTATTTTATGATTTTTTGTTTCTCGTCTGTGTTTGATGTTAATCAAGGGACATGATATTTTTATTTAACTTTTAATTGCTTTCATTATGTGATACCCTATATATCACAAATAAAATATTTGGTTATGTATTCTTACTTAATTGATTAATTAGGATGGCCGCAAATGGTCAAAGTTCTCAAAGTGGAAGAGGTAAGAATAAGCGCTTTTGGAAGAAAGAGGAGGAAGAAGCTTTGATTGATTGTTTGTTGGAGTTAAGTTGTGACCAACAATGGAAAGGAGAAGGAGGGTTTAGGAATGGATACTTGAATCAGTTGGAGCTTATGCTGAACAATAAGTTTCCTAGATGTGGTTTAAAAGCCATTCCTCACATTGAATCAAAGTTCAAATGGTTCAAAGATAAGTATGCAATAGTTGCTGAAATGGTGAACAAGACATCCGGGTTTCAGTGGGATGAAGAAACTAGTAAAATACAATGTGAGAGACAAGCTTATGATGATTTTTGCAAGGTAACTGATTTCTTTTTTTTTTTCTTTATATATTTTTTAAAATCTTGCATTTTACTTAATCTAATATAATATATAACTAATGTTTTTAGACTCATCCTAAAGCTGGAGGATTATGGAAGACTCCTTTTCCTTACCTTAGCAAGCTAGATGATGGTGTTGATAGAGCTAATGGTCTTGCGGCTGAGTTGCCTGAGGACTCTATCCATAACCTTGAAAAGGACGTTGTTCACCTTGATAATGATAGTGACGATGAAGAGTAATCTGTTACTTGTTCACCTGGTTTAGCTACAGATTACACTCAACCCCAACCTCCTCCTGCTAAGAGAATGAAAAAGGAAAAGACTCCAAAGACTAATTAGAAAAAGACAGCTACTCGATTTGAAAATTTATCATCTGTTGACAATATGGCAGTTGGTTTTATGAAAGATATGAATAATCATCTTGTTACTATTGCGTCTGCCATGAGTACAACACAAGAGATTGTTGAACAAAAGAGAAGGCTATTATCTGAGATTGGAAGTTTGCCTGGAATTACCCAAGTTGAAGTTATAAGAGCTACTAGTTTGTTTTCATCAAATCCTAGCCAAATGGAGATTTTCTTTTCAAGTCCTAATGATGAATGGAAAAAGGAGGTGGTGTCTGACCTTTTGAGTCGTAATGCGAAATAATTTGTCTATTTATGACAAATTGCCAAATGTGATGGATTATGAATTTGTTTTCTTTGAATAAATGTTCACTTGGAATTTTTAAACAGGGTGTGAGTATTAGTTTTGATATTAAATAATTATTTCAAATATTGTGACAATTTTGAATGTGTTTGTTTAAAATTTAACTATTGCGTTGTAGTTATTGTTCTTAGAGAATTGATTTTGCTAGTTGATTAAAATAAAGATTATTGAAATAAAGATTATTGAAAAAAATGGAGTTGATTCCTCATTTCAATAAATTTCTAACCAAACAACATGTAAGGGAATGAGATCCCATTCCAGAATTGAACCAAACACATGGTATTAAGTATCAAGTTCCAACCCCATACCACCTTAACCTCATTCCTGATTCCAAATCCATTCCACTCTGTGAACTAAACGCCCCCTTAAGCAGCTGCACATAGGTTTAGTCTGCTGGTTGCAGTTTCCAAATTCTCCACACATACCATAGGTGTCACATATATTTTCCGGGGCATGCCACAGTTCGATCTTCTTGCTATCATCCCACCACCTTTCAGCTAATATCCCTTGATCAGTTATTACATAACGAGGCAACAAAGTCTCATTCGCACCTGTAAAAACCAGAGAAAGCATCCCTCTTATTTTTATTTCTTATTGCTAGTATCATGATTAGGGTTATTAGTATTTGATTTGACTAACGCTATTATTGTTGAATTGCTTCCCATAGTAATGTTTATTCTATTATTATTTATGATCACGATATTGCATGTTAAAGGGAATATGTAATTGAATAACACGACTAATAAGATAATTTGGACAACCGGTTTAAGTTCCTTTTTAATCTTGTTTAATCAAGTGATCACAGTATTTTAGAATAATGTGTGCATTAATATTCAACCAATTTAGCTTAATAATAGTTTGGAGCAAATTGAATACTTTGTTTGTATGCCTTTGAAATCACAGGAATACTTTTCACAATAGGAATTGAGTAGAGGCCAATACGGGCGAATGTGACTCCATGACTCACTTCGTACCATCATCCCCGATCCTCCTTTCGTGGTTTCGAACCATATGGAGTTAGTAATCTCATGGATTATGAATGGGGTGTAACCTTCACGGGTCAATCGTTGTTGCCTTTCGTTGTCCCTTTTCATGGTTGCCTTTTATGATCCGTGAACGGTTTACAAGTTCCTTAAAAACTTGTTGGCGGCTCCCTACTTTGCTTTGTCCCTAATCGTTGTCCTTAATCGTATATGTCAATTCCCATTTCCTATGAGTGCCAAGCATATTCACAACAAGATTTTAACGTAGGCGCACTTCGAACGACGCCTACACTCCTAAATCACACAAACATGAATTGTAAAAATATATTTGACCAGGAAAAATTACTAATGCCTTGTTCTTATGAAAAATTAATTTTTCTTTACATGAGTATTCTAAATTTACGCATAATATGAAATACAGAACAAATTGATTAAAGAGATTATTTTTATTTGTAAATCTATTTATCTATCTATCTATGTATAAATAATATTACTAAAGTAACAACCGCTTATATTACTACTTTTTTTCAAATTGTACACGTGTCAGCTTTTCATTCATTTTTTTCCCGCCTCAACTTCTTTATTTTTCTAAGTGTTGATTGCAAAGTAGTTTAATACAGTACATTAGACTTTTTAGTTTTCAATACTTTTTCTTTTACAAACCTTTAAAAAATCTTAAGGAAAACAAATATCAACCTTTTATAAATGTGATTACTCCATCTAATTACTAGAGATGTTGTATTAGTATTGATAATAAATTAATGTAAAGTCTTTCACTATTATGCATTATAGTTGAAGGCTTGGCACTTAATGTGTAAAACATAGTGTATTTAGCTATATATCTAGTATGATAATGAATGTACTAAAAACAAGATGAAGGGTACCAAATTCACGACCGAGGGTACCTAATAAAAAAGTGAATGATCAATGATAATTTAATGGCACATATCTTGACTTATAGTCATTTTCAACTCAATTGCTAATATATATGTGACATGAAGATTAGATTATTAGTATATTAGATCAAATAACAAAGAACTATATACTATTCGCGGGGAATTCAATAAGGTATTAATGTTGTTTTGACTATAAGCATTGATACTGTCACTCTAATGTTTCTTAATCCCTCTAGTAATATATGAATTGTATATTGTAGATCATACTATATACAATAATTGCGTGTAAATAATTGAACGCACATGACTAACAAAGAATCTAACCACAAATGTCTTATGGTACGCGTATCAACAAATGATTAACGAATGTCTCAATTTGCTTAATTTATTAAAATCGGGATTTCAATTTGAATTGGAAGGGGCTATAAGAAACAAATCTGAAAATCGAATCATAGAATCGAAATATTCGACAGACATGCATAATCAAGACATCATATCCAAATTTAAATCGAATCATAGAATTGTAAATCAAATTGCATGACATTCTTAAATCATAAAATTGTAAGATTCTAAGATATAATCGGGATTTTAATCACATTATTCACATGAATAGTCAAATGCATTTAAATAAAGGTAAATGATTTTATATAATTTACTTAGTTTGAATTTGGCTCAACTTAGGGCATGTTCTCTTAAGTTGAAATTCAGTTCAGTTCAGTTCAGCTCAGCTCAGCTCAGTTCAGTTCTGATTTGGGTAAAAATACCCTAGGCCAGTTGGCCCAATCAGAGTCCGCCACGTGTCACTGAAAGGGGTGCCACCTTGGACCTCTCAGGGAACGACATGTGGCAGACGGATAAAAGGACCTGGGATTGGCGGCTTTCAGGCCCAAATCCCGAGGTCTGCAAAAGCTGCGTAAATATTCCCTAGGGCACGAAATCCTAGGGAGTGCACGTTTTTCGAGAAGCCTTTAAATAGGAGATGACCTCCTCATTTATGGCGGGGTAAGACATCTTGACATTCAATACGTGATACGTACACAAAGAACCCTTTACACTCCTTCCGAGGAATATTCAGTGATTACTAATCATTGTCAGAACTGTCACTCTCAAGAGAACAGTACACCCGAGCTCGGAATCCGAGCAGATAACCTTTACATTCCGCACCTTATTCTTCGGACTTAGACTAACTTAAGCTTCGGAGGCGGACCACCGACCATTCGGTGCTCCGTTGTTTTGCAGGTACAGGCATCCAAGTGAGCATCCAGTCTTAGTGTTGTAACTCTCCCAAGGGACTCAAAAAACCCCGAAACATTTGGCGCCGTCTGTGGGGAGAGTACCTCTAAGATGGCCTCTTTGGAAACTGTACCAATTTCTGTAACCAATCGGCCTCCGGAAACCAATCGGCCACCGGAGACCAGACAGCCACCAGAGACCAATTGGTCCCTGGACGAAGTATTGGTCCAATCGGACCATGATTCAGGTGACGACGGTGACGTTGAAACCTATATTGCCAGAGATGGGTCCCTCATCTCCAGGCGCATCCGCAGCAAGGAAAAGCGGGAGCGCCCTTACTCTCAGAATGCTCCGAGCAAACCAGCCGGACATTCAAAGAAGCCGTCTGATTCTACCCATGCGGAAGGGTCAGACCCAGTAACCAGAGACGAGCTCATGAAGCTTGTGAGCACTCTCCGTGGAGAGATAAAACAACTCACCAACAAGAAGTCGGCTACTCCTGCCAAGGAGCAGTCGGCCAAGAAGTCAGCCTAGACGGGCAAGCACAAATCGGTCAGGGACCGTCAGCCGACTCCTCATCCTAAGGAAAAGGCCCGGCCTCAGTTTGACCTCTCAAGACTCCGTTTCCCAGAAACGGTTGCAAGGAAAGCCATTCGGCATGTTCAGCCGGATGGTAACAAGAAAACATTCTCTGATGCTCGACATTACATCGAACAGAAGAGGAATGAGCTTTCAGAGTCGTCCTCAACGTCGACTTACCACGACAGCTCCCAGCATACCTCGTTGAGGTATTCACAATCTGTGCATGAGACTCCAATAAACAGCCCCCGGGTTCAAGTTGGACCTCATGTAATCTAGCCGGCTCAGTACATGGCTCAGCCATTGTACCAAACGCCTGCTCAACCTTACACCCAGCCTGCCTTCTTTGGAAGACAGGCGGCATGCGACTATCAGCCCATGGACTGGCAGCTTAGGCTGCAGCACCTTGGAGACCAACCCTCTGCTTTCTCTAAGGAAATAACCAACGCCGAACAGCCGGCCAAGGTTAAAAATGTGTTGGTAGGAGCCTATGATGGGACCACCAACCCCGAAGACCACCTGCTAGCATACACCCACCTCATGTATTTACAAGGGCTGGATGATACCGCATGGTGTCGCTGCTTTCCAGCCACTCTGAAGGGCATAGCCCAGCAGTGGTTCGGCAACTTACCAGCTGGTTGCATCAATAGCTTCAAGACGCTTGCGTTCTTGTTTGCTTCCAACTTCTCTATGAACATCCCTGCCAAGAAGACAAGCCTTGATCTTGGCAATGTACAACAGGGAGATAGAGAAGGCTTGCGTTCCTACGTCAGGCGGTTCAATCTGGTACGAATCCAGATCCATGGGCTATCGGACGAGGTCACCTTCACAGACTTTTTCAAGGGTCTGAAGGACGGTTCTACTTTCAAGTATGAACTCGTCCGAAAACAAATCTTCACTCTGCAGGGAGCGCTGCGAGAGGCGGAAGCCTATATACAGGCGACCGAGCTCTGCTCCTCCAACAGGTAGTCGGACTCTAAGAGGTCCGACCGACAGAAGGAGAGTCGGCCTGCTCAGTCGGCTACCAAGTCAGAAGAGAGCAAAAAGAAAAAGCAAGTCTGGGTCGTTGATAACTCTGATCAGTCGGCCCAGAAGAAGAAGAAAGAGTGGAAACCGTACGTCCCAAGGTACGAATTCCACAAGGACTGCTGCTCCATCTTGCTGGAAATAAAGGACCGGCTGACTCTTGAGAAGCCGACTCCAATGAGAGGTTCCGTTGAAAATCGGAACAAAAATAAACATTGCCATTTCCATGAAGACATCGGCCATGACACCAACGACTGTTTCAGCCTCAAACGAGAGCTTGACCGTCTGGCCGACAAAGGACAGCTGAAGTCCTATGTGAAGTCCAAAGTGACTTCAAAGGCGAATCAGGGGCAGTCCAAAAAGAAGGCACCCCAGTCGACTGTTAGTACCGACACCGATGAAGATCCGGTATATACCATAGCAGGCGGATTCGCCGGGGGTGGCCCGACCATTCGGGGCACCAAGGATCATCTGAAAAAGATGATCCATTCTATTGAAGAGGGAGAGGAGGCAGGCACATCCGCCTTCCCCGAGGTCATCATCACTGAAAAGGACAGAGGCAAAGTCCGTCGGCCGCATGATGACCCTGTGGTCATTGAATGTAAAGTGGCCAACCAACTAGTTGGTCGAATCTTGATCGACACAGGCAGCTCCTCTGACCTCATCAGCCTCAAATGCTTGTCCAATCTCAAGTACAAGCCAGACAGCATGATGGAGGTTTCTCACACCCTTGTAGGGTTTGGGGGAGGACTCGTGCACCCAGTCGGACGGATAGACTTGCCCATCAGGCTGGGGCAAAAGGGAAACGGTCGGCATATGACCATCCGTTTCCTCGTGGTTGAAGAGCTTACTGCCTACAACCTCATCTTTGGTCGACCCAGTCTTAATGAGTGCAAGGCCGTCATCATTCCTGCCCTCATGCTTGTTAAGTATGAGAAGGATGATGGCACAGTCGGTTCCCTTAACGGGGACCAAAAGACAGCTTGGGAGTGCTATCTCACGGATGTCAAGCCCGCGGTCGCAGCAACCTTCCGGGGTAAACAAACAGTCGACCTTGATGATAACGAGGAAGACCAAGCGGCCCCACCAGCTGAGAAAAAGAGAAAAGTTAGTCAACTGGTGGCGGTCAAAAAAGAGAAGCAATAACAATCACTGACCGGGGAACGGTCGGATGATCTCCGTCCCCAGCCGACTGGTGAACACATTGATATCCCTCTGGACGACGCTCGGCCAGAGCGGACTGTTAAGGTGGGGACGGTTGCTTTTGCTAAGCTAGGTGACAGTTTGCACCAGCTTCTGAAAGAATTCAAAGACATCTTTGCCTATGACGTGGAAGAGATGCCTGGCATAAGCCCGGATCTCGCTGTCCACAAACTTGCCGTGGATCCCAAAAAGAAGCCCATTCGGCAAAAGAAAAGAAATCACGGCGAAGAAAGAAGTCAGGCGGCAGCAGCTGAAGTTAAAAAGCTGCTGGACGCCAAGTTCATTCGGCCATGCAACTTCCCTGATTGGGTAGCTAACGTTGTGTTAGTAAAAAAGCCGAATGGTACTTGGCGGATGTGTGTTGACTACACCGACCTGAACAAGGCATGTCTGAAGGACAGTTATCCATTGCCAAAGATCGACAGCCTGGTTGATTCAATAGCCAGGCATGCCCTGATGAGTTTCATGGACGCCTATTCAGGCTTTCATCAGATTCCCCTGTGGAAAAAAGATCAAGAAAAGACGGAATTCGTCACTGATCAGGGGCTGTTCTGCTATACTGTGATGCCGTTTGGTTTGAAAAATGCGCCTGCTACTTTCCAAAGAATGATTAACACGGTCTTCATTAATCAGATTGGGAGGAATGTAGAAGCATACATTGATGACATGATAGTCAAATCCAAACTACAAGCGGATCACCTTGCTGATCTCCGAGAAACATTCGCCACACTCAGGCGGCACAAGGTCATGCTAAATCCAAAAAAGTGTGTCTTTGGTGTTGAGTATGGGAAGTTTCTCGGATCCCTGATTGATCAAAGGGGAATAGAGGCCAATCCTGAGAAAATACAGGCGGTCATCGACATGCAGTCGCCCCGTACTGTGAAGGAGGTTCAAAAACTTACAGGTTATCTGGCGGCCTTGGGGAGATTCCTCAGTCGGTCAGGCGATAAGTGTCTCTACTTTTTCCAGGCAATCAGGAAGAAGACCAATTTTGAATGGGGTGATGATGCAGAGGCGGCCTTTCAAAAGTTAAAAACTCATTTGCACTCTTTGCCGAGGCTTGTTAGCCCTTTGCCCAAAGAGACGCTCTTCATGTATCTGGCCGTCTCCGATCATGCCCTCAGCGCTGTTCTCTTAGCTGAAAGAGACGGCACTCAGCTCCCAGTCTATTTCATCAGCCATGTTCTCAGGAACGCTGAGCTTCGGTACCCCATGGTTTAAAAGTTTGGTCTCGCTCTCTACATGGCCATCAAGAAATTGAAACCTTACTTCTTGGCACATGCGGTAGTGGTCTATACTGACCAGCCGATCAAGCGGCCTCTGACAACCTTGGAGTCTTCTGGACGAATGCTCAAATGGGCGATTGAAATGCAAGGATTGGAAATCACTTATGAACCCAGGAAAGCAATAAAGGGGCAAGCATTCGCCGATTTTATTGTGGAAATGACAAGGCCGGTTGCTCCGGATGATACTAGTCAGGTTTGGAAAGTGTATGTGGACGGGAGCTCCACTGCGAACGGCTGTGGTGCAGGGATTATCTGTCAGTCTCCTGAGGGGGACAAATTTGAATATGCATTACGGTTCAAGTTCCAAGTCTCTAATAATGAGGCCGAATATAAAGCCCTGCTTGCTGGCATTCGGTACTGTAAGGCAGCAGGGGCAAAGAAAATTGACGCCTGCTCCGACTCTCAATTGGTCGTACTCCAAGTCACTGGAACGTACGAGGCCACTCATCCGGCCATGATAAAATATTTGCAGGCGGTCAAAGCTGAAGTTGGGACACTTGAAGAATTTACCCTAAGTCAAGTGCCCAGGTCTTCCAACAATCAGGTGGATGCCTTGTCCAAGCTGGCATCATCCGCCTCTTGTGAAACGCTCGGTCAGTCTTCTGGGAGGTCATGGAAAAAAGGAGTATTTCTGAGGAAGATCCCATTGGAGTTCTTGATCGAAGCTCAACCTGGATGGACAACATTCGGGCTTACCTTACAAACGACACGCTCCCTGACTTACCACAGGAGGCGGCTGTTTTGAAAAAACGAGCGGCTAACTTCGAGTTGCGACAAGGAGAACTCTTAAGGGCTGGTTTTCTGAAGCCTCTGTTGAAGTGTGTTACCCCTGAGAAGGGTAAGGAAGTCCTCGAAGAATTGCATGCGGGATTTCGCGCCTCCCATATAGGGGGCAGATCCCTTGCTGCCAAAGCCAGGCGGCTCTACTTCTGGCCTACACTGGAGTCGGATGCAATGGAATTGGTGAAAAAATGTGACAAATGTCAAAAATTTGGCAAGCTCATTCATCGTCCGGCTAAGACCTGACGGCCATCCACAGTCCAATACCCTTCGCCAAATGGGGCATGGACATTCTGGGGCCATATACAGCCGCACCAGGCGGAAAGCGCTACATATTGGTGGCTGTGGACTACTTTACTAAGTGGGTAGAGGCGGAGGCGGTCAAAAACATTAAGACAAAAGATGTCATTTCCTTCATCTGGAGGAACATAATCACTCGTTTCGGGGTGCCCATGTCTATGGTTTTTGACAATGGTCCTCAATTTGAAACGCCTCAACTCAAGACTTGGCTGGGAGACCAAGGGATCTCTAGCTTCTTCGCATCAGTCGGCAGGCCTCAAGCAAACGGCCAGGTTGAGGCTTTTAACAAGTTAATCTCAGACGGGATTAAAAAGAAAATTGAACGGGCTGGTGGCCTTTGGGCAGATGAATTACCACATGTCCTCTGGTCCATCAGGACGACTGCTAAAGGGGAAACTGGAGAGACCCCATTCCTTATGGTGTATGGTGCAGAAGCTGTCTTGCCCATTGAGCACTATGAGCCGACTCTTCGAATCATGTTGTATGACGAGGAGGCGAACTGGGAGGCCATGCGTCTAGCATTGGACTCACTACCAGAGCGCAGGGGCAATGTTGCCTTGCGCCATGAGATATACCGTTTGAGAATGACTCGGGCTTACAACAAAAGAGTACACAAGCGTCCTCTCAAAGTGGGGGACTTTGTGCTACGAAAAATGGAAGCAGTCGGTAGGGCGAATGAGCAGGGAAAGCTAACCCCAAATTGGGAAGGCCCCTACCGAATCTATGAGGAAGTAAGAGACGGCACCTACCGCCTGGAAGAACCAGACGGCAGGCAGCTGCCCAGAACTTGGAATGTAGACAACTTGAAAAAGTACTACTTCTAAGTACGAATGTAAATACTCCAATCTTGTTATCTCAAGGATTTGTTAATGAGAATATGCTTCCCTTTTTCAACTTTTATTATTTCAGCACCGTCTGTACCAGCTACAGACGGCCAATATGTTTGAAAGGCGTCTGTCCCAACAGCAGACGCCCCAAACCCTTTGAAGGAGCCGATTGTTCTAAACAGTCGTTCCTACGAAATTTTATTAAGTTTATACCAACATTTACTTAATCAATTACGAGGCCTAAGGCCAGATAAAAATAAAAAGAGACCGAATGGTCACAGTCTGCTCCAACATGAGTATGACCGTCTGCTCAAACATGAGTCAGATAACCGGCGACGCCCATTTGGGTGAATTCGTCGAGGAGAAGCATCTCCCATTTGGGTGGCACATTGCTCTACGAATATACAAGCGGCCCAACCGAATGCTAAGGCAGCACTCGCAGTCGTTTGTTTTAATCGAAAGTGAAATCTAAAAGGCCAGAATTTTCTATCTGTTCTAGCACAGTTCGGAAATGGTCACTGTTTCATAAGTAGAGGCTAACCGAGGCATAAAGCCGGATGCGCCTGTTTTAGCTCAGGAGCAAAACTGGCGGAATAATGTTATAAAAATGCGTTAACTACTTAGCACTTATTTGAGGCTATCAGCCGGATGCCGCCTGATCCTTACCTATGGGGCAAGACAGGTGGACGAATTACTTTAATAAAAATCAGTTGAGTCCCAGACTTAACACTTTGATCTCAATGAGGCCAATGGCCGGATGCGCCTGTGTTTGCCTATGGGGCAGAACAGGCGGGGATTTTTCCTTAGCATTACAACTAATTTGGAAATTTGAGTTCTGTTCGAGCCAATGGCCGAATGAACACTTATTTTTTCCAAATTCTGGATGGACGTCTGCCGCGTGGTTTGGGGCAATCACCATAGTGATTGATTGACTTAGAAACCATGAATACTCTTCTAAGTATCAATAATTTCCAAGTCAATCAATCTCATAAACCGAAACCACTCGACATCCGTCCAGGGGCAAGAACATTCGCATGGTATACAGGTTATAATACTTGGCCAAAAAACATGCAAAAATTTCAAAACAATTCAAAGGACAGAATATGAAAAACTTCAGCCAAATGGCCGAATGATTCAAATTAAAATGACCAATCGCCACCAGACGATTGGTTGAAATTGTTACCTGGCAAAGCCAGAGGAATTATCAAATTACCCGACCCCTCGGTCGGTAAAAATACATAAATACTCGGCACGCAGGCCGGAAAAGCAAGTACATGGCCATTCGGCCGCAGAAACAGAAAATAAAAAGCTTAAGTGATCAGGGGAGAGCCTCTTCATTGGCAGCCGGCCTGTTGTACTTCGGCTGCTCTTCATCATCTTTCTCTCGCTCCTCCGCCTGATCTTCCTCCTCCTCAGAGGACGACTCCTCAGAAGAGTCGGACCCAAAGCCTTCAGCAGCCTCGGCCTCAGCATCAGCCTTGGAAGCTTCTTCCATCTCCTCAAGGAGGCGATCGTCGAGAGCTTTGCTGAGCTCATCAAACTTGGACTTCCAAATCTGATAGTCCGAGCCTGGCTGAACAGCCGCCCAAGTGTCCCGCATGATGGCCTCATTGTCCCTGATCATTTGTTTGACCAGTTCAGATCTATCTTGCTCGGCACGGGACTCAAAATTGGCCCTCAGCTGGTGCTCCTGGTTGGTGAGACGCTGCTCCAGGCGGCTCACCCTATTCTGGGCCCTCTCGGCCTCATCCTTGGCGTCCTGAAGGGGCTCGAGCTCCGCCTTAAGGGATTTGATCTCCTTCTTGAGGTTGGAGACCTGAAGGCGGGCCGAGTCCAGATCCTTCTTCACCTGCAGATTAGCCTCCGACTGCGAATACATCATATCAAGCGTCAGAAATTCATTCTGAGCAATATCAAATTGAGCCCTATCCAAGGCGGACTCGGCCTGAGCCTTAGCAGCTTTTACCTCTTTGGACTTCTCCTTGAGGGGTTTCCCGAGCCCTTGGACGCGCAGCATGGCCTGCAAAAAGAAGCCGGATGGTTAGGAACCAGGCGGATAAAAAAAAGAGACGAATGTAAAAGTGATTCAAGGTTAAGTCTACCTCACAAAGATTCCCTAGAATACCATCAAGATTTAGGGTGCCGACTCCTCTGACGGATGCTTTATCATCCGGATCAATCGCCCTCAGCATGGACTTGGCCATTTGAACTACAGTCGGCCTCTGTACAGGAACTGCAAGAGGAAAAAGTTAGAAAAGTACTCAAGTACGGATAGCTTGAAGAAAGGAAAGGGGGACGAATGGTCCTTACCGTCGTCCTCATCCACCTCCTCTTCCTCCAGAACCCTCTTCTGACCGGTAGAAGAAGCGGGCCTTTTCCCCAAAAGCCTCTCCTTACCGGAAGAAGAGGGGGGCTTTTCCCCCAGAAACCTCTTCTCACCAGCAGGGGCGTCTGAGGGCCTCTTGGGCTTATGAGCAATGTGCTTCCGGCCGCCCTTGCCGGATGCGCTCACATCACCCGCCCTAGTCTTTTGGAGCTTAGGGTCGGATGGTTTGGACGGGGATTTGGAGGAGGTACCCTGTATCATTGAAGACAAAACAAAAGTTAGAAAACATTCGGCAAAAACTCAGCATTAATCAGATGGGTGCTAAGTATAAAAATCTCACCCCTGGGGTACCGGCTGGTTGCTGCTCAGCCACCCTTGCAGTGGTGGCTTCCGTCCTGTTAAGGACGTTTGATCTGTATCTGGCAGCAGATACAGTCGGCTTCCTGGAGGCCGAGAGTTTTTCCATTGCTTTGTCTGCAAAAAAGAATCAAGTGTTAGACACATTTAACAAGTGAAGACAAGCAAAATAAAATGGCATATTAAACAGACAGCCGACTACCTCTCGGCATCTCAGTACTTAGCCCACAAGCAGCCAAGAACGTCTCTTCCTCAAACCATTTGTACAAAGGGAGATAGCATTGAGGGGTGACTCCCTTGTCCCCCTCATCATTCGTCTTCACAGAGACGGTGAACAAACCCGCGTCTATGATCTCCTCCTTTGCTCGTCTAGGAAGGCTTGGCAATGCACTCCTGCCTGCTAGGAGAGGTGGATCCTTGTTCCACCTGTTATACTTTTGGTTCAGGCGGCGGTCGGCAGTTTTGACTATGTAGAACTTAGTTCTCCAGTCTTTCCACTTGTTCTCTTTGCCGACAGCCATCATGTACCCCTTGCAAGTAGTCAAGGTGTACCAGCCCTCGCCACCCCTAGCAGGCGCCCTGCTAAGATAATGCATGTGGGAGAATGCTTCAAAGCTCGCCTCCACTTCCAGCATCTCGCAGGCGGCAACGTACCCCAGAATATTGATCCAGGAATTGGGTACGAGTTGCCAGATACCAAGTTGGTATTTATCCAAAATCCTCTCCACGGCCGGATGGAGAGGGAAGCGCAAGTCAGCCTGAAAGGACGCCTCATAACAACCGAATGCTCGGTCTTCATAGCTGGCCATACTCGGCCAAGTAATGGTGTCGTCCTTATTGGGGACGCACAAAGTGAAGCCATGGCCCAGAACAACCTTACGCTTAAAACTTGTAAGGCCGTTTGCCATGGCGTTCCGCCTGCTCTGCGGAACATGATGATAGTAGGGGGCTTTCTCCAAGCGCCTGGAAGCGCTCGGCTCGGCCCAGGATTCCCCCCTCTCAACTGCCAAGGACTCCCTGGCAGCATCTATTCTGGCCCTTGCCTCCCCTGAAGAGGCGGAGGCATTATCTGAAGAAGATGACGAGGCCGAATCGTCATCAGAACTGTCATCAGAGCTAAGGGACTGCCGACTGGTGCCAGCAGGGTCCTCCCCTAGACTCTCTTCCGGCGCCTGTTTAGAAGGCCCGGCTGCATAGGTTTCATTTGCCTCCTCCAGTATCCTATCACTAGGGGTACCGCTTGAAGAGGGCGAATGGTAATAGGTGGGGGTAGGAGGAAGATAAGAAGGGCTATCAAGGTGTTCCGACACCTCACTTCGAGGCACCCTCATCGAGCCGTCAGAATAAAGAGTTGAACCATCCGACGGGAAAAAAGATCCATCGGAGTTAGTTTTTCTTGCTGTTCTTTTGGTTCTGGCCATTGTGTCCTGCACAGACACGAAACCAGTCGGATTCGGAGAAGTTCGCAAAGCACAGTCGCTGGCCAAGCAGTCGGCACTGCAAGTTCTAGATTCAGCCGTCCCCGGTGACCGGCTGATCAATATCCTATGCTGTGCCGCATGCGGTTGGGATACCATTTTTTCGAAAACAAAGAAAAAATGAAAAGTAAAAGAAGAAACAGGCGTTACCTTTAGAAGAAGGGTGAGAGACGCTTGGTTGGCTGAGAACGGTCGGACAGCGGGCCGAGTGTCGGATGCTTGAAAGCTAAGAAACACTTAGGGAATTTTGAGATTCTTAAAGTCAAAAGTCAAAGATTCTCCAAAGATTCGCAAAGGTGTAAAAAATCCGGGGGTGAAAACTTTCTATTTATAGAGGGGTTAAAAACCCTAAAACTTTCCCTCCACAGTAACTATTCAAAATCCGACCAATCGGATGCTGACACCTGTCACAGGCAACACGTGGCAAGCGCGTGTCACCTGTGAGGGGCAAATGATTTGGGTAAAAATACCCTAGGCCAGTTGGCCCAATCAGAGTCCGCCACGTGTCACTGAAAGGGGCGCCACCTTGGACCTCTCAGGGAACGACACGTGGCAGACGGATAAAAGGACCTGGGATTGGCGGCTTTCAGGCCCAAATCCCGAGGTCTGCAAAAGCTGCGTAAATATTCCCTAGGGCACGAAATCCTAGGGAGTGCACGTTTTTCGAGAAGCCTTTAAATAGGAGATGACCTCCTCATTTATGGCGGGGTAAGACATCTTGACATTCAATACGTGATACGTACACAAAGAACCCTTTACACTCCTTCCGAGGAATATTCAGTGATTACTAATCATTGTCAGAACTGTCACTCTCAAGAGAACAGTACACCCGAGCTCGGAATCCGAGCAGATAACCTTTACATTCCGCACCTTATTCTTCGGACTTAGACTAACTTAAGCTTCGGAGGCGGACCACCGACCATTCGGTGCTCCGTTGTTTTGCAGGTACAGGCATCCAAGCGAGCATCCAGTCTTAGTGTTGTAACTCTCCCAAGGGACTCAAAAAACCCCGAAACAAGTTCAGTTCAGCTCAGTTTTGTTCAGTTCAGCTCCTAATTTCCTTCTCTTATAAAATATTCATTTCAGTTCAGTTCAGTTCAGCTCCTAATTTCCTTCTCTTATAAAATATTCATTTCAGTTCAGTTCAGTTCAGCTTAGTTTAGTTCAGTTTAGTTCAGTTCAGCTGAGTTCAGTCAATGAGAATAGGCCTTTAATCTATACATACATACCCTTTGGCTTTTTGTGAGAACCCTTGGTTATTTCCATAAAATTATTATAAAAAACTATAATTATTTTTTTTTTGGCATTTTCTTCACTTAAATTGATATATAAACACTAACATGTACATGCTTCAAAAAAAAAAAAAAAAAACACTAACATATACATAAACTAACATATTTTCATACAAAAATACTATAATATTACAATTTTCATCCAAAAAAATAAAATAAAATACAAGGTTACAAACAAAGAGCATGCATTATGCAAGCTGCACAGTAGCAGAACAGGAGCACAAAAGCAGCAACACAGTAACATAGAAGCAACAACAACACGGCAGCATCCTACGAGGCAGCAGTAGCAGTAGCAGCACCCTACGAGGTAGCAGAAGCAGTAGCAGCAGCAGCACCCTTGCGAGGCAGCAGCTGCAGCAACAACACCCTTGCAAGGCAGCAGCTACATTAGCCTTGCAAGGCGGCAAGAACTATGATCTATATGCCAATGCTCCACATATCTCCTTCTAGGCTGTATGATCCAAGATGATTAATGATACAATCTCATTAGTTGAAGCCAAGATGAATTTCATATGTATGGTTGAAATGGGAAAATTGGGTTATCTTTGGTGTAGAGAATCACAAATTTGTTTGGTCGAGTAATAGTGACTAATAAAAGGCTTTATAAGTTTATATAGAACATAGAAATTAGGTAAGAAAACCAAACCTGTTGAAGAAATCAACAACCTGCAGTGTTTTAGCATCAATTATCATAACTGGGAAAGTGGGAATTAAAGTATTTCAACTTTTCGTTCCAAATCGATCACCAGAAAGAAATCTATATTCTGTGAGGGCAACTTATCCGATTTAGAAATATTGTCTTCAAGGACACAGAGCAGTTGTGATTGAACTTGTTCAGATGGAAAGGTTCATTCATCTGCATATTGATGTAATTGCATGAGAAATGCATTTTCATAATACTACCAACTTTGAAATATGAAGTAAATTTGGCTTTCCCCCTTGATAAGAAACAAGAAGTGCTTATAAATATAATGAAAACAAGAAACAAACTAGTAGGACTGTAGGATGGAACATGTTCATCATAGCTCCACACCATCACATAATTTTTGGTTTGCAACAACAGATTAAATCTCATTTATTTTTTCAAGATATGTATAAAGGATATATGTTTCTACTCGATCACGAAAAATTATCAACATTGAAAAACAAATATTCTTATAAAAGAGCCTGTCCCATGACTGTATGGTATAAGAAAAGAGTTGATTTGTCATCCTAAATTCACTAACAACACTGAAAACTGAAGATGGAAAATTAAACAACTTTGGAATGACTTCATATTATGATCATATTAAGAAGGAATCATATATACTCACCATTTCAAACCCCCAAACATAAAACCTTCTATATTGCTTGGTAATGTTGGGAGAAGATTCCTAGCAAACTACAAAATAGGAAAAGATCAATCAAAGAATATAATAATTGACTTCACCCACACATAATAAGGAAACAAGCTAAAAATGGAAAGATGCATGGTCAAAGATATCAAAGAATATTCAATAAATTATAGCTCATCAATCAAGGACTTGATTGAGTCAATTAAGGAGTCATCAATTAATTCAAGATCTTATGAAGACTATGGAATCAATCAAATAAAGCTAAAACAGGAAATGGATCAATTGTTTGACGAAATATTATCCGCGCAGTGGTCCCTGCTGAGTACGGACATCACGGACTCAATGCACCTTTTTGAGTAAATCGACCGCCTTACTGAGCCTTTCTGAGAAAGGCAACTTCCCTACAAAGCTTGGACCATTTGAAGACATGTAATGAATGCTTGGGCAGCAAGCACAATCAAGCCCCATGATTGAAGGAGCGAATCAAGGAGATATCAATCACTAAGTCAACATTTCCTAAGATATGAAGATGTCAATTAATATTGTCAACATTACCATAATAGAAAGTATCCTTTAATATATTTACCTTTATTAGACTTATAAATCATGATAAATAGGAGGTTCGTTGTAATAGAATGGATTCACACATTCATACTTTGTCCAATATAATTTACTACACTATTATACTAAAATCTCTGATTTATGTCGTCCAAACTGACATCAGTTTGTCCTTACTAACACCAGTTCGTCCTTACTCAGAATTGCCTCTCTCATCTTGAGCCTTATTCTTTGATTTATAATTATTATTATAGTTCTATTGTTTTATTGCTCTTAACTAATTCATTTGGAGGTTGTGTTTATTTCTTTTGGCAAATTAGATTATTAAAACCCCATAAAACCTTTAACAAATTCCTAGAAACCCTTTTCTAAGATTTGTCCCAAACAATTTGGCGCCCACCGTTGGGCTTGTAGTAAAAAATTTGCTAAAACCTTTAAACACAAAACCTAAATCCAAGTCATGTCCAGAAACCAAGGATGGATTACCATAGCCAACCTCCATGAGGAAATGAATTCTTTGAGGAAAACCCTAGACTCACAAAAAATCCAAATAGAAACATTGTTGGAAGGAAAAATCCAAACACAAGCCAAACTAGCCCAATTAATCCTTGAGAACGAATCCTTGAGGAATCAAGTTCACTCAATGGCATCAACAAATATCAATTTGAGATGCGAAGACGAAGAAATTTTCAGATCTCGAGATCGTACCCCGCCTCGTGCTTTGTTTCATCAACAAGTTGGGGAATCCCAGTCCGTTTTGAGCAGGGAAGAGTCAGTTTTGAAAAAGATAGTGGATTTTCATGTCAAGCGAGTAGAAGTAAAGATCAACAAGATCCCCGGTGTTGCTCGGCCAATCAAGGAAGAAGCCGACAATAGTTATGCTGACTCACCTTTTGTCGAATCCATTGATCTAGTGGAAATTCCAAAGCGGTTTGTCATTCCAAACATGCCAACATACGATGGTACCGGAAATCCTGATGAACATGTTGCGCTTTACAAACAAAAGATGATGACTAGCTTTGTACCACAAAATATTCGAGAGGCGATCATGTGCAAAAGCTTTGGAGCCACTTTATCAGGTACGGCCCTTACTTGGTTTATTAATTTACCTAATTATTCTATTAGATCTTTTGCAGAAATGATCAACATGTTCAAAGTAGAATTTGCAACTAGTCGCCCTCTCGAGAAACAATCAAGCGACCTATACCACATTAGACAACAAAATGATGAAACACTTCGGAATTATTTGAATCGCTTTAACAAGGAGAAAGTAAAGATCTACAAGTGTGACATCCCCACTGCAATTGAAGTATTCCGTCAAGGCCTTTTTGAAGAAGATGGACTCTACGAGGAACTAACCAAGTACCCTTGTGCAACATTCGAAGATGTGCAAGCTAAAGCTATGGCCCAAGTGCGATTTGAGGAGGACCAATATGAATGGATTGTTACAAACTGAGTTGGTGTGATGCCATTCGGAGAGTTGCAAGCATTACTCGTTTCAAGTAACATTTTACCTACTTTTTCCTTACTTTCTTTCAATGCATGTTTAGCTTGGTTATTTTTATATACTCTAGATTCTCATCCTATCATTGGGGGCTTTAGATGTTCCTCTTTATTTTGGTTGCATTTCTGACTTCCGAACTCGGCTCGGAAGCGAATAAATTTCTTTGTCCTTTTTGAATTCTGAACTCATTTCTTCCGTCCATACTCAGTACGGAACAGAAATAAATTTATTTCTTTGTCCTTTTTGAACTCTGAACTCATTTCTTCCGTCCATACTCAGTACGGAACAGAAGTAAATTTATTTCTTTGTCCTTTTAGAATTTTGAACTCAGTTCTTCCGTCCTTACTCAGTACGGAACAAAAGTAAATTTATTTCTTTGTCCTTTTTGAATTTTGAACTCAGTCTTTCTATCCATACTCAGTTCGGAACCGAATAAAATTGATGTCTTTTTGAAATTTAAACACAATTATCTTATCCGTACTCAGTTAGGAACCATACCGAACCAAATCAATTTGTCTTTTTTGACTTTCGAACTTAGTTTCTACATCCAAACTTAGTTCAGTATGGAAATGAATCAATTCGTCTTTACTTATTCTTGAAATTATTCACCTCTTGAACGTTGATTTGCGACCTTTATCGTTTTCTTTTTTGTGGGTGCAGACACTAATATAAATATTCACATCTCATATGCCTTTTTGAATTCCAACATGTTAAGCAGGTTTCAAACATCAAAACTGAGTACGGACATCTCAGCAAATCTGACCGGTCAGTATTGAAAGATACAACTGAAATACATACATATGAGATACATACAATGATACAATACATATACAAAATACAAGGGATACACATACATTATTTACAAACGGTACATTCGCAATATCTCTACACAACATAGTATATATACATCTACAAAACTAAGAGCGACATAGCGTGAGACATGATGTTTGTAAAACACACGATGAAAAGATTGGGGGCTATAAAAGTTTACAAGTTACCACAGAAGTTCTAAAAAATTTATCTACATTTGCCATTACCGTCAATTTTACAAGCTACGTGTTGAGTACGGCAGCAATCGACAATTCTACAATTTTCCTCTCTAGATAGATATCTAGAAAGAAAAACTGGGGGCTATTGTTGGGAGAAGATTCCTACAAAACTACAAAATAGGAAAAGATTAATCAAAGAATATAATAATTAACTTCACTCACACATAATAAGGAAACAAGCTGAACATGGAAAGATGCCTGGTCAAAGATATCAAAGAATATTCAATAAATTATAGCTCATCAATCAAGGACTTTATTGAGTCCATTAAGGAGTCATCAATTAATTAAAGATCTTATGAAGACTATGGAATCAATCAAAAAAAGCTAAAATAGGAAATGGATCAATTGTTTGACAAAATATTATCCGCGTAGTGGTCCCTGCTGAGTACGGACAGCACGGACTCAATGCACCTTTTTGAGTAAATCAACCGCCTTACTGAGCCTTTCTGAGAAAGGCAACTTCCCTACAAAGCTCGGACCATTTGAAGACATGTAATGAATGCTTGGGCAGCAAGCACAATCAAGCCCCATGATTGAAGGAGCGAATCAAGGAGATATCAATCACTAAGTCAACATTTCCTAAGATATGAAGATGTCAATTAATATTGTCAACATTACCATAATAGCAAGGATCCTTCAATATATTTACCTTTATTAGACTTATAAATCATGATAAATAGGAGGTTCATTGTAATAGAATGGATTCACACATTCATACTTTGTCCAATATAATTTACTACACTATTATACCAAAATCTCTGATTTATGTCGTCCTTACTGACATCAGTTCGTCCTTACTGACACCAGTTCGTCCTTACTCAGAATTGCCTCTCTCATCTTGAGCCTTGTTCTTTGATTTATAATTATTATTATAGTTCTATTGTTTTATTGCTCTTAACTAATTCATTTGGAGGTTGTGTTTATTTCTCTTGGCAAATTAGATTATTAAAACCCCATAAAACCTTTAACAAATTCCTAGAAACCCTTTTCTAAGATTTGTCCCAAACTGGTAATAGCAAAAAAAAAATGATCAAAATGATGAGATCAATAATGTGGATGGCACTGAGTTCATCAAAGCTAGAAGTCATCCAGCAATCTTTTTCCCAAAGGCCTTTTCTCAACATCAATGGTATTCAAAGAAACATAGATTACTTTCATTAATTAATTAGCTACTCCTAATATAAGACGACAAATGACACGAAATAATACAAGAAAAGGCGGTTATATAGCAAATTTCTCAATAAAACAAATCTTGTCACAATCAGTTAGTCCTATAACGAGCAATTAGAAGCTAAAAAACCAAATTAAACACCTGAGTCAGCAAATTAGCATTACATTCATAAAATTAACTCAAGCATTTCATCGAACATCTAACGTGCAACATATTACATGCAATCAAAAATCCAACAACTAAACAAATTCCATCCCCAACAACCCTTCAGTTATTCATCTTCTATCACCAAATCATCAAATTCCCAAATAAAATTCCACAATCAATCTAGCTTTCTAAAATCAAAACGAGTTCGAAGAATATATACAACTAATCAATAATTTTCACACTAATTCAGAAATTCAATTCAGATTTACCTCACAAGAAGATGACAAGGAGAATTGAAGCGTCTCTTGCTCGCACTTTCTCTCTCATGCTTCCACTTTCTCTCTCTTGCTGCACTTTCTTTGTCTTGGTCAAACTTTCTCTTGCTCCCACTTTCTCTCTCTAAATTTCAGAGAGTTGAAAAATGTCAGATCGAAAAAAATGGCGAAGGCGCCAAATGAAATTTTCACGAAAATTTCATGAAAATTTCATGACTAAGTACAGTCAGCAAAACGACCTCCGTTATGCTGACCCAGCTGGCCCCCCAACTTTAGTGGCGAAAATACGATATTACCCCTACTTGCTACCAATTGGACCCTCTCCACTTTTGATTAGTCCTCCCTCCTCCATAACAACGTTTTTGGTATGAAATGAATGCAGATAAAATTTATTGTTTGTTGGTATAAAATGTAATGAATTTGGTATATATGGTTGGAAGTGGTAGTGATGTGTGTTGAACGACAAAAATCGTACTTGATGGTACAATCGAGTTGATTTGTGACAGTGATGGGTATTAGGGTGGGATTTTTTCCTCCTAAGTCTAAGCAACATTCAAATTTAAATTTCATGAATTGAGTAATGAAATCATATTACTAAATGAATGATTAAGAAAGTAAGCAAGGAAAATTGGTTATGGCCTTAAAGCCAAAGCAATACTCAAATTTAAATTTCGAAACGTAATTTTCATAATCAAACTTTTCGTTACCATAAACGAACAAACATCAATTTTTGCATTAATTTTGATAAGAAAACTTTGAAATTTGGTAATTTGCAAAACTACCTATGTCACATTTACATAAAGATTTAATAAACATATAACAATAATAAAATGAATTATATCATTTAGATAAGTTGGATTATAACCAGTTTCACGTTGTTATTGAAATCAAATGAAAGTTAAATTCATTCAAACAAAATTAGGTAATTAAATCAAGTGAAAGTTGAATGCATTGAGCATGAAATAATGCTAGTTGAATTAAATACAAGTCAAATCCAACGAATAACACCAATTGAGTAGCACTAATTAAGTAAGATGAAAGTCAAATGCATTCATCAAAGCTAACTGAATCATAGGAGAGTGAAATGACTTTAACAAAGCTTATTAGAACGTGTGAGATAATCCAATGTTTGAATTAGATCAAATCTTATCAACAATGAGTGTAATCAAATCATGTGAAAGTCAAATGCATTTAACAAAGCCAATTGGATCATATGAAAGTCAAATACATTTTTATTAAATCATGTGAAAGTCAAATGTATTCAACAAATCCGATTGGTTCATATGAAAGTCAAATGCATTCAACAAAGCCAATTGAATCATTTTTATAAGATGAAAGTGAAATACACTAAAATATAGGTAACTCAATCAATTGAAATAGATAAAAGTCAAATTCATCCACATAGGTAATTGAACAAATTGAAATAGATCAAAGTCAAATTCATTCACACTTGTTCAATCGAATCAATTGAACTAAATGACAGACAAATTCAGTCACAAAGAGCTAATTGAATCAATTGAAATAGATGAAAGTCAAATTCATTCACACATAGGTAATTGATTCAATTAAAATAGATGATAGTCAAATTCATTCACAAAGAGCTAATTGAATAAATTGAAATAGATGAAAGTCAAATTCATTCACACTTAGTTGATTGAATCAATTGAAATAAATGAAAGTCAAATTCATTCACAAAGAGCGAGCTAATTGAATCAATTGAATGAGATGAAAGTCGAATTCATTCACACATAGCTAATTGAATCAATTAAAATAGATGAAAGTCAAATTCATTCTTACATAGGTAATTGAATTAATTGAAATAGAAGAAAGTCAAATTCATTCAAAAAGAGCTAATTGAATGAGATGAAAGTTAAATTCATACACACATAGCTAATTGAGTCGATTGAGTAAGATGAAAGTCAAATTCATCCACACATTGCTAATTGAAGCAATTTAATGATATGAAAGTCGAATTCATTCATACATAGCTAATTAAATCGATTGAGTAAGATTAAAGTTAAATTCATTCACACATAGCTTATTGAATCAATTGAATGAGAGGTGTTAATTTATTTGCTAACTCGTACTTTCTATTTTAATTTTGTTCATCATACACTACTAGAAAACAGGCCTTTAGTATTTAAAAATTTAGTATCAGTAAATGTTTCTGATACTAAATACTCAATAGTATTGATTAATTTTTTTTTGACACTACTTCCTTAGTTTTGACTCAACCTTTATATTAGAATTTTTTTTTTAGTGTTCCACTCAGTTCACCCTTTGGGGTAATCCGAATTCGCATATCAGTTCTGGGTGGTTATTAAGTTTTAGTCCCCTTCCAATTGTTGTTATGGGGGATCGATCACGAGTCCTCCCTACCAAGTGTAGTCTCAATTACCAATATAGAATGGTTAAATTTCGAAACGTTATTTCCATAATCAAACTTTTCATTGGTTATAGTTAAGTACCAAATAGTGGATACTATATACCAAAAAGTGGATACTATATACGATAGATATCGAATTTCTTAGCAAAAGTTGGTATATAAGTCAACTAAGTTGGGATATATTTTTTGTAAGGCAACATAAATGAGGAATACGTACTACTGATTAGACCGTGAGAATGATGTGTACTTGCGAACTTATGGGCGGGAATTTTCCCTCCTAATTGAAAACCCTTATTTCACGAATTGTTCATTGTCTTTCTAAGTCAAAGCAACATTCAAATTTCAATTTAAATTTGACCGTGACAGAAATACGTATTTGGGCAGAATTTTTCCCTCCTAAGTCAAAGCAACATTCAAATTTAAATTTCATGAATTGAGTAATGAAATCATATTACTAAATGAATGATTACGAAAAGTAAGCAAGGAAAATTGGTTATAGTCTTAAAGCCAAAGCAACACTCAAATTTAAATTTCAAAACGTAATTTTCATAATCAAAATATTCATTATCATACAGGAACGAACATCAATTTTTGCATTAATTTTGATAAGGAAACATTGTAATTTGCAAAATTACCTATGTCACTTTTACACAAAGATTTAACAAACATATAACAATAATAAAATGAAAAAAATAATTTAGATTAGTTGGACTATATAAACGTATTATGTAGGACCAGTTTTTGTTATTGAAATTAAACCAAATGGAAGTTAAATTCATTCAAACATAACAAATTAATTAAATCAAATGAAAGTTGAATGCATTGAGCATAATGAAGGAATTATGTCTTCGATAAGTGCAATTACTAGATATATCAAGGATCACTATTATGGATCAGAGATAACAAGTTCGTTCTTTTGGGTCGTCATTGTTTGGTGCTAGATATGACAAATAATCTTTGAGCTAGTGAAATAGTCCAAAGCCCAATAGAATGGATCCTACGAGGTCACACAACATGGGTATGGGGTTAAACAAGTAAAAGGCCCATTAATGGGCCTCATGAGATCATAACATACCACATGGAGTGTTGGGCTAGAGTAGTTTGATTAGGATTAAGAGTTTGGGCTTGACATGGGCTCTTATTTAGAGATATGATCTATAAATAAGATCCATGCCTAGGGTTGACATAAGGTCACAATTAATAATCAGTCAATTGTGAAACAAGGCAACCAGTATTCCCAAACCCTAATCCCTCTCTCTCTCCTCACATGCACGACCCTCCCTTATCTCTTTCCCATCCGTCGGCCGACCACCTTCCTTAGTGGCGCGTAGTGTTCGTGGTGGTGGATCGTGGTTAGCTCGTGTCTCTCTCATCTGTTAAAGGTTGATTGAAGCGTTCAATCACGCCTAACTAGAATTAGTGGAGGTTTAACTTGTGCCCGTGGACCAAGTATATGAATCACGCTTGGGGTTCTTTATCTCCCATTGTTCTTGCTCGATCGCATGTGGAATTACGCTTCAAAGATACAATTATATGTTCTTTATGTGTTATGAAATGATCTTAGTTATTAGATGCTTATGAATATGATTCATGAAATTCCGCTTAGAGTATCTAAAGTCCTACACATAAAACAATACTAATTGAATCAAATAAAAGTCAAATCCATTGAATAACACTAATTGAGTAAGATGAAAGTCAAGTGCATTCATCAAAGCTGACTGAATTATAGGTTAGTGAAATGGTTTTAACAAAACTTATTAGATCGTATAATAGGCTAATGTTTTAATTAGGTCAAATCATATAAAAAATGAGTGTAATTAATCATGTGAAAGTCAAATGCATTCAACAAAGCCAATTGGATCATATGAAAGTCAAATGCATTTATATTAAATCATGTGAAAGTCAAATGCATTCAACAGTACAAATCCAATTGGTTCATATGAAAGTCAAATGCATTCAACAAATCTCATCGAATCATTTTAATAAGATGAAAGTGAAATACACTAAAACATAGGTAATTATTCACAAATAGGTAATTGAATAAATTCAAATAAACTAAAGTCAAATTCATTCACAAAGAGCTAATTAAATCAAGTGAATGAGATGAAAGTCAAATTCGTTCACACATAGCTAATTGAATCGATTGAGTAAGATGAAAGTCAAATTCATCACACATAGATAATTGAATCAATTGAATAAGATGGAAGTAAAATACATTCACACATAGCTAATTGAATCGTTTGAATGAGATAAAGGTTGAATTTATTCACACATAGCTAATTGAATCAAGTGAGTAATATGATAGCCAAATTCATTCACATAGCTCATAAAAACTCAAATGCATTTAACAAAGTCGATTGAATCAAATTAATAAGATGAAAGTGAAATACACTAAAACATAGGTAATTAACAAATTTGAAATAGATAAAAGTCAAATTCATTCACACATAGGTAATTGAATCAATTGTAATATATGAAAATCAAATTCATTCACAAGGAGCTAATTGTATCAGTTGAATGAGATGAAAGTTGATTCACACATAGCTAATTAAATCAATTGAAATAGATGAAAGTCAAATTTATTCACACATAGCTAATCGAATCAATTTCATTAAATAAAAGTCGAATTCATTCACACATAGGTAATTGAAATAATTGAAATAGATGGAAGTCAAATTCATTCATAAAGAGCTAATTAAATCAATCGAATAAGATGAAAGTCGAATTCATTCACACATAGCTAATTGAATCAATCAAGTAACGTGATAGTCAAATTCATTCTAGCTAATCGAATCAATTGAATTAAATAAAAGTCAAATTAATTCACACATAGGTAATTGAATCAATTGAAATAGATGGAAGTCAAATTCATTCACAAAGAGCTGATTAAATCAATTGACACAACTAGAAAACGGTTCTTTAGTATCAGAAAATTTAGTATCGGAATAAATTTTCGATACTAAAAAATTCAATAATATCGCCCGGATAAATATTTTCCGACACTACTTCCTAAGTTTTCCATTAACCAAGATATTAGACTATACTATAGTGTTGGAAATAATTTTATCAAACATAAATGACATCATATAGTATCAGAAACGTTTTAACACTAATAGATTTTTAACAATCGCATTTAATTTTGTTACAAATATACATTCATAGTAACAAAATGTTATGATACTAATTAAAAATTTCACAAGGCACTGGCGCCACTTTGAAATTTTAGGAATTTTGAAACTTTTTAAGTTCTAAATTTCATTGGGTGAAGTAAGTGAAAGCCAAACTTAAAAGAAAATTCCTCCTCTAACCAACTCTTCTTTTGTATCTAACCTATATATAGTGTTTCCTTCTATTTTAGAGAGAGAATAAGGAGAGAATTCATTTTAGATCATAATTAGGGATAATTAGATAGAGAAACTCTAGGTTTTTAGAGAGAGAAGTTCATGGTTGATTGTTGATGATTCAAGATTTCTTCATTTCCATTGATCTTTGATCAAGTATTGTAAGGATTCCTTTTCTTTAATTCAATCTATAGTTTGATCTTAGTTGATTTCATTTGTTTTCCATATGCTTTGTTAATTGTTTTAGTTTGATTGAAGTTTGATTGATTTGTGAATTGATTTTAGATTGTTTGTTATGATCATGATGAATGTGTTGATTAGTGTTGTTTTGATCTTAATTTCAATGGCTAGTGAGTAGATTACTAGCTAGAGTAATGGTGAAGCATGTATTAGTGATGGATTAATGCTATTTGGGGAAATTTGATGGAGTTGCCTTTGTGATTAAATTTGGTTGATGATCTTGTGCATGTGTGTATTTGATTGAAGAATGGCCAACTTTAATTGATGCACTAGATTGCTTTGCAAGTATACGTTGATACGGACCATTGATATGTTGCTTGCATTTACTGGATTGAGGTGTCTAATGAAGTTCCTAGTTAGAGTTTATCGTAGTTGACACTAGGTAGACCTCTAGGAATATAGCTTGATGTGCTCTTTTGGTTGCATGATTATTCTTCCCTCACATTGCTTGACTTAGTCACTTTGACCTCCCAAATAGTTGTATCCATTACGATTACATGTGGATCCTAGCCCTATCGTTTTACATATTTGATTCCAACTTCGTGTTTAGTTGTTCTTTGTCCTAGCATAGCTTTCACACCCTACATTTTGATTTCGGAATAGCTTGACACTAGACGATAGACAATCTCCATCCATTCCTTTGGGTTCGACTCTCTACTTACCATTGTACTAGTATAAGGGTGTGTGGAGTATTTACAAATTTTTTTTGGCCTTGGGTAGGGGTTAGCTTCAACGACCTAGTTCCAACCTTAGTCAAACATCTCTAATCAATTCCTATGCTCACCTCTCTTGGGCTCTTGTTCAATTTCGATTCATTCTCAAACTCATTCAAAACATATTCCTCAAATGAGTATAGAATCATAATTTCTCCTAATTATAAGCTCTTTAATGATTAAAACTTTACTATCAATCTTTTAATTCTCATACCTTTGTGTCTTGATACACAAGTGCACAAATCTCAAGCACTCATTCCTAATAACTAGACAAGGTGTCGCAACAACATACTACCCCAAAACACAATACTCACACCCATGTGATGATGTGTATCTCAAGATTTCTTTCAAAATACATCTCTAATAAGAACATTGAAGCGAACAATCCTAACATAAGCTATTGAACTCTCAAAATCCTTAACATTCCTCAAAATTCTCATCATGGAAACTCACAAGGTATGGGTTTAGGGATCTTACAAGAAAATGACTTAACTACTAATAGAGAACCCTTCTCATATCAATATAATACAGGTTTTGAAGAAAATTAAGTTCGGTGTTCAATCATACAATCTTGATAGCTCACATATAATGATTCACATATTGCATGCTTTCATCAATAAACATTTAGTCATATAACATGATTGAACACCACACATAAAAATATGCACATAGGGAAGAAATTAAATTCTAGCCGACATGCCCTTCTTCTCCTAACCAAGCTCACCAACATGCTACTAAAAGCTTTTAACACATATTTCATACCTTAATCCTTGCTTTCTTGCAAAATGAACAAACTAAAAATATTTTTGACTCCTCTTTTTAAAATAAAATTTGAAAATAAGCTTCGAAAAAGGGCAAAAATATTTGGCCATCACAAAAAAAAATTCGGACATACCATAAAAATTTCGAATGTCCAAACTAAAAATTTCGGACCTCATAAAAAAAATAAAAAAATATTTTGGTCCTCTTAAAATCAAAATCAAATAAAATAACTCGCATTTAAAACTACTTTATTAAATAAACACATGGCCAAGTTCAAAACAAACCACTTTAAAACACATTTTTAGATTTAGTGGTAATAAAAATCTCAACCAAAGCTCCCAGATTCCACTTTGTAACACCCTAGAAATTTTTTTCCTTTAAAATACCTGTTTTACACATAGTGGAAGATCTAAGATATTTCCGCCACCGTGAAAACGGCTAAGGCAACTATCAAAGACACACAGTGGAAGACTAAACTCAAAACCATTCAAAACAGATCAACTTAATAGTTAATTAAACGAAAGTAAAGCCAAACCAAAGTCAAACGAAGTCAAATAAAATCAACCTACAACTTGGAACCATTGTAGGCCCTTATTAAAACCATTTAAATACGTAAAACCTTTGCGTTAGTCTCATGAGTAACCATAATATAAATCAATCAAAATATTAAACACATCATAAACGAATAGAAACTAGCTATGATTCGCTCTTTACTCATACCCCGTCATGAATGTGCTTCAATACTTGAAAAGCTTATCTCTACTTGTTTCCACTACTCTCCATTACAAATGGGTCATCATAGGGCCAAAATAAAGACAAGGCCAATAACACACAAACACACACAATCAACAAAGTTGAGCACATAAGCGTATTTAAACACACCAACATGCTTTCACCTATCAACACACGCTTACCTCAATGCACCTGTTTACAAGCACACCCAACATTCAACAAGACTTTTCAACTAAACACTAAATTATTTATTTAGCATTGATTACGCATCGAACGAGTTTCCAACTCTACCTCCCCCAAATAATTGAGGTTACTGACACGGGAGCTAACTGTGCCAGCATCAAAACCACACATAGGTGGCGGAATTCCTGCGCATAATAATAAATAAAAGGAATGTACAGCGTCCTGTACTCCAGTAGAAGTTATGGTTAAATATAAAACCCCATAACTCCCCCCATATGTTCATACTCAAGTTATATACATTCCAAGAGTTTTGGTGCGTAATCTCTTTCACTTTACGTTATTTACAGATTATTAGACTTGGTGATGACTCACAAACCAGAATCATACAATCAACAGTAATTATCAATCAATCAAACATATCAATTTAATTCTTGAATTATTAGTGACCACATAATATTTAATGTTGAACCCTTTTTAAATCTACCTCAGTATCAAAGACACCTTAAACGTATAAAGCGCTACAAAGCCTATCCCTCGGTGTTAAAAACACCTTAAGTGCACTAAGGCACTAATATACAATTTATTCCTCGTGTACATAGACACTTATATAGCTCATTTCCCATGCTTATAGCATCATTAAAATTATGTGAACCATAATAAAATTCCTTTTTAATATTCCAAGTCAAATCAAACATGTAGTTTAATTAAACATGCATTCTATCATGCCATAAATAAAAGTTTAGTCCATATAATCATGCCAAATATAATTTTCCAATCCATAATCCATCACAAATAAATCATGCTTCACAATTCAATCACCAACAACAAGGATCCATAATTCCAAACATTAATCTTAGCATGATACTACTTGTAATTTAATTTGCCAAACCTAGCATGCCACTACATCACCCATAAATATGCTAAGTACGCGAATGTACCTCAAATAAGCCCTTAAAGTAGCCGATTACACTACAACAATTCCCGAATCAGGTCTCCTACATAAAGGGACAATAATACTGTATTAATTACCCTTGTATACACAATTTTAAGCAGCTTAAATTCACTTTAGACTACATAAAATAATCTGAAAATTATTTTAAAATCCCTAATTAAACTCTTCTTTAATGAATAATTAAACCCTTTCAATAAAATCATAATTCTACTACTTTGAATAAAATTCCAACAACATTACTTTGTTAAAACTCCTTAAAAACTCATCAAAATCATATCATTATACTTGGTTAATAATCAAAATCAATGGGTATTCAAAACCCCCAAATTAATTGATAAAAGAACCCTAAAAATCAAGTCTTTATAAACTTTAAAACCCTAACTTAATAAATTATAAAATCTGAAAATTAAAACCTAACTAACTAATATGAAATTACACTTTTTAATTATTAAAACATGATTTTTATACTAAATAAACATACTTTGAATAATTAAAATCAAAACCCATAATTAAAAATCATTAAACTAACTACATTAAGAAGAGGAGAAAGATGAGGGAACTATGGTGGTGATGGCCACGCAGCGACGGTAGGTCACCGGTAGGGTGGCCGGCGACTGGAGGTGGTCCGGCGGAGGGTGGTGGTGATGTGGCAGCAAGCCCGCACCCGACCAGCACGTGGTTCTGAAGGGTTTTATAGGTACTACGCAGCGGAAATAACATACATGAATCATATTCAATAAAGTACCTAATCCCAAGAATCGCATGCATAACACACAAGACACATAATCATACCTTTGAAGCGTGAATTCCACGAAGCTATTCGACAGGAAAATCAGGGAGAGAATAGAGCCCCAAGTGTTGCTCCTCTACTTAGTCCACGAGATTCGAACGAGCCGTCCACCAATACTAGATTGGTCGAGTGATTGAGGAAAACCGCGATCACCACCTTTTCGGACAACCGACCACCGCACGAATCACCACCACCACGAGACACCACCGCGCCAAGGAGGAGGAGAGAGCCGTGAGAAAGGGAGTATGAGAGGGGGTTGGTTTTGTGTTTGCTAATTAGGGTTTGATCTAAATGATCAGTTAATTCCTTTCATGCAAAACTAGGCACCTAGTCTATTTATAATCTCATTATAATTAGACTAGGGCACGAAGCCCAATAGCCTCTCAAAACCCCATATGGCCGGCCACCTAGAGTGATGAGGCCCATGATGGGCCTCGTCCTCTAATGCTCGATCTAGCCCCTTTGTGTGACCTTATAGGATCCGTCCAATTGGGCTTTGGCCTATTTTACTAGTCCAAAGATCGTAAGTACCTCTAGCTATGGCAAAACGACGACCCAAATGTCCGGACTTAATTATCTCCATAATTTGATCCAATTATATATCTAGTAATTGCACACGACGAAGATATAACTCCTTCAATCTCCCACTTGTCTGAGACAAGGGTGCAATATTCAAATTCCTTAAGTCAATGTATATGTCGATTTGATAATATGATTGCATCACATGTCGAGATCATATTAATCTACAAATCGTTTCTTGAAATCTGAGTTAGAATTACAAAACCAAATGATTACTGAGTAATGCATTTGAACGCGGCCACATATTTTCTGAATTCTCCCTCTTCAAGCGGCCATGACACATTTCCTAATTTAATAGGTAGACTCTATCCAATCTTGTGGCAACAAGCCTCCCACTCAACTTCTGAAATAACCGGGAAACATCCTTTATAATCTCCAGTTACGGGTAGACGTTTGAATGTACCACAGTTATAACATCCATTGAATGAAATCAATGTTCCACTCATGTCAAAGGAATCCACTAATATATACGGAAGCTCTATACTTGAACTTCAAAGTAGGTCAATAGTTCGATCATGCATCATTCATGCATATCCAAGTGATTGACCGAGCATCACTATGCCCCTATAGCCCATGAAACCGAGCTATCCAATCAATCTTACATGCTAGTCCATTTATTGAAATCATTTATGTCCACTTTAATGATTTCGAACTAGGAACTTAAATAATATACGGATTTTGTTCACCTGTGGGGTTTCATACACCAGGTCTCTAAAATAAATAACCTGATGAGCCCATCAATCCATAATTATTTTGGACATTTTATTTAATTTCAAAACCATAATTAAATAAGAGAAATAATAATTTCTGTTTTAAACATAATTCTGCAAATTGATGTATTTTCTTTTGTAATATGTTTCCACAAACATACACAACTTAAATTACATAATTTGCTTCAATCCAAGACTTTAATATGACTTTCATACCTTTGTCTATGGAAGGGGTTTAGTGATTTCTCACTCATAATAAAACTTCGCAGAACGTGACCTTCTGCCGGTCAATGATCTCATAACTGAGGCGATATCTCATATCCATTTGTTTGGATTTGTAATGTGACCCTGGCTCCTTTTTTCTTGGGCAAAGGTAACCCTTTAGTCATATGACATTTTAATCCGAACTTCCTCTAAAACTATCCGACTATAGTTTAATACACATATTCTAACATTGAGCATGCAATAGTGCTCTGCTTTGAACTCTTCAAGCTCACTGTACTTCTCCATACTGACAAAATTGTGCGTCTAGATCAAAATCTAGAGTCATCTTGCCTGTTTGGAAAGAACTTGCATTCGTAAAACTTTTGACAAACTTGTTTACCTTTAACACCATAAACTAGAAAAATTCCTTTAGCGCTTCTCAAGTACTCAAGGATTTGTTCTTGGTAACTCTCCGTATGCTTATTCTGTATTTGCTTGAAACTTGCTACACATGCACAAGTCATATGTAACAACTTGTTTTGTACATTTCATGGCACATGTAATGGACCTTTTGCAAAAGCATTGGGTATACTACCTTTACAACTCAACTCTACTAGCTTTTAAGGCATTGAGTTTTACTGAGTGTAAAACCATGAAACACGGGAAGAGATCCTCTCTTAGAATCTTGCATCTTGGACTTGTCAAGAACCTTATCAACATAAGTCTCTTGATTAGGTCCAGTCATCCTTCAAGATTCACTTTGTGGATTTTGATTCCCAATATGTACTCAACATCTCCTAAGTTTCCCATATAGAAACAATCTTTCTAACCATTGCTCGACTTATTCAAGCATTGATATATCGTTTCATATAAACTGTATGTCAACTACATACTAGACTAAGAAGACCAATTGCTCCCACTAAACTTCTTGTCTCTACAAGATTTCTTTTCCATTCTTCCAAGGTAATCAAACTGTTTGATTTCCTAATGAATATTTCAACTCCTTAATGCTTACTTCAATCCATAAATGAATTTCTGAAGTTTGCAAAACTTTCTAGGAATTTCTGGAATTCAAAACTTAAGTTGTATCATATACATCCCATCCATCAAGAACATTTCATGAAGGTGATTTTGATTTCCATAACTAGAAATAATCCGAATAGGCTTACATGACTAATAGGTTTAACCCTATTTGTAAGACTATCATGGACTAGCACATCTTTACAGGCATGGAGTCCATTCTGGATTTCTTGGCTTTAAGCCATTTCCTGAGTTGGCACTTGTCCAAAGCTTGCTTGTAGGTATGGATTCCAACCATTCCAATAGGAAAATTTTAGAATCCACCTTATAATAGAATTCCAACAAACTGTTTGTTTTAATCCTAAGTAACCTACGATAGGTGTGAGCGACAATAGAATTATTCTCTTCAACTCTTTGAAGTATTTCATTCTAGTAGGACGATAGAAGTCTCGCTACTTGAATTAGCTTGCTTCGACACATGTTTTATCAAATTAGCTGATTTCATGCGCATTCGTCTCTAATGTAGTGTTATCTACATCCATTTGTTGCTCGTCTCGAATCTCATCGAGATCTAACTTTACTCCCACTTGGCTTTGTAGGAAGACATTTCTTTCTATAAAGACATTATCGCGAGCAACAAACATTTTGTTTCTACGCGATTGTAGGAATAATACCTCTGATTTAGGGTTTATTATGTCATCTTTGTAAACATTTTACATAGATTTCATATTCCCTCAATCCTGTTTAGAAAAGATTACTTTGGAACATTTCCAATCTTTCTATTGCTTTGGTGAAGTTTCTGTTTAGTATATTCGCAATTGTTGTTGTTCTAATGCATATCCTCAAAATGATATTTGTAAATCATTAAATCTTGGATCGAACCATGGCAAGCAAAGTTTGATTCCTGCTTTATACATACATTTTAATTGTAATGTTCCTGGATTGTGAACTAATTCAACAATTCCTTTAGATGATCATTTGTTTTGAGTTAAATATTTATTACAACAATCATATTGTGGTGCTAAATTGTTTATCTCAAACTTGATTTTACATTTCATTTTGGAATTTTGAACATTTCAATGATTCCAACTTTTATTTCATTAAGTAATCATCGACATATTTACTTAAATCGTTAATAAAAGCAATGAAATAGTTAAATCTCTTGCTAATTTTGAATTTATGGTACATTCACATCATATGTTTGTGTTCCAAAAGGTCATTTTAGCTCTTTTACCCTTTCAACTAAAAGGTAACTTGGTCATTATACCTCATCAAGCATGACTTCTAATTCTTAAGTGATTCATAATCATATAAGAGTAAGAGTCCATCCATAACTTTGGATGTGCAAATGGTTTATGTGACCTAACTTTACTTTGTTATAAGTGTGTTTGCTTTGAATCATCTAAATTTACTTTTGTGATCTACGTATATCAATGTCATAAATAAAATTAACTCATATCTAGCAAAATGAAAACAATTTATTACCTTGGTCATGGATCAACATTTGTCCAAGCCAAGTAAAACCAAATCAGTATTCAAAACAAGAAAACCGAAATAATGTCTCATCAAAAACTGGAAATAGTTCTAAATGTCATGATAAACTAATCGGAAATTAAAACTATGAAGCTATCTCTGGCCACTCAAAAACTTCTAGTGTACCTTCAAGCTCCACCTCCATGCTAGCTTCACTTGCTTGCAGTTCCTGTGCAACATCATAATGTTAAGCACTGCAACTTGGTATCATATACCTTAGTGAAAGTTAAAATGTTTATAACATAATACCTGAGGTTGATGCTCCATTCTTCTTCTTGAGGAAATCAAGGTATTTCTGGCAATTGCGTTTCCAATGCCCCTTCTTCTTGCAGTAAAAGCATTCACTCTCACTTGCAACTTTGGGTTTTGGATTCGCCTTAGGCTTTTCAGGAGCCTTGGCAACTTGCTTGCCCTTGCTCTTGGCATTAGCCTTTTGCCCCTTCTTCTTGAACCCTTTTCCCTTCTGAATCATAAGAACTTCCTTCTTAGGTTCCTTAGGGATTTGTTTCTCAGCACTAACCAGCATTGCATGCAATTGACTCATAGTCTTTGCATTCGCAGTCATGTTAAAGTTCATGATAAACTGGTTGAAACTTTCTGGAAGTGAATGGAGAATGATGTCTGTTGCCAAATCATCACTAATTGGGTACCCCAGTTTCTCCATACTTTGAATTAGGCCGATCATTTTGAAAACATGATCATGAACTGTGGCACCCTTCTCCATTCTACAATCCATAATCTCACGATGAAGCTCATACCTTTCAACTCTAGCTTGTTTCTTAAACAAAACTTTGAGCTCTTCCATGATTGAATAGGCATCCAGGTCCTCAAAACGCTTTTGAAGACTAGGTTCCATAGTAGCAATCATTAAGCAAGTGATAGGCATAGCTCTATCATGAGCTTCCTTGTGCTTCTTGATATCTGCCGCAGTTGGATTTTCTGGCAGAGGTCCTGGTAATGGGGTATCAATGATATCCTCCTTACCTTCAGATTTCAGAACAAGCCTTAGCATTCTTTCCCAGTTGGAAAAGTTTTCCCCTGTCAACCTATCCTTTTCAAGGAATGGTCGCAAATTGTAAACGTTGCTGTCATTGTTATTACAGCTACCCATCTATGTCAAAATAAGGCAAAGTTTAATAATTATGTTTAATTAAAAATTAAAGTACCACAAAACATATTCATTTGGTAACTTTAAAACACTTTATTCAATAATTAAATGATCTCAATTGAATTTTAAGTGATTCCAAGATCCTTTATTTGTGCAATAATTGACCGGACTGAGGCCCTGCCATCAACCATTACATTTTCAAGGTGAGTAAACTCTTTACTGATTACAACTCTTGTAATTCTTGGTTGAATAATTAACCATCACATGTTTAATTATTACCCTTAGCTTCAAGGTTCTAAACTGATCTTTAGGTAACCTTGTTGAATTTAACCAATTAAAAGTGTAGAACGTGATCTACCCCCACTTCCCCAAGATATATTATGATGCTCTGCTGAGGCCGACCCATCACAAACGATCAAGGTTTTCATCGGGTTTTTAATTGGAAAAGTTGCATCAATATTACTGGGATCTAGATTTATTATGTTGTGATTATTTAGTGAACTCTAGCGCATCATCAAACAACATAAATAAACCTAAACATGCATAATATACTAATGCAATAAAATATGACGTAGTATGGCCCCTTAGTCCTAAGAAAACTAGAAATGAAAAAGCTCCCACTTGAATCATCATGGATCTTCATCCACCTTGCTCCTTTGGGCCTTCACTTCATGGGCTTCTTTTGGGCTAACACCATTTAAATAACTATTCTATTTACATTAAATAAAAGTTATGAAAATACTCAACGGTACGCAGACCGTATTTAGATTACAAAAATACATCACGATACGCAGACCGTATTTAAGAATCTATGGGCCATACTAGTCTATATATAGCAACATAATATCATATATTATAAAAGTGCCATATAATAAATCACTCAACATGCTTGTCTAAATTATAACATCTGATGATCATAATAAAGACAACGCATTTCCTAAAATATCTTATATTTTAATCATAATTAGATAATATAATTTATTATTCATGACGGATCATAAAATATCATATATTTAATATAGTCATGAGATAGAATCAAATCATATTTTAATCTAGAAAGATAAAATCATATTTAATCTTCCATGATTATCCTAACTAATTTAGGAGATTCTATCCTAATTATTAGCCAATCAAATAATTTTAAAATCAATTACATCCTAATCTAATTATGGGATAATCACATTATTTAAATCAATTATTATCCTTTTGGAATATGCTCAGAATATCCTCATCAATCTTATCCTTAATTAACCACTTTAATTTAGGATAATTATCAAAATAACAAACTAAATATGGATAATATCAAATATAACAACTTTTGAATATTTGATTTTATCCTTAAACAAAAAGATTTTATCCAAATAAAACCAACTTTATCTTTTAAAATAAAAGATCATATTTTGAAAATATTTGAACTTATCCAAAATAAAACCAATTTTATCCCAAAATAATTCGTAATTATCCTGAAATAAAATTTTAAAAACAGAATTTTTTTTTTTTTTTTGAAAAACCGCAACCACCAACGCCGGCCACCGTGGTTGGCTAGCCGAAGCTAGCCACGGTGGCTGGCTGCCGTGACAGCAGCCACTGCCGCAAGGGCAGCAGCGTGGCAGCTGCTATTGCTGGGCTGCAGGCCACCGTACGTGGCCAGCCGAGGCTAGCCACGGTGGCTGGCTGCCTTGCAGCAGCCACTGCCGCGCAAGGCAGCAGCAGCACCGAGCTGGCAGCCGCGGCAGCAGCCGTGCAATGGTTGCACGCTGCTGCCCATAGCCACCCTAGACCGCCGCCCTCCCTTCCCTCCCTCTTGGACGCCACCTGGTCGGCAGCCGCCGTGGCTGCGCCACCCAGCCGCGGTTGCCGGCCAAAATAAATTAAATTTTTTTTTTTTTGTGTTTTAATTTAATTAAAATAACATTTTTCCTAATTAAATTAAATTAGTCCATAAGATTAAAATTAAATCACATTCAACTTTAAAATTAGGATTCATCATAAAATTACTCCCAATTTAATTTTAACATTTAAAATTAAATCTATGAATCATACATAAAATATTTTTATGCATGAATCAAACCAATTAAAATTATGAAACATAAAACAAATCGAATTAAAACAAAATCAAGCACAAAAATCATATTTTAGGGCTTGGAATTTTCGAAATTTAAGGTTAGGGTTTTTGAAATTTTCGAAATAGTAGGGCATAATTCGGTCTCTTTATGGCTATATGAGCATAATTAAATCACATTTAATTGATTCCAAAAGTTTAATCACATTAAAAATAATAATCGAACCATAATTAAATTAATTTCTCCCTCTTAATTGATTATAAAATTAACGTGGACATCAAATAATCGTATTATTATGATCTAGCGCGTTAATGCAAGAGGCTAACTGATACCACTGTAGGAGTTTATAGGTACTACGTAGCGGAAATAACATACATGAATCATATTCAATAAAGTACCTAATCCCAAGAATCGCATGCATAACACACAAGACACATAATCATACCTTTGAAGCGTGAATTCCACGAAGCTATTCGACAGGCAAATCAGGGAGAGAATAGAGCCCCAAGTGTTGCTCCTCTACTTAGTCCACAAGATTCGAACGAGCCGTCCACCAATACTAGATTGGTCGAGTGATTGAGGAAAACCGCGATCACCACCTTTTCGGACAACCGACCACCGCACGAATCATCACCACCACGAGACACCACCGCGCCAAGGAGGAGGAGAGAGCCGTGAGAGAGGGAGTATGAGAGGGGGTTGGTTTCGTGTTTGCTAATTAGGGTTTGATCTAAATGATCAGTTAATTCCTTTCATGAAAAACTAGGCACCTAGTCTATTTATAATCTCATTATAATTAGACTAGGGCACGAAGCCCAATAGCCTTTCAAAACCCCATATGGCCGGCCACCTAGAGTGATGAGGCCCATGATGGGCCTCGTCCTCTAATGCTCGATCTAGCCCCTTTGTGTGACCTTATAGGATCCGTCCAATTGGGCTTTGGCCTATTTTACTAGTCCAAAGATCGTAAGTACCTCTAGCTATGGCAAAACGACGACCCAAATGTCCGGACTTAATTATCTCCATAATTTGATCCAATTATATATCTAGTAATTGCACACGACGAAGACATAACTCCTTCAGGTTCTTGCGTGAAAAACCAAGGAAAAAGAAAGAAAAGGAAAAGAAGAAAAGAAAAGAAAAGAAAAGAAAAAAGGAAAGGAAAAGGAAAAAGAAAATAAGGAGGAAACTAATTAACCTTTTGACTTATTGACTTTTGTGAGGGAAAATTTTGGAGATAGATGGAGTACTTATAATGTAGGTTAGGTTAGGGTAAGTTTTAGGCCTCATAAATTGTGAACTTCAATACTAAAATAGGTAGCCCAAAATACAAAAATAGAATGATTGGGTTTATTATGAAGGTTTTATTTGGATTAAATGATTATTAACCCAAATATTAATACTTGTTTTATTTATAATCCAATACTTAAAATATTTTGACCCAAAATATATTTTATAATTAAATAAATAATATATAAAAATACATTAAAAATAGGAAAAATTGTCAGGAACTACATGCTTAATAGGGGTATTTGGAAACAACTACCCATTAAAAAATTTTATCAAAAAAACTACCCCTAAATTTAAAAAGTTAGAGTAGCACTACCCATTTGCATTTTCCGGTGAGAAATTCCGACGCGTGGGCCCACTCTTTCAATTTTACTCTGAAAAGACACGACGCGATGACAAATTAGACCTTAATTTGTAACCCTTGGATATTCAATTTGAATTAAAAGCAACAAATTCAACCAATTTTAAATTATCCCCGATTTCTAAGAACCCTAATTTTTCTAATCATTACACCCTATCATCAAAATTCATAATTAATGGATTAAAAGAGAAGAATTACCTATGAATTTCATACCCTACTTGTTTTCACTTCTTTAATTAGGGATTTTTAGAAGAAAAATTGAAAAAGGGGGCCCACACGCCGGACAATCTCGCCGGAAAATGCAAATGGGTAGTGCTACTCTAACTTTTAAATTTAGGGGGTAGTTTTTTTGATAAAATTTTTTAATGGGTGGTTGTTTCCAAATACCCCTATTAAGCGTGCAGTTCCTGAAAATTTTTCCTTAAAAATATGGGGTATTACACCTAACCTTAGAAAGAAATTGGCGAACAAGAGGAGAGAAAGGGAAAGTGTGCCCAATCACGAAAGAATATTCAAAGAAACACACCCAACCAGGTGCAGTCCAGTTCGCCCTCTCCTTGGACGACGAAATTTTCACCACCACCCCATCGGGAAAGTGTGCAGCGGTGGCGATCTTCCTGACATCGTCCTTCATTAAATGAGAAGGATAAACATCCTTAATAGGCAAAACATCTTGCGCAATAAATGTCGGCTTTCTTATACCTTCCTCAGCCCCAGCAAACACCACTCTCACCAACTCACTCATTGCAGAAAACGCAAAGAAAACAAAAGAGATAAAAACAGAGAAAATACCTGAGAAAGAAGTTCAAATTGGAGCAAAGAGTGAAGTGATTTGATTGAAGCCTGCACACCCAATAAATACTGCAAGGAAATAAACCGTCCATAACGATTAACGAAGCACTTGCCTTAAAACCAACACCTTACTCCCTTATTTTTGTTAACCATTGCAAAATAACTTCCAAAAATTTTAAAATCCTCTAACGGTGATTTTGGTAATTTTCATCTTCAAATACTTGAACATAAAAATTAGGGGCAATTGTTGGGCCCGTTTCACTAAGCAACCCAAAAATCGTAGGGCATAGCCAAGCATCCAAGATACACCAATAATCAAGCAAATGGCCTGATTGAAACAAGTATAGCAAGAGAATTAAGGAATCAATTAAGCGATTACATGCCAAAAATACACCCGCTGAGCAAGGAAAGAAGAATAAAATCAAGAAGATCTTTTCCTTTTGAGTATATTTTGATATCTTTGTAACCCTAGCAATTCCTAGGTATAGATAGCAAAATTAGACATTGTAATACTCTCACACGCTCACTAATACATTAATACAAACAATATGCTTCAGTAATTCTCTCGAAATTGTGTCCTTTCTGATAAAGGAGCCTGTCCTTACTCAATATTGTATCTTTTTTTTTTTTTTTTTTGACGGGCAGTATTGTATCTTTAAACTCTCTCTTTTATATTAATGTTGCTTGTTTATTGCTTTATTATTGCTCTTGGTTGTTGTGTTTGATATTGAAGGGTTGATTGTTATTACCCCTTAATCCTTAAGCAAATTCCTAGATCATCTCAACTAAGATTTGCCTAAACATTCATGCTCTTAGAGCACCCACAATGAGGACAACAATCCTCATCCTTATTATGTTTTTTTGCGAAGTTAGAGGATGAGGATTGTTGTGGAAGCTTTTATAAGGATCCTTAATTAAAGAGGATAAAGGTGAATCATCTATAGATGGAGGATGAAGAAGCATTTGCTGAAAAGCCAAATTTTGGGTGGAATTGTGTGGGTGGATGACACGTGAGGAGAGATAAGAGAATTATTTATTTTTTAAAAAAACAAAACATAAACATGCACCATTTATTATTGGACACTTGGCAATGCCTTTTTTTTTTTGGTTGCTAAATTTGTTGATGCATTTGTGTTCATGTATTTGTAACGTTAAATTTTGTAACGATTATTTTATTAACAAAAAAAAAAAAGTTGCCAACCTTTGTCAAATATTTTTGTGTATAAATAAAGTATAATTTTGTCATAATTTAAGCCACTCTTGCATATTTTCCTTATCTCCCTTAATATCATTCAAAATTTAAACATTACCTTTGTATTAGGAAAATTTCACATTTGCTACCAGGGAAAGCACCCTGTTTCACATTTGATACCCCTTTAATTTTTTATTTTATATTACTACCACACAAACACGCTAACTGTTGTAATCACTACCACTTAACGGAATCCGTTAGGATTTCCGCTAAGTTTATTTTTAAAAAAAATTAAAAAATTTAAAAAAATAAAATTAAAAATTAAAAATAAACAAAAAATAAAAGCTAGCCACCCAAAGACCCTAGCCCTCCACGTCAGCCACCCTCCCCTTCCCCACCCAAAACCGACAACCCTAACCCTTATTTCCCTGCCCGAAACCACCACCACCGACACCACTGTAACCCCAAACCCGGAGACGCCCCATACCACCACCACGACACCACCCTATCCCCCAAACCCAGACCACCACCACCCACGTGCTTTCCCACAAACCCACCCACAAACCCACTGCCTAGACCACCACCACCCACTCAAACCCACGAGCCCAGACCACCACCCATCGGAACCACCAAACCCAGACCGGTCGGAATGGGTCTGGGGTCGAGTTTTCGAGGGAAGGGGCTGGGATCAAGTTTTGAAGGGGAGGGGGCTAGGATCGGGGTTTGGATTGGGTTTTCGAGGGGAAGGAGCCGGGAACGGGGTTGGGAAAGGGGCCATTTTCGGCAGCCTTGGTGGTCTGGGCTGGGAAAGGGGCCGTTTTCGGCAGCCTTGGTGGTGGAAGAATGGGTGCGCTAGCTCTTGGTGGTGGTTATATGAAGGTGAGGAGGTGTTGGTGGCGTTTGGGAAGGAGGTGGGCTGCTGGTGGAGTTCACGGTTGCCATGGGCTTCTTTGGGCACCGGCGTTGATGGGAAATGGAGGTTGGATGGTGGCAATGACGGTGGTTGAAGATGGAGCGGTGGCGGTGAGGTGGTTGGATGGTGGTTGGGCTCCACTAACGGAAATAGTAACGGCATCAGTTAAATGGTAGTGATATCTAAAATTTTGGTGTTTGTGTGGTAGTGAAATAAAATAAAAAATTAAAGGGGTAGCAAATTTGAAATAGGGTGCTTTCCCTGGTAGCAAATATGAAATTTTCCTTCCTTTGTATTACTTAAATTTAAATTTTTATCCATTTTTAAAATTATAGGAGTACTTATTAATAACAATAATCCAAATTATGGTACCAACCCAAATTCTCAATATGGTCTACATAATATCCCCTTTGAAATTGATCCGAATATTCTAAGTAATTCCCAAGTTCAGTCTTACTTAGAATATCTATCTACTCATTCGAGCCAAAATAATCAAACTTCCCTTCCACAAAATTCAAGTATGGTATTTCCAATGTCCCAACACAGTAGCCAACAAATGGAAAGCTCTCCAGGCGGGGATTGTAGTAGCAACGTTACTCCAACATCCGAATCTAAGGGAGCTCAACATCTTAAAGAAATTGAGGATCTTACTGTTAATTTGTTTTCGGAACAAATTAATATTTGTTCAAATGCGAACCAGCCAAAAAGGCAATCAAAGAAGGCAACAAAGTCATCACAAGCAAGGTGCACGCCGAGGAAGAGGGAGAATTGGACCATTAAAGAAGATGAAGCGTTTGGTGTTGAGTTATATTAATGCCAGAGGAGATGTTGGTGATGAAGCGTTGGAGTTGGGTTATATATAATGGGATATTTGTAAAAATGAGGAGTGAGAAAAAAAAGGATGAGAAAGAGGGAGAAGGTCTGGTGCATAGCTCCTATATGCAATGTTTGCATATAGGATGGCAATGTAGTAATTAAGTTAAAGTTGTAATGGAAGAATAAAGTATCATTTAATAGGTAAATAGTACCATTAAATGTTTTAATAGTATAAATATTATGTTGATAGTACAAATAAGTATGTAAATGGTACATCTATTAAGGTAAGAAGAAGGACCCTACTGAGCCGGCACCTCTCACAGGTTTAGCCAGCCCAACTCCGCAGGTCATCGCTTGAGAGTAGAGGGGGGGGATAAGGGAATCCCCCTACTCCCAAGCATTTTATAGTTGGTGGGGCTCGAACTCATGACCTCTAAGTCACAAGGTGAGTTCCCCACCAACTCCACCAAGCTTTGCTTGGTTGGTACATCAAAATATTATACTACTGTGAGATATAATAGTACTACTAAGACATAAATGGTACAGTATACATGTATACTAGTACAAAAAAATTTACACCCTCCGTTTTTAAATACTTGCTCCACTTTCCTTTTCTGGCCGTTTTTAAATACTTGCTCCATTTCCTTATTTGGAAAACTTTTACAATATTTAATTAGTTTCCATCACCAAGTGGACCCAACAATATTAATTCCATATTTTCTCTCCTTCAATTCTCTCCACTACTTTTGTTTTTTTACCATTATTTATTCTTTCACCAACCCCACTACCTCCATATTTTATTACTTTCTCCAATTTCTTCTAAAACTCCGCGCACGGAGATATGGAACAAGTATTTAAAAACGGAGGGAGTAACACTAAAACCATAAAAATAAAAAAATATTTAAAAAAAAAACATTCTAAGTGCGCTTTTCCAATTTTGCCCTCCTATATGCAACAAATGCATATAGGGACTATGCGACAAGATGCACAAAGAGGATTTTTAATTGATGTGGGGGAAATAGAGGATGAGAAATAGTTAAAAGGATGAAATTAGTGGAAAGTGGGGGTATATGAAAAAGAAATGAGATGTCAAAAAGAATAAAAGATAGAGTATATTAGAGGATGAGGATGTTATTGCCCATGCTCTTAGCTCTAAAGCTCCTCACAGGTCACCCATTAAATTGGTGAGGTAACTCAATGGAGAGAGAGAGAGAGAGAGAGAGAGAGAGCTGTACATTTTGCGTGCTCTAACTTTTGAAACCATACAACATAAAACGGTACTTAATTTATTTTTATTGTTACAAGTAGAGAGAGAGAGAGAGAGGATGAGCTGTACATTTTGCGTGCTCTAACTTTTGAAACCATACAACATAAAACGGTACTTAATTTATTTTTATTATTACAAGTCTTTTTTACCAAAAAAAATTGCAATTGTTCATATTTTAGAATGCTTGAATTTTGTTAATAATTATCTTCAATGTTTTAAAATTGTTACATGATATTTGGATACACTAAAACAAAATAAAATAAAGGGTCCATTAGGCTACTTGGATATATACTCCAGAAAATCGACCAGGTGAAACGACATGAATTGAACATTTATATCCCTCGGAATGTCCACGGTTAAGCTTGGCAAAAATTACTCATGATTTTGGCTGGTGAAAACTGCACAAATTTGCTTCACAAAATGCAGAGAATATCCTATCGCCAACATCATATAACTCATAAATGTACTGGTGAAATTGCATACATTTGCTTCACAAAAAGCAGAGAATATCCTAGAATTTGACTACTAGCCCAATAGATCTCCAAAAATCTTGAAATCGGACAAACAATTTGACCTCTTCAGAGATGGTAACCAATAGCTTGGCATAAGCAACATAAGAGCCACAAGTTGGAAAACCAGGCATCTAAGCACTTTGAGCCTTAGCAGCCTTCTTTCCCTTATTTTTCGAAGTCTTCTTAGCTGGTTGTACCCCAACATCATCTGAGTCAGTAATGAACTCAATCCTGGCAAAGACAGGTTTTGCTTCAGGCAAGAGACGCCCAGCCTTTAGACCACCCCACTTAGTATCATTCTGCAAATACAAAATCCAAACAAATTCAGTATGTTTCAGTAGCCAGTAGCATGGGGAGAAGAAAGGGGAAGCAAAGAGATACAGACCCAAGTCAGAGCATTGTAATCATCTTCTGTGTAGCCAAGCTGAGCGTATATTCTCCAACTTAGACTTGGGGCAACTGGCAATAATGCAATGGCAATGATTCGCATAGTTTCCAATATGATCACAAGATCCTGCATTTGTATAGAAGGATTTACAACAACTCGTACAGAGGATTTTATTTTACAAAATTGAATGCAAGCAAAAAGTCACAAGTCACATCATACAGATCTGTACTATTTTGTAGTTCAATACAATCAGCTTTTAGTAAACAATATCTACTCCCTAGAAGCAGATTTAAGAAACTATTTTTGGGGAAGCTTTGAATTTTCGGCCACTTAGTTTCAAACGTGCTTCAAGTAACTTCTGAAAGGCATATATTGGTATATTAAACATATCCTGTCCAAGAGGACAAGCTGAGTGATCTGGAGGCTCCACTTCTTAGCCATAGCCCAAGAATCTTATGTTTACCTATGGTCGTAACTATAATGGTTGCTGCAAAAATTATGTATTTGGTTTAAGAACGAACCTTATATTATGGCTGAATAATGAGGTATTTATAAGTGCTTTTGATTTTCTATAATTGATCCCCATAACCACTTGATTATGAATTACCATGGATCATATCAATGTGGAAATTAGTTAGGTGGAAACCAAAATTCCATGTATTGGTGCAGCGTTTTGGTGGAAAAATGAAATCAGCAAGTGATCTAAATGAATAATGAGCTTTGGGTTTACATTCGTTTTGTAAGGTATAGAAGCAACATATTGTAGTTAAGATTCAGTGACATGCAAAAATCTTATAAGTTTTGCCGCAGCTACAATTACTAATTGACGAAGCAGGGGACTTAGATATTTAGAATCAATTTTAAAGCTGGTGGTAGCTACAATTAGGATCTTAGATATTATTCTAGCAAGGGGACATCAAATCACTATTTTTTTTTCTTTTATCATATATGTATACAATTTATGCTTGGCTTTATCAATAATAATGAGCTGGTAGCCTGTTTGCATAAGCAATATACAAAAGGACACTAATTCACAATCATTGCAACCAATCTCACAAAATGGTTTATTTAGATTTAATTCATATACATTTATCAATCGAATATCTACTACCAATTGTAAATTCTTCAATGAATCTGTCTTATTTGTGTATCTGTGTATAGTATTCCCAGATTGAGGCCACCACCTTTTCAGGTTCATGGGCGGCCATCACACAGCACAACCCAGCACTCTTAACATGGAAGGCACAGTCAATCCTACTCCTGCTAATTACATATGGATACAAGATGAGCTCATTTTGGTGTACTTGTTGGCAGTCTTGGCACATTGAGTACTTGTTCCTCTCATCCTTGAAGCCTCAAGGTCCTTATGAGGCATGGAAAAATCTTGCCTATGTAATCTTAAGCAAAGATAACCTTGAAAGGTCTCGAAAAACACACAAACAATCTTTGAATGTACTCACTCTCCAATTCTCCATAAAATTGCCCACAAGGACTTCATTGCTAGAGTATCGATTCTTATAAACCTACCATTGACATCATGGGATTGTCTTGGCATTAAAAATATCAATGACATGTTTATAGGAGTCGTAATTGAAGACTTTAGCTATGATGTCCTCATTGGAAATAGGTTTTCTCATGAAGGAAAAGCCGAGTACAGAGTACACACCTTGCAGAATTACATACACTTGAAGATTGTTTTTATGTTTATTGAGATGTTTCAAAGTTATTCTTTTCCTTGTATAATTGCCACAATCCAGTAAATACACTTCTTTTTATTTCCAGGAGAATGTTAAGGCTTGAGACTTAGTAGTATGTCATGATTTCAAGCCTCGTATTTCTTCTGTATATAACTTTTTTATAGTAGATTTCCTAGTTTTGTATTACTATCTTGTACACTAATTATACCAGCTAAAATTTTGTATCAGCCTTCATATTTTCCCCTCCTTACCTTGCTTTTTTTAATTTTTTTTTAAGCCTCCCATCCTCATTCTTTTTTTCCTACCATATGGCTACTCATAACAGATCTAACACCATTTTCTAGTCTTTAGATTCTTCTAGAAATATGAAACTAGGTATTTCCTCTCAACCACAAACGTAGCTAATTTTATTGTAGTATGTTTCTTTAATCACACAAAAGATAATCTAATTCAACGGCTATAGATATAGAACAAACAAACCTTAGCAGCAGCTTCTGCAGCAGTTCCCCCTTGCTTGAAAAGAGACCATGGTGCACGCTCATCCAGATAAACATTTCCAGCATTCCCAATTTCTAGTACAGCTTCACAAGCAGAAGACAATGAGAGATTTTGATAGTGAGTACAAGCCTTCTCAACCTGGCCAAAAAAAAAATAAAATAAAAAAAATGAGTTCAGAACATCAGAAAAGGCTCAGACAGGAGTTGACACACAATATCTGAAATTAACCCAAGAAAATAGGTTCCTCTTAGCTTCTCTAGTCCATAAGCTAAGAAATACTGCGACTGCAGCCGCTCAATAAAATTTAGTAAAGAAAAAAATAAGAACATTCAATAAGGTACATAGTTAGCACAAATCCCAGTCAGGCATTGACTCAACAGTCTGAATTACAATACTGAAGAAGATGGCCAGTTGGCAACCAAAAACAGGCTCTGCAGATGCATTTCCTACAACCTTAGATACTCATTACACTACATCCAGTCATTCATATTGATGAACATAAATGTATGGACCACATCAATGAGCCGAAGATGCTTAAATAATATTATATACAAAAACTACTTCTGAGCTGAGGTAAATTACTACTCTGAAAGTATGTGACCCATCTACTACAGAAAAGGATCATTTCAATCAATGTATTAACCTTATAAGTACATGGCAAGTCCATTGATCAGCACTTTAAAGTTATTCTCGTATCAGTTTCAGACTCAGAATAGAGAGAAAGTGCTAGAACTTATAATAAGAAATGACATTGCTGGGGGGGGGGGGGGGGGGGGGGGAAATAACATTTATAAATAAAATGCCATATTTATATGGCTGACTGATATCAAATTAATAGTTGATCATGGAGTTTTAATGTGGCACTTCACCCATTCATATATGGATTGGCATGTTCTGGTGTTAGCTTCCCATTCCAATAAAACATACAAATTGAAATTGAAAAGACTTAGTTTACAACTTTAAAGTACTTTAATTTCAGCAGCCTCACCAAATTTTCTACTTTGAGCTTGATTGAGTTCCCTTCACCAGCAATAGCAGAATCAAAAGCTAAAGTTGATTGGCAATTCTTTTTGAGAAGCCCAAGTGTACGATTGAGAAGGTTCCCTGTATAGAAATAAAGTCAACCTAATAACCACAACTATACAACCTTCAACTACAGGTTTTAGAAAGTAAACTAGAAGCAGTTGAATCACCAATAGTGTTGGCAAGATGTGCATTAACAATATTGATGAAACGATCCTCTGAGTAATCCCCATCATTTCCAAATTCAACTTCCCTTAGGAAAAAGTATCGAACTGCATCAGCTCCAAACCTCTGCACCAACTCATTTGGCTCTATAGTATTGCCTAAAGACTTCCCCATCTTCATGCCATCCTATAATTTAAAATAAAAAGCATCGCTGCATAACATGAAATTTTATACATAAGAAAAACTATTGACACATGCAACTAGCCAGCTTTTGCAATATAGCATCCATCATATATATTCATATGAAATCCATACTAGATATAGCCTGCAATGCATAGGTGCAAATAACATTGTGTTTGGAATTTAATTCACTCTTCATCTACTTTTTGGGATAGAAACAGCATGTTATTATGAATAGGACCCAACTTTTACAGCTAAATTGTAAGTTCACATTAAGTGAGCTTCAGATAATCATTTTGTTTCTAATTGTTCCTTCTTTGAATAATCTAGTCACATAGTCTGACAAGATAAAGGCCAAAAATCAATGTATATATCAGCATAGTAAACTGCAGAAGGAAGGCTCAACAATTTGTAAGTAACAATAAGATGAATACAAAGATCCTACAAACATTACAAACTCTATGGGCTTTACTTGTTACATGCTCTAAGAGCAGCTTCTTGTTCACTATTTGCTAGCAACATAACATTGCACATTTGCACCCCTTCACTACAGCTTGAGTTCACATCACTGTGCTTTCAAGTGTTTGAAAGTTGAAAGTTTGACATCTATCACAACCGTTTTTTGAAATAAATACCTAGAATCCTAGATCAATAGCAATAAGGCAAGCAACAATACCTTTGTCAAAAAACCATGGCCAAAAACCATATTTGGAAGACGGAATCCAGCAGACATCAGCATGGCTGGCCAATACACTGCATGAAACCGTAATATATCCTGTGAAATAGAAAAATGATTATTGTAGCTTTCAGCATTATGGAATGCATATCATCGAACAATATTCAGCCCTATTCTCTGGAAAACGTGCTACCCCCTGCATCCCAACTAATTGTCACACTATTCTTTTATGTCAGTCCCAAGCTCCCAATATTGATCGATTTAATTTCAATACGAAGATAAGATATAGAAAGGTGCTTTTGCATAAACCATAACTGAGCAATTCCTGGTCTTGAATCAGCCATTTTAATCTCAAAGAAGGAAAAAGAAATGGAAAATCAAATTTGCATGAACCCTGCGCAATAACCAACAAATAAGCTATAGAAAGGCTTATATGAGTGCAACAGGGGGAAAGAAACAATAGGCAAGACCAGCTGGGTTGTTCTAGTGAAAAAAAAAAGATGTTGAACAGATCACATCGTATTCTGTCTAGATATGTAAAAAGGAGAGCTGCACCCTCAAACCAATGATTATGCACTTGGAAACAGTCTTACCTTGCCTATTAAGTGAAGTGAAGCAGGCCAGCCAGAAGCAACTGCATCTTGTAAACTAGATTGCTCCTCATTCTCCAATAATGCTGATATATAGCTGGTGACCATGACAACAGATGTATAAAAAAAATTGCTTAAATTTGGTTCAGAAAAGTGATCAAAAGGAGAAGGTAAAAAAAAAAAATTGAAAAACAAAAAAACAATTCACCAGCAAAAACAAAGACAGGTTATATAACATTGAAATAAGCATGTTCCGCCTCAAAAGAATGAGCTGTGTCTGAACCTAAAGGGAATTTGTTGAGTCTATTTTCCCATTTGAGTATTTCCAGATACCATTATCAAGCCTAAACCTTCCAAAGGTACAAGTGCTCAAAACTTTTCCCAAGGAAGAGCCAAAAAGGATAACCTAGACCTTCTAGACTAAACAAATTATATAATCACCCCAAGGCGCCCAAGAGGGTCCTTCCCTAGGCAGAGTAAGGAGGGAGGTCAGATATAGATACCCTGATCCTATATTAATTGCTACCACAGTGCACAACAAGTTACATCAAAAAACCATCCTCAATGTAATTTCTCTTTTCCCTATCACAAGTAGTGGAGACTGGGATTGTTATTCTGAATGAATAATCATCTAAAAAGTAAGTGCAAACAATGACAAGAAAGGAGAAAAACGATTCTCAGTGGATAAATATCAATTAGATGAAACCTCAAACTCCGAACTGAGAACAACGATAGACCTTTCATCACATGAAACAGCAATTTAATCAAGGAGAAGCAAAGCAAAGTTCATCCAGATCACTTGATTTACTCCAACCAACTTTCATCATGAAATAAGAATTTCTCAGAGATTAAGTTACCCTCCAAAGCTTTAGATAATAGATCAAATAAGAGATAGGCAACAAGGCATTAAGAGAATCCAATAACAATTTCTCAAAGATAAAGTTACCCTCCAAGGCTTTAAATAATAGATTAAATAAGAGATAGGCAACAAGGCATTAAGAGAATCCAATAACTGTTAAAACAGATGATTACTAATAGCTATGCAACATCATCCTTATTTATCCTCCCACAATAGAGCTACACAGGTTAAGCATTTCTGTTCGCAAAGCAAGAAGGTGATTGATCTGATCAACAGGCCTATTTTTCAAAAAAGATAACTAAGATATTAGACCTCGAAAGTGAGAAACATCAGCCTAGGATACGGGGACTTAGTTTCTGTAGAGAAAACAGATAATACAAGGTATAGAATTATAGATAGCTAATAGAAAAATGCTAAGAATGTTTACTCACAGGCGAGATCTGAAAATCATAGGTTAAGAAAGACTATAGTAAAACTTACTCCAAATTTTGGGCGGCTAACGCGCAATGCGTGTGCCAGTCATGTCTAGAGAGTTCTTTAACTTTGGCCTCACAAATTTAGTTGGCAACATGAGGGAAATATGAAAATAGTTATTTTTAGGGGTATAAATGTCCACTGTCTCCGCACACTATTCTTAAGAGTTCTTAGAAAGAGCTAGTTAACATTAATAAGGACAAATAAGTAAACAAACATATTGAGGGGTATGAATGTCCGCACACTATTTATAAGTGTTTGCTTGAACTTTTTAGAAAGTAGGGAAACATGAGAGAGAGAGAGAGAGAGAGAGTTAGAAAGTAGGGAAACATGAGAGAGAGAGAGAGAGAGAGAGAGAAGCACATAGATCAATGATATTAGAAAACAATCATTTTTAAGTACTCATTTTACCCTCCAAGGCTACATCATGTAGATGACTAGTTAAAAACATCAAACCAGAGAATATAAAAAATCAAGAAAACAATAAAAAGTTTTGGAACATTAGAGAGAACCTTACCCAAGTAATGCATCAAACCAAACATAAATGGTTTGATCAGGGTCTCCAGGAACACGGATACCCCAGTCAACTGCTGCTCGAGAAATTGAGAAATCTTTCAAGCCAGTCTTTACCCAACCTTGGACCTAAGATACATATATCGAGTTATGAGTGCATGAGTTTTTGTGACAAACTAAATTGAAAGAAGAAAATCCCAAAATAATCAACAATTTTATTGGGCAGTTTGATCAACTGCCCATTAACCACTAACCAGTAATGCATCAAACCAAACATATATGGTTGGTTATTTAATCTGTGACAACTGAATTGAAAGAAGAAAATCCCAAAGTAATGAACAATTTGAAACCCATGAAAACAAAAGGTCAAAAACCATAATCCTGGATTCCTGGTGATAGTTATCAGAAGAAAAAATAACAAAAATTCCCATGCTGGATATATTTAAGAATCATAAAGAACTTATAATGGAAAGCTTTTTCTCCAGCACATTTTTCATGCTATAGCTTAGGATTAGACCAGGTTAATGGGAGGTTGGATCAAAGTCGCTGCAGGTCAATAACGGGTCAGGTCAAAAGAGGATCACCTTCATTGGGCCAAAGTGGATCAGGCCAACTGCATAATTTACAGACTCCAAAACTCTACTCTTCTATACTCATTACTAGGAAGAACAGCTTGCATATAGAAGCAAGACAGCTAGTTAACAAAAGGTAACAAATATTGCAGGCAGAAGAATAAAATAAATAATCTTACCTCATTCAGACGAGCAGAAGGCTGGACAAAATCAGGATACTGCTCTAAGAGATCTTCCAGTTTTTTTTGGTATTTCGATAAAGCAAAGAAGTAATTGTCTTCTTTCCTAGATATACAAGGCTTAAGATGAATAGGGCAACAATTATCCTCATTCAATTCGTTTTTGTCCTGCAGATTCAAGAGGTAGCAGTAGTTAGTTTAAAGATACACTACGAATACAATGCAACCAAAAGAGTACATTTACATTTTTTTTTTCCTATTACAATAGTTTTAGCTATCTTTGAAAACATAAACAAGTTCAAACACGAAATATGTGACATGTTATTATAGCTTTCAATGACAATAATAATGGTCGTGACCTAGTTTTAAATATGGACTCTCAGGCTGCTGTATGAGATAAAGGGGACTGATACCAAAATGATGGTATGCGATGAAGAAATTAATTATGCTTCAGTTCATATATGGTTCAGTCACTATAAAAACAAACCTTATACTCTTCGCAGTTGACACAATATAAACCCTCATAATCAGCCTGGTAAATGTCACCATTGGCAAGAACTCTGGAGTAGAACTCGTTAACTATTGCTTCATGCTTGGGGTTGGTTGTGCGAATGAACTTGTTATAAGAAATATCAAGCTGCAGAGGGATAGAACGGGGATAACAATCTTAGGGGAAAAGAACTTTTTATGTAGCAATACTAGAAAATAGCAAAAAATACAAATAGAAATACATCTTGCACCTCTTTCCAGAGCGATCTATATGCTTGAGATATGGTATCACAGTGTTCACCGGGGCTAGAGCCAACTGCAGCTGCTGCAGTAGCAATTTTCTCTCCATGCTCATCCGTGCCAGTCACAAATATGACTTTCTTTTCCATCAACCTCTTACATAATCAACCAATCAAAACAACACAAAGTCAAATTTTGCACCATTATAAAATCATGGCATGCCATTTTCACATTCAAACAGTAAGAACAATACCAACCTTATTCATAATTCTATGTAAGACCAAATAGGGGTGGGCAAAAAATCCATAATTCTATGTAAGACCAAATATGTCTGACCAATGAATGAAACAATACATACTCACACTCTTCATTTCACCCAAAGTACTCATATTGCATACATGACTAAGATACTTAGACACGTCATTTTGGACCAAAATCACGAAATGCTTTCACAAGTTTGCAGTGTCTTTAACACCTAAACACAAATTCATGCCTAACACTTCTAGTTAAGTTTGAGTATCACTTATGAATCCAATTATTATAGCAATGTGATTTTCCTCCATACTCCCTCTACAATTCTCCGTTACCGAATCTCTCTCCTGATTATTTGCACCACACATCCTACTTTTACTCCACCTGAACCTGGTTAGACCATTTCCTTTATAATCCTATATCCTACATTCCTACTATTCCAATGCCATAATTGAGTAAATTATAATTGGTTCTGCTCCCATAATATTAACATCCCTTAATAATTACCCATTTCCTACTTAACAATTATGAATTTAACACATAATTCAACTTAAATTCTAAGTATTCTTATACTGTTATAAATGTACAAATCACCAAGATAAGTTCAATTTAACCATAAATTCATCAAAAATAAAAGTCAATCATAAAACCCCATTACTCAATTATTTCCATATAATAACAGCAATAAACAAATAAAAAGATATTAACAATTCAGAATTCAGTAACCCATTATTTTCCGAAAATAAAACACAAGAAAATGCCCCCAAATTTCAGTAAATTAACAGGTAAAGATGGAAAATGGGGAAACCTGAAATCGAGCAATGGCATCAGCAGCAATGGTGGTGTAAGCACTACCCATATGAGGAGGGGCATTGACGTAATAAAGAGGGGTAGTGAGGACAAAAGTGTCATTCTGAGAATTGGAGGAAGAACAGGTGCAAAACATGGCTGATTTTGATGAAGAAGACAGTGGGTTTGTGCGAAACAAGGCAGTTTTCTTGAGGAAATTGAGCTTTGGGTTGATGGAAGAAAGAGGAGAGAGATTCCAAAGATTGCTTTGCAGAGTATGGACTCTTGCTGCCATTTTTGGTGTTGGTTTTGCTCTGTTTTTGGGTTTTGGTATTGCAAACTCTTGAAACTGGATAGTGTCGTAAAGAGAGGAGGGGAATAAGGTTTTGCCGTTTTAGTCGTTTTGGGTAGCCTCTTGAGTCTTGACAAATGGGAGATGGCTCAGACGAGCCTCGTGCCGGGTCCACGTGTTTTGGGTTAGTTAGATCCATCCCTTGGCTCGGGCCACGAGGTGCGTGTCGTGACAAGCCGAGATTTTCAAAAGGTTAGTCCGTGCACGGCCCAAACCCAAGTGTCATTGTGTCATGGCGTGTCGTGCTTGCATGCCTATGCAAATTTTTACTAATTTCAGCGTGTTTTATCGTGTCGGGCTAGGTCGTGGCGTGCCTTATTGTGCTTCTCCCAAATAAAGGTCTGGCCCCTGCCCCCGCACGCATAGATGGCATAGTAATGTGTCTTGCCATGCTTTTTTCGTGTTGGGTCGTGTCGGGCTTTGTATCGGCCTAGCGCAATGCCATCTTTACCTGGCAATGGATCTAAAATTGGTTTAGATTCATAGGGTTCACACCGGAATCGATAATGTCGATAGTGGATTTGGTTCTAATTTCTTGGAAACGGTTCCAACTAGTTCTTGTTTTGATTCACAACTTTTGAACTCGATACCTGGTAGGTTTACGTCTTCATTTTTTCAGTGATAAATAGTACTCCATGCGTTTCAATTTGGTAGTCCCACATACTAATTTGGGCATTTCAAAATGATATACCCTTATGGAATATATTTCTTACATTACTATATGGTGATTGGTGAATAATTTACATAATATGTGAATAATTAATCTAATTGGGTGTTTAAAGGGTCAAATAATACTGATTGGTTAATGTTTATGCTAGTGGATTGTTGACATGACAAATTCCCCCAATCAAGATTTATTATAGACGATTTAATTACAGTCAATTTCCATTAATAAAGCAAATAAAATAGGAAAAGACAAAACATAAATTACAAAGCTGCAGTCAATATTCCAAATTATTAGGATTCCTCATTTTCTTGTTTTAAGTGATTAGTTTCGAAGGGGACTAAGGGCCTGTTCTCATTGACTGAACTCAGCTGAACTAAACTGAACTGAAATGAATATTTTATAAGAGAAGGAAATTAGGAGTTGAGCTGAACTGAACTAAACTGAATTTCAACGTAAGAGAACAGGGCCTAACAAAGTGAGACGGAGGGAGTAATATACACTAATTGACATGTCTAACTTCACTTTTTTTTTCTTTTTTCTTGTGACTCTCTAAACACCAAAAAAATATAGTGAAATTAGACATGTCAATCAGGTCGGGGTTGGGTTGGGTCACAAGTCATTTCGGGTCGGATCACGAGTCAAAAAAATGTTTAACCCTAATCCCAAGTTTTGAGTTCAAGTCAACACAACGGGGTATAAAACAAATTTTTTATGGAAAATTCTCTTTGCTAATACTCTATTCTTTTTTTAGATGTAAGACAAGTGATACTAGTTCTTTCAAAAAAAAAAAAAAAGTATAAGTTTTTTTTTGTTCCACTCGGTTCACCCTTTAGGCTAATCCGGATTCGAGGATCAGTTTTGGGTGGTTAGGTTCCAGTCCCCTCCCAATTGTTGTTGTGGGGGATCGAATACGGGTTCTCCCTACCAAGTGTAGGCCCAAACACCAGTTCACCACTACACCAACAGTCAATTGGTATAAAAAAAAAAAAAGAGTATAAGTAGTAATTGGTTTTTTACCCTTAAATTTATAGTAGTCTTCTTTTTTTGCCCTCTTCTCATATGCTTTTTTTTTCTTCCTTTTTTTTAATAAGGATTAAAAATGTAGCTAGTGTTAGTTATTTTTATATTATTGAAAATAAGGGAGTTTGAAGTATTATGATATTGGTTGAATATTTTGATTGTAATGCTTGGAAAATAACTAACAAAGTAACAAGTACTCCGTATTTAACAAATTGGATTAATGCGTGAGTAGCGTGCTGTTTTGGGTGTTTTTGTCCCTTGGGAGAGTTACAACTCGAAGACTGGTCCTGCTGGCTCTATACCTGCAAAAACAACGGAGACACCGGTTGGGTGGTGCTCCGTCTCCAACGCTCAAGTTAGTAACTTGAAGAAGGGTAAAAAGTGCGGAATTTAAGGTGGGGATCTGCATGGATTCCAAGCTCAGGAGTTCTCTGATGAGAGAGAAAATGAATGTAATAAATGATTGTGAATTGCCCCCAAAATGGAGGAATATCTCCCTATTTATAGGGTCATGGGGAAATGCGCCCTCCCCTAGGTCATCTGACCTAGGACAGCTGGGCTGCGCCGCAAAAGTGCGGTTTTATGGGGAATTGGGCCTTGAAGGCCGCAATTCTAAAGAAGTACCTGGGGAGGCCACGTGTTAGCTGGAGATTGGTCAGAGGTGACCTACCAGCCTCTGACACGTGGCAACCCCTCATTGGCCCAAGTGTCTAGGATAAAAATACCCTAAACATTTGCCCCTCACAAATGACACGTGGCAGGCCACTTTCCACCGTTTCACCCCCTATAAATAGGGATTTACCCCCCCCCCTCCTCCTCTTCACTTTTCACAAATTGACTTTTTAGAGAGAGAAAGAGATTTTCTTAGAGAGAGGTGCTCTGACCCCGGCTGCGTTCTTCGCAAATTCAAGATCTCCGCGTGCTTTTCAAAGCCACCCGGTCACCGGTTACTTGCTGTTTTCAGAACTTAAAGTAAGGTAACTATCCGTTTCCTTCTTTCAGTTTTCTCCTTTTCTTTTTCTTTTAGCCTGTATACATTCGTTTCCGGTTGTATACATTAGTTTTTTAAAAATAAAATGGATTCTCCATTTGCACACACGGCACTGCCTAGGATGCTCAGCCGGTCACCAAGGACGGCTGAGTCTAGAACCGGGGGTGCCTTGTCTAGAGTTTCAGGAGTTCTTTGCTCATCTCCGGCTTCTTCCCTCTCTGTGTCTGTGCAGGACACAATGGCTAGAGTCAAACAAACGGCTACCAAGCCCAGACGGCGGCGCACTAGGGAAGTGCCCGCAGATGACGTAGTAAGGGAGGAGGACTACGAGGGTCCTGAGCAAAGCAACTTTGATGAGAATGCCCCCTCCACCTCTTCTAGCAGTGAATCGAGGGGAGACGGTGAGGAAACCGCCTCCTCTCCAGAGCAACCAAATAACTCAGCCGGCGAAGCTGCTGAGAGATCAGAGGAATCCAGCTCTGATCAAGAGGACCTTGCTGAGGCTTATCGCCAAACAGCAAAGAAAATAATAAATCCGGATCCTACCAAGACCCGGATGCGGCCAGGAGATATCTCTCTCCTAGAAAGTGGCTTTTCAGCGTTCAAACAACAGGATCCATTTGGGAAGGATTGGGATATCCTTGTCCCGCCGCCTGACGCTGTACTGGCTTGGGGGGATGACATTGACAATGCAGACAATTATTTTGTCTGCTATGAGGCGATAATAGAAGCCGGCCTCCGCTTCCCCCTTCACAGAGGCATCCGCAAAATCTTGAAGGGGTACGATTTGGGAGTGTGGCAATTGACTCCAAACTCTTGGGTCAATATCCTGAGCTACATTGCCGCCTGCGAGCTCCAGGATATTGAGCCCAGCTTCACCGCCTTCGCCCACATGCACTATCTAAAGAGTGCCTCAGGCGGATACGGGGCGTGGTATACCATTTCCACACTCCCGGAATACTTGATGACTTTGGACAAGGTGTCCAAGTGGGGAGGTTGGAAGGACAAATGGTACTTGGTCTCCTCCCCCTCTCTGAAGATGAATAGAATTCTCTGGCTCTATAACAAGGAGCCGGCTTTGGTGGGCCAGAAATGCGTGCGCCCGGCTCTGTCTACCAAAGCCCAGGAGCAAATCATGGAGCCGGAGTTTTTCAAAACAACAACTGAGCCCTTGGGGGATGGGTCTCACATAGTTGTTCCGAAAAATTGGATCCCCCATCCGGATTTCTTCACGGACGAGAGATTCTTGTCCGCCTGCGGGTTGAGTCCCATGTTCCCACAGGGTAGATTCACTCACCCACCCGGTGATTTTATGTCTGCATTTTAATACTTCAATGCCTTTGAACTTTTTCTTGTTCTAATAACTTTTCATGTTTTTCTGCAGAGGAAGCAAGAAGAAAGGTCGATCCGGCTAAGACCCCGGCCAAGTCTGCCGCACTACTCCGCAAGGAGAATGTGCTTGCCAAGAAGGCTGCAATTGAGGCAAAAAAAGGCGGGGTAAGATAATCTTTGTTTTGTCTTGAATTTCTTCAAGTTCTTTTTTATTCCGGATGACTAATAATCAACTTGTTTTTGCACGCTTCTACTGGCCTCCTTCCACGCTCTGTAACAAAGGTCTTAAAAAGACCTGGGGATGAGCAACTACAAAAACCGGCTGCCAAACCCGGGAAGAAGAGCTCATCGGTCTCCGGCTCTGCCGCCAAAGACCGCCCTACAACCGAGGGAAAGGGCCCCGCAGCCATGGTGTCTCTGAGTGAAAGCTCAGAGAAACAAGGCAAGAAAAAGCCGGATGCCTCTGAAGCATCGAAGGGTGGCGAGCCACCCAAGGCTGCATATGGTGCTGCAGCCGGAGGAGAGGAGGCGGCGAGAGCTGACTCCAAAGGTAAGATTGAGATCCCTTGGCCGCTTGATTTTATGCGTGTCAAGACAAAGGTCGACCCTTTCGGGGGTTCCGTAAGCAGCCGGCAAAGAATGAATGCCAAATATGCTGCTAGTCTCTCACCGAATCCTTCTTGTGGTGCAGATGCTACTTATGGGCCCCCGGACATGGCGGGGTTCGCAAAGAGGATGGTGAGAACTCTCACCCAGTCGGAGAAGAACTCCGTACCCAACCGCCATGAGGTCGACTTCGACCAAATTCTGGGGCAGCTGGCTGAGGTAAGTTGGACTTGCCACTTATCTTTTATTTCATTTCATTTCATTCTTCTTCTCTTTGATTTGATTTTTTGCTAAGTGTTTGATTTCCCGGATGACCTTGCATAGGTTATGGTCTGGGTGGATGGGCTCCGGGTGCCGTTCCGGAAAAAACAAGATGAGGTAACTGATGCCAAGAAGAGGGCTTAACAAAACCTTAACTCTGCTGAATATGTTCATTATATGTCTGATCTAGCAATTAAAGTAGTGGAGTTGAAACAGGAGGAGCTGGTCAAGACTCTGACGGCTGCCAATGATGCGGCTAACAACCGGATCACTGACCTCGAGCTTCAACTGTTGAATGCTGGCTCGGACCTCAAAGCCTTGGAGGGAGTAGACAAAGAAAATGCTGAACTCAGGAAGGAGAACTCCCAGTTGGTTGCCGAGATTGTCAGCCTGTAGAACAAGCACAAGGAACAACTCCAGGCTGAGCAGGAACGGCTCGTTGCTGAGAACGAGCGAGATAATGAGATCCGCCTCAAGATGGCTTGGCGGCTTCTCTACCCTAAGGTAGACTTTGATGTTTACAAACTTCGGTATGACTACGCCACTGCGACGTATGATGTCAAGGTTCTTGGGGATCCAGCTCCGCCTCGGTTCAAGCCTTGGGCAGCTGAAATGGGTGTTGAGGTTTCGGACACAGAAGAGCCGGACCTAGACGAGTTGATGAGGGAACAGGGTGATAAGGATATCCAGCCTGAAGAGGCTGTTGTTCCGGAGGAAGTTCCCTCAACAAGCCAAGACCAGCCGGACCAGCCCACTGAGTAGCTCTCCTCAACCTCTGCGGCAGTATGCCATCCAACCAATTTTTTTCTTTTTCTTCAGCGGCAGTATGCCAACCAATTGCTTTTCCGGCTTGTATGCCGAGTATTTATGTAACTTTACCGACTAGGGAGTCGGGTTGACAATTTCTCTTTCTTTTCTGTACACCGGATTTCATTCCGGTTAACAATGCTAATTGGCCTTGGGCCATTAAAATTTATGAAGTATACCGACTCAGTCGGTTTTTCTTATATTTCACTTTTGCATATATACTCAATATATACTTGTGATTTTGCCTATCTTATGAAAAGCATGCTGCAGGTACAAATCCTGCTATCCTTGCCCCTGGACGGCTGTGTGGTTGGTTTCATCTGAAAAGGATTGATTGCCTTGGAAACTTCTCATACTTAAAAGAGTATGAGATGTTTGTAAGACAATCAATCACACTGGTGATTGCCCCAAACCAAGTACACAGTCGGTCCAATAACAAGCATACAACCTCTGCCCCAGACGGTATCGGACTGTTTGGGTATTTCATTATAGCCATTACGCTAAAAAGTTATGCCCCAATAGGGGGAGTGCGCAACTTAAAAATGAAACAATCCTCAGTAAAACTTGTGATAGTACTCCGGCTGATGTCTGAGGACATCCGGAGTTCCACAGTCTCAGAACATTCGTAGGAAAAGTTCGAGTCAGACGGCTATGAGTTGGCTAATTTAGCCGTTTGACAGGGTAAAGTCGTATCCCCAAATCAAAAGAATTACCTAAGTCCTCTAACTAATGCAGATAGGGAAGTAGGGTCGAATCCACAGGGAAACTAGTCTTTCTATTCCTAATTAATTATTATAATCTAAATTATCAAGGTAACGAATGTTGTTGTAATTAAAGTCTATACTACGAAGAATATGAGTAGGGAAAATAAAGTAGGGAGAAATAAAAGTAGGAGGAAAATAACAATGAATAAAAAAACCTAGGGCTCAGGTTCACCAATAAATAATATTCCAGGGTAAAACATATTAATCAATCATCAATGTATCAATTAATCAGATCATAAAGGGCTTTCGCTACGTATTACAATCACAGAATTAATTTACCGGTATTAAATCTCATTTCTCGAATCTCGACTTAACCATTTATATATTAAACTGCCTACTGAAACTAGGCCTTAATATTAATTCTCATCTCTCGAATCTCGAATCAATATTGCGTAACTCATACAATTAAACCAGCGTTAATCTAATTGCATAGTAGTATATCAATCAATAGGAAATTAATCTAGCATTGACAATCAACAATAATAAATTACCCCTTCATATTATTTATGGATCCCCACAAACCCTAGAAAGAAAACTACTCACACATAATTAAAACTAAACTAAACAAAGTGATTAAATTAAGCATGATTAAAAGCAAGAATAAGAGCTTAAAGAAAATAATAATCTACTTCAACTTATGATCACAAAACATGAAATTAACTACTACTAAAGAACGAAACTGATGAAGGAAACAAACAAAATTGACGAAGAAACGAAATAAAACTAATGGAATCTTAAAATCTTAAAAGTGCAATCCTAATTAGCTACTACTACTACTTGAAATTAAAACTGGAGAATTTAGAAAAAGTCAACAAGTAAAATTAATTATCAAAACTAATGATGAAAGTTGTGGAAAACTAAACTGCACTAATACTAAAACAAAAGTAATAAAAGCTGACAAAAACTAAAACTCGAGAAAACTACCTAACCTCCTCTACGTACTACTATTGCCTTCTTTTATAAGGAGTCAACTTCTAACCCCTCCTCCCACTAAAACTCAAATTACCACTCCTCTAAATAATGTAAACCGAGTAAGTCGGCAAACAAAACCCAAACAACAGGCCCAATTTGACTTGCGGCATACTAACACTGATACGAGATCGGGCCCGGTCGGTCTTCAGTTTTCACGACTAGCAGCTTTAGGAGATTGGGTCTTTCCCTTGAATTGGGCTTCTTAAGGTTCAAGTCCAAAATACTTCTACTCACTACTTGATCCATGCTAGTTGATTGGACTCTCGTAGCTTACTCACTTAATCGAGTCCTTAATCACCCAACCAAATTCCTATAACTTGGTCTTGCGCTTCAAAAATACGGTCACAAATAACGTTCAAACTCCAATATCTTCTTAGTGGTTTAATAAGCTCGGGAATTGTCATAAATCTGCAAATTCCTACAAAATAATACCAACGCTGCAAAAACACTAGAAAACGTATCAATCAATCAATCAATCAATCAAAGCCTTAATCCCAAAAGTGGGGTCGGCTAACATGAACCAAATTTGATTATTCCGTGTAGTCATCAACATAAATCTTTCTCCTCCATCCCTTACGATCCAAAACTTCATCCTCACGTAAATCCATGCACTTCATATCCTTCCTCACTCCTTCCAACCAAGTCATCTTTGGTCTCCCTCTTCCTCGTTTAATCCCTCCATGGTCCCACTCTTCCACTCTTCGCACCGGTGCACCCTCGGGTCTCCGTCTTACATGTCCAAACCAACGCAGACGATTTTCCCTTAATTTATCTACAATGCCCGCCACACCTACTTTCTTGCGAATAACCTCATTTCTGATTCTATCTCTTAAAGTGTTTCCACACATCCACCTTAACATGCGCATTTCCGTAACCTCCATCTTTTTAATATGCTCTTTCTTAGAAGCCCAACATTCTGTACCATAGAGCAACACTGGTCTTATGGCAGTCCTGTAGAATTTTCCCTTCAACTTTAAGGGAATGCTGCGGTCGCATAACACTCCCGTGGCCGCTCTCCATTTAAGCCACCCTGACTTAATCCTGTGGGTCACGTCTTGATCAATAGCTCCGCAGAGCTGAAATTAGTAATAACACTAGAAAACGTATATTAGTAATAAAAATAGCTCCGCAGAGCTGAAATTAGCACAAATATGACCATGGGACGAGGAATAAATATATATATAAAATAGACTTATCAAACTCCCCCAAGCAAACCTTTGCTTGTCCCTAAGCAAAGCAATGAATAAATAAATCAATACTTCACCCCAAAAATAATTTTAATCAATAAATATAATTCAAGGTAAATCCGACAAAAATGTATCAAAGTCAACCAATAAATTCATCCAACTACCAATCTTCCCTAACAATTGTCAAATAGAGCAAACCACAAGAGCATATAGAATTCAAGACTAGTGCTCACACACTCGACTCTCATTTATATGGCGAGTAGAAGATGTACTCGATCGCTCTCCAACCAACCCCTTTATATGTGAACAATGCCCTCCCAACTCACAACACTCGTGTGTTTAAAAAGACATATACTCAACCTAGTAGTCGACTCGGAATATGTCAAATCATAACTTGCATTGATAAGCAACAGTTTCACATCCACACAACTCTATGCACAAGGTCGGAAGGTCTTTAGTGCTTGTAATGTAAGGCTAGGGTAAAGGGTAGGATATATTTGGGAAAATGTGAGAGAAAAGCTATGCTTAAAGGGAGCAAAATCCTAATAAAACCAAGTTCAAAAATAAATAATGACCAATAAATCTCCAACATACTCAACTCCACCAAAAATTCACCAAATACAACTCCAATCATAATAAACAAAATCACCATCACTTACAACTTCACTAATAAAAATATAATAATGTAGAGCTAGAGTGAATAAACAAACTCTATACATTCTTCTTTTTTTTTTCAAACTTGATTTTTTATTTTTGAATTCTTTCTATTTTTTTTCTTAAGCAACCTTCATATAGAACATTTGAACATTAAACAATTTTTTTCCTTTTGCTCTTTTTTTTTCTTTTGAAGTTCACTTTATTTTCTATTTTTTTCGAACTTTTTTTTTTTCATATCATCATACTTTATTTTTTTTCAAGGAAATTCAACTTTCAAACTCAACAAAAATAAAATACGATCAAGAACAAATGACTTCTCAAAGCCCACCCATATTGTGCAAATAATAAACACACTACAAACTCCCTTACCTCACTCACTAATAGCTCCCCCAAGCCAAGCTTGGAACTAGTAACCAATGGGGCAAATATGGCTTGTAATGTGGTTAATAAGCAATAAAAAGTCAAGCCAACAACATGGGTAGCAAGAAGGGAACAAATATATCTAAATAAATCTGAAGGCTACCTAAAAGAACAAATGTCTTCGTCCTCCACATGTGCATAATAGTGAGTTATGAAACACTACTCATCGTTACAAACCAATACTCAAATTCATTGACATACCAAGAACTAATCACACATTCCTAACCAAATCAACTAGTCAAGCACTATATTCACATGTAGTTGGGCAAAATTAACGCAAGTTTAGGAATCCAAATAATTAACTTCAAATCATGATCAACAAATCCACAATGCTCATCATCAAATACCAAGAATCAAAAAAATTTAGAAAAATTTTAATCAAGGGGCACAGGGAAGCATGATTCATAATTCATTGGAATAAAACTAACCTAAGAAAGCTATAAAATCTATACTAAGAAAAATAAAAATAAAAGGAGAAAAGAGAGAGTGAAAGATGTACCATACGAACACGAGAACCTCCCCCCAAGCTAAATTAGACAATGTCCTCATTGTCTTAAAGGGAAGTTAGTAGTCAAGGTGACTACTCTTCATCATCACCACATCAATGTCACCAAAGCCTCAAGGATTACAATGCATCTCTTTGGAACAAAATTGGGCAAGAAAGAAACAAAGTGTTAGTGGGAAAAAGTTCAAATTTGAGTCAGGTGCACTATTCTGATCATAACTTTTGATATATAAATGATAATGAAATGATTCTAATTGCATTAGAAAGTATACTTGAAGAGATTTCCAACGATAGGTCACACGCCAAAATCGAATAAGAAACGCAAAAGTTATGGCCTGTCAAAGTTGACAGACTTTGCTGATGCGTACGCGCGCCCGATCGGGCGAGCTCTGCCCGATCGAATACGAGCGCAATTCAGCTTATTCTTCTCCTTTTAAATCAGCCTTCTAGATCAAAATATACACAAAAATAAAATTCCACAAGCATAAGATACACTCTCCTTACCTCTCTAAAGCAAAAAACGAAAACACACAACAAAAAGAAAAGACTAAACTAAAAAAAACAATAAAATACGGGTTGCCTCCCGCAAAGCGCTAGTTTATCAAGGTCCCGCTCGACCATACTCCTTCTCTCAATCGGAAGAATTCAATGCCTTGAGTAACTTATCAAACGCTCCTGCAAACATTTCATTAGGCACTAGATAGGGCTTAATTGCAAGCACATTAACCCCTACAAAGAAAAGGTTAGGAGCACATAAAGAGAACTCAAGATAAAAGGAAAAATTAAAAGAGAGAGATGAAAATACACCACAACCTTCTACTTCCTCCGGTAAAAATTTAAAATTAATAGAACGAACATGGAGGTAGTCATTGTCTTTATCATCCAATAATGATTTGAATATTTTACCCTCATGAATAACCTCATCATCAACAAAGGAATTTTCAACCACCGTTTCTACAACTAATGATTTTTCAATCACTAATTCGTCAACCAGTGAATTTTCAACCACCAAGTCTATAACGGGTTCTTCATCCTCAATAACATTTGTACTATTATAGTGTCCATAGACTTTTTCATCAAGAGCCTTCCAATAACTTTCATTAGCAACTAATCGTTTTCGAATATGATCATATGTTAATGGAAAGACTCTAAAATCATCAGGAGCACGCACAAAAAACTCACTATAAGGGCATTCAGGATTTTCATGACAAAGACGTTGACAAAAACAGTAGTCAGGTGCTGCATAAAAATCATATAATTCTTGTAGTGTAAGCATGGGTATTTTCAACTCATAAGGAATAAGAAAATAAATAAATAAATAAATAAAAATAATCTAGACTCTAATAACAACTAGAAATAAAAATAAAACCGTTTCTCCGGCAACGGCGCCAAATTTTGACAGGGTAAAGTCGTATCCCCAAATCAAAAGAATTACCTAAGTCCTCTAACTAATGCAGATAGGGAAGTAGGGTCGAATCCACAGGGAAACTAGTCTTTCTATTCCTAATTAATTATTATAATCCAAATTATCAAGGTAACGAATGTTGTTGTAATTAAAGTCTATACTACGAAGAATATGAGTAGGGAAATGACAGGGTAAAGTCGTATCCCCTAATCAAAAGTATTACCTAAGTTCTCTAACTAATGCAGATAGGGAAGTAGGGTCGAATCCACAGGGAAACAAGTCTTTCTATTTCTAATTAATTATTATAATCTAAATTATCAGGGTAATCAATGTTGTTGTAATTAAAGACTATACTACGAAGAATATGAGTAGGGAAAATAAAGTAGGGAGAAATCAAATATTAAAAGGCCTAAGGCATAGGTTCACCAATAAACAATATTCAAGGGTAAAAAATAATAATCAATCATCAATGCATCAATTAACCAGATTATAAAGGGTTTTCGCTACGTATTACAATCACATAATTAATATACCGGTATTAAATCTCATCTCTCGAATCTCGACTTAACCATTTATAGATTAACCTGCCTATTGAAACTAGACCTAAACATCAATTCTCATCTCTCGAATCTCGAATCAATATTGTCAAACTCATGCATAAAAGATCAGGCCTAATCTAGTCACAGAGCATTAAATCAATCAATAGGAAATTAATTAAGCATTGATAATTAACAACAATAAATTACCCCTTCATATTATTCATGGATCCCCACAAACCCTAGAAAGAGAACTACTCACGCATAATTAAATCTAAACTAATCAAAGCAATAAAAGAAGACATGATAGAAGAAAGAAAATAAATAACTGAAATTAAACCAAGAGTTGTAGAGAGAGAAACAAGAGAAAAAATAATACTAAGAGTTTAATTAAGGGAGGAGAAAAGTTAGAGAGAGAAAGAGAAAAGAAAACTAAATTAAAAACTAAAACTAATTAATAAACAAAACTAAACTAAAAGAAAACTAAAACTACCTAATGAAAGCTCATTCCCGTAACTACTACTACTCCCTTATAAAAGAAAAGTCAAAGGATAATTTTTGAGGAATTAAACATATATTCCAACTCCAACTCAAACTCCTCCTAGAAGCAAATCAAGTCCACCGACTTTTGCTTTCCTACCCAATTATGAAATGATCAGCGGCCCATGTTTGCTTTGATACTCTTGATTGGACCCGCGTTGAAGCTCAGAGATTGAAGCCCAGTAACTTTCTTGCAAGCTTGGATTTGTACGCTTCAGCTATATAATTATTTGGCCCAATTTCTTTCCTTGGTTGGTCCATAATAATAATAACTTGTGAAATCTTGGACGTATCGAGCCCTTAATCACCGAACTAAATTTCTCTAACTCGGTCTTGGGCTTAAAATATACAGTCATAAAATACGATCCGACTCCAATATTTTTGTAGTGGTTTAATAAGCTCGGAAATCGTCATAAATATGCAAATTCCTACAAAATAATACCAACTCTACAAAAACACTAGAAAACGTATATTAGTAATAAAAATAGCTCCGTAGAGCTCAAATAAGCACAAATATGACCGTGGGACGGGGAATAAAATATATATAAAATAGACTCATCAAACTCCCCCAAGCCAAACCTTTGCTTGTCCCTAAGCAAAGCAATGAATAAATAAATCAATACTTCACCCCAAAAATAATTTAAATCTATCCATAAATATAATTTAAGGTAAATCTGACAAACAAGTATCAAAGTCAATCAATCAAATCCATCCAACTACCAATCTTCCCTAACAATTGTCAAATAGAGCAAACCACAAGAGCATATAGAATTCAAGACTAGTGCTCACACACTCAACTCTCATTTATGTGGCGAGTAAAAGATGTACTCGATCGCTCTCCAACCAACCCCTTTTATGTGAACAATGCCCTTCCAAACTCACAACACTCGTGTGTTTAAAGAGATAAGCACTCAACCTAAATAGTCGACTCGGAATATGTCAAGTCATAACTTGCATTGATAAACAACACTTTCATATCTACACAACTCTATGCACAAGGTCGGAAGGTCTTTAAAACTTGTAATGTAAGGCTAGGGTAAAGGGTAGGAAATATTTGGGGAAATGTGAGAGAAAAGTTATGCATTAAGGGAGCCAAATCCTAATAAACCCATGATTAAAGATAAATGATGATCATACATCTCCAACAACATAACTACTCTAACAAGAATCCACCAAATACAACTCCAAACAATATTAACAATCCCAACACTCACAATTTCACTCATAAAAATATGATAATATGGAAAAAGAGTGAATAACAAACTTTGAACTCAAAACTCAAATATTTACATTGAAAATCAAATTTTTCTTTCTTTTCTTTTGACCAACCTTCACTTAGAACATTTAAACATATAACAATTTTTTTCTTTTTGCTCTTTTTTTTTTCTTTTGAAGTTCACTTTTTTTTTTCTTCACTTTTGTTTTTCCTTGAACTTATTCTTTTTTTTTTTCATATCATCATACTTTATTTTTTTTCAAGAAAATTCAACTTTTAAACTCATCAAAAATAAAATACGATCAAGAACAAATAACTTCTTAAAAACCGCCCAAGTTGTGCAAATAATAAGGCACACTACAAACTCCCTCACCTCACTCACTAATAGCTCCCCCAAGCCAAGCTTGGAACTAGTAACCAATGGGGCTAAATAGGGCTTGTAATGTGGCTAAAAACAATAAAAGGGCACAAGCAACAACATGGGTAGCAAGAAGGGAACAAATGTATCTAAAATCATCTGAAGGCTACCTAAAGAATAAATGCCTTCGTCCTCCACATGTGCATAATATTGAGTCATGAAACACTACTCATAGTTGCAAACCAATACTCAAATTCATTGACATACCAGGAACTAACACACATTCTTAACCAAATCAACTAGTCAAGCACTATATTCACAAGTAGTTGGACAAAATTGACGCATGTTTAGGAATCCAAGTAATTAAACTTCATATCATGATCAACTAATCCACAATATTTATCATCAATAACCAAGAATCAAAATAATTTCGAAAATTTCATCAAGGGGCACAGGGAAGTCTGATTCATAATTCATTGGAATAAAACTAACCTAAGAAAGCAATAAAATCTATACTAAGCACACCAAAAGAAAACAAAACAAAATCTATACTTGACAATTGTTGGGGAGGAAGGGTGAGTAGATGAATAAGATTGGTTGATTTTGAAGCATGTTCACTTGATTTGCCTTGAATCGTTTGTGCTTGATTTCTATATTGGGGTGAGGCATGTTTTATTGTTCATTGAGGAGCTCTTTGCTTAGGGACAAGCAAAGGTTTGGCTTGGGGGAGTTTGATATGTCCATTATATATAGTATTTTACCCCCGTCCCTTGGTCATAATTAGTAGTGTTTTTGGTTCTTTAGAGCCACTTTTGTTACTAATATGCATTTTCTAGTGTTTTCGTAGTTTTGGTTGAGTTTTGTAGGGAATTGCACCTTTGGAGTATTTTCCCGGGATTTTATGAAGCGACTACGAGCATTGGAGGAGCATGACCGTTGTTGAAGCCCAAGGCCGGCTAGAGCCATTGAGCCGGTGATTAAGGGCTCGGTATTTGGATTACCGAGGTTTGGACCGAGCATTCAAGACCCGAAGAGGAGATTCGGATTGGGCCGAGGAGTCGAGCCCAATCGGAAGTCCAAGCCTCGAGGAGCCACAAAGGCCCGATCGGGCAAGCATAGTCCCGATCGGGCAAGGCAGCGTCCAAGGCATGATGCGTGCTAGGCGCGCCCGATCGTGCGAGCACCTAGCATGATCGGGCGGAGCTGCTGCATGAAGAACGCAAGGATAAAGGCGCGCCCGATCGGGCGGCCTTAGCCCGATCGGGCGCGTGTTTTTGAGAGCTGAATTTGTCGAGGCATTTAGTTCTAATTAGGATCGTTAATTATTTTCGTTTAAGTACGTTTAGGATTGTAATTTATTACTTACTGTAGACACCCATTTGTGTCTCCCCAAAACCAAACCCAGTGATGAATGCCTTTCACGTTGTGTTATTATCGAATTAGGTGAAAGAGGTTTGAAGGTCAAGTGTTGCGGTTTAGTTTTAATTAAATTCTTTTCTCTCTGTTTTTGAAAATGACTTTATTTGAAAATAGCCGAACCAGTTTAAGTTTGGTCCATGATAAAGGTCCAATAATAGTGTAGTTGGATGGGGCTCGAAAAGATCTTTCCAATGATATATTATAAGATCGATTCCGATGAATATTGAGGAAGTTATGACCAAAATACTAAACTGGGCCTGGTTAATTATTTTAAATGCGGCCCAATGATCTAGAGGAAGGCCCAATGTTAATTATTATTCCTAAAATTATTAGGATTAATTATAGTTTTCTAGAAGTTTCTAGAAGGTTCCTTTTAATTCTAAAATTGTTAGATTTAATAATTAATTATTTTTAATAGATTTTTTATTTGGAATAAAATATCGTTTTGTCATCTTAAAAATATATTTTATCTTCCGTACGGATTCCGTAGATCAAGTTGATTAAAGATCGGATTCCGCGTGAAGAAAAACGCGCTAATACAGGCTGTCGCCAAACGACAAATCTGTCGCCACGCGACAGACCCTGTCGCCTCGCGACAGACGCTGTCGCCACGCGACAGACCCTGTCGCCTCGCGACAGAGTTAATTCCTGGCGACAGCGTGGAGTTTTATTCCTTATCAAATTCTATGTTTTTTCGAATTATCTTCATCATAAATAGCGTCCGAATCCCTGTTTTGAAAGCTCATTCACAATCATCAACTCATTCACAATTATCAGTTCCCTTTCAATTATTACTTAATTCTTTTATTTCTTTCTCTTTCTAAACCTACCTTTTTATATACAATATTCCGCATTTACAAGACTTAGAGTCTCTTAGCCAAGTTCGAAGTTGCCTTCGCCCTAGACGTGAAAGGTTGATAATTTCTGAGGGTTTGGTCCAAAACTAGTCAAAACTTTGTTTAACTTGATTTCAATTTAATTCTTTAATTATTGTTTATTATTTTCATTGAAGTTACTAACTTGTGTATTTTGTTATTAGAAAGAGGTACGAGGCTTCAAAGTATGTAATCTTATTACTCTCTTTCAATGTAGAAAGCATGCTTATTATTGTTTTATAATTCCTAGTATCATGTTAGGATGTTATTTAATGCTTTCTAGTATCATGTTTAGGGTGCCTTTAATCTTTTCTAATATCATGTTAGTACCATGTTAGGTTTAAAGCTTTGATCTTTATTGTTTAGTGACATGCTAGGGTTTGTTATTAATCTTGTTAGTATCATGCCTAGGATCTTGCTATTATTATTAAGCTTTATTATGCCTTAACATGATTATGCTTATGATTATTATTATTATCCTTTATTATGTTGCTTGATATATTTTATTGTTATTGCTTGATCACGCCTTTTATGCAGGGTTAAAGGGAATTTGTCCTTGAAATCACGCTTAATAAGATAATTAATAATTTGGTTTAGGCTAATGTGATTTTAACTCAAGTGATCGCCAATAATAGATTTGTTTGTGCATTAATATTCAACCAACATAGATAAACAGGGTAGGTTTAATAAAATGTTTGTATGTTATTCGAAAAGCGCACATGAATACGAGCAGAACAAAGTAGAGGCCTATTTTATAGGGCGGGTTCTTTCTTTTGTAGATTGGATTCGTACCCTCATCCCCGGACCCTGTTTGGTTCAAGACCTTATGGAGTAGTTGACGGTCCTTTGGATTGTCTTTTGGGTTTACAAGTTCCTAAAACTTGTTGGCGACTCTTTTTGCTCTTTTTCTTTCCCTTTGGAACGCCACCGTACTTTAGTGTATGATCACAGTGGGGTTCAAGTTTGGGGTTATCGTAATGCTTGAAATATTCCCTACACTTACTCTTTCCTTTTCACTTTCTCTCTCTACTTAATATTTTCTCTCTCTAGACTTTTCTCTCTACCTTACTCTTGATCTTGACTACTTTGTAATTTCGCCGTCTTGGTACGATTTCTATTTCAATTAATTTCAGTAAAAAAAAAATAATAAAATAAAATAAAATAAAAATTAAAAAAAAATTAAAAAAAAAATAAATAAATAGAGAGAGTGAAAGATATACCATGTGAACACGAGAACCTCCCCCCTAAATTGGACAATGTCCTCATTGTCTTAAAGGGATGCTAGTAGTCAAGGTGACTACTCATCATCATCACCACATCAATGTCACCAAAGCCTCAAGGATTGCAATGCATCTCTTCGGAACAAATTTGGGCAAGAATGAAACAAAGTGTTAGTGGGAAAAAGTCTAAATTTGAGTCAGGTGCACTATTCTGATCATAACTTTTTATCTATAAATCATAATGCAGTGATTCTAATTGCATTGGAAAGTAGACTTAAAGAGCTTTCAAACGATAGGTCACATGCCAAAATTGGATAAGAAACGCAAAAGTTATGGCCTGTCAAAATTGACGAAGTTTTGCTGATCCGCTCTTGCGCCCGATCGGGCCGAGCACTGCCCAGTCGGGCCCGATTGCAGTGCAACGTGAATGCAGCCTTCTCTAGCTCAAATTCTGCACAAAACCAACTCCCACAAGCATGAGTTACACTCTCCTTACCTCTCTAAAACAAAAAACAAAAACACACAACAAAAAGAAAAGACTAAACTAAAAAAAAACAATAAAATACGGGTTGCCTCCCGCAAAGCGCTAGTTTATCAAGGTCCTGCTCGACCATACTCTTTCTCTCAATCGGAAGAATTCAACGCCTTGAGTAACTTATCAAATGCTCCTGCAAACATTTCATTAGGCACTAGATAGGGCTTAATTGCAAGCACATTAACCCCTACAAAGAAAAGGTTAGGAGCACATAAAGAGAACTCAAGGTAATAGGAAAAATCAAAAGAAAGAGATGAAAATACACAACCTTCTACTTCCTCCGCTAAAAATTTAGAATTAATAGAACGAACATGGAGGTAGTCATTGTCTTTATCATCCAATAATGACTTGAAAATTTTACCCTCACAAATAACCTCATCATCAATAAAGGAATTTTCAACCACCGTTTCTACAACTAATGATTTTTCAATCACCGATTCGTCAACCAATGATTTTTCAACCACAAATTCTATAACGGGTTCTTCATCCTCAATAACATTTGTATTATTATAGTGTCCATAGACTTTTTCATCAAGAGCCTTCCAATAACTTTCATTAGCAACTAATCGTTTTCGAATATGATCATATGTTAATGGAAAGACTCTAAAATCATCAGGAGCACGCACAAAAAACTCACTATAAGGGCATTCAGGATTTTAATGACAAAGACGTTGACAACAACAGTAGTCAGGTGCTGCATAAAAATCATATAATTCTTGTAGTGTAAGCATGGGTATTTTCAACTCATAAGGAATAAGAAAATAAATAAATAAATAAAAATAATCTAGACTCTAATAACAACTAGAAATAAAAATAAAACCGTTTCCCCGGCAACGGCGCCAAATTTTGACAGGGTAAAGTCGTATCCCCTAATCAAAAGTATTACCTAAGTCCTCTAACTAATGCAGATAGGGAAGTAGGGTCGAATCCATAGGGAAACAAGTCTTTCTATTTCTAATTAATTATTATAATCTAAATTATCAGGGTAATCAATGTTGTTGTAATTAAAGACTATACTACGAAGAATATGAGTAGGGAAAATAAAGTAGGGAGAAATCAAATATTAAAAGGCCTAAGGCATAGGTTCACCAATAAACAATATTCCAGGGTAAAAAATAATAATCAATCATCAATGCATCAATTAACCAGATTAAAGGGTTTTCGCTACGTATTACAATCACATAATTAATATACCGGTATTAAATCTCATCTCTCGAATCTCGACTTAACCATTTATAGATTAACCTGCCTATTGAAACTAGACCTAAACATCAATTCTCATCTCTCGAATCTCGAATCAATATTGTCAAACTCATGCATAAAAGATCAGGCCTAATCTAGTCACAGAGCATTAAATCAATCAATAGGAAATTAATTAAGCATTGATAATTAACAACAATAAATTACCCCTTCATATTATTCATGGATCCCCACAAACCCTAGAAAGAGAACTACTCACGCATAATTAAATCTAAACTAATCAAAGCAATAAAAGAAGACATGATAGAAGAAAGAAAATAAATAACTGAAATTAAACCAAGAGTTGTAGAGAGAGAAACAAGAGAAAAAATAATACTAAGAGTTTAATTAAGGGAGGAGAAAAGTTAGAGAGAGAAAGAGAAAAGAAAACTAAATTAAAAACTAAAACTAATTAATAAACAAAACTAAACTAAAAGAAAACTAAAACTACCTAATGAAAGCTCATTCCCGTAACTACTACTACTCCCTTATAAAAGAAAAGTCAAAGGATAATTTTTGAGGAATTAAACATATATTCCAACTCCAACTCAAACTCCTCCTAGAAGCAAATCAAGTCCACCGACTTTTGCTTTCCTACCCAATTATGAAATGATCAGCGGCCCATGTTTGCTTTGATACTCTTGATTGGACCCGCGTTGAAGCTCAGAGATTGAAGCCCAGTAACTTTCTTGCAAGCTTGGATTTGTACGCTTCAGCTATATAATTATTTGGCCCAATTTCTTTCCTTGGTTGGTCCATAATAATAATAACTTGTGAAATCTTGGACGTAGAGCTCAAATAAGCACAAATATGACCGTGAGACGGGGAATAAAATATATATAAAATAGACTCATCAGGAAAATAAAGTAGGGAGAAATAAAAGTAGGAGGAAAAAAAACAATGAATAAAAAAACCTAGGGCTCAGGTTCACCAATAAATAATATTGCAGGGTAAAACATATTAATCAATCATCAATTTATCAATTAATCAGATCATAAAGGGCTTTCGCTACGTATTACAATCACAGGATTAATTTACCGGTATTAAATCTCATTTCTCGAATCTCGACTTAACCATTTATATATTAAACTGCCTACTGAAACTAGGCCTTAATATTAATTCTCATCTCTCGAATCTCGAATCAATATTGCGTAACTCATACAATTAAACCAGCGCTAATCTAATTGCATAGTATTATATCAATCAATAGGAAATTAATCTAGCATTGACAATCAACAATAATAAATTACCCCTTCATATTATTTATGGATCCCCACAAACCCTAGAAAGAAAACTACTCACACATAATTAAAACTAAACTAAACAAAGTGATTAAATTAAGCATGATTAAAAGCAAGAATAAGAGCTTAAAGAAAATAATAATATACTTCAACTTATGATCACAAAACATGAAATTAACTACTACTAAAGAACGAAACTGATGAAGGAAACAAACAAAATTGACGAAGAAACGAAATAAAACTAATGGAATCTTAAAATCTTAAAAGTGCAATCCTAATTAGCTACTACTACTACTTGAAATTAAAACTGGAGAATTTAGAACAAGTCAACAAGTAAAATTAATTATCAAAACTAATGATGAAAGTTGTGGAAAACTAAACTGCACTAATACTAAAACAAAAGTAATAAAAGCTGACAAAAACTAAAACTCGAGAAAACTACCTAACCTCCTCTACGTACTACTATTGCCTTCTTTTATAAGGAGTCAACTTCTAACCCCTCCTCCCACTAAAACTCAAATTACCACTCCTCTAAATAATGTAAACCGAGTAAGTCGGCAAACAAAACCCAAGCAACAGGCCCAATTTGACTTGCGGCATACTAACACTGATACGAGATCGGGCCCGGTCGGTCTTCAGTTTTCACGACTAGCAGCTTTAGGAGATTGGATCTTTCCCTTGAATTGGGCTTCTTAAGGTTCAAGTCCAAAATACTTCTACTCACTACTTGATCCATGCTAGTTGATTGGACTCTCGTAGCTTACTCACTTAATCGAGTCCTTAATCACCCAACCAAATTCCTATAACTTGGTCTTGCGCTTCAAAAATAAGGTCACAAATAACGTTCAAACTCCAATATCTTCTTAGTGGTTTAATAAGCTCGGGAATTGTCATAAATCTGCAAATTCCTACAAAATAATACCAACGCTGCAAAAACACTAGAAAACGTATATTAGTAATAAAAATAGCTCTGTAGAGCTGAAATTAGCACAAATATGACCATGGGACGGGGAATAAATATATATAAAAAATAGACTTATCACTTTAATCTTTGCCGTCTGCATGGGTACGTAGAACAACCAAGTAGGCTGTTCTCTGCGACGATTGCACCCGGAGGGGTGTCTCCGGACGCCTATATCCTTGTTGGGATAGACGAATTTGTAAAAAAGACAACCATCTGGCCATTGGCCTCTGGTCTAGTTGGAGACCGGCTGCATAGCCACTAGGCGGTTTTGTGCCTAGCTTAAGGATCTGACCATTGGCCTCGTGTCGCTATGGACATTTGATTTTAAATACTAAGTATCAAACTTAGTTTGTTATCCGGCCATTGGGCTCAAGTTATTCACACATTAAATTTGCTACTAAACTTTACAATACTTGTATGGGTAAAACCCAGACGGAAATAAAAAGACAATAATTAAAACAAAAGGCACTTTTCATTAATACTCCTTATTACAAAAAACTTTACAACACTTAGAAGTAGTACTTTTTCAAGTCATCTACATTCCAAGTTCTAGGCAGACGTCTACCGTCTGGGGTTTCCAGGCGGTATGTGCCATCCCTAACTTCTTCATAGATCCGGTAGGGGCCTTCCCAATTAGGAGTCAGCTTTCCAAGCTCATTGGCCCTACCGGTTGCCTCCATTTTTCGTGACACAAAATTGTCAACTTTCAAAGGACGTTTGTGTACTGTTTTGTTGTAGGCTCTTGTCATTCTCAGACAGTATATCTCATGTCGCAGGGCAGCATTGCCCCTGCGTTCTGGGAGGGAGTCCAATGCCAGCCGCATGGCCTCCCAATTTGCCTCTACATCATAGATCGAGCATCACTCAGAGCGTATACTCATAGTGTTCAATGGGCAAAACGGCTTCAGCACCGTATACCATGAGAAATGGGGTGGGTTTCTCTGGTTGACCCCTTGGCAGTTGTCCGGATGGCCCATAAGACATGAATTAACTCTTCAGCCCATAAACCACCGGCTTTTTCAATTTTCTTTTTAATGCCGTCTGAGATGAGTTTGTTGAATGCCTCAACCTGACCGTTTGCTTGAGGACGGCCGACTGAGGCAAATTAACTTGAGATCCCTTGATCTCCCAACCAAGTCTTGAGCTAGGGCGTTTCAAACTGAGGGCCGTTGTCAAATACCATAGACATAGGTACCCCAAACCGGGTGATGATGTTCTTCTAGATGAAAGAGATGACATCCTTTGTCTTGATATTCTTAACTGCCTCCATCCGCCTCCACCCACTTGGAGAAATAATCCACGGCCACCAAAATATAGCGCTTTCCGCCCGGTGCAGGCGTATAAGGACCCAAAATGTCCATGCCCCGTTTAGCAAACGGGCCTAGGCTGTGGATTGCCGTCAGATCAGTAGCCGAGCGATGTATTAGCTTGCCAAACCTTTGGCATTTATCACATCTCTTCACAAACTCTTTGGCGTCTACCTTAAGGGTAGGCCAAAAATAGTGCCGCCTGGCTCTGACGGCTAGGGACTTGCCGCCTATATGGGAGGCGCAATATCCCGCATGCAGCTCTTCGAGAACTTCTTTCCCCTTTTCTGGGGTAACACACTTCAACAAGGGCTTGAGAAATCTAGCCTTGAAGAGTTCTCCGTTTCTCAACACGAAGTTAGTTGCTCTCTTTTTCATGACGGCTGCCTCCTGAGGTGAATCAGGGAGCGTACCGTCTACAAGATACGCTCGGATGCCATCCAAGTAGAACTTCGATCCAGAATTCCAATGGGCTCTTCATAAATACTTCTTTTTCCAGAACTTCCCAAAAGACTGACCGAGGCGTATCATGGCAGGCGGAAGATGCCAATTTTGACAATGCATCCGCCGGGTGGTTATCTGACCGGGGCACTTGATTCAGTCGAAATTCTTCAAGTGTCCCAGCCTCATCTTTGACAGCCTGGAGATATTTGATCATAGCCGGATGAGTTGCTTCATAAGTGCCCTCATACTGGCTAACAACTAACTGAGAATCAGAGTGAGCGTCAATCTTGGTTGCCCCTGCTACCTTACACATGCGGATTCCGGCTAGCAGGGCTTCATACTCTGCCTCATTATTTGAGGCCTGAAACTTGAACCGTAGTGCATACTCATATTTATCTCCTTTTGGAGATTCACAGACAATGCCTGCACCACAACCGTTCTTTGTAGAGCTCCCATCTACATACACCTTCCAAACCTGATCAATATTATCCGGAGGAACCGGACGAGTCTTTTCAACAATGAAGTCGGCAAACGCCTGACCCTTCACCGCCTTCCTTGGTTCGTAGGTGATTTCAAGACTTTCCATTTCAATAGCCCATTTTAACATTCTTCCGGATGACTCCAGAGTAGACATTGGCCGCTTGAGGGGCTGATCGGTGTAAATTACAACCGGATGTGCCAGAAAGTATGGCTTCAGCTTTTTGAAGGCCATATATAAAGCAAGACCAAATTTTTCCACCATGGGGTACCGGAGTTCAGCATTTTTTAACACATGGCTAATAAAATATACCGGGAGCTGAGTACCATCTCGCTCAGCAAGGAGAACAGCACTGAGTGTTGAGGCAAATCTCAACAAGGACATATGAGAATCTGCTAGGTTTGAGGGGTAATAACAATCATACTACCAAAAGCATATAAAATAACAATAAAGCAATAATAAAGCAATAGATAAGCAACGAATAAACAATAAATAAACAGAATGAACTCTACTATGAAAAGAGTAAGTTTAGAGACACAATACTGAATAAGGACTAGCCTCCTTCTTTAGTAGGGACGAAGCTCCGTAGATAAATGCAGAGTAATTCTATTATATTTAGAGTATATGTGCGTACATGGGTCTTCAAAATGTCTAATTATGCTTATTTATACCTAGGGATTTCTAGGGTTTACAAAGATATTCGGAATATATTCAAAATGAGGAAAATCTTCTTGATTTATCTTCTTCCCTGTTCTGTAGGTGTTTCTTTGGCAAGTATCTCTTTGATTGATATCCTTGATGCTGCTTTCCTTGTTTATTCTAATCAAGCCGTTTTGCTCATTTTGTTGATGTATTGCTTCTTGGACTGGTGCCCTAAATGTAATGGGTCGTATTACAATACGGGCCCAACAATTGCCCCTAATTTTTATTTCTAAGTATTTGGAAGTGAAAATTACTTAAAGAAAACTCTAGAGAATATTTCGAATTTCAGAAATTGTTCCAACAGTTAGCAAAATAGAAAGTGGAGGCAGTTTTAAGGCAACTTCCTCGATAACTGTGAAGGGCGGTTTATTTCCGTCTTTGGTATTTATTGGGTGTGCAGGCTATTGTCTAATCACTTCAATTGCTTTGCCTTAATTTCAATTTCATCAGGTATTTTCTCTCTCTTCTCTATTTGCTCTGTTTTACACTTTGTACTTTTTCTTTGTTTTTTTGCGATGGATGATCATGTGAGGGTGGTGTTTGCTGGGGTGGATGAGGGTGTGAAAAGGCCAAACTTGGTGGCGCAGAACGTTTTTCCTGTCAAGGATACCTATCCTTCCACCATTACGAAGGAGGAAGTTCAGAATATTGCTGCAATTGCGCGTTTTCCTGATGGGGTTGTGGTGAAAATTCCATCACCTAGGGAGAGGGCTGACTGGACTGCCCCTGGTTGGGTGTGTTTCTTTAAGTACCCCTTTGTAATTGGGCACACTTTTCCTTTTTCTGCTCTTGTTCGTCAATTCCTTTCTAGAGTTAGGGTTTCGCCTTGTCAATTGTTGCCCCAGACTTGGAGGGTATTGAGAATTCTGGATTTGCTGAGTATAAAATTGGGCATAGAACTTGATGTGAGGGATTTGTGTTACCCTTATACTATTAGGACCAGTGGTAAAGGTCGAGTTGGTCTTCGCCTGAAGGATGGTGTTGGTCCTTTGGTGACTGACTTGGAGAAGGCGTTTGACAAAAAGTGGTATCACAAGTTCTTCTTTGTGAGGATTGATTCACTGGGTGATGATTGTGATTTTTTGATTGACACTGTTGAGGCTGAAGTTATTCTATTTTCTTATTCTTTTATGTTTTTCTTTCCTTCTTTGTTGATTTGGGCTTATTTGCTTGTTGGTTGCAGTCAGCAAATTGAAGCAGCGCTCTCAGTCTCCATCCCTGATAGACAAGTTGTACGAGTTGAGTGCAGACGAGAGATCTTTCATCAAGTTGACACAACCTGAAGCAGTTATCCAAATTAAGTCCTTGGACGATTCTGATTCTGAGCAGAAAGTTGCCCCAACCATGTCTCAAGGTTTGTTTTCTTTCTTTCTTGTGTTTCGATGTTTTGCTGTTCTTATACTTTTGTGAATGTGTGGTTGATGTCGGTTTTAGTTTGTGGGTTTTCTTTTTATTTTGAATTGGATGTATCTTTGTTGAATATACTTGCATACAATTGTTAATCTATTTGATTGTTATTAGCGTCCTTGCTGTATACATTTGCTGTGTTCCTTGTTGTATGCATTTGCTGTGTTCCCTATTGTATTACTTTTTGATCCAGCTATGTTCCTTGTAGATACATCAAGGTCACTAAGGTCTCATGATCTTCTTAGCACATCTTCCATCCTGGGTCATCTTAAGTCTCGCTCGTCCCCCCAGACTTTTGAGTCTGTTCCCATCAAGATGGTTGCTCCCAAGGGTGTCCCTCCTCCGCCTCCGTCTCGTGCCAGTCTCAAGAGGAAGTTGGAGATGCCCATTGATGTTGACGCTGCTGAATTTTCTTTTGACTCCCTTGCTCCGCATGTAGATACCCTGTTGTTTCCTTCCTTCAAGGATCGCCAATCTTCGATGACTTTTGCTGACCTTTCACAAGAGGCGGCCGTACAGTCTTTCCAGGTATAGTATACTCCAAATTTTTTTTAAATAAAATCGACCTTATTGAAATATGCTCCTTACACTTCATCTTTGCTGTGCAGAGTCTTCAGTCCTGCCTTGGTGTTTTAGGCAAAGTGTCAGAATTTTCTCGGGTTTATGAGGCTACGAAGAAGGAGCGTGATGCTCTGTCTGACAAGTACAAGGCCGCTACTGAGGCTTTGAAGGCTGAACGGACTAAGCACCGGGACTGCATTTTTGAGCAGGACGGGCTGAAGGGTACCCTGAAGGAAGCTGCTAACGAGGCCATTGATGTTGCTACGTACTACTACGGGAAGACACGTCTTGAGATGATGGAAGAGTTCCAGCAAGGAAAGCATGAGGCTTGGGACTATGATGGTGATAAGGCTTCTTTTGAGAAGGCGTTTCCTGAAGGGACTGCTGCTCCTGGCTCACTACTGCTGAGCTTTGCTGATGAGGAAGTGAACTCTCCTCATAATGAAGAAATCAAGGATGCTCCATAGGTGATGAAGCCTGTTGCTGAAGAAGTAGCTCCTGCTGACAACATGGGGGAGAATTAGTTTAGCTGGTGCTGCGTCACCTTTTTAAAAAAAAAAATGTAAAACTTTGAATGTTGTTTCTGTTTACTGCCTTAGTGCAGTTTGGATAATTTGTTTTTATTTTGTGCTACACTTCTGTAGCTGGATGCTTTGTTTAATTTTGTTGTAATGCAACTAAGTATTTCTGTCTTTCTTGTTGTGTGGTTGTCTTTTCTGTATAGTGTGTTGTGATTGTAGTTGTATCACGAATGTATTACAGTTGTATTATAGTTGTATTACAGTTGTATTACAGTAGTGATGCTACTTACATGTGTTTGTATGTCTTGTAAGGATAGTAGGTCTGTTCTTTTCAGGAATGACTTGTCTTTGTTCTGTAGTGAAGGGATTTGTTGCATTCTTGCTTAGTAACGTTAGTCGTGTTCCTTGCAAAACAGAAGAAGGTGAGGGGTGGCCGTGGGTTTCCCCAACGGCCCTCCGATGCCAAAGTCAGTACTCGTAATGATCATAAAGTAAATTGACAAAAGATAGAGATAGATGAGTACCTTTCGTGCTGATTTTGGCTGTTGGAGGTTTTTGTGTTTTTGTGTTTTTCTGTTTTTTTTGTATTTTTGCTTGTTTTCCTGTTTTTTTGTGTTTTCCTTTTTGTAAATTAAAAGACAAAATAGAAATAACAACTGCGTACCTTTCTTCAGAAATGATATAACTTTAAATGTGCTGTGTTCCAGCTTCGTTGCACTTCTTTTCCTTCTGCATTCCTGAGTCTGTATGCTCCATTACCTACTACCTTGGTGATTTCATAGGGTCCTTCCCAGTTGGGTGCTAGCTTTCCCGCATTGATTTCCCTGGTGTTTTCGTATACCTTTCTGAGGACCCAATCTCCTAGCTTGAAGACTTTAACTCTGACGTTCTTGTTGAAGGATCTTGCTACTTCCTGTTGATATGCCGCCATTCTCATTTGTGCATCTTCCTTTAGTTCCTCCACTGTGTCTAAATTGTGAATTAGTTCTGCTTGATTTCTTTCTTCTGTCATTAGCCCGTACCTTGCTGTAGGCACTTCTACCTCTGTTGGGATTACTGCTTCACATCCGTACACCAGTGAAAAAGGGGTATGACCTGTAGCGCCTTTAGGAGTTGTCCTGTCTGCCCACAATATGTTGGGTAGTTCGTCTGCCCATTTTCCTTTGGCTCATTCCAGCCTTTTCTTCATGTTGCTTATCTTTGATCTCCTTGTATGCTTCTGCTTCAATCCATTTGGAAAAGTAGTCTGTCATTGCTAAGAAGTACACTCTCTGTCCTGATGACGGTGGTAGCTTTACTATATCCATTCCCCACTTCATAAATGGCCACGGTGTCAATGTTGGGTGTAATTCCTCTGATGGCTTGTGTGTCAAGGGCGCATGTTTTTGGCATGCTAGGCACTTCTTGGCGAACTCAGCTGCATCCTTCCTCATACTGGGCCAGTAGTATCCCATTCTAAGGGCTCTGTTGGCTAGATTCCTTCCTCCGGAGTGATTTTTGCACTCTCCACTGTGTAGGGATTGTTAGACTTGTTGAGCTTCTTTTCTTTCCAAGCATCTTAAGAAAGGTCCTGCTGCAGATTTCTTGAAGAGTACATTGCTGATCATGCAGTACTTGGAGGCTTTCTGAGCGAATGCTTGAGCTGTTACTTTCCCTGTTGGTTTCGTGTTGCCCAGGAGGCATTCTTTCAGAGGCGTTATCCAACTGTTGTCTTCTTCTTCTGTAGGGCCTGTTTGAATTTCGTAGACACTCATGGTTGATTCCTTCTCTATGGCTGGTGAGAGTACATGTACTGGTGGGATTGCCCCAAATTCTTCTGGATTGATGTTTGACCCCAAATTTGCCAATGCGTCTGCTTCGGTGTTCAGGTTTCGAGGTACTTGTTCTATCTTGAACTCCTTGAATTCTTTGATGAGCTTCTTTGTGACTTCTAGGTAGGCAGTCATTCTAGTGTCTTTTGCTGCATACTGCCCGTTGACTTGGTTTACCATGAGTAGAGAATCAGAAATTACTTCCAGGTGTTGTATCTTCATATCTCTTACAACGGTTAGCCCTGTAATTAGTGCTTCGTATTCAGCTTCATTATTGGTAGCCTTGAAGTTGCACCTTATTGCCTGTGCTATCTTGTCTCCTTGGGGTGATGTCAATACTACTCCTAAGCTTACTCCTCGTATGTTTGCTGCACCATCTGTATGGAGTGTCCACTTTTGCGTAGCTTTTGGTTCCTGTAGAGCTAGGACTTCCTTCTGTGCTTCTTCTTCAAGGGTAGGGCTGAAGTCTGCCACGAAGTCTGCCAAGGCTTGAGATTTGACCACCGTCCTGGGTTCGTACTGTATGTCGTACCTGCTCAGATGTAGGGCCCATTTCTCCATCCTTCCTGACATTTCTGGTTTTCTCATGATAGCTCTGATGGGGTAGTTGGTTCGTACTTGTATGGAATGACTCTCGAAGTATGGACGTAACTTTACTGAAGCAGTGAACAAGGCTAAAATGATTTTCTCCAGCGATGCATATCTTGTTTCCGCACTGAGCAGGGTCTTGCTGACGTAGTAGATTGGAAATTGTTCCTTCTCTTCTTCTCTTGTGAGAATTGCGCTGACCGTCCCTTCAGATACTGCAAGGTATAGCTGGAGTGGTTCTCCTTCTTTAGGCTTGGAGAGAATCAACGGGTTGGCTAGGTATTCTTTCAGCTTCTAGAATACTTCATCGTGTTCTTGTTCCCACTTAAACTCCTTGTTCTTTTTCAATACTTCGTAAAAGCTCTGTTTTTTTCTGAAGACTTTGAAATGAACCTGTTCAGTGCCGCGATTTTCCCTGTTAAGCTCTGTACATCCTTCTTGGATTTCGGTCGCTCTAGATCTAGGATGGCTTTGACTTGTTCCGGACTGGCTTCTTCCCTCTCTGCGTAACCATGTATCCTAAGAACTTTCCTGATTGTACTCCAAATGTGCACTTTGTGGGATTTAGCTTCATGCCGTATTGTTTCAGGATGACGAATGCTTCTCTAAGGTCTCTGACGTGATCTTCTGCCTTCTTGGATTTAACTACCATATCGTCTATGTAGACTTCCATCGTGTTTCCAATTTGTTCTTCAAACATCTTGTTTACCAACCTTTGGTACGTTACCCCTGCATTCTTCAATCCGAAAGGCATCACCTTGTAGCAGTATATTCCTTGACTGGTAATGAAGGCTGTCTTCTCTTGATCGTCCTTGTGCATGAGGATCTGGTTGTAACCACTGTAGGCGTCCATAAAGGATAGCAGTTCGTGTCCTGCTGTGGCGTCTACCATGGCATCGATATGAGGTAAAGGGATGGGTCTTTTGGGCAAGCCTTGTTGATGTCTGTGAAGTCTATGCAGATCCGCCATTTCCCATTCTTCTTTCTTACTACCACCACGTTGGCAAGCCATTCTGGGTACTTTACTTCTCTGATTTTTCCTGTCTTCAGTAGGTTTTGAATTTCTTCGTTGATGATCTTGTTCCTTTCTGGCGCGAATTTTCTTCTTTTTTGCTTCACTGGTGTATGCATTGGATCTACGTTTAACTTGTGGGTGATAACTTATGGGGAAATGCCTTTCATGTCTTCATGGGTCCAAGCAAACACATCTTTCTCTTCTTCCAGAAAGTCGTAAATTTGTTGTCTGAGTTCTGCTTTCAGCTCTGATCCTATTCTGACTTTCTGATCTGGATGTAGGGGGTTCAGCTGGACTTTTGTAGCTTCTTGCTCTTCTGATATACTCAACTTCTCTTGGCCCAGCTGACCCTCTGATTGCTATGCTGAACTCTTTTCTGCAGATGTTGCTTTCAGTGCTATCTTGTAATATTCTTTGGCTTCCCTAGGATCTCCTCTGATTTCTTGAATTCCCCATCTAGTAGGAAACTTAATGACCTGATGGTACGTAGAAGGGATGGCTTTCATTTCGTGTATCCAAGGTCTTCCCAGAATAATATTGTATGAGGATAGGGTGTCGATCACTAAGAATTTGACTTGTAGGTTGATCCCTTTTGCATACGTTGCCAATGTAATCTCCCCACTTGTCTTCTTGGTTTCCCCGCTGAATCCTACTAGCATTGTTGATTTGTTGACGATATTCTTCTCATCTATGTTCATGTGCTTCAAGGTGTCTAGCATGATGATATTTGCAGAGCTTCCATTATCAACTAGGATTCGCTTAATCATGCAGTTTCCAACTGGGAGTGAGATCACTAGGCCGTCATGATGACCTTCTACTGCAGCGCTTTCTTCAAACATGATAGGGATGTCTATCTTTGACTTCTCCCTCTTGTCTGGTTGCTCTTTGTTGCTTTCTTTTGCGTGCCGCTTTGCTGCTGAATATGTTAGACCGCATACTTCTGACCCTCCTGATATGAAATAGATGGTTTTGACAATTGGCGGTGGGGGTGGAGGACCTCCTTGCTTGGATTCTCTATCTTTCCCTGAAGCTTTAGATCTATCCGACAAGAGTTCTTTGAGGTAGCCTTTCTTTAACAAGTAGCCTTTCTTTGAGCGCGACACATTCGTCAGTAGTGTGACCAATATCTGAATGGAAATCACACCATCTGGATGGATCCTTCTTCTCCCTAGGCCTATCACTTCTTCTAGGCCATTGAACAGTATCTCCCATCTTGTTTAAGGTCCTTATTACTCCTGCAGGATTGACATTGAAGCAATACTCGTGCAACTTGGGTGGGAGCTCAGGATCTTCCCTCCAATCAGAAAACTCTCCTTCGACAGCATTGACTGATCCTTCATCAAAGCGGGAACGCTGATACGGCTTGAATCGATGATCTCTCCTGGGGAAGTTGTTGTTCCTTCTTGACGGACGATCTTCATCCTTTTTGAGCTCTGGAGTCTTTCTTGCATATGCATCTTCTTCGAATCTGACTTGAGCCATTGTCTTAGCTTGTACATCTTCAAAGGTTGTGCATGGGTATTTGGTTAATTCCTTGTAGAGCTCACTGTGATCTAGCAATCCTCTCCTGAACGCTTCAATGGTTGTAGGAGCATCGCACTTGTGTATTCCAATCTTTTCCCTGTTGAACCTGTTAAGGTAATCCCTCAAGGATTCACCGTGTCTTTGCACAACACGGTATAAATCCGATGACTGTTTCTCTATTTTCCTGCTGCTGGCGAACTGGACCTTGAATAGGTTTACCATTCCTGCAAAAGATCGAATTGTCCCATTATCTAAATTAATGAACCAAGTTAAAGCTGGACATGATAATGTGGCTCCAAAGCCTTTGCACATGATGACCTCTCTGATGTCTCTAGGGATTGAGCTGGTCATCATCTTCTGCTTGTAAAGGGATACATGCTCATCAGGGTCTGTTGTTCCATCGTACATGGCCATGCTGGGTGTGCTGAACCTCTTTGGCACTTCTACCTTGGCGATCTCTTCTGAGAAAGGAGACTCTATATAGCCATCTGATGCTTCTTCCTCCATGGGCTTTGGCATTCCAGGGATCTTGGCGATCTTGGCTTCGATTGCTTTGAGGTACTCTTTGACTACCCTCTCTATCTTTCCCTCCTCAGATCCTTCTTGACCATTCTGCTTAGGGGTTCCTGCATTCAAAGAGTCCAGATCTAGGGTTGTTTCCCTAGTGTTAGATCCTTTTTCCCCGTTAGGGGTATGAAAGGTACCTGACATATCAAGCTGCATGGCTATACTTTCAGTGTTCTTTCTGGTATTAATGGTTTTGGAAGCGACTGATTGTATTTGGCTACGGAGGGCTTCATTTTGCTTGGTGAGACTGGTAAGCTTGGCTTCAGTTTGGACCTTTTGGGCCAACAGTGTTTCAATTTGGCTTTTTTTTGGTCTAAGGTTTGACGGAATGCGTTCATTCCCTCATTGATTTCGGCTATGGTAAAGGGTACTTGGTGCCCAGACATGGTGTTTGTATTGGTTTTTTGGCGAATTGGTAGGTTAATTGATTATCAGCCCCATGGTGGGCGCCAAATTGTTTAGGCAAATCTCAACAAGGACATATGAGAATTTGCTAGGTTTGAGGGGTAATAACAATCATACTACCAAAAGCATATAAAATAACAATAAAGCAATAATAAAGCAATAGATAAGCAACGAATAAACAATAAATAAACAGAATGAACTCTACTATGAAAAGAGTAAGTTTAGAGACACAATACTGAATAAGGACTAGCCTCCTTCTTCAGTAGGGACGAAGCTCCGTAGATAAATGCAGAGTAATTCTATTATATTTAGAGTATATGTGCGTAAATGGGTCTTCAAAATGTCTAATTATGCTTATTTATACCTAGGGATTTCTAGGGTTTACAAAGATATTTGGAATATATTCAAAATGAGGAAGATCTTCTTGATTTATCTTCTTCCCTGTTCTGTAGGTGTATCTTTGGCAAGTATCTCTTTGATTGATATCCTTGATGCTGCTTTCCTTGTTTATTCTAATCAAGCCGTTTTGCTCATTTTGTTGATGTATTGCTTCTTGAACTGGTGCCCTAAATGTAATGGGTCGTATTACAATACGGGCCCAACACTGAGGGCATGGTCTGAGACGGCTAGGTACATATACAACTTTTCTCTAGGCAAAGGAGTGACAAGCCTTAGCAAAGAGTGCAAGTGTTCTTTCGATTTCTGGAGAGGCCGCCTCAACATCATCCCCCCATTCAAATCTAGTCTTCTTCCTGATTGCTTGGAAGAAATAAAGGCATTTGTCACTTGACCGGCTGAGGAACTTCTCCAAGGCGGCTAGGCAACCGGTGAGTCTCTGTACTTCCTTAACAGTGCGGGGTGAATTCATGTCAATTACCGCCTGAATCTTCTCAGGATTAGCCTCTATCCCCCTTTGATCAATCAGGAATCCGAGAAACTTCCCAGACTCAACACCAAAGACGCATTTCTTAGGATTTAACATAACCTTATGCCGCTTGAGTGTGGTAAAGGTTTCTCAGAGATCAGCAAGGTGATCCGCCTGCTGCTTGGATTTGACTATCATGTCATCAATATATGCCTCTACGTTCCTCCTAATTTGATTAATGAAGACTATATTAATCATCCGTTGGAACGTAGCCGGCGCATTCTTCAAGCCAAACGGCATCACAATATAACAAAATAACCCCTGTAGACACCCATTTGTGTCTCCCCAAAACCAAACCCAGTGATGAATGCCTTTCACGTTGTGTTATTATCGAATTGGGTGAAAGTGGTTTGAAAGTCGAGTGTTGCGGTTTAGTTTTAATTAAAATTCTTGTCTCTCTGTTTTTGAAAATGACTTTGTTTATTTGAAAATAGCCGAACCAGTTTATTTTGGTCTATAATTAAGGTCCAATAATAGTGTAGATGGATGGGGCTCGAAGAGACCTTTCCAACGATATATTATAAGCCCGATTCCGATGAATATTGAGGAAGTTATGGCCAAAATACTAAACTGGGCCTGGTTAATTATTTAAATACGGCCCAATGATCTAGAGGAGGGCCCAATATTAATTATTATTCCTAAAATTATTAGGATTAATTATAATTTTTTAGAAGTTTCTAGAAAGTTCTTTTTAATTCTAATATTATTAGATTTAATAATTAATTATCTTTAATAGATTTTTATTTGGAATGAAATATCGTTTTGTTATCTTAAATACATATTTTATCTTCTGTACGGATTCCGTAGATCAAGTTGATTAAAGATCGGATTCCGCGTGAAGAAAAACGCGCTAATACAGGCTGTCGCCAAACGACAAATCTGTCGCCGCGCGACAGACCCTGTCGCCTCGCGACAGACATTGTCGCGTCGCGACAGAGTCGATTCCTGGCGACAGCGTGTAGTTTTATTCCTTATCAAATTCTATGTTTTTCCGGATTATTTTCATTATAAATGGGGTCCGAATTCCTGTTTTCAGAAACATCAATTCACAATCATCAACTCTTTCTTAATTCTCTCTATTCTCTCATCAAGAATTACTTAATTCTTTTCTTTCTCTCTCTTTCAAAACTAACTTTACAAAATACAATATTCCGCATTCACAAGACTTAGAGTCTCTTAGCCAAGTTCGAAGTTGCCTTCGCCCTAGACGTGAAAGGTTGATAATTTCTGAGGGTTTGGTCCAAAACTAGTCTAAACTTTATTTAATTTGATTTTAATTTAATTCTTTGATGCTTTAATAACTTTTATTATTTTCATTGAAGTTTACTAACTTGTGTATTTTGTTATTAGAAAGAGGTACGAGGCTTCAAAGTATGTAATCTTATTACTCTCTTTCAATGTAGATAGCATGTTTATTATTGTCTTATAATTCCTAGTATCATGTTAGGATGTTTAATATTCCTAGTGTCATGTTAGGATGTTTTTTATGCTTTCTAGTATCATGTTTAGGATGCCTTTACTCTTTCTGTTATCATGTTAGTGCCATGTTAGGTTTGAAGCTTTGATCTTTATTGTTTAGTGACATGCTAGGAGTTGTTATTAACCTTGTTAGTATCATGCCTAGGATCTTGCTATTATTATTGAGCTTTATTATGCCTTATCATGATTATAATTATCATCATTATTATTATTGTTTATTATTATGTTGCTTGATTTATATTTTATTTATTGTTATTGCTTGATCACACCTTTTATGCTTGTTAAAGGGAATTTGTACTTGAAATCACGCTTAATAAGATAATTATTAATTTGGTTTAGGCTAATGTGATTTTAATTCAAGTGATCGCCAATAATTGTATTATTTGTGCATTAATATTCAACCAACATAGATAAACAGGGTAGGATTAATATAATGTTTGTATGTTATTCGAAGAGCGCACATGAATACGAGAATAACAAAGTAGAGGCCTATTTTATAGGGCGGGTCCTTTCTTTTGTAGATTGGATTCGTACCCTCATCCCCGGACCCTGTTTGGTTCAAGACCTTATGGAGTAGTTGACGGTCCTTTGGATTGTCTTTTGGGTTTACAAGTTCCTAAAACTTGTTGGCGACTCTTTTTGCTCTTTTTCTTTCCCTTTGGAACGCCACCGTACTTTAGTGTATGATCACAGTGGGGTTCAAGTTTGGGGTTATCGTAATGCTTGAAATATTCTCAGCAGTTTTTGGCGACTCCACTGGGGAGGATTTTTTATTTATATTCCTGAAATTTATTTAATTTTGGCAATTATTTAGAATGAGCAGATGAGACTCGAAAAATTCTAAGTATTTCATGTGCGTGATTTGATTAACATTATTGTCATATGCATTAAAAGGTCCTCATGGGAGCACCCTATGAGTCAATCCATAGGAATTTTACACGTAGGAAATTTGAGAAATATCTTTCATGACTAAAATCGAAAAGATGATGCGAAATCTGGAAAATTCGAAGAACACAAAAACTTGCCAAGGCATGTAGGAACTAGCGTCTAGAAAACAGGGCTTGTCGCTCGTAAAAAGTTTCTGTCGCCTGGCGACAGTTCTTTCGCTTGGCGACAGAAGCTTTTTTGCGGCGACAGTCCCTGTAGTCTGGCGCCAAGTTCTTCCAATACCGAGCCAGGGGTCTGCCTTCTTGCTTTGACCATTTCTAGTGTTGTTGGCTTGATTTTGCTTATTGATTGAGTCCTTTTCTCACTTTTCTGAACCCATATGTGTTCTACATATGGAAATAACCCTCTGGGGGTTCCTACTTCACTTGCCCAATGGAATATTCCACTATCATGTGCAAAGTTCAGATTTGGGTACGTGTAATGTTTGTGAATCCACCAAACCATGGAGTCGAGTTCGATTTCATCACGCACTCGCGGAATCCTGTCCATTCGCTCCAACCCTCCCGGTAGGCTTGTGTGCAATGCATATGGATTCTTAACCATGGACCTTTTTGACTTAACCCATATCCTCGAACTTTAGAGAACTAGAGCCATGGTTAGGTTGCAAACTCATCTTGTGACTATGTGAACTACCTGTGCCCCTTGTTTGTATTTATTATATATGTGTTAACCGTTTGTTTGACTTGTGATTAAGACTAAATAAATTGACTAATGACTAAAAGGACTTTGTCTAATTAATTAATTAATTTTGAATTAATTAAAGGCTAATAAATTAATCAATTCGACTTAGTACGACCTTAGGCATGTCCATTTAGAGTAAAATTACTGGAAACAGTCCAGATTAATGTTCCAGCAATGGCGCAGGAATTTGGACTGTGGCGCTGCAGTCTAGTGTCTGTCGCCTGGCGACAGGCTCTAAACCGTGGCGACAGTCCTGTTGTTTTAGCGACAATCCAGTTTTCTTGCTCGAGTCATCACGACGAGTCTAATTCACAGTCTACTAATCAGTTTATCAGTTTATTAATGGTTCAAACCATGTTTAAGTCTTTAATTAAGTTTAGGCACTTAAAGTCCAATGGTCATACACTAAGAGTCAAAGACTTTGTTTAATTAATTAATTAATTTGAACTAATGAACAAGCCTAAAGTCGAGTCATAGTTCCTTTGAGTCAACCCGGATTTCTATTCCCGTATACTGCACATATGTCAACTTGTTTTGGTCATAGCCGGAGTTCTTGGAAGAACCACGAGTCGTATAACCTATGGATCTGTAGCCCCGAGTTTTATCTTTAATTTGGCGTTGGTTTCGTCCCAATCAAAATCACAGATTAAAAGTTATGACTAAAATACCACAGCCTGTCCAGTCTAGTGCACATACGTGAAGTCTTAATTTAGTCTTTGCTTAAGTCTAGTCACATAGTCTAGCCACATGGTCATGACACAAGTCTTAACATTTCACCTACACTCACTAGTCTTAGCACACACTTTGTACAGGTTACCATGACCATGTCTTAGGTTCATGCATGAGTCGATTTTTCCGTCATTTGAGTGGGGGTCCATTCTATTCCTATTTCTTCAATATTTCTTCATCTACATCATCTTCCTACACTCTACATACTTTCTCCATATATCACTCCCTTCATTCTTTCATGATCTTTTCCCATCTATGCATGTTGAATCGAGTTCGAGTCATGTGATTTACAATAATAATAATAAAAAAAGAGTAATGATGAGACAAAACACAAGGCAAGCTTCTCACTAAGATTTCATGCTTTCTTCTTCTTTTTTCAAACCTTTCCCCAATAAGTCTAGCATAGGCACCCTTTGTCTACCTTAGATTTATTACATAGGTTTTTCCTTTTTCCCTTTTAATAAAATGAGCATTTTAATTTCTTGCATATGATCATTGCATTATTAAAAAAAAAAAAAAAAAAAAAAAAAAAAAAAAAAAAAAAAAAAAAAACGCCGAATTAAGCACAAGGTATACCAATGATTTGAGGCACCCCTTGTAGCCATGTCATATAATTTTCACCCTTCAAATATATAATCCTTTTCTTGACAAACCACTTTGAGCCTCGTCTAACGATAGACCTTTTATTTTTCAACCCACATCTACTAAACTTGGGATGGGATGGTGTGTAACTTATGCAAGTTCCAAATATGAAAGCTTGAGTGATTTCAAAAGAGTAAATAAAAATAAGCAAAAATGAATAAAAGTGTACAAAAGGGGAAGTGTTCCAATGTCTATGATATGAAAATATCTTTGATAAGAACATGTCTCAGATTGCGTTTCTTATCGAGTGCTCGGTACCATGCTTGAGAAACATGAATGCCAAGTGAGTGATAGACCGCATGATCGAGATTGCCCACACTTATAAAAAAAATGCGAATATGAAATATGCAAAAGCAAAAAAGAAGAGCAAAAACAAAAAAAAAAAGAGCTCAAAAGAGAGAAAACCTCAAGCATAAAAAAAATACAAAGATTCAAAAGCAAGGTTGCACACCTTGGGGGCTTATCTAGGGTCTTGAGCCTTTATCCCTTTCTTCTCTAACCTTTAGCCTAACCACGTTACAACCCTTAAAAAGACCTTTTTTGAGGTATACACACACTTGTGCGAGGTTCGGCTAGAGCTACGTTTGGCCTGATTCCTAATGGATACGTAGGCAACCTCACATTGAGGTGCGGCCATAATAAAAATGCATTCATTTTCACATTCACACACTTACACCATGATCATATCAAGGGATTTCCAATGCTCATCCCTATTTACTTAGAGCTAGACTTGGGGGCTTGATCCTTACATCATTAGCCTACCTAGCCTAAGAGTCATCACTATTTGACTCTTATCAAATAATACTTCTCCATACACTTAGCCTTTGTAGCCTAACTTTAGTGTCGCTTTCACACACATCACAGATACATGGCCAAAGATACTTCCCTTAGGAACCTTTTGTCATGAAATCTTAACATAACGTTGAAGCATGCTTTGTCATATCAACATCACTTATCACTCATAATCACCATTGCATCAAAGTATGAAGTACTTAGCCTTCGTGCCTAAGTTACCTAAATACTTTCATAATCGAGTCAACTAAGATAGTTTAGGAGGAATTACTCCTTGCACCTTGAGAGACAACATTGAACGCATATACTAGATTAAGCTCATTCAACATGCACCATTTAACACTTCGATTCTTTTTCGCGTCTTTCTTTTTTCGGGAGAAAGTCGGTACCCTCTACAAAAATGACGGAAATTTTGCGCAAAAATTACACTTTCTCACACACTCATATGCACAACACATTTGTTATAAAATAATAAATTTGGCAAAAATAAAATGTTAATAAATAATAAAGTGCATATATATACAAGTGTCTAGTACATAGGTCATATGAATAAAATAGACAAAGTCCTACAAAAGTCAAAAATAAATAAACACATGTACAACTATGGCGCCGGAGGTCGCAAGTCGCGAGGGATGCCGAATGTATCGAAAAATGTCCTACTCCGTGGAGTATGTCCATCATCGCCCCTTGAACCACCAGGTGGCGCGAACTGCAACTCAGGGCCAGGCCACCTAACCTCACCCTGAAATCCGACGGAAAGAGGTTGAGGCTGCAAAGGCTGCTGCGACGACGAGCCAAACTCGTATGTCCCACCACCCATCCCACCTCGAACGGTCGGCCCGGTCGAAACCTCCTCAGGTGATGACGCCGAGTCCTCTACCGCTGCGGCCTCAGAACGACCACCCCGGCCACCTGAAGTAGTCCGGCGACGCCTCGAGTCGGACCTAATAGTCTCTCTCCTAGGCTCGGGTCTCGACCGAGTGCGTGGAGAAGGAATAGGCTGCCCCTGCAAAACTAAATCAAAGTTAGCAAGAGCAAATGAAAAAAAATAAAGTCAAAAATGATGAAAAACAAAAGTAATACCTCCTCAGCATCGTTGCTACGACAGGTAGCCCGGTTCCGCAACCTCACAAGCTGGCTGCGAAAGGCGTCTATGCACCTAGCCATAGCCGTCACCACCTCACGGGAAAACTGCCAAAGTAACCAAGTCAGTAACAATTATAAAGCAAACATAAAGATGATATGGGAAAAGCTACTTACTCGAGTCTGGTGACGAGGAATAGACCGCTCCACAAACTACTCATCCTCTGGAGCTGGCGGAATAAGCTCCTCGATCGGCCCATACGTGCCCTGATAGCGTATGGACATCCTCGGAGGGATGAACTCCCTAGGGCCAGCCTGTTAAGAATGAAAAGATCAGAAAAATACTTGGGGGCTACCTAAAAAAAAAAGATAAACTAAATAAATAAAAGCATACCGCTGCCTCCTTTGAAAGGACGGGAGCCGGCGCTAGCAACGGTAGCAGGTCCTCCTCGTAGCTCTGCTCGAGGAGAACGTAAGACCTCCAAGGAGTACCCCGAGTAGGTCCACCAGCACGATCCCGCTGTGAGGCATCGTGGAACATATGCCGAGGTGGAGGAGCGGGAACAACAAAGGTATCTGAGGAGTGCTGGATGGCTACCCTCTCCCCTAGGTAGACCACCGCGTCGTACGTCCCCTGAAAGTAACGACGCTCAGCTGTGTACTGCGCCGCCAGCGCAGAGATAGGAAAAGCAGCCCAAGGTCGATAGACCGGGCTAGGCTCCTGAAAAAATTGCTAAGTAAGATACTAACACCGAAAGATGATAAAAGAAAAAGTATGAATTGAAGAAACCTACCGTGAAAATCATCTCTCGAAGGCGCAGCACCTCCGGCGGACCTCTGCGGCCTCCCCAACTGGCAGCAATAGGGAGCACGCAAGGAGAAGGTCTCGCAGGTGCAAGAGAAGGAAAGTACTCGTAGAACCAAATCTATACGGAACAAATGAAAATCAGTAAAGATTGTGCCTCTAAATCTAGATTTAAAACCTCAAAAAGGAAAGGAGATGTACCTCTACGACCCTCCAAAAGCTGGAAAGAGCTACCTCTCCAGACAAGGCCTTGTGACGACAGGAGCGCCGCAAGCCCAGTAGAAAATCCGCATAGGCCATGCTGGCCCAGTCATATGTCCCGACCAACTGGAGGTCGCGAACAGCGGACAGGTAGTAAAGTAGTACTCTACTACCTCGATCAGGGGAAAACGTCCCTGATAGCAGAATCAACACAAAGATGCGCACCCGCTGCTCTCGGGTGGTCGCATCATCCTCAAAGGATGCAACCAGCGTGCAGCGACGAATACATCGAGAACTCAGCTGTCCCGACTGAGCCTCAGCCTGGGCCCGAACAACGATCGGCCCCAATAACTCCAAAACCTCCGGCGAATAGACAGTAACACCGGCATCGAAAGGCAGAGGAGTAGACTGAAACTCTAGCCCCGTAATGAGGCTGAAGTCAGCTGGAGTGACCGTCATCTCACCCCAGGGAAAGTGAAAAGTGTTGGTGGTGTCCCAAAAGAACTCCACCATAGCTCTGACGACGAGGTTACCCCCATCGTATGAAAACATGGCCCGGGTGGCCTGCAGCAGGGGAGTCAATCCACATGACTCCCAAAGACGACGAAGTCCCTCATCGCGACTGATGAAGTTGTCGTACAAAGAAATGATGGTGGAATTACTCGAGCCATGGCTACGGGTCCTCCCACTCGCAAGACCTCGTCAGATCCGCTCCGACAAATGATGAACCGGCGCATGAAACAGGGTGCGCTCGTCCCAATCCGGCATGAGACCCAGCCTAGAAGTAGAAGGCACGTCCTCGCCCTCGCTGGTGGGCTCGTCCTCTCGACGCGTGTCCCTCGACCAGGAACCGGAACCACGTCGTCTAGCCATGCTAAAGTATGTAAAAGTAATTAAGTTTAAGGCTCTACAGTATCTGAAGTTCGCCTAGGCCGCATGATACTATGTTCGCAAAACAGAGTACGTAGTACTAAAACAGAGCAAAAATTTCAAACGAGCATGGAAGCATTTTTCAAGCAAATAAACAATTTCTTGCAAACATATGATGAATATTGTGACAAATTGTACAAGTAAAAGCAGTAAAAATGCAAAGTACGACCCACATTGTTATTCACGACCTCAAGAGGTCCAACAATGGTGAATCCTTCGTTTCTTCACCAAATTGAGTCAAACAAGTCTCAAAATACTCCCAAGGTAATATACAAGCATAATTAAACAAATTCAAGGCATAAAATTCAACGAACAAAGCAAATTAAGCAAAATGATTTTCGAAATTTTCGAAAATTCGCGAACAAGAACGGATAATTCGTCAAAAACCGAGAAGAGTTTGAACAAAACTTACATGGATCGGGAAAATAGATGAGAAAAGCTTCGATTTGCAACAAGTTTGAGCGAATTTGGTTGAGAAATGAGCGAGAACGAGTGAAGTGAAGATTTCGTAAGAAGCAGAGCAGCGAAATAGAAATGAAGAAGAAGACGGGTTTAAAACCCCGATTCTGTCGCCAAACGACAGAATTGTCGCGAGGCGACAGATGCAAAAGCTTGCGACAGGCATTTCTGGCCAGCGCTGGAGCGGCGACAGAGTGCTGGGCCCCTCCTTATGGTTCTGTGGGTCTAGTTTAGTAATTTGGGTTCCTTGGTACGCCAGTTAGCCCCTTTGAGCAAATTGACATGATTTAGTCAGCTTAATTGCAATACACTGAGTGATCGACTTGATGAAGATCGTCTCACTTAGCTTAAAGCGCCTAAGTATTGGCTCATAATAAGGCACCGAAATATTGGTTCAACAGAGGTACCGAAATATTGGTTCAACAGAGGTACCGAAATATTGGTTCAATAGATGCACCGAAGTAATGGTTCACAAAGGCAAAAGCACCAAAGTACTGGCACAAACATACAAAAGCAATGATAACAACGATATATTAAGGGTCAATAGGTAAAATGATTCTTTGACGATATCCCAACATAAAGAGGAGTTGTCTAGTGGCGAAGCACGGTCGTGGCGAGGTAGTGTCACAAATTTTGGAGATGGCGAAGTAAGGTCAACTTCGACGGTCCCTCAAGGTAAAGAAGAGATTGTCTATAGCGGCGACGTACTGCCGTGGCGACATACGGCCACATCCTAGAAGATGACGACATACAGTTATTTTCGACGATGTTCCCGAAATACTGTGGAGGATTGTCACCAAGAATATTGAAGACGACGACATACGGTTATCTTCAACGATGGCGTTCACGAGGCACTGTGGGTGTTGTCACAAACAACAGATGAAGCGGCAAAACGGTTACTTTCAGAGACGTGTGCTCGACGGTGCAAGATACAAGTTTCTTAACTCTTTTATCTGTTTAACTAATGATTAGTTTGCAGGTATCGGCGTTATAAGAATGATTTGGAATCGCAGAACGTTCTGAATCATTCTCCGTCCCTATCGCTACTTTGACTTTCGTTTTCGAAACCTAAGTTTCTCCAAACTCAGTCAAAGTGGGGGCTTCTGTAGACACCCATTTGTGTCTCCCCAAAACCAAACCCAGTGATGAATGCCTTTCACGTTGTGTTATTATCGAATTGGGTGAAAGTGGTTTGAAAGTCGAGTGTTGCGGTTTAGTTTTAATTAAAATTCTTTTCTCTCTGTTTTTGAAAATGACTTTGTTTATTTGACAATAGCTGAACCAGTTTAGTTTGGTCTATAATTAATGTCCAATAATAGTGTAGATGGATGGGGCTCGAAGAGACCTTTCCAATGATATATTATAAGCCCGATTCCGATGAATATTGAGGAAGTTATGGCCAAAATACTAAACTGGGCCTGGTTAATTATTTAAATACGGCCCAATGATCTAGAGGAGGGCCCAATATTAATTATTATTCCTAAAATTATTAGGATTAATTATAATTTTTTAGAAGTTTCTAGAAAGTTCTTTTTAATTCTAATATTATTAGATTTAATAATTAATTATCTTTAATAGATTTTTATTTGGAATGAAATATCGTTTTGTTATCTTAAATACATATTTTATCTTCTGTACGGATTCCGTAGATCAAGTTGATTAAAGATCGGATTCCGCGTGAAGAAAAACGCGCTAATACAGGCTGTCGCCAAACGACAAATCTGTCGCCGCGCGACAGACCCTGTCGCCTCGCGACAGACCCTGTCGCCTCGCGACAGACATTGTCGCGTCGCGACAGAGTCGATTAATGGCGACAGCGTGTAGTTTTATTCCTTATCAAATTCTATGTTTTTTCCGGATTATTTTCATTATAAATAGGGTCCGAATTCCTGTTTTCAGAAACATCAATTCACAATCATCAACTCTTTCTTAATTCTCTCTATTCTCTCATCAAGAATTGCTTAATTCTTTTCTTTCTCTCTCTTTCAAAACTAACTTTACAAAATACAATATTCCGCATTCACAAGACTTAGAGTCTCTTAGCCAAGTTCGAAGTTGCCTTCGCCCTAGACGTGAAAGGTTGATAATTTCTGAGGGTTTGGTCCAAAACTAGTCTAAACTTTATTTAATTTGATTTTAATTTAATTCTTTGATGCTTTAATAATTTTTTATTATTTTCATTGAAGTTTACTAACTTGTGTATTTTGTTATTAGAAAGAGGTACGAGGCTTCAAAGTATGTAATCTTATTACTCTCTTTCAATGTAGATAGCATGTTTATTATTGTCTTATAATTCCTAGTATCATGTTAGGATGTTTAATATTCCTAGTGTCATGTTAGGATGTTTTTTATGCTTTCTAGTATCATGTTTAGGATGCCTTTACTCTTTCTGTTATCATGTTAGTGACATGTTAGGTTTGAAGCTTTGATCTTTATTGTTTAGTGACATGCTAGGAGTTGTTATTAACCTTGTTAGTATCATGCCTAGGATCTTACTATTATTATTGAGCTTTATTATGCCTTATCATGATTATAATTATCATCATTATTATTATTGTTTATTATTATGTTGCTTGATTTATATTTTATTTATTGTTATTGCTTGATCACACCTTTTATGCTTGTTAAAGGGAATTTGTACTTGAAATCACGCTTAATAAGATAATTATTAATTTGGTTTAGGCTAATGTGATTTTAATTCAAGTGATCGCCAATAATAGTATTATTTGTGCATTAATATTCAACCAACATAGATAAACAGGGTAGGATTAATATAATGTTTGTATGTTATTCGAAGAGCGCACATGAATACGAGCAGAACAAAGTAGAGGCCTATTTTATAGGGCGGGTCCTTTCTTTTGTAGATTGGATTCGTACCCTCATCCCCGGACCCTGTTTGGTTCAAGACCTTATGGAGTAGTTGACGGTCCTTTGGATTGTCTTTTGGGTTTACAAGTTCCTAAAACTTGTTGGCGACTCTTTTTGCTCTTTTTCTTTCCCTTTGGAACGCCACCGTACTTTAGTGTATGATCACAGTGGGGTTCAAGTTTGGGGTTATCGTAATGCTTGAAATATTCCCTACAACCCCTGATCAGTGACGAAGGCCGTCTTCTCTTGATCTTTTTTCCACAGGGGTATCTGATGGAAGCCGGAATAAGCATCCATGAAACTCATCAAGGCATGACCGGCTGTTGAATCGACAAAACTGTCAATTTTGGAAGTGGATAACTATCCTTTAGGCATGCCTTGTTGAGGTCTGTGTAATCTACACACATCCGCCAGGTACCATTCGGCTTCTTTACAAGCACAACATTGGCCACCCAGTCGGAGAAATTACATGGCCGAATGAACCTGGCATCACAACATTGGCCACCTAGTCGGGGGAATTACATCGAGATCCAGGCTGATGCCTGGCATCTCTTCCACTTCAAAGGCAAAAACGTCTTTGAATTCTTTCAGCAGAAGGTGCAAGTCTACAACCAGAACAACATTAGCAACCGTCCCTACCTTAACAGTTCGCTCTGGACGGCTGTCATCCAGAGCAAGATCTATACTTTCACTAGCCGGTTGGGGACGGAGCTCCTCTGACCGTTCACCGGTCAGTGATTGATATTTCTTTTCTTTTTTCACCTCCACTAGCTCTGCAGCTTTCCTTTTCTTTCTGGTTGCTGGTGGGGGTGAACTGGCATCCCTGACATTGTCAAGGACCATTGGTTCCTTCCCTTGGCCGTCTGCGGCCACAGTATCTTTGACGGCTGAGAGATAGCACTCCCGGGCCGTGTTCTGATCCCCATTCAGGGAACCAACAGAGCCATCATCCCTCTTATACTTGATGAGCATAAGAGACGGGATGATTACCGCCTTGGCCTCGTTGAGGGTTGGCCTCCCAAGAATAATGTTGTAGGCGGTCAACTCCTCAACGACCAAGAATTTGACGATAATATGTCGTCCCTGGCTTTTCTCTCCTAGCCGGATGGGTAAGTCAATTCTTCCGGCTGGGTAGACCATCCCACCCCCAAAACCAACCAAGGGGTGGGTGACCGGATGCATGCTGCTGGTGTTGTATTTCAGCTTCTGCAAGCACCGGAGGCTGATGATGTCCGACGAGCTGCCGGTGTCAATAAGGATGCGTCCAACCAAATTGGTTGGCGACCTTACATTCAATGACAACCGGGGCATCATGCGGACGGCGGACGCTGTCCCTGTCCTTCTCAGTAATGAGGACATCCGGGAAGGTGGAGCTGGCAGACGCCTACTCTTCATCATCCTTGTCCATCTTTCGAAGATGGCTTTTGGTGCCCCGGATGGTAGGGCCACCACAGGAGAATCCGCCTGCTATAGTGTAGACCGGATCCTTATCGGTATCCGAGCTACTAGTAGGCTGGTGGGTAGTCTTGGGGGACTGGCCCTTATTCTTCTTCTTTGCCCCGGCTGGGGACTTAGAAATGTAGGACTTCAACATCCTTTTGTCAGCCAGACGGTCCAATGCCCGTTGAAGGCTGAAGCAGTCGTTGGTGTCATGGCCAACTTCCTCATGGAACTGGCAGTACTTGTTCTTGTTCCGTGACTGGACGGAACTTTTCATTGGATTCGGCTTCTTAATAGACAACCGGTCCTTTACCTCCATGAGGATGGAGTTGCAGTCTTTGTTAAACTCGTACCGGGGAACGTACGGTTTAAACTCTTTTTTCTACTTCTGGGACGGCTGCTCAGAATCACTGACCGCCCAGACTTCTTTTCTTTTCTTGCTCTCTTCTTTTTTCTTTGCCGGCTGAGCAGACCAACTCTCTTTTTGCTTGTCAGACTTTTTGGGGTCCGACTGGCTACCAGGCGTGCAGAGGTCGGTTGCTTGGATATAGCTTTCCGCTTCCCTCAGGGCCGCCTGTAGCGTAAATGCCCCTTTTCTGACAAGGTCGAACTTAAAGTTCGACCCTTCTCTCAGACCCTTAAAGAAGTTTGTAAATTCTACCTCGTCAGACAGCCCTTGGATCTGAATCCTGACCAGGTTGAACCGCCTGACATATGAACGTAGCCCTTCTCTCTCTCCCTGCTTAATGGTGCTCAAGTCTAAACTTGTCTTCTTAGCAGGGATGTTCATTGAGAAGTTGGTGGCAAACAAGAAGGCTAGCTTCTTGAAGCAATCAATAGATCCGGCTGGCAAGTTGCCAAACCATTGTTGGGCAATGCCCTTCAATGTAGCCGGGAACAATGGCACCAGGTGGCATCATCCCAACCTTGTAAGCACATTAGGTTGGTATATGCCATCAGGTGGTCTTCCGGGTTGGTGGTACCATCATAAGTACCCACCAACACATTCTTAACCTTGGCTGGCTGGGCCGCCTCGGTTATATTTGTGGCAAAGGCAGACGGTTGTTCGCCAAGCCTCATCAGCCATAGCTGCCAGTCTAGTGGCTGGACATTGTTATATGCCGCCTGACCTCCGAATGGGGGTGGCTGCATAAATTGGAGACCATATTGCCCATACTGCGCTTGAGGTGCGTATGACATAGACCCTATCATGAGTTGAGGTTCGGTGTTGACTGTTTTACCGCCGGTTCGACTCTCACGCAAGGACATGGAGTTCCTTGCAGAAGCTTCTTTGAAGCTGTCTGGAAAGCTCGAAGTAGAAGCTGACTCAGACTGTTGCTGTCTCCTTCGATTAATGACATGTCGAGCATCGAAGGTAGACGTCTTGTTGGCCTCTGGCTGGGATTGCCGGGGCTGCCTCTGGTGCATCAGAATTTTAGCTCAGTCAAGTTTGCGGCTGCCTTCTCCTTGGGATGAGGAGTTGGCTGCCTTTCCTTGACTGGCTTCTTCTTCTTCTTCCCATAATTGGATGTCTTTTTAGCCGGCGGACTCTTGCTAGAGCCAGCCTTGTTGTTGTTGATCATCTCCTTGATTTCACCCTTGAAGGAGTTCATGAATTTAATGAGCTCATTCCGGGTGACCGGAGCTTCACCTCTGGTCTTCCGGGTTTCCCCGTCTGACCTTCCAGGGGGCCGCCTGCTTGGACCCGCCTGGTCTTGATTACGCTCCTGTTGATCCTTGGAACGTATGGACTTAGAGATGAGGGAGCCGTTTTTGGTTGTATAAGTCTCCACATCATTGTCCTCTTCATCTTCCTCCTCAGTAAATACCTCCGGCTGAGGCTGGGGCTGAGGCTGAGGAGTAAGTTGGGGAATTCTAAAACCTGTCGGTTGAATAACCGGTTGTAGATTTTCAGGATAACCCGTATGAGTAACCAGTTGCAGAGTAGTAGAGTTAGAGATTGGTACAGAATCTTGAGCCATCTTGAGGTACTCTCCCCACAGACGTCGCCAAATGTTTTGGGTGTTTTTGTCCCTTGGGAGAGTTACAACTCGAAGACTGGTCCTGCTGGCTCTGTACCTGCAAAAACAACAGAGACACCGGTTGGGTGGTGCTCCGCCTCCAACGCTCAAGTTAGTAACTTGAAGAAGGGTAAAAAGTGCGGGATTTAAGGTGGGGATCTGGTTGGATTCCAAGCTCAGGAGTTCTCTGATGAGAGAGAAAATGGATGTAATAAATGATTGTGAATTGCCTCCAAAATGGGGGAATATCTCCCAATTTATAGGGTCATGGGGAAATGTGCCCTCCCCTAGGTCATCTGACCTAGGACAGCTGGGCTGCGCCGCAAAAATGCGGTTTTATGGGGAATTGGGCCTTGAAGGCCGCAATTCTAAAGAAGCATCTGGGGAGGCCACGTGTCAGCTGGAGATTGGTCAGAGGTGACCTGCCAGCCTCTGACACGTGGCAGCCCCTCATTGGCCCAAGTGTTTAGGGTAAAAATACCCTAAACACGTGCGATGACACTAATATACATAAATTAGTTTTTGGCCCCGTGCAATGCACGGATTTATAAAGTAAGATTTATTAATAATTTTACTCGATTGAAACTATATAAAGTTAATTGAAATTAAATGACTTATGTAACAATTTTATCTTTTTTTCAAATTTGAATTTATCAATGTCTATCTTTTAATTTCTTAATTATGTGTTGCATAAATAAAATTTAATAAAAGAATTTTAATTTATTAATAGATTTTTTTGTTTTTTTTTTTAAAAAAATAAATAAATAGCATTTTGGAGGGAATAAATAAAAAATAAAACAAACATCACATAATTTAAGTCAATCGCTTGGCAATAAAGTTGTAACACAACGTCCATATCTTTCTATCACTCAATTTTTTGAGACAAAAACACAAAAAAGAACAATAAACCAAGCTCAAAGACGAGACTTCGATAATAAACAATAAACCAAGCTCACATAGAAATTTACAAGTTTATATACTTCCTCCGTTCTATTAATATTGCAACAAGGAGGAAATTACGCATCTCAAAGCACATTTTATATGCTAAATATCTATAATTGTGTAAGAGTAAAAATTAAAAAAAGTTGATATTGTGAAAGTATTTTATGAGACGAATCCAATAAGATCCCACGTGACTATATTTTGCTTAACGCATAAATCTATATTATATGGTCAAACAAGAGTAATGAATAGTACAAAAATTCTATTGTTGCAATATTAATAGAACGGAGGAAGTACAATTTTTCTTATAGTCTCCTTGGCCAAGGAACAAAACTGTAAGTAAATTAACAACATTATTGTTGATATAATCCCAAAAACATTATGCTCATACTCGTAGGAGATAAACCGAGACTTCCTCTTTAAAGACGAGGCTTAAACTTAATCACAAGATCATCATAATTCAAACCCAAACCTTGATTATTACCAATTAAATCCAAAACTTCTTTCAACAAAACCTTCCTATTTTCACCATAAACAACCCCATCCCAACCCCTCTTAACCAACTCCTCCCCCAACTTAACCGCCCCTTCCACCGTCGCCGCCGCTCCTTCGAACACTTCATCCACAACCCCAATCTCTCTCTTCCCTCTCTCCGCCGTCACCTTCTCCGCCATTAACGCCACCTTCCTCATCCCTTCCCACCCTCCTCCAATCTTACAATTCATCACAGCCACAAACCATGGCGGAATCACCAACCCAATATCCAACTCACTCATATACAAATACCCTCTTTCTTTCCTCATCATTACGTAATCATGCGCCATTGCTAGGATAAACCCAGCTGCTGAAGCATGCCCATTAATGGCGGCGATTGTCGGCATTGGAAATGAGATTAGTTCAGCAATTAAGGCTTGTAATTGAGAATCCATGATTTTTTCGGCGAGTTTAGGGTTTGAAGAGGAGTTTACCCAGGCTATGTCGTAGCCATTGGAGAAGAATTTGCCGTCAGCGGTGGTGATTAGGGCGGAAGGGGTTTTGGATGCCAGGGATTGGGATTTGATTTGCGAAAGAGATGATCGGATTGAGCTGATTAAAGTTGGGTTTAGACGATGTTCGTTGTTGCCTGTTAAGGTTAAGATGTAGAGATTGCCTCGTTTTTCTACTGTGCACATCTTCTCTTCTTTCTGATTTTCAGTCGATGATTTCACTGCTTGTGTGGTATGGAGGAATGGAAGAAAAGAAGGATTAGTATTTATGGTCAATTGTTGAAAATAGCCCCGGTAATTTGGAGCGATGATAGTTGCAAATGATGTATACGAGATTTGATCTTAACCGAGTCTCGCCTTTGATTACTTTAATCGAATTAGTTGACTTTTGCTGATAAACTCGATTGTGGACTTGTGGTTGGGTTGCTTGGGAGTTGGGACGCTTGGGTATGAATTTCATATTTACTACCAGCAAAAGGACCCTATTTCACATTTGCTACCCCTTTAAAATTTTATTTTATTTTACTACCACCGAAACACACTAACTTTCATAATCACTACCACTTAACGGAATCCGTTAGATTTCCGTTAAGTTTATTAAAAAAAAAAATTAAAAAATTAAAAAAAAAAATTAAAATAATAAATAAATAAATATAAAATGAAAAAACCACCCAAAAAACCCTAGCCCTCCCCGTCATCCACCCTCCCCCCTCCCCCGGCCGGCGGCCAGCGCCCAAACCTGCGGCCGGCGCCGGCGATTCGGGTCGGAATCGGACCCCTCCCCTTCCCCACCCAAAACCGACAATCCTAACACTAATCCCCCTGCCCGAAACCACCCTAAACGAGTTTTAGGGTTTCGCTTAGGGTGGTTTTTGGTGGCAGGGAAATCCTTCGTCGCGGCCAGAATAGGGAACGGGGGACGATGAGGGGCTGGATCGGGTTTCGAGGGGAGAGGGGCTGGGATCGACGGGGGTTTCGAGGGGAGAGGGGCTGGGATCGACGGTGGTTTCGAGGGGAGAGTGGGGCTGGGATCGACGGGGGTAGGGGAGAGAGGGGCTGGGATCGACGGAGGTTTTCGAGGGGAGAGAGGGGCTGATCGGGTTTTCGAGGGGCTGGGAATGCGACGCCGGCGCCGACAATCAGGGTGGTCGGAGTCGCGGGCCCAGGGGATTGGGCTCAGGCAACTATGGTAGTGGCTTGGTGGCTGGGCTGGACGGTGAGTGGTGGTTGCGGCGGATTGGCAGCTGGTGGGTGGGAAGGAGTGGTGGCTGGACGGTGGTTGGGTGGTGGTAACGGAAATACTAACGGTGTAAGTCAAGTGGTAGTGATTATAACAGTTAGTGTGTTTCGGTGGTAGTAAAATAAAATAAAATTTTAGATGGGTAGCAAATGTGAAACATGGTCCTTTTGCTGGTAGTAAATGTGAAATTTTCCTTATTATAATTGCTACTTTCCTTTGCTTTAATGTTTAATTAAGAGTGGAGGTAAAATAAAATGAATGGAGCCAAGATTTTGTGATTGATCTTTTTTGTTTTTCTTTTTTTTTTTTTTAGGATTGTGATTGAATATTTGACAACTACACCATATGATGACAGAGTTTGTCACATTATACAAAGATGGCTGATAAATCCATCTAAGCAGTTTTAAAAAATTGAGATTAAAGACTAGAAACTTCTTATATTTCTACTCTATCGATGTGTTTTTATAAGTGTTGCACTTGATTAAACACGCTTAGTGAGACCTAATTTTGACCGATTTATCTAATTATGTGTTAGTGTTATTATACAAAAATTGATATTATGAAATTATACATTATGACAAATCCAACGTATTATACATTTATACTACCTTCATTTCATATTGATTGCAACAAATGGATATTTGATATTATTTGTGAGATAAAAAAAAACAAAAAACAAAAAAAAAACAAAAAAAGAAAACAAAAAACCAAAAAAAAAAAAAAAAAAAAAAAAATAATCTTTTGTTGAAATTAATATGAAATGGAGTTAGTATAATATCATTTGTTTTTTTTATCTATTACGGAGTAACAAAATAATCAAGCCAAAAGCATTAAATAGTGAAAAAAAATCAAAGTGTAACACTAAAAAAAACACCAAGGGATTAGGACTTGTGTAAAACTTTTATTTATTATTATTTTTTTTTCCATTTGTAAATATGGATTAAATTCTTAGGTTCTAGAAGTCTACTCCTTCAGTCCGTTTTCTTGGCACCATGGGCACGCTTTTTTTTTTTTTGAAGACAAACACGGGAAATTAATTTATTAGATCGAGGTCCGCCAAAGAGTGAAAACTTTGGGGGATAGAGTCCGTACAAATAAGTTCACTACTATCGCCCATATCCCACCTAGCCACTAGATGAGCAACCGTATTTCCCGCCCGTCTAACATGCACACAACTGAAATTAACGAAAGCATTACACATTCTACTAATATCCTCATAGAAATGGAAGATTGGAGCCGCACCCTCAAGCTTGTCTCTAATGGCACGAATCACATTCAAAGCATCCCCCTCAAGCACAACGTTCTCGTAGCCAAGCCTATACGCCATCTGAACACCGTAGTGAGCAGCAGCGGCCTCTGCAGTTTCTGTTGGCCACCGTTGAAAGGTTCTCTTCGCAGCAATAAGCAGCAACTTGCCTCCATCATCCCGAACAGACACTCCCAAGCAGACCCCTCCCACTCTAGGCACATAGGCATCGACATTCACCTTGACAAAATGGCGTGGAGGCAGATTCCAGCTAGCTTTTGAGAAATTGATAGGAGCAGGACCACCCCCACCAACTCTAACATTGTAAGTGCAGTAGTCATCACATAATTTGACGAAACTTGCAGCCACCGTTACACCATTGATCTCATCTACATCGCCAAACACTTCTTCATTTCTGCAGCACCAACTACACTTGTTGTAAGCGTTTTTTGGGTCAAATGGTGCTAAAAAAAGGGGATAAAGGGAGTAATATCACTAATACGCAAAAAAGATAGTCAATTTTGGCATATAAAAAAAATGTTAAAAAGAGTTTACATAAACAGAGAAATTCAGAATTTGGCTTGGGTCAATGTTGAAGAATGCTCGTCTTCTAAGAACAGATAACATATATGCATGACTAATTGACTATTAGACCGTTCTTCTGGCTGCCGCAAATGAAAATGGCTTTGCTGAAATATGCCTTGTACATGAATTGACATTAGTTTGTGCAATGTACTTGCTGGAACAGCAAAAAGCAGAAAGGCGATGTGTTTTCATAACCTGATATCAAGCTTTGCCTTGAAACATTTCACTATACAAGATGTCAAAAATTACAACATACTTGGTGAATCATTTCCCAATGTAAGTCAAAATTGGATATGATACATATCAGAAAAAATAAAAATAACTGGATTGCCTATTACAAAACTGCATCAGGAAGAAAGGCAAAACTACAAATTTACAGCGCAAATCAAATGAATAAATTACATGGGTGTTAAGGAAAATAGGTGTCAGGCGTATCATATTGACGCCTTTTATCTGGTGGAAGCAGCCCCTTAAAAGCGGAGATGTGCACCCTTCCCATCTATCTCTAGCTTCAAAGTTGATCATTATGCTACAAGAAGTCATTGTTACAAGCTGTCACCGAGTTCCACTAAACTTTTATTAAAATTGTAAGCCAGGGAGGCTTCACCAGGCTAATAAAAATCGCCGTATGGAATTCTGGAAATATATAAGGGTGGGTCTCTTTTTCCAAGATACTCTTCTTCCAGTGTACAATTAACAGAGGGTATTTACTCAGGCAATCACTCTCCAGATATGAACCAATCATCGTATCCAGATCTGGGAAACCAGAGAATAATTAGAAACAATGTTGAAAACACCAAGTACAGATTTTTACAAGCAAGATTCTGTAGGTTCACAGATATAAGATCTAAAACACAACAATCAACATATTCAATCTACGGGAACAGTTGACTCAAACTATTCATGAACAGAAACATATTAATAAACAAAATGTCTGGTTGACCTCTTCAGATTGCCAACCACCAAGAGAGAGATGTGGTGTTTCAAGGTATGGGTGAGGGTCAAGATCATTTCCCAAAAATGACAATCTACAAGTTTTGTCTACGGAAAAAAGATCTCACTAGAAATAAAATTACAAGAAGAATCCACATGCGCACAAGGCCACAATAAAGTGTAAATTAACCAAAACATAGACGATCTAACAAAAATCCATCATTCTCATTTGTTGAATGTCCAAAAAATCGTGTAAGAGCCAATAGTCAAATATCAAATATTTAGCTAACTCATAAACAAAAGCCCTTTATATTCCAACCAAGTATCATGTTCTATTTGGGTTGACCTAGAATGAGTAAAAAAGGGGGTGGAACATGTGTTTGTTATCGTAATCCAATGTGATAGTGGCTTTACCTATAATTAAAAGTATGTATGAATGTAGTTCAAGTCTTCTCATAAAGTCACGACCTAATGTCAGCCTTTAAGTCCTTTTCCTAGCAGCGGATATACAATAGCCTTTCTCTAGCCTGGAGCCTGGAAAAGCAAAGTCTGATCTAAGAGACGGTAAGGCCCCTGTCCTGAGCCTTGTTTTCTAAGCGAACTAATAGTCCAAGCCTCTTGGTTCAAGGAAGGGGAAGCCTTACGAGGACCAATCAGGTCCATTTGCTCGCTGGCTAGACAAGTTGTAAGAAGAGAACAAACAAAATCTATATGCTCCAATAGGAATCCTAGTAATTTCTAAATCAACTACTCTTGATTCAAGGATTACCTGATTGGAGAAACAATTCAGGTGTTAAAACCAAAAATGATAAAACAAATATATATACTACCTCCGTTACAGGTTATGTGCAACGATTAGACATTTTCCCTCTCTGCTTTATGTCAAATCGTTGCACATAACCTGTAATGGAGGTAGTATATATATATATATATATATATATATATATAAATTAAAATTAAATAGTTAAAGAAAAGAGCATTTTTGCAGGGTAAACTGTGGAAATATCATATCTACCTGAAACGACTAACAATTATCAAACTGAAAAAACTACATAGGAAGAAAAAAAATACCTGTGCAGACGAAGTCTTATGTGAGTGAAGCAACCAAAGGAATGAGGAACATAAACTGATGTGAGCTACTCTGATAAAATTTTACAGCCTGCTCACAATTTCAATTCATAATTGCATCCTTAATCCTGAACTTCACCCCAATGTTGAACTTCATTTCTTTTAGCTACTGAAGAGTAATCAGGCCTTATGTCATCTTCGTTGATACCTCTCACCCGAAATGTGGGAGCCAAAGTAGGGTATCCCACCCTAAACAGCAAATGGTCAAAACCAAGATACAATTTTGCTCCTAACCCCACATCTCAGCCACATTCTCTGCTTCATTCAACTACAGAAAAGAAGACCAAGAGCATTGAGAGACAAACAACATCTCAAAATCTCTTTCATTACAATCCACTTCCAAAATCATTTGACAACTGAAGTATCCCACGCATCTGAAGATATGGGTTCTCCAACAGTTTTTCATTGTTGCTCTGTAGAATAAAGTTACAAAGAAAAGATGAGGAGAGTCAAGCAGTCAAGCTAGGTGATAGATCCAGCATAATACCAACACAGGAGATAAAACATAGTTGCATATAGTCACATCATGCATGCAACCATGCGTACTTAATTTCTTTATCCTTGGTAATACAACAGTCATTGCCAATGCACATATTATAACATTAATATCTTTTATTATACATTAGTAAAAATTATAAAAAAAAAATTAATATTGTGAAAGTATAAATCAAAGCAAATCTAACAAGATCCCACATGACTATGGCTTTCTAACATATAGATCACAAAAGGTGGCTAAAGGAGCTTGTGTGAATAGTGCAAAATCTCAAACCTTGCGATTAAAAAAGATGGAGGAAGTAGTTAGACTATACCTGCTGAGCCCTAAAAACAAGTTGCTGAAGTCTACGTTGGTAATTTTCAAAATCTGCCGTCATCATCCTCTGCAATTACATATACAGAACTATTTGTAAATATTAATCATAGCTATTTAGAAGAGACTAAAGCCACACATATAACAGAACAATTAGACGCAAAATAAAATTTCTTGCCTTCAAAAGGAAGGCAGAAGAGTAATAAGCCACCCTCGAATCCGTATCATCCAAAAGTTGTCTGCAAAAGAGAAAGTGCTCATTTCTTTGACTTGCTCATGGACATTATAAATCTCTTACAGACAAGATTTTACCTGAAAAAATCTTCACCATCAACTTCTTGAAAAGCATCAGAATCTGCTGTGCATTTTGCAATTAGAAGTAAAAGAAGGGCAGCACGAATATCTGACGTTGCGCCCGGGAGGTTTCCTCTTCCCTTGCTGCCAACAGAAACTCCAAGAGCAACGTTATCTGTCGCAGCACCAGCAAGTTGAATCAAGGGCCAATAAAATAAAACAGCTGGAACACGTGCAACCAACTGCAGTGGAACAACAACACTTCCTTGAAGAAGCAAAGCGGCCATCGATGATGTCTCACAAACTAATGATCTACAGGAGTTATCAACATCCTCAAGTCCTCTACGATGAATAGTCTCTTGCAAGGGAACGCATTCGCCTAAATTGGCCTTATTGTTCTTATCCATGGTATTAGAACCTCCACCAAGATGACCTGCATCTGTAGATGCTGGAGGGACTTTCAGGCAGAGCTGGGAGAATAGAATGTCACACATCTGCACAGAGATAGCAAATAATCATACTTCATTTTACAGAAACATCTTCAACATCGTTTCCCATTCATGCCATATTAATAGTAGCTTAAACTGCACAAACATAGAATACAGCTACACACAAGAAATAACTATTGTAAATACCGGTTAAATAACAAAGAACGCATCAATCCCATGAATTCAAAAGGTTCCTTCAACCTAAATACAGGCACATCATTTTCAAATATGTATAGCTGTGGGCTCAAAAATCTCAGTGCAGCAACACTCAATATATAATGCTAAATTTTGAAGTTCGGAAGCTTTCTTGGGTTTATGGTGAAGGATCTCAAATTAATTCAACGAGTAATAAAGGTTCATGGAAAACAAAAGCTCTAATTGGCTTGGAAATGTAACTTTTGTGGTTTTTTTTTTTGGTTCCATGGGCTTGAAATGCAGATTCTTCAGCAGTTCCATCTTCTATGCAGGTTTTTATATTTGGGGGATCCTTCCCAGAGAAATTAATTTTGAGACCCAATTACTGAGAAGATCCATAAAAGACTCGAAATTGGAAATCTAACCTTCAATCCAAAGAGGAAAGATTGACCATGGCGAAACGCACATTGTCCAGCTGGTCGTTGCACTTAGAGGAATACAAAAAGAGAAACCAGTGGACCTTGAGGTATTTCATTATAAGTTGAGCCAAGCTCTTGATCAAAGTAAAACACTAGCACCTGGGTTTCTTTATTTTGTATAGGACATTGATAGCCATAGGTCATTATCAGGGACGGCGTTTCACATCAATTAGCATGACTAATCCCGAGACCAATCATGATATATACTGAAATCAAATGGGAATGATGAACTCAGAGCCTGGGATCTTTCACTTTGACTCTAGCAGATAGAATGAGAGAGATTTTGGTATTGAATGGAAATCTCTACTTAATTTTTTCCTTTCCATGTATGAGAGCCAGGCGGCTCTTGACTGGAGAAGCTCCCAAAAATATCCCTACTTTAATACACTGCTTCTCCCAACCCAGAAGAGAAAAAGGCTTTATTCTAATATTGACCACAGGATAATTGTTGAACTATAAAATCACCAGAATTATTATCTACCACTGATCCTTTCTAAGCATGTTAAGGGCCAATGTGCATATATGGGTGGAGTTTAAATCTTCAAATGCTGAGTCCCCAACTTAAACCTATTAGTTCCAAATTAAACTTCATTTCCTATGGCCTACATCGATGCATTACCATACCTCAATTGATCTAACCCACTTCAAAGTTGAAAAATGCCACAATAAATAGTGGTTTGCACATATATTAATATATAGCAATGTTATTCTTTACCCCCCAAGATAGTATTACTTGACACAAGAAATAGTAATAAATCATGTTTCTGAGTCTAACCAAGATAGTTTTCCTTGACACAAGATATAGTAATATTATTCTTTCACCCCCAAGATGGACTACTAAAATTGGCATCACCAGAATTTGCAAAGTATTTTATAATCAGAGCATTATTTTATTTTCTTTTCAAACAAGACCATGTAAGAAATAATAATAAGAATCAATGACAACTATAATGGTGGCAAAAAAACATCTCTTTGCACAAAAGAGAGCAAATAGTTTACTGTCCCATGTACGCGATTCTTTGAAAACACCCAAAAAAAAAAAAAAAAAAAAAAAAAAGAGGAGATATGCAATTGTTGTTTTCATCTAAAATCTCTACTACTCATATAAAACACTAGAAGCCTATCGTATACACAGTGTTATTGTATCAAGAACACCATGGTCGGGTAAATAGGTTTATGGGTAATTATTCACAAATTTATAACTGACATATCATTGCAGCCAGGATTGAGTATAAAAGTAATAGCAGGATTGAGACGTATACCTTCAAAATGTTGAAGTGATCAGTCTCATTTATCTGAGCCACTAAAGACAAGCAACTACTCATGATGTCTATCACTGAATTTGCCTTTTGAAGGCAATGATCTGGAAGACTATCGCCACCGTTTCTGGTTGAATCCTCAAGCTCATTCTCATCCAAAAGACACTTGCATCGCATGAGAAGTACTTCCAAAACAAACAGGAATCCTGCTCTGATTGTGCTGTCCTTTGACTTCAGCAAGCCACACATAAGCCAGATAGACATTGGAATATCGGAGAGAGCAGAAGAATCTTTCAGGTCAACTAAGGCAATTTGCTGCTGCAAGCTGCTGATGCTCAAAAACAAATTTCCATCACTCCCCTCACTAATTTCAGAAACAAGCAGATCACCTAACCAAATATATCCATTCTGACGGCAAGCTATTCTATCAGAATGAAGAAGAGAGTGCAATGTAGCCCACGATAATTTAGCGGCGTTGCTAACATTCCTTCCTATTACTCCATCGTCAATGCTTTTCAAAAGTTTATATGATTTTGTGTGCTGTCTCATATCGGAGAACTCTTTCTGTAGGTGAGTAAATGAGCTTATAATTGAATCGAACTCACTCATAACCTTCTCGAGGATCTGGATATAAGAAGGCAATACCAAAATAGATTAAAATGCAAACATCTTGAAGCTTAGATTTGTAACATTTGAACAAACAGCCTATAAGGCCAAAACCATTAACAAACCAGCAACGATAACAGCTCCAGATTTTTTCAAGAAAACGCATGGCTAATAAGTCCCAATTAATATTTAGATAATATCACAGAACAAATACTTTAATTCATATGAACATTTGCATATAATAAATCATACAAGATGAAATAAAGAGGGAAGCAAAATGAAGAATATATTACGGTGTTCAATTGTTCACTGTCTGAGTATCTGGACAATGCAGAAGACACTGATCTTCTCAAGAGTTCTCCAATCCTATCAACTCCTAGATTAACAGAAATATGGAAAGCTTCAGGAGCATTGGCAAGAGACAGCAAAGTTGCAAGGGGTTGAATCTCATCAATTAAATACTCAGGGCCACCAGTAGCAATATTTGCTACATTAATGTGATGCAAAACATAATCAAAAAGCAATGAATAAAGATTTCTCTTCTCCTCCCTTGTTCTAGCAAGTGAATACTGCATTGAAAAGTGACAAGACAAAATTAGAAGGGAAAAGTGCACTTGGAACTCAAAGATACAGAATATCGAAATATTAAAGCGTGCATGAACATCCTTGACAGAATATGTTAAACTGACAGTGAACTATATTCTTTTGCTTATATCAGTTAAATTTGGAATGAGAAATTAATTTTAATTAAAAGTCTAATTGGCTATCAATTTTTTTATCCCAAATATCCTACCAATGGCTATGATGCAATGCCCCAATTACACTCAAAGGATAATGTCAAAAAAAAAATTAACAATTTGTCTATTCCATCTAAATACAGTACGAACCTACACATCACATCTTATCTATCCCTAGCATTTAATAGGAATACCTGTAAATGTAGAATTGGAAGGAATATAAAATATAAAAAATAAATATTAGTTAAAAGGATGTTTAATCTGCAGTCCAAGTGTCTGAATCATCAAAAGAGAGATAAAATTTTTGGCAAAATATTGAACCGATTATAATGGTCTATCAACAATAGAATTTCAAGCACCTCTACAATTAACAAACCATTTGATCAGATCCTTTCCTTATTTAGAAAAAAAAGGGGTATAGAGGGGCTGAGACAAGCACACATGGGGGGTTAAGATCCTGTACAAATGACAGCATACCTCCAGGAAGATAAAATCAATCCCTCCAATCATATCAACTTGCTCTGCAAGAAATTTGGGGGTACTTGTAGTAATTGTACCCTGTTCATCAGGAAGATCATAGAACATCCTTGCTAATATTGATATGAGCTTCGAATGGACAACTTCTGCCCATGAGCTCATTCTACTAACTTCTAACAATGCCTTTACAACCTGAAAATGGATAAAAACAAGAGATATCAGTCAACAGATTAAATTATTGAGAAGAGCATAGGGTAATTCAACCCATTCTATCGATTTTCGATGATATAGGTAGGTAGTATTTGAAAGTATATATATCCTCCGTGTCAAATGTTTTACTTTTGTACTATTACTATACTAACTTCAACTGCATATATTTTTACTAATTACAGAGAAGCAAATGTTATCAAGTATTATAATAGCTTTGACAGCATATTTTTACTAATTGAGAAGCAACTTTCATCAAGTAATAGTACAAAACTAATTGCAATTTTAGTTTCGTACCACCTCTGCATTAATAATATTAATTAATGAGAAGCAAATGATATCAAGCAAAATGTTGTTTCATTAGTTTCACTGCATAATTCAAAATATCAACTTTTTAAATTTTCCACTTATAGTTAATTAGGGATATATATGGTCATAATTCTGTATCAGCATGTGTGCTAGTCAAAATAAATGCTCGCCATACAGATTAAACAACTAAATCTACGAACATCAATATTTCTTAAACATAAACAAAAATACCCCACACACACACACACACACAAAGGGGGGGGGGGGGGGGGGGAGGGAGGATAAAAGAGGAAAGCTGCCATCAGATCGTTTCTTTCAGCTAATAATTTCCAAAGAGCATGCAGCTAATAATTTCCAAAAAGCATGCAGCTAAAAACAGATCCTATTTACAAAAGCAAAGGACTCACCCTTATATCAAGGCCTTTCAGTCGAATCCTTCGGATTTTGCCTCCATCACAAACAAAATAAAGCAAACAACTTAAAGCAGACGCCCAGACAGATTCTTGTTTCTCTTCTATCTGCAAATTTAAAAAACATACGATCACAGATGTTATAAACCAGAAATTCAATGTGGTAGTTTAACAAACTAAAACTAGCAGGATACATCATTATTTCTTTATCTAATTAACTACAAGCTATATGACAGCTATACTTCAGCTGCTTGCATTACTAGCACGTATTTATCAAGTGTCTTTAGAGAACAGAAGATAGCTACAAAGGTATATCCAAGCAAAATATAGCTTTTTCATCATATTATGAGAACCCTCGGGCTAAGACAAAGATGGGTAAACTTGGGTTAACTTAGCATACTGAAGTGGTAACCAAGCATACAAACTAGTGATAGGGGTGTAAATGGTCTAGAAAATGTCCTATGTCCAAAGTCCAATCCAATCTAATCAAGTAACCCAAACAAACGCTTTCAACAGCTTAGCCTTAGCCTTTCAAGTGGAAGTAGAAAGAGGAAAAAGATGACAATAATGCATTTTTAATAGGTGTTCTAACAAAAGGAGTCGCCAAAAATCTTGAGGTAAATAGTGTTCTTTACCAACAAGTCAAATACCCAATTTTGTTCAATTAAGGGGTTGCCCCAATTGTTATTGGTTTCAAAAGATTGATAACCTCGCTATAATAACACAACAAAACAGTCTCGAGTAAGTTAAACAAGTTAGATTGCTAAAGAAGCGAATAGGTGAACATATGACAAAATATACAAATGCTTCCATAAATTGAGAGATAAAGTCAAGGCTACAATTGTACAAGTCGAAGAAAAGATTACCTCCATGTTCATACAATTGGAAGGAATGTCTGATCTTCATTACAGACTAAGGTTTTAAACTATCACTTGGCAACTAAACCAAGGGAAACTAAGAAAGCTTAAAGAAAATGAAATGCTTTTGTTAATACTAATATAGACAAACATAGTGTGGTTTATCCCCCAAACTCCAATAAACGCCATACGGTTATGTCTCTTAGCGCCAGTCCTCATAAATTTCGAAATGTTCTATTTGCTTCTAAAATGGCTCCATTCCATCCTCAGGGCTTTCCATTTGGGCCTTGTTGTTAAGTCACATTCTCCATCGTTAGACTATATCATTTTATGAGTAAACCCTTAGCCAAGTGCCAAAGTCAAAATAAAAAAAAATCAAGAATCTTAATTTTGGGTGTAACAAATGCCCCCCTAATTTGAGTGGTTGATGGCATTTGAAACTAGACAAATCATGACTTAACTTAGCAAAATTATAGAAGTATTGAGTGTTTAAACGCTAACATTAAGAAATCTAGAAAGCATTCAACATCACTTCATATAATATATATTAAAATATGTACAAAAAATAGAGCAGTAATTCCCTCACCAAACTCTATTCAATAGAAGTTACTTTCTCTCTTTAAACTCTGATCATACAGTTTCTCTCTCCATCTTTCAAAAACTTAACTCATTTTCTCCCAAATCACAAGAAAAATACTTTCAATGGCTGAAGATTTAAATCCTATTGAAGAAAAATCCTAATCTACAACAGGAGGTGACTAAAATCTAAGATGATTCTGGTTATTAGGAGGCCTCTCCATATATATATTTCTGTATATATTTAGACCTTATTCAAGAGCATTCACGATTCAAGACTCTTATGTTTTGAAATGCTCTTTCTTTTGTACATGTTTAATTATATATTACATGAAGTTATGTTCAATGTTTTCTAATATTTCTATATTTCTTAATGTTAGCATTTAAACAGACTCAAAACTTCTATAATTTTGCTAAGTCATGTTTTGTCTGGTTTCAAACGTCATCGACCACACAAATCAGGGAGGCATTTGTTACACCCAAAATTAAATTTCTTGACTTATTTTGGCATTGACACTTAACTAACAAAGGGGTTGACTAGTCCAATGAAGGAAAATGTAATTGAACAACAAGGCCTAAATGGAAAGCCCAAAGGATTTAATGGAGCCGGTTTAGAAGCAAATTTGTCGGATATAATTATCACCCATAAGACGTGTATCAACCTTTCCTCAAAGAAGAAGATCCAACAGAATACTCCTGGGAATTACAAAAGGAGAATAATACACAGCAACTTTTTACGGCCCCCCAACTTCCTATCAAAAGTGTCACTCCAAAAATGAAAACTCCAAGAGAAACTTTTACCATTCCTCGCCTTAAAGAAGGAAATAGGAGTAAAAAATGAGCAGATGATTGAACATAGAAAGGAGAAAATGATACTAAATGCATGAAGTGCTGTACACCTGCCCAAGAATTCTTCCAAAAAGCACTGCTCTCTCCATTACCACCTTACAATTAGCCAAGAGAGAAAAAAAAAAAAAAAAAAAAAAAAAAAAAGAGAGAGAGAGAGAGAGAGAGAGAGAAGAATCTTGTGAACTAACTGCCAAGGAATTGTGAAAGGAGCTATACCCCTGCTCAAGAATTCTTCCAAAAAGCACTCCTCTCTCCATTACCACCTTACAAAGCCAAGGGAAAAAATAAAAAAGAGAAAGAAACCGGTGAACTAACTGCCTAGGACTAGTGAAGGGAACCAGAAAAGCTGATAGTGATTCCATCCATTCCACTAGTGAACGGAACCAGAAAAGCTGATATTGATTCCATCCGTTCCATTGAATTCCTTATTTGTTCCATTTCACTTACTTCCCAGTCCAGCAGAAAGCAATGCAACCACTTTCCACAAAAACGATATTTTTCGACACCAAATTACCTAAACCCATGCTAACCTCTTACTTAGATCTACAATCAAACTGCCATTTCACATGATCACCCCTCCTCATTCACCTACCCCAGAAGAACACATAAAATCCTCTCATAAGCCTTTTTAGTCTTTTAGCAATACCCAGAACATTAAAAAGGAAAAGGAAGTGTATAGGTAGATTAGAAGTAAATTTGACTGAGATTAATACAAACCCTAAGGCCTAAAGAAAAGCAAGCATCTCTTGTCTACCAATATGAAAAAATAACCAAACTCTACTCCCCTAGGATGCATCCCACTCAAGACATCAACTACCAAAGAAACAAATAAGGTGAACGAAAATCACCATGCCTCAACCCAAGAGAAGTACAACCACCACCTAGGAAACTCATTAGATAAAACTCAAAAATACACAAAAGAGAATACATCCCTGAATCCATCTCCTCCACTAGAATCATTAGATTCAGCTTCCAATAAGCTCTGATGAAGCGTGCCCGCTGGACACTTTCCATTTTCAAGCTAGGAGTCATTTGGTGATTTAGTAGCTATTCAAGTATTGTAATAAAATAAAAGGAAAACGAAAAATAGCCAAGCACGACAGAACATACCTGAACTAGAAGCAAAAGAATCTCATAGAGGATGTTTAATATCCAGGATTCAAAATCATCAATTGCTGAGGAATCCCCGGTGTTTTTGTTAGAATCTGTTCTCTTTCTCTGACTCCCCACTTGAGCCTCGCTGTCCAAGGATAAGTCTTGAGGATATTCTTCGTCAATAGTTGTAACATCATCCAGCACAACAGGCTCCAATAGGTGAGCATGAACAGCAAGATTTAATATCAAGTCAAAAGCACGAGTCCTAGAAGACAGTCTGGGAGAGCAAACCATATCCTGAAAACAAGTTCCTAGGGTTAAGAGGCACAAACACCAATTTACAAGAATACTATAGGAAAGGTGTATCTAGTCAGTAGGGTACCTCAAGCATAGATAAAGTGAGAGGAGCAGCAGATCCAGGATCCAAAATATACCTGCAAACAAAAAAGCAAAGAAATATTTTTAGTCCAACAAAATGTGTTAGAAGCAGCAAACAATCACATATAACTCACAAACATTATAGGTGGTTACTAGGAATACAATAATCACAAGCCGTGAATCTTATAAAAATCTGACAAATGTTGATGGTCTATTCTACTCATATTTTATATGACAATTGAGAGCAGTGGATAGTAACCTATTAGTAATAATACCCTATAATTCATGATAATGTGAAATAATAATTTACACAAGGAAAAAAAAAATTATAAACTGTACAAGAATATAAAAACAGGGTCTCCCTTTTTATGTGGGAAAAAAAATGATGAAATTTAAAAGCAAAATTAAAAATGAAAACCAAGAATAATTTTCTTTCAATCTAGAATATATTTGATGATGATCACTCTGAGTGATAAATTAAATAAGCATTACTAATATGTATTTTGTATATGCATAGGAAACACTAAAATCTAGAATGAAAATCTCGTTAAACCAAAGACCAACACCAATAATAGTAACATAGGCACTGTCCAAAAGAAAAAGAGTGAGAGAACTTACATGTCAATAACAAGTTTAATAAGGACACTGACAGCCACATCAATGGATGGCTTTGTGCGATGGTTACTCAATCCTGTTGAAATTGTCATTAGATTTGCATTTGGCATGGAGGTCTCTGAGCAAACAGCTGTTATGACCTCACCCACTTCGGTAGGATTCAGTTTTAGAGGCTGCTGTTCACTGAATCATGCAAAAATTACAAACATTCAGTGAAAACTCTAAATAAGCATGGAAGTTCCTCTAGAATTACGGCTTTTACCTATTAATATTCAAGTACCATTAATTAATGTGTAAAGCATGCTATATATTATCAGCAGATAACAACACTTAACAATCTCACAGCCTCACAGTCACTCAAAAAGACCAGAGTAGAAACATAATTCCAGAGTGACAGTTCATTATTGGAACATGTTATATGACAGTTTTATCTACTAAAGTCTGGTTAGGATGGACTACAACAAGAAAGACCCTGTTGTAAACAGTTTCAGCAACATATTTGTCATTCAGATATGGACAATATGTAATTTCTAAAAGAGTAAATAGCAATTAGCATAAAAGATTCCAAGCTGATACTAAAGTCTGAAGTCAGAACCCAATAGTTATACCACATTAGCAAGCAACTCAGGAGAGAGCAATGATGATAATCTACAATCAAAGCATGACAATGATAGCTTTTGCACTTATATAGGTGATAAATTTATTTATTTATTTATTATATTTTTTTTAAAAAATAAAAAAGGGGGTGAATTTATCATTCTATCTTGTTTGTTTTGTACGTATGTTTCATAAGTATTTCTTATTTCTTCAAACCCCCCCCCCCCCCCCAACACACACACAACAGATCACAATGGATAATATAAATAAATAAACAGGATTAACATAGAGTATTGAGAACAAGAAAGAGCTAAGGAACATTGGATGCATTTCATTTTGGCATGTATATGGAATGACAAGGAAGCAAAGGATATAAGAAAATATTAAAATGCCTCCTACTTTACTCCCACACATTACCCAACCTACTATACTCTTCAAATATCCTCCTGGACCAAAATTGGTCCTGTCTTTATATGATTATTTGTTTCTTAATCTCTCTCCTCTTATAAGAAGACCCAATGCACTAAATCCACATACACGATAGATAAAAAAAAAATAATTAAAAAAAATTTAAATCAATAAAATTAACCTGTAAACTTCTAGATGAGAGAGAAAAGAAGATTATAAAGAAGCTCGAGACTCAACAATGGCAGGCACTATTATTCAAGCAACTCCTTTGATTTTTTTTTCGGAACTGCTTTTTGGATTTATTATTAAACTTCAAGCCCGGTGGCTTCATAAAATGAGTGCGGAAATCGAGATGAAAATTTAGAAGTGAGAAGTTTTTTTTCATGAATTTGTGGTTAATGAAGGGGATGATGCTTTTAACGGAGTAAACTATATTCATTGTTATTGTTTGATGATTATGGAGAGTAAAAAAACATACAGAGTAATGAATTGATAAAAGAAACATAGAGAAAGAGTGGATATAGAGGAGAGACAGGGGGTATGGAGGAGAGAGGAAAGAGAAGAGGTTTATTATGTGGAAGAGAGAAAGGAGGAGGGTATAATTGTCATGTAACAATACAAAACTTACTCAAACAAGAACCGTGACAACTATAAACATAACTTCCCTTAAGGGAATACGTGTCAACCAAAAAAGATGGAAAAACTTCTTTTCATTTTTTCCCCAACAATGTTTCCCAAGAAGTCTTCCGGAAAGAGCTAAGGCATAGCACAGCAGGATCTGTAAAAGAAGTAGTTGTTGATAGCATACCCAAAGTATCCCCAATGTAACAATACAGACCATCAGTTTCATCATCCTCAACAATTCAAAATAAATGCAGCACAATACAACCACATGCATCTGTTCATGTGATCAAGAAAGCATAGAGATTATAAACACTAAATAATGATTAATGACCAGGAAATGATAGCAATGCACCAAATGAGAACCACCATCATTAAAATAGGAAGAGACAATTTGCTTCTACGCTAGAGAATAAAGAACAGAGAAAACAACGAATTACAGTCATTATAGAGCCAAATAAGACTCAGATGCATCTCTGTATGGTAAGGAGAAACGAAGCAACTAAACAGGAAAAATCATTCCACGAGTGAAGGGCAACTGTAAGATTTCTGATAGCACTAAGCAAAGATGAAATGGAAGTAATTACAGCAGAATTGAGATTTTCAGCACTTATGTCCTACCTGTAATGACGATATTGAAACAATGGTCGTGCCCGTGGCCGAAATGTGCTCACTGAACAATCCTCCCTGATTAAAAAGAAGAGAACCAGCTATGAGATTCAACATGAGATACCAAAATTAATACTTCAAATACCTGCACAATGTATATACTTTTCAAGGTATTTGTGTTGTTTTAAACCACCAGCATTACTTAAGCAGATCATTAGTTATTCAAAGATCCATATTTAGTGTTTGAATTAGATAGATAGAAAATTTATCCTAGACTTCTGTGCTCATAAATTTCCCAGTTTACGTCATACCAATTACAAATAATATGACTCTAGCAACATTAGTATAGACCAGAAAAAAAAAAAAAAAAAAAAAAAAAAAAAAAAAAAAAAAAAAAAACTTTATTCAACCAAAAAATAGTAAAATTTAAATGCATTCATCTTAAAACCACAGCAACTAGTTTCATACCCCCTTGAGGACCATTACCAACTCCCCCCAAATAAAATAAGATTAAAAATAAAAAATAAAAACACCACCACCACCTTCAACCAATCTACAACACATTCTACTCCAATCTTGATAAAAGGCAGCAAAAGCAGTCACCATAGTCTAACAAAAGGTATAAAGTACCTCATCCACCTCTCATAGGATTTTGGACATATGTAGGTTGCTATGTAATAAAATGTTTGATTAACCATTACAATCTTTTTCATTACGAAATCTCAATTCTTGATACGGACCATTACTATTCCTTGTCCATCTTCTCATAAGTTTGAGCTAAATAAAGGTAAATACGTAACAGTATTGTCATTTTTTTCAATAAAACAATCTTCATTACCTGACGTCCTGACCACAATCTAAGTACAGTTCACTATTGAAATATGAAACCTTTAGAAACTTCAATTTTTTTATGGTACTTCACTCATCTGTCATCTCCATATATAAGAGTCACCTTAACTCTTACACTACCAACTATATCTTACGAAAATTGAAATAATTTTTCTAGCCACAAATATATTAGGAAATAAAGATAATGTGATTTAAGTGTTAATCTTAAGGTTCATGTGGTGTTTCCACCCTCTGAAAGTGGCATGTTAATTTAGGTCATTTCAGCACTTGGTAGCTTTCGACTGTCCACCATGTTTGACAAGATTCCTAGCAATTCAATTATGTTCAAGCTTATAGTAACAAAAAATGTCCAAGCAACATGCAAAAAACAACATTCCCTACATTGCAAAGCTTAACCACAAAAGGCACTGATAAATTAAGGCAGGACACTCGTCAACTATGTTTCTCCGCAAACAATACAACCATTCCTAAAGGAAAGCTCATAACTCACAATGCAAAAACAAAACAACCTGAAGTCACCAATTTAACAAGGACATAAACAAATGCGTGTAATTGTAGTTTATTACTTATGCTAAGCCTATTCAAACAAGTCATCCATGTAAAGCCTCTTTTTTTTTCCAATTTAAATAAATTCCATAAATTTTTTAATTCAATTTCAGCAACAAGAGCCTCTTTTTTTTCCAATGGGTGATTTAGCCAACTAGAATCATATGTCACTTATTCTCACTCCTCTAGTTTCTTCTTCCTTCATGAAGTTCAACTCACCAAAAACAGAAAGAGGTTAAACATTTAGGTGATGATTACACTTATAGCAGGCTCTTTCTCTCTCAATACTACCAAGGTTCTTTCTCACACATCCAAGTTTAAACCAAACAACTCTTGGGGAATATCCTTAGATCTCTCTTAAAGCTTTCAAATCCATGGGTTATGTGCTTCTGTAAGTAAAACAATGAGACCACACCATATATATCTTCCTTCCTGATTAAGAGACAAAAAAGGGTGGCCACAACACTAATTCTAACTTGGTAAAATAAAGGAAGAAGTGTGTATAACGCAGATCATAAATGCCTTAAATTCTGTATAAAAGATTAAGAGAATAGACATAAGAAAGATAGACACAAAAAACCAGATTAACGGGGGAAGGGGGGGGGGGGGGGGGGAGCACTTTCAAAAATAACTTGCCATATCTGCTGAGACCCAGATTTGGTCCGTTTAGATGCTGTTATAATTCTCAAGTGATGACGAGCAGAGGCACTGTTAGTGACTGAAGACATTGAGGAGGGCTGCAACAGTTGATCAAGATAAGGCATGTCAGCAGTACCAAAGTGTCTCCATGGTTGGCCTTTTTTTGAATCCAAGTCGGAAACAAGTAGGGCAGCTGCGCCCACGTCAAGCAAATTAGATCTCGTCAAGTCTTGGGCATTAAAATATTTATCACTGCAACAAAATAAATTTATGATTAGGTCTACAGTTATAAAAATACCCTATAATGATCTCAAACTCTTAATTAGAGACCTACAACATGCAATAATACCAGCTATGACTAGATATATGCAACATAATTAATTACCCAACAATTAACTTAGCAGCAGAGTCTTGATCACTATTCCAGCGCCATTTTAGAACATCAGCAGTAATATATTCTAGATCTTCAACTCCATCAGAACTTTCAATCTTTCTTTGGCTAGGAACAGATAAAGTAGTATCTATCCTTCCTGATGATTCTCCATCACTTGCAGGACTTAACTGAGAATTGAAAGATCTACTCAATAAAGATGACAGCGAAGGAAGAGTCTGCCTTGGTGCTGAAGGGGCTCCAGCAAAAGCTGCTGGTTGAAATGACCGTCTTGGAATATGTTGTGCCACCAAGGAACGAACATAATTTAGTGACTTCATAAGTGATGCAGAAGCAAAGCTAGAAACAGGCACAGGCGCACCATTGACCGGAGCCTTTGCAGCACTAGATTGCTGGTTCAACGAGTGTGACCATGGCAACAATTTCCGACTCAAACCAATATCACATTCAGCAATTATCTGTACACAAAATTTGTCAATCTGCAGCAACGTCTCTTCACTAGGCTTATATCTGACCATAAGACGGGAAAAAAGGAACACAAGGTTTTAAGTCAAAAGCTGTATCAAGGAACAACACTCATCCAATCCCTAAGACAAACAAAAGAAAAAAGAAAGGGTGGATGACAACAGTACCTAGCTCTGGAACAATCAACCAGGTAAATAGTTTATAGCCTTTGTTGCAATTATTAAACTATTTTTATATAATGGCAGACTTGTCAGTAATCTAAGTCCTTAAGCACTAAAGGTATGTTTTGGCTGACATTCAATTTCATGAATGCCAAAGGCTTACCTAAATTGCTGTGACACACTGACAAACCACCCCCCCCCTCCTGATCGACCTACAATTTGGCAACACGTATTGCTTGAGGTTTGTTAGCATTCCAGACATCTGGGATATGTGAACTAGATCTCTCAAATTGGCATACCAACATTGAAAGTCTCCAACATGGTATTCTATATATGCTTGATAGATCTTTTACCATGTGAAGGACCAAAAGAGTTTTGGACAAAAAGAGGGTGTCACCCACATTCAAAAGGCAAGCAAGAAGCAGAGTACATTCAAGTGGAGAGCTAGAAGCAAAAAATCATCACTCTTAGGGTAATAGATCCACAAAAGCAAGAGACACAATTCACGGGAACAAGGAAATTTTGGCTCAAAAACATGGAGATGTAAATGCTTAAGGCAACTAAAAAGCTCCAGGATACAATAATCACATCGAAGATGTCAGCAACGAACAACAACTTGTGTAATTCAGAGCCCAAAATTAACTCCATAGTGGAATTAAGTGTGCAAAAAAAAGCTTAAAGTATAGGAACGGAGAAGTGGACAGCTCTCTTCTTATTCTTCAACCATGAGATATTCTAACCAACACTTCCTTCTTTTTGCCTAAAAACTCCTTACCTGGACTTCAAACTAAATTTGCCACTATCTGAACTTCTAAGTTAATATGAACCTATTGGCCCTAACTTAAGTTAATCTAAGCTTGCCTACAGTTTCAGTCGTAAATTATTTTGTTAACTTTTATCCAACTTTTTTTTTCCTATATTTGACCTAAATTTGCTGGTAACATAAGATTTAAAGGTGAAAAGGACTAGGAATACATATTTTGGAAACCTTAATAAATTATAATTGTAAAAGATGTCTTAGTAGTGCTGCAATTAGAGGTTGTCAATTCGGGTGTGTAGGTCGGGTTCGGTGAGGTTGGGTCAGGTTTATTTTAAATTTGAGTCATGCTAACTTAATGTGCCCATACAAGTCAAATCTGAATTTGATTTTAAATCAGGTCGGGTAGGGTCGGTTTTGGACACCTGTAGCTGCAATTCTATCATATATTGGGTAGAAACACACATGAGTATATTATCATATAAAACAAACAAGAGAAGATAAACAAACCTTAAGAGATGACGTTTTAAGAGAGCCACACACCTCGCAACAACAGCAGGGCTGCAGATATAAAATAAGAATCAGTGGCTAAACCTGTCACTGTTCTCATCAAACCATAGATGCCTGATGTCTGAACGAAGACAATTACATATCACAGGGTGTAACAACTCATAAACTTATAGCCCTTACATACTGCTTTTTCTGACATATTGATCAATAGAGCCAAAAATAAGCTAAGACATATTCTTGCAGAGAATGCACTGATTATATATACTACCTCCGTTTATTATTAAGTGCAACTTTGGGGCTTGACACAGAAACCAATGCAAAATTTGATAATAGTGATTAATGTATTTTAGGGGTATGTAATTAAGTTGGAGAGAGAATGTAGGGATATTTAATCAACCACCCACTGTCACCACCAAGACAACCCAACACCACCTCCGCCTTCACCAACACCGCCGCCGCCTTCACCAACGGCTTCACCACCGATTCTACTACGGTACTACCCCTACGAAACCACCACCACTACCAACCCCACAAAACCACCACCACTACCAACCACCACGAAACCACCACCACTACCAACCCCACGAAAGTACGAAACCCACCAGCACCACCTCGACGAAATCCCACCCCACGAAAAACAAAACCCACAAAATCCAGGAAAACCCATGAAGATGAATCCCCACTTCACCATCACCGCTGCCAACCCCACGAAACCACCATGCTCATGAAATGCCGATGAAGTTCCACTGTGAAAACCCAACGAAATCTGACAAAAACCACCCTAAAATCCCAGAAATCCTACAAAATTCTTGAAGTTGAAGAGAGAGAAAGAAGATCTATAAAAATTGAAGGGTTAATGAGATTGAAAGAGGAGAGAGAAAATATGGGGGAAGATGAAGATGAAGATGGGTTTCTTGAATTGAAGATGAAGAGTTGATGAATTAGATTGGGTTGGTTGGGGTGAAAATTGGGTGAGAATTAGTGATTAATTAAATCTGATTATAGGTAGTAAGTTGTGTTTTAATTTTTTAAATGAGGGTAGAATTGACATTTGACTAGGTTTTTTTTACTAAAAGAGGAAAGAAATTTCTTAGTTGCACATAATAGCAAGCGGACAAAAATAGCAAAAGTTGCACATAATAATAAACGGAGGTAGTATAATAATTTATAAGTTTAACAGTTTTTTTAAAGTATTTGTCTTTCTAATGCAATAAAATAACTAACATTTAGCCATGTAACAATTGACTTAGCCTACACCTATGTAAACATATATTGACACAACCTAACAAAGACATTGAGGTTATTAATGAATTAGGCATTGTAAAAAATATTAATCTTTAGGGATTAAAACTTTATTTTGATTTATTTTATCTAAATGATGATGTAACATTCTACTACATCAATTAGTCAATGTAAAAAATTTGTCTGATATTATGTTCATATTCTATAAATACAAATGTGTACTTATAATCAATACACGCATGTTGTTTTGGATATAATGAGATGGTGAGCAAAAGTAGCTACCTGCGATCTCTCTCGGCAAGAGTATGTTCTAATATAATACAATAGGCAAGGTCAGTCGTCGATGGAGCGGCCAAATAATCCTGATATTCACCATGAACATCAGTTATTTGATCATTTAACATATTTCATCTCATAAAAAAGATCATTTAATATGTAAGCATAGGTATAACGCATATGTAAAAGCCACAAATAAAGATATAAATATGAGCTTTGACTGAATGAACATCAGTTATTTGATCATTTAACATATTTCATCTCATAAACAAGATTATTTAATATGTAAGCATAGATATAACGCATATGTAAAAGCCACAAAAAAAGATATATAAATGAGCTTTGACTGAAGCCGCAATTCACCACTAATATAATAGTCCTGTAAGAACAAAATATCAAATCACATAGAAGAAGATAAATCTCAACAATTGACCAGGAGTAAAAAGATAGAGAACAAGCTATCCTCCCATCCTCCAACAATAGTAACTATAACACCATCACCCCTTTTTTTTAATCTATGAATATGAGTAGCTCCTAAAAATCATAACAGATATAGTCTACAATGAGGACAAATTTCACATTCCCACAACATAAATCATCAGCAAAGCATAGCTGCTAAGCTGCTTTCTTCCTAGCTCTTCTAAACCTCACCAGACGCACCTGCATTCCAAAAATCAAAGGAGCAAAACCTTCCCCCAAAGATCGCACACTACATGACAATGAAGAAAATGCAGGTAGAATCCACCACTAGTTCCACAATGCAGACAAAGATCCAGTGAAATAAAAGGGGCCTATTAGTATTATTCCTGGCCAATGCTAGAGTCCAAATAAAATGTCCGGCTTTCGTATCCTAGAAACTACAAACACCATTTATTTTCCCTAGAAGAATAATTGAAATATTAGGGCAGAGTGAAAAAAATAATTACACAGGTTCATTGCAATTCACTACACACACCATCTTTTTCCCCTTCCCTTATAATGCAACCCTACTTAAATAAAAGGAAAGAACGGGTACTAGTAGAAGTAAAAAGTTCTTTGGTTGTGAGGCACACCAGATATTGCTAAGCTCATAACCTGATTAAAACAACCTTGAAAAACAGGTACTCCCTTGGCAGATTCTCTCTGACTACTACTCTTTCTTCAAGAGCTTAAGCAACAACTGGTGACAAATACATCAAAGGATATGTGGACTTAGGACCAGGAAGAAATGAAGATATGGCAGAATGTTAATAATACAATTTCTTGATGCATAAGGAAAATAAGTTCATCAAGAATAGAGTTTTCTGAGATATCATTAATCAGAAAAGTTTAATTCTTGCTTTTTTCCAGACTGATACAACTGTTAAGGGGGGTGTAGTGCAAAAGCTGGTCATGGAAGTGGTGTGGAGGCCTCTGGGAATGAATTTGTTTGAGGAAGGAATGAAAGAGGGTGATTTTTTTTTGGTATAATTTAGACATCTTTGTTCCCTAATTCCCTAATAAGGGGCAACTCAAATACTCAATCCTCTAGAATGGGGTGGGGAACTAAAATTCATGGGTTTGGGGGTTTTGAACAATTGAAAGTGTTTTGTCAAAAATCATTTGAAAGTGAAAAGAATATCACAAAAATATACCATAAAACAGCAACAAAGATATATAAAGGTGTTCACTTTGTTTTTTTCTTGATTCCTTAAAATTATACAGCCTCAAAAACTATATCTTTGGCCCCCAATAAAACCTACTGTCTAGGAATTGATTACAATCTTTGATGACCACCTATAAAATTATAACTTCTTTGCAAGGTAATTCTTCCAATGGCAAAACTCATGCTTACTGCTCATACTCAAACCATCAATTTATTTAACAAATTTGCTCATCTTTCTTTAAAAGCAACATTATCATACCATTCTGCATGCTTAAAGCCATGATAAAACATGGTTGGAGAAACATATAAATATACTGGTTCCTTTGGTTCCATTTAACAAAAAAGTTTCCTAAAAGGTAATCATATTAATCAACAAAGAAGATATAAACTGACCATTCAATTTCATTATCGATCTAAAACAAGATGCACATTACAAGCACAGTAGTAGACTACGGAGAAATTTAAAAAACCAATATAAAAGTCCTTCTCTAACAGCTCCTGCGAAAGCATAGTACCCTCTGAAAAAGCTCGAGTAGCACTAAGATAAACACGTTCCATGAACCTAGGCACAAAGCGTGCTCGAATAAATTGAAGGTTTTGCCACTTTGTGAGTAAAACTAAAGAATTATTGATTAGTCTTCACGTCTCAATACTAGAGTCCCACATTACATTCCCCTACTTCACAATCACCCTGACTAACTACGAAAACTCGGCTCGTGCAAATTAAAGAAGCTCAAAGCACTCAAATTCATATCAAATCAATCCCCAATTGCCACAATTTCAATTAAGCACACAAGAACTCCTCCCAAATCACTCAATTTCAACTTCCAAACCAAAATTGTCAACAAATATAATCAAACAATCCAATTTACCACATAACAAATCAACAAAATACATCCACCACAACAGAAAAACTTCAACAAAAACAACAATTAACCTAAAAAGCAGAATTCAAAACAAGCAATTCAGAATCAAAATGCAGACAAAACAAACCCTAGAAAAAACCACGAAAACAAACCCGAAGAGTTCGCGAAGCTTCGGATGCATGAATTGAAGGACTACTAGCAGGATGATGAGACGAAAGAGCAGAAATTGAAGAAAACGAAGACGAAGAAGACGAGGAAGAGAGAGAATCAGCAACAGCACGACGAAGAGGTTCAGGAGGTTTCTTAATCGACGAAGATCTCAGCCTTGAAACAGCACCAAGCTGCAACCTCGCCGACGCCGAAGCCGCCGCCGTCGTCGTCGTCGTAGTGGCTCTTCCAGGGCTACGAGATGGGCTATTGTAGCGACTCGACATTGAAATTGAAGGTCCTTTAATGGCGGAATTTCTGCGATCAAAGGAATTTGAAGTATGGTAAATCAGTCTGCATTTGAGGAAGAAAGAACAAGTGTTTATGGTTTTTTTTTTTTTATTATAAAAAATTATAATGTTATTGTGTTTAAGGAAGGTTGAATGAATGAATGAGATGTAGAAATTCTTAAATTTCGGTGTGTGAGCACGTATTAGCTGGCAGGCGCTTTGGGGGAGGGGCCAAGGGGATTTCTTGTCAGTGGGAAAGAGAGTGTGATTATGTGAGGTTTAGAGGGGTACTTTTGTCTTTCTCTGTGTGGGTTTCTACGATGGTAAAGGCCCTGTTCTTTTAACTTTAATTTTGTTGAACTGAAATTATTTTTACTGAACTTAAATTATTTTACTGAACTGAAATTAATTTTACTGAACTGAAACTATTTTTGCTGAACTGAAATTATTTTTACTGATTTTTTATTATAATTCTTCTTTATGAAAACTGAATTTTACTGAACTAACCTTATTTTTACTGAACTGAAATTATATTTACTGAAGTAAAATAATTTTTTTTTTTTTGAGGAAAAGTGAAATCAATTTATCTGAACTGAACTTATTTTTACTGAACTGAAATTATTTTTGCTTAATATTATTTTTTAAGGTGAAAAGAATAGGGCCTAAGAGGAGATTCTAGCTTAAAAGATGATGTACAAGGTGAGCAAAACTTCTAGGTTAATGAAGTTGGAACCAGACTCGGTTGAGAATCGGCGGGTTCATAACTAGAATTGGTGGGTTTCATAATTAGAATTGGAACATTGAGTTTAATTCCGGGTAGTAAATTACAAACCGGTCTGGAACAGGCGGCTTCAAAACTGGAACTGGGATACCAAGTCCAATTTCGTCTAGTAATCGATTCCAATCTTAATTCTCAATTTTTTGGCGTCTTTCTTTCACAGCAAGCTGACCTTTAATTACACACCTTCCACATAAAATGGCAGAGCTTTGGTAGAGCATCCATGTTTCAAATCCTATGACACACATCCTCAGTCACCAATTCATCATTCACAATGTTTAAATACTTAGTAAAGATAGATTAAATTAATATTATAATTTGTGCTATTTTTCAACAATTACTAAGTATAAACTTCTTTTTATCAAAAAAAAAATAATAATTCTTATATTTTTTATACTTGCAACACTTCCCTTTAATGCACAATACTTTTTTTTTTTTGAAAGAACATAACGGTGTATAAATTAATTAAAGGACAAAATGTCCGAGAGTACATAAGGTGAAATCTCCGGGGGACAAAGATTCACCCATACTTGTTCTACACCGCTAGGCAAAAGCTTGGCTAAATGATGAGCAGCGAAATTGCCATCTCTTCTAACATGATTATCTAAATCGAAATAAAGCTAGAACTTAAAGAGAGAACATCTTCTAACACATTATCTAAATCAGAGAGAAAAACATCAGCTTTTGTTAGGCGATTCACAAGCACCTGGCAAACGGTCTCCACTATTATATCATTGAACCCATGAGCTTTAGCAAGCCTTACTGCCATACACACGGCCTTTGCTTCAGCTATCTCTGGCGGCCAACAAGCACGGACTCTTCTAGTTGCTGCGAAAAGAACCTTCCCCTCACTGTCCCTTGCGACCGCACCCATTCCCACCCATCCCTCAGTGGCGAGAGATGCATCAGCGTTAACTTTGACTGCACCAGCAGGGGGGCTTCCAGTGCTTACTGCTCCTCTTCTCTTTCGGCAAGGCTGAAGTGTAAATTTTCTTACTGTAATTTCCAAACTCCTCAGCAAGTCTGCAAGCTCGAGCCACTAGCACTCCATTTGGTGTCCATGTTCCTTCAAACACCTTTTTATTCCTGTCACCCCACACACACCAAGCCAGGTAAGCAGCCCTTTGTTGTAGCTTCACATTTGCACTCTTCCAACCGAGCACAAGCTCACAAGGATCTCCTGCATTATTAGCACGAAGGGGAGAGCAGCCACAGTCTTCCCAAAGCTCCTCAACACGCATACACCCAAAAATAGCATGATAACCAGTTTCCACCTCTCCACACCACGGGCAGCAAGCTTCATCAATCATGTGCCGCGCCAAAAGTAGAGCCTTTGTGGGTAAAGTACCCGTACAAAACCTCCGTAGAAAGTGGCGCACCTTAGGTGATACTTCAAGGCTCCAAATAAAAACCCACACTTGATGAAAATCATCAAAATTGCAGCCTTTACCCAACATGTATGCATTCTTGGTCGAGTATAATCCATCCTTGGAGAAAGCCCATGTCAAAGCATCCTTAGGTTCTCTCCAGCTCAATGGAAGTGCTAAAATGCACTTTTGGTCTCTCGAATTAAAAATCCGAGAAATCAACTCAACGTTCCAGTCCATACACTCAAACTTTATCAGGTCACACACATGAGAAACTTCACTACATTCTGCAGTAGTAACAAACCTACCACTCTCATCCGCCACCCACGGGTCCTGCCATATGTTCACTTGAGTTCCAATCCCTATTCGCCAAATCACTCCCTCTTTCACCAGTGATTTTGCACTCCACACACTTTGCCACGAGTAACTCCCCGCATACCCAAGTGAGGCTTCGAGAAAAGAGCAATTCGGATAGTACTTCGCCTAGGAGCGAACTCTCATTATGAACCAATCTCCACGCTTGTCGACCCAAAAGTGCATCATTAAACACACGTAGATCTCTAAAGCCCATACCTCCTAAGCACTTGGGGGTGCAAAGCGCACTCCAACTTCTCCAATGTGTCTTTCGACGAGTATCCGAGCTACCCCAAAAAAACCATGCCATGGCACTATGGATCTTCTCAATCACCGAGCATGGGAATTTATATACTCCCATCAAATAAGTTGGGATGGCTTGTATTACAGCTTTTAGGAGTACCTCTTTACCAGCTCTAGAGAGGAGTTTTTCTTTCCATCCTTGTAGCTTTTTCCAAATTCTGTCGAGCAAGGCTTCGAACACCACCCTTTTTGATCTTCCTGGAACAGTTGGAATGCCAAGGTACTTCTCATGCCTATCCACTTGCCGCATACTCAAAACATTCATCAATTCTTCTCTTTGCTCTTGTCTAACACCTTTGCTAAAAGACACCTCCGACTTTTCATAATTAATTTTCTGACCGGATGCTGCTTCATATTGGTTGAGAATTTCAACTATTTTTGGCATTCCTGTCGGTTAGCTCTAGCAAAAAGTAGACTGTCGTCTGCAAAAAGAAGATGAGATATTACCGGGCCCCTGCGGCTAGCTCTAGCTCCATGTAACTCTCCATTTATCACTTTATCCTCAACATCAAAGACAGGGCATCTGCAACAAGAATAAAGAGATACGGGGACAGGGGATCCCCCTGTCTTAGACCCCTAGAAGGAGTCACATCACCACATACTGTTCCATTGATGATAAAAGAGTATTTAACCGAAGAGACACAGTTCATAATCAAGTTAACCCATCTCCCGTCAAAACCCATAGTGAGCAACAATTTCTTCAGAAAACCCCATTCTACCCTGTCATAAGCCTTACTCATGTCCAGTTTCAAAGCAATCGTACCCTTTCTGGCCTTACTTCTCTTTTTCATAGTATGAAATAATTCCATAGCAATGAGCGCATTATCAGTAATTAATCTGCCTGGAACAAAAGCACTTTGATTTTCTGATACAACTCCCGGCAAACTCAATTTCAATCTCATCACAATTACTTTTGAAACTAACTTATAAAGTACATTACAAAGGCTTATGGGTCAAAATTCCGAACATGAAGTTGGTGATTTTATTTTAGGGATTAAAGCAATATTAGTTCTATTAACATGATCCAAACTAGTCCGACCATTTAGAACATTGCTAACAAAATTAGTCACATCATCACCAACAATATGCCAAAATTTTTGATAAAAAATAGCATGCATACCGTCCGGTCCCGGGGTCTTGCAGGGGTGCATTTGTTTAAGAGCGTCAAGAATCTCCGCCTTTGTATATGGTTTTGTCAGGTCCAAGTTTTGTTCCAGAGTGATAGAAACCGGCACATGTTGTAGTACTTCCTGAAGAGCCTCGGTAGAAGACCCATTTGTATCGAAAAGGTCTTTATAGTACTCAGTGATAACTTTCTCCATCTGCAACTCATCTGTCTGCCAAAAATTATTCGAGTCAAACAACCTATGAATTGTATTTTTAGCTTTCCTCTGGGAGGCTTTATGGTGAAAGTAGCTCGTGTTTTGGTCTCCATCACGAATTTCAGCAACTCTAGACCTCATGAACCAATGAGCTTCTTGCTTCTCATTCAACTCTTGTAACTCTTTCTCCAATCTCACGCAAATATCACAGCTACTCTAAGAAATTGGCAATTGATGGGCTGCTCTAAGAGCCTGCTCTTTCTCTTCGATTTTAGTGCCTATATCATCAAACTTCTCTCGACTCCAAGTCATCAATTTCTTCCCAAATGTCATCAATTTCATCATAATATCAGCCCCTGCTGCTGTAGGAGTTTATAGGTACTACACAGCGGAAATAACATGAATCATATTCAATAAAGTACCTAATCCCAAGAATCACATGTATAACACACAAGACACATAATCATACCTTTGAAGCGTGAATTCTACGAAGCTATTCGACAGGCAAATCAGGGAGAGAATAGAGCCCCAAATGTTGCTCCTCTACTTAGTCCACGAGATTCGAACGAGCCGTCCACCAATACTAGATTGGTCGATTGATTGAGGAAAACCGCGATCACCACCTTTTCGGACAACCGACCACCGCACGAACCACCACCACCACGAGACACCACCGTGCACCGGGGAGGAGGTGAGAGCCGTGAGAGAGGGGAGTATGAGAGGGTTTAGATTTCGTGTTTGCTAATTCGGGTTTGATCTAAATGATCTGTAAATTGCATACTTGCAAACCTAGGCACCTAGTCTATTTATAATCTCATTATAATTAGACTAGGGCTTGAAGCCCAAAACCCTCTTCTAATCCCCATATGGCCGGCCACCTAGAGTGATGAGGCCCATGATGGGCCTCGTCCTCTAATGCTCGATCTAACCCCTTTGTGGGACCTTATAGGATCCGTCCAATTGGGCTTTGGCCTATTTTACTAGTCCAAAGATCGTAAGTACCTCTAGCTATGGCAAAACGACGACCCAAATGTCCGGACTTAATTATCTCCATAATTTGATCCAATTATATATCTAGTAATTGCACACTACGAAGACATAACTCCTTCAATCTCCCACTTGTCTGAGACAAGGGTGCAATATTCAAATTCCTTAAGTCAATGTATATGTCGATTTGATATTATGATACAACCTACATTTAAAGTCAACTCATTCAAATTGATGACATAATATGATATTACTGGGATGTAGGCAAAGATTTTAATGTAGGTTGTATCATATTACTGGGATATGATACAACCTACATTTAAAGTCAACTACATTAAACATAAATGATATCAGTCAACTCATTCAAATTGATGGCAAAGTTTAATAATTATGTTTAATGTAGGCAAAGTTTAATTATTTTTAAAGTCAACTCATTCAAATTGAATCTATGTCAAAATAAGGCAAAGTTTAATAATTATGTTTAATAAATTTAAAGTACCATAAAAAGCATTCATTTGGTAACTTTAAAACACTTTATTCAATAATTAAATGATCCCAATTGAATTTTAAGTGATTCCAAGATCCTTTATTTGTGCAACAATTGACCGGACTGAGGCCTTGCCATCAACCATTACATTTTCAAGGTGAGTAAACTCTTTACTGATTACTACTCTTGTAACTCTTGGTTGAATAATTAACCATCACATGTTTAATTATTACCCTTAGCTTCAAGGTTCTAAACTGATCTACAAGTAACCTTGTTGAGTATAACCAGTTAAAAGTGTAGAACGTGATCTACCCCCACTTCCCCAAGATATATTATGATGCTCTGCTGAGGCCGACCCATCATAAACGATCGAAGGTTTCGTCGGGTTTTTAATTGGAAAAGCTGCCTCAATATTACTGGGATCTAGATTTATTATGTTGTGATTATTTAGTGAACTCTAGCGCATCATTAATCAACATAAATAAAATCTAAACATGCATAATCAACTAATGCAATAAAATAAACATGACGTAGTTGTAGACACGAAAATTTTATAAGTGTCATACATTAAAATTAAATAAATTAATTTGGGTTAAATCATTTTGATGATCCATTTTAATTATTTTTGGCCCACCCAAACAAATAATCCGAATTAATCAAATACAATTCGGGTTATAAAATAAATCAAATTGGACCAGGTTAAAAGACTTTTAAGTCATAAAATGAGCCAGGCCCAAACCTACTAAGTCCACTTAAGGGGTTTTCATCTCCTGTAAATACACCATTCCTCCATCAATTGAAGGGATCCAGAAATCATTATTCCAAGAGCTCATAAAACTCAAAAGGAATTCTCTCTGAAGTGAGTCAATAAGCACATCAAATTCGTGCCGACTTGTTTAGATACACTCAAACACATTTGAACGGGATTAAGCTTCATAAGCCCTCGTTCAGGTGTATTGAAACAAAACCTCTCGAATACAGGTTGACGTCATCAAACGTCACCCTGCATTCAAACTCAAGTCGACATCATCAAACGTCACCCTACAGGTGTCACACACATGTCATCGTCAAGCTGCGGAATAGAATCAGAGGACTTAGTTTATTTTATTATAAATTGTTATACAGAGATTGTACCCAAAAATTCATATATTAATATAAAATTCATTTGTTACTTTATTTCCTGTCTTTATTTATTTAGACTCGAAATTTGTGTAAACAAATTTTAGCACGCTCGGTGGGACCATCTCTGCCTCTCATCTCTGTTTCCGTACGTTCAAAAAAAAAAACCTTGAAATGGCCTCAAAGAACACTGTCGCTGAAAGGACCTTTGCTACAGCTCAACAAAGGGCTGCTGAGTTGGCTGAAATGCTCAACAGCCAAACTGATGAGGGCATCGTTACTAGAGGGATGAAGCAAGCTGTTGTTGACTCTGCCGCAAGAAGCTTGCGTGCCGCGTCAGTCCCTACCAAAGCACGAAAAAGTCGCGCTCATCGTGCTGCTTCTGTGAGGTCTGTCACGTCCTCCACTCACGAACCACATGAGAGTCTTGTGTTTGGTTCGTTCGGGCCTGTCACCTACACAAACTCATCCTTTGATCACTCTGATGAAGGACATGACAATGAGTTTAGTGTGAGCTCACCTGAGCCTACTTTTGTTGCTGTTATGGTGACGAATACTAAGACTGTCGAACAACAATTGGCTGAAATGAGCAGTATTCTTGAACAGCTGAAGAAGGATGGGGAGGAAAAAGATGCTCAAATCAAACAGCAAAATGAACAGATTGCTGCTTTGACAAAAAAGCTTGAAAAACGATCGATGGAGACTGAAAGCGATGACAGTTCAGATAGTAGTATTAAATCAAAGGAATTAAAGCCAAATGGATCAAACAATTTAATCACTGCCGAACAAGTTCAAGCTATGATAGCCAATGCTGTCAAGAGCCAACTTGGAGGGGGAGGTTCATACAATAGCCGACATTATGTGAAGCCTTACACTAGGAGAATAGATGAGTTGAAAATGCCGTTCGGATACCAACCTCCAAAATTTCAACTCTTTGATGGAAAGGGTAACCCAAAGCAACATGTTGCACACTTCATAGAGACGTGCAGCAATGGTGGTACCAGGGGTGACTTGCTTGTTAAGCAATTCATTCGTTCTCTTAAGGGAACCGCTTTTGACTGGTACACCAACTTAGAGGCTGAGTCCATTGACAGTTGGGATCAAATGGAAATGGAATTTTTGGGGCGATTCTTTAGCACTGAGCGCGTTGTTAGCATGACTGAGCTAACTCAAACTGCACAATGGGATGAAGAGCCAGTCATTGATTACATCAACCGCTGGCGCGCTCTAAGTTTGGAATGTTAAGATCGGCTGACTGAAACCTCTGCCATAGAGATGTGCATCAACGGGATGAGTTGGGAACTACATTACATCCTAAAGGGGATCAAACCAGGATCTTTTCAAGAGTTGGCGACGAGAGCTCATGACATGGAACTCTCAATTGCCTACAACAAGAAGAAGAAGGGGCTTTCTTTGGAAGCCAAGAAAGAAAAGAAGGAGTATTACAAAAATGACAAGTCCTCCAAAAGTTCAGCTAAGGAGACGTTGTCTGTGACTACTTCTTCTGCACCCATCAAAATTTCGGGTAAGAAGAAAGAAGAAAGTAAGGGTTTATCTTCGAGATTTGTCAAGAAAGATAAGCCCACTTTGAAAGAGCTTCAAGCTAAGAAGTACCCTTTCCCAGACTCTGACTTGTCTAGCATGCTAGACAAATTGCTTGAAAACAAAATCATTGAGTTGCCTGAGTCAAAGCGACCTGAGCAAATGAACAAGACATCCGATCCCAATTATTGTCCGTATCATAGGTTGATTAGTCATCCTATTGAAAAGTGTATAACACTTAAGGAGAAAATTATGCAATTGGCGAAGGATGGAACAATTGAGCTAGATGTTGACGAGCCAGTGACATCAAATCATGCCTCAGTCGCTACTAAACCATCATTTCAGGCTCAAACTTTGCAGTTTGGGAGTTTGGAGCCAGTAATTATACTTGTGGAGAGTCAACCCATTCGACATGAAGTCTTGTCCCAGGTTGAACACCAAACACATGTTAACGCCCAAGATGAAGATGATGACAAAGGGTGGACATTGGTGACAAGGAGAAGGCCAAGAAAACATGTGCATGCTCCAAAACCACAACCTTCGTATCGTAGAAAAAACCAGCAAAAGAAGAGAAAGCCCAAGAATTCAAAGGGTAAAAAGAAAGAAAAAGGGGTCAGCAAGCAAAAGGTCCTCCCCATAAATTTGCTTGAGCAAGAGCCGTTGTCTCCCATAACTTTGGAGGAATATTTCCTTCCCGGAAGACTACTTTACTATGGTTACGGCGAATATGGTTTCCTTTGTGGAAAGTGAGGAGGAACAAGTTGATAATAAAACATCAACAAAATCAACTGTACAATAATATGAGGTGGTAGTAAACCCAAAAATATCTACTGTCTTGGATGCTCTTCCTTCACGCATGGGATGGAGGCAAATTTTTCATTTGCCTAAGGAAATGTGTCAACAGTTATCTCTTGCACTTCAACACCCAGAGTTGTATGCCGATAAGGTGAAAAATGCTGGAGAACCTGCGGAGGACGCCACAAAATGTGTGTCATGCAACGCAGCCTTAGCTTTCACAGATGATGACTTGTTGATGGGGTCAAAACCCCACAATAGACCTTTGTTTGTGTCAGGGTATATCCGCAAACAAAAAGTGAGTTGCATTTTAGTTGATGGTGGATCCGCTGTCAACATCATGCCAAAATCCACTATGACAGAGTTAGGAATCAAGAAGGATGAACTATCTAACAGTCGCATAGTGATCCAAGGATTTAACCTTGACAGTCAGCGTGCAATAGGCATAATACGCCTAGAACCCACAATGGGAGAATTAACTTCATTGACTCTCTTTCATGTGATTGACACCAAGACATCATACAAAATATTGCTAGGACGCCCTTGGTTGCATGAGAATGGTGTTGTTGCATCGACCCTCCATCAATGTCTCAAGTACTATCGTGGGGGCGAAAAGAAAATAAATGGGGATGTCAAACCCTTTAGCAAAGCAGATTCTTACTTAGCTAACGCCAAGTTTTTTGAGGAAGAGGAGGCGTCAAGTGAGATACTACCTTCGCAAGTCCTTTCAACGGGAAAAAGAGAAGTTAAAGAGAGCATTGCTTTAGCTACAAATGCCGAAAAGACATCTCATGTTGAAGAGAAGCCTCAACAAAAAGTAGAAGTGCAGGAAAAGAGTGACTCTCAGCTTGTCATAAAAGAAAAGCCAAAGTTGACAACTCCTATTTTGCGATACATCCCAAAATCACGTCGCAAGGAGGGGGAATCGCCCTTTGAGTGTCGCGAGGTTAACCTCGATGCTAAGGTAGCAAAGCCCATTGATGACACTACTCTACAAAGTTTGAAGAGTAAAACAACTGTACCATTGGGTAAAGGCACACAAAGCCAAATTTCTAAGTTGCCAACAGAGTCATCCAAGGCAAAAGAGCTTAATAAAGAAAAGTTCGGCCAAAATGCATACAAGCTATTGGCAAAGTCGGGATATGACTTTGAAAACCCAACACCTATGGGTAAAGTCATTGACATTAAACCCAACGGACTCAATGATACTCAGAAGAAATTGCTTGACTATGGCTCTAGTTATCAAGAATCCAAGGCAGGTCTAGGGTTTCAGCGCCCCAAGCCAATCAAAATTGGTGTATGGCATAAAGTAGACACCTCTTCTTCACAATACATTACTGCTGAGGAACTCAAGGAAAATGAGGGTGAGAATGATGTACCCTCTCCCAGAACTTCTGTATTTGATCGACTTCAACCATCTACCACGACGAATCATACCTCAGTGTTCGATAGGCTTGGAGAATGTGACCGTAGGGTGGAAGAAACTTCAAGCTCTCAACCCTTAAGGCGAAAAGTATCTGTCTTTAATCACGTAGGCATGATAAATGCCTCTAGCAAAGAACAAAGACAATCGGCTTTTAGTCGCATAAAGAAAAGGGAAGACAATGTCATGAAGAATGACAAGCCAAAAAGTGTTGTTCCCTCTCGTATGAAGAGAACGCAAGACATAGACATCACTGAGCAACAACCTTTAAAGGCAAGAGTTCGCACTGTGGTTTTCACCAACCAAAATGAGTCGTCAAACCATGCTATAGAGGAACACAAGGAGATTGTTTCCACGAACCATGTAACGGCTGAAGAGGTGTCAAATCTCGATGAGGAGATAGAAGCTGATGAAGCTCCCAAGACACTTGAAGACGGGGGGCAAGCAACAGTAGATGAGTTAAAAGAGTTAAACCTTGGTACTCTTGAAGACCCACTCCCTGTATACATCAGTGCTCTTCTTACCCAAGCGGAAGAACAAGAGTACTTCAAATTACTATCTGAGTATAAGGATGTCTTCGCATGGAGTTACAAAGAAATGCTAGGTCTCAACCCAAAAGTCGCCGTCCATCGATTGGCAATAAAAAAGGGTGTAAGTCCAAAGAAGCAATCACAAAGGCGATTCAGGCCAGAGTTGATCCCAGAAATTGAATCTGAGGTGAACAAACTCATTGATGCAGGCTTCATTCGTGAAGTCAAATACCCTACATGGATAGCAAACATTGTCCCTGTGAGGAAGAAAAATGGACAACTGCGAGTTTGTGTGGACTTCCGCGATTTGAATGAAGCATGTCCCAAGGATGACTTCCCACTTCCAGTCACGGAAATCATGATCGACGCCACCACTGGACATGAGGCATTGTCATTCATGGATTGTACAGCCGGATACAATCAAATTCACATGGCGCCTGAAGATCAAGAAGCCACGGCATTTCGCACCCCAAAAGGGATATTTTGCTACAAGTTATGCCATTTGGTTTGAAAAATGCTGGAGCTACGTATCAACATGCAATGCAAAAGATCTTCGAAGACATGATACACAAAACTGTGGAGTGTTATGTGGACGATTTAGTGGTTAAGTCTAAAAAGAGGGAGGATCACCTAGGTGACCTTCACAAAATCTTTGAAAGACTACGCAAATGTCAATTGAAAATGAATCCTCTCAAATGTGCGTTCGGTGTTACCTCAAGAAAATTTTTAGGTTTCATCGTAAAACATAGGGGAATTGAAATTGACCAGACCAAAATCAAGGCAATTCAAGAAATGCCTGTACCACGAAATCTCAAGGAACTTCGCGGTCTCCAAGGGCGCCTTGCATATATTCGGAGATTCATCTCCAATCTTGCAGGCAGATGTCAACCATTTAGCCATCTCATGAAGAAGGATGCTCCATTCAAATGGGATGAGTCATGTCAAAAAGCGTTTGGCAATATAAAGAAGTATTTATCCTCTCCGCCGGTTTTGGGGGCACCAGTTAAAGGAAAACCTCTAATCCTTTACATTGCTGCTCAAGAAAGATCACTGGGGGCAATGTGTGCTCAAGAAATTGAAGAACGTAAGGAGACAGCTCTTTATTACTTGAGTCGAACATTGGTGGGTGCCGAGCTGAACTATTCACCAATTGAAAAAATTTGTCTTGCGTTAATTTTTGCCGTCCAAAAGTTAAAGCATTACATGCAAGCTCATACCGTCCATGTCGTCTCAAAAGCCGACCCAATCAAGTACATCCTCTCAAGACCAATGTTGTCAGGAAGACTAGTTAAATGGGCTGTACACATCAAACAGTACGATATAGTTTTCGTACCACAAAAGTCTGTCAAAGGACAAGCCATCGCTGACTTCTTTGCCGACCACCCGGTGCCACCTGAATGGGATATTTCCGTTGACTTGCCTGGAGAAGATGTATTTAACATTGAAATACTCCCACCATGGGAAATATATTTTGATGGGGCTGCTCGTCACGACGGCGCATGAGCAGGGTAGTCTTTGTATCGCCAGAAAAGCATGTCTTACCTTACTCATTTGTGTTAACTCAGTTGTGCTCAAACAATATGGCTGAGTACCAAGCCCTCATTTTGGGCCTTCAAATGGCGGTTGAAATGGGAATTCAAGATCTTGATGTTTATGGAGATTCGTAGCTCGTTATAAGTCAACTTTTAGGCGAATATGAAGTCAAGAAAGAGGATTTAATTCCTTATCACAAACACGCATCAAGATTGCTTGACAAATTTGACATCGTCAAGCTAAGCCATGTTCCAAGGAGTGCCAATAAGATGGCTGACGCGCTTGCTGGCCTTGCAGCCACTTTGGCACTGGGGGCAGAGGAAACCATGTCGGTGCCTGTTTGCAATCGATGGGTAGTTGCTCCTGAAGAATATGAAATTGAAGATGAAGAGGTCGAGGAAGTTGACATGATCACTGTCTGCCAAATTGACAAAGAAGACTGGCGTCAACCAATCATCGATTATTTGGATCACCAAAAGCTGCCTAATGATCCACGACATCGAATAGAAATTCGACGCCGAGCCCCTCGTTTTATTCTCTTCAAAGGGACTCTTTATAGACGATCTTTTGACAAGCTATGGTCGAGATGTCTAGAAGATGAGGAGGCAGCCAAAACAATAGAGGAATTTCATTCAGGGATTTGTGGAGATCATCAATCTGGTCCTAAGCTTCATGATCGTATCAAAAGGGCGGGGTACTACTGGCCTTCAATGGTTCAAGATTGCATGGAGTTTGTTAAAAAATGTGAAGCATGTCAGTTTCATGCAAACTTCATTCACCAACCTCCAAAACCACTACATCCAACTGTGACATCATGGCCATTCGAAGGATGGGGTCTTGACGTTGTCGGTCCGATCACACCAAAGTCATCTGGGGGTCACGCTTACATCCTGGCTGCCACTGATTACTTCTCTAAGTGGGCTGAAGTTATTCCCCTTCGTGAGGTAAAAAAAGAAAATGTTGTCGATTTCATTCGCACCCATATCATTTACAGGTATGGAATACCTCAAAGAATCGTCACTGACAATGGAAAGCCATTCGTCAACAACTTGATGGATAGCCTTTGCCAAAAGTTCAAGTTCACGCAACATAAGTCATCCATGTACAATGCTCCTGCAAACGGTCTAGCTGAAGCATTTAACAAAACTCTTTGTAATTTGCTAAGCAAGGTCGTTGCAAAGTCTAAGCGTGATTGGCATGAAAAGATAGGGGAAGCACTTTGGGCATATAGGACGACATACAAGAATGCAACACAATCGACCCTATACACGTTGGTGTATGGTGTTGAGGCTGTCCTACCCTTAGAAGTTCAAATTCCATCACTAAGAATTGCCATTCAAGAGGGTTTAACTAGTGATGAAAATGATAAGCTTCGATTGGCTGAGCTTGAAGCGCTTGATGAGAAAAGATTGCAAGCTCAACAAAAATTGCAATGCTATCAAGCTCGCATGTCACACGCATTCAACAAGAAGGTTCGACCTCGTTCTTTTCAAATGGGAGATATGGTCCTAGCAGTGAGAAGGCCTATCATTACTTCGCGCAAAACTGGAAATAAGTTCACATCAAAATGGGATGGTCCTTATGTGGTACGAGAAGTCTACACTAATGGAGCATACAAAATTGTTGATGCCGAAGGAGTGCGCGTAGGTCCAATTAATGGCAAGTTTTTAAAGCGCTACTATACATGAAGTGAAAGCCTTGTACACTCCTAAGTAAGAGAATAAACTGCTTACCAAAAAAAAAAATGATGCATTGTTTGAACTACGTTGGCTTGATCTTGCGCGATAACCAGTTTATTTAGCAAGTACGTAGGCAGCTTGAAAAAAAAAGTTATCAAGTGCAGCCACATCAAAAAATTCATCATCATCGTACTACTCTTGGTCCGCAAGAGTATAAACTGTGTACGGCTAAACAAAACAAAAAAACTCTACTCCTGGCCCGCAAGAGTATAAACTGTGTACGGCAAAACAAAACAAAAAAAAAATTACTCATGGCTCACAAGAGTATAAACTGTGAACAACAAAGCAAAGCAAGCAACAAAAAAAAAGAAGGTGTAGTGTTTGACATGTCACATGTATAATGAGTATGCATCAATCTCGTATGGGAATCTTGAGTAGGCCAGTCTTAAGATGTCAAGTTCACAACGATTGACATACATGACTTGACATCTCCGATGGGTTCATAACAAAGAGTCCTGACCCATCGCGACATGGGCGACTCAAGTCTTCTAAATATCAGACCTGTCTTAAAGACGCCAAGTTCATAACGCTTGGCATACATGACTTGACGTCTCCGATGAGTTCATAACAAAGGGTCCTGACTCATCGCGACAAGGGCGACTTCAAGTCTTCAAGTTATCCGGCCAGTCTCAAGATGTCAAGTTCATAACGGCTAGCATACATGCCTTGACATCTCCGATGGGTTTATAACAAAGGGTCCTGACCCATCGCGACATGGGCGGTAACGTATGGCTACCTTGTGAATCTGTCATATGCACAACATTACAAAGAACAAACATACAAAAATACGCAAAAAAAAAAGGTGTATTTATGTATGCTATATACGTGCACATCACAGATGCAGGTAGTATCACAAATCACAATATAATTGTGGTTGACCTTGGTGAAGAGCCCGCAAACAAAAAATTACTCTCATACTGTATTAAACAAGGAGTAATCATGATTGATTGTGATTATATTGACATGAATATTAGTGGTAAAGAGGCCTAATTTTGGTACAATTACCTTTGGTTAATTGTATAACTTTGCCAAGATTGGGAATCTGACAAATACTAAAAATCGACTCAAATTAAGGCCTGCAAATTTAACAAGTAATTGATTAGTTTAATTAATTACTTGTGCGAATAATTAAAAAAAGGGAATAGTTTAGAGTCTTCAGACTACTTATTGTTTGGACGTAGAGGACTATGTAGTCTCTTGGAGATTTCGGTTGCGGATGAAATCCAAAGTCACCCAAACTGTTGTAGTTTTGGTAATTGGTGGTTTAGTACTGCACATCAATCAATAAAGAAAAGAGCAAGGTTGATAAATTCATCAAATTCGTGACAAGACAAGTCAATATGATGAATTCATGTTTGTTAGATCAAGGAATTGCAGTTAGGCGGCAATACAAAGTCAACATGCAACTCATGCATATATGTATAACCTAATTAATTGCTGGGTAATTAAGTTGAGTGTGGAAGATAAAATACCTTGATTTGACTACGTGAGAAGGTAATACGCAAGTGGCCAGCGTCAATGATCGAAGTTAGATGTTATCTCGGCAAGAAGAGGGTTGTTGACAAACAATAAGGTCTGCGTCTACCGTTATAAAAAAAAAAGAGGGCTAAATTCCTTATTTATAAGTTACGGTGGACAATAATCTTGTGGAAGATTAAAACCTAGTGCAACTAAGAGTCTAACCTTGGGGTTCAAGAATTCCCATAAATCAAACCTATTAACCCAGTACTTAAAAAAGAAAAAAAGAAAAATAAAGTACTAATGAATCCCAAGTCAAGCAAAAGAGTCGAGACCTTGTCATGCCAAACACTTCAAATCGTGTATGCGACACAGTCTCGAGGGGGCAATTTGTAGACACGAAAATTTTATAAGTGTCATACATTAAATTAAATAAATTAATTTGGGTTAAATAATTTTGATGATCCACTTTAATTATTTTTGGCCCACCCAAACAAATAATCCGAATTAATCAAATACAATTCGGGTTATAAAATAAATCAAATTGGACCAGGTTAAAAGACTTTTAAGTCATAAAATGGGCCAGGCCCAAACCTACTAAGTCCACTTAAGGGGCTTTCATCTCCTATAAATACACCATTCCTCCATCAATTGAAGGGATCCAGAAATCATTATTCCAAGAGCTCATAAAACTCAAAAGGAATTCTCTTTGAAGTGAGTCAATAAGCACATCAAATTCGTGCCGACTTGTTCAGATACACTCAAACACATTTGAACGGGATTAAGCTTCATAAGCCCTCGTTCAGGTGTATTCAAACAAAACCTCTCGAATACAGGTTGACGTCATCAAACGTCACCCTGCATTCAAACTCAAGTCGACGTCATCAAACGTCACCCTACAGGTGTCACACACGTGTCATCGTCAAGCTGCGGAATAGAATCAGAGGACTTAGTTTATTTTATTATAAATTGTTATACAGAGATTGTACCCAAAAATTCATATATTAATATAAAATTCATTTGTTACTTTATTTCCTGTCTTTATTTATTTAGACTCGAAATTTGTGTAAACAGTAGTATGGCCCCTTAGTCCTAAGAAAACTAGAAATGAAAAATGCTCCCAATTGAATCATCATGGATCTTTATTCACCTTGCTCCTTTGGGCCTTCAATTCATGGGCTTCTTTGGACTAACACCATTTAAAGAACTATCTATTTACATTAAATAAAATTTATAAAAATACTTAACGGTACGCAGACCGTATTTAGATTACAAAAATACATCACGATGCGCAGATCGTATTTAAGAATCTATGGGCCATACTAGTCTATATATAGCAACATAATATCATATATTAGAAAAGTGCCATATAATAAATCACTCAACATGCTTGTCTAAACTATAACATCGAATGATCATAATAAAGACAACGCATTTCCTAAAATATCTTATATTTTTAATCATAATTAGATAATATCATATATTATTCACGACTGTTCATAAAATATCATATATTTAATTTAGTCATGAGATAGAATCAAATCATATTTTAATCTAGAAAGATAAATCATATTTAATCTTCCATGATTATCCTAACTAATTTAGGAGATTCTATCCTAATTACTAGCCAATCAATTTAAATCACTTACATCCTAATCTAATTATGGGATAATCACATTATTTAAATCAATTATTATCCTTTTGGAATATGCTTAGAATATCCTAATCAATTTTATCCATAATTAACCACTTTAATTTAGGATAATTACCAAAATAACAAACTAAATATGGATAATATCAAATATAACAACTTTTGAATATTTGATTTCATCTTTTAAAATAAAAGATTTTATCCAAATAAAACCAATTTTATCTTTTAAAATAAAAGATCATATTTTGAAAATATTTTAACTTATCCAAAATAAAACTGATTTTATCCCAAAATAATTCGTAATTATCTTGAAATAATTTTTCAAAAACAAATTTTTTTTTTTGAAAAACCGTAACCACCATTGCAGGCCACGGTGGTTGGCTAGCCGAAGCTAGCTATGGTGGTTGGCTGCCGTGAAAGCAGCCACTGCCACAAGGGCAGCATCGTGGCAGCTGCTACTGCTGGGGCTGCAGGCCACCGTGGTTGGCTGGCTAGCCACGGTGGCTGGCGGCTTTGCAGCAGCCACTGGCGCGCAAGGCAGCAGCCCATCTCTGCTCCAGCCGTGGCAGCAGCCGTGCAACACTTGCACGCTGTCGTCCACGGCCACCGAACCTCCGCCCTCCCCTTCCCCTCCCTCTGGACTGACCACCTGGTCGGCAGCCTTCGTGGCTGCGCCACCCAGCCGCGGCTACGCCACCTAGCCGCGGTTGCCAACCGAAATATTTTTTTTTTTGTGTTTTATTTAATTAAAATAACACTTATCATAATTAAATTAAATCAGTCCATAAGATTAAAATTAAATCACATTCAACTTTAAAATTAGGGTTCATCATAAAATTAATCCCAATTTAATTCTAACCTTTAAAATTAAATCTATGATCATACTTTAAACATTTTTATGCATAAATCAATCCAATTAAAATTATGAAACAAATATAAAACGAAATCAACCAAAATAAACATCAAAATCATATTTTAAGGCTAATATGGTTCGAATTTTTCGAATAAATTAGGGTTAGGGTTCGAAATTTTCGAACATTATAGGGCATAATTTGATCCTCTTCATGGTTATTTGAGCATAATTATATCGCATTTAATCTATTCCAAAAGTTTAATCACATTAAATATAATAATCGAACCATAATTAAATTAATTTCTCCCTCTTAATTGATTATAAAATTAACGTGGACATCAAATAATCGTATTATTATGATCTAGCGCGTTCATGCAAGAGGCTAACTGATACCACTGTAGGAGTTTATAGGTACTACTAGAGGTGTCAAATCGGGTACCCAGATGGAGTTTGGGTTGACCCACGACGGGTCGGGATGTTTGGATCGGGTAATGATGGGTCATTTTAACTTAACAAACCAAATCAAATCAGGTTGAGCTTAATCAGATTCGGGTTAAAGTTGAGCTCAAGCATGGTCGGATACAAATCAAACTTGGCCCAAATCAAATTCGGGTCGAGTCATACCGAGTTCAGAAGAACTCGGGTCCGGATTTTATTGGGTTTATTTGGGTTAAAATGGATTTATTTAACTTTGGGTCGGGTCATTTCGTATTCAATTAGATCTCGGTTCAGATCAATTCAGTTCCGGCAAAAACTTGAATCTCGTTACTTCGATAGTTAGCTCATTCTTTTGGGTCGAATAATTTGAATTCGGGTCAATCTCGGTTCAGGTCGGCTTTTAGCTATATTAGAATAGTCATGTCATTTTTGTTGTTGGAGATTTTATTCATATATAGTTCAGATCATTTTTTGGGTTTCGTTTAAGTTTTTGTATTGGCTTATCAGAATTGATATAAGATTGACAACTCAAGTTATTAAAGAAATTAAAATGATTATTTATCTCCTTGATCAGGTGATTATCACATATTATAAAATGTTTCCTTACGTTTTGGTTTATCATCGTCTTTGTGGCTATTTATCATCGTCAATTCATTGGCTACTCGATTATTAGAAGTATCAAGATTGTCTATTGTATATTAGCAACTAACTCGTGATTAAGAATACAAGATTTTTCATAATTTAGTAACGTTTGATTTTGTTATTGTTAATGAACTTATACCCCTCCATTTTGTAATAATCGCAACACATATTTACTTTACGTTGGTTTCATAATAATTCTATTATCTTATTTAGTAAGGACACCTTACTACGAATATTTTCTTACTTCTCCTCATTAATCCTACCAACAAAAATATTTTATTATTTCTACTCATATTAACAATTAATTATATTTCCACTAACTACATTTTATATTATAAAATTCTCAATTTGGACCATACCTTGTAATTTTCTTACAACTTTATGCAATGCAAACCCTAAACTAGGCCAATACGGCAATAAGATAAGATTAGTGACAATCAGATGAATTAAACACACTATCTAATATCAAAATTCAAATAAATTATAACTAAAATAAGCTAAATAAGCCCTAATATGTTAGAATCCGTTCAGATAAGGGTTTGTTCAACTCGCCTTATTATTTTCTCTTATTACAACACTGTAAGTTCAGCAGCCTGTCTTGTGTGTGGCCAGCCACACCAAGTAACCACTTATTTTAAAAAAAAGTAACCCATATAAAACGAATTGACCAAGTAACCCCTGTAATACAAACTTAGTAACCCCTATAACACTGAGTAACCCTATAGCACTAACGAAGTAACCCTTTTAACACTGATCAAGTAACCCCTTTAACACTGATCAAGTAACCGCGATTACACTAATAAAGTAACCCCTGCCACACGATGTGACATTGTGACCAACCATACATAAGACTTTGTGTAATAAGTTCAGATAATATCATATAAGTTTTGATATATTAAGATTAGTTAAGATAAATTCAAATAATTAAATTAAGATTATTTCAGATACATTTAGATAAATCCATATATGTAACATATGTTGAAATAAATTCAGATAAGTTCAATTAAGTTGAAATAAATTCAAATAAATTCAGATTCATCAAAATCGTGAATATAATACACCTAATCACATTAATATAACATATATACATATTTAATGTCATAAACTTTAAATTTTATACATTTTAGGAAGTATATTTCATGGTATAATGATAATATTGGATTGTTTGACTTTAGAGTGCAAAATCATGGACTAATTGTCTAAATATATCAATCAATGATCATTGTACCGTCCCTAATCCATGCACTAATATCAATCAATGACAATTTGTACATTTGTATTGTCCCTAATATGTTGACTCCATTCAACATTGCCATTTCTTTGCAGCACGGTTTTCCTTATATTAACAATATATCAATTTATTTCCACTCTATATTTCTTTAGTATCTATGTATTTCACTATTCCTATAAATTAAAGTTTTCCTTATACCATTTTATTACCAATTTTTAATCCCTTCTCTGCCTCCTTTCTTTGTTCATTGTTCTCACTAGTCACTACAATTCACAACTTGCAATCTCTCACTCTGCTGCTCTAAATGGCCGGTAAATAAATTATTATTTTTTAATTTTATTTTCTAATTTGTTGTTTAGAATTATCATTTTTGTTGTTTTATTGGAGTGCATGCTTTGTACTTTGTAGTGGAATTTGTGATTTGTTCTTGGTCAAGGGCGGATTCATCAATGCATGCTTAGCTTTAAGTAATTAAAGAACAATTAATTATGTATTTATGTTAGAGTTGATTGAGATATTAGTGTATACGATTTCCATTGTTTCACAAATTGTCTATGTAGTATGATTTTTACAAAAAATGAGATATTTAGCCAATATACTATTGTTAGTGTTGTGTTATATAAAATGATTTTGCATGTGATGTGATCATTTAGCTTTATTTAATTAATGTGTAGTAAGAGTAATTATTAGTATTGTATGGTTGTAGCTAAGTATATTTATCAATAGATTCAAGCAATATCTATGCTAGTTGTTTATGTTAGGATTTGAAGTTTATTAAACTAATTTATGCATTTATATTTTCAGATATGGATGCCGATTCTCTTAATGTTAATTCTGAACGAGCTGATAATGACTTTATAAGTTCTCAATCTGTCGATGATGAAATTGTCACAAAAGATACACCTGATTCCAAAATTAGTAAGGGAAGGCGTACATCATGGGTTTGGGAACACTACACTCTTTACAAAGAGGATGGTAAGCTTCTGTCTAAGTGTATCCATTGCAAAGACAAAGTCTATCGTGCTGAAAGTACTCAGGGTACTTCTAACCAAATAAACCATCTAAAAAAATGTGATAGTGTTGACTTTGATAAAGTTCCTAAATTTGATCAAAAAATTTATTGTCGTATGTTTGCCGAAGCAATTATGTATCATGCATATCCTCTTATAGTTGTTGAGCATGTTAAACTAAGGGAGTTACACAAGTTTTTGAATCCCAAAGTTAAGCATATGTCTAGGAACACAATTCTTAAGCATTGCACTAATGAGTACAACTCAGTCAAATTTGAAATGCGTAACATGCTACAAGAGTTGCCTGGTAAAATTTGCTTTACTTGTGATCTATGGTCTGCATGCACAAGTCGTGGTTATCTTGTGCTTACTGCTCATTATATTGATCAATCTTGGACTCTTCGGTCAAAAATCTTGTCTTTTAGATATTGTCCTCCTCCCCATAATGGTAAGGAAATCAATAGGTTTCTTCTTGATTTGATCGATGAATGGAGTCTTAAAGGCAAGGCTTTTTCTATGACGGTTGATAATGCGGGTGCTATGGATGTTATGGTTGATGAGCTTACTAGAGATTTGAATAAAGTATCTCCTTTGCCTTGTGGTGGTAAATTTTTTCATGTTAGGTGCTCTGCTCATATCTTGAATTTAATTGTTCAAAGTGGTATGGATTTAATTGATGGTTCTGTGGCTAAGTTGCGTTCAATTGTTAAGTACATCGATTATTCTGATTCTAGACTTACCAGATTTGAGGAATGCATAAGACATGTTGGTCCTCATTTTTCTGGAAAGTTGAAGCTTGATGTTTGTACTAGATGGAATTCTACTTACTTGATGCTTCGTAAGGCCTTGGAAGCAAAGGAAGCAATTGACAGGTTTTCTATATATGAAGCTGGTTTTAAGTATTTTATAATAGAGGAGGAATGGGAAATAATACAAAATGTGTGTGACTTTCTGGAACCATTTTATGAAATCACCACATTGTTTTCCGGCTCTGATTACCCTACTTCTAACTTTTACTTTTCAAATATTCTATTGATTGAAAATCTATTGCTCAATGCTCAAGTTGATCCTACTGATTGCATCTGAAAGATGGCGGCTCCTATGTTTATTAAGTTTTCCAAGTATTGGGAAAATTATTCACTGGTTCTTTCTGTTGCTGTAATGCTTGATCCACGTTTTAAATTACAATTTGTGAAGGATTTGTATGGCCATCTTTATCAAGATGAAGAGCGTGATCGAAAGGTAAATGAGGCATATGACGCTTTTACTGAATTATATACTTATTATGCTTATTCCACTCCATCTCCTACTTCATCTTCTATGAGTACTACTAGTACTGTGAGCACTAAGTCATCAACTACCTCAAGTGGTTCAAGTTCTATGTCCCGTCCCTATAAGAAGCCAAATATTATGAAGGTTGGTACTTATTACTTTTATTCTTTTGTTATTTTTTTTATATATTTAAATATAATTAGACTATAATTGTTCATTTGGTTATAACAGAATTTTGGTAACAATGCTGCTGCAAATAGGGGTATTAAATTTGATATTGATTCATACCTTCATGCCCCCCTCGCACCTGAAACCGATGAGCATAAATTTGATGTTCTTGAGTATTGGAAAGGGGAAAGGGCAGTGTATCCAGTTCTTGCTCGAATGGCTAGAGATGTGTTAGCAATTCCCATTACATCCGTAGCTTTGGAATCTGCTTTTAGTATGGGAGGTAGAATTTTAACCAAGTATAGGTCACGTTTGTTGCCGAAAAATGTCGAGGTTTTGGTTACTTGTCAAAATTGGATATCTGGTTATGAAGAATTGGAGGATGAAGACTATCTTGATATTGAAAGGGAGACCGACCCTAATGATATCGATTATGAATCTATTCCCTAATAAGGTAGGTCTATGCACTTGTTTTTTTGGTTCAAAAATCATTCTTTTAATTTCTTTCAATCTGATTTTTTTTTCTTAATGTACAAGGTTGCTGCCATGCTGAAGTGTTGATGCCGCTGCGTGATGAATCAGATTGCATTCCTAGATTTTTAGTATTTGTTATTGTGTGCGATGGTTTTTATAACTCTAAATAAATGTAATTTGATTTCGGTAGCGGTAGTGGACATCAGAAATAAAATTACATAATAACTTTTACTCCATGTTTTTCAATGCAGTATTAATTTTATTTTTGTTTATCAAATTTTAAATTCTAGCTTTTCAATACAATAATTTATTGATCATTTAGATGAAAGCAGATGATAAGTATTAGATTTATTTAGATGAATGCACATGATAAGTATAGTATTAGTATTAGATGAATGCAGAGGATATAATTTAACTTTTTTTTTGGATTAGTATTAGATTTATTTAACTTATATAAAATATGTTAACACAAGGTCCATATCTCACTCTAACGAATGATTGGATTGATTTTGGCATTGGTGTTGACAAGAATAACTGAATAATGAATTAATAATGTACATGCGTTAATTTTTTGGTCATCCATGAGCTTTTAGTTTGCAATGTTGTAGAAATGTAGAATATTTAGATGTGTGAAATCATAGGCTCTTGGATGTAATTATAGTTTGTTAGCTTAGTTAGACGAATAAAGGATATATAAGTAAATGTGATTGTGTATGTCTCACTTTTCCTAATTATAACTAAGCTTGAACCCCACAACTTAAAATGGTTGGAGAGGATGGTCATGAAAAATGTTGGATTAAATTAATTAAAAGGGTCGGGTAAAAATTAATCATGAGTAGTTTTGGGTCGGGTTAAGTTGGGTCAAAGGATCTTTCAAGTCGGGTAAATAGAGGTCGGGTAATACATAAATCGGGTAAAAAGAGATACTTTTAGGGTCAAAATGGTTTCGGGTAGATTTTGTTTCGGGTTAGATCGAATTCGGATCTTGAATTATCGGGTCTTAATAGTTTCAGATTAACTATGAGTCGATTCCAAGTTGGGTTTGGACCATATATTACCAGGTGAAGTCGGTTATGAGTTAACTTCGGGTTGACTCCAGATCGAATTTGGATAAAAAAATCGCGGGTTAAACCAGTTCGAAAACAGTTCAGTTTTAGATGAACCTTTCGGGTCGGGTGAGTTTTTGACACCCCTAGGTACTACGCAGCGGAAATAACATGAATCATATTCAATAAAGTACCTAATCCCAAGAATCACATGCATAACACACAAGACACATAATCATACCTTTGAAGCGTGAATTCCACGAAGCTATTCGACAGGCAAATCAGGGAGAGAATAGAGCCCCAAGTGTTTCTCCTCTACTTAGTCCACGAGATTCGAACGAGCCATCCACCAATACTAGATTGGTCGATTGATTCAGGAAAACCGCGATCACCACCTTTTCGGACAACCGACCACCGCACGAACCACCACCACCACGAGACACCACCGTGCGCCGAGGAGGAGGAGAGAGCCGTGAGAGAGGGGAGTATGAGAGGGGTTGGGTTTCGTGTTTGCTAATTCGGGTTTGATCTAAATGATCAGTAATTGCATACTTGCAAACCTAGGCACCTAGTCTACTTATAATCTCACTATAATTAGACTAGGGCTTGAAGCCCAAAACCCTCTTCTAATCCCCATATGGTCGACCACCTAGAGTGATGAGGCCCATGATGGGCCTCGTCCTCTAATGCTCGATCTAGCCCCTTTGTGTGACCTTATAAGATCCGTCCAATTGGGCTTTGGCTTATTTTACTAGTCCAAAGATCGTAAGTACCTCTAGCTATGGCAAAACGACGACCCAAATGTCCGGACTTAATTATCTCCATAATTTGATCCAATTATATATCTAGTAATTTCACACTACGAAGACATAACTCCTTCAGCTGCTTCCTCCCAAGCGCTTCTAATAGTGGCTTCACAGTTTGCATCCAACATCCATGCGGTTTCGAACTTGAAGCCTTTCTTCATCTTTTTTCGTTTATTTTGTTGCTCCAACCTCAGCAAAATAGGAGTATGGTCTGACTGCTTTTTCAAAAGATGTTCAACATAGGCACACGGGTAGAAATGTATCCAAGATGAAGTGGCAAGATATCGATCAAGCCGTTCTCGAACTCGAGTAGCAACAGTCACACCCCTCTCCTAAGTCCACCATTGACCTCTAAAACCCAAGTCCTTCAACTGACACACATCCATTGCCTCACGAAACCCAGCCATTTCCCTCCTCTCTCGACCCGACCCTTCTTCATTCTCTTCATAAGTAAGAATTTCATTAAAATCGCCCCCAAAAACTATTGGAATATGAGCTTCACCAGATAAGTGATGTATGAGACTCCAAGTTTGACATTTATTAGCACTATCCGGCCACCCATAAATACCTACAAACCTCCATTTCTTCCCTTGCCTCACCACATCACCACATATATGATTTTGTGAGAACGAAACAAGAGAGAAATCCACCTTATCAACATTCCAAAACAAGCACATACCTCCAGACTTACCTACACTAGACACACCAAAGGCATTGGAAAAGCCAATCGTTTCTGTTATTCCTTCTATAGCTACTTTATTAATCATGGTTTCTGACAGAAAAACCATATCCGGGCCATGTAGATTGCTCCATTTTCGGAGCCTTCAAACTGACCAAGGGTTGCCCATCCCTTGGCAGTTCCAACATAGAACACTCATTGGCCTTGACGGGGGTGGTTCACACCAACCTCCGCCATAATATCATCCTCGTAAGCATTCAAGAAAACCTTAGTTCTCTTCTCCTCCCTCTCAACCCTTTCCAAATTTCCTGTCATCAACTCCTCCACCCTTCTTTTTTGATTAATTTCTACCTCCCCACTCCCCTGTTTTTTCACTCCCTTTTCAATCCTTTTCCAAGATTTCTTTCCCGTTGGAGCAATTACAGTTTCATTTTTAGCACTAAAGGAAAAGGATGGCAGTGTAAGATCTTTGACACTTTCCATCTCTCTTTGGTCAATAGTCACATTCACCACTGCCCCCACCGAATCTTCTTTCTCTCCACTAACTTCAGTGTTGGTCAAAGTAACTAAGGCACTCTCATGTTCTTGCAGCCCTTTCTCACTCACTTCCCCTTCTTTAGTCACAAAAAGCTTTTTCCTTCCCTTCAAGGCATGTGACACCTCATCAAGCTCCTTCGCATACCCCTTTTTAGGTGAGGCTCGAAGGTACAAACCCCACCCTAACTGACTCTCCTTATCTTCTTCTGTCACTACCAAACAGTCCTTTTCTGAGTGCCCTATGACACCACAAGCAAAACAGAAATACGGCAATCGCTCATACTTGAACTCCACCTTAACTTTGTTGCCTCCTCTGTCCTTCACCCACTGGTATCTGCGCAAGGGTTTTGATACATCAATCAATACACGGACTCTTCTATAGCGATTCAATCCCAGGAGATCATCCTCTATTTCCAGCACTTCTCCAAGTCCAGCAATAAGGGTTTTGAGATAATTATTTGTTCTGCAATTAAAAGGCAATTTGCTAACCCTAATCTAGAACGGTGAGAATTTCAATTCAAACTGGTTCGGCTGTTCATCGCCCCTTACTTCATTAAGGACAATTAAATGATTGTCCCAGCACCAAGGTCGTCCCTTAAGAACCTTTTCTTTATCCCGCTAATGGAAAAATTGGAAGCCATAAAGATTAGGGCTTAAAACCCTAACAATCATCCCTTCCTTAGGCGCCCAAGACTTCAGCATTGTTCGTTTAAACGCCTCGATATTGTATGGTCTAGCAGTACATAATAGTTCCACCAAAAGCAGAGCAAGGTTTTCTTCCGATTCTGTACTTTCAACGTTCCCTAAGTTAATCAAATTACCTTCCTCCTCTTCCAATCGTAGAGAGGAGCATTTTTCAATCAGTTCCTCCGCCATAATGCCGGAGATCAGCACGTTCGAGACAACGGAGGTCGTTCCTTTCTCGCGAGGAAGCGCAACCCTATCTTTCGAGGGAGAATTTTTTTAATGCATAATACTTGCAACATACTATAAATAAAAAGTTTTTAGGGTCAAAATTGTATTTTATTACCCTTATTTAATGCTCATGGTATGAGGGAAAATATCTTGCGTTGGTTTGGATATGTAAGACGGAGACCCGAGAGTATTTAAAATATGTTAAAGGTTGGATTATTTAAATCAAATTTTCCAATTTTGGTTGGTTTTTTTAGTGAAAAAAAATTTTAGTTTGTGCGTGTTATAAAATATGTTAATGGATGGTCATTATAGATTGTAACTATCCCTTTTATGACTATCTTAAGTATGGTAGTAATAATATCCTTATAAACCTCCTTTGTCATTAGTCCACAGTAATCCTCTCATGAACGGACTCTTCATTGTCCATATAAGTTACAATGTTCACATCTTGTATATATATATATAGATGGTTATGAAATGGATGAATATAGACAACACAATTACCTCTCTACATTTCTCTCTCTACTATTCTCCCTTTCTTATTTCATAATACGTTATCAGCACCATTGCTTTATCTATCAAAAATCAAAGGAAACCATAGTCAAATAATATAACAAAAGATCATAATCATCTACAACATGGATATTACTCAAGTTCAGTTTGCTATGAATGGTGAAGAATTATGTCTTGCTGACAGTGCAACTACTCATACAATACTTAGAAATAAAAAATAGCGAGCCCTTATTGCAGCCCGTGCTACTGAGTCCACCAAGTGGATGTAGCCAAGTGGATCAAGGCAGTGGATTGTGAATCCACCATGCGCGGGTTCAATTCCCGTCGTTCGCCCATAATTGTATATCCAACCATTGTGGGTATAATGGTGGATGCTCGTGACCAAGTTACTATTATTTCTTTTTCCGCCTTTGTGTTAAGCTTCTCAATTTTTCTTAATGAACGATTCGCTACAAAAGGATGTTTTTTAGTGAACGTGTCACAGCTCTAGATCCCCTTTATCAAAAATGACACTATGTAACTTTATTGCATTGGAAAAGACTATGACTATGCAATGGATCCCTTTTGTTCAATAGATTATCTCTAAACAAGGATTAATGTTTGTTCTATTCTGTTTGTAATAATGGAACAATTAAGTTTGTAGGAACAAAGAGAAACAAATCTATTCTATACCCGATAAGTAGCAGTACGCAATGGGGAATTGATACCACCGTCGATGAGTAAATGCTTTCATACTTCTTTAGTATTGGAAGGCTATATTGGTAAGAATTTTCCTTTATTTATTCTGTCTTCTTAAACTAAACCTTTCTAGTCTATGCAGAAAATCTAATAAAGATTGATATTATAAAGACAATATTTCTCTCATTTGATGATGAAAATGATTAATGTGAGTACCATATCGGGTAGTATAAATATCATTGAGGGCTTCAGAAGAGCCACTATAAAATTGCCTTGGGGAACTGAAATTAAAATAATTGATGCTTTATACTCCCCATTGTCTCAAAGAAATTTATTAAGTTTTAAGGATATTCACAACAATGGTTATCATATTGAGACAATCAATGAAGAAAATAGCGAATTCCTTCAAATCACAAATATAACTCAAGGCACAAAACATGTTTTGGAGAAACTCCCTACATTCTCCAGTGGTTTGTACTACACAAAAATCAATACTATTGAAACTCATGCTATGGTAAACCAAAAGTTTACTGATAATTTTGTTGTTTGGCATGACCGGTTAGGCCATCCCGATACAATAATGATGCGAAAAATAATTACGTATTCATGTGGACATTCTTTGAAGAGCCAGCAGATTCTTCATAATAATTTTTCATGTGCTGCTTGCTTAGAAGGCAAGTTAATAATTCGCCTATCACCAGCTAAAATTAATTTTGAATCAATTAGTTTTCTGGAACGTATACAAGGAGATATTTAGATATTTTATGGTTTTAATTGATGCATCAACTTGATGGTCACATGTGTCCTTGTTATCAACTCGTAACCTGGCGTTTGCGAGATTACTTGTCCAATTGATTAAATTACTCCTATTAAGACTATTCAGCTTGATAATGCTGGTTAATTTACATCTCAAGCTTTCAATGATTATTGCATGTCCATTGGGATAAATGTTGAACATCATGTAGCACATGTTCATATACAAAATGGTTTGGCTGAGTCATTAATTAAACGTCTTCAGTTAATTGCTAGACCATTGCTTATGAAATCCAATCCCCCAATTTCTGCTTAGGGACATGCTATATTACATGCAGCAGCACTAATTCGCATTAGGCCAACAAGTTATCATAAGTTCTCCCCATTACAATTGGTTTATGGTCAAGAACCAAATATTTCCCATCTAAGAATTTTTGGATGTGCGGTTTATGTTCCAATAGCTCCACCACAACGCTCTAAGATGGGTCCTCAAAGGAGGTTGGGAATATATGTTGGGTTTGAATCCCCGTCAATAATTAAATATCTTGAGCCTACAACAGGGTATTTATTTACGGCTCGTTTTGCAGATTGTCATTTTAACGAGTCACTTTTCCCAACATTAGGGGGAGAAAAGAGAGAGCTGGAAAAGGAAATTAAATGGAATGAATTATCATTATCCTATCTTGATCCTCGAACTAAACGATGTGAACTGGAAGTTCAAAAGATGATTCATTTACAAAGTTTAGCGAATCAATTGCCAGACTCATTTGCTGACCCAAAAAGAGTGACCAAGTCACATATTCCAGCTGTAAATGCTCCATTTAAAATAGATGTCCTAGAAGGACAAAATAAATTTGCTAATGAGTCTAAACCACGTCAGAAACGTGGAAGATTAATAGGTTCCAAAGATAAGAATCCTCGGAAAAGAAAAGGAGCATTGGTTGATGATGGTCAAATTGAAGAAACAATTTCCGAAAGATCTCCAGAAGAGAATTTAGGCATGATATAGGAAGAAATTCAGGTACCTGATAATGAAGAAATTTCAACAAACTATATCATGTCTGGAATTACATGGAACCGAAATCAAATCGACGTCAATGATGTTTTTGCATGCAATAAATGTTATGGATAATAATGAGGATCATGAACCAAAATCCATTGAAGAATGTAGACAAAGAAATGATTGACCAAAATGGAAAGAAGCAATTGAAGAAGAATTAAAATCTCTTGGAAAAAGAGAAGTATTCGGACCTATAGTCCGTACACCTGAAGGTGTAAAGCCAGTGGGATATAAATGGGTCTTTGTGCGAAAGAGAAATGAAAAGGGTGAAGTTGTAAGATATAAGGCACGCTTAGTTGCACAAGGATTCTCACAAAGACCTGGTATTGATTATGAGGAGACATATTCTCCTGTGGTGGATGCAACTACTTTTAGATTTTTGATTAGTCTGGCAATAAGAGAAGGACTTGACTTACGTTTAATGGATGTAGTCACAGCTTATTTATATGGCCCACTGGATAATGACATTTACATGAAGCTCCCAGAAGGACTCAAACTGCCAGAAGCAGCAAAATCTAGTTCTCGAAAACATTTATGTATTAAATTGAACAAATCTCTTTATGGATTGAAACAATCTGGGCGTATGTGGTATAACCGTCTAAGTGAGTATTTGTTAAAGGAAGGTTATAAGAATGATCCTATTAGCCCATGCATTTTTATAAAGAAATTTGGATTAGGATTTGTTATAAGTGCGGTGTATGTTGATAAAGAAATTTGGATCAGGATTTGTTATAATTGCGGTGTATTTTTATAAAGAAATTTGGATCAGGATTGGTAAATAAGGCTTCATGTCCTTGACCCTTTAATATTTGCATTGTGTTCATGCAGCGAGGATTAGATTTGTTGCAAGAATGGGTTTGAGTCTTCTTAAGCAGATTGTAGAATGGATCTTAACTGTATGTCTTTTGACGTACAACTTCAATTTTGTCTTTGTATAGGTGATCAAGCAACCCACATAAGAATGTGGTTTAGCAATTTGCTGCTTTCAGTTGACAACCTTGAATTATAGTTTGATTGCTTATTTAATGTTTCTCATCACCTTTCCTCTCAAAAATTCTTTTCTTATTGACCGTTTCTGGAACAAAGATGTATGCTAATTACTATTCAGAATTACAACTCTGAAAGCAAGAATTGATATTGTAGTAAATTAGATCTTGGAATCATTACAGACATGAGAATCTTTAAAGGGAAGCAATCATGAAACTATTCTGAGCTTGACAATTCTGTCTTATAACAAGAACTGAACACTTCAATGACTCAAACTAATTTGTCATTATTATTCTTGACCAAAACAGTTCTGGCAAAGTAGACAGTTCTTTACCTTTGACATAAAGAAGAAAAATTTGTGAATGAAAAATATATACTCCTGAAGCAGGGTCATAAGATAGTTAATAGCAGAAAAGCCTGCATTCAGTTTCTTAATGTGGACTAATGACAAAGGAGGGTTACAAGGATGCTATTACTACCATGCATACTTAAGATAGTCATAAAAAGGATAGTTACAAGCTATATCCATTAACATATTTTATAACAGTGCGTAGTTAGTTTTTGTTTTTGTTTTTTTTTTTTTTTTTTGGAAAGAATAGTTTTTTTTTTTTTTTTTTTTTTTTTTTTTTTTGTGAGCATTTATGAACTTTTTTATTTTATTTTTTGAAAAAAAAAATTAAATAGTGAATAAACAATTTTGTAAATTGAGAAGGGCATTTTGGGGAAAGACAAATTTAACACCCAAAAAGCCCTTTCTCTTATCTAGTAGTATAGATTAAGATTATTAAAGAAGATTTTATTAAAATTAGAAAGGGGTGTTTTGGAGGGAAAAAAATACACCAAGAATTGACATGTGTGATTCCTAATGTCTGTTTTAGTATTATGTTATTGATTGGTTTATTCTTATGTTTAGGAACACTTGGATAAGTTCATTGCTCAAGATTGAAGAAATATAAAACATAAAAAAACATGTAATGAAGAAATGTACACTTGATTTGCGCTGCAAAGATCAAACTTTAAACTTTTGATCCACAAAACATTTTGGAGTGATTCCAATAGGAGAAGAAAGCTTATTTCGAGAGCTTTCCAACGACAGGTCATATGCCCAATTCCGATATAAGACGTGGGACATATGTTCATTTGAAGTTGAGCGGTTTGCTCGGCCCGAAAGGAGCGGTCGCGCACCCTAAGGGGAGCGCCCACTTCAAACTTTTTGGAACAATTCTGCCTTCTTTTGGTGCAGCTAGGTGCGCCCGTGTAACACCCCTGATTTACTAGCTAATAATAAACAATAGATAAAGGAACAATAAACAACCTTTAAACAATATTGCGGAAGCATACACCTAAATCGGAGGTATTACCGCCACACTCAACAACATGTCAAGTGTTAAGGCTTACAAAATCCCAATATTTACAACCCAATACATCTAGGTGAGCTATTTATACAACTTTACAAACTTGTTATAACAAACTAATTGAAACACTTGAGCTCCTTTAGTCTACGATCACTTGATCAACCTATTACAATCTTGACTGCTCACCATTAAGGACAAATTCCAAAATAGATCGTCGCAGGTCCACCATAAGAAAAAGAAATGGCCGCAAACACAAGTAGCACAACAAAATAACACACACGTCAGCAAAAAGCTGAGTAATCACCACTTATCAAAATACAAAGGATAATAGAATAATTAAATAATCAACTCAATTAAACAATGTAGTTCGAAACTACATTACACATATATGCCTCAAGATGAGTAAAATAACTCCCTACTCTAAAAATAACCTTTATCAAACTCAACCTCGAATATTAATACAATCCATCACTCAATTAAGTCATAACTAATTAGTGTGCCATGCTCTTTGTTCTATACCTAGCCCTGGACATGAGTAATTCGAATAACAAACCAACAAGTATAAAAACTTGAATACTCTCAATTACCAGAAAAACACCTTAAACCAGACCACATACGGGCCAATTCCCACTGTAGGGGACCATAGAAAAATAATAAATAAAGATTGTACCTTATTCTTAACTCATGATTATCATCCTCTTACCAACATGCCAAGGACTGAAGTATACAACGCCGAGCCTCAAACCAAGAACAAAATAATAATGTTCACCCTTTTGATCTCATACTTTGATCAAATAATCATTCACAACTAAATCTCAATAATGGCACAAATTCCCAAATAACATAACAATTCGATTCATAAATATCTCAACTCTTAGAATAATAATACCAACATCCAAAATAATCAAATCTCAACCCAAAAATAATAATATGCATTAATAATCCTAAAACCTCGATAAAACAATACTCCCTATAGAAACAACATTAGAAACCCTAGAAATAATCAATCATAAACAATAAAAGTAATACGGTACTCATATCTAATCAAATCATATAATACCAATAATCAATCATATTCATATACAATCTTAATCACACAAACTACGATTATAAAATTTACACATAGTAATACAGAGTATAAATAATAAATCATATCACACATAATAATACGAAATATAATACAAGCATCCCAAAATTTCGTGAGATTACACATAATAAGCAATACAACCAAAATACTATCAAACGACTCCGAGTGTGTCAGTGTGATTACCTCTTTGAGATGAATGTTTATAGAAGAATTGATGGAGATTGGTTAATGAAACAAAAGTACAAAACTCATGAAATAATTTTGGGTTTTTGGTTGATAAATCCCACGCATCCAAGAACAAGAAACGTCAGCTTTGGCTGCGCTTTACTTCTTTATTTAATAATCATAATATTAGAATAATTAAAGAGAATATTAGGGTTTAACATATTTCATGTACGCCTTAAATTATAGAGCCCTATTTAAACAAAATAGGGTTTTAAAACTTCCCGAACTCTATAATAAAAATATGAGATTAGTAAAGTTATTTAATAGATAAAATAAACTATATTTTTTATAGAATATTGTAGGGGTTTATAGGTACTACGCAGCGGAAATAACATGAATCATATTCATAAAGCACCTAAACCAAGGATCTTTGCATAACACATAAAGAACACATAATCATACCTTTGAAGCGTGATTCCACGTGCGATCGAGCAAGAACAATGGGAGATAAAGAATCTCAAGTGTGATTCCTCTACTTGGTCCACAGGCATGGATTAAAACCTCCACTAATGCTAGTTAGTTGCAATTGAAACCTTCAATTGACCTTCTACGGAGTAGAGCGACCAACGAACCACCATGAACCACCACACGCGCCACCTAGGGTGGCCGGCCGTATGGACGAGGGGAGGAGAAGGAAAGCCATGAGTTAGAGAGAGGAATTAATGTTTTGGGATTGGTTGCCTTGATGTCAAAATACACTGTATGTGGATTATGACTTCTTACATCCAACCCTAGGCATGAATCTTATTTATAGATCTCATCTCTAAATAAGAGCCCATGTCAAAAGCCCAAAATCTAATTCCAATCTAACTATGCTAGCCCAATCCAATTCATGATTAGTTAATTGCTCATGAGACCCATTAATGGGCCTCTTACTTGCTTAACCCAATACCCTTAATGGGCCTCTTACTTGCTTAACCCAATACTCTTGTGTGTGACCTCATAGGATCCATTCTAGAGGGGTTTGGATTATTTGAATACTCCAAAGATCATCTCTCACAGTCTAGCAACAGAGGATGACGCCCCAAAAGAACGAACTTATTATATCCATAATAGTGATCCTTGATATATTTAGTAATTGCACTTATCGAAGACATAACTCCTTCAATCTCCCACTTGTCTGAGACAAGTGCGCAATATTCAAATTCCTTAAGTCAATGTGTGTCGATTTGATAATATGATTGCATCTCATGTCGTGATCATATTAGTCTACGAATCTTTTCTTGAAATTTGAGTTAGAATTACAAAACAAATGGTTACTATGTAATCCATTTGAGCACGGCCATGCATTTTCTAAATTCTTCCTCTTCAAGGGGCCAAGACACATTCCTAATTAATTGGTAGACTCTATCCAATCTTGTGGCAACCAAAGCTCCCACTCAATTCATGAAGTAACCAGGAAACATCCTTTATAATCTCCAGTTACGGCTAGACGTTTGAATGTACCACAGTTAAATCAATCATTGAATGGAATCAGTGTTCCACTCATGTCAAAGGAATCCACTAATATATCCGGAAGTTATATACTTGAACTTCAAAGTAGGTCTATAGTTCGATCATGCATCATTCATACATATCCATGTGATTGACCGAGCATCACTACACTTCTATAGCCCATGAAACTGCGCTATCCAATCAATCTTAAAATGCTAGTTCAATTTAAGAAATCATTTATGTCCAGTTTAGTGATTCCGAACTAGGAACTTAAATAATATATGAATTTAGTTCACCTGTGGGGTTTCATTCAAAAGGTTATCAACCTAGTGAGCCCATCAATTCATAATTATTTTGGACATTTTATTTAATCTTGAAACCACGATTAAATAAGATTGAAACTTTGTTTCAATTGATAAACATAATTCTGCAAATGAAACAAATACAACTTCTAATTACATCATTTGCCTCAATCCAGTTTCATTAGCATGTTACTCATGCTTTGGAAATGGAAGGGGTTTAGTGAGTAGAGTTCATGAGACATTCTCATAAACATGAATTTTGCAATTTCTAAATTTTATAATAATATTCATCTCCATACATTAAGAATTTTCTTTCGCCCATTCACAAGGAACTTAGAAATTTCTAATTTGTATTCCAACGTTATATTGGATTTCGATTGAATTCTATCATCACTTGTTCTAAAAACACGTGAATCAACTAGACGAGTATAGTCCATGACATGCGTGATGCATCCTTTACAAATTGCATAAGGACCATCACTCAAAATCTTAATTTCATCAACCTTTCTCAAAGTATTGAATCATTAAGCAATGTGTCATGTTACATGGGACTGAAACTCTTTTCAATATAATGTTGAACCTTATAAGAATCTTATCAATATATGTTTTTAACCAGACCCAAACATCCTTCGAGACCTATCTCTATAGATCTTGAATCCTGATATGCCTATTTTATATAGTGATTTGCCCCCGTCCCTTGGTCATTATTAGTAGTGTTTTTGGCTCTTTAGAGCCACTTTTATTACTAATTGGTGTTTTTTAGTGTTTTCGTAGTTTTTGTTGAAATTTGTAGGAATTTGCACTTTTGGAGCATTTTCCTGGGATTTTATGGAGCAACTACGAGCATTGGAGGAGCACGACCATCTTTTGTAGCCCAAGATCAGTTAGAGTAATCAAACCGGTGAATAAGGGCTCGACTTGTATGAAGACGAGATATTTGGACCGAATGATTAAAGCCCCAAAGAGGATAATTGGTTTGGGCCAACTTACGAGCCCAAACAAGGAGTCCAAGCGACCCAAGGGTATCCGCCCAATGGTCCGCCTGATGGTCCGCCCGATGGTTTGCCTGATGGTCCGCCCGATGGCGCGCCAGATCGGGCAAAGAAGACTTATATCACAGCAGCCCTTCGCCTGATCAAAAAGGCGCGCCCTGTCGGGCGCGTGTCTCTGTTAGATCTTTTAAGCATCGTTTAGTTTGTTTTAGTTTAGGATTCTTGCTTATAATAAATATGTTTTCGTTAAGAAAGTTTAGTATTCTTTTACACTTCCTTATTCTCTCTTTACTTTTGTAATTCTTTCTGTTAGACTTTCTCTCTCTACTTAAGCTTATTTTTTTCTCTCTACACTATATACTTTGTTCTTTACTCAACTCTTTATGCCGATTACTTTGGTAACGATTTCTTTTCTCTTATTCTCAGTTATTTATAATATTCCTTTGATCATGTCTTATTTTATTGCTTTGATTAGTTTAGATTTAATTATGTGTGAGTAGTTCTCTTTCTAGGGTTTATGAGGATCCATAAATAATATGAAGGGGTAATTTATTGTTGTTAATTATCAATGCTAGATTAATTTCCTATTGATTGATTTAATGCTCTGTGACTAGATTAGGCCTGATCTTTTATGCATGAGTTTGACAATATTTATTCGAGATTCGAGAGATGAGAATTGATGTTTAGGTCTAGTTTCAATAGGTTGGTTAATATATAAATGGTTAAGTCAAGATTCGAGAGATGAGATTTAATGCCGGTAGATTAATTCTGTGATTGTAATACGTAGCGAAAGCCCTTTATAATCTGGTTAATTGATTTATTGATGATTGGTTATTATGTTTTACCTTGGAGTATTATTTATTGGTGAACCTATGCCCTAGGTCTTTAATTCATTGATTCCTCCTATTTTATTCTCCCTACTTATATTCTTCGTAGTATAATCTTTAAATCACAACAAATTGTTACTAATAATTTAGATTGCTATTAATTAATTAGGAATAGAAAGACTAGTTTCCCTGTGGATATGACCCTACTTCCCTATTTACTTTAGTTAGAGTACTTAGGTAATTACTTTTGATTAGGTGATACGACTTTAGCCTGTCAAAATTTGGCGTCGTTGCCGGGGAAACGGTTTTATTTTAATTCTAATTATTTTTGTAATCTAGATTATTTTCTTTCGTCCCGGAGAACGTAAGTTCTTTGGGACAGTTCTCATATTTGTCGTCTAGTTCTTTGTTTATGCCCAGGTGTTCCAGATCAGGTTACATTCCATTCGATCCTGAGATTAAGCGCTCTTTCCATAGGCAAAAGAATCTATACAGGCAAATACTGGCGAGTTCTGGTGGTGATATTCCTAGAGACCCTCCATCTGATTCTAGTGATTCAGATACTTCAATAGAAACCTCTTCAGAATTAGAATTAGAGATGCCTGGAGATCCACCTAAAAAGCTCAGCGACTATTCGCAGCCATCTTTGGCGCATTTTCCCCACCTTTCCCCTACGCTAGATCTCGAGGGAGTTCAGTTCGAGGTCAAGCCCCAGTTCATCACGATGATAGAAAGGAAGCAATTTAGTGGACCTAAGGGTGAAGACCCTAATCTTCACATTGCCGACTATTGTCAATACTGTAATACTATAAGGCAAGCTAGGGTCACGCAAGACCAAATAAGGGAGATTCTTTTTCCTTTCTCTTTATGTAGAAAAGCTAAATTGTGGTTTAATGGTTTAAATAGAACTGCACTTGTCATTACTAACTGGGAAACTCTTGTTTTAAATTTCTATAATAAATATTACCCTGCAGAGAGAACAACCTTATTGAGAAGTGCAATTCAAAATTTTTCCCAAGAGCCGGATGAAATGTTATATGATGCTTGGGAAAGATTTAAAGATCTGCAGAGAGAGTGCCCCCATCATAATTTAGCACAGTGCCAGTTGATACAAGCTTTCTACAATGGAATTGGAAATTCCTCTAGAACAATTTTAGACTCTGCAGCTAATGGGAGGTTTATGAACCTTAATGTTGATGATGCAGGTCAGGTTATCAAAGATATGTCAATCCACAATTCCCAATATGGGAATCCTAGAGGTTTTGCAAACAAGGGAAAACATTACGTTGATTCAGTATCCTTTTTGCAAGCTCAACTAACCTCTATTTGTCAGAAATTGGATAGTTTTAGTACTGCTAATTCTAATGTAGCTAATGTTTCTGCAATTGATAATAATGCTAACGATGCTTTTTGTGAAAACTGTGGAATTGTAGGTCATTGGGAACAAGAGTGCAGGAGTTCCATGGAGCAGGTTAACGCTTTTCAATCCATCAAGCAAAATAACCTATACTCCAATACCTATAATCCTGGGTACCAGAACCATCCTTATTTTTCCTACCGGAGCACTAACGTGCAAAACCCCACACTTCCACCTCCACAACAATCACAACAACATGCACCACCACCACAACAGAAATACTACCATCCCAATGCTGTTCAGAAAAACCAACCACAAACTCCTCCACCACCCTCCGACCCAGCCTTATAAAAAATTAGAGCGATGTTAGCTAGTATGCAAATGCATATAGAGAGTAGAGACTCACAAATTGACTTAATTATAGCTCATAATAAAGTCATAGATACTCAAATTGCACAGTTAGCCGCTGCTCTTCAAGTTCGCCTGCAGGGAGTCCTACCATCGCAACCAATACAACCCACAGATTAGGCGTTTGCAATTACCCTTAGGAGTGGTTCACACTATGACGGGCCTTCTATGCCCAAGGATGATCAACCTGTTTTAACAGAAATTGCTAATCCTGATTTTTTTATGCCAAAGGATATTAACCCTAGCCCTGCAGGGCTAAAGGGTAGTACTAATATTTCTGATGTTACATTGCAGGGTAAAACGCCAGGGAAGGTTGTAACTCAAGACAAGAGTAATGATGTGCAAAAATCAATTATCAAACTACCATTCCCAAATCGACATTTGAAGACTAAAGTGGATAAGCAGTTTGGTAAGTTCCTGGAGATGGTGAAGGATTTGCAGGTAACCGTTCCATTTACAGAATTAATTACCCAAATTCCTGCATATGCAAAATTCATGAAAGAAAAATTGACTAGGAAAAGGTCTATTAGTGAGGGAGAGACTGTCGCTTTTACTGCAGAATGTAGTGTCGTACTACAAAATAAATCTCCACCCAAACTAAAAGATCCTGGTAGTTTTTCTATCCCTTGTCATATTGGCAATCTAATGATTGATAATGCATTATGTGATTTGGGTGCTAGTGTTAGTGTCATGCCATTATCTGTGTGTTCAAAGCTAAAATTGGGTAAATTAAAGTCTACTAACATTACTCTGCAAATGGCTGATCGTTCTTCTAAATACCCCCTAGGTATTTTAGAGGATGTCCTTGTTAGAGTAGGAAAATTTTATATACCTGTTGATTTTGTTGTTCTTGATATGGATGAGGATTTGCAAGCCCCAATCATTTTGGGTAGACCCTTCCTTCATACTGCAGGAGCAATTATTGATGTAAAATGTGGTAAATTTACACTATCAGTAGGGGATGAAAAAATTGTTTTTAATTTGAATAATACCCCTAAAAGCCCCATTCTAGAGGAGAAGTGTTATAAAATTGATGTGGTTGGTAATTGTTCTAATAAGCCCCAAGCTTTTGTTAAAGATCCCTTGGAGGCGGTATCGTGTGTTGCATCTTCTACAGGTACAACTAACCGATGGAAAGAGGAAGTGGACGCAATAGAGAGAGCCTTATACTGTGAAGGTCTTGGTTTTGAAGATGAGAAGGTGGAAATAAGTACACAAGTTGCGGAAACTGAGCCTATAGTGAGAGTTCCACCGTACCGTGTTGTAATAGCTCAAAAAAGTGATAAATCGAGGCAACCAACGGTCAAAAAGGGTTCTCAATCGAACAAAAGCAAAGAACCACTAGTTCAAGCCAATGAGGATCCACCCAATAGGGTGAATTGGCGCCTTACAGGGCGTGTTAGGAAGCCGAGTCGTGGTTTAAAAATCGCTCAACCGGGTGAAGAACCACCCGACCAGGCGATAGGCCAAGGGGCTTAACTTCTCGACATGTGGTAAGAGGGTCGTGCGGGAACTAGATAAACCAGCGCTTTGCGGGAGGCAACCCGTATTTTTCTTTATTTTAGTGGCTTATGAATGCTTCCATTATCTGAGGAAGAAGAAATCAGGAAAGAAAGGCTACTTGGGTCTGAAGCTTGATATGAGTAAGGCCTATGACAGGGTGGAATGGTTGTTTTTGGAAAAAATGATGATGAAATTTGGCTTCTTGAAATTGTTTGTGAAGAACATTATGAAATGTGTTTCATCGGCTTCTTTTGATGTCCTTGTGAATGAACAACCTTCTCGTGTTTTTAAGCCTAATAGGGTTTTGCGGGAAGGAGACCCTATATCTCCTTTCCTGTTTATCATGTGTGCTGAAGGCTTATCTGCTCTTCTAAGGGATGTAGAGAGGAAAAAAGTCATTCATGGGGTGAAAATAGGTAGGCATGTTGAGCCTATTTCTCACCTATTTTTTTCTCATGATAGTCTGCTATTTGTCAGGGCAAATGAAGAAGAAACTGATAGTGTTCTGGATATTCTTTCAACTTATAAGTTGGCGTCGGGCCAAAAATTGAATATGTAAAAATCGGAAGTGTCATTTAGTTGAAACATTGATCGTGAGAAGAAAAATATGCTTCAAATGAAGTTATTTTTTAAGGCTGTCGACGGACATGACAAATATCTAGGGCTTCCAACTTACATTGGAGGTTCCAAAAACAGGTTTTTCAAAGTATTCAAGATAGGGTGTGGAAGAAACTCAAAGGTTAGAAGGAGCACTTTTTATCACTAGCCGGAAGGGAAATTCTCATCAAATCTGTAGCCCAAGCTATTCCAATTTATGCTATGCAATGTTTTTCCATCCCCATTAATATCCTTAATGAGGTGGAAAAATGTGTAGAAATTTCTTTTGGGAGCAAAAAGGTAAAGAACGAAAGATGTGTTGGGTGGCCTGGAATAATATGTACCGTGCAAAAAATCAAGGAGGTATGGGATTTCGAAATATGCAATTTTTCAATAAAGCTATTTTAGCAAAGCAAGCTTGGAGAATTTTAACCAATGAGAAATCCTTAATGTCTCGGGCTCTAAAAGGTGAATATTTTCTCTCCTCTTCTTTTTTTGACGCTAAGAATGTGTTAGGTATGAGTTATACTTGGAGATTTATTTTAAGTGTGAGGGGTGTCATTGAAAAAGGGGCAAGAAAAATTATTGGAGGGGGAAGTAGCATAATTATATGGGAGGACCCTTGGCTTCCAAACCTCCCAAATTTTCGGGTGTTATTTGCCAAGGGTGATGGGGAAAATGTGCCAACATATGTGAAGTTGGGATTTGAGCATCCTACGTGACCTCTTCTCTGAAAGGGAAGTCGATGATATTTATAGTACTCCAATACCAATGTTTGATGGCTCGGATGATTGGTGTTGGCATCTTTCCAAGGATGGCAATTATAGCGTTAAGAGTGCTTATCACCTCTTAATTGAGGATGACGAGCTTGGCCGAGCTACCTCATCTCATGTTCAACCTATTTTTAATTGGAAGATAATATGGCATGCAAAGGTCCCCTAGAAGATAAAATTTTTTGTTTGGCGATGCATTGAAGATGCTATACCGGTGCGTATGAGACTTGTTACTAGAGGCATGGATGTTGATCATACTTGCCCGATGTGAGGTGAAGCAGAAGAGACCACAATGCATATATTGCTACATTGTCCTAAGGCAGCCTCGATTTGGAGCCACTTAGTGTTAAGGCTTGATCCAAATGTGTGGCTGCAACGAAATGCGTGGGTCTTTGAGAAAAACTCGAGGCTTGAGCTTGACATTTTACATAAAGCAATGGGATTAGTAGGCGAGTATAAAGAAGCGCTGAAGGTGGTCTCTGTTTTTCTGCCGAGCCCAAAACTGAACTCTGTATGGAAAGCTCCTCACAGGAATGTGTACAAGCTTAATTCGGATGCTAATTTTAGTGTTAATTAGCAGCTTGGCGTGGGAGGCGTGCTAAGAAATGCGGAGGGAGATGTGGTGATGGCATTCTGTTCGAATGTGAAAGGAACCTTTGATGTAGAGGTAGGAGAAGAAATTACGATGCGGCAAAGTCTCTTGATTGCTCTTGAGGCTGGGTTCAGAAATATGGTGCTTGAAAATGACAATTTGAAGCTATTCCATCATGTGAAGAAGGGCATCATACTGCCAAGTGTTTTTGGGAATGTGGTTAGAGATATCTTTTGTTTATCTAGCCAATGTTCTTCTTGCTCTTTCTCTTTTGTGAAAAGAAAGGGTAATAGTGTTGCTCATAGCTTAGCTAATATAAATAGTACTTTTAATGATATTCGTGTTTGGTTAGAAGAGTATCCCCCGGAAATTCATGGGGCGATTTGTAATGATCTTGAAACTTTGATGACGTAATAAAAGGCTAAGCTCTGGTTTGTGTCAAAAAAAAAATAACAATTCAATCAATCAATTACCTAGAGCAATTGCTAAGCCTACTTTCAGGTCTTAACGCTCTCAATTCAACATCTGTAGTTCCGTCGCTAACATAATCAGAATTGCTAATTGTAGGTAAGCCTCTAAAAGTAAGATCTTTCAATTCAAACTCTTATTAACAATAATTAATCAAACAATTGATTAGGTTGCAAGATTAATAAGAAAAAATCTATCAATTAGAGATATCAATAATCAAATCATAAATAATATCAATCAAGAATTATAGTATAAACATGGATTCCCGAACCCTAGAAATTAAACTACTCAAACATGAAATAAATAATAAAAACTAGATCTAAGGAAGAAAACATAATTGAAAGCAAGAAATAGAAATAAAATACATCAATGAATAAAATTAAAAAACTCAAGAACAATCCATGGAGAATCCAAAGAGTTGCTCATGAGAAAAACTAGGGCTAACAAAACGAACATAAAAACGGCGTAAGGGAAAAAAATAATATCCCTCGAGTATTTATATTATCCTAAAACTAATCTAAAAATAATAAAAGAAAAGTAATAAGAAAATATAAATTACATAAGTTGTAATATTATTGGATGATAGAAGATGACGTGGCCCGAATAAGATTGACGGAATCGAGGGACGAGACAATGGAACGATGCTCCTTGCGTACATGCTGTTCTTCACTCGCTGAAACCCGCGGTTGCAGGCATAGCTGCGGGCTGGCAGTAGTGCTGGGCGCTTCGTGTGAGCGCGGGGCAGACCCGTAGCAAATCATGCGGATGGCTGACTGCATTACTTGGATTAAAATGGCCATTACTTCTGTTCTAGAAGGCGTCTTGGGGCGTGTGACCTACCATTGGAAAGCTCTTCAAGTCTTGTTTCAAAAACAATTTGAATCGCATCAATCCGATCTGTAGAACTCAAGTTATGATTAAAGGAGTGGACAAAGGTTAATTTTACCACTTTGTAAAATATTGTTTTTAACTCAAATTCATTTCCGAAAGATGCATAGCGACCCTTGTGAATGCTATATTTATTCCTCATGCATATAAATCTCAAAATCAATATTCACGAACATGGCTTCGATTAATAAACTTGATTCATCGGCTTCCATCTAAATATCATTCGAATCAACTCCAAACACTTCAAAAGCGTCCAAATGACTATAAAATTACCTAAAACATTAAGAATAACACAAATAGAGTGTAATATAGCATTAAACAAACAACATATGCATTTGCGTCATGAAAAGCAACAAAAGACCTAAAAAGCTACTATAAACTTAGCATAAACGTGCCTATAAATCCTATATGAATGTGATTTATCAATACGCTAGTTGAAATATTTTTTGACACGTAAAACGGAGCATTTACGTTTTTTTTTTTTTTTTGCTAATTGTGAGCATAAAATGACCTCCAAAACCTTAACTGATCAATTATGATGGTTAAGAAATAATGACACACTAATCGAAATATTTTTCAAAACACAAAACGGAGCATTTACATTATTTTTTTGTCAATTCCGAGCTTAATTTGTTTCCATAAAGGAACAACATGACCCTAAAAACTATACCCGAGCAATTTTTGCCACGAAAATCAAGAAAAAAATATTATTATTATTAATAATTAAAATAAATAATTATAATGAATCAATCTTATTATGACACGTGTCATGATTTAATCTTAATGACTAACGGAGTTAACGGGCGTTAGTTATTAATGGCATTTGGTGAATTTTTTAAAAGCTCGATGCCATTTGGAGAATTTTGAAAAACTTGATGGCATTTGGTGAATTTTTTAAAACTCGATGGCATTTGGTGAAATAGCCCGTTGTTTTATTCCAGGAAATTTTGACATTGTCTACCACTATAAACACCATGTTTCAGATTTACTACCGATTTAATTATTTTAGTTTTTTTTTTTTTTTTACTTTACAACCACCTAAATCAGAGTTTGTTTCCTTAAAAATAACTACCACTTAACGGAATCCGTTATGGTTCCGTTAAGTTTAGTCAAAAATAAAATTAATAAAAAAAAATTTAGAAAAAAAAAAGAAATAAAAATACCAGCCACCCTCAATAACTAGCCCCCTCCCATTAGCCATCTCTCCCCCTCCTCCCTTCTGGCGGCCAGTGCCCAAATCTTCGGCCAGCGCCGGCGACCCCACTCCCTCCCCTTCCCCCACCCAAAACCGGCATCCTTAACCTTAAACTACCAGCCTGAAACCTCTCCTTCCTCCCCCCTTCAGTTTTCCAATTTTCGACCACACCACTTCCTTAACGCCTCTCACTCTCCCCAGCCCCAAAACCCAAGGTCACCCCTTTATCTATGAAACCCAAACACACAAATGGAATCAGGCTAAATTGAAGCTTCTTGCAGGCTGTTGTTTCGTGGGTTCGACTGGTGGTCGTAGATGGTTGAGCGGTTGATTGCAGGGTGTTAGTTTGGCGATTGGTGATTAAGTGTTGTGGGGTGAGAATTTGGCCGGCGCTGCTAATTGTGTGGTGGTTTGGGTGCTAAATTTGTCGCTGCTGTTATTGTTGGGGCTGGGATGTGAATGTAGAGAAGTGGGGTTGTTTGGTGGTCGTAAGTGGTTATTGTTGTGGTGGATGATGAGAAAACCGTTGCGAGTCAGGTGGTCAGCTGCTGGGCTGCTGGTGGGGGAAAGGCAAGAGAAGAGGCGACTGACGGGGAGGGGGTGTCTGGAAGGTGGTTGGGCCCCACTAACAGAAATAGTACCTGTATAAGGCAAGTGGTAGTTATTTTTAACAAACTATGATTTGGGTGGTAGTAAAGTAAAAAAATTAAAATAAAATTTAAACCGGTAGCAAATGTCAAAATTCCCTTCATTTTATTTTTATGATGACAAGAAGAAATAAAATAATTCTTTAACAAAAGTAGTCAAACGACACTTACTAACAATTCTTAGAAAATACATGTACAAATCAGTGAATCACCTTAGTATTGGAATTTTACTCGACAATTTACGACTTTCTCCGTTCTTAAATTACAAGTTTATTTGTGTGTGTGTGTATTTTTTTTTTTATGGGAATTAAGTTTCTCAAGATTCATTAATACTCATGATTAGGGGTATAAAAGAGTGTATCATATCAGCAATCTAAGTAGATTAAAAGGGACCAATCACATTTAATGAATAAGACAAAAAGGATCAATCACATTTAATCTTTCAATGTACACATGGATTATGAACACATGGATTGCTCATCCAAACAATTACAGCTCATCCAAACAATTGCAGCTGACGAGGGTCGAGGCCAGGTCGTTGAGGCTAACCCCTACCCAAGGTCGAACAAAATTTATAAACACTTAACCAACCCTATACTAGTATATGGTAAGTCAAGGGTCGAACCCAAAGGAATGGTGGACTATTGTCTATTGTCTATAGTCAAGCTATCCCGAAGTCTAGAAATAGGGTATGAATTCTATACTAGGACAAACTCGGCAAATAAACGAGAAGAAAGCAAATGCAATAAGCACTAGGGCAAGGATTCACATGTAGTCATAATGGATTCAACTAATTGGGAGGTCAAATTGGCTAAGTCAAGCAATGTGACGGAAGATCAATCATGCAACCAAAAGAGCATATCAAGCTATTCTCCTAGAGGTCTAACTAGCGTCAACTACGAAACTCTAGCTAGGAAACATCACAAGACACCTCAATCGTGTAAATGCAAGCCACAAATCAATGGTCCGTATCAATGTGAACTCACAATGCAATCTAGTGCAACAATCAAAGTTAGCTACTCTTTAATTAATCACACACATGCACATGATCGTCAACCAAATTTAATCACATCATCAACTCCATCAATTTTCCCCAATTAGCATTAATCCATTACTTATACATGCTTGACCATTACCCTAGCAATCTAACTACTCACAATCCATAGAAATCAAGATCAAAACAAAGCAAAACAACAAATTCATCATCATCAAATTGAACAAACTAAAATCAAATCACAAATCAATCAAACTTCAACATTCAACAAAACAATTGAAATCAAACTAATGATCAAACTAAAGATTGAAATAAAGAAAAGGAAATCTTACAATCTTGATCAAAGATCAAAGGAATTAACGAAAGCTTTAATCACCAACAATCCACCATGAATTTCTCTCACTCAAACCTAGATTTTCTCTCTCTAAAAATCTCTCTAATTTGATCAAAAACTAATTCTATTTCTATTCTAATTATTCTCTCTCTAAAAATAGAAGGAAAGACTATATATAGAAAAAATACAAAAGAAGAAGTAGTTAGATCGTCCCAAAAGAAACCACGGAAGGTGCGGTCGCATCAAGAAAGAGGCGCGGCCGCGGGAAAATGGGTACGAAACAGGGGCAAGAGGAGGTGCGCCCGCACCACCCAGGTGCGCGGCCACACCACCCTCGTGTGCGCCCGCACCTGGCAGCAGGGCACTTCCCCTCTTTCTTTGTCCTAGCTCATCCTCGTGCGCTCGTCTTGGTGATGATGATGAACACTAAGGTAGGCAGTCTTGAAATGGATATTTTGGTGGGTTCATCTCAAGGATGATGCCCCCACCGCATGCGTGCACCGATCTCTTGACTTGCTCCTTGCGTTCCTTCAAACTTGAAGCTTTAAAAGGCAAACATGAAGCATCCAAATTGATGAGAAATAAGAGAGGAAGACTCGGGAATCCTTGGAAAAACGATCATAACCTGAAAACAAACAAAAATAAGCAAAAAAAAAGGGAAAAAGAACAAATAAACAAAGAAATTCACAAAACAAGGAGACTAGCTACGGAAAGCTAACGAAATAAAGAACAAAACTAAGGAAAATAGCTATAAAATAGCATGAGAATCATGCTAAAGGAAGCCAAATGAGTGCCATAAATGATACTCATCAAATTCCCCCAAGCTAAACTTTTGCTCGTCCTCGAGTAAAACAAAGAGAGAAAGAATAAGGATGAAAGACTTATTCAAAAAGAAAAAGAAAGACTCAAGATGAGAATATACACTAAGACTCATTGTCGTAGGAATCACGGTTGCTTTTAGCTACAACAAGCCCTTTAAACCCCAAAATCACCTATGAGGACGAGTGAGGTCTCGTAAGGGTATCCTAAAAGTTTACGCACAACTCTCCCCCAACATTCGAGAGGCAAAACCGTAAAAAGAAAAGAAAAGGGAAAGGGGAAAACAAAAACCTTTGCGAAATGGACTTACAAAGAGACTACAATGCAAATGAATGAAAATCTTTCTCAAGTAATCAAGGCATGCACTTTTCAAGATATCCAAGGTTGATTAAAACATAGGGTATGCTAGGCATAGGAACTAGACATCACAATCCACGTTCATCGCAGACGATCTTACCGCGTTCTTCCCACTAGTCTCAAATCTCCCCTTAGTGAGCATCCCAATGATTCCTCGAAGGAACCGGAAAAAGAGATTTATTTAGGCTACTCGACAATCTTGACTATGCATCCCCTTTCCTTAGGCAATGACCCATGATTCCCTCCCCCGAATAGTGACTCAACTTTCTAGGTTGAAAGGTCTTTCCCCAAGGTTGTAACGTAAGGGCATAAATGGTGAAGGTAGGCTAAAATTTGAAATTTGGTGGTTTTCCTAATAATGAAGCAAAGAAGGCGCCTTTCTTAGAATCACAATCAAGTAATCACCAATACAAACAAAAATACGTACACCACCAAGCTTATTCAAAGCTATACTCACAAGAAATATGTACATAAAGCGTAAACGTTTCTCCCACAAGCTTAAATGAAGCATTGTCCTCAATGCTTAGAAGGAGAAAAGAATACATCAAAATGTTTTTGAATTTTTCACTTTTTCAATTTTTTTGTTTTGTCTTGTTTGCTACTCTTTGTCCTTGCCTCTTTCCAACTTCGGACGACTTTTTCTATTTTGCACTTATTTGTCCATGCCTTTTATAATTTAGGATGGCTTTTACTCATACTCATCAGCCATTATTCACAAAGAAGATATAACACAATCTTGTTGTCATAAGAATCAAACACTCCAACTTCTCCACCACAAACTCCATCAAGTATGATCAATTGCTTCACAAAAATCAAGAAAAGAAAAAAAATGAAACAAAAGGCCAAAGATCTAAAGATGTGGCTTGAAAAGAAGGAAATAGGCTCAAATGGTTGCAAGAAGGCAAATGTAAACCCAAAAATAAAGATTAAACAAACTATCCTAAAAATGAAAAATACCACCCCGAAAAAGGTACCTTTGTCCTACCTAGATAGCTCGGTCTCGGGTTTAAGAATCATAAATCAAGCTTTATAGAAAGTCAAGGATCCACGCCGCTCATACAAAATAGTTTGAAGGCTTGAAAAACGATGAACCTCACATGGATGTAGCAAAAACTTACTAATGGTGTCAAATCGACTATAGGGAGCAACTACCAAGCATGCCACAAACAAGTAGAATCCGGCTTCATGATCCTCCTAGATCAAACCAACTACCCTAGCATACACCTATCCTAGAGTCAACCAAACATAGTCTCAAACCGTGCATACCTTTACTACCTAGGAAGAAAGTCATGCAAAAGACAAAGTCCAATGTACAAAGTCCAACTCATAAGGAAAACAAAAATGAAAAATAAGCCTCAAAATGAAACCACAAACCAAAACAAGAACAAAGGAAAATATAAGGAAAAGAAGATAAAAGGAAAACAAAAGGAAAGGAAAGTCATAGAAGAAGGAAAAATAAGAAAAATGGAGAAAGGAACTAGAAAGCAAGTTAGACACATATATCCCAATCAACATACAAGTGATCGAATGACAACATCGTCAACGATCCCAAACACATTACATGTTAACAAACAATCATCCTCGAATCGTTCAACTTCCCTAAACTAATCCTAATCTATGCATCCAAAGAAAATAAAGATAAAAATTAGAAAGGTCTCACCGGGCTATCCATGCTTAGCATAATAAAGAAAGGCGATAGAAAGAATCAACGTCGTTGCGTTCCAAAATCGTAAGCATCATCAAAAAGCCATGTGAGAAAAAGAAAAACAAAAGAAGCTATAAACAAAAAAAATGGTTAGTAACTTCAAAACAAAAGTAAGAAACTACAAAGTAACACTAAACTAAGCTAACAAAGAGTTAAAGAGAAAGAAAAGAAAAACTAAGTAACCAACTAAACTACAAGCTAACTAAAAGATACTAGACTACAAAATTTGGATTCAAAGGGATTTGGTGCGGTTATGGGTGCTTGAGGATGATGGGGGTCGAAGGTAGAAGGAGGAAATAAGGGGAAAAGAAAAGAAGAAAGAAGGAAGGGGAAGATAAGGGGGCATGGCAGGGGATGTGGCCGCACCATGCCTTGGCGCGCCCGCACTTGGCCTTGCCCGATTTCTCTTCTTTATTAAAAAAAAATCTTTGGTGCAATCATTGGTGGGTACACAAATAATGATGATGATAAACACCTACATAGGCAGTAGCAAAACCCCATTTTTGTGGGTTCAAAATCCCAAAATAATGGTAGCACCACATGAATCCACCAAAAACAAATTTCCTTCAACTTTTAAAGCACAAAATTCCATATCTTACCTCACTAAAATTCTTCCCCTTTTACCTCAAATTTCAATGATATCGAGTGTAATCACATCAAAAACCGCAAAACACCTTCTCATTCCTCATGCTCACCTGATGAAATCCAATCCCAAGAATCCAACCTACAAATCCAAACAAGTAGAAAAGTGAAAGAAAAGAAACTTAAAAAAGGGAAAATAAGAAAATTCAAAATAAAAAAGATAAGCTTAGAGATCTCCGGGTTGCCTCCCGGGAAGCGCTTGCTTATGGTCCTAAACTCGACCCTTCCTCCAAATCATGGAAGGTCAAAGAACACCACCTTCTTCAAAGTGGCGAAAAGAGCCAATTTCTCCTCAACTTCTAGCAACTTCTCGTTGTTGCTTGATGAGACATCTTTCAATAACTCCAAAAAAGCAAGCTTCTCTTTCCATAATCTCATTCTCTTTCTTTTTTTCCTAGAAGCTCGTGCTCTTTTCTTTGCCTTGTTCTTCTTTGTAAATGGTTTCACACCATCCACACTCTTGGGGTCATCGTCCTCCTCTTGAGGGTAAAGCTCAAACCAATGAGGAATGTCAATTTCCTCCTCGTCCATAAGCTTGGGAAGCTACGTTTTTTCTTCACTAACCTTCTTGCAATCACAACTCAAAAACACATCATCACAATTCTCAATAACATTGTTAGTTGAAGAATCAATCATGCATACATTATCAATAGGGCAAGGGGAATTAACACATATAATTCCTTTCACAAGAGACAAAGGCTCATGCGTTGGTTTTAGCTCAAAACCTTCCTCATTCTTACCAACTCTCAAGGTAATACGACCTCCCTTAACATCTATCAAGGCTCCCGAGGTGGTTAAGAAAGGTCTTCTTAAGATGAAAGGGATATGGTCATCTTCCGCAATCTAAAGCACAATGAAATTAACGGGAATGGTGAACTCTCCTATCTTGAGAGGAACATCCTCAACTCTCCCCTTTGGAAACTTAATAGACTGATTGGCCAATTGAAGGGTCATGTTGGATGGAAGGAGCTCACCTAGCTTAAGTTTCTTGAAAACGGAATAAGGCATGATGCTAACACTAGCACAAAGATCACAAAGAGCATTGTGGAACAATTTTCCTTTGATTTTGCAAGGTACGGAGAAATTTCCGGGATCTTTCAACTTTTGGGGTAGGTCATTATGAATAAAGGCACTAAAACACTCCCCCAAATTCACCGGTTCCACCATATTGCAAGCTCTCTTACCGCTCAAAATTTCCTTAAGAAACTTAGCATAGTTTGGCATTTGTTCCACCACATCGGAAAAAGGAAGAGTAAGATAAAGTTGCTTAAGCATCTCGATGAATTTCCCAAATTGTTCATCCAATCTATACATGCTTTTGGGGGTAAGGAAGTCTAGGTTTGTAAACCTCATCTTGCTTCCGCTCTTTCTCCTTAGGCTTATCATTGGAATCCTCACTCATCTTGCTAGGCTCTTCATGCTTGTTCCCTTCACTCGAATCACTCTCCTTTTCACTCTCCTTACTCTTCCTAGGAACACTCTCTTTAAGGACCTTACCACTCCTAGTGGTCATAGCACACATCGGTTCCCTAAAATCAACTTCTTGTGAGGGTAAAGAAAGAGGACTAGCACAATCTCTCAAAGAGATGGCTAGTTCATTGATTTGATTCTCAAGCATCTTTCCATGAGTAAATAGGACCTCAAACATTTTATTACAAGACAATGTGAATTCATTCAGCTTCTCGGATTGAGCCATCATGAAATTCTCTAGCCTATTCATTTGGGATTGTTGAGCATAGAAATCATTACCTTGGTTTTGAGTCTTTGGAGTAAATTCGGGTGGGGAACGTCTTTGAACATCATTTTGAAAATCTCCCCTACTTTGGTTACTCCAATTACCCCTACCATGATTTTGGCCGGAATTTTGATTATGGTTACCATAACCTTGATTATGATCCCCATATTCTTGGCCATGGCTTTGATCATTACAACAAAAGCTATTATGGTTACCACAAAACTCTTAGGTCACATGGTTACCATAACCACTATTTTGGTTATAATTATCATAGCTCCCATGATTGTGACAATTCCTACTCCCAACATTCTTTTGAGCATTAAATCTAGGTACATGATCATTATTGTCAACAAAATTCACACGCACATTCTCATATCCATCACAAGGAACATTGGAGCAATTAGAAGCATTATGATCATTCTTTCCACATAAATCACAAACCAAGCATTCTTTTATCATGCAACAAGAAGAAAAAAGAGGGTTGGAGTAGGAAGATGAACCTCTCCCCTTAAGTTGGGAGGGAAGACTAGAAGCTTGTGAAGGACTCTCGAGCTTGGTCTTGAGAGAAATCACCTCCTTTCCTAACTCCGAGACCAATGTGGACAAATTGTTGACGACATTAGATTGATCGATTGGGTTGCTTGTGCTTGTCGATTCCATCTCCACCTCATGCCAATTCATGTAGTTCCTTACTACATCATCTATTACATCCACAACCTCTTCTTCCTTTTTGTTCATAATCGGCCCTCCGGCTCCGGCATGAAGGCTCGATCTACCTTGAGAGCTCAAACCACCATAGAAAATTTTTATGACTTGATAGGATGGAATTCCGTGGTGAGGGCATTCCCTTTAGTAATCCTTGTACATCTCCCATGCTTCATAGAGATTCTCTCTAGGCAATTGCTTAAAACTTTGGATTAAGGCTCTAGCCTCCGACGTCTTCTTTTGTGCGTAGAAGCGAGACAAGAAAGCCTTGGTAACGTCATCCCATGTCCTTAGGGACCTTGGTTTGACCTCCTTATCCAACCACTCTAAGGCTCTCCCTATGAGAGAAAAGGGAAACAACTTAAGCCTTATATACTCTTGAGCAACTCCGGCTACCATGATTGTATTACAATACTTCTCAAAATCTTTGAGATGGTTGAGAGGATTTTCACTTTTTTTACCACCATATTGTTTCCTCTCAATCAAGGTGACCATAGCCGGTTTGATTTCAAGATCATCCTCTAGGATCAATAATGGGGAAATCCCGCTCTCATACTTGTAAGCGCCCGGTGTGCCCAACTCCTTCAACGTCACTCTATGAGTTTCTCCCATGTTCAATTGCACACAATCTCAAACGAAATTATTAGTAGCACGGCTACAAGTGTAGCCTAAAGGAAAATCTTTTTGTGTTTTTTAATATAATGAAATAGACTCAAAAACAATACACAATCACGACACCATTACCCGGCAACGGCGCCATTTTGACGAGGGTCGAAGCTAGGTCGTTGAGGCTAACCCCTACCCAAGGTCAAACAAAATTTATAAACACTTAACCAACCCTATACTAGTATATGGTAAGTCAAGGGTCGAACCCAAAGGAACCCAAAGGAATGGTGGGCTATTGTCTATTGTCTATAGTTAAGCTATCCCGAAGTCTAGAATTAGGGTATGAATTCTATACTAGGACAAACTCGGCAAATAAACGAGAAGAAAGCAAATGCAATAAGCACTAGGGCTAGGATCCACATGTAGTCATAATGGATTCAACTAATTGGGAGGTCAAATTGGCTAAGTCATTCAATGTGAGGGAAGATCAATCATGCAACCAAAAGAGCATATCAAGCTATTCTCCTAGAGGTCTAACTAGCGTCAACTACGATAAACTCTAGCTAGGAAACATCACAAGACACCTCAATCGTGTAAATGCAAGCCACAAATCAATGGTCCGTATCAATGTGAACTCACAATGCAATCTAGTGCAACAATCAAAGTTAGCTACTCTTTAATTAATCACACACATGCACATGATCATCAACCAAATTTAATCACATCATCAACTCCATCAATTTTCCCCAAGTAGCATTAATCCATTACTCATACATGCTTGACCATTACCCTAGCAATCTAACTACTCACAATCCATAGAAATCAAGATCAAAACAAAGCAAAACAACAAATTCATCATCATCAAATTGAACAAACTAAAATCAAATCACAAATCAATCAAACTTCAATCAAACTTGAACATTCAACAAAACAATTGAAATCAAACTAAAGATCAAACTAAAGATTTAATTAAAGAAAAGGAAATCTTACAATCTTGATCAAAGATCAAAGGAATTAACGAAAGCTTTAATCACCAACAATCCACCATGAATTTCTCTCACTCAAACCTAGATTTTCTCTCTCTAAAAATCTCTCTAATTTGATCAAAAACTAATTCTAATTCTATTCTAATTATTCTCTCTCTAAAAATAGAAAGAAAGACTATATATAGAAAGATACAAAAGAAGAAGTAGTTAGATCGTCCCAAAAGAAAACCCGGAAGGTGCGGTCGCATCAAGGAAGAGGCGCGGCCGCGGGAAAATGGGTACGGAACAGGGGTAAGAGGAGGTGCGCCCTCACCACCCTCGTGCGCGCCCGCACCTGGCAGCAGGGCACTTCCCCTCTTTCTTCGTCCTAGCTCATCCTCGTGCGCTCGTCTTGGTGATGATGATGAACACTAAGGTAGGCGGTCTCGAAATGGATATTTTGGTGGGTTCATCTCAAGGATGATGCCCCCACCGTATGCGTGCACCGATCTCTTGACTTGCTCCTTGCGTTCCTTCAAACTTGAAGCTCCAAAAGGCGGACATGAAGCATCCAAATTGATGAGAAATAAGAGAGGAAGACTCGGGAATCTTTGGAAAAACGATCATAACCTAAAAACAAATGAAAACAAGCAAATAAAAGGGAAAAAGAACAAATAAACAAAGAAATGCACAAAACAAGGAGACTAACTACGGAAAGCACAAACTAACGAAATAAAGAACAAAACTAAGGAAAACTAAGGAAAATAGCTATAAAATAGCATGAGAATCATCCTAAAGGAAGCCAAATGAGTGCCATAAATGACACTCATCAGCAGCTCACCAAAGCATCTGAATAGGTCAAAAGAGGTATAATGGGCCATTTTCCTGTTGAGAAATTCTTAAGGGGATAATTAAAAAAAGAGGAACAATCAATAATAAAGCAATGGAGATGTTCAATACATCAAAAAGGCCTATTAGCAAATTGTGGTATGATTTAAAAAAGCAAAAAATGCAAACCAAAAAATACAATCATGCATAAAGTATCATCTTGTAGGGAGGAAAAGGGTCCAAATTCTAGAAGAAGAAATCAGTAAGCTAGGTATAGGAGAAAGGACATGCATCACAAATGTTGCACGAATACTTAACATATCAAGAAGCACAATATCGAGAATGATTCAAATAGGAGAGTTAAAGACCGTAACACCCCCAAATCTTCCTCTACAGAAATACCAGTATAATACCTATAATTAATTATACCGTAGAGATAGACTGGGGCGTATTACCGCTGTGTAATTATGCAAGGCTACTCAAAATACTTAATTCAATAACATAACTTGCAGCGGAAACTCAACTTTCTTTTATTAATACTTATAAAAATAATAACATTGTTATGAGTACTTAAAATAAAGTACAAAGACCAACATTCCTAATCTAGGTGAAGACATTCTTGGGACTCCATATGCTCAATTAATGATTCCACCTGAAATTAGTCAACACTGCTTACCATTACGGTAAACAGGGCGAACAAAAAAAAAACGGGTTAGCAAAATATGCTAAGTACGATAAGTGCAAGATAATGTTAATTCTTTATTCGCAAACATGCTTTTAAAACCAATTCAAATAAATAATCCAATAATTGCAAACTCACAATTCAAAACCAATTCCAATAATAATAGTTAATAAAACCAATTCATTTATCAAGAACCAATTTTTTTTAATCCAATTCCTCACCCAAGTGTGAACACCCCCCAAGCTAGTCTCCTTATGTTACAAAGCTATTCTTGAGGATAGACCCGGTCATACAAAGTCCAAGGCCTTATCAATAAACCAAATCTAAATAGTGGGATTACCAACATGCTTAAAAGCATTAATAATAATAATTCAATGGTTCAATAAATCCTTTTAATATCTAATAATTCCAATATAATTCAAAATCCTTTTTAATTAATTCCACATGCTTTCATATAATGAAACCTTGTAAATAAATACTTGAGAATAAAATCTCATATTAATAACTTTTCAAAATCAATAACTCTTCCTTGAAAAATCTTTTATTTAATTCAACAAACCTTTTAAAAACAAGTTCTATATTTAAACATGATAAGTAATTCAAACCATGAAAAACTCAATCATTCAAAATACTTTTATTAACCTAAAACAAATATTAAAAATCAATACCTCCAAATATAATTTATTTCATAATTCAAGCCAATTTAATTCAATCATCATAAAATCATTCAAAATATGTATTCAAACCAATCACTTTCAAAGGTATCTAGCCACCTACACGTACCTTGATTCCGAATATCAATCAACACTTCGCACTTTTAAAGTTCAATCACGAATACACCTTGCAAATAGCATAACCATAAGGTTATCACATCATAAACTCAAAACTAATGTGCATGGACTATGAAACTCTTTTAAAATAATACTTTAATATAAAATTATAGTTTTGAAATAGGTATTTGTATTTAGAAAGCTAACCATGAAGAAGATAAAAGAATAGTATTAAAGAGAATTGTTAGAGATATGTGATATCGGAAAATATATGTCTGATATATTTTCCGTAGATTTCATTAAAAGAATAATATATTTAGGTTTATTTTATGTTAAGATATATTTAGAGAATATATCTTTAGGATTTATAATTATGGTAGTATATCTTTTAGGAATATTGTTTCCTGTCTTATGTTGGTAGGTTTTGTATAAATACTCTACCTATATTATTGATGAATAATGATCAAGCTATTCTCTCATAAATAATTTGTCATGGTATCAAGAGCATGTTAAATCTTGGGATCGTTCACAGATTTTTTCCCCTTGCCGGTGGGTTAATTAGAAAGCTAAACCTACCGGTGGGATTCATAAATTTGCTTCCGCTATGCAATAGTATTGCTCTTTGAAATTTCTACTTTTTGAATTAATTTCTTTTTTTTTGGAATAACCATGTGATACGTGGGTTATTTACTGCTATATATATGTGATCAATATGAATGATCATATGTGATTTGGTTAGGTTGAAGTGTTTGAGTGTGCTTCCTACATTATTGCATCTCCATGGAGATGAAGAAAAGCCACATTCGGCGTACTTTTTATTTTTTTACAAAAGTTTTGTAGAAAATCACGGACACCAGCAAAGGGCCGTGGCAAAGAAGATCACGGACACTTGCAAAGGGCCGTGCGGAAGAAGACCACGGACACCAGCAAAGGGTCGTGGCAGAAGAAGACCACGAATACCAGCAGAAGAAGACCACGGACACCAGCAAAGGGCCGTGACAGAAGACCACGAACACCAGCAAAGGGACGTGACTGCAAATTTTTTTTTTTAAAAAAAGAAAATTAAATTAAATTGAAGCGACATGAAAAAAAAAAGTAGTGCAACTCGATCGACTTCATTAAATTGATGAATTTCCAATCGCAACGTTCATGTTACTGCCGTTATGATTGCGAGAGGGTGTTAGAGATATGTGATATCGGAAAATATATGTGTGATATATTTTCTGTAGATATCATTAAAGGAATAATTTATTTAGGTTTATTTTATGTTAAGATATATTTAGAGAATATATCTTTAGGATTTATGATTATGGTAGTATGTCTTTTAGGAATATTGTTCGTATCTTATGTTGGTGTTGGTAGGTTTTGTATAAATACTCTACCTATTGATATATAATGATCAAGCTATTCTCTCATAAATAATTTGTCAAGAATTGAATTTTCATTGGAAAAAATAGATAGAACTTGCAGAGGCCGTAACTCCTTCAATATAACTATGAATTGGGTGATTCTTGAGCCTAACCTCAAGGATTTTTTGAGAGGAACAATCTTATTGTGAAATATCAATACCCCAAAAAACTGACCAAAAGTGCCTGAAAATTGGATTCAAAAATATACGGGATAATATTTGTATGAAAAGAGGAAAAGAAAAGTATAAATATGTTTAGGGAAAAGAAGAAGAAGAGAGAAGAAGAGAATTGGGTTTTTGGTGTGAAGAATATGAGAGGTATGAAGGGGTATTTATAGGCTCCTGAATGAGGGAATTATGATAAGAGAATGTAGGAAGAATTATGGTAAAAAGAATTAAGAAATTACTTGGAGAAATGAATAAAGAAATATGGAAACTTTTGATAAGGTGATTAAGAATAATATAATATAGGAAAATGTGTTTGTCATGAAAAATAATATGGCAAAACATATTACTTGGGGAATAATCAAAGATGAAATAAGATAGGAAAATAAGATGATCAAATATTTAGTAGATGGGAAATAAAAATTAAGGAAAATAAAAGATTTTAAGGAGATAATTAAAAATACAATTTAACAAAATAAATCACCCAAAATTATTTTGCTAGATTTTAGGCTTAAAAATAATTGTGTAAATAACATATTTTGTATAAAATAATTAATTAGGAGAATACCAATTATTCACTATTTAATTTCACTAAGAAAATTAGGTTTTCTTTATCAGGGAAATCAAAAAATTCCTAGTTAATTATTTAGGAAATTCGGCTCTTATAATTAAATAATAAAATATAATTTTGTTTAATTAAAATATCCGAAATATATATATAAATAATCCGATTTTTAAAATAAAATAAATGGATAATAAATGTTATCCAAAATAATAATTGAGTTTTAAAATACTTTTGACGCCAAAATTCAAATATCATTTTGGCTCCAAAATTCAAATAAAAAAATAAATTACTAAAATACCTTTTTTAAGAGAATACTAATTAATTAATTAATTAATTAATTAGAAATACGTTTCAAAAATACAGGGTATTACAAAGACACACACTAATGCATGCCAAAAATGACGTAAGCAAACATAATTGCAAGACTGAAGTGGATTTTAGGCATATTGATAGGATCAATAACTTGGACAAAGAACAAATATTTCCTTATGTATGACTTTGTTCATATACCAGTAGATAATAAGTGGTTTAATCTAACAAGAAAAAGTCAGAGATACTTCTTGGCGAAATCAAAAAAGGCAAATATAAGTCTAGTTAGTTAAGCACAAGAATTTCAAAAGGAATGTTCATGTTATTAGCATGTTCAAGACCAAGGTTTAATGAGAATGAAGATTGTTACTTTGATAAAAAGATATGACATTTTCCCATTCACCTATCTAGAAGCAACCAAAAGAAGTTCAAAGAACGAAGAAAAAAGGGACATTGGTTACAAAAATCATTGAAACAGTCACAAAGGATACAACTAGGAGGATGTTGATAGATTAAATTATTCCAGCTATCAAGTTAAAATGGCCTAATGATTTCTCTTGTGCTTTGCTTCTAACTTTTTCTTCCACCATCCACCTCTATACACTTTCTCATGTATTTTCCACTTATTCTTCCTTACGACCCCCTGCCTTTTTTTTTTTACCCACTTAGCTATCTCTTAATTATTCACCTTGTTAATCTTACACACACGCACTCATTACACCAATAATCCTTTCGCTAATTACATTAATTTTTGTGCAAATAGTAACTGCAAAGAAACTTTGGGGGAATAAAGGTAGTATTCAACAATATTTTACATGATAACATTCATTTTAAATATCCACTTTTAATTTTTTGGTGTGATCGTTATTCTTTCCAAACTCATCAATCATCAATTAAATAAGAACATCTCTTTTTGAACCGTTGTCACTCTTTTTCATGTGCCTCATGTTTTGCTCAAATAAGGTATTAGTGTTTAGAGCGAAATTAAACTTAAATCAATTCTTGATTTTATAGAGCAAAACCACACCAAAGGTATTGATTTTTCAAAGCTAAACCATGATAAATTAAATTAAAAAATTGTCTCACATCACAAAAAGAACCAATAAACTCTTTTCTCACTATACAAGGAGATTTGAATAATCTTTTTTTTTTTTCCTGTGTCAAGAAAATACAATCTTGACTAAAGTATGATAGATGCTCCTTGTCTTTGCCCTTGAGAAGAAGAAGACCAATAGACCATCAAGACATCATTATAGCAACAAACTAGAGGTGAGGCTCGGGCGATGCCCCGAGTGCTAGTTTGTAATTAACATTCTATTAGTTTTTGCTTAATGTATTGAAAGTCATCTACAAAATTTAATATTTTTTAAAAAGATTTGTATTTGGAGAACCATATTTAATATTTGCAACAAATTTTAATACAAGTTATTAAATTATCCAATGGTATGTAACAAATAGTATAATTAAGGGCTAATCATCATATCGAAGTTAATTATATTTTTTCTAGATAAATTTACACAATTTATGGATAACTAAGGCAGTAAGACTTGCATCGTAATACTTGTTGGTCTCAAGTTCAAGTCTTACTATAAGTATTTTTTAGATGTCAAATCTAATTCTTGTTGTGAAGGTGACGTGGCATATTTATAGTGTTTAAAGATATGACATGTGGCATATATTGATGACTTGGCATGTTTATAGAGCTTAAAAAGGTGACACGTGACACATATTTTGTTTTAGGAACGCTTTTTAATATATAATAAGTATAGATAGATATTAAAGATAAACCTCAAAGACCCCGTTAAAAATAAAAAAAAAATAAAAAAAAATGACAAACTTTGACTTTTCATAGTATTATTCTATTAATTTTGACCATATGTAAAGTGTTATCTAAGACACTTTATTAATTGATAGAGTCAGTTACTAATTATCTTGTAAAGTATTACTTTGAAGTAGATTAAAACATATCAATAATAATACTAATCTATTACATATTACTAAAGGCAAACCTAAAATGACACTTGGCAGCATTGTTGCAGTATTTTCCCTCCAAAAGTATTTACTTAAAAAAAATCTTACTACAATGAATGATCATCTATTAACTATTACTAAAACAGAAGTTGCCGACTTCATCATTGCCCACGTGTCGCTCTCTCAATAAAAATTTTCCCGCCTAAATGCTATAATGATGTCATCTTTTTATTTTTACATTTTTGAAATGTAAATATTAGAAGCTTCTACATTACAACTAAAACCTATTAGTTTATCGTAGGAAATTTAAACAATTTTAAATAGCACATTAATATATGACCTCCTACATTGAAATATGAATTAGACAACGTTGATCACTATATCAAATTTTGATTAAAATAAAAAATTTTAAAATTAAGAAATGTACATAATTCTTATTTATATTCATGTATAATATCGCTTTATTTTTAAAATGTACAAATTAAATATATGTTTCATATAAACTGTGCATCACACGGGTTCTAACCTGGTTGTATCTAAATAACGAGATTTGCTTTACATAAAATCTAAACTAAACTTTCTAAAAAATTATATTGTTTATTCTTTTTTGAAAGCAAATATTATATTGTTTATTATAACTATTTTAAGTGGTTATTTTCAATAATATACTTCATACTTTCTAATAATTGGTGTCGAGTCCTTATTTTTTTATGTCGTTTTATAATTTTGTTGTATTATAATCACCCCGTATTAAACAATCATGCATCTATTGCACCGGAATTAATGTTGTACTTCACTATACTAGGGTGTCCTTCGCACATGATGCGCGCGGAGAGACTAGCTCTTGCGGAAAATTTGTATTGGCGTGTATTTACACCGTTGGTTTGGGTGGTAGACCTGGTAATTTTAATACGTACACTATTTGGTTTATGTGTCTATGTGGTGAATTTGTAGAATAGTATAAGAAAGCCACCAAAATCTTTTAAGACAATTATTTTTTAAAACACTAAAAAGTTTGATAGTGTTATTTCAAAATTATTATTAATTAATATTTAATTGATTTGTATCCCTTCATATTTTAAGCGCCAAGTGTTTGTTTAGAACTCTTAATTGATGTGCATATTTCAATAATACTATATGTAATATTTGTAACGTGTTTTTCTTCATATGATTTTTTTTGTGTGCTGTGGTCATTTGGACTATGGAGTAATAATATAAATCTTGTACATTTAAAGGCTAATAAACCTTAACAATAGTTTTAATTAAAGGACAACAAAATAGTAAATAAGAAGAGCAAATACAAAAGAGTAAAAATAAACAGGCTCTTGGTAATAAACCGTCTCTTTGTACATAAATTTTTTTTTTTCTTTTTAAATAATTACAATATCATATGAAGTATAAAACATTAAAAAAAATTTATTAAAAAAATGCATTACATGTTTTTTGTTTTTTTTAAAAAAAAACTGAATTAGTTGATGATATATCATATATGTTTAATGAAAAAAAAACATTAAATACATTAATCATAGTAAACATATTAATGAGGGTAAAAAAATAAATTCACATTTTGTATACAATTTTGAGGGTATACTTGGTAGCACACTATTCCTAAGAGTTATCTTCTACTTTTTATAAGATGGGGATAATTTAGTAAAATCTGTGCTGCACGGGAATTTAACTACTTCCTCCGTTAATGGTTATTTGCAACAAAGGGGTACTATTTGTGAGATATAAAATATTCCCTTGTTGCAAATAACCATTAACGGAGGAAGTATTCCATTCTAAATTATCCAATCAAACGATCGCTTAATTTTTTACTCGGGAAATGTGACAAGGTTTTTTTTTTACCCATTAAATTCTGTAGAGATACAATAAAAGTACTTCGTAATAAGACTTTTGATTACACTATAATTAATAACTTCCCTCCCTAAATTCTTACGGACTACAAACACAAAAAAGTGAAAAACCGTCTTTGAATACGTGAGAGTTTAAAATCAGTAATCATAATTCCTAAGAATCCTAACACGAAAGGAAACTCACGAGTCACGATATTTTGTATAAAGCCACAACGTCACCAATTGGTGCAACTGCTAACGTCTCTTTTCACCTTCCTCTCCTCCCTACGCGACGGCGTATTTCGACGATAATCTCCGCTTCCGGACACCTCCATCCTTCTAGACCTTTCCACAATGTGCTCGAAGGAATCCGATTTAGAAATTTCCCGCGAATTTCTTGACGAATTTGTGTGCGTTGCCAATGAAACCGTTGATGCTGCCGGTATTGTGGTGAAGAAGTTATTTGTGAAACCTCAATCCATTCAAACCTTTGATAAGTGCGATAAAGGTATGATTTTATGTTGACTAATTTAAAAAATGGTAGACATAATTCTTGTTGTTCAATCAAAAACTATATAATTTACTAATTGATAACTATTAATTATTATATAATATATATATATTACCAAAATGATTACCAAAATATAATAACTTTCAAATACATTGATATTTTAATTAGAGTTGATAGTAGGAGAAAAGTTGAATATTTGTTAGGGCTAAAACTTTGATTTTTAATATTTAATAACATGTTAGGATTTGTTATTAATTATGTTAGTATCATGGCTATGTTCTTGCTAATATTATTATTATGCTTTGATGAGATTATGATGATGATGATGATTTATGACATATTTCATGTTATTTGTTAATTGACGAATAATTTATATACAATTTGTTAATATTATGTTGGATTCGTACTTTTATTGCCGTCAATCGCTCTAACGCCGCCATTTGGCTTCACCCTCATTTGTACCCCTTTTAACCTCAAGCCAACATCTCCACCATTTGAGCTGGCTCTAAGTATCTGTTCAACTTCGACAACAATGATGATCTCCCTGACCAATTTTTCCATGCCATGTTAAACCTCTATTCTGTCCTAATTGAGCATGATTTCATCCGAAATTCCATTTCAACTACCCTTTCACTTGTATATATCTACAGAATCACCACTACACCTCATGTCGGTCACTTATCCTTACTGGATTTCATATCGTCGACAAATTCACCTTTGTTGATGAAGATTGTGTTGTGGTTCCAGCCCATTTTGCAATATTCATATATTGTTTTTGGACTCATGTATTATTGGCTATTTTCATGGACTTATGAAGTCTAATTTTTTATCCATATTTGGCATGACTATTGTGGCTTCTCTTGGAAGCTTTAGAGGGGAAATCTTTTGGTTAAAAAGTGTCCAAGTGAGCAGCTAGAAGCTGGGTAATTACACACACAAAAAGAGAGAGAAAGTGAGGGTTTGAACAAGAGTATCCAACTTCGAAGTTTCTGGGGAAACCTCTACAAAACTAACTATTATCAGAGTTTTCACCGTTGGATCGTGCTCAAAGTTTTATAGCTTACTCCTGACATCAAGGGATTCATTTTGGACAGTTGGATCATTGGTTTGAAGTCTGGTTTGGTCAGAATTGTCTTCGGACAAAACTGCTATTTTTTAGGTGAATTCTACTCGTTTGCTCTCTAATTTTGATCTCTTATTGTTTTGTTGTTGGTGGGTTGTTAAACCTTGTGTATACTTATTTGAGTTTATTTTACCCTCAAATATCAATAAGAGAAGCGAGGATGGGCTCCTTAAACGGTCCCGTGGTTTTTATCTTTCACATCAAAGGGGTTTTCCATGTATAATCTTTGTTTGTTGATTATTGTTATTTCTTCCGATTATTGGTGTTATTCTTGTTGATCTTCTACTACCCTATTGTTGTTTTGGTTGTGCTATATTAGTTGTGTGAGAAATTGGATTATTTGATTGGATTGAATTTGGGTGGATTGTCTTGTGTGTGACATAGTGGGTGTGGTAGTGACCCATTTTCGATCCCTACAACTTGGTATCACAGTATGGAGTCGACTAGTGGTAGTTTAATTTAATGGTTAAATTGACATCAACTAATTATTCAATTTGGAGACATATGATGGAAGATTTGCTATATTGTAAACACTAATGATTCTTGTTAATTTGAAATTGAAGGGTGGGAAGTCTTAATGAATTTCAGAATATTATTAACAAGTTTACTACTATGAAGATTGTTCTTGATGATGAATTGCAGGCTTTGTTCTTATTGAGTTCTTTGCCAAATAGTTGGTAAACCTTGGTTATGACCATTAGTAACTCTGCTCCAGATGGTGTGCTATCTTTGGATATGCTCAAAGAGAGCATGTTTAATGAAGAAATAAGAAAAGGGAGATAGGAGTTGAAAATTCATAAGCTCTTGTTGTTGAGAACAGAGGAAGAGTGATGTGAATCGAGTCCCCTTTCTTATAACTATCTTTATTTCATTATTTAGGTATTCTCATGGTTTTACCTTACTCTTAAAGTGGGGGTTTTACAAGTAAGTTTTTAATAATGTTTTTGTTATTTTCTTATTAGTAGTTATGGGGCCTTGGGCTTCCAAAGTTAGTCAGTGGGCTATCTTGGTTTATTAATTAATTATTAGGAATTTTATCTAGTTTCCTTGCGGAGCAAGTAGGATAGATTTATTTTTTCTATATATACTAATTGTATGTCAATTATTTTAATAGGATGTTTATGAATTAAAAATTGAGTTTATTGAGCTTTTGCTTGAAGAGAACTTTGTTAAGGTTCAAACAAGTTGTTAACTAGGGTTTGGGATCGTTGCTCCTAAGATCAAACTTAGAAGTCGTTGCCTTCTAAAATCATCCTTCACATTTCCACCGTTAAAATCACTCAAATCCTTCCATCAAATTAAAACCGTCAAAAATACGCATCAAAGTGTAACTATTTTTATTGCTTTATTTAGGTACTCTCTTGGTTTTACCTCACTCTTAAGGGGGGGTGAATTCCTAAATAAAGCAATTAAAATAGTTATAAGAAAGTGGACTCGATTCATATGAAATAGGCAAAAGTAGAGGTCCCAAAGGTTGTGATAACTCAAGGAGTAAGTCCAAATCCAGTGATGAAAGAAATGTGACTACATGCAACTATTGCAAGAAGCCTGGTCATATTAAGAAGTATTGTTTTTGTTTGAAAAAGGATTAGAGAAAGAATAATGATTCACAGAAAGAGGGAGGTGATAAAAATACTGCAGCAACCGCTTCTAAGAGTGATGATGAGGTCCCTTTTATTTGTGCAACTAGTGAGTGTCAACATGCTGATAGTTCAGACATAGAGTGGCTCGTGGATCATACCATTGTGTTCCCAAGAGAGATTACTACATGAACTACAAGTCCGATGACTTTGGTAGTGTGAAGATGGGAAATCAGAGCACAACAAGCATTGTTGGATTAGGTGATATTCGTGTGAAGACAAGTGTTGAGTGCGTGCTTACATTGAAGAATGTGCGCCATATTCCTAATGTACGCCTTAATTTGTTGTCTGCTAATGTTCTTGATTTAAAGGGCTTCCGACATACTTTTGGTTATGGTAAGTGGAAGTTGTCTAAGGGTTCAGTGACAAGTGCTTGAGGCGAGTTGTGTTGCTCATTGTATAAAACATACTTGAGTGTATGTTATGGTGAGCTAAATGCAGTTGAAGAGAAGAATTCTCCTAATTTGCGGCATCAAAGATTGGGACATATGAGTGATAAGGGATTGAAACTTTTAGCAAGTAAAGCATTGATTCATGTTGATCAAACTCTTTCTCTTGACCCTTGTGATCACTGTTTGGCAGGAAAGGAGCATAGAGCTTCCTTTTCCAGGACGTCTACTAGAAAGTAAGGCAAGATGGAGTTAGTACACTTCGATGTTTGTGGTTCCATTGAAGTTGAATCTCTTGGTGGAAATAGATATTTTTTCAGTTTCATTGATGATGCTACTCGAAGAACTTGGGTGTATATGTTGAAGACAAAAAGTCAAGTGTTCGAGATCTTCTAGAAATTTCATGCCATGGTAGAAAGGGAGACAAAAAGACAGCTGAAGCGTCTTTAAACTTATAATGGTGGTGAGTATACTTCGAAAGAGTTTAAGTATTTTAACTCACAACATGGTATTACACATGAGAAGATAGAGCCCAGTACACCACAACACAATGGAGTTGCAGAAAGGATGAACAAAACCATTGTGGAGAAATTGAGATGTATGCTTAAAATGTCTTACCTTCCTAAGACATTCTGGGCCGAAGTAGTTCAGTGTGCCATGTATTTGATCAACCGTTCTCCATCCGTTCCTCTTTGTCTTGACCTTCCTGATAAAGCATGGAAAGGATGTGATCCTTCATATATTCACACCTAAGAGTCTTTGGATGCAAGGCATTCATGCATGTGCCAAAAGATCAGAGATCGAAACTTGATTCCAAGACCAACCCACGTGTTTATGTTGGCTATGGTGATGAAGAGTATGTATGGTTTCAAACTATATGATCCTGAAAAGAAGAAGGTTATGAGAAGTAGAGATGTATTCTTTGAGCATGAGAAGGATGCAGATCTTCTGAGTACAAGGTATACTTCTACTTCAGAATTGACTTTTGATACTACTCCTACTCCTCTTGTAAATAAGCCAGCAGATGAGAATGTTGAGGAGAATCATGAAGATCTAGGTTGTTACAACCTGATGGTGATATACCAGTTCATGATGATGATTGTATTCATGATGGTGTTAATCTTGATGAGTCTTCATCAGATGAGGAAGAAGTACATGAAGAAGAGGTTCATGAGCAGGGGGAGCATCCTACCCCTCTAGTTGAGAATACACAGGTTCAAAGGTTAACCAGAGAGCGCAAACCTTCAACAAAGTATATATCCAAGCTCATAGTTCATTCTACTCACCGAGGATGGTGAGCAAGAAAACTACCAAAAAGTGTTGTCTCTTGAAGAGAAAGATATGTGGCTCGATGCAATGAAGGAAGAAATGGAGTCCTAACAGAAGAATGAAACTTATGAGTTGATGAAGCCTCCTAAGGGCAAGAAAGTCTTGAAAAGCTGATGGGTTTCAAGAACAAGAAAGATGGTGAGAAAATAGTGAAGCGCAAAGCCATATTGGTGGTAAAAGGATGCAATCAGAAAAAGGGCATTGACTTTGATGAGATCTTCTCTCCTGTTGTCAAAATGACTTCTATTAGAACTGTGTTGGCATTAGCTGTAAGTCTTGATCTTGAGTTGGAGCAGCTTGATGTTAAAAGTGCTTTTTTTACATGGTGACTTGCATGAAAAAATCTACATGGAGCAACCTGAATGATTTGAAGAGAAAGGAAAAGAAAAGTTTGTATGCAAACTGAAGAAGTGTCTTTATGGGCTTAAACAAGAACCAAGGTAATGGTACAAGAAATTTGATTCATTTATGACAAGCAACAACTATAAAAAAAACTTTGGCAGATCCTTATGTGTGTATTAGAAAGTTCCATGTAGGTAACTTCATCATCCTTATTTTATATGTGGATGATATGCTGATAGTTGGACAAGATGCAGAAATAATTCAAAGTTTGAAGAAAGACTTGTCCAAGTCATTTGACATGAAAGACTTGGAACCTGCAAATCAAATATTAAGCATGAAGATTGCTCGTGACAGGAAGGCTGCAAAGTTGTGGCTTTTGTAGACATCTTTTGGCCTCTTGTCCCGACAGGAAGTGAAATGATGATAAATAAAACCATTTTCGTGGTGTACTGAAGTGAAGAATGCTTATGGATTACTAGTTAAGCCACAACACACAAAAAACTAGCCCAAACCAATGAACAAGGCCAAACAAGGTCCAATTAGCTAAATCTGATCATAATTAGGCTTAAGCCCGTGCTTAAAACCTAATAAAGACGGATTTAGAAGCGCCTAGGTTAAAATAAAAGCTGCCGCTGAAAATGCCGCACGCAACTCAAAGAGTTGTGCTGGGCAGGCGTACGCAACCTAATAGCACAACTGCCAGAGTTGCCCCCGTAAAAGATTCAGAATTTCAAAAAATTGGAAAATCAGATCTTACAAGAATAAAGCCGTGCGCAAGACAATTAGTTGCATTGCCCATAGCAACGCAACCAAATAACTTGCGCTGGGATGCCGCGCGCAACTCATCCAGTTGCATACGTGCGACACCTGCTGCGGCAGAATGTTCAATACCCTAATCCTACCCATTCCCCATAAATAGAGGCTTAATCCGAGGCTTAAACACACAGAAAATTACCCAAAATTCTGGTAGAATACTTGTGAACTTGTGCTACCTAACCTCTCTTGTCCTAAACACTCATCCCTTTGATATTTTGTTACTACGGTGGAGGTTCCCGAACCAGAAGGAGTCCATAAGTGTTCTAAACGGAGATCTAGCAAAGAGAAGTGGTAAATTCCCGAGCACTTCGATAAATCATATTTATTTTCTTGAACACCTTAAAAGGATTAATCAATCAATTCGGTGGGTGTGAGTTGCGGCAGGAGCGGTGGAATTGAAGGAAGAGGGTAAGAAATGGTGGTTGTGTAGGTGGTGGATGGGGGCTGCGACAGGGGTAGTGGAAGGAAGGTAAGAAATGGTGGTTCGGTTAGTGGGTTAAGTGGACTTGCATGAGTGGAGTTCTTTGGGGCAACGAACAAAGGAGAAAATGGAATAAGATGCATATATAAGCCAAAAAAATCAACATATCAACTAATAAATGTGTAGTATCAGGTAATATTAGGGACATATTAGACATTAATAAAAAATGTATTAGCCAACTAAAAAAAGAAATCTATCAGCCAACAAAAGATACATATATAAGCCAACAAGAGGAGTATATCAGCCAACAAAAGGTACTTTTAAGCCAACAAAAGGAACATATCAGCCAACAAATAAAGCGTATCAGCTAACAAATGAAGCATATTAGCCAAAAAAAGCAACTTGTAAGCCAACAAAATAAACATATCAGCCAACAAAATAAAATATATAAGCCAACAATTAAAAAACACATATCAGCCAATAAAATAAAATATATAAGCCAACAACTAAAATACACATATCAGCCAACAAAATAAATATATTAGCCAACTAAGGTCATATAAGCCAAATATATATATACATATATATATATATATATATATATATATATATATACAATATGTATATGTATATGTATATGTATATGTATATGTATATATACATATACATATACATATACATATACATATACATATATATATATACATAATATATATATACATATACATATACATATATATATATACATATATGTATATATATACATATATTAACAAAAAGAATATATTAGCCAACACAAATATCATATCAGTCGCCAGCACATGAAACATATAAGCCAACAAGTAAAACATATCAGTCAAGCCATCCACACAGAAATATGTGTGAGAACATCCCCACGCAATAGCTTCTCAATAAAAAAAAAAAAAAAAAAAAAAAAAAAAAAAAAAAAAACTCATTCGTTATAATGTAATCCTTATGTGATTTATGCTTGTAAATAAATCAACTAACTTAGTTTTTAGGAATCGTGTTGCATATATTATTTGATAATGAAATTGTGAAAAAGGATGAGCTAGTATGTAGAGGTCGCACTAGGGCTAGGATGACGATTCCCCTCAAAAAGGAACGTTATCTTAGTACCCTTGCTCTCCAACTCAATTTTGATACTAGCTTAGTAGACCAATTTGGGCATGGGTACACTTCTGATTCCTGCTAAATATCCTTTAAACTATATTTGGGAGAAAAGGCATGAACGAGGTTTATGAGTTTTCCTATAACTCATTAACGACTTTCTATGGGTTACTTTTAAAAAAAATTAATGACAGACACAATTCTAATTCAATGTCTCCCAAACTGTTAGGAATTCAAATCCTAACACATCCTAAAAAGTGTAAATTCGTAGGCTTCTAAAGGGCCAGGGCATAGTTGAAGTGGGATCCCCAACAACGGGATACCCTCCTCACAGCAGCTTCCTTGAAGAGTTATGGTTTTCAATAATCATACTCTGGTTACTCCTTATTTACCTTTCAGCAAGGTAAATGTGCTTATTTATGTTGATGACTTGATGATATCCGGGAACAAGTCCGCTGCACTTTTAGCCTTTAAGAAATATCTTGGTGTGTTTTCATATGAAAGATCTTGGTGTTTTAAAGTAATTTTTGGGGACTGAAGTTGCTAGAAATGGAGAAAGGACTTTCTTGTGTCAACGAAAATACACTCTTGATATTAGTTCGGAGAGTGGATTTCTAGGGTCTAAGCCTGCGACTTTTTCTATGGAGCAAAACCATCAATTGGCTCTTTCGGCAAGTCCTCTTTTGGCAGATGATGAATCATATAGAGGTTTGGTGGGGCATTTGATTTACTTGTTCTTCATTCGTCTAAACTTGGCTTATGCAGTACGTATTTTTTCTCAGTTTTTACATGAGCCACTTCGTGATCATACGGATGCGGCAATGAGAGTAGTGTAAATTTGAAGGTGCTCCGGGGCAAGGTATTCTTCTTTGTACTGATTGTGATTTATATATATCTTGCTAGTGTGACTCGGAATAGGCAAGTTGCCCTCTTACTTGTAGGTCTTTGTTTAGTTGGCTTGTGTTCCTTGGTCGGTCTCCTACATTATGGAAGAATAAGAAACAGGCAATTGTTTCCCACTCTTCAGTCGAGGCTGTGTATAAAGTCATGGTAGCAATAACTAGTGAATTGAAATGGCTTAATAGTCTTGGTGTTCAACACCCACATGCTATGATTTTGCATTGTATCTTTCTCGGGTTCCAGTTTTTCACGAGCGCACGAATCATATTGAAGTAGATTGTCACTTTCTTCGCGATGCTATTCTAGATGGCATTTCTCGCATGTTCCTACAAATGCACAATTGGTGGTTATTTTCGCGAAGGCACTTGGTAAAAACGAATTTGATTTTCTCCTTCACTAGTTTGGCATTTGTGACCTTCGTGCTCCAAATTTAGGGAGGCGTTGGGATTAATATTTACATGAACATTATAGGCCTTAGTAGTTAAGTTATGGTCTATATTGTTTGTTGTACTTGTAATTAGTCAAAGCCAATACTCCAATAGTTTAGCTTGTACTTCCTCTATTTTTTAATAGTTGCAACACACAGTTTTTCACGCTATTTAAAAAATTTAAAATGGGATAAATGATTTTTTTAGTGTATAAATTTAGTGGGCCATGTGCTTTAAATAAGAGAGATAGTACAACTTTTTCCCAAAAAATTTTCTATTTATAGTGTATTGCAAGTATTTTGATATTACCATTTTAGGGAAGTATTGCAAATATTAAAAAACAGAGGAAGTATGTATTTTTGCTGAGTGGAATTACAACCCTAAGGGGCGGGCATTTCAATTACCACTCTCTACACACACAAAAAAAAGGAATACATAAGATTGTACTAAGAAGAGATTCACCATTGAAAATTATTCACAAAATTAGGGAATGCATGGAATTTTAATTCCTTTCTCGTTGAAATTTCCATTAATATCTCCCCCTGTATATATTAAATCATATATCAAAAACTTGTTTTTATACTGGTCGGGAGAATACAATGGAGTGAATAGTAAAGTACGCAATCAGCTACGCAATTCTATAAGTTTTAGCCACCTAAACATTCAGCCATGTTCAGAACATTAATACTAACAGAAGGGATACATCATACATAGATTTCCAATTGCAGAGTTATATAGGAACATTCTACCAACATCACTCAGCCTCTTGAAAGCAGCAACTCCTTGGGGTCTGTAAAGGTGCCTGTAAGTTCAGAATAATAAAGCATGAAGCTTCACAAGAATCACAACAATTAAATATAAAGCTCTGGATCCTTTTTTCAATCAACAAATTGCATGAGTGGTGTAGGTTAGTAAATGGGAATGGTAATGAATTATGACAGTTTTGAAAGAAAAAACTCGTGTTAATGTCTATGTGGTGAGGGGTTACTACAAAAGTTGCTGAAAAATCATCATATCAAGTAAAATTATCAAAAATAAATATCATGTAGTAATATGCATGAATAATAAAAATATAAAGATGAAAGAATTTGGGAATTATTTTCTTTAGTATTCACTTTACCAAAATTCAGCATATATACATAATACAAGCCTCAAACTAGGCGTGATAAATTGATAAAATGAGGTAACTAATCTTATACTTTGACTAGAAGATATACACTCTATATAATATATACACTATAATACTATATTTAACAAAAGATAATTACTTTTAAAATAGATTATCACCGTGCATAACATCTTAAGTGTGTGATTTTAGGACAGGTATTACCTATATATATGCAATGGGGAAAAAATTTAGAGACAGAAGGAGTAATTGGACATATTTTTCTAAGGCAAAAATAAAATAAAATGGTCCTTGCTGCAAAATAACTTAAGGACCTAGAAAATATGGCTTTAAGATTTTTTTTTTTTTTTTTAAAAAAAAAAAAAACTTAACGTATGATTTTACAACGTAAATTATACCGTCTCCATTAGATAAGAAACATAAGCTCTCCATTAAATGGGTAACTTTTACTTATAATAGGGTAGCTTTAGTTTATCTTAGAGGTAACTTATGTATCTGATTTAAAATTTTTTGACCACATTAAGAGATAGAGAGAGTAGTTTATTAAGTTCATTAAATCAAAAGTACACATAACGGTAAAATATGAGATATATGAATGGACACGAGTCATTATGATCAACTCTGTAATAGGTAATATATGTAAATGACATAAACTTTTCTATATCTCTAAATTAATTTTTTTTTTCCTTCAACATTGAATTAAAATTATGATATGCAATAATACACATTATTGTGAATGAATAATCATATAATGTAAAAAAAAAAATATCACTACTTTTATTAAGCTAACTTTGATTTCGATTTTGTGAGATTTAATATTTAAACTTTTAAAACGTGCAACTGCACGGGTACCATACTAGTTATCCCTAAACATGTGTTTTTCCTAATCATCAATTGGAAATTTGTGAACTTGATCACGTGTCTGGGGATAATATTTCATAGCTGCAAATTACATATAAGCCATTAGCATCACTTATTATGGCATACCACCAAGCAAGCCATAAGGCTCTGGAAAATGGAATCATAGAATCATGAATAAGTCACACCCAAGATGGTCAAATTTTACGTTCAGAATTGATTAATTGACCTCCTAAACTTGAATCAAAGACTTTTTCAACAAGAAGAAAACACGTACCAGGTTATTGAAAAATGGATGCTTTAGTGCATCCTCAGCGGTGATTCTTTTCTGTGGATCCAAAGCCAACAGTTTCTGCAATGTACACATAGTAAATAAACAAGTTTCCACCAACCAAATGTCTTAACTATATAAAAACTTAATAAAGCTACCGATAGAAGATCTAAACCAAAAGAATCAAGCTGCAGAACTTCTTGTGCCAAACCCTGATAAAGACAAATCAAAATAGCATATCAGGTTTTATATTACAAATACATAAGGGCTTAGTTTTAAAAAGCACGCCTAGGCGCACTTGAGGCCGTTAGCGCCTTTTAAGGGTATCTTGTAGTTCCTTTGTTAATTTATGCATTTATAATATGTTATTTTGATTATTTAAGGCTTATTTCTTGGTCTAGAAGTAAGCTATAAGGTTTTGGGCACTTAAGGTGTGCCTCATATCCAAGAGGCGCGCTCCTCCACTTTGCGCCTTGTGCCTAGGCTCTGGGGACCCTTTCCGCCTCGGTGCGCCCTCTCGCTTTTTAAAACCAAGCATAAGGGTGGAATGAATTTTCTCAGTCATACATAAAGTTGTAGCTTAAGGCCGTCATAATTGATAGACAAGAAATATCATTAATTTGCCACTACTTGATCACTGGCAGATCATAAAAAAAAAATTACGCAGATCAAAACTAAATGTGTGACACATAAATATGGGCATACAACTAAAGTAATAAAACCAAATAAGATTAACATTGCCAAATTTATTAAATATAATTGAGTACGTCACTCCTCTTTTTTTAATGCATCACTTTCATTTACGCCGACTATGGTTAATTTATGTGCTCTAATAATATGTTGTACAAATAGTTTTTAAGGTATATTGGGCTATTGTCTATTGATGTAAACGGCAAACTGCCGCCCCAGCCTTTACAATTCTCTTTCCCCACCTCATTACCCTTCACTCTCTCTTTCTCTCGCTTGCTCTGTCTCCCTCTCTTAAAACCTAAAAATCCTAACAGTCTTCATCCCTCGGAAGCAATGGACACCACCACTGCCACCAGCTTCTCTGACATGGCCTGACCATGTTCGACCACAGCCGACCAAGATATGGCCCCCCCTCTCTCGCTCTTGGTCACTAATCTATTTGTTTTTAAATTTATTATTGACCACCACCACAACCGTCCATTCAACAACAACCGCCTCCCTCCATACACGCACACTAACCACCACTATGCCAGAACTATTTCCACCATCCATCCTAAAAAACTTACAGAATTACTTTATAATTTTTTGACATAAGCTAGAAGTTCACATATATTGATGTTACTAAGCTTCAAACAACAAAAGCCCTAGCAAGCCACTGTACTAAGCTTCAGTGTGGCTAGTCAGGGCCAATCCTCGTCAATGATTCAAGCTACTCTAAGAATGAAAAGGACAATAAAAAATTAGAAATTGTACAAACATAAACCGCAGTAATCAAGACAGTAATACAGTAATACTTGTTTCTTTCAAAATAATAGGCCACATTGAATTTTTAAGTATTATATACATCTCTTTTTTCATATGCTCATGTCATGTGTTAGGAAATAAGAGTACGATGTCTCTCAAGTTCAACTAGAATAAGTTGCTAAAATGTATGAATTCTTTGTTACATTGGCATTAGCAGCCGAGAGATACCCTTAGGAACACCTATTGTTTAAACACCAAAATCAACGACAAAATTACACGCATATTACCTGTCCAGACTGATAAGACACTGAGATGAGACTAGGTGAATGTTGAGTTACACCAGGCCAAGTTTTCTCATGTGGTGTCCCAAACACCCTTCAAGACAAGCAAAGATGTAAACTGGACAACAGATAAATTGAAAGGACAAAATAGTTCCTAGCAACGGACAAACCTTGAGATACTTGCGACAGCTGCTAATTCTCTGATGTACATTAAGAGAGTATCTCCTCCCTTCACCATCTGAGCAAAGATACATCCCACAGCCCAAATATCAAAAGGAAACGAGTAGGGAGCAGAAAGTAACTGTTCAGGGGAAGTGTACTCATATGTACAGTCCTGCAAAATTGAAAAGGCTAATATTATCTCAAGACAGATAATGCTAGAATATTTTGTTACATAAGACATAACATTCATTCAAGTAGAATTGAATAAACTACTGTATGAGTGTATCTCTCATGGCTGTCACTTGAATAGCGTGCAAGACCAAAATCAGCAATCTTCACTTTTCTATCTCTGTCCAGAAGAATGTTGGTAGGGCATAAATCTCGATGTATTATGCCATTTTCATGAAGGTGTTTAAGGCCGCTCAAAATACCATATAGAACAATCTGAAATTCAAAAACAAAAATTATAAAGTTTAATCAAAACTGACAAAAGTGAAAATGTCATCTACATGAACATTTGCAACGTCATCATGCGGACAGTAAGCATCAACCATGAAAGATAATGCCCATCTCACATGGATCTCAAAAAGGAAAATAAAAGACCTAACACGAGTATTAATACCTGTCACTCTGCCAGAAAGAATATACAAGCAACCCAAACTGCAGGCACACCCTGCAAGGACTCCTTACAGCCTTCCCACATCGTTCAACTCCTCAAGAATTATACAATAGCACCCAACAAAGTGGACAGCCTTGCTTTTCCCAAGCTCTTTTTAAATAATAAGCTCGGCTCACAGAAAGCTGGAAGATATTTAAAGATGGCAAAGTGTTTGGCACATCTTACAGTCTACATCAAGTTTACGTGTAATGCATAAAAATCAATAAGACATAATCTGAAACTCAATCACCCATCCACACAGCATTCCTGCTATGTATCTAACTTGCCTCATATGAAGCAGGCTTTTTACTACATTATCATAGCTGCCAAGAACATAATGACAATAATACATTTCCAAGAGGAACTAAAATAAATAATCCAAAGCATTACTAGAGCAAACAATATCACAAAATTTTAATAGAATCATACCTAAAACCTTAGAGAACCATCCATAAACTCAAACGAGCTAAAGAGCTCACATAGTTGCCAACAAAAGTCTTTGTCAAAAATAAAATAAAATAAAAACAAATTCAGGTATTCCCTCCAGATTACTACTTTATTGTTATCTGTTTTTTTTTCTCCTGATTAAAAACTGGGGAGGTAGTCCAGCGCATACAATGGAGCAAATTAATAGTGGACTATAGTACACAAGTACATTCTACATTGTCATCAAACACAACATCTAGCTATCTAACAATCATGGACTATAGATTAATAATAATGACAATAAATCTTTTAAAATTATGTTAAAGGAAATTAGAACACCATACAAATTAACATACATAGAGAACTGCACAAACCTTGATCATATGCATAGATGGGGTTTCTTCCACAATGTAATCACCAAACTCAATATCCAACGCCTCAAATATCAAGTAAATCTTCTCTCCAGACACACAGACATCCAGCAAACTACTGATTCCAAGTAAATCATAAATCATTGTAATAATTACATAAAAAATGAACGTAGCACAACGAAGCGTAATGTAAATGATTTTAAAAATAAGATCATTGAATTTTTTAAAAATGATTTTTCGAGTTTGATTTTATAATTGAATCAACTTTAGTTGTGATGTGTGCAATCATAGCTGTTTATAATATTTTGGTGGCCTTGCGCAAATGATAATACTTTTGTTGAATAAATCATTTGTTTTTACAACTATGAATATTTATGTAATTTGTTTATTCATAAACAATTTTATGAATTTGTTAATTATTTCATCCGTTATTTTAATTGCATTATTCACACTACTATACTCGCTCCTCTCTTAAATTTCTTTTGTGATTTATTTGGTAAAATATCATATTTTTAAATATTATATTTTAAATAGTTATCTATATACTATAATAAAACCTAGCACATTAGCTCCAAAGCTGACACGTGTCCCTGTTTTAGTTTTTTAATTATTTTTTTCTGTTTATCGTTAAAATGTATATAATTGTAAAAGATTCTATAGATTGCATATTATAAACAATCTTCATAATGTATAATCTCTGATATATTTTACACATGAATATTGAATATTTTAGTTAAGATTGTATTACAGTTTAGTAAAGACATAATTAAATATATATAAAAAGTAGATTATCACTCAAATACACTAATTTTATAAGTTATTTTATTTATAAAATATACAACGTAATATACTACCTCCACTTTAACTTTAGGAATTGTAAATGGATAGAACTCGGGAAAACGAGGGTAGTATTAAGTAGCAAATTAATTTTGTAAAAGATGTTAAATTATATTTTCATACTTTAATTATAGTAAAAAAAAATTTATCCTACATACATAATCTTAAGAAATAAATTTTTTATTTATATTCTTGTATGCAACTTAATATAATATATACGTATTGAACATATAGTTCTCTCATTTATCACTCAAGTATAATATTTCTTAAAATATACTATATATATATATATATATATATATATATATATATATATATATATATATATATATTATAATATTTAATATTCTATCTTTTTCATAGAATGTAATATATTAAGTAGAATATTATTAAAAGAGATAGAGTGATGCATATAATTTATAGAAAATATATATTTATCCTATATTTTACCACTCTATGTATAAATCTATGTATTAATACCTCTTACAGTTTGGTAAGAGATTAACAAGTGATATTTTATTTACAATGATAGTTAATACTAGATTATAATAGCTACAAATTATAAGCATTCTTGACCATTTTATAAAGTTAGAAAATTTTATAAATTATATTAGTACTAAGTGTGCATAAAAATGATTATATTTAACTATCACATATAAATTTGGAAAATTTGTCAATTACTACCGCGTATTAATACGTATTTGAAAATTACTACCGCGAAATAAAAAACTTGTGACTTACTACCGTAAAACTTCAAAAAATTTGCGATTACTACCAATCTCCATTTTAAATCGTTTATGACGTCACTAACCCACGTTAAACCCATGGTTAACCTATTTAACCACCTAAAAATAAAAGAAAAATAAAAAAGGCCAAACACATGGTTAACCCCCCAACTACCCAATTCAATTTCCCTCCTCTTTCTTTCTCATACCACACAAAATATTTGCGGCCTCTTGTATTGTTCTCCGCATCAAAGTCTGGACAAGCTACAAACCTCCTAACAGGGTTTTCTTTGGTCTAGGATTTCATAATTGAAGTGTTCAACCCACATTTGCATTTCCAACCCTTCCACCTTGCCCCCCTAAACATCTCCCTGTTGAGTCAACAACAAAAACATAAACTTTTATCACTTATTATCTTTAAATCTTAGTTTAATTCAAAGAAGTATACAATACCCCTAAATTTGTCAATCAAAATCACACTCCAAAACCCTAAATTACGAATTCCAGAAATGTCGTTAAACCCTAAAATTCTAACACAATTAAACAACACGTTTGGGACCGAAATTAAACAAATTGAGAATTTACCTGAATCGATTTGAGGACACCTTCGAGGTATTAGTCTTCAATTTTGAGAAAGAGCAGCAATTTGGAGAAATTTCTAAGTTGCTCAGTTTTCTAAATTAGGGGAAGAGTGAGGTTTAGTTATGTTAGTTGGGGGGTTAACCATGGGTTAGGCCTTTTTTTATATTTCTTTTATTTTTAGGTGGTTAAATAGGTTAACCATGGGTTTAACGTGGGTTAGTGACGTCATAAACGACTTAAAATGGAGATTGGTAGTAATCGCAAATTTTTTGAAGTTTTTACGGTAGTAAGTCACAAGTTTTTTATTTCGCGGTAGTAATTTTCAAATACGCATTAATGCGCGGTAGTAATTGGCAAATTTTCCTATAAATTTGCATAATAAACATATATAAAAGTATATAAAAATTAATAATATGAGGCATATGTACCACCTATTAGAAAACTATAATTTTCATTTTAATATAAATTTTGATACTAATTTTATATGTGAGTAGCCAACCATCATAGAGTTACTAAATTAGTGTTATAGTGGTAACCCAATTACTGTTATAGTTGTTACTTTGTCAATGTTGCAGTTTGTTATTTAAAGGTTACTAAATAAGTATAATAAGACTCTGTTCGCTTCACCTTAAACATATAATATTTGGTAAAAATAATTTCAGTTTAGTGTAAATAAGTACAATTTGGGAATTTTATGTGTGACATAATAATTTCGATGCACGGTAGTAATAATTTTTTTTATAATATATGTGTGTGACATAATAAATAACCGAGGGGTTACTTGATTAGGGAATTATTACTACAATGATGATATTAAATAACCGTTCATAATAAAGCCCAAAGATAATAAATAACCGTCCATAATTCGGAATTATTATTAAAAAAATCGTCCATAAACTTTCGGTTATTGTTACTAATAGTAATCCCGAATTATGGAATAATATTTACCAATATTTACTAATAGTAATTAAAATAATATTTATAGTGATATTTGTAACAATATTTGTAAATATTTTTATTTTTCTATAAAAATAAGGAAAAATTGCTCCCATTAATCTGAACTTTGCCTCGTTCGCCAAATTAATCCCAACTTTTGTTTATTATCTATCACTCCCAACTTTAGGGGGTATTAATTTTTATTGCACCCAAATGACTTGCAACTGGTAAAGCAGGTAAACCTTTGTGTGTGTGTGTGTGTGTTTTTTTTGCACACGTGTCAATATGTAGTTGGTTGAGAAAAATAAAGAAAATAAAAAAAAATTAAAGAAAAATGTAAAAAAAAAAAAAAATAAGAACAACCCAGCAGCACCCCCACTACACCCACCACCACACGAACACCACCGACGCACATCAAACCACCACCACCATTAGCCAAAAGTGGCCGATATTGGCCACAAATGGCCGAAAATGGCCGATGTTGGGGCTGAATACCCTAAACCGGCCGATTTCGGCCGTTTGTGGCCGATTTTGTGGCTAGGCGTCGCCAATTTTGTGGCTGGGCTTCACCGATTTCGTGGTTTGTGTCGCCGATTTCGTGGTAGGGATGCTAGGGAGGAGTTTTCGAGGGTGGCTACGCTGCTAGGGAGGGGTTTTCGAACGCGACTGGGCTGCTGGGGAGGGGTTTTTGGGGGTGGGGGAGGAGTTTTTGGGTGTGGGGGAAGGGAAGGGGTGGCTGGGCGCGGTTTCCGGCAGCGGGGGAGGGGTTTTCGGGGGTGGGCGCGAATTTCTGGCGATGTGAGGGTTGTGATGGAGTGTTTTCCGAGAATGGGGGTGGTGGCGGCTGGGTTTGGTAGTTTTTTTTTTAAATTTAAATTTAAATTTTTTTTCTTTTTTAAAAATTTTTTTTTGGACCTATCACTTGTTGACACGTGTTTAGGTCACCTACTACATCAGGTTGGATGACCTGTTGGGTGCAATAGAAATTAATACCCCCTAAAGTTGGGAGTGATAGATAATAAACGAAAGTTGGGATTAATTTCGGCGGACAAGGCAATGTTCAGATTAATGGGAGCAATTTTTCCTAAAAATAACCGTCCATATTAAAATAATAACCGTCCATAAACGAATTTAATGCATTAGTGCTCTAAATTAGTGCTTATAATTAGATTATTATGATACAAATATTACAGTGATATTTGTAACAATATTTGTAACAATGTTTAATTAGTAACAATATTTACTAAGATTGATATTATTTGCTCAAAGTGATTTTTTTTTTATTACAATCAATTGATTTAATTTACATTTTATAGTACAAAATAAAAAAAAATAATGTGCATCGAATCAACTTTAATACATAAATCTATATCTATAACGTAACTATTACTAAACATTATATTAAAGGTGAAATTGAGAATGACATGTGACATCTTTTTTTAACAAAAGTATCCACTAAATTTATTTATTTATTTATTTGTGCTTTTTTGTCAAAGCTTCTTAGACAATATTTAATGCGAAATACTTTGCAATAATATTTCCCGAAATATAACTTTGTGACATAATCCATTTATACACATTATTAGTCATGCATGTAATGCTCCCACTATTTTCTTTAGTATAATATATTTTTTTATCTTTATTTTTGTAATTATGAATTTTTCATCATCTTATATTGCAATTAGATAGTTTTGATAATTAAATATAGTGTTTAACTAATAATAAAAATTATGTGGAAATTACCGTGCATGACTAAAATAAAAATTACCATACACTATATTTTAGATTAGGTCTCGTGCCATATACGGTAATTTATCTATATTTATTATTAGCTTAACACTATATTTATTTATAATAATTATCAAATTGCAAAATAAGATTAATATTCATAATTACAAAAATATAAATAATATTATATCATACTAAAGAAAATAGTTGGAGTATAATAAAATAATTATGGATTACGTCACAAAGTTATATGTTGGAAAATATTATTGCATAGTATCAAATAAACAAATAATTTTTTGTAAGATGTTTATAAATGGAATATAATTAACAAACAGTAATAAAATATTATTGTATAGTATTAAATATTCTTAAAGAAGTTTTGGCAACAAAAAAAAAAGGCGCGAAATTATTTAAAAAGGAAATGATGACATAAGTATTGTTACTAATGTCATACTAATATGTATTACAGTTTATTTACTATGTGTGTCACGTACGGTTTTATTATAACTAGATGTTTAATTAGTAACAATATTTTATATTACAGTAATATTAAAAATGTTATTTGTTTTAGATGTTTTAGATGTCACTTTACTTAAATGCATGAAAGGAGTATTTTTGACATACACAGTAATTGTAGATGCATCATACTGTATGTTTTAGATTAGGTCTTGTGCCATATACGGTAATTTCACTGTAATTAAACTCCCTCCGCCGACGGTTGAACAGAGTAATAGACCACTAATTCAGAGACAGTCGAACAGAGGGAGTAAAAGAAAAAAAAATAACACGTTATATAAAATAAAATTGATTACTATTATTTAACAATAACCGGCCCTTAATCCCTTAATTTATTAATAGAGTTTATATTCAATTGTTGTTCCTTTTTTAAAAAAAAAAAAAAATATTTGGACGTAATTTTTTTTTTTTTTTTTAAACGAGGGGCTAAGCCCCGATATTAAGGGCTTTTGATTTCAACTACAAGTAGCGCGGGAGTTTAAAATCAGTAATCTTAAGAATTTGTAAACACAAAAAATTAAGAAAACCCACGGCATTTGTATACTCCATCTAAAGCCACGACGCCGTGCACTGAAGTGGTGCAAGTTCCCCCTTTCTCACCTTCCTCTCCTCCCTATGCGACGGCGTATTCTGACGATAATCGCCAATTTTCGAACACCTCCATCCGAATTCGATTTTGAATTTTCCCGCGAAATTCTTGACGAATTTGTGCACGTTGCCAATGAAGCCCCCGATGCTGCCGGAAACCTCAATCCATTCAAACCTTTGATAATTGCGACAAAGGTATATTATGATTAGATTTTCGCTGTTTTTGCGCTTTAATTTCCAGTTTTAATTGATCAATTTGGTTGATTTGTTGTTATTAGATTGATGTATTGTTGAGCAAACCACTACTGCTAACCTAGCTGCTGAGGATGCTTTAATTTTTGTAATTTTACAGAATTTTCCTGATCATTTAATGTATGTGATCGATTTTAACCTTTTTTTTTTGGAAATTGATTGAGTTGAATTTGTTGATTAAATATTTAAAAACTCTATTTTGAATCGTTAGTTTTGGCGAGGAGAGGGATTGGTTTCTAGAGGAGAGGGATGCTGATTATGTTTGGGTTTTAAACCCGATTGACGGCACTACCAGCTTCAAAAACGGTATGATAATCATTGCGTAACTATAACACTCTTTTCTTGTAAGAGTTTTATTGTTCTTTGAATTAATTGTTCTTGATTGCCTTTACAGGAGTTCCTTCGTTTGGCACGCTCATCGCCCTTCTCCATAAAAGTAAGCCAGTATGACTCGTTCGCTCTCTAGTTATGGCTGATATCCATGCTATTTTTGTGTTTTGTGCACAATGAATTGTTAGTAGAATTGTAAATGCGTCATACTGTATATTTGAGAAGAGTTTTTTGCGCAAAGGACTTGTTAGATGCATCATACTGTATGTATTAGATGTCACTGTAATTAAACTGTAATTAAAAATTTTATATTACAGTGGTATTAAATATTGTTACTAATCTCATTATTAACAATATTTACTAATTAGTGCTTATAAACTTGCTTATAATTAGAGTATGGACGTCTATATTAAAATAATATTTATAGACAGTTATTGTTATTTTTTTTTTTGAAGAAGAAAATTATTATTTTAATATGCTTTAAAAACTGTTATTTACAACAAAATATACAATAATATATTAATATTTACTAATAGTAATTAAAATATTATTCCGAATAATATCATTGAATTTGTTGATTATTATTTTTAAAAAACCGTCCATAAACGAATGATAAATAATTCGGTTATCGTTACTAACAATATGCTTTAAAAATAGTTATTTACAATAATATTTTAATTACTGTACTATTTGTTAATTATATTCCATTTATAAACATCTGACAAAAAATTATTTGTTTATTTGATACTATGTAATAATATTTTCCTACATATAACTTTGTGACGTAATCCATAATTATTTATTATACTCCAACTATTTTCTTTAGTATGATATAATATTATTTATATTTTTGTAATTATGAATATTGATGGGTGTCATAAATGGCACCAATTTGATGAGCATTTAGGTCGTTTATCCTCTTTTCATTGCTTTCTTGCTCAATAAATGTTTAGTTTTATGCTTTCTCTCTCTATTTTATCTTTCTTCTCTTATTTTGTGGCTTTTGTGCATTCCTTGGTTTTTCTAGTATTTTCTCCTTTATTTGTTCTAATTCGTTATTTTAGTTGCTTTCTCTTTATTTTAGATTTTATAGATTTAGTTTTATTTTAGTTTATTTTATTTTAGTTTATTTTATTTCATTTTCTTTTCATTTTCTTTCCTTTATTATATTTTCATTTTATTATATTTTCCTTCTTTTATTATTTTCATTTTCATTTTATTTCTTTTAATTTTATTTGTTGGTTTTAGTTTTATATTATTTGATTTTATTCCTTTGTTTTAATTGCGATTTGTAGGTGGTTGTTCCAAGTTCAAGTCCTTGAGCTCTCAAGTTGCGCTCGCAAGCCGGATAACCTTGAACCCACTAAAAAGGTGTTTTGCTACTGCATACTTTGGTGTTCATCAAGAGCATGTTGCGAGGGTGATGCTCGTGCCCACCATCAACCTCACCACCCACCTATTCCCTCGTTTCCCCTGTTCCCCTTTTCCACCACACAACAGCAAAGCAACAACTCCATCAACACATGGTAGCAACACCTCCAACAGCACACATCAGCACAGCAACAACTCCATTTCAGCCCCATAACTTCCCGCACCTCCAATTACACACCTCCTGACCACCATCTTTGCCACCCGAAACCACTCACGCACCTCCTTTCCTCCAGGTAATCACCAAACCAGCCCTTGCAACAGCCAATTAGCTGCCAATCACCACGCATCTACCTCCGCAAAGCAGCCACCGCAGCCCTCCAATCACCACCAGCATAACAACCACCGAATGCCACAATTGCTACTCCCCAACTCCATCATGCAACACCCTTATTTCCCCAATTCGCTAACAACAGCAGCAACAATTCCATACACCAATCAGCTACCTTCGCCACTCTCATCCCGCAACCTCAAGCCACCAATTGCGCCACCATTCGCCCCTGCTCCAGCCGCAGCAAACACCGACTTCACCACCAATTGAACCACCGCAGCAGCAGTCTCGCAAAAGCACTCGCACCTCAACAGGCGCGGCCGCATTCGCAACCTTTGCGGCCGCGCGATTCTGGGTCTTTGGAATTGCGAAGCATGAGATTAATTCCCATTTGGAAGAGCAGCAAACCGACTTCCCCTGAGCCGATTTTTCTAATTGTTTGGGACTAATTCTTTTTCTAATTTTCTTTTTGTTTTAGTTTTCTTGTACTTTCCTTTTCTTTTATTAATCTATTTTATTTTCTTTTCTTTTTCTTTTCTTTTCTTTTCTTTTCTATTTTATTTTTCTTTAATCCTTGTATTTATAATTACCCATTTTGGGTAGAGAGAGAAACAATTAGAAGTAGAATTAGAATTCATTTTTCTTAGTTTAATTAAGAGTTTCTCTCTCTAGTTTTAGGGTTAGTTTTAGGAGTAGATTTTAAAGAGACAAAGTGAGGAATTTCAATGGTGATTTGAGTGATTGAAGATTCAAGGTGACAATTGTATTGAAGATCATTTTATTGCTTTGCTTTGTTAATTCATGTTTGTTTGGTTTGATATTGATATTTGATCTTTGATTAGTGTAATTGTTCCTCATATTTTGATGATTCTTGATTTCTTTAGTTGTTTGTTGATTTGATGATGTTGTTAGAGTAGTTGTTTGCCTAGGGATAGCGTGAAGCTTATATGATGTGATGGATTGATGTAGATTAGGGGAAATTGATGGAGTTGATGATGTGATTAAATTGGTTAATCGATTATATATTATGTGCATGTCTATGTTTGATTTAGGCTTGATCACCCTAGTTATTCGCACTAGATTGCATTGTAAGTTCACATTGATACGGACCATTGATTTGTAGCTTGCATTTACACGATTGAGGTGTCTTGTGATGTTTCCTAGCTAGATTTTATCGTAGTTGACGCTAGTCAGACCTCTATGAGAATAGGTTGATATGCTCTTTTGGTTGCATGGTTGATCTTCCCTCACATTGCTTGACTTAGTCAACCTCCTACCCCAATTTGCTATGTTCATTGCTATTATATGTGAATCCTAATCCCTAGCACTTTATTCGTTCGGTTTCTTCGTTTAAGTAGTTGTTAGTGTCGCCTTTTATCCTTAGACTTCGACCTAGCTTAGGCACATAATTGAAAGCACTTAGACATTACTGTTCCTTTGGGTTCGACCCTTGACTTACCTCTATACTTGTATTTAGGTTTGTTGAGTGTTTATAAATTTTGTTTGGCTGAGGGAGGATTAATCCAACGACCTAGTTCACCCTACGTCAAAATGGCGCCGTTGCCGGGGAACGGTGTCTATGTTTGAGTGTTTTTGATTACTTGAGTCTAGGTCTTTGTTCATACTTTTCTTTTATTTGTTTTTGTTTGCTTGTAAAAATGGCATGTCTATCTTTTTCTCAATATGATGATGAGCCTTTTTGTGAATATTTCAATAGACTTAAGGGATTTCTTGACTATAATTGTTGTAGTCTTTTGGGAGGCTTGTGAGATTTGTTATCTTGGTTTGAATGAGCAAACTAGGGATATAGTTGAAGGAATGCATAATGGTAAATTTAGAGCATTTTCTATTGAAGATGCTTGGAAATTTTATGTTTGGTTTGCTTGGGAAGTCTATAATAAGGGTAAGCGTGCTTCTATTTTTGATGTGCAATGTGTTAATTCTTACAATGTTAGCATGATTTACCATGATGTGTCACATGATCCCATAGTTGAACCTAGAACAAATGCTTCCAATTCTATTTCCTCTTTTGTTCATGATAATGTGTTGCATGTTCAAGCTAACAAATCTCATACATTTGAAAATGCTCCCAATCCCCTATTTAATGAAAATGCTCATGTTTGTAATGATGATGATCCTAACTTTGGTTGTACTTCTTCTTCTCTTGTTGAGCCTCAATCTCCTACACCTTCTGAATCTCTTATTGCTACTTTGGAAACTCAAATTAGGCATGTTGAGCTTAGTGATGATCTTGGGCCTAAAAAGGAGTCGACTCTTAATTGTTTGAGATGTCAATTGGAGATGATGAAAAAGAGTGAGGAGCGTCTTGAGGAGGGAAGAAGGAGAAATGAAGAGCTAGAAAGCCAATTGTCATCTTTGACGCTTGTGTGGGAAAATTTCAAATCCATTGTGTGTGTTGAGGGTGATGATGGTAATTTCTAGAAACCAAGAGTGTGTGAGGATTCTATTGTTGAGCATAGGAGTGAAGGAAAGAGAGTCGAAAGTGATGATGATATTTTGAGTCTAGACATCTCTTCCTTTGTTGATTGTGATGAGTCTCAAGTGTATGAATGTGACTCTTCTATCCATGAGTATTTGGACTCGTTTGAGGTTATGTCAAATGTGTTTATTGAGTGCATAAGGAATAGCCATAGCCTTTTAAGCAAGTTCATTGATGATGCTTCATGGGAGAGAGATGATTTTGAGTTATATTTACATCCATTCATGCACGATTTTGAGGACTTAAGTTTTGAGTTAGTGGAAGGAAAGGTTGTTTATTGTGGTGCAAAGGAGGATGAGGTTGATTCCTTTGGAGTTTTTGAGCTTGAGGGATATGTAGATTGTGAGAGATCTTCATTTGAGAACTCTATCATTGATTTTCATGTCCTCATTGGCGATGTGAAACCTTGTGTTGAGGGAGTAGCTAACCCTTTGCCTATTTCTCATACCCCATTCCCTCAAAAGCTTGACCACATCCCCTATTGCCCTATTTTTCTCCCTTCCTTTGTTGATAAGCCTATTGGGGACCCTTTTGTCTATGAGGATTTGCATGTGGCTCATTTGTCTCCAATTGGGGATAAGGGTGATGTTGTCACCCAAAAATATTTTGACGAGAATTTGCCTTCTTTTTCTTTTTCTTCTTCTCTTCCCTTTTCTTCTTATTTTGTTGAGTTTTCTTTTGATTCTTCTTCCTTCTCTTGGCATCTCTCTCCTCATAGGTGTGCACCATACTTGTTGCATGCCTTTTTTTATCATGTGCACTTACTTTCTTATGAAATGTGTAGTAGTGCATTTGACAAGCTCTTGCGTTCGTTGCAATATTATTTACTAGAGCGGTCAAGCTTGAACCTTAAGCAAGCCTTTCTCGGGTAGTAACCCGTGTTTTATTGCTTTCATTTTCTTTTCTTTTTAGAATAGATTTTCTCTCATGGAAATGTTTCTGTTCCTTTTGCTAGGTACATGACTTGATATACTTCGGTGCTTCGATTTGGATTAAGAAGAAGGTTGACTCCTATTTTTGCTAGCATATGGAAACAAGGTTCAATTCTTGAAAAATTAGCTTTGAAAGGTTAAATTGGGTAATTTGCGAGTATTTTCACCCACCTAATATCCGGTAATATCCTTCCTTGCTCTTTCTCTAGTGGATGATGACTTGTTGGACATATGTTGGTTTGTTGGATTGATCTCCTTGTTTTCCCCTCCCATGGATTATTTGATTTATGTTTAAGTGTATTGTCTCATTCAAGCTTGGGGGAGAGTATTCTATCATATTTGGTGGATGTTGACTCATATATGCTATGCACCCTTCTATATGCTTTTCCATGTTTCTTATATTTTGAAAAACTCCAAAAAGATTTTCGTTTCTATCAAGGCAAATTTGCAATGTGTTTTGTTTTGTTCTTGCTTTGGACATAATAACGTTTGCACTTGTATAATTAAATGCTTTTCTTCCTAAATGGTAATGGTGTGCACGGTTTGAGAGTATGCCTGGTTGATTCTAGGATAAAGCATGCTAAGGTAGTTGGTTTGAACTAGTGGGAACTGAAAAGTGACATTTTTGGCACTCATTTGATCCCTTTTAGGATGATTTTCATTTCATTTTGTAGTTCTTTTCCTTAGTTTTTTCTTAGTTTTGCTCTTTATTTCGTTACTTTGTGCTTTTCATAGTTTGTTTCTTTATTTTGTGCATTTCTTTGTTTATTCGTTGTTTTTCTGTATTATTTGTTTGTTTTCGTTTGTTTTTAGGTTATGATCGAGCTTCCAAAGATTTCCGAGCTTCCCTTCTACATTTCTCATCATATTGGATGCCTTGTGCTAGCATTTGGAGCTTCAAGTTTGGAGGAACTCAAGGGGCAAGTCTAGAGATCGGTGCACGTATGCGGTGGGGGCATCATCTATGCCACAAACCCACCAAAATACTTATTTCAAGACTGCATACTTTGATGTTCATCACCATCACCAAGTCATGCGCACAAGGTTGATCAAGATCGAAGAAGGGGAGAAGGAAGACCCTCCTTGGTGCGGGCGCACCCAGGGCAGGTGCGGCCACGCACCAAGGTGGTGCGGGCGCACCTACCTGGGTCTGTGCCCGTACCCTGCTTCGTGCACCCTTTTTTCCCCCTTGTGCGGCGCATCTCCGTGGGTCTATTTTTGGACGATCTAAATGACTTTTCCTTGTATATATAGCAGTTTCTTTCTATTTTTAGAGAGAGTATGATTAGAGGATAATTAGAGAAGTAATTAGAGAGAGAATTAGAACTTTTGATCATATTTTTTAGAGAGAGAAACTCTAGTTTGAAGAGAGAGAAATTCATGGTGTATTGTTGATGATTCAAGATTTCTTCATTCCAATTGATCTTTGATCAAGTTTTGTAAGGTTTACTCATCTTTGATTCAATATAAGTTTGATTTTTAGTTGATTTCATTTGTTTTTCATATGATTGTTGATTGTTTGATGTTTGATTGAAATTTGATTGAAGATTCATTGATTTTTATATTGATTTTAGATTTCTTAATGTGATCATGATGAAATTGTTGATTAGTTGGGTTTTGATCTTAATTACCATGATTAGTGAGTAGTTTACTTGCTAGGGCAATGGTGAAGCATGTATGAGTAATGGATTAGTGGTAATTGGGGATAATTGATGGAGTTGATGATGTGATTAAACTTGGTTGATGAATCATGTGCATGTGTGTGATTAATTGAATATTGGCCAACTTTGATTGTTGCACTAGATTGCATTGTAAGTTCACATTGATACGGACCATTGATTTGTGGCTTGCATTTACACGATTGAGGTGTCTTGTGAGGTTTCCTAGCTAGAGTTTATCGTAGTTGACGCTTGTTAGACCTCTAGGAGAATAGCTTGATATGCTCTTTTGGTTGCATGATTGATTTTCCCTCACATTGTTTGACTTAGCCAATTTGACCTCCCAATTAGCCATTTCCATTATGAATGCATGTGGATCCTAGCCCTAGTGTTCATCATCTTTGATTTCTACAAGTTTAATTGTTGTGTTAGCTCTAGTTTTAGCATTACAACCCTACCTTTGATTTCGAGATAGCTTAGCAAAAGACAATAGACCATCACTCACTATTCCTTTGGGTTCGACCCTTAACTTACTACTATACTTGTATAGGGGTTGGTTGAGTGTTATAAATTTTGTTTGATCGGTTGGGGAGGTTAGTCCAACAACCTACCATTTCATCATCGACCAAAATGGCGCCGTTGCTGGGGAATGGTGTCGTGATTGTATATTGTTGTTGAGTCTATTCCATCTAACTGAAAAACACAAAAAAAAAAAATTATTTCTTTCTTTTAGGCTACACTTGTAGCCATGTTTCTAACAATTTCTTTTGAGATTTTCATGCATAGCGCTCGTGATCGATCTATTGTGCCTTTTGACCCGAAAATCGAGAGGACACTCTCAAGGAGAAGAATAGCCAATTGATCTTTGGAGTATAGTTCTTCAAGTGAAGAGGAGTTTGAGGAAGAGATGCAAGAAGGAGGAATGGGAGAGAATCCAAGGTTAGCTTTGAAGGTGTTGGGCATTCCCGGTGCTTATAGGTTTAAGAGTGGCATTGCTCCACCTACAACACCGGCGAACGATTTCAAGATAAGACCGACCATGATTACTTTGATAGAACGGAGGCAATTTAGTGGAGCCAAGAGTGAGAGTCCGTTGAATCACCTAAAGGAATTTAAGAAGTATTACAATACCATTAAGGTGAACGGCATTTTTCTAGAGTTCATTCGGCTAAAGTTGTTTCCCTTTTCTCTCATTGGTCGTGCCTTAGAGTGGTTGGATAAAGAGGTTAAGCCCAATTCGCTTAGAACATGGGATGATGTTACTAGAGCTTTCTTGTCTCGCTTTTACCCACAAAATAAGACGGCGGAGGCTAGGGCATTAATCCAAGGACTCAAGCAAAGACCCAATGAGAATCTCTATGAAGCATGGGAGAGGTACAAGGATTACCAAAGAGAATGTCCACATCATGGGATTCCTACTTATCAAGTGATCCAAATTTTCTATGGAGGTTTGAGAGCTCAAGGCAAGTCATGCCTAGATGGAGGAGCCGGTGGTCCTATAATGAATAGGACGAAAGAAGAAGTAGTTGACATAATTGAGGATGTTGTGAGATACTATTGAAGGAATTGTGTCTTCTATAAGTGCAATTACTAGATATATCAAGGATCACTATTATGGAGATAATAAGTTCATTCTATTGGGGCGTCATCCTCTGTTGCTAGATTATGAGAGATGATCTTTAGACTAGTCAAATAGTCCAAAGCCCTTTAGAATGGATCCTATAAGGTAACACACAAGGGTAATGGGTTAAGCAAGTTAGAGGCCCATTAATGGGCCTCATTAGCATTTAATTAGTCATAAGAATGATTGGGCTAAGTGTAGTTTGATTGGGATTAGGAATTGGGCTTTGACTTGGACTATTATTTAAAGATATGATCTATAAATAATAGTCATGCCTAGGGTTGATGATTAATTCACAATTAACATACAGTGAATTGTGAATTTAAGCAACCAACATCCAAAGCCCTCAATCCCTCCTCAAACTCACGGCTCTCTCTCTCTCCCCTCTCACCCACGGCCGTCCACCTTGGTGGCTCTCGTGGTGTTGCGTGGTGGTTCTTGGCTAGTTCGTTGTTCGTTCATCTCCGTAGAAGGTCGATTGAAGAGTTCTTTTGCGACTAACTAGCATTAGTAGAGGTCTTAATATGTGCCCGTGGACCAAGTATAGGAATCACACTTGAGGTTCTTTATCTCCCTTGTTCTTGCTCGATCACTAGTGGAATCACACTTCAAAGGTATAATTCTTACTTCTTTATGTGTTATGCATGAGATCCTTGGTTTGGTGCTATATGAATATGATTCATGTTAATATCGCTATTAGTACCTATAATCTCCTACAACTATAGAGATTGGCAAGAAGGAGAGACAGAGTCTACTAGCAAGAGTGGCTCAATGGTCTATTCCGTGGATCATCTCAATGCGATCAACAACTTGTCATCCCAAATTTCAAATCTAGGGAAAGAGATGACATCAATCAAAGCGAAGCTTGGGAGTGTGTCCACGAATTCTTTGAGTCTTCCCTCCCAATCCAAAGGGAGAGGTACAATCTCTAACTCTTCTCCTTCGACTTCTAATAACATGCCAAGTGGTTGTCTATTTTGTGATTCATGTGGTTCTTATGATCATGATTCTTCCATGTGTTCACAAGCTTTTGTTGATGGATGTGATGATGTTGAAAATAATGAATGTGAACATGTGAACTCTGTGTCTAATGCTAATGGTGGTCAAAGGTTTAAAGGACCTAATAACTTTGGTAATAGGAATTCTCACCCTCAAGGTGGTTTCGATAATTATAACAATGGAGGATATAGGAACCAAGGAAACCAAGGTTTCCGAGGTAACTATAACAACCAAGGTTATAATAATCAAAACTCAAGCCATGGGTATGGTAATCAAGGCCAATCTCAAGGTTTTGGTAACCATTACCATAATGGGAAGATCGCTCATACACAAGATAGGCGGGGTGGTATCCACTTACCACCTGGCGATGGCCTACACAACTAATGAGGGGCGATCAGCAAAGCTCAGGAGAAGTCAGAAGACAGCCCAACAATGTTACATTAATGCCTTGAAGCAGCCTGCCAAAACCAGACAGCAGTCAGGTTCTAATAGAAGACTCCCTAAGCAGCCTGAGAGGAAGTCAAGGAAGAGAAAGCGTGAAGAGTATCACAGGGAGAAGGATAAACAAAAGTTGGAAATGGAAAACTTCGAGCCTGCAAAAGAAGAGGTAGCCAGACCACTTCCCAGCGGGGAGTATGGCACGGTCGAGCTCACAGAAGGTGACCCCTCGAGAACAGTGAAAATTGGGAAAGACATTGATCTAGGAGTGGGGGTCCACCTCATAGAGCTGCTAAGAAAGAATAAAGACATTTTCGCATTTTCCGCAGATGAGATGCCCGGAATTTATCCAGCGGTCATGGTGCATAGGCTAAATGTAAAGGAGGATATTAGACCAGTCAGGCAAAAAAAGCGAAGCTTTTCCATGGAGAAAAATCAGGTAATCCAGGAAGAGGTGCAAAAACTCTTGGAAGCATGATTTATCGAACCCTGTGACTATCCAGAATGGTTAGCCAACGTGGTCATGGTGAAGAAGGCAAATGGTCAATGGAGAATGTGTGTCGATTTCACATATCTTAACAAGGCCTGCCCGAAGGACTGTAACCCACTGCCACGAATAGATCAACTAGTAGACTCAACGAGCGGGCACGCCCTGCTAAGCTTTATGGACGCCTTCTTAGGGTACCATCAGGGAGTGTACAATTACATAGCTATGCCCTTCGGGCTGAAGAATACGGGGGCAACTTTTCAGAAGGCAATGGATAGAGTGTTCCTTCACCAGAAAGGACGAAATGTAGAAGTATACGTTAACGACTCAATTGTCAAGAGCGTCACGCAAGCTGGACATATCATGGATTTAGAGGAAACATTCGCTACCTTGAACAAGTATAAGATCAAGCTCAACCCGAAGAAATGTGTCTTTGGAGTGAGCTCGGGAAAGTTCTTGGGTTTTCTGATCAGCGAGAGGGGAATAGATGCCAACCCGGAAAAGGTCGAAGCAATTCTCAATCTGCCCGAGCCTAAGAGCATTAAGGATGTCATGAGGTTGACAGGCAGAATGGCTGCACTGACCAGGTTCATCAGTAAGTCAGCAGACAAAGCCTTACCATTCTATCAGCTATTGAAAGGAAACAGGGAATTCAAGTGTGGGGCCAAAGAGAAAGAAGCCTTTGAAGGCATCAAGGGGCATCTGACTAAGCTCCCGACAATGATCAGTCCGGAGCTGAGGGAAAAGCTGCAGTTATACATCTCAGCATCAATACAAACAAGAAATGAGAGCTTCCTTGAGCTTACGAAATGCCTCAAGGCAAGCCTCATTGAAGCTAAAAACAACATCCTTTTTAAATAATTCGGTCAAAGGTTTGGCGATTGATGAAAAATCTTTGATAAACCTCCGGTAAAAACCGACATGCCCAAGAAAAGCTCGTACTCCCGTGATGGAAGCAGGAGGGGGCAACCTCTCAATCACCAAAACTTTGGCCGGATCAACCTCAATGCCATTTTTTGAAACCTTATGGCTGAGGATAATACCCTCCTTGACCATAAAATGACACTTTTCCCAATTTAAAACCAAACTCGTCTCTTGACACCTTTTCAGAACTTTTTCAAGGTTAAAAATAAAAGTGTCAAAAGATGAGCCACCACACTAAAATCGTTCATAAAAACTTCAATTTCTTTTTCAAGCGTTTCGGAGAAATTGGAAGTCATGCATCTTTGAAAAGTAGAGGGAGCATTGCATAATCTGAATGGCATTCTTTGGTATGCAAATGTCCCATATGGACATGTGAAAGTAGTTTTCTCTTGATCACTTGGATGGATAGGGATTTGGAAAAATCCGGAGTACCCATCCAAGAAACAAAAGAAAGCATGGTGAGAAAGCCTTTTAAGCATTTGGTCCATGAAAGGGAGAGGAAAATGATCCTTCTTTGTTTTTTTGTTCAATCTCCTATAATTAATACACATTCTCCACCCGGTCACCGTCCGGGTGGAGATTTCCTCTCCCCTTTCATCCTTGATTATGGTCATTCCACCCTTCTTTGGAACTACATTAAGCGAGCTAACCCACTTGCTATCGGAGATAGCATAGATTATGCCCGCCTCACGTAGTTTCAAAATTTCTTTCTTGACAACCTCTTGGAGGTTGGGGTTCAACCTCCTTTGAGGTTCAATGGAAGTGGAATGATCATCTTCAAGATGAATACGATGCATGCATAAAGAAGGACTAATATCCGTGTTATCATCAATGTTATACCTTATCACATCTTTGTATTTTCTCAAAACACCAAGCAATTTTTCCAAATTAAGTTCATCAATGGTAGCATTGACAATAATGGGGTATTTTTCCTCCTTATCAAGATAAGCATATTTCAAAGAAGGGGGAAGGGGCTTGAATTCTACCTTAGGAGGAGGCTTAGAACTCTCCTCCGATTTTTCCTCCATTGATTCAAGCTCAATCTCGCCTTGTTGTTCAACTTCCTCCTTTGAGGATTCCTCCATTGCCATGACAAATTCTTTGGCTTCATGAGAGTGGAACTCCTCTTTGCATGTGAGAGCTTCCACTATTGGATCTTGAGGCTTCATCATGACTCTCCCCAAACGGTCCAACTCCTCATTCACAACATCAACTTTATAGCACTTTTCAACCATGGGGGTCTTGAGCAACTTAGAAAATTCAAAAACTATCTTCTTATCGGCCACTTCACATGTGATGGTGTTGTTCTTGCAATTTATGACCGCCCCCAAAGTTTTAAGAGCTTCACGACCCAAGATCAAGGGAGTGTCCACATCCTCCTCCATGTCCATCATTACAAAGTCACAAGGCACATAGATGTGTCCCACTTGAATCGGAACATCCTCAAGTTCGCCACAAGGAAATTTTACCGAGCGGTCGGCTAATTGAATTGTCTTCCTTGTAGGGATCATCTCAATATTAAGCTTTTGAGCGATGGATAAAGGGATTAGACTAACATTTGCTCCAAGATCGGCCAATGCACCCCTAGCTTCCATGTTTCCAATTTTCACCGGCAAAGTGAAACTCCCTGGGTCTTTTTCCTTCTTGGGCGTCTTATGTTGAGCAAGAGCACTCACTTGATGTGGAAGGGTGATAAGCTCATCATTGAGCTTCCTTTTGTTGGTGAGGATGTCCTTGAGGAACTTGGATTAAGATGGCATTTGTGTCACAACTTCAATAAAAGGGAGATTGATGTGCAAATTCTTCATCACACTTAGGAACTTCGCAAACTTGTCATTCAATTTCCTCTCCGCAAGTCTACTTGGAAAAGGAACCGGTCCATCAAGGTTCCTAGTCTCGCTAGGAATTGAAGTTGTCTCCTCATTGTCAAGCTTCATCTTCTCCGAACTTCCTTCTACCTCATGAACCTTTTCCTTCTCACCTCTCTTGTCTTCATTCACACTCTCTTCTCCTCCCTTCTTTTCCTCACTATCCCCCTCATTTGGACCATCATAGGAAGTTCCCGACCTCAATGTGATTGATTTGCATGTATCGGGTTATTGGTTATGAGAAGGGTTAGGTTGTGGTTGTCCGGGTAGAGTAGATGGTGAATTGAAAGAAGTTCTCTCAGCCAATTGAGCTAGTTGTGAATCAAACATCTTGTTGTGAGCCCTTATATCTTGCATTTGTTGCCCAAAGGTTTACATTTGTGAATGCATGGCTTGAAGGAGTTGAGTGGGTGTTGGCTCTGCTTGAGGTTCTTGTTCTTGATTTCTTTGAGGCACTTGGGCTTGATTGTTGTATTGGTGTTGGTTGTTGTATTGGTTGTTCCTTGGGTAGCTCCCTCTTGGGTTTTGGTTTTGAGATAGAGGTGGATTTTGGTATTGGGGTTGGAATTGTAAGAGGGTTGAGCTTGTTGGCTCCATTGTTGAGGTTAAAATGTAAACCCGGGTGGTGGTTGTCTCCAAGCTACTCCACCGCCGCCTCCTCTAAAACCATCTTGCCTTGTGTTGTATGCCGCTACATGCTCGGGGATCAAACCTCCACAATAGGATGTATCATGGTTCGTTCCTCCACAATTTTGACAGGAGAAAGAGTTAACTTGAGAAGATATTGCTCCACCACTTGAACTTGCATTTACACTCGGGTTCAACTTTGAGAGCCCTTTTGTGAGTTGATCAATTTGATGTTGTAGTTGGTCAACCTTCTCCAACTCATAGATTCCACCTTTCTTTAATTTGGTGCATTCCTTCTTCTACCACCCCAAGAGTAGTTCTTTGCTACCTCCTCGATTATTGCTTCCACTTGATTTTGAGGGATCTTGATCTATTGTCCACCCGCCCCCGCATCCAAGTTAGCTCTAGACATAGGCTCCAATCCATCGTAGAAAAACCTCATGAGCAAACTTTGATTGTATTCATGTTGAGGACACACTTGTACCAACTCCTTGAACCTATCCCAAGCTTCACTAAGACTCTCATCCGTTTCTTTTTCAAATGATGCGATCTTCCTTCTCATTTCGGCGGTCTTTTCCTCGGAAATGAACCTCTTCAAGAATGCCTTGACTACCTCCCTCCATGTCGTAAGAGAGTTAGGCTTCACTTGCTTCAACCACTTCTTTGCTCTACCCGAAAGAGATTGTCGAAATAAATGCATTCAGATTTACTCTTGAGAAACTTGATTGGTTTGAATCATGGCACATAGCTCAAGGAATCTATCAAGGTGCTCTATGGGGTCTTCACTTGGAAAACCCGAAAATTGCTCCGATTGAACCATTCTTGTATATTGGGGATGAATTGTGAAGTTGGTTTCTGTGACGGGTAGCAAAATCCCTCCCGTGAGCTTATAATCCTCCGGATTTCCGAACTCACGAAACAAAACATCATCCTCTTGTCCCGCCATTGCCTCACTTTGCGAACTAGAAGAGTAAGAATCACTCCCACTATCAACTATAGCACCAAGACCTCTTCCTTCTTCTTGAAAAAGTTTATGGACTTGCCTTAGAGTTCGGTTGATCTCTTGGTCAATTTGATGTGTGGGTGGTTCTTGAGATCTTCTAAGCATTCACCAAAGCTAAGCAAACAATTAGCAATGACAGGTATGATAGAATAAACAAAACAAAAAGAAAAGCAATTTAAATTACTCTAACAAAAGCAAAAATAGACACTAAACAAGCCGCTTCCCCGACAACGGCGCCAAAATTTGATAGGGATTGAGATAGGTCGTTAAGCTACTACCCTAATCAAATTAATCATTTATAATTCTAGACTACCCTAATACAAGTATAGGGGCACGTATCGAACCACTAAGGAAGCACACTCATTCAACATCAATGTCACTAATGCAAGAGTAAAGTGGGAAATGTTTTTGTTGGTTTTCTTTGATTAAGCACTAAGACTACAAATAAGCAAAGAAAAAGATGAATAAACTCAAGAGAAAACAACGCTAGGGATACGGGGGTGTCAAACATGATTAGAAAGAGGGGAATAATGATAGTTATCATGAAGAACATGCCAAAGAACACAAGATCATACCAAAACAATCCATTCTCATTCAAAAGTCTAGGCAAATCAATGAAAGAGGTTTATGCTCATTAGGATCATTCTCATGCATCCTATTAGACACAAGCAAATCAAGAGAATAAAGAGGCACAATTTGTAAAACTCCATTTTAACAACTCATTCTCATGCAATCATTAAAATAGAGGTGATCTTAATCTAGTTCAAATCATTTTCATGCATTTAAACTAGAGGGCAATCAAATAAAGTGCAACAATAATCTCAAGCCATCAAAAATCATGTCTTTCATCAATTTAAGGCATGTATTCAATCCAACCATCATCATTCTTCCAACATTCAACACATATTTTCCACCCCCTTCCCCTAGCTAAGAGATTAGCCTAGAAAAGGGGGAATAAACATGATAGCAAAACTAAGAGTAAACTCAAGAAACACAAAATCAAACATGATCAAAAACAATGAAAATAACAAAGATAGATTAACTAGCAAGATAAATGAGAAAACACAACTAAAAGGCAAATAAATAAAACTAAGAGAAAGGATTAGAGATTACTAAAAAGGAAATAAATGAAAGATGAAAACTTGGAAGGTTGCTTGATTGATTGAAGAGAAACTTGAACAAAGTTGCATACAATGGAGATAACTTGAGCAATATAATACTACACTTTCTCTCTCTAAGATTAGGGTTAAAATGTACATAATCATCTCATTACAATCCTAGGGGTATTTATATGCCCCTCACATTACCCTAAATGAAGGCTTAAGAGTGCACGGAAATACCCACGAGAGCGGCCGCTCCATCGGGGGGAAGCGGGCGCTCGAGAGGGTATTAACAAAAGACACCGACCTAAGGGGAGCGGGCGCTCCTCTCTGGGTGAGCGGCCGCTTCTTTAACCTGTGAAACAGGGCTGCAAGAAGTAAAATGGTGTGGCCGCTCCTAGGGGATGAGCGGCCGCTCCTCTTGTGTGCTTCGAATTTCTTCAAAGTCCAATGCTCCTCTCTTCACCTATTCCAATGCGCTCCAAAGGGCGAACTAAGCTTGGAGCGAGATCACACAAGCATCTCCATTCAACCTAAACAAAGAACTCATACACAAACATAAGCGAAATAGAGAAGGAAATTAAGCGATAAAGAAAGGTGTAATTAAAGAAAAGAAAAGAGAGGGAAACACAAGAAGGAGCCAACATAGCAAAAACTAGGACAAAATGCTTGGAAAAGGCTCAAACAAGCGCCAAATGAGGGGAAAATCCTTAGAGAAAAAGGATAAAAGAGTGGCACCACTCATCAAGGACGCACCATGGTTAAAATAATTTAAGGGCCAGTTCTCATCAGATTAATTTCAGTTCAGTTTATTTCAGCTAATAAGTTCATTTCAGTTCAGTTCATTTCAATTCAGTTTATGTTTAATGATATTGCTAATGATATAAAGCCAAATTTCATACTTTTAAGCTTATATTACAACAATGACAATAATAATAATAATAATAATAATAATAATAATAACAATAACAATAACAATAACAATAACAATAACAATAACAATAACAATAACAATAACAATAACAAGAACAATAACAACAAGAACAAGAAGAACAAGAACAAGAACAATAACAATAACAATGACAATAACAATGACTATTATGCGGTTATACCATATTTCACTTAATGACTATTATACCATATTTCATTATTTGACGAGCTAGGAGTAAAAATAGGATCAAGTTAGTTTTTATATAATTATATATAGATAAAATTCATGTTATCAAAAGACAATATTTTATATTTAATTGATTTAAACTGGAAAATCTCATTTGCCAATTTTGTTTGCGTGTCATTTAAATTATTTAATCATAAAATAAATTAATAATCTCGTATTTAATTAGCTACCACTAAAATGTATTATCCTACATGGCGCGCTGAAAAAATTAAATCCTACGTGGCTCTCTAAAAACTTGGGAAAAACTACCCTTATATATATTATATATATATTTATATATATATATATATATATTAATATATATATATATATATATTATATATATATATATATGTATACACATTTATATATATGTATACTATATATATATATAATATATATATATATATATATATATATATATATATATATATATATATATATATATATATATCAATCAAAAAAAAAAAGCAAAACAACAAAAATACTTTAGATGGATTCTTTTTCTTCCTTAGTTTAAGCATTGCGGACAATGCTTTGTTCAAGCTTGGGGGGAATATTGTGTGTTTGTGTTGAATAAGCTTGGGGGAATGGCATTAGTGGTATTTTTGCTCGATATTTAGTGAATTCTTGAGTTATTTTTGAGTGTCGGCCGCACTTTTTGCTTCACTTAGGAAATATCACCAAATTTTAAATTTTTACCCCGCCTTAACCCTTAGCCTTACGTTACAATCAATAAAAAGACCCTTCGACTCTAGTGGGTTAGGTCAAAAAAACGGTGGAGGGAGATAGACTTCAAACCTATGGAAAGAGTATGCATAGTTGAGACGTCGGGATTACTTTCTCATAGTTTTTCATTTCTTTATCTTTTTCCGGTTCCTTCGTGGAATCTTGAGAAGCTAGCTTAAGGGTTGATTTGAAGCTAGTGGAGAGAACGTGGCCCGTTTGGTTGGGGTTAGGGTGGATTGAGTCCTAAGTAGTTCTCTATGCTTAGCATGTGTTATGTTTCACTCAACCATTGCATCTTGGAACGTGCATACATTTGTCCATTTAGAAAGGTTTGCATTCATTAGTACTTGTCCTTATCTCTTGTCCATATATGAGCTTGTGTTTTGCTTTTTCTCTTCGTGTTTCTTTTCCTTTTCCTTTTGTTGCCTTGCCTTGGCTTTTGTCGAGAGTTGTGGGGTAAGCTCTTAGGAAACCCTAACGAGACCTCACTCATCCTCATAGGCGACTTTGGGGTTTTAAGGGCTTGTTGTAGCTAAAAACAACCGTGATTCCTACAACAGTGAGTTAGTGTACATTCTTTCTCCTTGTTTCTATTTTGTTTCTTTTGCTTTCAATAATTCCATCTTGTTCTCTTTTGCCTTAGCTTTGCTCGAGGACGAGCAAAGGTTTAGCTTGGGGGAATTTGATAAGTGACATTTATGTCACTCTTAGGAAGTAATTTTAGAGTTATTTTCGTGTTTATTTTCCCTTATTTTCCCTTTTATTCTCTTGTTTTCTTTTTAATAAAGTTTCTTGTTTATTTCTTAGTTTTAGTATGATTTATTTAATTTCTTTATTTAATTGGTTTCTAGTTTATTTTCGTTTTTTATGTGCTTTTGTTTTATTTTATTTGGTTCCTTTCCTTTGTTACTTTCATAGTTTTATTTAGTTTTAAGTTTATTTTATTTACTTGTACAGGTTTATGTCTTTATTAGTTTTAGTTTTATTTCTCTTATTTCTATTTTTACTTTTATTTAGTTTTATTAGTTTAGTGTTACTTCTATTTTTCTATTTTATATTATTTGTTTCTATTTTATTTATTTTATTTTATTTGTCTTGATTTCTCCTCGGTTTTTGTGTCTAGGGTCCCGGGTTTCATGTCAAGTGAGTTCGGAACTCGGGAACAAGTCAATGTGTGTGCAGTTCTTTGCTAGCTGCTGACTGTTGCCCACCTTAACCTTCACCCCACCATCTCCTATCCTCCACCACACCAACTAAACACCAATTCCCCTGCTCCATCTCCCCTGTTCCAAACACCTAGCAGCCTCAACAACAACAACAATCACAGCAGCCCCTCACCAACACCCCGTAACAGCCACCATCACAACCCCCTGCTCCTTCGTCACCACAATCAACCACAGCATACCTCCAGCCTGCAACCCCGCAAACACCACACAGATCACCACTCAGCAACACCACCAAAACCGCCACCAACAACCCACAATCAACCACCAATTACCACCAGCCACGAAAACCCACAGCACCACTGCTCTCACCAACATGCAACCCCACAACCACCAACAACAACAACAGCAACAGCAACGAACACAACACCAACAATAAACACCTCACGCAACAGAGCACGCATCACCAACCTCCAACCAACTGCAACAGCTACAGCCACCGCCAAAACCACCAATCAAAGCCCAAATCAGAGCAGTCACCACCAGCATCAATTACAGCAATTTGCGCCACATCAAGCCGCCAATTCACACAGCAACAGCCCCAAATCAGAGAGAAATGCAAGTTCATTTGGGTTCGAGCAAACCCATTGAGAAGTTCGGTCGAATTAAAAGGGCGAAAACAAGCAGAATCATTCGATGTTTTCTGATTTTTAGAGGAGTGGTCGAACACACCCATGGTTCGGCCGCACCTACTTCCGGTTCGATCGAACCACTCCACGAGCTTCACACATGGTTATCAAGGAAGATCAACGGCTTGAATTGATGCTCGATGAGTGTTGTTTAAGATGAACGTTGGTGATTTTGCTGATGGTTGATGATGAATTGAGAGCAGCCAAGATCGATTTAGAAGAGGAAAGGAGGGTCTGATGTTTTGGGGGATTTTGGTTTTATTTTTCTTTTTCTTTTTCTTTTATTTTTATTTCTTTTCCTTTTCTTATTTCTTTTCTCTTTTGTTTTCTTTTCTTTTTATTTCCTTTTCTTTCTTTATTTATTTTCTTCTTTTATTTTTCTATTTTTCCTAGTTTTATTAAGTTAGTATAAATACCCATTTTTGGGGTAATTAGAAGGAGACCATATTTTTAGCTATTATTCCACTCTCTAATTAGTTTTAGGAGAGCTTCTCTCTCTAGGTTTAGCTTAGCATTAGGGTAGTTTAGAGAGAGAAAGTGAGGGTTTCACCATTGTTGAACTTGGATTTTGAAGAAGAAATTGATCATCTTTTCTATAGATTTACATCTTCAATCAATGAGAATCTCTAACTCTCTCTCCTCTATTTCTATTGCTTTATTTTGATTATTATTTTTGTTGTTGGTATTGCTTGTTAATCATGTTGATTCTTGGTTATTTGTTAATTAATCTTGTTATTATCATGATTAGTGAGTAATTTCTCCATTAAGGGGATGGTTGTGGTGTAGTTGGATCTTGAGCATGTTCTAGGTTTAGAGTTGATTTATTTGTGATTAAAGTCTTTATATGCTTGATATTCTTTAATCTTCTTGCAAGTGCACATTGTTGGTTGATTAAAGGTGAATCTTTGCTAACAAGGAACGGAAGTTGACTTAGTTAAGGTTCATTAGTATCGATTGTTATTTAATAGTACCTCCTAGTATATGGTTCTAATGTGGAAACACAGAGACTATGTTAGGAGAAGCCAATTGACCCCGGAAGGCGGCTAGATTGGACCCTTTATTTCGATATTTGAGCATGTTTAGTTCATAATTAATTCAACTTCTATGCTTTTGTTTATGTTCAAGTGAATGCTATACCTAAACCATTTCCCTTAATGTTTTATTTCTTGTTTTAGCATCTTTAGACTTTAGTTTATTTATCTCCTATTCCGGACTAGCTTAATTGTCGATAACATTTGGTGGTGTTTAACCGTTCTCTGTGGTTCGACCCCTGTGCTTGCCTTATACTCGTATTAGGTTTGTTTAGGTTATATATATATATATATATATTATACAGGGGTTGCCCGGTTAACATTATAAAGGTTACTTTATTTTTTTACACTCGACGTCATATGGTGAGGCCAGCTGCACACAAAACATGCTGAAAGATTTAAGTGATTTCGTTAATATTAATTATATGAAACAATTTAATTTTATTATTATTTTTGGTAAATCAAATAACAATCAGCTTAAAGTAATCTCATTAATATATATTATATGAATAAGAAAAAAAAAGTTGGACTAATATTTTAGGTAAATATTTATGGAATAACTAAGAACACCAAATAAAAAGGAAAATATATATTACAAAAATAATATAAAAGCTTTGAAATAATATTATTATAGTTGTATAATAAAAATATTCTAAAAAAATATTCAGCTAAAAAAAAAAGGAAAACTTTAGAGGGAAAAAACAGCACTAGGGTGTGACACGTGGCACCCCGGGTGTCTGTTTAAGTATTAAGTTATTGATTGATTGATGATTAGATTAATTGATTGATTATTGATGATATAAATACCCGCCCATATATTTATAAGCCGGATCTAACCCATATTATAACTATGGCGGGTCATGGCTTTTAAAGGCCTCGTTCCTATTTCCTACCCCTCTCAGACTCCCAGTTATTCTTTGAAGCGCACTCAACGTTCTCTATTGTCTATTGAAGCGTTCTCCGTTGAATTTTATCCTTGTATCCCCAATTGAAGCAGCTTCAAAGGTAAGTTGTTTGTTGTTGTCATCATCATATCAATTTCACAATCTAGGGTTTATATTTTAATTTAATTATCAGTGCTTTAAGTTTAGGGTTCGTGAATTCTTAGATTATGAAACATCATATCCAAAAGATAAGAAATTTATGAGCGTTCTTTGATTATTGAATCAAATATCCCTAAATTATGTATTTTTCGAGATAATTCAATATGAAATTAAATCTCTTTACCCTGGGCCTAGGGTGTGCAATGTAAGTTGATGTTGTTGAAAGAGAAGAATTTTATGTGTTCTTTCGATCATAATTTGATGATTAAGTCGAATTTGGTTGCTATTGTGTTGCAGGATTTGGTTAATAATCCTTCAATGTTAGGATGGAACTATGAACACGAACCTTTACTACCTGGGGCCAGGGCAGCTGCCCCATCTGCCCCGGCTCAGGGACGGGCCTGCGTATACTTTGCAGCATCAATTACTTCCCATAAGACCAGTGAATTTGAATTGGTACTCTCGGTTTCAATTTTATCAGCATCCATAAAAATGATAAGACTTTGTTCGAGGTTTATTAATTTTCTCTTTATGAATTGCACATTTGAAAGCTTGTTGATTTATGTTGATTTTCATTTTGTAGGTTCAAGGTGTATTGCATATATTGCAGGGTAATTCTAGCCCCTTGTTTGCTTGGGACGATAATCAATGTCGATTTTATGTCAAAACTGGGATCTATGTTACTCACCTCTCTCAAACAAGTTTACATGATGTTCTCCATCAGTTTGTATGCTGCCACTTGTTTGAGGCTTGTAGAGCTTGTTGTAGAACGAATTGAGAAAGAGGGGAAATACTTTCCTACATTGAGGGCATTTGGGAGCTCAGTTTCATCTTGGCTCAAGGTTGATTAGTTGTTTTGTTTAGCTGCATTATATTTTCTCTGTTGCATTGTTTGTGTTAAAGTTTAAAATGCTTTGATTTTTGTAAACTAAATTGTCACATTGTAAACTTATATGAATAAATAGTAATATTGGATTCCCATTTACGGATTTACCCTTGTTTTGAATAATTAGTGGCAATACAACACAAATTGGTTGCTGTAATTGTACAAATTAATGTTCATATAGGGAAATGCATTATACTATCTATGTATAAACCGTTTTTTTGGGACAAACCAATATATCTAATATTAACTTAGTAAGATGTAATAGTATAGAGTTGTTGTTTGGTGCTTACTATATTGGCTTAGCTAGCTTGTGTTTGGAACAGAGGTTGCGAGACATTGCTTTGAAGGAAGATGTAAAGATAAATGACTCTGATCCAAGGACTGTTCCAACACTCTTGGGGATGGCTAACTCTTTGTCCAGGTTGGCATTCTATCTATGTAGATTGTCCCTATACTATCTTAAATGCAATTCTAGTTTCATGGTAAACTTTGTTTTGTTCCTAGCTATGTGCATTTGTTGTTTGTGATTGGTATTGTAAATGTACTAATTTACTAGTTAGATTAATCTATGCTTAGCCAGAGGCATCTGTAGCGAGTGACGTGTGTTTATTGCCTAATGGCTACTCAATATATACTTCCAACTCTAAATTTTGTAAAAAAGTAAAAAAATAAATAATTCTATGGTATTTAAATAAAAGTAAAAAAATTATTTATATATATGCACACTTTGATCATATCATGGCAGAGAAACATTGCAATGTACTCCAAGAGTTCAGTTTGTTTGTTCTAGGAATTGCGGATATTGTGTTATGTTCAGCTCGGCTTTGTTGCTTATCTTTTGCCTCCAGTCTCGTTTTTATGGTGTTCATGCATGTAGGAGTGGGTTTATATGCTTCATTGTTGTAAAAATTCCAGAATCTGGATGTCTTATACCCTTTATTGGCAGTAGAGATCTTTTTTTATCCTTGTATGAGCTGATGTGTATATGGTGTTTAGTTTGGAGTTGGGTACAATTATATCTTTGCTTTTGCATAGGGATTATCTGACTATGCTTAATTTATCGTAGCCTTTGTTCAGGGGCTGAGTTTTTGTTACAAATGGTTCGTGAAGCTGTCCCGAAATTTTGGCTTGATTCTCAGCATTCTGCCCCTGCTGCTGAAGTGGCCGTCCATATCCTTGATCAGCTTTACAAGAAGCTAAATGAAACTTGTCTTGTGCAGGGTGGTGAGGTTGTGTTAAAGTAACATAGTTCTTTTTTATTTTCTTATTTTAATGGTTGTATTTTAATTTATTTTTTTCGTTTTTAATAACAAATTATGCAATTTTTAGGAGGACGCGTACAGGATGCTTCTACATTTATTTCTTGGAAGTCTATTGCCATATATTGAGATCCTTGATTCCTGGATTTTCGAAGGAATCCTCGATGATCCTTATAATGAGGTAATCTCTCGAGAAAATGAGTTTAGATTTTTTTATCAAATGTAATCTCAGGATTTTTTAGGCACTAAAGAAGTAAAGAATGATTCTCGGGGAATTGTTGCTCTTAGGATTTAGCTTAGGATGGGTGGGTGGATATACCCAGGGGTTGTATGTTCTTTGATGCTGCCTTTTAAATCATGTCCGAGTTTAAGGTGGAGATATTTGAGTTTCATGGTGTACGTGTATTGTGGGATGATGAGATTTCACAGAATCTATTCTGCTGTTTGAAATAAAGGCTATTCTGTATGGATATTCATCTTCCGTAGTATCATTACGTTACTTTTATAATAGCATCATGCTGAGACATCTGTTATAGATCGTTATATTACCTTGTCATTTTGATCTGTCTGTTTTTTTTTTTTTTTTTGGGCAATTGATTAAAGATTTTATAAATCACAAAGGATAGAACAAAGACCACAACACCACAGAGGCTGGCACAAACTGCCAGAACCCCACCCAAACAACCTACTTATAATACAAGTCTAACAAATATTTGTGTTGCTCATGAGAACACCTACAAGCAACCTTGAAACTAATATCACGAAAAATAGTAGCTGTCGATTTACTCAGCTTACTAAAAATGAAATTATTCCAATTATCCAATACAACCAAATAGCATAAATGCTTTCCACAAAAAGCATAAAAAAAGTTTATGCTTGACCGTAACTCGCTTACTGCACTTAATAGCCCACTCCAACTCTGTAGCAAACCCCTCTGACTGCCTGGAAAAACTGAAGAGATGTAATACTTGCTGCCAAACTTGAGCAGAAAAAGAACAGTTAAAGAATAAATGTTCAGTAGACTCCAAGCCCTGACCACAAAGTTTACATGTTGCATCTGTTATGACATTTCAAGAAACAAACCTGTCCAGAGTTGATAATCTTCTCCAAATAGCTAACCAAACTATAAATATTTCTGCGAGTAGCACTGTTGTTGCAGATGACCCTTCTCCACTGGACCTTAGGGAAATTTCCACTAAGTTTCTGATAAGCACTTTTAATTTAGATCTTCCCATTCTTCACAATAGCAGACCACCCTCCAATATTGTCGTCAATGATCCCTTGGCAAGCTAAAATTTTCCTCAAAGGCCAAGACATATCAATAGGGCTTTGAAACTCACTCAGGGATCTACGTGTCATATAATAATCATCAATCCATCTAACCCACAGCTTATCTTTCTTGCAAGAGATATCCCAAAGTAGCTTGTAAATAATAGCTTATCTGTCTTTAATTTAGCATATTGATAGTTTAATACAACTGAAGTAACATATTAGAATATACAATAATACTACACACATTAGTTAATGCTTAGGACCTCTAACTTCTGCACAAAATAGAAAGGCAAGGTTATGCAAAACTGTAAAGTGTATTTCAACCATAATCTGTGTAAACTTGTAAAGTGTATTATAATTATTTTCCACTTATAATAATTATTCAAATTTTAATTTTTTTGCCTAAATTTTGAGTGTTAGTTTGTCACCCTGGTTTTTTTTTTTACTACCCATGTTTTCTCTAGTTTCACTTGCCTTATTTTACTTTCTTAATTGATTTGTCCTGCTCCACTTTTCAGTGTTTTCACTGATGGGTTGAATGACATTTCATGTTGGCTGATCCCAAATCCTTTTGGGTTAAACCTTTGTTGTTGTAAGATGTTTGTGGTAACTGTTGGACCTAGAGTGGTTCTTTTTGTTGCAAATGCTAGAAAATTTTATGCAACATTTAGTGGCAGCAAAAAAATTTTATGGGTTGTTTATTGGCTTGTCGCTATGTTTTCTTGCTATTGCGGTGTTATATATTTAGATGTTTATAGGTGTATTATGAAATTTCCAGTTTGCCCTTTTTTTTTATCAGACATCTAGATACCTTCACACATGGAGTTTATTTTTCCCCATTTTGTTAGCACTTGTCCCTGCTCAACAAGGATGAATAAGTCTTACAATTTCTCTTTCTTTAATTCTTTACTTGTTGTTTTTCACTTTTGATATTCAATTCTTTGTTTTTTCTAACAGTTGTTCTTCTATGAAAATAAATCTGTGTCAATTAATGACACTGAATTTTGGGAAAAAAGCTATCTTTGGAGATCCCTGACACATCAAAAAGTTGACGCTGAGATCTCAAGCATGGCTCTTAAGCAGCAAGCATGCCCATTATTTATTAAGGACATAGCTAAGGAAATTGTTTCTGCTGGAAAGTCTCTGCAGTTGATCAGGCATGTTCCAATGTCTTCAAATATTACATCACCTTCAGGAGGGAGATATCAGGACTTGGAGGGTTTTAGAAGTACTTGCGGTGTTTATGATCATAGAGGGTACAGTACAGCAGGGTTGACATTGGTAGAGCTATTTTTTGTGTCTGTGGCTGGTATGATAGGTCATGGTGATCATGTGTACAACTACTTTATGCAAAATGATTTAGCCTCTATGATTCCTTGTTTATTTCAATGTGAAGTGGAGAAGCAAAATCTTAGAGGAATAGAGAGTGAGAGTTCTAATATGAAATGCCCAAGAAAGGCTTGGGTTGAGTTTTTGGATAGTACATTACAGGAAAGAGAAGCTTCTCGTCAAGTTGAAACTACGTTGCCTCATTGTAAAAGAGATGTTGAGACTGGTTTGGTAAATGAAATCCAACTTCTGAAATCTTTCTGTCCTGAAAACCCTGTTATTATTGTTTGTAAAAAATTACTGAACAAGAATAAAGATGCCTTAGGAACCTTGACCTTGTCAAAAAATGCAAATCTTCCCCCATTGAATGATGAGGATTTACGGGAGGCTGTTTTCAATTTTGAGAACGAAGGGTCTTTATTAACCAAGCAAACCAATTTCATTTTTGGTTTTCAACATAGTGAGTCTCAATTGCTTCGTTCAATAGAAGAGACAAAAGTTTTAGAAGCTATGTTTCCCTTTCCTACAATTCTCCCTTCATACCAGGTGTGTTATTCAAATACTTGTTTGATGATATTATATGTGCTATTTTTTCGGATCACCTCTCCATAAATGATTTGTTATTTGATGTCAGGAGGACCTTCAGATGTCAGAATTGTTACCTCTCCAGAAAAATAGTACTTTGCCCTCCAGAATTCTTCGCTGGATTCAAATTGCCGAACCAAAGGGTTCCCCCCTTCCTACGGTTGTATTGCATGAATGTCTGAAAGTGTACATTAATAAGCAGGTTCTTGCTTCCTATTCATTTAGAGAAATAAACATCAGTAGCAACTGTACAGGTTCTTATACAAATTTTTTTTTTTCCCCGCATACTTTAGGTGGATATTATTGGAAGTCACATGCTGTCAAAGTTACTCCAGGACTGGAGACTGATGGACGAGCTTGAAGTGTTGCGTGCTATATACTTGTTAGGTTCAGGTATTTTTTGCCATTTCCAATCATTAATTTGAGTATTATGACCATGCTTATTAGGATTTGATTTATGGTTGATGTGGATGCTTATCTCAGGGGATCTTCTCCAGCACTTCTTGTTAGTGATTTTCAATAAAATGGATAAAGGAGAATCATGGGATGATGATTTTGAGCTGAATATAATACTGCAGGTGAGGGTTTTGAGAATCCTAGAGAGAACTTTCCTTGAAAAATTTGATTCTGAAGTTATACATATTTTTACTCTAGTCTATGAGGCTATGGCTTCTAGGAATCCACAAAAGATTGGGTGGAAGGATAGTTAATATGATAGTAGAAATAAGAATTGTAAAATGCTCTTAATTTCCCCTCCAACTTTGAATCACATCGTTTTATCTAAATATGATATCTTGAGACATTATGTTGGCCTTTAATATGTAATCAACATGCTTCAAGTAAAATAAGCAATAGACAAATATTCCCACATTTCCTCTTAAATATATAAGGATGTCTCTTTATATTGATCGCTCCCCTTCATGGCTATGGCTTCCTGGTTTTCCTGCAATATTGAAAACTCCCTGATGTGCATCTTCTTTGGATCTGGATACATTGATCATACAAGGTTGACTTAGATATTTGTAATTATATATTAATAAAACGTCATGGAAAAAATGTTTGAAAATATATATTGAGATTAATCGAACAGCATTACACAATAACATATTAACATTTGATTTTTACATCTTAGTAAAACATGTAGTTAAAATAATATTTCCTCCGTTTTTTTTCTTTGCACCATTCCCTTTATGGTATGCTTTCATAAACTTCTATCATGTGTTCACATACCAAATAGCCATTATACCCGGTTTCAAAAAAAAATAGCCATTATACCCGGTTTAAAAAAAATAGCCATTATACCCTTATCTACATTTGGTAATAACCAAAATTATCCCTACCTTTTTTCTCTCTCCTTTGTTTGTAGTCACATGGGCATTTTTGGTATCTTCACCTTTTACTCCCTTTCTTGACTCTTGTCCCCAAAAAGGTGCAAGTTGAAAAAAATAGAGGAAGTATATGAATAGTGTCTAGAAAACACTTTGCAGGTATTTAGAAACGGAGGGAGTGTTTGAATATCAACTGATCCAATCTTTTTTAATCTACTATTTGTTGAACAAAAGGCAAGGAAATTTTGAGAGAAGCTGAAAATGTAGAGATGTGTATGATTTATATTATTTATTTGTCCCGTTTTTTTTGTGCTTATTAACAAGTCTCTAGGGCTTTATTTGGTTAGACATAGTTTGTGATGGGAACTTCAAGTTGCATGGAAAAAGTTACTTTGTTTGATTGACCACCTATCATGAAACTTGAAGTTCCTTTTGTCACTTGGCTCCTATGATAGTTTGGAAGCGGGGGGTATTGGGTATGTTGCACTTCCATCTTTCATCCATCACCCAAAGTACATTTTTTGTTTTTTAAATGAGTAGTTTATAATTGTTGGTTCAAATTATTTTGTGTTTTACATGCATTCATTAAACCTTATATGATATGAAATTCATTTCCATGGAAATTTTATCAGAACTCTATATTAATGAAGCTATTTTGGAACATGTTATTCCCTGCGAAAATCACCAAACAAGGCTGTGATTTATTTCCATCAGCTTTATTGGAACTTGGTCTTGGTTTCTGGCAAATTAGATTAAACTTGTTTTCTTTGATGACTGAACTTGCTTGCTTTCTTTGGTTTCTTAGCATCTTTTTGTTGTCTATTTTAGGAGTCTATCAGAAATTCTGCAGATGCCATGCTATTGACTGCGCCAGACTCATTGGATGTCTCCATCATAAAACCTCATGGTCTTGATGGTAGTGATCATCAGAATGCAAATGCTATTCCATCTACTCCTCGTAGAGGTCATGATAATATCTCGGGCGTTAATGGTCTTGATGTACTCAACTTCACCTACAAGGTCAGTTTCACAATTTGTGTTTTTTTTGGATATTTTTAGGTTTTACTGAGAATAAAGTGACCATCTTCATGAAAGACTTTAATCTCTTATGAAAAATTATCAACTTTGTTATATAATGGATCAGATTAAAGGTTGACTAAATTAGCTTTTATATTCCTTACACATGAGGCCTATAGTTTATTGATGTTTGGAAAACTCGGCTCAATACCTTCCTCTACAACTGACCTTTACAAAAACGTATAACCTAGATGAAGTTGGAAAGAGTAGGCGTCTGACTTGTCGCTTTTACTCTACACATTGTTTCCAGGCACCCTTCAACTAATAGACATTCCTAGAGCTCCATAAAAAAGACTCTCTAAAACATAAAATCCCCTTTGTCCTTAAGTCAATTTGTCTTATTGTTTGCTTCTTAAGTTGTGCCCAAGTAGGCAATTTAGCTCCTTTTTTTGTACCATCCAAAATTTGCAGGGTGCTCATTTGTTTTCAGTGAATTTACGAAGTGTGTATATTTTAATGTCATAGGTTTCTTGGCCACTTGAACTTATTGCTAACACTGAGGCAATTAGAAAGTATAACCAGGTAAAACTTTGCGCATATAATTTTGTTTCTTGATTCAAATTGACATCAGTAATTGCTAATTTCTGAAACACATTATACGTAGGTGATGCATTTCCTATTGAAAGTTAAGCGTGCAAAGTTTGTACTTGACAAAGTTCGGAGATGGATATGGAAGGTACACTTTTTCTTCATCTTGTTGTTTTACTTAGTTTAGTGACAGACTTCTTGGCAAGTATATATGAGCCATTCAAAATGTTAAGCAAAGTCAACTTTAATCTTCTTTCTTTATTCTAAGAAATTTTTTTTATCACAGTACTTATCAGCATGACTGCTCCATTCTTATTGGCACTATTTTACAGAAAAAAGGTTTGGTGACAGTCAACTTCAAGCACCATTGGTTAGTGGAACAGAAACTTTTGCATTTTGTGGATGCTTTTCACCAATATGTGATGGATAGAGTAAGATATTTCTCCATATAAAAGCTTGCATCAAGGAGACTTGTTAATTTTTCCATGCTACTTATATGCTCCTTAGTACTGTCACTTTTTCCGTTTTCAGGGGAAATCGTAATGGATTTATATTCGGCCTTACTATTTCTGGACAATTAAGTAAAGTTTGGCTTGTTATTGACTTGTGACTAGACCTGGTTATTGGGCGGGTCGGGTCAGGGTCATTGCAGGTCGGGTCAAAGAGAGTCACATTTTATAGGGTCAATATCAGGTCGGGCCAATGCGGGCCGCGGGTCGATATTGGGCAGGCCTACAAAATATCAATTAAAATAAATATTGGACAAAGCCATTATTAAGTATATATGAATATAAATTTATCTATTAAGAATGTCCATGATTGAAGATTAAGGTGTAGTTTGATGTATACCTTGCCTCCAATATTAAAACACCTTTATCTCAATTCTCCAGAATTTTTTTTATGACATGAATAGACCGCTTAGATTTTACAATGTGTTTGGATTAAGAAAGGGGAAGGAAAAGAAGGGGAGGGAAGGGAAAGGAAGGGGAGGGGAGAGGAGGGAAAAATGATGAGTTCTCTTGCTGTTCTCCTTCCAAATCTCTCCAATCTTGGAGAGATTATTATCTTACAATTTTTTCCTCCATTTCTCTCCACTCCAGCTCCCTTCCTTCCTCATTTGTTATCCAAATGAAAGATACCATCCCTCGATTTCCCTTCCCTTCCATTTCCCTCCATTTCCTTCAATCCAAACAAAGGGCTAGAAGATACATGATCTACTCATTCTACTGTGCTAGCCTTGGTAGAAGCTAAATTTTGTTTGGGGTAATTGGTAAGTAATATATAAACATTAAAACAGCATTATTGAAACTGTTTTCAGGGTAGTTCAGGAGCTGTACTATCAGCTGGTGTCTTGTTCATAAAAGCTTGGTTACTTGGCGAGAAGTGTGAAGACTAAAAATTATGGGTGGTTAGTTAGTTAGGTCTGGATACTCTTCTAGTTTGGTGTGGGGTTGAGTGATGTTCTTTGCTGACATTAGCATGCATGCAACGTCCCACCTTATACCTAATTCTTCCAAGTGCCTCAACTTATAATATCTAGTCAGTGTTTAATAGTAGCAAACAATGTAATCATCTAGTCAGTGTTTACACGAGTTTCACAAAATGTCAATTTCATATCCGTTTGGTGATGCAGGTCTATCATAGTGCCTGGCGTGAGATGTGCCAAGGTATTGCAGCAGCATGTTCTTTAGATGAAGTAATTGAAGTACATGAAGCCTACTTGCTATCAATACAAAGACAATGCTTTGTTGTTCCTGATAAGCTGGTATGTATCTTCTCATTTATCTGATATGTTATGATTTTATAGTGTCCACCCATTCTTAGTTCATACTACGGTGAAATTATTCCAACTACAGGGGGCACTAATAGCCAGCAGGATAAACACTATCCTTGGATTGGCTCTGGACTTCTACTCGATACAGCAGACACTTAATAGTGGTGGAGCTATTTCTGCTATTAAAACGAGATGTGAAATGGAAGTGGAACGTATTGAGAAGCAGTTCGATGATTGCATTGCCTTTCTTCTCAGAGTATTCTTTCTCTCCACTTCTTAGATAAATCTGTCTAAAGTCACAAGGAAGTGAAGGAATTTTTATTCTGCAGTGAGAAAGTATTAGTGGGAACTGGGAGGGTACATAGTGAAAAGAAACTAATTTAAATGAAGTAAAATGTTGGAAGTAAGCAATGGTGGTTTTGGGCAGGTTAATGTGCTTAATTTCACCACATTTGGCTACCATACAATGCTAGGTAGACAGTGTTGGGTTTTTTTTTTATTTTTATTTTTTTTTGTTAATGATAGGGTATAAACAGCCCTAAGGGTTGCATTAATATATTTAATTACATATCCTAAAATGGTATAAATTTGGGAAATTATGACAAAAATACGCATAGATCAGTGTAATTCCTGCTTGGTTTTCTCAGCTCTTCTTTTTAGCTGCATGCATTTTCTCTCTAGCAGGTTAAGAAGGATGTAATGATAGTGTTATTTTTCTCAATGTGTGGCTTTACAGGTATTGTCCTTCAAGATCAATGTTGGACACTTTCCACATTTGGCAGATTTGGTGACTAGAATAAATTACAACTACTACTACATGTCTGATAATGGAAATATGATGACAGCCCCTGGATCTGAATCAGTGAAGTCGGGAAAGGCCTTTCCAAGCAGACCTGGGTGATTGGAATTCCCACGTTTTTTATTTTTATTTTTTTATTTCCATTTGTATCAGAACAATCAGAACAACAGAATTGTTCTGTGTAATGCCAGTCAAAGGTAGAAGTTGCGCAACATGCCAACTTCCCTTCACAACTTTTAATGTTCCAAGATTGCCTGAAATTTAGCTGATGATGCAGATACCCTTGTCATACTAGCTAAAGCAACATGTGAGGGTGAGGGTTTGGCCTAAAAGTTGTTCTGTGTAGCTGCAACTTGTATATAGAATATCTAGTTGGCTGTAATTACATGGATTTTGTGTATGTGTGTCAGTGTGTGTGTTCCAAAGCACTGCACTGATCGTATGTAAATGATGTAATTTATTCTTTGTGGATTATATTTTAGGGTGTTGGTGTTCTTGCTACTCGTTTCATGTACTCATTTTTTTTCTGTGGTACCATATTCTTTTGTATAGGCCAGCATTTTTTACGACAAATATCATTTTTTTTACGACAAATTTCATTTTAGGGTGTTGGTGTTCTTGCTACTCGTTTCATTTTTTTCTGTGGTAACACAAATTTCCTCTTACTATTTTATCCCTACTTTACTTTCATATAATTCCTTCGTCTTCTAACATTAAATCATTCTCAATCCTTCAACCTCCCCACCATTAATGAAACCAAACCCTAAACTTTTTTTCTTCATCAACTTCACTACATTGTTGTCTAGATTACCTCTAATTTCTTAAAAAGGGGAAACTAGAAGGACAAGTTGCCATCTTTGGTTGTTGAGAGGGGACCAGACATGGGCGTAGATGAGGGTGTGCAAAGTGTGCACAAGCACAAGGCCTCCAAAATCTGAGGGCCCAAATATTTCACAAGCCCATGTTTTTGTTTTGTTTGCCGGTGTATATTTCACTTTTTTTTACTCTTTCTCTTTCATGGCATACCTAAAACCACGCTATAAATGCTTTATAAAGTACAACTCAAATTTCAATTCCCACTGCACGTTCATTATACACCATTTATCACAGTTTAATTTCTGTTTTCCTTCTTTTGATTCTCCAATTTTCCAAACTAATCTTTAATTTCACATTTAAGTTTATTTCTTACCAAAATAATCAATTAATTTTAAAATCATTCCTCTTTTCCTTACAAGTATACGATACTGTAAACTAGGTATGAGAATTCAGACAATTTTCCCATGTGCTTAGATAATCTGTATCAACTTATTTGGGGTTTTTTTACTTGTTAATCGTTTCAAAAAATTATGAGACTATGGTTAAATTTCTCCATCCCAATAAAAAAAAATAAAAAAAAAATATGAGAAAAAAAATTAGTCTTTAGATTATGTTGATTATTCAAGAGGGTTTTGATTATATGATAGAGTTTGGTGAATTATACAAGTAGCTCTCAGTATAGGGTAGAATTTTGGTGAACTCCGTAGCATTGTGCAATTTTAATTTTTGGCAAGGTCTAAGCATCAGATTGTTTAATCTACTGGAGTTATTTTTTATTTAGAAAAAGATCTTAAAGTATTAGTTGATCTAATTTTAGGTTTTTATTAAGTTATTATTAATTAAATATACAAATTTTTTGTGGTTTTTTCAATATATGTAACAACATATGTATTAAAATATGTATTGTTCCCGTAAAAATAAAAATAATAAAAAAATTTATGTAACTTAAAGGGCCCAGTTATATAATTTAGAACAGGACCCCTAAAATGTTCAAGATGGCCTTGGGACCAGAAGGTTGGCATCTTTTATAACATTGCAGTGAACATAAAAGTTGACAGATGTACGCAATCTTGGTATTTTTTTTGGTCTTTTTAGTATTTTAGTTGATTGATGGTATTATTGCAATTTTATGAAATGTTAGGGTTCATTGTTGAGTTGCATTTTATCATAAAATGTTCAACATGATTAATATATACTACCTCTGTTAAGTTTTATTTGCAACTTTTACTATATTTGGATGCTTAGTATTATTTGCAACTTTCCCAAATCTTTCCCTTTTTAGTAAGTTTTTTTTTGCAGAAAATGTCAATATTGCCCTTATTTTAAAAATTAAACATTCACTTAAATGATTAATTATATTACATTATCAACTTAATCTAGATCTAACAACTCCCAACTTGGCTCTTTCTCTCTCCTCTCAATCGCAAGTGCGCAACCTCCATTGATTTCGACTCCGATCCAGCAAGCACTAGCAGCAAAGTCATCGTGGCTATGGTGGTTTTGGGGCAAGACTCCGATCCACATGTTGATTTCATGGAATGGATGATTTTCTTGGGTTTATGGGTATTCTGGGTTTAAGGGTTTTAATGGATTTGTGGGTGGTTTCAGTGAAATATGGTGGATTTGTGGGTGGTTTCGATTATTTTCGGTGGGTTTATGGGTGGTTTCAGTGATTTTCAGGATTATGGGTGGTGTCGATGGTGTTTGTGTTGATGGGTTGTCTAGATTTAGGTGGTTTCAGGATTTCAGTGACAATTTCGCTAGTGTCGATGGTGGTTTAGGCAGGGCTTACGGTGTTTCGGCAGTGTCAGTGGTTTTGGTGGTTTGGGTTTGGGAGTTTCGGCAGTGTCGGTGGTTGTGGTGGTCTGGGTTTGGGAGTTTCGGCAAGTCGGTGGTTGTGGTGGTCTGGGTTTGGGAGTTTCGACACTGGTGTCGGTAGTTTGGGTTTAGGGTGGTGTCGGTGGTGGTGGCTAGTCTGGTTTAGGTGGTGTCGGTGGTGGTGGCTCGTCTGGTTTAGGTGGTTTCGATGGTGGTGGCCTCGTAACTTGGTGAGTGGCTTGGGTAGTTTACTAATCATGTTTAATTTATCACTCTCCTCCTTAATCACAAACCCTTTCATTCCATAATCACCATTATGAAATTTTGACTTGGGATCCGTGTCGCACCTCGAAGTTGCAAATAAAACTTAACGGAGGTAGTAATTACTTTATTAAAACTCAATTAAAGTGACTTATTGTTTAATTGACTATGTTAGTTTATTGTTTGAATGCCTGATTGAGGGGATTGTTTAATTATTAAATGGAACACATTTTGATATTACCCGATTATGTGTAATTAGGGTAATAGTTAATTAGGGATTGTGTTATTTTCCAATAAAAATCTCTCGCCTCTCCTCTCCTTTCCTTTCCTCCTCTCTTCTAGGGTTTCTCCAAAACCTTGACAGTTTAGGCCGAAAATAGTCTAATTTGTTCGGAAATTAGACAATTTTCGACCCTTTTCCCTTAATTTTATTTAGTTTTCAATAAATCTCCACAAGTAGCGTAGATACTCGTCCGACTCCCTATGGTGGAGTCGTTAGTTTTTGTTAATTTAGTTGTTTGTTCGTGTTTGTTTAGGGTTTGTTTGTGTGTTAGGGTTTATCAAAAAGGTAATATCTTTTGCCCTATTGTCAGTTCATTGGTAAAGATTTGTTCGGGATCGCAGCGGTTGTCAAGTTTTCAAATGCGTTTAGGCAAGTCAGATGAGAATCATCTTTACGGCTACAACAAATCGTTAGACTGTCTCTCCGAAAAGGTTGTATGTTCTAGCGATGTGTGCGAGAGATGTACCACAATGCAAGATCTTTTCAACGATCGTAGCTTTTATGAAGGAAACCCTAATTTGATTCAATTTTATGTATTTGTTAATCTAGATTTCATTTGTAGATGCCGGATGACTTTTTATTAATGAATTGATTTGCTTTAAAAAAAAATTAGGGATTGTGTTGATTGTAGATTCTTTTATCTAGTAACAAATTGCTATTACAAATCAATGAATAACACCTACCTTGTAATATGAACAGATGGATGATGATGTTGAATATGTGGATATTAAGGTTAGGTTAGGTGGTGGGTTTGTGATTTAAAAAAAAAAAAAAAACAACAACAACAAAAAAGGGGGGGGGGGGGTAGAAACCTTTGGGTGTATGAGGTTGAATGAGAATATTGCAGGTATGATTACAAGGTTAGTAACTTTTCAGTCCACTCTTAGAGAAGCCTGTATTTGGGGGTTTGTGAAGTAAGATTTGCATGTGCCAACAAAAAGTTCCCACAAGTCCCAACATCCACCACAAAGCCAAGCATCAACAACATCTACCACCACATCTGCACCAATAATGACACCAACAACACCAAGAACGCACATCTGCACCAAGGGCCAAGTTGCAAGCTATTAGGGGGGGGGGGGAGAGAAAAAAAAAACCTAGTCTATCTTGTGAAGTATATGTATATTTTGTAAGGGGGCTTATTTTTTGCAACATATGAAAATAATTAGTATGGTTTAAGTGTTCTTATGTCAAGTATTTTTTTTCAATAACAAAGATGAAAAAAGGGCATGTATATCTTGTGCACTTGACAGTTGAAATATGCAATATGAATTAGCTAGCTTTTGCAACAAATAGTTGTTAATTTTTCTGTTCCAACAACAAAATAACAAGTTTAGCATTACATTGCAACAAATCAGCAAACTATTAGAGTATAGCCAATGGATGACCATTGACATGGTGGTCATCACATTTTTTTTTTTATCAATTTCTCTCTCTTCTACCTCATTCATGCCCAACTCTCATGCCCACTTATGTCCATGCCCTTCCATTGGTTGCCCTCTAATTTTGTGGTCATTGATTTTATCTTTCCTACTTTTACCCCACCCCACCACTACAATTAGTAAATCAATGAATTAAATAATTAATAATAAATGATTACATTATTTAATCATCATTAATTTAATATAATTATTAATGTAAATTGTGATCTAATGATCGTTAATTAAGTAATACAAATGATAAGATGATACGATAACATATTATTTGACAAAACGATAACAAATATTAAAAATACAATGAAACATAGAACGTTCTATAAAAAAGAAGGCATAATTAATTAAATAAAGATAATGCTAAAATTTCTAGAAGTTTATACGATTAATTTATTAAATAATGATACATAGAACGTTCTAAATAAGAAGGATGAATATTTCGATTATTTTGGAGCTGTGATGATTTTTTGGATTTTGTGGGATTTTTTGCCTTTGGGATTTTGGGTTATTCATCTCCAAAAGTTTTAATTTTACTAACCTTGAATTACCATAAAATTTTTCTTACTAAATATAGGAGTAATAACTGATGAAAAAAAAAATTGGGTTAAAATACCTCAAAGCTATACTCATTTTATAGAGGGAAAAAATTAGAGCTTGTAGACACCCATTTGTGTCTTCCCAAAACCAAAACCAGAGATGAATACCTTTCGCGTCGAATCATAATCGAATGAAGTGAAAGTCTGAAAAGTCTAGTGTTGCGGTTAATTTTTATTAAAAAAACCTTCTTTCTGTTTTCAAAAACCTGCTCTATTTTATGAAAATAACCAATTCAGTTTAGTTTGGTCCATGATAAGAGTCCAATAATAGTGTAGTTGGATGGGGTTGAAAAGAACTTTCCAACGATATATTATAAGCCCAATTCCGATGAATAATGAGGAAGTTGTGGCCAAAATACTAAATTGGGCCCGGTTTGGTCCTTACATACGACCCAATGATCTAGAGGAGGGCCTATTATTATTCCTAAAACTAATAGGATTGATTATAGTCTTCTAGAATCATCTAGAAGGTTCTTTTTTATCCTAGTGGGATAAGGATTGATAATTATGTATATGAGTTTTACTTGGAATAAAATAAGTGTTTTATATGAAAGTACGATTTTAGCCTTCGTACAGATTTTACGACTCAATTTTATTGATAAGTGGATTCCGTATTGAAAACGTGTTGAAAACCTCTTGCATCGCCGGACGACAGGTTCGTCGCCTGGCGACGAAGCCTGTCGTTGGCGACAAGGTGGAGTTTTTTTCCTTTTCAAATTCTAACTATTTTCTATCGGATTCCGGATTATTTTCTTATAAATAGGGTCCTTGGACCTCCGTTTTCAATGATCAATTCCCAACCAATTCTCATCAAGAATTCTCTCTCGAGCAATATAGCTTTCTTTCTCTCTCTCTTTCTAAACTAACTTTTACAAACACCATACCGCATTCATTAGTTCTAGACACACCTAGCCAAGTTCGAAGTTGCCTTCGCCCAAGACGTCAAAGGTTAATAATTTCTTAGGGTTTGGTCCCAGATACAGTCTAAACTTTTTAACTCTTTCTTTCAATTATTTAATTTAATTCTTTGATTTAATATTTTATTGAAGTTTACTACCTCGTGTATTTTGTTATTAGAAAGAGGTACGAGGCTTCAAAGTAAGTTATTAGCTTACTCCCTTTTTATTTCAATGTAGAAAGTATGTTTAGATTTGATTAATTCCTAGCAGCATGTTAGAATGTTTTTAATGCTTTCTAGAATCATGTTAGGATGCTTTCTATTCTTTCTAATAGCATGTTAGTATCATGTTAGGGCTAAAGCTTTGATCTTTATTGTTTAGTGGCATGCTAGGATTTTTTTATTAATCTTGTTAGTATCATGCCTAGGATCTTGCTGTCTTTATTATGCCTAATTATGATTAATATGATAGTTAATATTATGTTGCTTGATATATGATATGTTCATTTTATATAGAGATTTACCCCGTCCCTTGGTCGTAATTAGTAGTGTTTTTGGCTCCTTCGAGCCACTTTTATTACTAATTTGTGTTTTCCAGTGTTTTTGTAGTTTTGCTTGAGTTTTGTAGGAATTTGCGTACTTGGAGCATTTTCCCGGGTTTTCGAGGAGCATCTACAAGAGTTGGAAGACCGCGACCACTTTCGATAGCCCAAGACCGATTGGAGGTAGCAAATCGGTGACTAAGGGCTCAGTTTTGGAGATACGAGGTGTTTGGGCCAAGTTGGAGAGCTCAAGGAAATGCCTCGAGGCCCAAGAAGCCTCGCCCGGACCACCAGAGCACCGCCCGAAGGCGCGCCCGGCCGGGCGGGGCGAGGCAGCACCTGAGAAGGCTCGCGCCCGGAGCACGCGCCCGACCGGGCGCGAGAAAGGGATGTTTGAGAAAAAGGCGGGCCCGGTCGGGTGGCCTCTTGCCCGACCGGGCGCGTGGGTATTTTAGGACGATTTATTTCCGATTAGTTTGTTTTAGCGTATAATTCTTGCTTAGTATTAATGTAATTTTATTAGGCAAGATTTGACACTTCATTTCACTTCTCTACACTCCAGTTTTATTTTCTTCTCTCTCTACTTAGACTTTCTCTCTCTAGACTTTATTTTCTCTTGTTCCTAAACTCCATTGTAATTCCGCCGTCTTGGTACGATTTCTCTCTTATTAATCTCAGTATTTTTATTCATTCAATTCCTCATGCCTTGTTTAATTACTTTGATGTGTTTAGCTTTAATCATGTCTGAGTAGTTCTCTTTCTAGGGTTTATGGGGATCTAATAAATAATATGAAGGGGTAATTTTATGATTATTGATAGTTAATGCTTAATTGATTTCCTATTGATTGTTTAAATGCTATGCAATTAGATTTGGCCAGGTTTAATTGTATGAGTTTAGCAATATTGATTCGAGATTCGAGAGATGAGAATTGATGTTTAGGCTTAGATTCAATAGGCAGATTAATTTATAAATGGTTAGGTCGAGATTCGAGAGATGAGATTTAATACCGGTAAATTAACTCTGTGATTGTAATACGTAGCAAAAGCCCTTTATGATCTGATTAATTAACGCATTGATGATTGATTATTATGTTTTACCCTGGAATATTGTTTATTAGTGAACCTATGCCCTAGGCTTTATTATTATTGATTTTTTCCCTATTTACTCACTTTACTCATAATCTTCGTAGTTTAGTTTATAAGCACAAACATATTGGTTACCTTGATAATTTAGATTATAATAATTAATTAGGAGTAGAAAGACCAGTTTCCCTGTGGATTCGACCCTACTTCCCTATCTGCATAAGCTAGTGGACTTAGGTAATTACTTTTGATTAGGTGATACGACTTTAGCCTGTCAATATATATTGTTGTTATTGCTTGATCACGCCTTTTATGCAGGTTTAAAGGGAATTTGTACTTGAAATCACGCTTAATAAGATAATTGATAATTTGGTTTAGGCTAATATGATTTTAATTCTAGTGATCGTCAATAATAATTTTATTTGTGCATTATTATTCAACCAACATAGATTAAACAAGTTTAGGATAAACCTAATGATTGCATGTTAGACCAAAAGCGCACATGAATACGAGTAGAATAAAGTAGAGTCCTATTTATAGGGCGGGTTCTTTCTCTTTTAGATTGGATTTGTAACCTCATCCCCGAACACCAGTCATGGTTCCAGACCTATTGGAGTTGACGATCTCATGGATCGTTAAGGGGTGTAACCTTCACCCTGTGAATGGTTTACAAGTTCCTAAAACTTAGCTTGTTGGCGACTCTTTTGCTCTAGCTTCCTTCCCTTTGAATGCCACCATGCTTTAGTGTATGATCACAGTGAGGTTCAAGTTTGGGGTAATGCTTGAAATATTCCCTACAGAGCCATTGGTATAATTTTTTTTTTTTAAAGTTTGTATTTTAAAAGTAATTACCGTTATAAATTTTACAATGTTCATATTTTATTTTAATTTCAGACCATTGGATTCAAAATTGCAAAATGAACTAGATGTTGCCAAGTGTCACTTCCCAAACAAGTTTACCCACCTTTCTCCACTCCTCCAATTCTCACATGAAGTCATCAACATTAAAAAAAAAAAAAAAATATTCTCCGGAACCACTCTCTATTAGACAAGTGTCACAATAACATGCAATGCCCATAATTCTCAAGTGGGCATGGCTATAACCTAGTCATGGACCATTTCCCCCAAAAAGAATTTTATATTATTATTTTATGCTTTTTTTTTCCTCTCTCTCTTCATGACCACCCTAAATGGGCAACCAATGGTCATACTCTTACTACTAAACTCCATAATGTGACAAATTAAACTCTGGCTCTGAAACTAAGTTGTAGGGATTTGAAGGGGGTCATTACCACACTCGTAATGTCACACACAAGGCAATCAACCAACAACTCAATCTAATCAACCTAACTTCTCACACAATCAAATCACACAACCAAAACAACAATAATGCAGTAGCAAAAATCAACAATAATAGCAACAAATAATAACATACAACACACACAAATTATATGTGGAAAACCCCTTCAAGGTGAAGGATAAAAATCTCGTGACCGTTTAAGGAGTCCATTCTAACTTCTCTAATTGATAAATTAAGGGAAAAGAACCCCAAATTAATCTACAAAGGATTCACAACCCACCAACAATAAGACACCAAAATTAAAGAGCAAAAGGTGTAGAATTCACCCCAAAACAGCAATCCTATCCAGAGATGATTCCAACTAAACCAGAGCTCAAAATAATTATCCAACTGTTCAAAATGCATCCCTTGATGTCAAAAATAAGTTTTTAAAATTTGAGCACGATTCAACGGTGGAATTCTAGCAACAACCAAGTTTGTGAAAGTTGTGCTGAAAATTCTGAAAATGGGTACCCTCTAAAATCCCTCATTTTATCACTTATTATCTCTCTATTTTGTGCGCGTGTTTGGTACTGCCTTCACTTACTCTTATTACCCTTAGCTTATTACCTCAAGGATTTCTAAAACAAGCTTACTCAAGAAGCCACAAGATGTTACTCTAAAGACTTCCAAAACAAGGCAAACCCATGAAAAAAAAACCCAAGGAGGACTTACAAAACTAGTGAAATGCCATATATGACAAAATAAATGGAGCAAAAAGAAACCCATTTTACTACCTATTGGGCTAGACCTATAACAGTTTTTCCCATAGACTAATGGACAAGCCATCCTACATTCCTTAATAAAGTTGACAAATTAACTTTGACGCAATTATGATAAACCAACTTAGCTTAAATACCAACATATATGAGTCCATAACATGTCCTCTGTACTTTGATCATTCTCGCCTCCCATTTTACTTTTCTCATACTCATATGCACAAAAGTTAATGCAAATGAAACATTAGAAATAAAGAAATTGGTTGGTAAAATGGTAAGTGTGAGACCTAACTCAAATGATTTTTTCTTGAGAAGGAAATGGATAATCAAAATGGGAAACTCCAAATTAATAGAAGAATGGGGAAGTAAATTGGGACTGAAGAATTACCATCAAATTTTCCATGGAATCAAATAATTATATTACTTGATATTAAAAAAAATATTATATGTTTCTCAAAATTGTAGTAAAAGGATATAATAAAGTTGAGGATGATCTAGCAAGCTCTACAACACGCCTGCATCTACCTAGTCTTCTAGCTACAAGCGAGCAAGTGTATTGTGGTGCAAATGTTTCCTTGTTTAATTAACGAGCACAAAGAATTGAAATCTTCCGCCATTAATCACAACCTCTTCCAAGGCATTTATTGAAAAAAGACATCACTTCAATGTTCGAGAAGATAAGAGACGGATGTAGTTAGTTTTGTGACCTAATGTATTTATTTTCTCTTGTTATTATTACTCTTCATCACATCCTTTATTTTTTCATAGTATGGTAGTAATAATCAGGCCCGAACCTTAGCATGTGAAGCCTGAGCGGCTGCACAGGGCCCAATATAAAGGAGGGCCCATTTTTATTCTTCTTCTCTTATTAGAACGTGTAAGTGTGTAACTGTAATTTTGAAAAAGCTGCTAATCTGATGGCCAATTGACCAGATTGGTAAATAAAAAAGACCCCTAGCGACAATCTGGGAAAAAAAACTTATTCCGCCAACAATTTAGTAAAAAAGCTAACCATCTACAACAATTTGATAAAAAAAATAAACTCCGTCAACAGTTAGACCAAAAAATCTATTTTTTCCCAACAAACTCATTAAAAATTCTAATTTGATTAGTTTTGTGTTTTTAAATTTATTTTCTCATTTAAAATTTTGAATTAATATGTCACCCCTTTTTATTTCCAACCCTTTTTTTAAAAAAAAAATAGTTAATAAGGGGTATGAAACTTAAGTGAACTTGATACTTAACATTTTTTTTTTCTTAAAATTGTTATTTCCATAAAAAGGGTTGGTAAAAAAAACAAGAAAAACAAACTAAATTAAGCATTCGCGAGTAATTTATTGGAATTTTTTGTATTTTTTTGGTTCATTGTTGCCTGAGATTATTTTATTTACCAAATGTCGCTTAAGCTTAATTTTTTTTACCAAATTGTCGCCAGAGTAAGTTTTTTTTACCAAATTGTCGCTAAGGGTCTTTTTTATTTACCATTTTGGGCGATTGACCCTAATTTGTTTCCTTCTTGTGCTCAACATTAATTCCAATCAATAAATATTCCTATCAAATCTTGCATTTTAATTTCCAATAAATGATGTCCTATATTTATAATTTATAATATTTTTTTGAAAGGCATTTATAAAATTTCAACTAAACCTATTTGACTCTTCATATTATCCTTAAAAATTTCAAGACTCCTCCTCAAATTCAAAGAGTCAGAAACTCAATTATCCTGAAGATTTAATTTGACAATCAGTTTCATATGGCTAAATTTCTCAAAATAAATTCATACAATTTCAAGCTCATTTCATCAATTATTCTTCTTAATATTCACATAATTAATATATATTTGGGATATTTTTTCTAATTTTCTCATTTAAAAAATTAAACGATTTCGGCAACGCTTGTTCCGTTTTTCGTCACAAACTTGACAAGAACTTTAAGGTTTGATTCAGATAATTTATCTCATATGAATACTAATTAGTAATTATAAATACAGCTATTTCACCAAATGTCACTGAGTACTTTAAAAATTCACCAAATTCCATCTGGTTTTTCAAAATTCACCAAATGCCACTGACAAACATTATATTGTCATGGCGTACCATTAATGAGTTCTGGCCGTTATCTATCTGTTACTGCAATTCTTAATTCACCAAATGCCACTAACAACTTCTTGATTTTTGATGAAATGCCATTACGTATTTAAATTATTACACAATATACCTCAGACTTAATGAGTTATAATGGATAGTTAGTATCACCTTTTTTGAATTTTTTTTATGGTAAAGTAGCCGTTACACCCAATTGGTTATATAAATTTGAAACTTAGAACACACATAGGAGCCCTCTATTTGCATAATCATGAGTATTGCCCGTTACAAATACTCTTTTTGTAACGAATTTAATTGTGTCCATTACACATCAAATGAGGCGTTACAAATGAGGTGCAGCAACATAAAATTCTCAATTATGTTTTTAAATTAGGTGTACTGATGTGTGTAATAGTTGTGATCGTAATGGTGATGTGAACTATTGTAATTGCAATTAAATTGAATAAAGTGGAAAATTGAACATCATTAAAGCATAATTGCTTACTGTTTAAATCATGTGCTGGAAAAATTGATTTTACGTTTACATCAAAATGCCCAAAACATAACAGAGAATCCGTCCATTAAAAAGATACCAAAAAACACAACACACTGTTTGTTGGGGATTTTGTGTTCAAATAAGGATCACAAAGAATGCAAACAACATTAACGGATAATTCTTCGAGGCGTGAACGGGAGTTTACTACTCCTTTATTTACGCTTATTACTTGTTTAATTAATTGCAGCACCATTTCCTAAGCAAATAATTAAACACCATGAAATTCGTCTCAAATACTCTAAATAATTCAACACTGTGGACTTTCAATGTTAAAAAACTAGAATGGTATAACAATATAGTTGTGCATTCAAATTTATACAACAAATTGGGTGTAACAGCTAGTTTACCCCCAAAAAAAATTTAAAAAAGGTGAAACTAACTAGCCGTTATAACTCATTAGGTCATAGGTATATTGTATAATGATTTATATAAGTAATGGCATTTCATGAAAAATCAAAAGTAGTCAGTGGCATTTGGTGAATTAAGATTGCAGTAACAGATAGCTAACGGTCATACCTCATTAATGGCACGTCATGACAATATAATGTTTGTCAATGGCATTTGGTGAATTTTTAAGTGCTTAGTGGCATTTGGTGAAATAGTCGTTATATATATATATGTTTGCACAGGGCCTCCAAATTTAGTCAGACGACTCTGGTAATAATTTATTACTATATTATCTCTATTTTAGTATTCTGTATCTTTAATTCACATCAAGCTCCACTAAAACAATATTTAGGAGCCGTTTGGTTAGGGGTATTCATCAAAGGGAAATGGAATCAACAACTTTGATTCCCTTTGTTGTCGTTTGTTAGCTAATTTTTCCCATTCCTTTTACCTCCTCCATTCCCCCAAATCCTTCCAAGTTCATTCCCCACCCCCTAGGTATTTCCATTCCCATTCTCTGGCCACCATCACACCACCACATCACCACCGGTACCTTCCTACCTACCAACACCACTGGAAAACCAGCCAACCTTCATACCAGACCATCGTCGCCCCTCCCCTCCCCCGCAAAAACATCCCACAACCCCCGTAAAACCCTAGAAACCCCTCCCTATCCCCGTAAAACCATTGCCAGCCAATCCCTCCACCCTAGAAACCCTAGCGGCTAGGGTTTTGAGGGTGGTAGGGTTTCAAGGGTGGTGGGAGGGCCGATTGACGGTTTTATGGGGAGAGGGAGTTGTTTTTAGGGTTTTGCGGGGCTAAGGGAGGTTTTTTCGGGGGAGGGGAGATCTGTGAGGGCGTGGGGAGCAGCGGCGAGAGCGGGGGAGATGCGGCCCCACGACGAGTGGTGGAGGAGGCGCGGTGAGTGGTGAAGTGGCTGGGTGGTGGCTAGAAATTGTGGGAAGTGAAGCAATGTGGTGGTGGTGTGGTGGTGATACTGGTGGCATTCCATTCATTCCATTCCTTTGTTATTAAAAACAAACAACACAACAAAATTGGGGGATTTCTTTCCATTTCGATTCTTTCCCTCTATTCATTCCATTTTGATTACCCCGTCAAACCAAACGACCCCTTACTCTATTCAACTTCCTAAAAGTTAATTAAGGTGGTAATGACTAAGGCCCTATTCATTTCACCTTAAAAAAAAATAATATTCAGTAGAAATAATTTCAGTTCAGGAAAAATTAGTTTTTTTTAGCAAAGATAATTTCAATTCAGTAAAAATAATTACAATTTAGTAAAAATAATTTCAGTTCAAAAAAAATAATTTAAGTTCAGCAAAAATTATTTCAGTTCAGTAAAAATTATTTCAGTTCAGTACATATAAGGTGAATTGAACGAGGCATAAGGAATACTTAGGGGTGTAAATGAACCAAGCCGATCAATACTCTACTCGGGTTGAAGCTCGGTTGAAGCTCGTTCATGTTCGTTTTATTGAGATTTTCAAATGTCAAAGTACCAAGCTCGTTTATTACTAAACTCATGCATGAAACGCTCAACTCGTTTAATAAATGAGCCTTTCACGAACCGTTCGCGAACATATTGTATACTAAATGAGCCGAGCTTGAACATATTTTTGAGCTAACTTGAAAGCTCGGGATCGTATTCGGACTCGCCTAAGTGAATTGAACTTGAACATGAATATGGTAGTACTCGGCTCGGCTCATTTACACCCCTAGGAATACTGTAAAACTTTTGACAGTTTCTTGTTGATCAAGCCGAATTTGAACTCTATAACAATTTTTTTTTTTCAATTTTTTTATTTAATTATTTTTTAAAAAAAATTTAATGTTGGAAATATATATTGAGCAGTCATTAGGCAATAAACACACGTTTCCTCTTCACTGTGTTCTTCAATCTTTACTCTCTGAATTCCTCCGTCTAAGCAGCTTCTCAGCTTTCTCTCCTCCATTGAAGCTGCTTCATAGGTTCGATGTCTATCATAATCATCGAATTTCAATTTTTCATTCTACTTTTAATCGTCAATTTTATTCAATTTAGGGTTCTTCTAAGGTTGATTGATTATTTATTGAATTATAATTTAATTACTGAAATGCTAGAATTTTGCTGTTCATTTTCGTTAATAAGAAGAGTTTAATTTGATAATTGAGTCAAGTCTTTTGCTGCTTCAGGTTTTCAAGCAAACCCTAAATTTCGACGACCATTTGCGATGGCGGTAAGTTTCTAGATCTTTAATTTCATTTCATTAACTTCAATTTTGTTCTTTGCTGCAATAGAATGAATTACCATTTTTGATTGGATCCAGATTTAGAAAACATAAACTGCCGATAATAAACCCTTTTTGCTTTATCTAATTGTCCTAATTTTAGGCAGTATATCACCAAATTCGAAATGGGTATATATTCAACTATCCGATTCTGTTGTTTATGATAAATTTATTTAGCTGTAGCTCGGAATTAATTGTTAAAGTGTCTATACACAAATTCGAAATGAAGAAGTCGGAATAAAGGAGGTTGCAATGTAGCTTATCAGAGAATAAACTCGTATTTGTTGGGAGGGGAAGGGGGATGGTAATCATGTAGTTGCATGACTTGTATTTACAATTTTGGAGCTTAATTTGTTCTTGATAGTTGTAGATTCTAAGACTCGGTAATTGGGTGGGGGGAGTGGGAGGAGTTGGTTGACAAAAGTAGAAGGGTTAACTTCACACGTCTCTCTGGCAATTCATCTTCTGCTCCTTACTCCAACTCTTCATTTCACTTCAAGTGTCTATGTTGGATACTCGATACTTGGATACTTCCACTTCGTATTGGACCTTAAACATGCAAAAGGTTCATAGGATAGCCGTGTTTGATTTTTCTGGCCAATTTACATAGTTCACCACTATTTGATAAGTGATGATCACTTCCAATTCAAGTATTTTGCTAGATTGCCGGCTGACTTGTTTATTTCTACAATTTAACAGATGTTTTTGCACTTAAGGTTTTTTATTTCAGTGTTCTTATGTTTGGGTGGGGAGTGGGAGAATAAAATTAGAAGCGCTGTTCAGTTCACATGTCTCTCTAGCAATTCACTTTCGTCATTATCTGATGATTAATATATTTTTTTTCTCGTGTTTGTATTATATGGTTAGTTGAATTACACTGATGTATCCTTCCCTTTTGATGTCTGTGGGTTCTGATGGGGTTGGGATTTGCTTCATTCCAAAAATATAGAACTAGGAAAGCTACCCCATCCTATAATTGGTTTGCAATCATGGAAGTTACAAAATGTAGCTTGTCTCAAACTTCTACAATGAAGCCTTTTTGGTGATAAAATGAGTTTATGCACTTAATTACATTCTTTTTTGTTCCCAAACTCAAAGTTTTATATATTGGATTTTTGGTGATAAAATGAAATTTATCATGCTTCCTTTCTTTGTTTCATTCTCCTTGTTAACCTTTTGACCTGTTCTCTTATTGGACTTTAATTTGCAGGAAAATCAAGGCAATCTGGAAGCACAGATAGATGCATTATTGAATGTCGAAAAGCAAATGAGGCTTGCTGGAGATGTTGCTGGAACTAGAAAAGCTGCGTGTGACATTCTGCAGTTATGCTTTGAAGCTAAAGCCTGGAAAACCTTGAATGATCAGATTGTTGTTCTGTCAAAGCGCCGAGGTCAACTCAAACAGGTACACATTGTTAATTTTGATGTAATGACATTTTTCTAGTTGTTAGCTTAATGTGTATTGTACTTTAGTGAATTTTATTATGACTGAAGCAGCTATGGACATAGTTATGTAATCTTTGATGATATCTGTGGCTCTGTGCTTTAAATGTACAATTCAGTGAGTCAGACGGATTTATCCTTAATCTGAATATTTCAAGGTTAAGTGATATCACATTTTAAGTGATCAAGTATAGCTAATACCATCCATCTTTCTATAAGGATAAAATTTTCCTTACCCCACTGGTGCCTAGAATGTTTCATTCTTGTTCTGTTTTTGTTGCTCATTGAGTATATACCTTGAGTTGCAACATTGGTGAATTCTATTGTAGCATATCCCTAATCACATTTACTGGACCACACTATGTTTCCATATCGAACCTAACTTGCTATTCTGCTAGATTGCCTAGATATGCACTTTTGTTTGCAAAACAATGCGTAGAATACTAGAATCAGGTGAGAATTCTCAAATTTATCAGGAATAGGAAGCTGGTTAAATGTGCTATTGAATATATACATAAGAAATTAGAGAAAGCTTAGGCTCTACTCTCTAGACCTTAGCACTTTGTTTGGATAGAAAGAAATGGAAGGAAAAGAAAAGAAGAGAAAGGGAGGGAGACAAATTCTCTTGTTTGGGTAAAAGATTGGGGGAAAGAAGGGGAAGGTGAGGGAGGGATCCATTTTCCCTTTCTCTGTAATAAGCGCAATCCTTCCAAATTTGGAGAGATTTGGAGGGAAAATGGAGCTCACCTCCCCCTCCCTTTCTTTTCCCTTCCCTTCCTCCTTTTTCCCTCCCCTTTCTTTCCTTCCTTCTTTGCTATCCAAACAAAGTGTAGAAGAAACATAATTGTACAGCAAAACTGCGAAAGTTAATGTTAAGAGGGTGTATATCAGCTTTAATTAGTAAATATGATTCAAGTTTAGTAAATATCAGTTTAATCAGTAATTATCAGTAACTATAAAGATCAAACAACATATTAATCAGTGAAAATTTGGTAAAAACCCTGCTTTTGTTAGTCAAAAGAATGTTATTTTAGTAAATAGGAAATAAAATATCTGCAAACTAAGGCGAATAGAATAGGGCCTTCGATATAATTTGTATTACTAGAAGATTAATTTTACCAGTAGGGGTGTGTTACCTCCAGTAGATTTTCTCTCGCTACAATAAGCATGAGCCTCATATGAGCATTATAACATCAGCTGCGCTACTGCCTTACTGCACAATTTTACCTTCTACAAACTTCTGACTTTAACTAACTATTTTATGGATAAATTATATTGCCTTAGGGGTCTTGGATTAGGCCATCACCACTGTAGGCCTAGTTTTGTTTGCAGCAAGCCAGCAACTGACTTCGTACTATTGTATCATGTTGATATTCTTGGAATTTTTACTAAAATTGTGTAGTTCATATGGATTTATGATTTATAATTTTTATGGTTCACCAGACAGAAATCAAACTACATAGTGCACTATTCTTTTCTTAGTTACCTACCTTTTAATTTTGGAGTCATCATTCCTTCGTGAAGCATTTAATCAGGAGGTTCCTTTATTTACAGGCTGTGACAGCAATGGTGCAGCAAGCCATGGGTTACATTGATCAAACACCTGATCTTGATACTCGTATAGAGCTCATTAAAACACTGAATAGTGTATCTGCTGGGAAGGTAACCAGATATTACCATGTTGAGCTTGTCTTTTGTTAATATTTTATCTTTCATATGTTTCATGTCGTTTTCGGTTTGTTACAGATATACGTTGAAATAGAAAGGGCACGTTTGATCAAGACCCTTGCTAAGATTAAGGAAGAACAAGGGCTTATCGATGAAGCTGCTGAATTGATGCAAGAGATAGCGGTAAGTGTAGTTGCTTATGTGTATGATTCCTTGTGTATTTCTTAAAATATGTTTCCGGACTATTTTTTTTGGTAAAAGTTGTGTAATTGATCATCATACACATATTTGTGATACTGCAGGTTGAAACCTTTGGTGCAATGGCAAAAACTGAAAAGATTGCTTTTATTCTTGAGCAAGTAAGTTCCATTTTCGAGTTTTGTTGTTTCCATTATCTCTTCTCCTGGCAGTAATAGTTTACTGTTGGAGATAAATGTTTCTACTTTATTATTTTAGCTGTGTTTAAATGTTGATGATGAGTTAAAATTTGGAAAATTATTCTGTTTTGCAGGTTCGCCTTTGTTTAGACCGTAAAGACTTTGTTCGGGCTCAAATCCTATCCAGGAAAATCAGTCCCAGAGTTTTTGATATTGATCCTTCAAAAGAAAAGAAGAAACCTAAGGAAGGTGATGCCATTGTAGAAGAGGCCCCTGCTAATATTCCAACATTGCCAGAATTGAAGCGTATTTATTACGAATTGATGATTCGGTGAGTTCGAGATTCTCTTTTATGGAGTACTTATTTAATTCTGTTCTTGCTAGGACATCTGTGGGGTTTGAAATTTTTTGATTTGCAGTTATTGGTTTTTTTTTCTTTATCTCCTGGGGATTGAATGTAAAAATTAGTTTCATTTTTCAATAAGTAGATTTTGCCTGGCACCATGACTTTTTTTTGGTTGCAAATAGTCAAATTAATGTACTCTCTTCTTGAAATCTTGTGCTTGGAAAATTTCTGTGCGTTCTGTTGTTTCTTTCGTTGATATTTGGGGATTCTTTTACATTCTTTGAGAGATTAAGGTGGTAGAGAGAATAGACTAATGGCATAATTGGAGCCAAAGTATAAATTAAGGGGTAAAATTTATGGGGTGACTTTCTAGGCTAATTATCCTGGAAAAATTCTATTTTTCCGTAAGCTTAGTAGACAGCCATAGATTCCTTTTATTCCCTCTAGTCTCTAATCTCATTCTCTCATCACTCCATCACATTAGTGTGGTAACTTTACCACCTAACCACATCCAGTTGCTTCTTTTTGTCTCTATCTGCTATCATTTACCTCTACATCTTAACCATCATCCTTTCTGCAATCTTAACCATCATCCCAACTTTCTTACGCCCCAAGACTTTTTATGGAAATAAAAGTTTAGATCGCAAAATAGAGAAGTTGCTTGCATCCTTTGGAGGCTGTTCTAGCCTCTAAGGTTCCGTGATGACTAGAACCTCTCTAGAATCTTGTTGCTGGTGAAAGCACTTTTGGTGTCAACTGTCAACAGTGTTAATGATTATTGAAATTGCTTTGGGGGAAGCTACTTGTGGAAAAGTGAGATGCTGGATTGAGTGGAAGAATTGATGTTGGGAATGGTGGAAATTGGTGTGTTGGGAGGATGGAGGGAGTGTTGGAAAGAACTCAAAGAAGAAAAATTTCTAGGTGGGAAGAGTGGGAAGAGTTTTCCTTGCATACAAGTGAACTTAACAACCCGTAATTATATTTCTCAGTTTATACATCTGAAGTATCCAAAAATACTAGCCCTTGGCATATAAGTATATAACCCCCTGCCCTTTTAAGGAAAGCTGATCAGGGAGGACAATTGAAGAATCTTATCAATCCATCATAAGATTCATAACAGAACTATCACCCTCTTGTCATAGGAAGAGAACTTCCCTTGCTTATTCAAATCAAGCTTAAATTAATATCCTATAGTGTAATGGGTTGTACCATAATATCCTTAAAATAGATTGGTTATTGTTATGTTAAATTTAAGGTTGCCATACTCTACTAGTACGACTTTTTTATTTATTTTTTATTTTATTTTATTTTTTTCAAAACTTTTCTTGTGTTGCTTTTGTGTATTTTGTAATCTCTCTTGTCTAGAATACTATGGGCATGGTTGTTTTTTGTTTGATTACCATATCTATGCTAGGTTTTGTTATTCTTATTGTTGTTTTGACATTTTTAATCGGAAGTTGATATTCTGGGGCCTCAATGAGTTTCTTTTGTTCAGATACTACAAGCACCACAATGACTACCTTGAAATATGTCGATGTTACAAGGCTATCTATGAGATCCCATCTGTCAAGGAAGACCCTGAGCAGTGGACTCCGGTAAACAATGCTTCAATATTACCATGCTGCACTTTCTTGTGGATCTCAAAGTTTATTAATATGGTATTTTGTGCAGATTTTGAGGAAAATTTGCTGGTATCTGGCTCTTGCCCCACATGATCCAATGCAGTCAAGCCTTCTAAACTCTACTCTGGAGGATAAGAACCTTTTTGAAATCCCCAAGTTCAAGTATGTCATTTACTGCCTAAATTGTTTTCATCCTTTTCAGTTATACTTCTGAATATGTATGTCACATTGTGGTATGGGTTCTTTTGATGTGCTGCTGCAGGTCACTATTGAAACAGCTTGTGACAATGGAGGTTGTCCTTTGGACCAGTCTTTGGAATGAATTTGAGGGCGAATTTGAGAATGAGAAGAATTTGCTTGGAGGCTCTTTAGGCGACAAAGCTGCTGAAGATCTTAAACAAAGGGTCATTGAACATGTAAGCTTTTCTACTATCGATCTATATTACCTATAATTCTCAGAAAATAAGGTTGATATTCATATTTCGGTTCTTTGCTCTTCTTGCAGAACATACTTGTTATTTCAAAGTACTACTCAAGGATCACCTTGAAGAGACTGGCAGACTTATTATGCCTTAGTATTAAGGTTTGTTGCCATTATGAGCTTAAATCACTTGCACATCCTCTATAATTTCTATCTTGAACTCATCTAGACATATTAGACAACTTTTTGGGTGGTTCTGATAATCCTTGTATAAAATTGATGTTTCAGTCAGCAATTCTCAGTAATTCTGATGGCAATTATGTTTAATATGCTAGGAATGTATGTTGCATGTATTCTTTAAATGGAATTGGGAATATATATATGCTCTAGGCCTAAGTTAAATTTAAATTTGGGCGTTGGTATTTTCATGTGCTTGACTTGGGTTAATTGAACTTGCAGGTAACTTGTCCACTTTGAGTCTTTGACTTGATTTTGTGTATGCCGTCTTTTCTCACTCTGATCTGACTTGTACATGTCTCAGGAAACGGAGAAGCATCTATCTGATATGGTTGTATCTAAGGCTTTGGTGGCAAAGGTAGACAGGCCAATGGGGGTCGTATGTTTCCAGGTAGTTAAGGACAGCAATGATATTCTCAATTCATGGTCAATGAACTTGGAGAAGCTGCTTGACCTTGTTGAGAAGAGTTGCCATCAAATACACAAGGAGACGATGGTTCACAAAGCTGCTCTTAAAGCTTGAATGAGAGAATGACCGTGTATGTTCATTCCAGGCTTAATCACTAGGGTTGTGAAGAAATAGCCACTTCTTTGTAATGCTTTTGATCCTTCTTTGCTCTCTCAGTGATATAGCTGTTCTGCATACTTAAAAGGGTACATGTTTAGCCGGCTATTAGCTCTGGGATTCATGAGCCTGATGCTGTCAGGTCGAGTAGCATGTATCGTGTGACTTCCAACTTGTCTAATATTCATTGTCTACGAACATCCAGGACAAGGAGAATAGATGCACTTCAATCTCATGGAATTTGATCAGCTATTGTTTGTTTGTTTATTTATGATATTTCGGTGACAAGTAATTAAATTTCTTTTTACAGCTTTTTAATTGCAAAAACAATATGCAACAAAATATCATTCAGATTTATGCTCCTTGAATATTAGTATAATTTTCCAAATTATTGGGATATGCTGATTTATGCTAAATAGAGGTGCAGCTTAGAAGTTTGATTTTCCATGTATGGATGCATATTTTGGGTTCATGAGTTGCAACTGGTTGTATTTGAAGACTTAAAAATCAAAACACAAGAGTTTGTATGTCAAAAAATGGTGGGAGAAGTGAATCTACCAAAGCCCCTGGATTTCACAAGGGCCCGATAAACAATCGATGTTTAGGCATAATGATCTCCCTTACCATAAGTACTTGACTGCATCCCTCTGATCTAAGTTTTTAACAACCAACTTCCCAAGCCATACAAGTTACCATGCCTACTTCCAATTTTTTATTTCTCAAAAACTTGAAAACAACTTAGTTCACCGAAACCTGTACGGTTGTACACAATTATTTCACATAAACTTGTACACATTCTTTGCTAATTGTAGCAAAATCTTCATATTGGAATGGCCGTAACTTGATTCTCGTATGACTATTGTTTAATTCACCTTACAAAAATGAATGGGATGCAAAAAGAGGTCACCTAGATAACTCTAGGTTTTTGTTTCTTTATATAATGGCACTTTAACTGCCAATTTGTGTGATTTTTCAAATTTGCAGTAGGCAATCATGTCCAACATTAGTTAGAAGTATGAAATGTGGCTTTATTTGTCTTTGTTTTTTTTATAAATGAGGATAAACCCAAATCTAAGGTGATTTTTAGAGCCAGTAGAATTATTTTCTGTACAAGTATAAATATACATTTGCACCTTTTTATTTGTTTAGTTCACATATCTCAAGGGTAATTTTGTTTACATAAGGAGCAAGAAGTTTGATACACAGCTCCTCTAGGATGCTCTGGTAAAGGCATACGTAATCCTGGAAGATAAGTTTGCTGGATAGCGTACATTTTATTGAAGCTACAAATCACCGGACTGCCAACCAAATTGTGCAACAGACGGTTCCCTATCGAATTCTCCCCTGCCTGTCACAAAAACATGTCCAAAGGTAGCTTCCGAGTGATCAACATATACTTGAATACAATGTTATGATACATGATGCAATGCTATAAACTATAATTGTATTTCTATGATGATGAATACTTGATGATATTTACAAAAGTACATATAAAAGATAGGTTTCTAATAACGAATGTGCCTTGTTAATTATGTCAAAAACTTACCTTTAAAGTTGATGTTCTGAAAATTCATCAGGTAAGTAGACATGAGACTAAGGTTACATAGTATATACTGAATAACAATCAGATTGGAATCATAGTAAACTTACAGAGCTAATTTAACAGTTCTAATTTTCAGGGAGCAGTGTTCTTCAGGGAGTAGTAATCAGAATTAGCCTGGCTAGGACCAATCAAGAAACGAACTAAATCGAAAGGGTCGTAACAAGGAGATCAACTCAGCCCAACTTGGCCAGCTCAAGCTCACAATATCCTCTAAATGAAGATCATAATCATCATCACTATCATCAACATTATGCCCATAATCTGCAGCTTGAAAATTATTTCTGACGCTGTTATTATTATTACTCGAACCTTGCTGTAACGGGAGCTGGTAACGACATACAGGACACGTATTGTTAATTTGAAGCCAAGACATAATACAATCGGAATGGTAGAAATGGTTGCAGGCCAATTTTCTTATTTCTTGGTTCATAACAAAGTCTTCTTTGCAAATTGGACATTCTGAGTCACTGCACAATGCATCAGCTGTTGCTCTGACGTCTGTCATACACGAAGTAGTATTGTTCTCTGCAGTTTAATTTGATTCTGAGGCATCTGATCAGGCGGCTCTTGTTCTGCTATCCATGACAGTGCATTTTCTTGTGGTGATACAGGCCTTGGTAATGGTCGCGAAGAGGATATGTGGGTGGTGAATTGTGGCCTCAGAGTCAGACGACGAGGAGAAGACAGATTAATGATCTGAGCCATTGTGTCTAATAATTGAGCAGCTGATGCAGAAGTGGCAGCGGATCCTGCTCTAAATGATGATAGATTAGAATTCCTTGAAACTTCGATTTCCTGGCATACAAGGTTGTAGCAAAGTGGGCATAAGAAATTGTGTAGGGGGTTGGGAGAAGCTGATGCAATCCTAACTGTTCGATCACAGTGACTACACCAGAAGAAACGATAGGTTCGTGTTATTCTAACTCCATCGATCACAACCCGAGGCCTGTTCATCAAAGGCATGGTTGATTATTAGGCCTGGGTTGTGATGAAATGGGTGAAATTAATGGAAGAAGAAATTTGAGTTTGGTGTTAAGGAAGAATTGGGTATTTATAGGTCATGTGAAAGGAATAAAATGGTGAAGAAGAATAGAAAGTTAGTTTTTGTATGACTTGCATGTCAATCTTGTTGGTTTAAGCAAAGGATGAGTAATCTACAATAACAAGCAACTATTGTTACATAAAAAAGCCTTCCATTTAATTTTGTATATTCCATCCATTTATTCATCAAATATGCCTTAATTCCTCCCTATTTATAAATGTGTGTAGTATTCAAATAAATAATTTGTATACTAATTAAATGATTTTCCCTTTTTCTTTTTCTTTATTACTTTTCTTTCCCTTTGATTTTTGTTTGTTTCCCACCAATTAAATATTGCATTTTTTTAATTGGTTGTGAAAACCTTAAGGGCATGGTAGGATCCTTTACCTGCTCTCAAGAACTTCTCCATTGTAATCGTACAACATTATCAAATGCATTATGGAGTACAATTACTACCTCTATTTCTTGTTAAGTGCAACAAAGGAATATTTTAAGTTTCATAAATAATACTTCGTACCTTTTTGTTACACATAATAAGAAATGGAGGTATTAATATAAATAAACGGGTTGTTTGGTAGAAACTATGAAGTGGAGTAAAGTATACAACTACTCCCTAAACTTAGCCAAATGTTGCACTTTACTCACTAAACTCTTAAAAGTTGCAATTTACTCACTACTCTGGTGGCTGGAGATCATTTTTCAGGTAGTAACCTGATATAGCAGGTTAACTCCCTAAACTTTGCCTAAACTATTATACTAATAGGTAAACTCCCTAAACTTTGGTATTTTTTAAAAATATTTTTTTAATTTAACAATCTAATCATACATTTGTAAGCTAATGGGAACTAACTAAATTTTTAACTTGGAAAAAAAATTATTTTTTCATTTTTTCCTTGGCACTAGTTTGGTTCATTTTTTTCGTTTTTTTTTTAAAAATAAAATTAGATGATCCAATTAACATCAGAGTGGAAAGAATGATTTACCAAATCAAACAATTAGGAATCATTGTTCTTCGAACAAGATGAGCATATTCATTGTGTGCCATTATATATCACATATTAATTAGTTTGGTTATCTTTTCTCAAAAAAAAAAAAAAATGTTTGAATGTTTGATTTATTATACACATTAAACTCAACAAAATTTATAATTAGCAGACTTTAGTAGAGAACCTAGTAGTAAAAATCCCTTATCGCCTCCTTACAAAAAAAAAAAAAAAAAAAAAAAAAAAAACACTCATTGTCGTATGAATTTACAGTTGCGTGCGTTTATTAAAAAAAAATACTTAAAGTTCCAAATTTTGTGAAACGAACATGATCTAGAAAAAAGTTTAGAATTTTTTTTGTGATGTTGAAATTAAGATTGCTTAATAGCACGCGGTTGTTTACTTATATTAGTATGTGGCTATAAAATATTCTAACTAAAACAACAAAAAAAAAAAAAATGAAAAAACCAAAAATCAATCAATCAATCAATCAATCAAAGCCTTAATCCCAAAAGTGGGGTCGGCTAACATGAACCAAATTTGATTATTCCGTGTAGTCATCAACATATATCTTTCTCCTCCATCCCTTACGATCCAAAACTTCATCCTCACGTAAATCCATGCACTTCATATCCTTCCTCACTCCTTCCAACCAAGTCATCTTTGGTCTCCCTCTTCCTCGTTTAATCCCTCCATGGTCCCACTCTTCCACTCTTCGCACCGGTGCACCCTCGGGTCTCCGTCTTACATGTCCAAACCAACGCAGACGATTTTCCCTTAATTTATCTACAATGCCCGCCACACCTACTTTCTTGCGAATAACCTCATTTCTGATTCTATCTCTTAAAGTGTTTCCACACATCCACCTTAACATGCGCATTTCCGTAACCTCCATCTTTTTAATATGCTCTTTCTTAGAAGCCCAACATTCTGTACCATAGAGCAACACTGGTCTTATGGCAGTCCTGTAGAATTTTCCCTTCAACTTTAAGGGAATGCTGCGGTCGCATAGCACTCCCGTGGCCGCTCTCCATTTAAGCCACCCTGACTTAATCCTGTGGGTCACGTCTTGATCAATGTCACCATTCTTCTGGATGATCGACCCTAGGTACTTAAAACATTCACTCATGGTCAAATCCTTTCCATCCAAACTCACCACTTCATTGCTTGTCCCCCTCTGAGTGCCAAAACGACATACCAAATATTCAGTCTTACTCCGACTTAGCTTAAACCCTCTAGATTCCAACCTTTGCCTCCATTGCTCCAACTTGACATTAACCCCATCCTTAGTCTCATCCACCAAAACGATATCATCTGCGAACAGCATACACCATGGAACCTCATCTTGAATTGGTCTAGTTAATTCGTCTAGAACCGTTGCAAAAAGAAAAGGGCTTAATGCAGACCCTTGATGCAATCCGATTGTAATAGGGAAATCTTTTGTCAACCCTCCGCATGTCCTCACATTTGTTGACACATCCCGATACATATCCTTAACTAGGTCTACATACCTTCGTGGGATACCTTTCTTCAACATTGCCCACCAAAGTATCTCTCTTGGCACCTTGTCATATGCCTTCTCTAAATCAATAAAGACCATATGAAGATCTTTCTTCTTTACCCTATAAAACTCCATCATTTGTCTTATCAAATGGATTGCCTCCATAGTAGATCTCCCAGGCATAAAACCAAATTGGTTATCTGAAATGCTTGTGCATGCCCTCAACCTTTGTTCAATCACCCTTTCCCACAACTTCATAGTATGGCTCATAAGCTTAATTCCTCGATAGTTAGAACAATCTTGAGCGTCTCCTTTGTTTTTATAAACCGGGACCAAGGTGCTCTTCCTCCAATCTTGTGGGATCCTTGTAGCCGTCCATATCTTGTTGAAAAGGTTTGTTAACCAATCAATACCAATCTTACCCAAACACCTCCACACCTCTATCGGTACCCCATCAGGGCCAACCGCCTTCTTAGGTTTCATCTTCCTCAGTGCAATCTCCACCTCTACTCTCCTAATCCTTCGCACATACTCCATGTTGATTTCTTCATCACTCATAGAGGTATCTCCTATCACAACTCCATTACTTCCATTAAATAATTCATCGAAGTACCCCTTCCACCTGTCCTTGATGCCCTCCTCTTGCACTAGGACCATTTGGTTCTTATCTTTGACACACTTCACCATGCCAATATCCTTCCTTGCCTCTTGTCTTCTCTTTGCCATCTTATAAATGATCCTTTCTCCCTCCTTGGAATCAAGCTTTTCATAAACCTCCTGATATGCCTTTTCTTTTGCTTGGCGAACAGCTGCCTTTGCCTTACTCTTAGCCTCCTTATACGCTGCAAAGGTTTCATCACTCCTACATTTTCCTAAGGCTTGATAGCATTCCCTTTTTTGCTTAATTACTGCTTTCACCTCTTCATTCCACCACGAAGTATCTCTCTGTACCGAAGTTCTTCCCCTTACTTCCCCCAAGACCTCTTTGGCCACTCTTAGGAAACAGTTCTTCATTCGTAACCAGGTCATGTCCGGATCCACCTCTCCATCCCAATCCGCTTCTTCAATTACCTTTTCTGTAAAAACCTTAGCTTTTGCATCCCTTAGGGTCCACCATCTTATCCTTGGTTCTTCTTGTCTAACTTTTTTCTTCGCCTTCTCTTTCAGACGAATAGTCATTACCAATAGCCGGTGTTGGGTGACCACACTCTCCCCTGGGATAACCTTACAGTTTATGCAACTTTGTCTATCGATGCTCCTTGTGAGCAGGAAGTCTATTTGAGTTGCATTTGCTCCATTCCGAAAAGTTATCAAGTGTGAATCCCTCTTCTTAAACCAAGTATTAGCCAAAATTAAATCATATGATTGGGCAAAATCCATAATAGCTTCACCACCGGCGTCCCTCTGCCCATACCCAAAGCCTCCATGGACACTCTCATAGCCATCTCGGCTCGCCCCAACGTGCCCATTTAGATCCCCTCCAATATATAACTTCTCTGAGTGGTGGACACCCTGCACCACCTCGTCTAGGTCCTCCCAAAATTGTCGTTTCTCTTCTGCATCTAAACCCACTTGGGGAGCATAAGCAGAAAAAACCAAAAATATATATATAAAAAAAAACCAAAAATATTGAACTATAGTTGTTGGAGTGTATATATAGCTGTTGTTAGAATGGAGTATAATTTTATTACATAATAATCGTTTTTTAATAATAATAATAATAATAATAATAATAATAATAATAATAATAATAATTATTATTATTATTATTATTATTATTATTATTATTATTATTATTATTATTATTGTTTTTGTAATGACTAGCTAATTAAAAATCATGTGAGGAAGTTTAGGGAGTTGTTGCATTTTACCTGTTATTGAAGGTCAAAACTCAAGTGAGTGAGTGATTTGCAACTTTTGAAAGTTTAGTGAGTGATCTGCAACTTTGTGCAAAGTTTAGGGAGTAGTTGTGTAGTTTACTCCTATGAAGTGGATGAATGTAATAGAGTGTTGAAAATCTGTAGAATGACACCAGCATGATTTAAAGCTATTAGAGTAAGATAGGTCTAGAACCAAAACAATGGGTAGACAACAGAGATAGCACGTAGGTACGTTATTACAGAATTCACATCATACTCACCTAAGTTGGAGAGGGTACGAACATGGTTTTGGTGGGTAGTGGGAGTACGGATATCAAAAAGTCATTTTCGCCACAAATATTAGGTAGGTGGTGGATTTAAAATCATACTCGCCTCATATCCACTCACTTGGACACCCACCTATTCATCCAAATACCCAATTTTCACCTTACTTTTTTTTTTTAATTTTTTTTAATTTTATTTTAAATTTTATTTTTATTTTATTTTATTTTTTTTTACTTTTAGCTACCCACTTTTTGACAATCTCTTACTATTTTAAAATTTTTTTAATGGTATCATCCACTTTAATTTTGTTCATATTTGTGCATATTTTTTTAAAGAATAATATTCTGTTAGTATTTAGTTAATGACTGAATGTTACTCCCTCCGTTTTTAAATACTTGTTCCACTTTTCATTTTTGGCCGTTTTAAAATACTTGTTCCATTTCTTTTTTTGGAAAACTTTTACAATATTTAAATCATTTCTCACACCTAGTGGTCCCCACATAATACTCTCTCTCCTCAAATTCTTCCACTACTTTTGTTTTTTATAATTTTTATTCTCCAAACTATCCCACTACCTCCAAATTTTAATACTTTCTCCAATTTCTCCTAAAACTCCGCGCATGGAGAAATGTAGCAAGTATTTAAAAACGAAGGGAGTATATGATAATTGATGATGTTATATTGTTTGACGATTAACTTTTTTTTTTACCAATAGCAATTAAATACTGAGTGTACTACTACCTTTGTTTCACATTTTTTACAACTTTAAAGGGTGCACGGATTTTTAGGCAAATTTTGTTTGTGAGTGTGAGATAGAGAGAGAAAATAGGAATGCATTATGCATGTGATGAGGAGAGAGATAGAGATAAATGACAACCTAGAAAGAAATGAAGACATTAGTTGAAAAATAATATGTTGCATCCATTTTTGACAAAAGTTGCAAAAAAATATGAAACAGAGGTACTAAGAAAATTACAAAGGAAAAATAAACAAACAGCTTTAAAATTTTCTTCACAAATCTTAATAACAGTTGTGGCTGTAGTTTAGTGGTTAGAATTCCACGTTGTGGCCGTGGAGACCTGGGCTCGAATCCCAGCAGCCACATTTTTTTTAAAAAAAAAAACCAATTTTTTTTAAATTCTCTTATACAAAAACATAAATCAAATCACGAATCTTAATCCCTTTTTAATTTTTTTATAAATCCATCGTTGATACTTTGTCAACTTCAAAAACCCCAGAAATTATTCTTCACTCTCTCTATCACTCTCCTCCTCCTCAAACTTCTAATCTGGGTTTGTAGATTCACCTTCATTACATTCAACAATCTAAGGTATGATCAATATTCAAACAGATTTCTATTATACATTCGGATGTACCTTACTATGATTATTTATTTTGAAATTAGCTCGAAATGATAAACTAAGCCACTAATTTAGACTTGGGTATATGTGATTGTATAATGGACATCGATCAATCCCTTCTATTTACATTTTTGCATCTTTATTGTTTCATTTCATTTTCGATCTGAATTTTTTCAATGCATAAATTTCGATTTGTTTGTTGTTTTTTGATGTTAATTAATTTAGTTTTGGAATTATTGAAGATGGGTTTTTGTTGATTTTAATGTAGGTTAAGAAAGATTGTCGCTTTCAATTGCAGTTTTTCAATTTTTCTGGGTTTGTCTGGTTGTGCAGAAATTGATGATGTGAATTTGGGGAAATAAGATATAAGAGAATTGAAATTGAGTAAGATGTCAATAAATTGCAGGGATCGCATAGCGGAGTGGATATCGCATTAGACTCCGAATCTAAAGGTCGTGGGTTCGAATCCCACTGCGATCGCCTTTCTTTTTTCATTTTTTTGATATGATAGTACAACTGAAAGTTAATTATTTGCGGTTATTTTTTTTTGTGGGTTTTGTGTAGGATGGAGGACAACAGTGAACAGTAGATTGGTAAATTTATTCAGTGGGGTGTTTAGTTTAATAAGCAGTATAAGATGTGATATAGTTAAAGGCATTATCTATTTAATATGGAGTTATGCTGCTTGTGCATTTTTAAAGGATTGAGTATGGATGTCGTTTCGACTGTTAAGTTGGCTGTCTAGTGTGACAGATTTGAATTTGTTCGGTTGACTTTGGAGTGTGCGCGCTAGATTTTGTTCTTAAACATAGGTATTGAGATTGCTGTTAGGTAACATGAGTGAATTGGTTGTGTAAGTTGCGTTGAGGGCTTGAGGCTACTCCACATGCTTAATGTGTAAGTAGAATAAGTTTATAATTATGCTGAGTGTATACATGATGTAGCTAATTAGACTGGCTTATGCTAAGTGTTTTAGGGTGGTCTGAAATTGAGACTCTAAGTGGGGTTTAACATTGGATTTCATTGGTAATGTTTCGAGTGGGCTATTAGATATCATTCATGTGTTTGGCAAAGTATTGCAAAGTTTTGAACCGGAGATATAGACCTGTGTCACATCTTTCTGTCACATTTCTGTAGTCCATGCTCACAAAGAGGCTATACATCATGGGTATTCTCATTTGATCTTTGGTTTGAACCCTAGGCTGGAGGTTGAGGACCAAAAATCTATTTATTTTGTGGTGTTATGTTATGATGAACCATAGTATAGGATGTTGCTGGCCCTGTTATTGTGATGATATATAAAAAAATTTATGTGTCTCCTGTGTTTTGGCTGGGCAAGGGGTAAAGAAAAAAAGAGGGGTGGGGGGGTGTTGGGAATAAGCCAACTTTCCTGTTTTATGGCACGGCAACAGGATTAGCTGTTTGAGTTGGCTCACACTGATACAGGACTATTTTGTAGTCTCAAGTAGATAATTTGAACTATTAAAATATGACTCCTGAAATCAGTAACTTTTCATTGAGGCCAACACAAGGTTTAGTATTTCACATTTGAGGTAAAAGGTCCAAATTTTTTACTACGAGGTGCTAACTTGTTTTCTGTAGACTGAAACTCTAGGCTTATTCCATTGTATATGAGAATTCTGGTGTCAAACCCGTTTGCATGTTTTGACTTATATGAACACTTGACGTAAGATTTTATGAAATGACCAGTGACCAGGCAGTAGCTTATCAAAGGATCCTTGTCACTGTTTAAGAAATAACAATTTAATAAATTCTGCAATGTGTAAATAAACTGGCCTACTTGGCTCTTTCCTTGGCACTGCAGTGTGGTTTTAGAATTTTTGTTTGATGCATATGGATCCAAAAGATGTGTAATAATGAAGGGTCACCCTTCATGGTTTTGCTTTCATCTGTTCATTCTGTAATTGATGGCTACTTCCTGTTAGACCAGGGGAGAATGTGAGAACTATGTGCATACTTTGTTGAGAAACAAGTATTATGCATATTAGCATACCTTTGTTATCATGTAGGATTACATTTTTCAAGTGCGTACTTACTCAGTATTTGCTAAATAAATATTATTCATGGTAGCTACCATGCTAAATTTTGGTTAGACATGATCACGACTGAATTCCTTCTTTGGTCTGATTGCAGATGTTTGACGATCAGATGCTTGGATTTTTGGCCAATTCACTTGGAATCAGCTTGTTCATGCTTGTCATCGCTTACCATTATGTAATGGCCGACCCCAGATATGAAGGCAATTGAAGATATACAGGGTTTATGGAGGCACTTAACAAAATCTATATTTGATAGGTTGTAGATGATTTTTAATACATTTTGGGTTCGTATAATGCATAGACATTGTCATGTAACCTTTGGCTGAAGACAGTTTTGGTAGATAAAAAGATGGCATATCCTTCCTGACTTGTTATGCCTTTTAATACATGAAGCCAAATTATTGAATGTGTTGTTGAACACTTCACACTTTCACAGCAAATTATTGCAAATCAAATACATGAAGCTGTGATCTCAATTGTTTTGATCTTCTCTCTCTGAGTTTCCAATCAAAACTGTAAATTTATGGTTGGCCACCAAAACCTTCCATCGCAGTTTAAATGTTTTTTCCTCTAAAAATATGTACACCGATGTAAAAACTTATTAAATACAAATATATAGCATAATTAGAGAGTAAAAATATAAGTAAATAGTCTTGCCTATTTAATAAGATTTTTTCTTAGCATTATTTCAAGTGAATAATTGGAGTGAATTTACCTGAAATGTGTCTGGAAAAACTTAGGGAAAGGATAATTTAATTTGGTATTATTTATGATTTTTTATTTTTTTTTTTTTATTTTTTTTTTTTTTTTTTTTGGAAGCCGTTATTGAAATAAATTGAAATTGGAAAAATCCCATTAAATCCTCCTACAATTTATAAGACACATAAATACATAATGCAGCAGCTGAGAATATTCATCATTGCGAAAGCATATACTATCCTTTTGAGACTAGATTGAAATTCGCATATTCATAAGTATACTGAAACAAGTACTCTATTTCAAAAGAAGCCAAAAAATTAAACATAAGTGTGGCCTGAAACCTGCATGACTTTATTTTGGAAGCAACTATACCATCCAATCTGGAACATTTTTATTTCCCGACTTCTTCCACTGTATACAATTTCTATACACGAAAGATATAACTTCTGTTCATCACGAAATCGTCAAAAACAGGTGAAGATTTTACAGGCTACCAACCAACTCTTTTGTACAGATTTAGGCTTTCCAGGCTATGAAACCGGACAGTCAAAACAATGTATAGCAGCAGAAGGAGAAGGCCGATAATGATGCTTTTCAATACCTTATCACATTTAATAAATTCAAAGTCATCAGCACGGTAAGCAGGATGGGATGAAACATTCTCAGCCTCATATTCTATAACTGGTCCAACAGCATTACTCTCTTTACCAATAGAGTTTGAGCATCTTGGGCACGAGCAGTCACCGCCCAGGAATGAAGGAAGCGCCTGAAGATACTCTGACAAAACCTTTTGGTAGTCTTCCCCCAAAATTCGAAGTTTCCGCCTTGTTCCTGGTCTCAACACCTGGTAACAGCACAAAACAGTAGAGTTATTGACTCAACTGCAGATAGAATTTGGTTTCCTTCTGAGTGAAAAGGGATTGAAGCTGAAATTGTTCGATTACAACTCAAAGGTAATCCACTGAGACCAAACTCAAAAGTTATCCACTTTTTACTTTTTCATTAACAGGCCATAGTTGTCAATAATTTAACCCAAATGCTACAGTCCTCCCCCATCTAGGGGCCATATGCAATCTAACTCTTGCAATCAGTAAAAGTGAAAAATCCTTGATCGAAATAGTATTTTCATAAATCAATGACACTAATATTTACAACAGTACATAGGTAAATGCTCACTTTCTGAAAACAGAAAGGAGAATCTGTCGTGTATGCCCCATATCTCAGGTGATCACACTTTTAACCATTCCAAATTCAAATTACATTGTGTGGCCTAGTAACTAATTAAAGTCTCAATCTTTGTATTATACATATGTATTGGTAAAATAAGATTTTGAGTAAAATTTCATAACGCATTAACGCATAGCTTATGTTTCCTATAGCAATAACCAAGATGAGTCCTTTTATCTGTCTTTTAAGGTCTCATTGAGATATAGGCCGTGTTGGCCTGCTACATCCCAATCCTCATATAAGAGCAGTGGAATTCAGCAGAAGGAGCAGTAGCAAAATCATCATACCTGTTGTCCCACACTAAAACATATAAACACTGAATCCCTGGAAATCCTAAATATTTTGTATGAATATGTGCATACGTGCAAAGTTAAGTGATGCAATAGATAGTTGGCATAAAGGTTTAGACATATCCCTTCCTTGCCACTGATTGTAATGACTGTCTCTTTACAGTACAAATAGCAGATACGCATACTTCAGAAGTTCAGATTATAATAATCTGATAAGTGTATGGTTATAATAATCTGACAAGTGTATAATGTAATAATGACACTGGAAACCATACATAAAGCATAGGAAGAGATAATGGCATGAATAATATCAGAAAAGCTTACTTGAAAAAGTGTTTGTGCAATCACACGAGCGATGGGAGGCAGTCGAACAACAAATAAAGCAGCAAGCCGATTTGGATAATGGTCTTGCAAAAGCATAGCACAGGATCTCATCATGTGTATAGGGAAACCAAATGGACTTAATCCGTCACAGTCCATCAGTACTGTGAGTACAGGATCTTCTGCATGAACTAGGTGGAGAATCCCATACTCTATCTGAGAAACTAATTAAGAAGAAAAGGTAAGCAATCAAAGTTTACTCTTTTTTAAAAAGGAAAAAAAAAAAATTGCAGTGCTGATAGTATATATTCCAAATGTCCCATGCTATTTGCATGGTGTCGGCCTATTGTTTATCCCTTAATGTGCCCTAGGAAATTGACTTTGCCCCATGTCAATTTTGAACAGTTTGGGATGTACTAAAATGAATTTCCAATCACACGTTATTGTCATAGGATTTTGCTTGAGTTATCCTAGGCCAACTAGCTACAAGAAATAATATCTAATGAAAAATAAAAGCAACATGTGAAAGTCAAAAGAATGTTTTAAGTTGCAAGTCTTGCAACCACTTCTTCTAGGCTAGACATGGGTATTAAATACAGCTGTGTATCAAGATCCTATACAGTAATTCTATACCTCTAAGACGCTAAGGCACTGTCACAAAGTTGGACACGCAGGAAGAGCATTTCACTATAAAAATAAAAAATAAAATAAAATAAAATAAACAGACAGTACAGTTTGTTTTTAATATCGCAGCATTAAAGGTATTGCTCGTATAGGAGAAGCATATTAAAAAGAAGAGTAAAAAGTACAATGCTGAAATCAAATTAAAATTAGAAAGTAAATGGAGGAACTAAAAATTGACCAATCAAGGTATCTTTTTATAATCAAGGGAAACAGGGAATATGTTAACCACTTAACCTTACTTCATCTAAGAAAAAAAGTTGCCCCTTTCTTATATTACCATATAATCTGAGCTAAAACTAGAGGCTACAGCCGACCCCCCCCCCCCCCCCCCCCACCCCCACCTCCTCTCTCCTCACAATTCTCTCCTCCGGTTCTTCACCCTATTATCATCCCTGTCTCCCCAGCCTCCAGCATCATCTCAAAGGGTCAGAGTTCTTTGGGATGGACTTAAGACCCCCTCTTCTGCTCAGAACATGCTGAGGCAATGAATCAGTCAATACAATATCCTTTAGAGGGTAGTTGTATCTTTTAGGGTAGTTGTATCTGAGTTCAAGATAAAACGACAAAACACTAAAATGTCCTGCCTATTAGATCACTGAAAAGAGACAAAATTACAAGAAGTCGAGTAACATATATAAATAGCTCCCACACAAATATAATGCAGCTGATATTAATTCCAAACAAGCAACTCCAATCCTGATAGAACTGAAATATTCCAAATTTAAATTTAGGAAATGTCAATAAGTCAACATCAATATTGTTCTGTTTAATGTCTCATAGCAGCCTTTTAATTGAACATAGGAAAGTTATATTTTACACGTAGTTCTAAAATGAATAACATTAATGGGTTGATCATGGAAGTACCGAAGTTCTGTTACACAAGGTGGACTAGATAAACAACTTCCTCCATTTTGTGGGATATAGAACTACCTTGATATGTGTTAATGGAGTATAAATAAGCACATAATGGAATAAAATCAAAGTATCAGACAAAAACAAAAGCAACTCAAATTTGTCAGTGTCATACAAATATATGTGGAGTACAATATATGTTTTAAGTTAAAACCAACTATTCTCAACTTTGAAGAAACTCTGAGAGCCTGTTGTCAATCAAGAAAGGAAAAATATATTGTGCTACACAATAACAAGCATTACTATGTTTTATATTCATACCAAGTACTTCAGGCAAGCGATATCTTTCCCCAGACATCATAAAAGAGCATGCAGCTTGAACACGAACAATCAAGCAAGGGTGTCTCTTAATATCATATCCATGCCAAAACACCATCTCCGACCATTCTTCAAGCTCTTGCACCGACATAAACCTATAATTTTGCCTCCAGTTGATTGTTCTTTTGACCGAAGATAAGAATCTTGAGAAATCACCTTTCGCAACATGATATAATCTACGAAGGTCATCCTCAGTAATCCTGCAGAAAGGTTACATCAACATTTTTATAAAAATCTTCCTTGTTACCTCTCAGTAATCCTGCAGAAAGCTTACATCAACATTTTTATAAAAATCTTCCTTGTTACCTAAAATGGAAAAATTTCCCACTCAAACATGTGAAAAGGACTCCTTAGCTAAATTTATTTCTTTCACACTCTCAGCCCATCCTACCAAACTCCTAAATGTGTGTGTCCAAACCTAAAATGAAGATTATTTGAGGACTGAGGGATTACTTCGTATGGCAGAACATGCAGCACAGTTGCAAGTCTTGCAACCACAAGCTCGTCAACCATATTATCTCAATTTATATATTACAATTCTACGACAATGCTTTCCCTACTCAATTTGGGTTTAAGCAGATCTTTTATGAGATAGATAATAAATAAAATAAATAAACACTTCTCTTGAGGTAAACTTTTGCCAATGACTTATTCTTTCTCCAACATTTTCCTGAAAATGGCATAATCATAGTTAACATACTAAAGCACCGTTTGGTAATTTGGTTCATCTGAGTTTGTTTAAACTTATATTATATTGTCTGAACTTATTTAAACTTACATTATTTTGTCTGAACTTATTTTACCTGAATTTACATGATATATCTGAATTAATATGAAATTTTTTTAAAAACTTAAATATTCTGAACTTATCTATATGTACTTTTTCTTAACATGTTTTGTCATCTCTAAGCCACCTTAAAAAAAAATAGAAACACAGCCACAGTAGCAACAGGATTGAATATGCACGTCAGCCAAAATGGAAAATTTTGGCAATCAATGGTCTTTCAGTTTTGAGGGTAATGGAGGTTGAAGGTTACAGTAGTCATGATAACATGGCGATCTTTTAGCCTTGCACCATGGTTCAGGTTAGAGCGGAACCCCATAACAAGTTTTACATATGCACGGCCATTTATAGGAAAGCCATATTTATTAGTACAGAATCAATTTATTTGATGACTATGAGCAAGTTGTTTTAATACCACTAAAACTCAAATCATTGAGCAGGAAAGTAAGCAAGAAAGAAAGAAAGTAAGATGGTGTTTTAAAGATTTCTCTTTAAAGCCTAGGCACTAAATTGATAGTAGGAACAGCTACAAAACCATAACAATATCATAAATGAAATGTAATCACCTCTCTGGCAGAACAATTCCCTCCTTTTCTAGCTCAGCAAAAAGCTGCAACATCCATTTCTCCGGGGCTTGAATTTCAATTACTCCGCTGTCAGGTATCATAAACAAAACAAAGAAGGTGATGAGTGTAAAATGGAAAGTGTAAAGATAATTTTGGGACGACTCCAAAATGTGAAAGAGAGAAGATAGTGATGGAAAATCATGGGATGGAGAAGTAACCCTTTGAGAGCTAAATAGAATATAAGTATGATGAAAGTCAAAAGTAGATACACATCAGAATGATATCCGAAAATTTGCAACATTGATCACCTTGAATCTGATGCTACATTGGTCAAGGAATCAGGTTGTGGATCAGTCCTTGGCTGAAAAGCATCTGAAGATTCTGAATTTCCTGGATCTTCTTCAACATTGTCTGATTGAATAGAGAAGGGTGTCGCAACTGAGAGAAGTAAAAGTGGTCTCGATAAAGCCTATCACAAAAAACATGATTGTAGAAAAATAAATCAAAACAAAGAAAATCAAATCACACCTATATGCAAGAATAACTAGTAATTAGCAACTTTCTGTAAAAATAAGTAAAAATCAGCATCCCAAGGGAAAAGCTTTCACCTTACAAGAGATAAACAAACATTGTTCAATTTGCTCACTATGAGTTACTCTCCTACAAAAGCCATTAAATAATTTCTCTTCAGCATATGGGTTCATGCTTGGCAATGTGTTGGTACAAGCACTAAGGAATTTTTTCAACATTCAGTTTACCATTCAAAGTTCTTCAATAAAACTGTGTGAGCCTAAAAAGACATTTTAAACAGACTCATCCGGTCATCCCTTTGTCTTATTTCTCCCCTTTTCTCTTTTTAAGTTCCTTGGTTTTCTTGAAGATTTTTTTCTTAGGGGAAGTAAGGGGAAGAACTTCGGTACAGAGAGATACTTCGTGGTGGAATGAAGAGGTGAAAGCAGTAATTAAGCAAAAAAGGGAATGCTATCAAGCCTTAGGAAAATGTAGGAGTGATGAAACCTTTGCAGCGTATAAGGAGGCTAAGAGTAAGGCAAAGGCAGCTGTTCGCCAAGCAAAAGAAAAGGCATATCAGGAGGTTTATGAAAAGCTTGATTCCAAGGAGGGAGAAAGGATCATTTATAAGATGGCAAAGAGAAGACAAGAGGCAAGGAAGGATATTGGCATGGTGAAGTGTGTCAAAGATAAGAACCAAATGGTCCTAGTGCAAGAGGAGGGCATCAAGGACAGGTGGAAGGGGTACTTCGATGAATTATTTAATGGAAGTAATGGAGTTGTGATAGGAGATACCTCTATGAGTGATGAAGAAATCAACATGGAGTATGTGCGAAGGATTAGGAGAGTAGAGGTGGAGATTGCACTGAGGAAGATGAAACCTAAGAAGGCGGTTGGCCCTGATGGGGTACCGATAGAGGTGTGGAGGTGTTTGGGTAAGATTGGTATTGATTGGTTAACAAACCTTTTCAACAAGATATGGACGGCTACAAGGATCCCACAAGATTGGAGGAAGAGCACCTTGGTCCCGGTTTATAAAAACAAAGGAGACGCTCAAGATTGTTCTAACTATCGAGGAATTAAGCTTATGAGCCATACTATGAAGTTGTGGGAAAGGGTGATTGAACAAAGGTTGAGGGCATGCACAAGCATTTCAGATAACCAATTTGGTTTTATGCCTGGGAGATCTACTATGGAGGCAATCCATTTGATAAGACAAATGATGGAGTTTTATAGGGTAAAGAAGAAAGATCTTCATATGGTCTTTATTGATTTAGAGAAGGCATATGACAAGGTGCCAAGAGAGATACTTTGGTGGGCAATGTTGAAGAAAGGTATCCCACGATGGTATGTAGACCTAGTTAAGGATATGTATCGGGATGTGTCAACAAATGTGAGGACATGCGGAGGGTTGACAAAAGATTTCCCTATTACAATCGGATTGCATCAAGGGTCTGCATTAAGCCCTTTTCTTTTTGCAACGGTTCTAGATGAAGTAACTAGACCAATTCAAGATGAGGTTCCATGGTGTATGTTGTTCGCAGATGATATCGTTTTGGTGGATGAGACTAAGGATGGGGTTAATGTCAAGTTGGAGCAATGGAGGCAAAGGTTGGAATCTAGAGGGTTTAAGCTAAGTCGGAGTAAGACTGAATATTTGGTATGTCGTTTTGGCACTCAGAGGGGGACAAGCAATGAAGTGGTGAGTTTGGATGGAAAGGATTTGACCATGAGTGAATGTTTTAAGTACCTAGGGTCGATCATCCAGAAGAATGGTGACATTGATCAAGACGTGACCCACAGGATTAAGTCAGGGTGGCTTAAATGGAGAGCGGCCACGGGAGTGTTATGCGACCGCAGCATTCCCTTAAAGTTGAAGGGAAAATTCTACAGGACTGCCATAAGACCAGTGTTGCTCTATGGTACAGAATGTTGGGCTTCTAAGAAAGAGCATATTAAAAAGATGGAGGTTACGGAAATGCGCATGTTAAGGTGGATGTGTGGAAACACTTTAAGAGATAGAATCAGAAATGAGGTTATTCGCAAGAAAGTAGGTGTGGCGGGCATTGTAGATAAATTAAGGGAAAATCGTCTGCGTTGGTTTGGACATGTAAGACGGAGACCCGAGGGTGCACCGGTGCGAAGAGTGGAAGAGTGGGACCATGGAGGGATTAAACGAGGAAGAGGGAGACCAAAGATGACTTGGTTGGAAGGAGTGAGGAAGGATATGAAGTGCATGGATTTACGTGAGGATGAAGTTTTGGATCGTAAGGGATGGAGGAGAAAGATTTATGTTGATGACTACACGGAATAATCAAATTTGGTTCATGTTAGCCGACCCCACTTTTGGGATTAAGGCTTTGATTGATTGATTGATTGTTCTTTTTAGCCTATTTTTCATACTGCAAGACTGATTACAAGAATGACCAATGCCAACAGCCCAACAATTCAAAGTTATCTCCGTCAAAAGAACTGTTGTTTCAGGATAGCAGAAAATATAAATAAGCAAATATGCAAGAATGCCACCAATGTGACAATAAATCCTTTTGATGCACCTGATATCGTATTGTACTAATTAAAGATGCAAAGACAGAAAGCCTCCTTTAACTTCAACCATCCAACCCTTTTCTATATCGAAGCTCTCAGGAGTTTCCAATTATGTATAGAAACCTAAGATTGTATCGTATATGATTTTATAAAATAAATCACACCATTAAGTACAATACACACGTATGCCTAAAGAGTATTGGACCAACCTGCATGGACTTAACCAAACCCCTAAATAATCCCCACTTTTGAATCCACTTAAGTGGGGGTAAACAAAGAAATTGCAAAGCCTGAAGACTGCGCCACAAGAACGGACAGTGAGCCTGAGAAAACCTCCTCACTGCCTCCAGAACTGCAAGTTTCAGGAGGAAAAGTCCAGCTTCAGTGAAAGTGGCCTTGCCCAATATATTTTTCTCCACATTAACGATACGTTGCAAAGCTTTCATTGAGTTCTTTGGGATGGACGCAACCAAACATTTAAAGGGTGGAGTTTTTCCATAAACCACAATACGCTTGAGCCCCTTTCTATTATTATCAGGAGCACCCAAGGAATCCTCCATCGACAATGGTAAAAAAATTCTAACTCACTTTCCCCACAAGCACACTCAAGAAGTCAATTCACAGCATTAAATAGCAACACCTCAGATTCAGAATCCATAATGGGAAGTGTTTTTGCGAGCACCGTGCCCAAAATCAAGAACTCAATCCTGATTGTCATATAAAACTATCATCCCTGATGGAGATGTCATATTCTTCAGCATCAACTGCCACACGCACGTCAAAAAACAAACATATGTTAAAAGAATACTTCATCTAAGTTGACAAAACCTCTGTTTATTCACAGAAAACACATAACATTAAATTGCCTAAATTTTTAAGATTATTTTTAAAAGGCTGGTCTTTGGAAATACACCAAATTTATGGCATTCCGCAAGAAAATTGACCAAAAGCATTTTGCTAAGAAACAAGAATTCATCACTGAGCTCAGCTAGCTAACAGCCTAAAAAGCACGAAAATTGCTAATAATATTTCGTAGGCAAGTGTTGATTTGTATTCCAAATTCATCCAATGTCAATGTGTTGATTTACTAGAATGAGTAGACAGCTAAAATGACATAGCCTAACCAAAATTTCAAAATCTTAAGGATACCTACAATGCTTAAGTTGATAAATGCAGTACAATTTATTCAATCATCATAATTTTCAACACCAAACAAATAAATACACGTCTAGATTAGAATGAACTCACCAAAATACTACAAACATAAATCACCAATCACACACAATTCATCACATCCAAAATATAAATTTAAAGGAGCTATACAAATGAAAGATAATTGAACAAAATCTACAAGAAGAAAGAAGAAATACAAAATTAAATTTCGGGGAAAGGAAATCAGAAAACCTAATCAGAAAATTATTGGGAATTAAGTAAAATTGAAAGCAAAGTAAGGAATAAATATGCTGATGAATTTACCAAAAAATATCATTTAGGAATAATAACTAACCAATATTAAGCAATGGATTCGAATAATTCAGAAGAAAGGTGAAACAATTTGGCAAAATTGTGAATTGGGTATTGTTTAAAAACTCTAAAAGGTTAAAGTTTTTGATGAAATTGGGGAAAATTTTGGTAATGTGGCAAGAAATTAGAAATTGCAGTTTGTAGTGCTTGTTGAGAAAAAGAGAGAAAGACCCAGAGAATTGAAATTGAGACAAAGACAAAGGATTGTGTTACCTTCAAGTGTTCGACCCGCCAATTATGGAGTGAATATTACCAGAAAAATGGATTGGACATCTTTGTTTTAAAAAAAAGTCGGCCCATGTGTATCACGATTCGACTAGGCAAAACTGACCCATAAATTACCCAATCCGTGATACGGAATATTCGATTTTAGATTTCAGTTTTACTTGAAATTAAGTAATCGGAAAATTTGTCAATTGTAGTCATTTTAAGTTTATAATTTGCAAACTAGTGAGTAGCCCGGGCGTTGCCCCGGGTTACTACTTTTATTAGTTGTGCAACTGTTAATTTTAAGAGCATTTAGTAATAGTGTGTATGTGTATGTGTCTTCAATACTTTATACCAGTAGTACAATATTATTTATTGTGCAAGGTAAAACATAATTGACAATTAGTTTAGATGGTTGAACAATAACCAATCACGTTTTTAGTAACGCCTTTTAATATATTAGTATAGATTGCAGTCATTTAATAAAAAAGAAAGTTATAAATTGCAGCCCAAAAGTACTACAAATAACTTGTTAATTATCATCTAATCAAATTTCTTTCTCGATTTACGTTTAAAATTATGTTCCGTTAAGGTATTAGAGTGGTCATTATACCCCTTAAGAATCCACATTAAACTCGGAATTGGCAAATAGTCAACATAAGTGTCTCGTTTTTGCATACAAAAAGATGTATTGATTTGTGTGCAACTATAATTTTGCCGCAAAAATGAGGCACTAACCTTATTTTTAACCAATTTCGAGCTCAAATTACTTCCTTTAGAACAAAAATTACCCCTAAAACCTTACCGAACATGTTCCGACACACAAATCGAGGAAAATGGATTAGGTGGTAATTAACAAATAATTAGTAATTTTGGACTGCAATTTGCAAAATATAAACTTTAAATGGTTGTAATTGGCAATTTTCCCAATTAACCTTATAGTAACTGACCCGTTTTGAACAAAAATGGCCAAATAACAATCAGTGTATTTAACAATGATTATACGGAGTATTCAATATAAGTATATCAGTTAAAAAACAAAAGATCCAATTCTAAAGCTAAACTCAATCACTTGACTTGAACTGAACTACCTCGATGTTCAATGTTTATAATAACGATTATATTTTTTTCTCAAAATTTGCACATTGGCAATAAAGCCAAAAATGACCAAGTCGTACCAATTTGAATCCAAAACCAACCCAAACGAGTAATATCCATTCGGCTCAAATTGACCCTATTTAAATATGTAGACATCAAATTGTGGCCCCTCAGAATATCCGATAATTGGATACGTATTCCTATTCACACAATCCTCTTTGATTATATTGCTATAGTATGGGAATGTTCTCTTCAGCTAAACTTCAGTTCAATTTAGTTTAGCTCCAATTAGTTTAATTTAGTTCAGTCAGTTCAGTTCAGTTCAGCTCCAATCAGTTCAATTCAACTTAGTTAAACTCAGCTCAATTCTGTAAATCAGAACAGGCCCTTTGACTACCATAAAATAGGGATGAAGAGAGTTTTTTTTTTTCTTTTCACTTTTGGAATAGACGAAGGGAGTATTAGATTATGAACAAACTAGTGATCAGTTTTATTTGTTGGAGAGAATTGGTCATGACAATTTAGGTATATGAGCCAGTGGTATCTATATTGTGTTGTCGGCGATTTTATGCATTAGAGTGTATTTGTGATGACGAATTGACTATATGTAGGGTCTGTTCTCATTTACTGAACAGAAATTAAGTTGAAGAGAATAAGCTCGTAGTATGTATATATCAAAAAGAAAAGAAATAGTAGATAAAAAAATGGACTAAATTAAGGGGTCGTTTGGTTTGCACATGGTAAACGTAAATGGAATGAACAAAAGGAAAGGAAAAGAATGAAATGAAAAATCCCTAAAAATTTGCTATGCTGTTTGTTTTAACACAAAAAGGGAATCAAAGCCACCAACCCAACCACCACACCACCGGCCAAACAATCACCTATTTCCTTGTGTTTCGGGGTTTTTTGTGATCTCCTCGGATACTGGTCACGCTCTACTGACAATGAGACTCGGACACCTGCAAAACAACGAATATTCCGGTGATCGGAATATTCGCCTCCGACGATCAAGTTAGTGATCGGAAATCGGAAAAGCTAGAGAGAGAAAGTAGAGAGAAGTTGGAGCTTTTTAATGCTCTATATTTATGTTATGTCATAATCCACCCCTCCCATCATAAATGATTGGGGTATTTATAGGGGTGGGAACATGTGCCCCTCTAGGGTTTGTACCCTAGAATGTCGTGACGTGATTGGCTGCGCAATCAGGGGTCGCCACGTGTCATGGGGGGGGGGCGTCGTTTTACGGCTTTCAAGGGTTTCTCGGGATTTGGGCCTGATGTAATCAGAGCCTTTTTCTCTTTCTGATGTTGTATTGTGTATTTAAAGATAGCTGACATGTGTCACCCTCTCAGGTGGACACGTGTCACACTCTCATAGGGCCACGTGTCGCCTTCTTATTGGGCCACGTGTCACTATGAGATTGGGCCACGTACCTGGGGTATTTTTACCCTAAACATTTTCCCCTCAGAGGGGGTGGCTCGTACACTTACTGGCCGCCTCCTCTGATCTTGCATTCTGGACGTCCTGGTACTCTGGGTTGGGTTTACCTCCCATCTGCCCTGGACGTCCATATACTTTGGACTCAAAGCTCTCTTTGCCACCTGGACGTCCGTATATTTTGTTCTGGACGTCCTCATAGTCTGGAGTGAGCTTGTCTTCTTGCTCATTTGGACGTCCATACTTTGTACTGGACGTTCTCGTACTCTAAGAGAGGCTTAACCCCTGGTTCATTTGGACGTCCACATAATTTGGACTGGACGTCTTCATACTCTGGGAGGAGCTTATCTCCTAGCTCATCGGGACGTCCACATATTTTGGACTGGACGTCCTCATACTCTGGGAGGAGCTTATCTCCTAGCTCATCGGGACGTCCACATATTTTGGACTGGACGTCCTCATACTCTGGGAGGAGCTTATCTCCTAACTACCCACAGCGTCCACAGCATTGAAAATGAACATCCTTTCTTTTTAGTATGGACGCTCTCGTACTCTGGGAGGAGCTTATCTCCTTGCTACCCAGAGCGGCCACAGCAGTGGGACTGGACGTCCTCCGATTTTGGTCTGGACGTTCTGGTACTCTAGGAGGAGCTTATCTCCTAACTAACCAGAGCGTCCGCATATTTTTGAAATGGATTGGGCTTCTTTGATTTCAGGCGTACTCTCTGGTTCTTTCATTATGCTGCGTACGTCTGAACTTTTCCCTTTGGACTAAACGTCTGAGAACTGGGCGGACGCATTTTCCTCTTAGGTATTTTCAAGTTTTGGAGGCTAAGTGTTGAAGGTGTAAAACTCTTGAATTTGTGACTTAACTCATTTCAACTCACTTTGACGTGCCGTCAATTGTCCGTCTGATTTTTTCACAAGTTAACAGAACCCTAACGTCATTCTGTCCCTTTCTTCGAGTAATTTCTCAAGAAATTACCGTTTGAATGTTTAGGCGGGAAAGATGGTTTTACCATTTTGCCCCCATGAGTTCATTCTATAAATATGGGAAGTGAATTCTCATTTTCACACTTTACCCAATTGTGAATTCTAGAGAGAAGTTAGAGCATTCTAGTGAGAGAAAGTAATTTCTTCCTTAATGTTCAAGAGCGCCGCCGTGAGTTTGAGTTTTCCGGGCATATTTGAGTTTTCCGGTCAATCTTCAAGAACTCCAAGAACACCTTCAAAGTTTTCAGAACGTACAAAGGTAGGCCGTCTACATTTTTCTCTTTTACTTTTACTTGTGTTTTCTTTTTCTTTACTTCAATTCTGGATCCATACTCGGCTTCGTCTGACTCTCCTCATGAGGCCGGCTGTTCGCCTGGGACTGAAGAGTCTAGAGTGGACGGATAAGAGTTGTCTCCTCCTTGGAGTGAGTCTATGTCTAGCGCGTACGTACTCACCCCCACTTATTCTTCTCTGTCCCAACAGGCAATGGCAAGAACAATGCGTACGCGCGAGCGTCATGCGGCCAGGAACCCAGACAGAAGTCTGGTTCATCCTAGGGTCCCTTATGACCCTAGTAACCCTAGCACAATGGAGGTGGACACTACCTCCACCACTCAGACAACGACCGCCTCCACCGGCTCCCATCACTTGGCCGTGGAGGTCACTTCTTCCTTCGAGGAACGCCTACAAGCTCAAGGCGCCTCGTCCACTCCTGCCCCGGAACTTAGGTTCCCTCAATTTGCCAGCTCAGTCATGGATGGGCCGAGCTGGTAGCCTGCAAAGACCATCCTACCGATCTTGGGGCGGACGCTGCTGGTTCGTCCGTCCCTTCTTCCTCTCAACCTCTGCTTCTACTGGGCGGGGCGGACAAACCTTTGACGAGAATCTCAATTAGGGAACCGTCCGATCTGCCTATTCGCAACGCCCCTCCTTCGGGAAACCAGGCGGACGCTGCCAAAGACAAAGGCAAGCGTCCCTTAGTTGAGGAGGACGTTCCTTCTTCCATGGGCGTACTTAGCTCAAGGGGCCGAAGCTCGGCCGAGGCAACAGACTTGGACAGGGTGCTGTCTTCAGAGTTTGGGAGTGCCCCTTCTCACCAAGTGGAAGAAGAAGAAGTTGAGAAAGAGGTCGTGGGTGAGACGGCCGAAGGTGAGGCGGCGGCCGAAGAAAACGTCACCAACATTGATAACTTCAGGGACCCGTACGCCTGTACAGTTGGAGAGACGGCCCTGAAGTTCTTGAAAAAGGATTTCGAGGAGTACAAGGAGTCCCTCCATTTGGGGGAGGGATTCGAGATACAAGTCCCCAGGAAAGCCATTGCTGTGGCTACCTGGGATGATGAGAAGCCGCGCAAACGGGCGTTTTGCGTTTACAGGGCCGCCTTGGATGTAGGCCTTCGCTTCCCTCTTCATCCATTCGTCCGGACAGTTTTGGACGAATATGACATTGGCCTTTTCCAACTGACGCCAAACAGTTGGTTAAATATTTTTGGATATTTGGTGACGTGCATCTGCAAGGGTTTCACGCCAGACTTTGCGGTCTTCTGTGAGATGCACTCACTCACTCGGCTGGAGAAGGATACGGATGGTTGGCTCGTCTTGAGCGCGACCAGGGATTACATGGTTGTGGTCGACCGTGTCAGCAAATGGAGGGACTGGAAGCACCGATTCTACCGCATCAAAACCCAAGATGCGGAGTTCAACCTCCGCATGAACAAGTGCCGTCCGGATCCCATTCAGCTCGGACGCGGGGACCATAAACCTGACAAGCCGCCCATCCATCCAAGCCACGAGCACCAACTGGAATATTTCAAGGTCAACCGAGTCAAGCGGGGTAACAAAATCGAACGTGTCCCTAGCCATTGGGTTCCTCTTGCCAATTGGCTTAGGGACACTACCTTCATGTCTGCCTACGGCCTGTACCAGAACATGCCCCAAGGTGGACACTTAGATATATAAACTTTTTGTACGCACGTAGAGTTTTTAGAAAAATATTCTAACACTTTGCTTTTTTCTCTTTGCAGCGGAGGCGTACGTTATGCTTGACCCGGCTCAGAAGGGAGAGGTGGCTATGTCCGAGGTGGACCTTGAAGGAATTGTGTCTTCGATAAGTGCAATTACTAGATATATCAAGGATCATTATTATGGAGATAATAAGTTCATTCTATTGGGGCGTCATCCTCTGTTGCTAGACTATGAGAGATGATCTTTGGGCTAGTCAAATAGCCCAAAGCCCTTTAGAATGGATCCTATATTGGTCACACACAAGGGTATTGGGTTAAGCAAGTAAGAGGCCCATTAATGGGCCTCATGAGCAATTAACTAATCATGAATTGGATTGGGCTAGCATAGTTAGATTGGAATTAGGTTTTGGGCTTTTGACATGGGCTCTTATTTAGAGATGAGATCTATAAATAAGAACCATGCCTAGGGTTTGTAGGAGGTAGTTATGATTCACACACTGTGAATTTTGACATCAAGGCAACCAATCCCAAAACCCTAATCTTCTCTCTAACTCGTGGCTATCTCTCTCCTCCCCTCGTCCGTACAGCCGGCCACCCTAGGTGGCGCGTGTGGTGTTCGTGGTGGTTCATGGTGGTTCGTTGCTCGCTCTTCTCCATAGAAGGTCAATTGAAGTGTTCAATTGCAACTAACTAGCATTAGTGGAGGTCTTAATCTGTGCCCGTGGACCAAGTAGAGGAATCACGCTTGGGGTTCTTTATCTCCCTTTGTTCTTGCTCGATCGCACGTGGAATCACGCTTCAAAGGTACGATTATTTGTGCTTTATGTGTTATGCATTAGATCCTTGGATTAGGTACTGTATGAATATGATTCATGTTATTTCCGCTGCGTAGTACCTATAAACCCTTACAGTGGTATCAGTTAGCCTATTGCATTTACGCATATTGCCAATAATTCTTTGATAATCCACAATTTTAATTCAATTAGGAGGGAGAATATTTAATTATGGGTCAATTATTATATTAAATGTGATTTAACTCTTGGAATTGATTAAATGTGATTTAATAATGCTCAAAATAGCCATGATGTGATCCGATTTTTGCCCTATTATGCTCGAATATTTTTCGAACCCTAACCCTATTTTTCGAAAATTTCGAAACCATAAACCCGAATTTGTGAAATTTGTGTTTTGATTTTGATTTATTTCGATGGTAATATGTCTAAGGAATTTAATCTATTTGATTACATGTTAAAATTATGAATTTTTCATGATCAAATTATTTAATTTAAGTGTTAAATTAAATTGGGGATTAATTTCATCAAGAACCCTAATTTCAAAATTGAATATGATTTAATTTTGGGATTAATAGGACCACATAAAGTTTAATTGATTTTTACAAAATTTGTTTTGTTTTAATTAATTAAAATAAAAAAAAAGGGAAATTACAGCAGCAGCACCGCGGCTGGGTGGCGCTGCCACGGTGGTGCCGCTGCTGGTGGTCCGGAGGGAGGGGTGGGGAGGGGCAGCAGCAAGGATCAGAACAGCAGCAACAGCAGTGCCGCACCGCAGGTGCACGGTGCTGCTGCTGCTGCCCTTCGCCGCTGCACAGCAGCGTACACCTTGCGGTGTACGGCCACCGTGGCTGGCTTCGGCTGGCCACACCACGGTGGCTGGCGATTTTTTCAAAAAAAAAAAAAAAAAAAAAAAAAATCAGTTTTTTGAAAATTTATTTCAAGATAATTATGAATTATTTTGGGATAAAATCAGTTTTATTTTGGATAAGTTAAAATATTTTGAAAATATGATCTTTTATTTTAAAAGATAAAATTGGTTTTATTTGGATAAAATCTTTTATTTTAGGATAAAATCAAATATTCAAAAGTTGTTATATTTGATATTATCCATATTTAAGTTGTTAAGTTGGTAATTATCCTAAATTAAAGTGGTTAATTATGGATAAGATTTGTTAGGATATTCTGAGCATATTCCAAAAGGATAATAATTGATTTAAATAATGTGATTATCCCATAATTATTTTGGATATAATTGATTTAAAATATTGTGATTGGCTAGTAATTAGGATAGAATTTTCTAACTTTGTTAGGATAATCTTTGAGGATAAATATGATTTATCTTTTAAGATTAAAATAAGATTTGATTCTATCTCATGACTAATTTAGAATATATGATATTTTATTGATGATCATGAATAATATATGATATTATCTAATTACACTAATTAAAATATGAGATATTTAGATGCCATGTTTCCTTAATTGTGAACATTCGATGTTGTAGTTTAGGAAAGCATGATGAGTGATTTATTATGTGGCAATTTTATAATATATGATGTTGTTTTATTGCTATATAATGACTAGTATGGCCCAGTAGATTGCTAAATACGATCTGCGCATCGTGATGTATTTTTGTAATCTTAGTACGGTCTACGAACCGATAAAGTATTTTGTAATTTTATTTTATTTTATTTAAGTAGTAGATAGAATAGAGTAGAATTACAGGTTGCAGTTAATCCAAGAAGCCCATGAAGTGAAGGCCCAAAGGAGCAAGGTGGATGCGATCCATGATGATTCAAGTGGGAGCATTTACTTTATTAGTTTTCTTAGGATTAGGGGCCATGCTATGTCTTATTTATGCATTCAGTATTTTATGCATGTTAGATTTTATTGATGTTTTGTGATGATGCGCTAGAGTTCACTATTTAGTCACAACATAATAAATCTAGATCCCAGTAATATTGATGCAGCTTTTCCAATTAAAAACCCGACGAAAACCTTGATCGTTTGTGATGGGTCAGCCCTCAGCAGAGCATCATAATATATCTTGGGGAAGTGGGGGTAGGACCGCATATCTACACTTTTAATTGGTTATATTCAACAAGGTTACCTAAAGCGTTTAGAACCTTGAAGCTAAGAGTAATAATTAAACATGCGATGGTTAATTATTCAACCAAGAATTACAAGAGTTGTAATCAGTAAAGAGTTTACTCACCTTGAAAATGTAATGGTTGATTGCAGAGCCTCACTCTGGTTAATTATTGCACGAATAAAGGATCTTGGAATCACTTAATTCAAGTTGGGATCACTTAAATTGAATAGAGTGTTTTAAAGTTACCAATTTAATTCGCTTATGGTACTTTAAATTTTAATAAACATAATTGAATTTTGCGTTTACTTGTAAGTAACATGTCGTTCTAATTTTATTATTATATATAATCTCCTCGATTGAAAATAAAGTTGAGAAACGTTCTCAAAAAGGTTTAAAAGATAATCCACAAACCTATATTCCAATTTTGCTAAGATTGTTCTAAAAGGCAAGTTTTAGAAATTCATGTCACATGTCTAAGGTTGGTTTTATTCAAAATGTTTGAGTAAAATACCAACACATCTTCATTTTGAAAAATGTTTCAAGGGATATAATGAGATGAGAGGTACAATCCCTCAAAAGACAAGTGTACAAGTCCAATAAAATCTCTTATCTTCAATATGATTGAATATAAGAAAATGATTGGAAATCTCTATGATCAAAAGTTGATTAAATAACAATATTCTTCATCTACTTTATATAGAGTTTAATACTTGATTAAACTCAAATATAAATAATGATAGAATAAACTTAGCAAAATCATGAAAAGTGCTTAAAGTAGTTGAGCAAGGTATCAATTTGAACCTAAGAGAAATGTTCTAGGTGGCTCAAACGGGAAAGGTTTAGGAATATATGAGGATTGCAATAAGAAGTTATAGGCCAAGAAATGCAAACAAGTTGCTACTTCTCAAACCTAGAACTACTTACATGCTAAAAGTTGTTATGAACAACAAATGTTTCAAATTAAATGGATGAATTCCAATTGATTAGAAACTACCTCATATAGTTGGAAGGTAAAAGAATGGAAATGTTCCAATTTAAGAATTATATTATAGAAATTGATTTAGCATATTGCTACTTCTTGGACATATGATGTCTTGTTTAGATCACTCATTGCACAATTTGGTCGAACTAAAGGAAGAAATTAGCTAAAGGAGGAATAAATCTACAAGTTTAGAAGCAAATGTTGCTACTTCACAAGTAGAATCTACAAGTTTGGAAGCAAAAGTTGCAACTTTACAAGTAGAACTAGTATTTCACCACTAATAATTGGCTAGAATTAAATAAATGTTATTCATTCTTGCCATTATCAAAACACCATTCAATGTTAGTAATGACTAAGCATCGAAGATTCAAAAACGTGGAATAAATGTTATTCTATGCTTCTTTGAGTCATAATGTGTTTTGAATTGCTAAATAGGTTTAAAGTTCTATATGATAGAAATAGTTAAACCATTTCTATATATATATAAGTTGTCTCTAATATGTCAATTAATTCGAATGAAAATGAAAGTTGCATACGGAAGATCCAAAGGGATGGACTTTCAATATCATTGGATTATGAATCCATTGATATATGTAATTATCATTCTAATTTGAAATTATGACTAAGTCACCATTTAGAGAAATGATGATGCGAACTCGAGGTCGAATACATATCGATGTAAGAAAACCGAAGGTTCAAAGACTAGAAATGGACAAAGAAACTTCATTTGTGATACGATCACTACTTGTGCTTGGTTGAAGCATAAGAGTGAAAATTTTGAAAAGTTCAAAATGTTCAGTATGAAATTCAGTATCAACTTGACAAGAAAATGATTACATTACAATATGATTGTAATTGTGAAAATTTAAGTCAAGACATGTACTTGGCAACACATTCGAAATATTGCGATATGATCGTAATAATGAGAATTTAAGCCAAGACATTGATAAACATCCAAGAGTTGTGAAAACGTTTTACAACAAATTCCAAAAGCAAACCTTGTGAAGTGTTTATGGAGGAAGCTATCAATCTATATGAGATATATTTTGATAATGGATGTAAATTACCTATCTTCCAACCATTGTTCAAGGGATATACTTTTAAGAAAAGCTACAAAACTAAACAAACTACATACGTCAAATCAAATGTAGCAAAGGCTTCATATATGATATGGATAAGAAAAGTTCTTATTAAGTCTTTCTACAAAGCAAGGAATAAAACATGTACTAAACCGTTTGATGCACGTTCGATTCCTACATAGAGCACGGGGTACTACTATACAACCATACTTAGCACAAAATGTTTGTTGCTCAAGTAGGTGCCCTTATGGAAATTGTTCCAAAAGGTCAAGTGGGAGTAGTGTAAATCTCAAAAGAGTTCGAGAAAAGCAACAAACAAACATGGTTCAAAACCTTGGTTGGTTCACCCTATGCTAAATATGCCTCCTCAAAAGGCAAGTGGGAGTATAAGAATTTCGAAAGGTTCGAGAGCCTTGAAAGAGTTCAAGAAAAGTGATTTCGAAAATCTCGAAGAAATTTGAGAAGTTATCGAATAACAGCAACAATATGAGCATGATTCACCTCATGTTACAAATGACAACGCGTGGTCTCATTATGTGTAATGGGATTAATAACCGTGTGTCGAAGGTAGTACATTCCAAGTGCACATCCTCTATTGTCGTTTCTCATTGAAAACTAAACAAAGTTGTTGTATGAGTTTCAATTGTTGCATCAAACCCACAATGATGACTAGCATATGTAAAACTTAGCCAAAGAAATATGATTTCATAATGACTAAGAGTTCTAAAATATTTATTTTGGAACATGATGATTATGTAAGTAATAAAGATGATTTGACAAGTTATGACTCCAAGTGGTTTAAAAACCATGAAATCTAATATAGATTCTAAGTCTGTAAGCAAGCGTATGACACTTGAATAATTTGTCTAAATTGGGTGAAACCAATTCTAAGCAAAGCAGACAAGAAAGAAAAATGTTTTCCAACTAAAGCAAAGACTTGTTAAAGGATTCAACTAATTCATAGTATGACTATGATTACGATGAAACCTTTACATGTTGCAAAGATCTATTAAAGATACTTAGTGATTTCTACCTTATAAGATTTGGTAGATGGGTTTCAAAACACTTTCTTGAAATTGTTCATGAAAGAAGATTTGTATATGATACAATCAAAAGTTTGGAGATCCAATAATCCTAGGGATGCCTAAAAGATCCATAATGGATTGTAGTTAGCATCAGGGAGTTAATGTTCTTAATTTTGCGAGTTAATCAAATCGTTTGATGTTCTTGTAAAATGAAGAAAAGGTCTTGTGTGTACAAGATGTTTAGTGGGAGCTATGAAGTCTTCTTGGTCTAGTACAAAGAACGATTATTTATTGCTTGAATAGTCAAGTAATGGTTAATGCATTTTGTATGAAAATCTTGAAGAAGTAGATGAGTACATTTGGGATTCAAGATCTATATAGATAGGTCTCGAAGGATGTTTGAGTTTTGATTAAGAAACTTATATTGATAAGATTCTTATAAGGTTCAACATTATATTGAAAAGAGTTTCAATCCCATGTGACATGGCACGTTGATTAACGATTCAATACCTTGAGAAAGGTTGATGAAATTTAGATTTTGAGTGATGATACTTATGCAATTTGCAAAGGATGCATCATGCATGCCATGGACTATACTCGTCTATTTGATTCACGTGTTTTAAAGAACAAGTGAAGATAGATTTCAATCGAAATCCAATGTGATGTTGGAATACAAATTAGAAATTCCAAAGTTCCTTGCGAAAGGGCGAAGGAAAATTATTAGTGTATGGAGATGAAAATGATTATAAGATTTAGAAATTGCAAAGTTCATGTTTATGAGAATGTCTCATGAACTCTACTTACAAAACCCCTTCCATGACCAAGGTATGAAAGTCATGCTAAGGTTCTTGGATTGAAGCAAGTTATGTAATTTTAGTTGTGTATGTTTTGAGAAAGTATATTACAAAAGTAAATACATTAGCTTGCAGAATTATGTTTATCAATTGAAACAAAGTTTCAATCTTATTTGATCGTGGTTTCAAGATTAAATAAAATGTCCAAAATAATTATGGATTGATGGGCTCATCAGGTTATCTATCAGATAGAGACCTGGTGTATGAAACCCCACAGGTGAACAAAATCCACATATTATTTAAGTTCCTAGTTCGGAATCATTAAACTGGACATAAATGATTTCTAATAATGGACTAGCATGTTAAGATTGATTGGATATCGCAGTTTCATGGGCTATAGGAGCGTAGTGATGCTCGGTCAATCACATGGATATGCATGAATGATGCATGATCGAACTATAGACCTACTTTGAAGTTCAAGTATAGAATTTCCGGATATATTAGTGGATTCCTTTGACATGAGTGGAACATTGATTTCATTCAATGGATGATATAACTGTGGTACATTCAAACGTCTACCCGTAACTGGAGATTATAAAGGGTGTTTCCTGGTTATTTCAGAAGTTGAGTGGGAGCTTTGGTTGCCACAAGATTGGATAGAGTCTACCTATTAAATTAGGAATGTGTCATGTTTTGGCCTCTTGAAGAGGGAGAATTCAGAAAATGCATGGCCGTGCTCAAATGTGTTACATGGTAACCATTTGTTTTGTAATTCTAACTCAGATTTCAAGAAACGATTTGTAGATTAATATGGATTAGCATAAGATGCAATCATATTATCAAATCGACACAAAATGACTTAAGGAATTTGAATTTTGCACACTTGTCTCAGACAAGTGGGAGATTGAAGGAATTGTGTCTTCGATAAGTGCAATTACTAGATATATCAAGGATCACTATTATGGAGATAATAAGTTCATTCTATTGGGGCGTCATCCTTTGTTGCTAGACTATGAGAGATGATCTTTGGGCTAGTCAAATAGCCCAAAGCCCTTTAGAATGGATCCTATATTGGTCACACACAAGGGTATTGGGTTAAGCAAGTAAGAGGCCCATTAATGGGCCTCATGAGCAATTAACTAATCATGAATTGGATTGGGCTAGCATAGTTAGATTGGAATTAGGTTTTGGGCTTTTGACATGGGCTCTTATTTAGAGATGAGATCTATAAATAAGAACCATGCCTAGGGTTTGTAGGAGGTAGTTATGATTCACACACTGTGAATTTTGACATCAAGGCAACCAATCCCAAAACCCTAATCCTCTCTCTAACTCGTGGCTATCTCTCTCCTCCCCTCGTCCGTACAGCCGGCCACCCTAGGTGGCGCGTGTGGTGTTCGTGGTGGTTCATGGTGGTTCGTTGCTCGCTCTTCTCCATAGAAGGTCAATTGAAGTGTTCAATTGCAACTAACTAGCATTAGTGGAGGTCTTAATCTGTGCCCGTGGACCAAGTAGAGGAATCACGCTTGGGGTTCTTTATCTCCCTTTGTTCTTGCTCGATCGCACGTGGAATCACGCTTCAAAGGTACGATTATTTGTGCTTTATGTGTTATGCATTAGATCCTTGGATTAGGTACTGTATGAATATGATTCATGTTATTTCCGCTGCGTAGTACCTATAAACCCCTACAGACCTTGCCCGATACAAGGCTCGTTTCAAGATGTACGAGCAACTCAAGAAGGTAAACACTTTTTTTTTGAGTTTTTCTTTCCTCATTGTCCGTTCTGCTGTATTGGGAGGAGCCTGCTTCCCGAGTTTGCACGGACGCATTTCGTCCGTTCAGGCATGCTGGAAGGGAGCTCCTTCTCCAATTCACACGGACGCTAACACATTCTCTGCCTTGTAAAATTTTTCTAACTTTGCTTGTGTTTTTACAGTCTTCTTCTACTCCGAAGGCAAGGAGGAAGCAGCCGGCCTCGTCCACTCCTGATGCGAACGCATTCAAAAGGAGGAAGACGGTTGCAACCAAGACGCCTTCAAAATCCGCGGCCAAGGCGAAGTCGCAGACTGCTACGACGCAGTCTCAAGGAGAACAGCCCCGGCTGACACAAAGCGGGGTCTCCAAGCCCGTGGAACCTGTTGCTGATCAGGTCCACGATGCGTCCGTCCCTTTGGACGGTGGGGATAAGTCAACCCCTGAAAAAATGACCGACTCCCTCTCGATTCCGGGAATCGAGATAGTCAAAAAATCTGACTGGCTAAATGCCAGTCAGTCGGCCAGTGATGCTGATGCTGGTCGCTCAGGAAACGAGGGGGAGGCCTCTTTGCCGCCTCCTCCCATCAATCTCTCTCCTCCAAGATTCTCCACTGGTTAGCCTTTTTTCTTTATTCTTGTACATTTTGGTTTACTGGTACTTATAAATTTTAGCTAATTCTTTTTGCACGGTCGTCCGCAGATATCTCAGAGGAGATGCAACTGAGGATGCCCGGCCAGTCACTGACTGGTGCGGACAGGAAGGCCATGCGCGAGGCCATGGTTCGCGCGGTTCCCCAAGCGCAGCGTGACAAGCTGCGGGGAATCAATGAGGGCTTCCTCGGCCCCATGCTCAATTGTAGTGCTGAGGTACGTTTCATTTGCATTATGCTTTTTCTTTCCAACACTTAGCAAATTTTTCTATATTTGACTAAGTTTCCCTCTTTTGTCCGCAGCTCTTCCTCCGCCTGAACGCCTTCCTTGACTGGAAGGATAAAGAGAACGAGCGGTGGAAGCAAGCTTGGCTGGAAATCAGAAAAGCCGAGGACGCTGTAACTGGGACGGCCGCCGTCCAAAGGGTGCACTTCGAGACCCAAATATCCGCGCTGTCCGACAAAGCGGCGCGGCAAACAGAGGACCAGGTCAAACTGGGCAAGGCTCTCGAACAAGAGACCGTGGCCAGGGAGGCCATGAGGGTCGAAAGGGACGAGGCCGTCCTAGAGAAGGAAAAGTGGAGGTTGGGCTTCGAGGCGTCTGAGGCCTTGAAGAGTGAGCTGAAGTTGGCCCAAGCCAACCTTAAGTCTGCTTTGGACGAAGCGGACGCGCTAAAGGTCGAGGTTGAGACCTTGAAGAAGTCCGTTTCGGACTATGCTGAGCAGCTGAATGCTCCTCGGCCACCCAGCGCGGAGGAAATCGTCCGCATAGAGCAAAATGCTGAAGACAGACTTAAGGCATACTTCTTCGATGCCTTTGAGCTGATGGTGGATGATGGTGATGCCGCCTATTATGAGGAACGCTTCAAGAAGCGGCTGAACTACGTCTGCCTCAGAGAAGAGGCAAAGAAGGCCGGCCAGCCTCCTCCCGAGCTGGTAGTTACTTCTCCCGAGTCCGGAGAGGACGAGGAAGAAGAAGGTGAGGAGGAGGAGGCGGACAACAAGGCTGCCCCGGTCGCGGACGCCAAAAGTGCGGAGGAGCCTGCCAAAGATAATACGGCTAAGTAGAGCTCAAGTCCTCCAGCAACCGTCTACTCAGCTTTCAAGCTTTCCTTCTTTTTTTCAGCTTTACTTAGCTTTTGTTGTAACTTTTCTCTTTTTTTTTTGTTTTATTTTGAAGCCACCTGTTAGAGCGGTATTGTAAACATTTCGGCCGCCTTTGTGCGGTCAGATCAATGAAAATTTTTTCCGCCTTTTGAGCGGTTCTTCAACTCTGTTTCATACTTAGCAATTTTTGCAATTTTGTGCTTTTTGAATGTTTTTCATACGTCTCAATATTATGCCTTTTCGTACGTTCCTAGGGGTATGCCCCTTTATTCGGTGTTCGCCTAGTCCATTCTCTAAGTGGTTTGATTAACTTGGTAGTTTTTATGCCTTAAAGGGTATGACGACTAGCAAGTTAATCAAATCATAATGATTACCCTTGGACTAGGTGAAGCACCGAATCAATTTAATCGGCCGTTCGGCTATCTTTGTACGAGTAGTCCGTTGAATCTATCTCTCGGACGTACCCTAGAAATCCCAAGTATTATCTCAACTTAGAGATTCCTGGCTCGGCCGGGCTAAACGCCTAGGTATGCCCTTGCCCTATTTGTAAAGGACACTTGTTTTCTACACAAGTTCAGAATACCTTGCCTCAACCGTCCGCCTTGAATGGGGCGGACGCATTGTTCTCTGAATTAAATCAGTTTTTTTTTTTTTTTTTTTTTTTTTTTTTTTGTGTGTGGCCGAATTGCTATATTGGGAGCAATCTTGCTTCCTTTTTACTTCGGCCACTCAGTAAGGTTGATAAGTCGTGTTTCTATATTGGAAGCAACTTAGTAAATCATTTCATTCGGCCTTTAATCACAAATCATAATATGCAAATAAATATAAGTAAAACAGCAAATAGTTCAACAATGCCTGACTTTTCATTAATTTTGTCAAAAGTACATTGTTGTGGCCGTATGGCTTTAATTACAAGGCTCGGTCAGTAGACCTAGTTGTATACACAGCTTTTTGGCTAAGTACTTAAAGAAATAAAAACTTAAACATGATATTTCTTCAGATTGTCAGTGTTCCATGTCCGTGGGATCTGACGGCCATCAATTGCCTCAAGGCGATATGTGCCGTCTCGGATTTCTTCCCTGATTCGGTACGGTCCCTCCCAGTTTGGGGTCAACTTGCCGTCCTCATTGGCACGACCAACAGCTTCCATTTTTCTCAACACTAGATCCCCCATTTTGAGCGGCCGCTTAGACACTCGGCGGTTATATGCCCTTGTCATCCTTAAGCGATAAATTTCATGTCTAAGCGCCGCATTGCCCCTAGCTTCTGGAAGAAAGTCTAGAGCAGTCTTCATGGCCTCCCAATTGGCCGATTCATCATAGAGCATTACCCGCAAAGTGGGCTCGTACATTTCAATTGGGAGCACAGCCTCAGCTCCATAGACCAAAAAGAATGGAGTTTCCTTTTGAACTCTTTGCTGTCGTCCGTATGGACCATAGCACATTAACCAACTCGTCTGCCCATAGGCCGCCTGCCTTTTCAAGCTTGCGCTTGATCCCATTTGAAATCAACTTGTTATAGGCCTCAACTTGACCATTGGCTTGTGGTCGGCCGACTGAGGCAAAACAATGAGTTATGCCTTGGTCTCCCAACCATTCCTTGAGTTGGTGCGTCTCAAACTGAGGTCCATTGTCGAACACCATTGACTGAGGTACCCCATACCGAGTGATTATGCTCTTCCAAATGAAGGCTGACACATCCGTCCATTTGATGCCCCGGACGGCCTCAGCCTCAACCCATTTAGTAAAGTAGTCTACTGCCACTAGTACATATCGTCTCTGGCCAGATGCAGGAGTATACGGCCCCAAAATGTCCATGCCTCATTTAGCAAAAGGAAGCGGACTACTGATGGCTGATAGACTATTTGCTGGACGATGAATAAGGGTTGAAAACCTCTGGCACTTGTCACATTTTTTCACCATTTGCATGGCGTCCGTATTCAAGCTCGGCCAGTAATAACCCAAATGTGTCGCTTTTTCAGCTAAGGCTCGTCCTCCAATATGTGAGCCACAATGTCCCTGATGAAGGTCGTCCAACACATCATGCCCTCTTTCAGGGGTTATACACTTAAGGTAAGGCTTCACAAAGGCTTTTTTGAATAGCTCCCCATCCTTCATCTCGAACCAGGCCGCCCTCCTCTTCATTAGCCAACTCTCTTTTGGATCGTCCGGAAGTATTCCATCCCTCAGATAGGAAATAATTCCGTCCATCCAGGTTGAACTTCTATTTATCATCTGAACGGGCTCGGCATCAATACTCCTTTTCTCCTTTACTTCCCAAAACACTGATCTTGGAGTATCACACGATGCCGAGGAAGCCAATTTGGAGAGCGCGTCCGCTTGATGATTTTCTGAACGAGGAACTTGTTTGAGAGAGAAATGTTCTAGGCCCTCGGCCTTATCCTTTACTAGCTGCATGTACTTCTTGCTTTTCTTTGACTTGGGTTGCTTGTCTCAGCCACCCAGATTTCTTTTCTTTTGTTTCCTTCTCTCTTTCGGCCGGCCGAGTCTTGCTGAGAAGATTGCTTCTTCTCAGCCCCCTTGGCCGGCTGTTCTGATTTGGTGAGCGAACAAAAGTCCGCGGCCTCAATATAGGCTTCGGCTTCCCGCAATACACCTGCGTATGACCGAATCTTTTTCCTTACCAAATCAAACTTAAAACCATTATGCCTTAATCCCCGGAGAAATTCTGAGTAAGCCATTTCATCCGGAAGATTATGAATTTGGGCTTTTTCTTGGTTAAACCTTTGGACGTACGAGCGTAGTCCTTCATTCTTTCCTTGGACAATTGTTGCCAAGTTGAGACTTGTCTTTCTTGGTGGGATGTTGTATGAGAAGTTTCCCACAAACAACAAACTGAGGGTGGTAAAACAATTTATGCATCCGGCTGGAAGGCTATTAAACCAATCTTGGGCCACCCCCTTAAGAGTGGCGGGGAAGCATCTGCACCATGTTGCGTGTAGATCAAATTCCTGTACGAGGTAATATGCTCCTCTGGGTTGCCCGTACCATCATAGGCACCCACTAGTACACTCTTCACTTTTGCTGGTTGAGGGGACGCTAGTATGTCTTGCGAAAACGGAGGCGGCTTGTCTCCCAAATTCAACAAACGCATCTGCCAATCAATGGGCTGAGGCTGAGCGGACGTTCCAGCCAGGTAGGGAGCCTGGCCGAACACCTGGCCATACGGCCCATATTGCCCAAAGACCTGGGGAGTTGGCTGTATCAACCCATTGAGTACTTGAGGAGGCTGATATTGTGATGGCTGAACTGGAATGGGAGTAATAGTGTGAGCGGCTTAACTTCTGCTGGAAACGGCCGTGTTGGTGTATTGAGAGAAAGATTGGTTGGAGACTTCATCCGGCATGGTTGGGGTAGAGGCCGTGTCAGAGTATGCGGCCCTCTCCCTTTGCTTGTGCCAAATGTAATCCCTTGCGTCCTTGAAACGCTGTGACGGCTCAGTCTCCACTCTTTTCGGCTGTCTGCCCCTTCCCCCAGCCGACTGTGTTTTCGTCAACAGGCTAGAGAAGTTGGTCCGTGGGACTCGGGGAGACCTTCCGTGCGGACGACGGAATGGGGTGTTACCAGCATCAGTTACATTGGTCTTGTTGTTTGCTTTCTTGGAAGTACCTCCTCCCCCCTTTTGCTGGTTAGCGGCCAACTCTTTGCGGAGCTTAGTCAGCTCGGCCATTAGGGTAGCTGGGGTAACAGGAGGTTGTTCGGCCTCTTCAAATGAGGCAGTCAAAGGATTACTTGAATGTATGGTAGTACGTATGTCTTCTACATATCCGTCCTCGCCTGGACGAGGACCAGTATTAGGTGTCTGACCATCCATTGCCATGACGGACGAGTATCCCCACAGACGGCGCCAAATGTTTCGGGGTTTTTTGTGATCTCCTCGGATACTGGTCACGCTCTACTGAAAATGAGACTCGGACACCTGCAAAACAACGAATATTCCGGTGATCGGAATATTCGCCTCCGACGATCAAGTTAGTGATCGGAAATCGGAAAAGCTAGAGAGAGAAAGTAGAGAGAAGTTGGAGCTTTTTAATGCTCTATATTTATGTTATGTCATAATCCACCCCTCCCATCATAAATGATTGGGGTATTTATAGGGGTGGGAACATGTGCCCCTCTAGGGTTTGTACCCTAGAATGTCGTGACGTGATTGGCTGCGCAATCAGGGGTCGCCACGTGTCATGGGGGGGGGGCGTCGTTTTACGGCTTTCAAGGGTTTCTCGGGATTTGGGCCTGATGTAATCAGGGCCTTTTTCTCTTTCTGATGTTGTATTGTGTATTTAAAGATAGCTGACATGTGTCACCCTCTCAGGTGGACACGTGTCACACTCTCATAGGGCCACGTGTCGCCTTCTTATTGGGCCACGTGTCACTATGAGATTGGGCCACGTACCTGGGGTATTTTTACCCTAAACACCTTGCTTTCCACCTTCTCTAGCCATCACCCCCCCACCGAGCCACCACTTGCCCACCACCTAGTCGGATCGCCGCCCCTCCCCCACCCCTCGTCGCCCATCAATTTCATCATTTTTGCAAAACCCTAGAAATCGATCACTTCAAACCGTTTTTCTAACGATTTTCTTCGATTTTCCGGCGTGCTTTTTTCATTTTCTAATGGATTTTCCAGCGAGATTGACAATTCAAATTGCGTTGGATTCACTTTTTCTGTCGTTTTGGGGGATTGAAGTCACCTTCGCCGTCGCCATCTTTGGTTTTGCGGAGGTGGGGGATATTTTTCGGGGGAGGGGAGGGCTTTTCAGGAGGTCGCGAGGGGAGGGGGAGGAGTAGGAGCGGTGCACCGGCTATGTGGTGGGGTAGGGTAGGAAGGTGGTTGCTGGTGTGGTTATGGTAGTGTAATGGTGGCTAAGGAAAGGGAATGGGAAAACCTAGGGGGGTGGCCAGGGAATCAAGTTGGAAGGATTTGGGGGAATAGAGAGAGGTAAAGGAAATGGGAAAAAAGGTCTAACAAACAACAATAAAAGGAATCAGGGCAGTTTATTTCCATTCCCTTTGATGAATACCCCCAACCAAACAGCCCAAAAGGATTGGGGTTTTGGAGTGATGTGGTTAGAAGTTGGAAAACAAAAAAAGTCTTAAATTATATAAATTCTTTATATAGTAGTATATTCAAATGATAAGTCTAGTATTTTGGATCGGATCTGATATCTGACTTGGCCACCCCTGATCTTCCTCTTCATCGTCTTTCCCCTTCCTAAAACTCCCTGTTTGAAATGCTCCCCGATTTTGAAACTTATGCAATACAAGTACACAACAATAGTTCGAGAGTCAAGCTAAATGAATTCATATTTTCATGCATTTCGTATAGAAAAAATAAAGTCACATATAGAATAATAATAGGTTGAAAGTTTGATTTTCTATGAAAACCATTGATTGCTAAAACGACTAATGACTAATTTTCATTGAGTCAATAAATAGTTCCTAACCGTCATTAACAAATGAATTAAAAAATTAAAAAAACAAATATGAATACTTTATATAAGGTCACTGAAAATTCAAAATAATACAAAAGACCATCTAGAATTTCTAGTCTAAGGTCACTAATTTCAGCAAGTGCATGCTACTAGTACTACTACCTCAAAAGTCTAAGGGTAAAAACATGTGTTCCTACTAAATACATTATCTCTTCTTACTACTATAAATAGCAAATCAATTGATCATTCTTTCATCATCTTCACTAGCTAATAATTTATCTTAAACACAATCTCCTCCTTCAATTCATATTTTCCTTTCAATTTTAAGAAGTTATGGGTGTCTTCACATACACAATGGCCGAGCTCACGAGCCCGGTTGCACCGGCTCGGTTGTTCAATGCTTTCGCCATTGACAACCATAACTTGTTGCCTAAGGTTGTACCTGAGTTTATTAAAAGTATTGAGTATGTTAAGGGTGACTCTACTACTGTTGGATGCATCAAAAAGATTAGCTTCCCCGAAGGTTAGTTTCATAATCCATATAAAGTTATAAACCTTAGCTAATACTCTGCTTTTATAAATTTTCTACTTGTAATTTTGAGTAGGAGTCTTCGTTCTCACATAAAATCTTTTAGACATAGAATAAATAATATAAATTTTTAGTCTAGAACTTGTTTGGCATCTTTTTTTGTTTTCAGTTTCATGTTTTTTTTTAAAAAAACTAAAAACCAAAAACAGGAAACAAGAAAAAGGTGTTTTCACTTTTTTGTTGTCTGTTTTCAAAAATATCATGATTTTTATAAGTCTAAATAATTTTTTAATTTTTAATTCATTATGCGACACATATAATATACTTTTAAAAAACAAAAAACCAAAAAACGGAAAACTACAGTAATGCCAAACGAACCCCTAGATTTGGGTTTTAAGTCCATTTTTTTTGTAGGCCTTTTCATTTTATGTTGTAACTTGTACGTATGTATATATAACAATCTTTATTAGGGGTAACGATAAATATAGGTAGCCCTTAGTGTTACCAATAAGTATAATAAATGTAACAGTACAATTCAATGTTGTATTTCATTTACATTATTTCACCGTTTGCTCTTTATAAGAAGAACTGAGGGTTGTTTACATCATTTTCCTTTAATAGATAATTCATACGGAGTAGCATACTAGCCTTTTGAGTTTTGGACTAGGAGAAAGAACTTGGGAGAAAGTAATCAAAGTATGCTGCTTGGTGTATCAGTTAAAGATAACTTCCTTTTTAGAAAAATTTATTGATTTGATTTACTTTGATTTCTCAAACTTCTCTCACTCTTTTAGCATATACTAGATTAGGTCCCGTGCCATGCACGGTTATTTTAATTACTCCATATTTTCTTTTCATAAATTAATTTATGCATTTATGGCATATAAAATAAAAAGTTAATATCTTTGTAGAATAAATTATATTCCACCATAATTACACTTCTGTAAAAAAATTATTTATTTCCTTCTTAATCCGTACTTAATTGGGTAATAACATAAGAAAGGTAAATATATTATTGTTTGTTCATTTAGTTGACAAAAAAAAAACTTTTCATTTAAATAACTTCTTTAAATAAAATTTTCTAAATTAAAAAAAAAAATACTAAGGACACACCAGAAGATGACACGTGTCATTGCTGGTGTGTCTTTTAGTATATAGTTATGATGCTTAATTTAAGCAGATATTTGCTTAATTTAAAAATGATTAGAAATTTTATTTTTGTTTACTTGTTGCAAAATAACTTTAATTTCGTAATTAAAAAATCATATAATTTTATATTTAAAAGTACACATTAATACAAATTTACTTGCATCTCATATTCTCATTAGATAATTATATACATACTTTTATGATTGATTTAGGCCTGTTCTCTTCACCTTAAAAAATTAATATTAAGTAAAAATAATTTCAGTTCAGTAAAATTAATTTCAGTTCAGTAAAATTCAGTTTTCTTAAAGAAGAATTATAATTAAAAATCAGTAAGAATAATTTCAGTTCAGTAAAAATAATTTCTGCTCAGTAAATTAAGTTCAGTTCAGTAAAAATAAGTTCAGTTCAGTAAAAATAATTTCAGTTCAGCAAAATTAAGGTGAATCAAACAGGACCTTACAATAAAATCAAAATTTAGTCAAACTCGAAAATTAGATTAGAATAAAAATCATCATATCAGATCAAGCAAACCGAACATAGCCTTAATCAAGAACTAAACTATTAATCAATGTTGCAGGGGCTCCATTCAAGTATGTAAAGGATAGAGTGGACGAGATTGATACAACCAACTTCTTCATCAAATACACTAGCATTGAAGGAGATGTACTTCGTGATACTTTGGAATGTGCAGTTTACGAGCACAAATACGAGCCTTCAGGCACCGGAACTAACTACAAGATGGTAGCACACTACCACACCAAGGGAGATAATCAAGCGATGACTGATGAGGAAATTGCTATGGGAAAAGAACACATTAAGAAGATTTTCAAGACTGTGGAAGAGCATCTCATTGCTAATCCTCAACTCTATGCTTGAGCCACTTTATTCGGGTCCGAATGAATAATGTTGACTACACTGTATTACCCCTTTGTTTGAATTTGATTGTGGTCGTGTTAGTTCAAATTACAATAATCAACACGATTATTAATTTTGGATAAAGGGGGTACAGTTCAAATTTACGAATGAGTAATATGACTACCAAAATGTTGTAATGTAATGTGTGTAATGTTGTACTGGGAGGGGGTGCTGCCGTGGGAGATGATGCATGGTTGTTGAAAAGAATAAAATGTTTGGTAATAATTACTATATTGTTATTGAGTTTGGTCTTTCATGGTTTCTCCTTGATTAAACACTATCATATATATAGTTGTTGTTTCAAAAGAACATCATTTGGTTCACAAAGTGATATAGATTGTGTAATTAATAGTCCTGAAATTAGAGTGATAAGGGGTTGAAATTTGATTCTTAATACTTTGTATTTGGTCGCGTCATTATTTAAGAATGAACCTATTTAGACCGGGGGAGGAGGGAGAGGTACAAGAGGGGACACTTGTCCCCTCACTTATTTTAACTATGGTTTTTTTTTTATTTATGTGTTTCATTCTTTTATTTATAGGTAATATTCTTTTATTTATATATAATGTTCTTTTATTAATAAAATAATGTTTTTCCGGGTGTATCATGCGCATGATACATCTGCCTGTACAAAACAATTATTGCATAACAATGGGTTGGATTTGACAAGACCAAACCAAACTCGGATATTTGAAGGTGGATCCAGATTCAACTCATATTCACTGGGTCTAAATAATTAGTCTCATACCCAAATAAACTGGGCACACACTAGTTCTAAACTAAATGCCGTCATTGTGTGTGAAACATTTTTCTACACAATTTTCTAAACTTGGTTCTAAGATTCTAAGGTTCATACATTACAAAATGTGATTCCCTTTCACAATTCTGTTAAAATCCCTCAATGGTTAATCTATTAGTTACTGATATCCAGAATGGTGCAGGTTCCCAAGAACTTACTTCTGGATATAATTGGTAGAAACCGTGTTACAAATTTTGTTATTCGGGAAATTGTCACCTCAGCTGTGGCAGGTTATGTGGAGGAGGCAAGTAGCTGAAACTGATTATTGCAACTTACAGTATTTGAGGCTTTTTTTAAAAAAATTTATTTTTATTTTTTTATTTGATAGCTTTTACTTATATATGCGCTTTTATTTCACACAGGAGAAGCTTACTGTGAAGGATGACAAGATCAACACAACTCAGACTGAAGATGAGCTTAAACAATCTTTCGTGCCTGGAAATGCATTTGGCTTCAATGTTGAACTGGAGCTTATAAATGGAGAAACTGAGAGTGAGACTGCTAGTGCTGAAACTGAGAGTAAGACTACTAGTGCTGAAACTGAGGCGTAGCAGATTTCGTACTCAGAAGCAGTAGTATTTTAGCATTTCCTACAGTTGGCTTCAACATTTAAACATGGGCTTGTTTCAACTAAATTTGTGCTCAAAGGCTGCCTTTGCTCCTGATTCATAGCCAAAAGGTTCTATGATATGTATCTGCAACTTCTGAACTTGCAGTAGGTTGAAATAAACCGCCTTTGCCTATTTGGTTTTTCTGTTACTGTTTCTCCAGCTTCTGCCACAAGTAGAGTGCCCTTCTGATGATAGGATCGGCTGAAAAGCCTTCAGCATAAGCACTGATTGCATTCAACAGCGTTGTAAATTTTTCACCATCATCCTATAATTATACAATATATATTAGGACATTCAACAGCATGGATTAAACAGCTATATTGTTTTCCTACATGTACACAGGTGAGCCTCTTTACATATTAGTTGCTAGTAGCAACTGGAAACGTCTCATCGAGAACCATGATGGGTAGAGTAAAGAATTCTATTAAAAAATCAAAAGAGTGGAGATAGTCCGATAATTAACACCAAGCTACATTTTAGACTTAAAACTCAGTCTGTCAATAACTTCAAGACTTCAATACTATGCTAATTCACAAGAATCACATCCTCCAAAACACACATTTGAGTATTACTCTGGGTTAGACGTATTTACAAAGGTAATTTCCCCTTGCATGATCTAACACTTTCGAGTGATCATTTAAGGCATGGTAACCATCATTTCACTTGACTGAGCTTACTTTGCCAAAGACAGTTATAGTGAGCAAAACAGAAACTTCAATGATGATATTATACAAACCTCTGGCTCATGAAATATCAGATCAGATGTAGCAAATGGAACAAGGTAATGAGGAAGATCAGAACGCAATATTGCCTGCAAGACAATCATATGTCAATTGAAGAAAAGCCACCACAATATTCTTTCTCACTATTTCTCTCAACTAAATAGAAAAGAATTGTCATCAGTGAAGTAAGAAAGGTTATCCCCACACATAAAGCGATTCAATACAAAAAAGCTTTGATGAATAAATTACCAATTCTTTGCTCATGAGAGCTAGATCAGTGCTTGATATCAGAGCCTGCACGGTCAAAACAGGAATGAAGTGAATACTTAAACATGCAAAAATAAAAACAAAGAACAGTGTATCATTATCAAGGAAAAAAAGCCCTTCATGAGATCATGACACAAGCACCTCCAATATCAGAAAAGAGACATCCTTATTTACACCAGGACTCCAGTGCCCTAAGGCAAAAGGCTCACGTACATCACTAATCTATTGAGCACACTCCAGCACTCAATTAATTGTCCTCATAGATAATAATTATTAGATAGGTACTGCTGAACATACCAGAACCCAAATCTAATTCCTGCTACTGAATTCCACGAGAGAAACCAAAAGGAATTTTGAAATATGACTAGAAAATTGTTTTGTCCGATTTCCTTTTATTCTTTAAAGTTCCAACCCTTCACAATATTTCAGGACACTTAACACTAGGAAGGTTCTCCTTGTGTCCCCAAGTACCAGGGAAACAAAAGCATAATTAAGCCTCGACTCTTCTATTCAAAAAAAAAAAAAAAAAAAGGTTTATCCACCCTAAAAAATTAAATCACAATTTGGGAACAGCACCAACAAAGACTGCATTTGAGTCTAATGACTATATAGGGCGGCTGCTTAGAAATCAAATAAGCAACTGACATAAGCAGCTGAGAAAGTTTATCCACCTAAAATATCCTCATCACATGAAGCAAAGATGAAAGATATGCAAAATTATGTGCAATTCACACCATTGGCAGAAGTTTTGCAGTTTTATCTCCTGAAATCTTCTCAAATCCTATACTTGGTTAGAGAAGTCCCCAATAGTTCCTCGATCATCAACTTTCTCACTTTTAAATTCCTCTCACCTTTTTTCTTAGCCCGACCCACCATTTCATACTCTTTCTCTCCTTTGCCTTAATTATCGCGCAAAAAGTAAATGTTAAGAACATATTGAAACGAAGGTGAGTGAATGATACTCTAAACAACCATTATCTTGCCAGCAGCCGTTTTAATTTTCTATACTCTGTATCTAGAGTTAATGTTTCCAATAGTCTATTATTCTACTCCACCTAAAATTATCTCAATACATTTCATAATCCCACATGTCCCTCCCTGAAGAAATCATTAAATCAGTAGCTGCATGATGAAGTTTGCTCATATCCAAGATTAAAATAAGAATTGTCTCCTGTATCTTTTCCAGGAAGAGAAATCAGCAAATACAATGTCCACATGTGGGTTGCCAAAGACAGTTCAATTATCTTCTGCAAATAATATTCTTTAACCTAGTCTATGAACACAGTCAAACATATATCAGTAACTAGCCCCTAGATTTTCAGTCAAACAAACTCATACCTCTTTTATATGGCCTTCTCGCACTTTATCAATATTAGACAATAATTCTTCCAAAGATCCAAATTCTGTTATCAACTGAACAGCATTTACTTCCCCTATTCCTGTTACACCTGTGTCAGGAGTGACTCAAAATTTCAGAATCACGTTATACCAACCACCAAAACAAACTGAAATTTAGTCTTTCAAAAAGATTTGATGAGAGTCTAGAACATTCCAAACCAACCTGGTATGTTATCACTTTTATCGCCAACAAGTGCAACAACATCAACAAACTGAGAAGGACTTAGAGTTCCATATCTTTTGGCAAAATCCTCCAGGCCATATGAGACCATTCTACACAAACCAGAACACCAAATTATGTGAATAACAGCATAAAAACCTGAAAGGGCCAAAGAAAAGACAGTTGAATAGATATAATTTACAGTATATTTAAAATGAAAATGTCATAAGGCCCCTCTGGTTTGGTCAAAAATCTCCATGTAAGAAAAGTAACAGAAGTGTTAAATTTATATTTATGGAGATGCCTAAAATATTTCATGAACCTTGGGAATAAAAAATGGAACATCCAAAAAAGAGGTCATCAAATGGAATTTTGCGTAACACCATATACCAGAAATGGAAATTTCCTTTTTACCTTCATTTTGAACAGGTATCAGCAGCCAATAAAAAAGGCAATAAAAGGCTATAAAAAATAAAAAATTAAAAATTAAAAAAAAAAAAGCCTTTTTTCAGACTAAGAAACTAGCAGGGAATTTCTCATTCCAATTCTACCAAGACACATGACAACGTGGATTATCAATTGCCATAATATCTTTTAACCTTTTTTTAAGAAAGAACATGTAATAAACTAACCTAAGGAGGGGCACTGTGGGTAGTCTAGTATCTTTAGGTTAGTTCTTTAGTTTTATTATAAATAGGGGAAGAGGGGAAAGGAAAAGACAGGCAGAATTTTGGAGTAAATCCTTAAGAGAGTTGTGGCCTTAAGTCACTATTTTTAGAGTGGTGACCTAAAGTCACAAATAGAGAGTGGCATCCTAAAGTCACTAATAGAGAGTGGCATCCTAAAGTTGCAAGCTTGTACAAATCCCTGTATTTCAATATTTTCAATCAAAGATTCGATCTTTCCCTCTGTGTTCTGTGTTAATGGTGTGTGTGATAGTCCAGCAAGCCGATACAGATCACCATGTCTTTCAACCCCTCCAAAAGTAATATAAACTATTTGCAAGTGCTCTGGTCACTCAACACAGAAAAATCTTGAAGCAGGGACAATGTTGACCAAAACAGAACGACGAAGCCAATGAAGGTATTCACAATAACAAATCTTGACCAATTTTTATGACATGAGAAAACTATTAGCCGCTGGAATACAATGTCAATTAAGAATCCCATGACATGACATGCATGATCAGCTCTTATTGCGGGGATATTAGAGGAAAGAAATAAAGTGTTTTTGAAGTCAAGAAAAAAGTACACGTGAAGCAATTCGTAAAAGACGCAGGGAAGGTGACAGAAGCTGGAAGAAATCTTTATCTGGTGAGACAACTCGGACCTATCACTAAAGTAATTAGTACTATAAATCAGAAATGGAGTAAATTTCAATCTAAAAAAAAATTATGCTAACAAAAACAAACAAACAAAAATTAGAGACTTGCAAATGAATGAAGAGGCTGTCATGTTGCAATATGTATAGGCAGTCACGCATATAAGTTCTCTGCTGAGAATAATCATATAACTTAGCCATGGAGGTTGGTGCAGCCGTGCAGCTAGTGTTAAGATGAGGTAAGATGATAGTATTATCTTATTTTTCTAACCCCCTGGTTCTTTTTCTTTGGTTCTTATTCATATCTTCATGCAACCTGGTGAGCCCAGAAATGTGCTGGTTTTGAAAAGAAGAAAGTGAAAATTGGAATCCCTATTCCCTATGGTGGTATTTAGTTCCTTTTGCAACCCAATGAATAGTGGTATATGTGGAAGCAAATAAGGCAGCAAACTTTTGAGGGAAAAATTCTACATTTTTAAATTTTAATCACTTTTCGTGATTCTGGTGTAATTGGAGCCAAATAACGCATTCTGAGTGACTTGTTAACTTTTTATCGTAGTTAAAACCATAAACTTACACAGAGGGCTTCATTAATATTGCTGCAAAGCCTGCAATGCTCCACAGGAGACAATTACTTGAATTTCAGTTGAAATAACTCTTTACTACACAAACCATTACCCAGCATAATACACAGCACGATTAAATAAAGACTAGAAGCAAAAAACCTCATCCATGATCAATCTAGACAGATTAGTGACAGACTGGTTTTTAAATAAAACTTCAATCAATTATTAACATACTAAGTAAACAGTATTAGGCTATTAGCCACGTACTTCAGCTAGATAAAATTCAGATTTCCAATCTATTTCTCAGAACTGACCTTGTAACCAGACTCAACACTCCTTAAAGCAAGAGTTCCTATAACATCATCAGCTTCAACACCTGGTACCTGGTTTCAAAAGGTCTGTTAAAAGAAAATGACATACCAAAGTGGGATTACCTCGTAATAATCAAAAGGTGGACTTGTTATTGTCAGACCACGCAAAGGTGGGATTATTTATTTCCATTTTTCCTTTTTTTTTTTGTCGTTGTCTTAGGTGCATGAGCATGTAGGAGAGAATTATTTGGCATAAAATGAGAATTAACAACAAATAAAATTAATAATTAAAAAAAAAACTCCTTTGGCAGGAAAAAAAAGGGTGAAATGTCACAACTTGTTAATTTTTATACCAATTTGTCGCAATTTGTTAACTTTTATACTAATATGTCGCCTGTAGCTAACTTTTATACCAATTGGTCACAACTTGCTAACTTTATATATGTATATGTATATATATATATATATATATATATTACTATTGTTATTATTATTATTATTATTATTATTATTATTTAAACAAACCTCAAATTGCAAGAAATATTTGTTGCTTTTTTTTTATTTATTATTTTTTTTTCGTGGCAAAGTCCACTAAGCTCTACACTCTAAAATAATATTTCAATCTTACTCTAATCCCAATTGAAGAACATAGCTTTCTTTGGTTTATTTGATGATGGTAGTTGTATACTTGTATGTTCAATAATATTTCAATGTTCATAAATGATTATGCTAGGGAAGTAATAACCAATTAAAAGCGAAAAAATCAGATCAGAAATCAGAGTTTTACATAAAAATTTAAGGAAGAAAATCAGCTTCTCAAAAACCTATCAATTGCAATTTCACTATCCACCTAATTCTATTTTATTCCCCATTTGTACATCAACGCTAAATTTCTCTAATCCAATTTTTAAGGAAGTTTGATCATCCACGAACCCACTACACAACTTTTGAATTTTGATCAAATATATAGACACCCAAGGAAGCTAATTTTCACAAAGGTACAAGTTTCGAAATCTTTCAACTTCTAGATGAAAATAGGCACTGTACCATACTGATGCAAGCATGTTCTAGATCCAAAGTTGAAAGCTTTAGCAAAGACTAAACTGATGCTGGTAGGAATGGTAGCACCTGCATAGGTTCTTCTCAAGCTTAAACATCCACCTTCCTGATTCTAACTTTCTAAGGGAGGATCTATTGTAGTCAAGATATAAGATGCTCATTCTTAAGAAGTTTTTAATCAACCAATACTTGAAATTCTTAAGAAAATTCAATCTCAATCATTCAAGTGAACCAGGAGCTTCAAATCAAGTTGACTAGTCAACTGGATAATACAAAACTAGGATATTCTAGTTAACGAGTCACACAGGACCTTCACGACTAACTGGCTCAAATCAGTCTGTTACTTCACCACCAACTGCCAACTCCACTAAATCCACCTCAGTTCCAAAGGCGTATGAGCTAAAACTGATTGACATTACAGATTTACAGTTCCAGAGGTCACTAAACCGAGCAACTTAAGGTCTCTTTTTGCTGATTTAGAACTAATGAGCTATTTACATAGCCTGTAAGTGATGACATATTAAAATAACAGTATGGTAAAACGGTAAAACATGTATGATATACCTTCAAATTCCAAATAACATCATGCATATTTCTCCAATAATACTCTAGAAATAAAGTGCAGGTAACTAAAATTCAAATGTATAAGTGTGTATCAAACAAAAATAAAAAAGACTTGACAATAGCCATTCTTTATGCAAGTGATGGTTTACCATCGTTTATGATTGAACAACTCTACTAAACTCAATAAGCCTTCCTTGAGTCTAAGCTATACTCTCTGTGTCCCCCAAAGATTACCCTATTTTCTTTTCTAGTTTGTCACCAAAAGATTGCCCCACTTCATTATTATTAACAAGGACCCTAACATTCCTCTCTACTACATTTCTTTACCTCACATAGTGAAGGAATAAAATATCTACCTGCCCAATACAACTTTACAGAAAACTGGGAATGGGGCAAACACAAAAGGATGGACTGATGGAGGAAGAACATCTTTAGCATAACATTCAGTCATTTTAGTTTGTATTAAAAGACATTATAACATAAAATTGATATTTCTACATGATTGAACTCTATATATTCCCCACCAACAAAGATAATCTTAGACCTTGTTTGGTTGACATTGTAAAGTGGGGGAATTGGAAATTCATGAGAATTGTGAAAATGAGTAGTTATTAGGGTGACATAAAAAAGCAAAAATGGGGGAAGTGGAAATTCTTGGAATTTCAACTTCCCACAAAACATGGGAAGTAAATTACCTAGCCCCCCCTAGGTAAACCAAAATTCATGGGAATTTCAATTTCCCTTATTGCCAACCAAACACATGTAAGAAATTCATTAAGGAATTAACTTCCCATGAAGTATAAATTCCTATGGGAATTAAATTTCCACATCAACCAAACAACACCTTAATTCTTATACTTGAAAGCTTCCACATTCTTCCATAAACTCTAGAGTAATACAATGTAATAAAAAGGAACCTACCTCTTTTTAATTCCTAGCTGTTCTCTGAAAGGCAAGGAGAAGCTATCCCACCTACTTATAGAAGTAAGAAAGAAAAAGATAAAAGGCCTCCCTCCCATCATCGGTTAGACATGGGTCTACATGGTTTCCTAAGTTCTTTGATGCTACAAGGAGTTCATCTACTCCCCCAATATTTTTCAGTTACAGAAAAAAAAAAAAAAAAAAAAAAAAAAAAAAAAAAAAAAAGATGAAATATTAAAATAAATATTACACCATACTATTTATTTTAATACTTCTTCACTTTAATAAGCAGTTCTAGATTCGAAAACAGAGACCTTGAGTTGTTTAAATTAGTAACCAGCTAACCACTTACCTGAAGACTTGTTTGTCCATCATTAAATACGTACGTAATGGAACAATGGGATTGAGGTGCTTGGTTTACTAACTGTATACTTTGTATATTTTTTGAACTGGATGTGCTAACTACATGTGCAAAAAATGACTCATAGGTCAACATTTCAAAAGAGAATCAAACAAATAATAATACAATGATAGCTAGTGATTAACCTTGATTGATTAATTATTTACCCGTTATTGATCATACATACAAAAACCCCTCAACATCAATATTCCAAAGCAGCAATTATGTACAAACATACAAAAAAATTACACACATTTCTAATTAAATACCGAGTACAAACATATACAAAGTTGAAAATCAAGCAATTTCTTAAATTATTATAATAAAATTATAACCGTTTAAGGATCATATTCACTAAATATTCAAAGTTCTTCATTATTACTACTTCTCTTCTATTTATTAGAGTACGAGTAAGAATTTATTCAACTAAAATATCTCATATTGAACAATCAAGATCCACATTCAACATCATTCCTACTCTTAATTCTTACGCTCAAAAGAATTAGTACATTGTAGGAAAACCATCATGTGCTTTCTCGAAAAGAGTTTGCACTCAACATGCTCTTTTTTTTTCCAATTTTTTTTTTTTTATTAAAAAAAACCTCATACTTCAGACCAAAACATATAACAAAGAGCAACGTTAAGAATGAATAGGAACACAAACTCTATTAGCTTCATTGTAAGAAAATTATGTATATCAATAATTTTCGTAAGCAAAAGACACGATATCGATGCAATATGCAAGGCTTTTTTAATAATCTCTACCGATTAATTACTAGTGAGCTTTTGGATTATTTTCTTAAGACAACCTCCAGAGTTCATACTACAGACAACTTCAATAAATGAAACTATGAAAGATTGCCATAACCATAAAGAGAAGTAAAATAACTTGAAAACATATAAACTTAATAGCAAAAAGAGGCAAAGACCAGTACATTGCAAGGCTAAAATACATACATAATTACATATTTATCATCTCTAGAAACATTGTTAAGCCTAAACCAAACTATATGCAATGCATAAAACAACAATTAATAGGAACTTAGTAATAAGTACCTGCAACTCTTAAGCTTGAATGCTTGCATTTGGGAAACAAGTTGCACATATTAGGTCTATTTGCCCACATACATTCGACAGGTAAAGTATCTGTCTTGTAAGGCATTACCTTATGCTGTGACATAACAGCCAGAAACCACAACCTCACAAGTTGAGGACCTCCTTGGAAGTTTAAACAGTGACCTACAGAACTGACATTCCTTCCACACTACATACGCTTCTTTATGTTCATATATGAAATTAGGCCTTCTAAAATCTATGCAAAGCTTTTCCAAAACATTTGCGTGACTCAGAATATACGCTAGTACCCTCAGGGAATCGCCGGTCCCCTGTACTCCACTTAATTGTATAGTCTTGAGCTTACTTGCTAAACAATCTGGAATAGAATCCGGTGGCAACCACTCGCTTTGCTCGATTGAAAAATCAAGTGTTGGTAAAGTTTGTGGCCATAGACACACGACAAGATGCTCTAAGTTGGGAAAACAATGTAAAGAAAACAGCAAATCCATAGGGCACTCTATTTCAAGGCGGGTTAAATCGGAAAAGATTGGCAGATTTGCAGAACTACAATGTCTGAAGATATTGGTATGAAACTCTTGCTTCAGCTTCAAATTGCTAACACTAGACAATCCTCCAACAAACTTGGTCATCTGGTGAGTATATTCTTTTTGTAACAAGCCAAGATTCTCCTCATCCACCATGTCCTCGTCCTCGTCCTCGTCCTCTTCACAATACGACCAATCTCCATTATTCTTCAAGTCAATACAAGTTTTGACTAATTTAGTGGGATTCTGGAGAAAGCAATAGATTGAAATGCAATCATCAATTCGAAGGTTTGCCAATTTGGGTGCATCAATTGATACTCTAGTGCGCAGCATCAAACTTGGTGTATAAAACTCCATACTTATGGACAATGACTTCAAATTGGGAGCGATTATTTTCACAACAGAAGTAGACAAATCCGAATATGAATCTAAATGGAAGACTAAATCCAAGTATTCCAAAAGTGAGGAAAACTTAATTAGAATCTCTAACCAAAGAGGGATATCATCAAGGTAATCTATGACAAATTTTTTCAAATTAGGAAGATGAAAACGCAAATCCTCAAATTTGGGCCACTGAAACAAACCATGTAAATTCAAAGTTACCAGAGATTGAGAATTGAACAGAAATGAGGGTATAAAGTAGAAACATTTACTACCTCGTGGTACAGTGAATGTGATATTTTCCACATTTCGGCTGTGAACTTCTCGAAACCAAGACACTGATAATCTGGGGTTGGGATTATCGGAGAAATTGTTGAAATTGAGAACAAAGTTGTGGAGTTTCCGAGATGTAAGCTTATGTAGAATGTGGTGAATTATGGCGGTGGATTCTAATCGAGCATCAATCACAACGCGGGTGACTCCGGTCCAGAGGTGGCGCCAACGGTGGGATAAGACGGAGGTGGTGGCGGCGGATTTTATCGGAAGGAGTGAGAGAATTTCGATGAGGATGGCGTCTGGAAGTGAGCTCAATTCATCTTTTTCGTCTTCCATTGTCAATCTCTTGCTTGGTCCAATACTTTGATTGTCTGATCTATTGCTAAAATTCAATGAACACACAAATGCTTGGTTTTCAATTTTTCATTCATGGATATAATACGAGTACAAATTTAACCTTAGATAGAATTAAGAAACTAACCAAAAGATATTATATAGTCACAAAGACACAAATAATAACCGATATTTGGATAAAAATCCTAATACTACCTCCGTTACATATTATTTGCAACGATTAAACATTTTTCCTCTCTACTTTATGTCAAATCGTTGCAAATAATATGTAACGGAGGTAGTATTATATGTTAACTAGATGAAGCCCGTGCAATGCACGGTTTTTTTGTTTTGTTTTTTTTTAAAAAACTAGTTATCGAGCACCCACGCGCGCGATGCGCGCGCTTCATATGGTGAATCGGAAAAGTTTAGTTTGGCGCTTAACGTTAATATATAATTAATTTGTTGTATTTTGACATAGTGTTTGTTGCTTTTTATAAATACAATGTTATCATTATATATAGATTAATAAAGTTGTAGTTGTTTATGTAGCAATAATTTATAACGTGTAGTATAATTATTGTGTATTCTTGTCAATTTATAATGTAGCAATAATTTATAATGTGTATGTTAATTATGTAAATAGTGATGTTGTTGCATTGTTGTATCAAATTAAGGAAAGATGATTGTATACTCTTGAATTGTAAGTTGATTTGGGCTTAGTCTTGCTTTATTTTAAATTTAAATATGTTGATGTATTTGCATGTTCTTAAGCAAGTACTTCGCTGTAAATTAGCCAGCCGTGAGATAATATCGGTTCAATGCGAGCGAAATTTAGTTTGTATCGGTCAAATCGGCTAAAATTTCTCGACGTTTTGAAAAACACCGCATCAAAACCATCTCCGGCTCAAGTGAGCTTTGGTCAGGGAACATTCTTTGGCTTGGATGAGCCTCAGTTCGGATGAACCATTTTCGGCTCGAATGAATCACCTTCAACTCGGATGAATCACCTTCGGCTCGGATGAACCACCTTCGTCTCGAACGAGGTTCAGCTCGGATGAACCACCTTCGACTCGAACGAGGTTCAGCTCGGATGAACCACCTTCGGCTCGAGTTACAGTCGGCAATGGTCAGGAATTTGAACCTCGGCAATGGTAAGGAGCTTGAACCTCGGCAAAGCTTGTAAAGGGATGAGCTTTGGCTCTCAAACATGGTACGTGCTTGGGTGAGCTTTGGTTCGGATGAACCATCTTTGGTTCCTGCTGAAACACCTTCGGCTCACCCGGAACACCATCAGCCTGGGCTGAATTACCTTCGGTTAAAAACCTTTGGCTTGCCCAAAACACCTTGGCCTAGGCTGAAACTCCTTCAAATAGTCCTCCGTGTCTTCCCGTCAAAGCATCAATGGTGGAAAACTACCGGCACCGCGAAAAAAGCTACCAAAAGAGAGAGTATTCGGAGCAAACGCTGTTCAATTATCAGAAGATGAAGCAAATCAGCTAATTAATTTGTTGTATTTTAATATAGTATTTGTTGTATCTACAAATATAATGTTATTGTTATATATGGATTAGTAATGTCGTTGTAGTTTATGTAGTAAGAAACTATAACGTGAATTTTAATTATGGGTCATTCTATTTTATGTGAATGGATTGGTTTTTTTTTTTTGTCGTACCAAATTAATTAAAGATGATTTATATTTGCAATTTATGAATTGTTTTAGCCGGATCTGTTCACTGTGCATTTAGATTTGGGTTAAATTATGTTTTTCGCATGGTCGATGCTCCAATTTTTCTCTTTCTCTTCCTTTCTCTATCTTATCCTCTTTCCTTCATAACCCATATTTCTATCTCTCCTATTTAATCTAACTTTTTTTTCTCTCGACCTTTATCCCTTCTTCTACCCCCCTATCTCCTTTGAACTGGTATCTCTATCTTTCAGCGTGATAGCTTGCCCTATCTCTTAGCCCCTCTTTGTCTCTCTCTTCAAACCCTTCGCTTTCCTAGTTCCCTTTCTCTTTCTCGATGATTATCTCTATTTTGGCCCTTGTTTTTCTATCTACTTTTCCCTTTTTCTCCTTCTCCCCTTCTTCCCTCCTCTATCTTAAGTAACCCCTGACTATAACACCCCAATAATTCTCCCTTTTCCAAACCACTTGCTTTAAATAAAATAGTGGAGAACCATTGACGTGCTACCGCCACGTGTTAAAACGTTAAGGCTTTATCAAAGTATCGCAGCGGAAATCAAACTTAAGTCTTTAAAATAACATAGTTTAGAAAGCGAATAAGCCAAAGCTTACAAATTGGAACCATATAAGGCCCTTATTTAAAACCAAACCAATATTCAAAATCCCAAAACATAATTAAATTAGTAAAACATAAATAAGTTCAACACAAAGAACGAATACTCTCAATCACACCAATCCCTTGACAATGCGTATGTCAAATCTCCGAACTTCACATCATCAAGCTAACCTGTGCAATACTGCTCCCCAATAATACAAGTGTAATAATTGGATCATGACAGGGTCATTGAAAGGCGAAGGCCATGACCAAAAGAAAACACACACAAAAGCACGCAATCAGCAAAGCTGAGTACATACAAGCTACAACGTACCAAAACCAGCATGCTCAACTAATTAAAGTAAATAAACATACAACTCGAATTCATTAATCAAGACTCCACACTTAAACAATTCAACTGACTCAACATACTTACTAACTAATTCCAAACACTTGACTCTTTATATTTAATTAATTAATTTAATTTGGAGTAAGCAATAGACGAGGTTGTCAAATCCACCAAATCATTTTGGTCCCAAATGACCATTTAAAATAAAGTTTAGCGCGATGCAAGAATGGGCGCGACTCCATTCTCACAAAGTTAGTATAGGATCCCATCTAACTTTCATTATAAAATAAAATGTAAATACCAAAAGATAAGAGGACATGTTGATCAAACAAGCCTCGAAAAGCCACGGGCTACCACCGTGTACCCCAACCCATAATTGTCAATACTCTAGAAGTGCACGCTTTCCAGAGTTTTATTGCTCATCCATGTTTCACTTTACGTGATTACAATTTTAGTTAATATCCGACTCATTCAAGTAGACCATACATAAAAATCATACATCAATTCACTTTTAATCTTATTTAGGACAATGGTGATCACATCACAAATTGACCTTTAATTCCATTAAACTTCCAAATTATCCAAAATTGTTGAACATAGTCAACTCACCTAGCTATTTCGGCTTAATCCACCTTTACTCAACATACTTATAAGTCATGATTGAGTAATAAATAAATAATAACCTTGTGGAATAATTAATAAATTCATTCCACTTAAACCAATTCAATTCCAACCCTTTAATAATCCAAACGTGGTTAATAAACCAATCCAATAAAAATATGCTTGTATCGACATTCCATACAAACAATTAATCCAATATAATTCAACATGTTTGCATCGATAATTCCATACAAACATAATCAATTCACCAAAACATGTCTCATAAACATATAAGCACATGAATTAAATCAATGTGTAACCAAACAATTTTCATCCAAGTGTTCCCTAATCATGAAACTAAGTTCTTTCCTTTTGGTACCTAACATGATACTACTTATAACGAAGTAGACATGTACGTACCTCGCACAACAATCCTTTGAGCCACTTTTAATCACTTAAAATTCTCCTAGGGAATAATCAATTCCTAGAAAACAACCAACAATTAATATTACTAACCTAAGTAATTTCCAACAAAATAATATGATGAAAAACTTATTAAAATAAAAAAAAAACATATTTATATGCTTAATTAACTTTAAACATAATTAATTTTATTAATCAAACTCAAGGATAAAATTTTAAGCATAAAAAAACTTCATTAAAAATGAAAAACTGCCCGAAAATCATATTTAGAGGCAGAATTTGGCCACGAGAGGGTGGAGCTCACTACCAAAGGTAGTGAGCACTTTCTTAAAACATTGTTTCCACATGGAAAACACTACTTTTTTTGTCAAAATCGGATGAGTTCAGAACCTGATCGGGATTAAAACGGGATTAATATTAACGAACCGAAATCTAAACATTAAAACACGAATTTACGTGTTCAAAATAATCTGGAATTAAGTTAAACTAATTAGTAGTTATAATCACCAAAATTTCAAAATATCATTACTATAAAAGCCCTAAATCAATTGTTCATAAAAACCCTAAAATCATGATTTTCGATAATTAAAAACCCTAGGTTATTAAATTTACAAAATCTGAAAAATTATAACATATAAAATCTGAAATTATAAAGTTTAATCATCAAAATACAATTTGATACTAATTAAATTAATTTCAAACAATAAAATCAAAACCCATAATCAATATTTATAATTACACAAATAAATAAAACAAAAGAGAAGAAAATAAGACTAACCTTTTGTGTGGGGAAATTTTGGGGATATATGGGGTATTTATAGGAGAGAGAGTGGTGTAGGGTTAGTTTTAAGATTGGGCCTCATAAAATTAATGGGCCAATTAAGAAAGTAAAGTGGGTTTGGTTTGTTTGTTGGACATAAATTATTGAAGAAAGGTTCATAAAAAGTTTTTTGTAATAAAATCGTTCATCAAACCCAAAAATAATTTGAAACTTTTGAAATTAAATCCGAAAAAAATACAAATAAATATTATGAATAAAATATAATTTCATTAATAATATATTTAAAAATACGGGGGATTACACTGACCGACTAATCCCGGACTGAGTACTTCTTCAAGTAAACCCTGAATGATCCCTCAAGTAACCGCTGATCGAGTACCCTGACCGAAATCTTTAGGTAACCCTGGCCGAATTACTCAAGTAACCCCTGATCGAACTCTTTAAATAGCCCCTTACCTAGTAACTCGAGTAACCCCTGACCAAGTAACTCAAGTAACCCATGACCGATTAACTCCTCGAGTAACCCTTGACTGAGTAATTCGAGTAACCACTGATCGAGTAATCCCTCAGGTAACCTTAACTGAGTGAACCTCTCGAACAACCCCTATCTGAACCCCCAAAGTAATCCTTGATCGAGTAACTTGAGTAACCTCTGACTGTATAACTCGGATAACCCCTAACAAAATAACTCGGGTAACCCTTGCCACACGGTGTGACTTGCTATACCTAAAAGTTGTTGTTTGATTATATATGTTGTGACAAAATCTAGTTCAAACAAGTGAAAAAAGATAAAACAATAATCGAAAATTATAGGTCGCACTTACTCCCTCTCTTCCTCTCCCTCGAGCCTCCTCCTTTGTTCTTTATTATTATATCATAAACTCTTTCTCTACCCTTTTCACTCAGTCATATTCCCTATTAATCACTCTCTTTATTTCTCTTGCAACCCCCTTGCATTTCTCCTGTCCTTATATCTTTTTTTAGCCTCTTTCTATCTCATCCTCTTTCCTTCATAACCCATATTTCTATCTCTCCCATTTTTTCTAACATTTTTTCTCCCGTCCTTTTTCTAGCCTACCCATTATCTCTTTTGAACTGGTATCTCTATCTTTCGGCCTGCCCTATCTCTTAGTCCCTCTTTGTCTCTCTCTTCAAACCCTTCACTTTCCTAGTTCCCCCCCCCCCCTCTCTCTCTCTCTTTCTCTCTCTCGATGATTCTCTCTAATTTGGCCTTTGTTTCTCTACCTTTCTTTCCCTTTCTCTCCTTCTCCCCTTCCTCTCCTCCTCTATCTTTTAACCCCTGACCGACTAACCCCGAACTGAGTAATTCTTCAAGTAACCCCTTAATGAACCCTCAATTAACCGCTGACCGAATAACCCCTAACCGAACTCTTAAAGTAACCCTGACCGAAGTACTCAAGTAACCCCTGACCAAACTCCTTAAATAACCCCTTACCTAGTAACTCGAGTAATCCCTGACATTAGTGCATTATATATCTGTTAAATCATTATTGCATCTGACATTAGTGAAATCACGATTAAGAGGTTGGGTTAATGTGGCTGTGAGTGATATTGTCTTTCTCTATGATCGTTTGACAGGTGTGGAGTATGTGACAAGCTGTAACATTTAAATGAAGATTACAATATGAATATAGACATGGAGTATGTGACAAGGAGTTTAAATCAGATTTTTAAAGCATCCAATACTAATTGTTTAAAACTTTAAAAACTTAACTAATTGCAAACACCTTATTACTTATGCTAAAAATATTAAACTCATTGCAAAGCATTATACTTCTTACTAATTGATTACATTAATGAAAATATAACTCTTTGAAAATTAAGTAAATTTATTATTCCCTTACCAAAAAAATTAGGAAAAGTTATTGACTATTGATTTTTTTTTTTAATGTACATTTTCATTTAGAACATTGGTCTTAAGATGAGTAGGTAAAAATAGAACATATTACCACAAATGGTTATAAATACAATTCTACAAAACCGAACAACAAAGGGCTACATCACCCTTGTTTAACAAACTAATTACCCTAGTAAACTAATAATAGTCGACGTGGTTAAAATGTTTATTGTTCAACCTTTGTTGCAGTTTCAGCTGCATCTTCATCTAAAAAAAGCCGATGTGGAATAACTGGAGGAGACTTGAGTCTTTGATCCTTGACAGTTGTAGATGTAGAGGATAATTCTGATTCTTTATAGTTGGAGAAATTGATAACGTTTGGTGTATAGTGACAGAAGATACTGCTCCAGATACCCAACTTCCAACTCTAGCACTGCAATTTCCTTTATCAAATTTGTTGCAAGCTGAAACCAAGCAATAGGCATAGAGTGAAGAAAAACTAGAAAAAACAACAAACTAATAGTACAATCCAAGAGAGGTTCTAATCACACAGAAGCACCAAACTTAAAAGAGAGTTTTCTTTTGATAAGTGATTATCATATGCTTCATAGTACATACCTTTGGGACTGTAGAAGGTTTATTTTTCTCGTAGAAGGACACTCCAGAACCTAATGCATTTTCTAAAGCACGCCGAACAGCGAATTGGTCCTGCAACCTTTTCTCGAGTTGTAGAATCTAGAAACAATGTCAAGACAGGAAATAAGTAATTGACAATCTGATAGAGGGATTTTTGAAGAAAAGGGACCTCAATGCAGAAAGTTTAAGCATAATTCACTTCTGAGTTCTGACCTCTTGTTTCAGTGAATGAGTTTTTAACTAAAATAATCAACTAAAATAATTTTTTTTCATCTAAAAAAACAGCCTTTTTAACTAATTCTTTCATCAATAAACATATAATTGACCACAACATCATACTAAAACATACTCTGGTAAAACAGAAAACCAATCCCATGTTTTAGATTATGTTAGCTAATAAATTTAGCATTAGGCCATATATTTGAAGACATATGAATCAACCACAATTCACACCCGCAAGGAATAAATCTTCATCCATATAAAAAATTAGAAGAACTGGGAAGAGAGAAGTAGAACCAAATCTGGATTCTGATCTTGCTCAATAATGCTGTGTATTATCCATAGTAACCAGAAAATCGTGGCCATCCCAGAAAAAGATCCCACAAAATCAAACCTATCAAAGCATCACATTATATGGAAATACCTAAGCAACTTTCACGAATTGATACTTAGTTTTGTTCGTCAAAGAAAACACCAGTAGTAATGAACACAATACCTTTATGAGTTTTGAGTCACAGAGAGAAAAATCCTTCTGAAAAAACACAATGGATCTCGTGTTAAGAACTTGATATTCAGAAAAGAGTTATACACAAAATAATTTCTTATTTACAATAAACTCCCTGCATTGACGTGCTGCCACTAACCTCTCCCATTTCAAGCACCTCAAAATCTCTAATACTACTTTGTATTGTTGTGTTCTTATTAGCTGCTTTCCTTCTGTATATATGCAACATAAGACCTATCATTATTGCCCTGTCATATACAAAATAAGAGGCAATTTTGCGTATGCAGTTGCTTTTCGACAATTGAAACTAAAGAGAGACAATTGCCCTTTGCGACCCCTCATACACCCATAATCAAAATCACCATAAACTCAATGAAGATTGAGAAACAGGACACTCTTTGCGTTAATATCATTATCCAATCAAACCCACAAATTGCTATCCCTACTATAAACCTTCAACCCTAATTCAAAAACTGAACATTACCAATGCAAATATAATATATCAATTAAAAAATACAACAAATTAACCCTAAAAAAATTATAAAAAGAAAAGAAAGAGACCTTTTTAGTGCGTTGAAGAACATCAGGTTTAAACTTAGAACGCAAAGAACGAGACCAACGAACAAGCTTCTCCCCGCAATTCTGTCTGCCTTTCTTCGATCTTTCTTCTCTTCAGCAGCAACAGCAGCAGTAGAAGCAGTTTCTTCATCTGGGTTTTGTTCAGAATCATTAGAAGGTCAGCAACTTCAGCAGCCAAACATGGCCGCCATTGTTGGGTTCTTGAAGCAAGATTTGAGATTCTGAAAAAAGCAATCAAGAGTAGCTGAAGTGTCGTCTCATTTCAGTTTCTTGGGGGTTTGGAGTAAGGTAAAACAAATATGGCACCAAAATTTCACAACCCTAGATTATATGCTTGGTAGAAATAACAAAATGTTCCTCGTTAGTTATATGAAAATTCTGATTTATAGAAGTTTTTAAATAAAATAAGCACTTAAGCTATAGGTGCAATCGCACAAAATATACTCAAATAGAAATAGAGTAATCAACACACATAAAAGTTAGAACGTTTTATGTGGGGAGTCTGAACTCTTAGCATGTGACATCAATTTTCAGTTCTTGAAGAATAAGCAACATAAGCACACCAATAGCACACAGAAAATTGTAGTACAATTCAAAAAAGATGAATATCTACCAGTCATTTTCTGTAGCCTCAAACTGTTTCCGACGCGCATCGTCCTGAAAAATAAAACGATGAAAAGAATGAAAGACTAAAATCAAAAGTCCCATTCTACATTCTCCAAAATTCCCACCCAAATCATAATCAATAATTCATAGAAAACGCATAAAATCTACACTAATTCAGCAAGAAATCAACACACAACCAAAGTCAAAACACGTTTTAGTACACAAAACAATATCTAGATGACTCAGATCCCAACAATTCCAAAAAAAAAAACATATGTTTAATTCAGTAGCAACCAGAACTTAAAATCTCAATTCTAGAATCACATCCAAATAAACCCTGACTTTGATCAAAATTCATTCAAAAACTATTAAAAAAATCCTAGAAGACAATTTTTCAAAAATCAGGACCTGCCAAGGACACCATTAACTCAAGCTTGCGTCCAGTGACTTGAAGATCCAGATTACCGACTTATACTCGAGCCATAATTCCTGAAACTTGATACCTGAAAAAAAAAATTGACAAAAATTAGGGGCTGACTCTATAAACGGCAAAATAAATCCAAAATAAAAACCCATAATTCCCTTTTAAAACCCTAGATTAAGAAAACTTCACTAACCAATTTGATTTGCACAAATAAAACCCTCTTGCTTCCATTAAAGAAGTCTCGTCATCTTGCTGCAAACCAAAAAAAAAACGCCAATAATACTTCCTACAAATCTGTTCGAATGTCACAAAAAAATTTGCATAACTTCAACTGATCTTGTTTCTCAATAAATCAAAGTGAAATTCCATCAATTTCACAAAACACAAACATCAACAACAGAAAAAAAAAATCTAGAAATTAAATACAAAAAACAGGTTGAACATCTAATAATACCTGAGTTTATTCACCTCAAACTCGAATCGAGCAAACCTTGCTCCATCTTCCTCCTTCCGCCTATTTCAGAGAGAAAATAGAGAAACAGGAGGAAACTACTTCACACTGCGAGGAAAGAGAGAGAGCGAAGAAGCAGAGGAAGAAGGCGCTAACGATGATCGGTGGTTTCGAACTCACCGCCATCGTTGCTGAAGGTGTCGAAACCCTAGCTTTGGATTTCCCCAAATGGTTAAAACTTGTGAACGTGAAGAGAGAGGAGGAGGAAAACTGAAAGGTGAATAATGAAGGTCAGAGAAACATATGGCTGAGAGGAAAAGTGAATAATGGGGCAAAGCAAAAGGTGAAAAAGAGGGGAAGGGGTAAAACCGTAATTGAATATTTTGAGGGGCAAAAGAGTCACCACACTATTACTAAGGAGTTTCCAACTTGCCAACTTCTCACTTTTAATAGTTTTAGATTTATGTGTTAAAATTGGTTATTTATTTAGATAAAATTCCTAATATTTAAAGATAATATTTTATATTAATTAATTTAAATTTAAAAATCTCATTCGTCAATTTTGCTTACATGGCAATTGAATTATTTAATTATAATAATCTCTTATTTAATTGGCTACTACTAAGATTTATAATCCTACGTGACGCACTCAGAAAATTAGATCCTATGTGGCTCTCTAAAAACTCGGGAAAAAACTCCCCTTTATATATATACTAGATGAAGCTCGTGCGATGCACGGTTTTTTGATTTATTGATTTATTTATTTATTTATTTGTATTTATGAGATAAAATTTGTTATATATTAAGATAAAATCCCTAATATTAAAAGATAATATTTAATTAATTTAAACTTAAAAATCTCATTCGCCAATTTTGCTTATGTGGCATTTGAATTATTTAATTCTAAAAGAAATTAATAATCTCTTATTTAATTGGCTACTAATAAGATTTATGATCCTACATGGCGCGCTAAGAAAATTAGATACTACGTGGCGCTCTAAAATCTCGGGAAAAAACTCCCCTTTATATATATATTAGATTAGATTAGATTTTTAAAAAAATTCAACTCTAAAGTTATCTTTCGTAGGTTTAATTATTTTACGTGGTGCTTGAATTAAAAACCCCAAACCTTATTCTTTAATTTTGCTTAGATGACAATTTAATTTTTTAATAAAAAATAAATGACCAATCATATTATTTGTTGGTTAAAATAAGTCCTTTGCAAATGCGCTTTTTAATATTCTCGTTCTGTTTCAAAATGTTAGTCTCATCCAGAATCTTGTAACTATTAAAAAAAATTAGGGAAAATCTTCTAAATTTCTCTCTATATATAAGGAAAAACATAGTGATATGAGATTTAGTTTTATTCGTTTCGATGAGTAAATTATTAATATCTAATTTTTATAATATTTGCTAGCAAGAGATTAAAGATATTTACGATCAAAGATTTACATCCATATATGTAAAAAGGATAATTATTAGTTTTTTAAATAATTTAAATTTTAATTGTTCACTATTCGTTAATTTTACCTAGGTGGCAAAATTCTTAAATCTTATTCGTCACTTTTTCTTAGGTGGCGAGTGAATTTTTTAATTCTAAAATAAATTATTAATCTAAAATTTCATTGGTCAAAATAATATCTTTTCTTATGTGGCGCGCCTGATGCTCCCGAAAAATACCTACTTTATTTAGATATATTAGATTAGATTAGATTATTTCCCTAAATATATCCTCAATATCTACACATACGTACGTAATTTATTATTAATACGTAGTATTATATAGGAAAAATTTTAAATTACCACTCAAAAATGTAACCAATTTCGAACTAACCACCCGTTTAATTTTTTATTTTAAATTACCAGTAACCTAAAAAAAAGGAACCTTTCCTCTCCCCAGCCATTTCGGACCTCTTAAATTAAATAAATGCTCATATTACCACCCATTTCAAAAATCCGGTGGATTTTCTGTCCGTGGGCCCACCTAAAGCTTATTTTGGCCTTTTTGACTGATTTTTCCCCGATTTTTTTCTATAAACACGCTCACCTAACTTCAATTCACTTTTCCTTCACCAAATTCTACCAAATTTCACTATAATTGGGGTAAATAAGTAGATTTGGGAATTAGGGTTCATGGAATCAAATCGAACAGGGGCTTTGAATTCAAACTGAATTGGGGCTGAAATTAAAAGTTGTGACGGATGTGATTAATGTAGGAGATTATAGGTACTAATTGCGGAATTAACATGAATCATATTCATATAGCACCAAACCAAGGATCTCATGCATAACACATAAAGAAGTAAGAATTATACCTTTGAAGCGTGATTCCACCGGTGATCGAGCAAGAACAAGGGAGATAAAGAACCTCAAGTGTGATTCCTCTACTTGGTCCATGGGCACAGATTAAGACCTCCACTAATGCTAGTTAGTCGCGAAAGAACCCTTCAATCGACCTTCTACGGAGATGAACGAACAACAAACTAGCCAAGAACCACCGCGCAACACCACGAGGACCACTAGGGTGGCTGACCGTGGGTGAGAGGGGAGAGAGAGGGCCGTGAGTTTGAGAGGGGTGAGGGCTTTGGATGTTGGTTGCTTAGATTCACAATTGACTGTATGTTAATTGTGACTTAATTTATCAACCCTAGTGTAGGCGTCGTTTGAAGTGCGCCTACGTTAAAGCATAGTGGTGAATATGCTTGGCACTCATAGGAAGTGGGAATTGACACAACGATTAGGGACAAGGAAAGTGGGGAGCCGCCAACAAGTTTTTAAGGAACTTATAAACCGTTCACGGATCATTTAAGGCAACCACGAAAAGGGACAACGAAAGGCAACAACGATTGACCCGTGAAGGTTACACCCCATTCATAATCCATGAGATTACTAACTCCTTATGGCTCGGAACCACGAAAGGAGGATCGGGGATGATGGTACGAAGTGAGTCATGGAGTCACATTCGCCCGTATTGGCCTCTACTCGATTCTTATTATGAAAAGTATTCCTGTGATCTCAAAGGCATACAAACAAAATATTCAATTTGCTCCAAACTATTATTATGCTAAATTGGTTGAATATTAATGCAACACATTATTCTAAACTATCGTGATCACTTGATTAAATAACAAGATTAAAGGAACCTAAACCGGTTGTCCAAATTATCTTATTAGGCGTGATATTCAATTACATATTCCCTTTAACATGCAATATGGTGATCAATATATATAATAGAACAAACATTAATGTTGGAAGCAATATAACAATAATAACGTTAGTCCAATCAAATAATAATCCTAGTCATGATACTAGCAATAAGAAAATAAAATAAGTAATTAAATTAATTAATCACATTCCGCGCGTTCCTTTAAATTGCTACATCATGAATAAATTGTTAGTAACTTCAATAAAAATAAACCAAATGGAAATTAAATTAAATAAAAGGTTGAGTTGATTTGGTCCAAACCCTCAGTTAATTATACCTTTCACGCCTTGATTTAAGTATAGAACTTCGGGTATTATATGGACTCCTTAGAGTGCTTAAGGGATATAAAATGAGAGAATAGGGTGGCTAGAATTTAGGCAAGAGCAAGAGGAGAGAATATTTTTGGTGTAGGGAGAGAGAATGATTTTTGGTGTAGAAGAGAGGAAGAGAGAATGATTTGGTGATCAAGCTTGTTGATGATTGAAAAAGGGGAGATATAACCTCTATTTATAGGGAAAAAAGAGGGGGTCGAATCAAGAAAAGATAAGAATTCGAATCGGATAAAACTCTTGCGATAGACAGCAGTTTTTGCGGTTTTTGTTTTTATCATATCTTTTGATCCAGAAATCGGAATAAGATGAATAAGATGTCGTTGGAAAGCTCTTGAAGTCTACTTTCTAACCCAATTAGAATCAGACTAAAATATTTTTTAGAATAAAAGATATGGCCGAAATAGTGGGACGGTGTCAGTTTTGGATAGAGCTTCGTATTTCTTTTATATCTTTTTCGTTATAGCTCGGAATTAATATTATAATATATCATTGGAAAGATAATTTCAAGAGATATCCAACCATTTAAGAATCAGATAAAAACAGTGAGGAACGAAAATATTATCTGTCAATCTTTGAACGTCTTTCAATTCGAATCGAATTACTAGAGGAGTTTTATTCAATTTCAAACTCTTTAATCTTATCTTTTCAAAAAGGATAATTAAGATCTTTTAGAAGCTTATAGAAGCTTCCAATTAATCCTAATTGGATTAGGAGTAGGATTAAATCCTTTGGACCCTCCACATGATCATTGGGTCGTAGGTAAGATGGGCTTAGGTTCGATTTAGACTCAGTTTAGTATTTTGGCCGTAACTTATTCGTTATAACTCGGATTTGGGCTTATAATATATCGTTGGAAAGCTCTTTTCAAGCCCCATCCAACCATATAACAATTAAACCCAGATTATGGACTAAAATAAACTGGTCTAAACGTTTTTATAAAAAGGACACGAAATGAATGATTTTAATGGACACGAAATGAATTATTTTGGGTTTAAAGGCACGAAATGAGGAAAATAAGTTATGGTTTGGTGAAATGGGCTAGAAGTGGGGTTGGTTTATGAAATGAAAATATGGATTTAAGCACTCCAAGATTAAATACTCAACCCGACCAATAATTGCGGTGAAAGGTTGTTCATCATCGGGTTTGGTTTTGGGGAGACATTTTTAGGTGTCTACACCTAGGCATGACTATTATTTATAGATCATATCTTTAAATAATAGTCCAAGTCAAAGCCCAATTCCTAATCCCACTCAAACTACACTTAGCCCAATCATACTTATGACTAATTAAATGCTCATGAGGCCCATTAGTGGGCCTCTAACTTGCTTAACCCATTACCCTTGTGTGTGACCTTAATTATAGGATCCATTCTAAAGGGCTTTGGACTATTTGACTAGCCCAAAGATCATCTCTCATAGTCTAGCAACAGAGGATGACGCCCCAATAGAATGAACTTATTATCTCCATAATAGTGATCCTTGATATATCTAGTAATTGCACTTATCGAAGACACAATTCCTTCAATCTCCCACTTGTCTGAGACAAGTGCGCAATATTCAAATTCCTTAAGTCATTTTGTGTCGATTTGATCATTTCCTTAACCCATTTTCTTATGTAATCATTATTAATCTACAAATCATTTCCTGAAATCTGAGTTAGAATTACAAAACAAATGGTTATTATGTAACACACTTGAGCACGGCCATGCATTTTTTGAATTCTCCTTCTTCAAGAGGCCAAAATAAGACACATTCCTAATTAAATAGGAAGACTCTATCCAATCTTGTGGCAACCAAAGCTCCCACTCAACTTCTGAAATAACCAGGAAACACCCTTTATAATCTCTAGTTACGGGCAGACGTTTGAATGTACCACAGTTATATCATCCATTGAATGAGATCAATGTTCCACTCATGTCAAAGGAATCCACTAATATATCCGGAAGCTCTATACTTGAACTTCAAAGTAGGTCTATAGTTCGATCGTGCATCATTTATGCATATCCATGTGATTGACCGAGCATCACTACGCTCCTATAGCCCATGAAACTGCGCTATCCAATCAATCTTAACATGCTAGTCCAAATCGAAATCATTTATGTCCAGTTTAATGACTTCAAACTAGGAACTTAAATAATGTATGAATTTTGTTCACCTGTGGGGTTTCATTCAAAAGGTCATCAACCTAGTGAGCCCATCAATTCATAATTATTTTGGACATTTTATTTAATATTGAAACCACAATTAAATAAGAGAAATGATAATTTTTAATTCTGCAAATGAATGTATTACATATGTAATTTATTTTTCTCAAAAATAAATAACAACTTTTAATTACATCATTGCTTCAATCCAGTTGCACTAGTACGCTTCTCATGCTTAGGCAATGGAAGGGGTTTAGTAAGCGGATCAGCAATGTTCTTATCTGTATGAATTTTGCTCATCTTAACATCTCCTCTATCAACGATCTCTCGAATGAGGTGAAATTTCCTCTCTATATGTTTGGATTTTAAGTGTGACCTAGCTTCCTTTGACTGAGCAATGGCTCCATTATTGTCACAGTACACCTCGATTCCCTTTTGAGCACTTGGTACGATCTCCAGCTCAGTTAGGAACTTCTTTATCCAAACTGCTTCCTTAGCTGCTTCAACAGCAGCCAAATACTCTGATTCTGTTGTAGAGTCTGCGACAGTGCTTTGCTTTGAACTCTTCCAGCTCACTACTCCTCCATTCAGACAGAAAATGTATCCAGATTGAGATCTGATGTCATCCCTGTCTGTTTGGAAACTCGCATCCGTATAACCTTTGATTACCAACTCATCTTCACCACCATACACTAAAAATATTCCTTTTGTTCTTCTCAAGTACTTAAGGATGTTCTTGGCAGCTGTCCAGTGTGCTTCACCTGGATTTGCTTGAAACCTGCTGCACATGCTTAGAGCATATGCAACATCTGGCCTTGTACAAATCATGGCATACATAATCGATCCTATTGCAGAAGCATAAGGAATGATAGCCATACGTCTCATCTCATCTGGCATAACCGGGCATTGAGATTTACTGAGCGTAATGCCATGGGACATGGGGAGAAAACCTCTCTTGGAGTTTGTCATCTCAAACCTGTCAAGAACCTTATCAATATAAGTCTCTTGACTTAGTCCAATCATCCTTCGAGACCTGTCTCTATCGATCTTGATTCCCAAAATGTACTCGGCGTCACCCAAGTCTTTCATGGAAAAACAACCCTTTAACCATTCCTTGACTGACTCAAGCATTGGTATGTCATTTCCCATGAGTAGTATGTCATCTACATACAAGACTAAGAAAACTACGCTGCTCCCACTAGACTTCTTGTATACACAAGGTTCCTCTTCACTTTTGATAAAATCAAACCTTTTGATTGCTTCATCAAAACGAAGATTCCAACTCCTGGATGCCTGCTTTAATCCATAAATGGATTTCTCAAGCTTGCATACCTTTCTAGGATTTTCTGGATCTTCAAAACCCTCAGGTTGTGTCATGTACACTTCCTCCGTCAAGAACCCATTCAAGAAGGAGGTTTTGACATCCATCTGCCAAATTTCGTAATCGAAAAATGCAGCAATCGCTAGAAGAATCCGAATGGACTTAAGCATTGCTACTGGGGAAAAAGGTTTCATCATAGTCAATACCATGAATCTGTCTGTACCCTTTTGCAATCAGTCTTGCTTTATGGATGTAGGCATTTCCATCCTTGTCTGTTTTAATCTTGTAGACCCATTTGCAACCAATGGGTTTTACCCCATTAGGCAAGTCTACTAGGGTCCACACTTTATTTTCAGACATCGATTTCATTTTGGATTTCATGGCCTCAAGCCATTTATCTGAGTTGGGGCTCACCAAAGCATGCTTGTAGGTTGTGGGTTCCTCATTTTTCAATAGGAAGATTTCAGAATCCTCAGTTAACAGAACCTCAACAAACTGTTTGTTTCTGATTCTGGCAGACCTACGTGGGGTAGGAGCAACAGTAGAAATTTTCTCTCCAACTCTTTGAAGATTTTCGCATGAATTAGATTCAAGTGGGATGATAGGAGTCTCGCTAGTGGAATTAGCTTGCTCCGACGCATGATTAATCGTCTCATGCGCCCTCGCCTCTGACGTGGTGTTATCCATATCCATTTGTTGCTCGTCTCGAATTTCTTCGAGAACCAATTTACTCCCACTTGGCTTTCTAGAGAGGAATTCCTTTTCTAGAAAGACACCATCGCGAGCAACAAACACTTTGTTATCTTCGCGATTGTAGAAGTAATACCCTCTTGTTTCTTTAGGATAACCCACGAAGAAACATTTGTCTGATTTAGGGTGTAGTTTATCGCCTTGCAAACGTTTTACATAGGCTTCACATCCCCAAATCTTGTGATAAGACAAATTTGGAACTTTTCCATTCCATAACTCATATGGTGTCTTCTCAACTGCTTTGGACGGGCTTCTGTTTAGTACTCTAGCAGCTGCCTCTAATGCATATCCTCAAAATGATATGTGAAGATCAGTAAAGCTCATCATGGACCGAACCATATCTAGTAGAGTCCTATTTCTCCTTTCTGACACACCATTGGTGTCCCTGGAGGGGTTAATTGTGAAAGTATTCCACAATTAATCAGATGTTCATCAAACTCTTGGGTCAAATATTCGCCACTACGATCAGATCGCAATGCCTTATATGTTTTCTCAAGTTGGTTTTGTACTTCATTCTGGAATTCTTTGAACTTTTCAAAGGCTTCCGACTTGTTCTTCATTAAGTAAATGTAACCAAATCTACTTAAATCATCAGTGAAAGTAATGAAGTAGTTAAACCCACCCCTAGCTTTTGAACTCATTGGTCGACACACATCTGTATGTATGAGTCCCAAAAGGTCACTAGCTCTTTCACCTATACCCGTAAAGGGTGACTTAGTCATTTTTCCAAGCAAGCATGACTCACAATTTTCAAATGATTCATAATCAAAAGAAGAGAGAAGTCCATCCTTATTTAATTTCTGGACGCGCTTTTGGTTAATATGACCAAGCCTACAATGCCATAGGTAAGTTGGGTTTGAACCATCTGTTTTCTGTTTTTTATGATCTATGTTGTAGACATGAGTTGCATATTCTAAGACATATAAGCCATTGATTAACTTAACATTAGCATATAACATATTTTCTTTCGAAATAAAGCAACGCTTGTCTTTTATTTCAAATGAAAAACCTTCAGTATCTAAAACTGGTACTGAAATAATATGCTAGGTACATAATAACAGTTATTAAGTACTAAAATAAGTCCAGAAGGAAGTCTCAAATGGTAACTCCCAATAGCAAGTGCAGCAACTTTTGCTCCATTTCCTACTCGAAGTGTTATTTCCCCTGGATCTAGCTTCCTACTTCCTTTCAAGCCCTGCACGTCATTAACGATATGAGCACCACAACCGGTATCGAATACCCAAGTGGAAGATGAAGTAAGATTAATCTCTACAACAAAAACATCAAGTAACTCCTTACCTTCTGTTTTCACCGGTGTGTAATGGGGACACCCTGGTGTATGGACTTGCCATCCACCACAAAAGAAGCATTGGTATTCTCTCCTTATCAGGAACTCTTCAGCATGGTTAAGTAAGATGTTGATCAAATTTGCTGATGATCCCTCATCATTATGAGAAAGTCTTACTATATCAAAACCATCATGGAGCGAGAACAAGATAATGTCACGCGCGGAGTCATCATCGATCGGTTTCCCAAGGATATCCATTTGATTGATTAAATCAATCAATTCATTGACATGGTTCCTCACTGACTGACGAGGTAAGAGTTTCTTTGCCATTATCTTACCATGTATCTTGTAAGTCTCATACCTTAAACTGTCAGCCCATGAATAGTAAATCTGAGGGATCGAGTTAACGATCTCTCTTACATTAGGATCGTTGACACCTCCACTACCCAATGCCCCCATGCCACCTCTACAGATAGCACGAAGACATTGATACAAGTAGGTCACCTCATACCGATTGAATCTATTATACCAACAGTTTGGAATAGATTCCAGTATTAGGTTCCTGACCCTATGTGCATCCGAAACTAATTTCGCATGCCTTTCAGGATCTTTACCTAGAGCACACTTGTTCCCAATGGGTACATACAGACGAGCTTCAAGCTTGTGGCTTGTGAGAACATTTCTCAATTCGTCCTCCCATTCCCTGTAGTTTCTGAGATTTAGCCTTAAATTGAGTTTCATTGGTAAATCTGTGTTGTCATATAAGTTATTCATCTACAAACAAAAACAAAACGAGGAAAAATTCAATAATTATGTTCAATAAATTTAAAGTACCATAAGCAATTTCAAAATTTATTAGTATCTTTAAAGCATTTTATTCAATTTTAAATGATCCCCATTGAATAAAATGATTCCAAGATCCTTTATTTGTGCAATAATTAACCGGACTGAGGCCCTGCCATCAATCATTACATTTTCAAGGTGAGTAAACTCTTTACTGATTACAACTCTTGTAATTCTTGGTTGAATAATTAACCATCACATGTTTAATTATTACCCTTAGCTTTAAGGTTCTAAACGCTTTAGGTAACCTTGTTGAATATAACCAATTAAAAGTGTAGAATAGGTCCTACCCCCACTTCCCCAAGATATATTATGACACTCTGCTAAGGGCCGACCTATCATAAACGATCGAAGGTTTCGTCGAGTTTTTAATTGGAAAAGCTGCATCAATATTATTGGGATCTAGATTTATTATGTTGTGATTATTTAGTGAACTCTAGCGCATCATCAAGCAACATAAATAAACCTAAACATGCATAATCTACTAATGCATAAATAAAACATGACATAGTATGGCCCCTTAATCCTAAGAAAACTAATAAAGCAAAAATGGTCCCACTTGAACCTTCATGGATCTCATCCATCTTGCTCCTTTGGGCCTTCACTTCATTGGCTTTTGGATCAACTGCAACCTGTAACACTATTCTATTCTATCTACTTGATAGGCTAAAGTCGTATCACCTAATCAAAAGTAATTACCTAAGTCCTCTAACTAAAATAGATAGGGAAGTAGGGTCGAATCCACAGGGAAACAAGTCTTTTTATTCCTAATTAATTAATTAATTATAATCTAAATTATTAAGGTAACCAATTTGTTGTTTTTAATATGAAAATATACTACGGAGATTAAGTTTAGGGAGAAAATCAATAATAAGAAGGCCTAGGGTCACAGGTTCACCAATAATTAATATTCCGGGATAAAACATAGCAATCAATTAATCAACATTGCACAGATAACATGATTAACAGGCTCTCGCAATTTATTAACCAACATAGATCTAACAGGCTCTCGCAATTTACTACATCTAAGTTCCTATTGAAAATAGCCTTTAATATTAAATTAACATCTGCTCGATTCATCAATTCGATATTGCTAAACATTCACAATCAAATTACATCTGCTCGATTCATAATCTAATTGCAAAGAATTAAAACAATTCAATAAGAAATTATCATGCAATATCAATAATCAATAATAACAAATTATCCCTTCATATTAATTATGGATCCCCATAAACCCTAGAATTAAACTACTCGGACATAATTAAATCTAAAGCATGCAAAGTAATAAAATAAGTCATAAGGAATTGAAAGGAAGAAATTACTGAAATTAATTAAAATAGAAATCGTACCAAGACGGTGGAATTACAAAGTAGTCAAGAACAAGGGAAAGTAGAGAGAAAAGTCTAGAGAGAGAAAATATTAAGTAGAGAGAGAAAGTAAAAGGGAAAGAGTCCCCAAAATAATTATCCTAAAAACGTACTTAAACAAAAATCTAACAACTCCTAATTAGAAGCTAAGTGCTTCGTCAAACTCAGCTCCCCAGAAACACGCGCCCGATCGGGCTAACCTTTTGCTCGCGTTCCCTCGCAGCACACTCCGCCCGATCGTGCTAAGCCTCGCACGATCGGGCGCGCCTTGCACGCACCAGCCACCTTGCTGTTGCCTTGCCCGATCGGGTCTATGCTTGCCCGATCGGGCCCGGCCTCCTCTTGAGGTTTCGGAACTTCGATTGGGCTCGACTCCTCGGCCCAATCCGGATTTCCTCTTCGGGTCTTGAATACTCGGTCCAAACTTCGGTATTCCAAATACCGGGCCCTTAATCACCGGCTTGATGGCTCTAGCCGGCCTTGGGCTTCAACGATGGTCGTGCTCTCTCTCATTGTCGTAGTTGCTCCATTAAAACCCGGGAAATAGCTCCAAAGAGGCAATTTCCTACAAAACTCAACAAAGACTACGAAAACACTAGAAAACACCAATTAGTAATAAAAGTGGCTCGAAAGAGCCAAAAACACTACTAATTACGACCAAGGAACGGGGGTAAATATATACTACCTCCGCTTCTTATTACTCGCAACAAATTCCTTTTTTGGAAGGTTCACATTACTCACAACAACTTACTTTCTTTCCTTTTTTAGTAAGTTTTTGACCATAAAATGACAATTTTACCCTTACTTTTTTTTTTATAAACATCCTAATTAGATTATAAATTTGTTCTTATTACCTTTATCTCTAAGGTTAATTAATTTCACCTTATCACCATATCCTTCCTAATTCATTCCCCTCCATCTACATCCAACATCTTCTTTCATAAGTTTTCTCTCTCTTCCTTCATAATCACCACCTTCAATGGAAACCACCACCATCACCACCGCCACTACCACCGACCACCACCACCAACATCTTCAATGGAAACCACCACCTACATCGCCGCGTTTGTTTTCTCTCTCTTCCTTTGCCTTTTGTTTCCTCATTTGGCTATGAAACCCAAATTCGAAGGTTTTTTTGTCAAATTTAAGCATCAAAACTCTAGATCTAGAGTTTTGATGTTTAAATTTGACCAATTAATGTTGTAATCGATGATAGAGAAGGGTTTTTGGGTTTGTGGTAAGTTAGTTCGTGGTTACGGTGGCGTCATGGGTTCGTGGGTTGGTGGTGGGTTCAAGGTTGAGTGGTTTCGTTGGGTTGGTGGTGGTGGTGGGTTTTAGGATAATCGTGGTTTGTGGATTGGTGGTGGTGGTGGTGGGGTATTTAATTTTCATGGTTTGTGGATCGGTGGTGTTGGGTTTTAGGATTTTCGTGTTGGTGTGTGGTTTCGCTTGGTTGGTGGTGGTGGTGGTGGATTCTACGGTTTTCGTGGTTGTGTGGGTTTTCAAGGATGGTATGGTGGGTTGTGGCGGCTGGGTTTTGCTCAGTTCGTGGCGTGGTGGTACTGGGGTGCGTCGGTGGTGCTTGTGGTGTTAGGTTCGTCGATTTCAGTGCTGGGTGGTGGTGGTGGGTGGTTTCGGTGATGCTGAGTAGTGGTGGTGGTGGTTTCGGTGATGCTGGGGTGGTGGTGGGTGGTTTCGGTGATGCTGGGGTGGTGGCGGGTGGCTTGGGTTGCTGCTTGGTGGTGTGGGTGGTGGTGGGGTATTTAATTTAATTAAGGTTGAATTTGTTTTCCCTTTTTTTGGGTTGGATTAATAGTTAAACATATACCCTTATATTTCCATAATCAAGCTTTCAATCTTTTGCCTCGGCCTCCGCAAACTTGTACTTTGTTGCGAGTAATAAGAAGCGGAGGTAGTATATAAAATGGACGTATCAAAACAACTTAAATAAAATAAAATAAATTACAAAAATACTTAACGGCACGCAGACCGTATTTAGATTACAAAAATACATCACGATGCGCAGATCGTATTTAGAATCTATGGGCCATACTAGTTTATATATAACAATAAATAATATCATATATTATAAAGTGCCATATAATAAATCACTCATCATGCTTTCCTAAACTACAACATCGAATGTTCACAATAAAGGAAACATGGCTCCTAAATATCTCATATTTTAATTAATTACTGTAATTAGATAATATCATATATTATTCATGACCAATCATAAAATATCATATATTTTAATTTAGGTATGAGATAGAATCAAATCTTATTTTAATTATGGAAGATAAATCATATTTATTTTCCATGATTATCCTAATTAATTTAGGAAATTCTATCCTAATTACTAACCAATCACATATTTTAAATCAATTATTATCCATAAATAATTATGGGATAATCACATTATTTAATCAATCATTATCCAAATAGAATATTTTGCTCCACAATTATCCAAACTTAACAAAATTAACAACTTTAATCTTGTTAATTATCTTTTCAAAATTAAAACTTATCCTTTTAAAATTTGAAAAACAGATTTTATCCAAAATAAAATAAAATAATTTTTTTTTTTTTTGAAAAACTGTCGCCAGCCACCGTGGTGTGGCCAGCCGAAGCCGGCCACGGTGGCCGTACACCATGCGGTGTACGCTGCCCCTGCAGCGACGTAAGGACAGCAGCAGCACACGCAACGGGGTGGTGCACTGCTGCGCTGCCCCTGTCCGATCCGAGCCCAGCCCACCCCTCCCTCCTGGACCACCACCGGTGCGGCAGTCTCCGTGGCTGCGCCACCCAGCCGCGGCTACCGCACCTTAATCCCCCTTTTTTTTTGAATTTATGATTTTAATTAAATAAAACAAAACAGATTTTGTAAAATTAAATTAAACTTTATGTGGTCAAAGTAATTCCAAAACTAAATCATATTCAATTTTGAAATTAGGGTTCTTGATGAAATTAATCCCCAATTTAATTTAACACTTAAATTAAATAATTTGATCATGAAAATTTATAATTTTAACATGTAATCAAATAGATTAAATTCTTTAAACATATTACCATCGAAATAAATCAAAAATTAAACACAAAATTTCACAAATTAGGGTTTAAATTTTCGAAATTTTCGAAAATTAGGGTTCTTGGGGTTCGAAATTTTCGAAGCTATTAGGGCAAAATTCGGATCAATTCAAGGCTAATATGGAGCAAATTAAACACCTTTAATGATTCTATATTGTTAAATCGCATTTAAAATAACAATTGACCCATAATTAAATTATTCTCCCTCCTAATCGAATTAAAATTGTGGATTATCAAAGAATTATTACACAATATATGTAATTGCAAGAGGCTAACTGATACCACTGTAGGAGATTATAGGTACTAATTGCGGAATTAACATGAATCATATTCATATAACACCAAACCAAGGATCTCATGCATAACACATAAAGAAGTAAGAATTATACCTTTGAAGCGTGATTCCACCGGTGATCGAGCAAGAACAAGGGAGATAAAGAACCTCAAGTGTGATTCCTCTACTTGGTCCACGGGCACAGATTAAGACCTCCACTAATGCTAGTTAGTCGCGAAAGAACCCTTCAATCAACCTTCTACGGAGATGAACGAACAACGAACTAGCCAAGAACCACCGCGCAACACCACGAGGACCACTAGGGTGGCCGGCCATGGGTGAGAAGGGAGAGAGAGGGCCGTGAGTTTGAGAGGGGTGAGGGCTTTGGATGTTGGTTGCTTAGATTCACAATTCACTGTATGTTAATTGTGACTTAATTTATCAACCCTAGGCATGACTATTATTTATAGATCATATCTCTAAATAATAGTCCAAGTCAAAGCCCAATTCCTAATCCCACTCAAACTACACTTAGCCCAATCATACTTATGACTAATTAAATGCTCATGAGGCCCATTAACGGGCCTCTAACTTGCTTAACCCATTACCCTTGTGTGTGACCTTATAGGATCCATTCTAAAGGGCATTGGACTATTTGACTAGCCCAAAGATCATCTCTCATAGTCTAGCAACAGAGGATGACGCCCCAATAGAATGAACTTATTATCTCCATAATAGTGATCCTTGATATATCTAGTAATTGCACTTGTCGAAGACACAATTCCTTCAATTCATCTTGCCAGCGCTTAGCGGCTGCGATTCACTCTTCCCGGCGCTTAGTTGCTGCAATTAGCTCATTTTTGTGGGCTGTTGTTACGGTTGGAGAGGGGGCTGCGGATGAAGTAGAGTCGAAGGTGGAAATTGGCTAGGTTGAGTGGTTTGGTGCTGCATAGTTGTTGGTGTGTTGAATTGTTGTTGTAATGGTGGGAGATGCGGTAAGAACAAGGGTGATAAGTGTTGTGAATTATTTGTGAGTGGAGTAGGGAAGATGTGATGAAGGATATGGTGTGGAGTGGTGAAGTATAAGGAGGGTACACCAACACGAGAAAATTAGATGTTGAAGGAGATTCAAGTAATGGGTGTTGAGAAAGAGGGAGAAGATTGATGATTTTTCAGAAATTTATAGAAGGAATTCAATGAAGGAAATGATAATATATCAGTGAGATGATTAAATCGAGAGAAGAAAAAAAAAGGAAGAAAGAAACCAGGAAGAAATGGAAGATAGCCTCGACGCAACTGAAGAACTGAGGGAAACAACACTAATAAGGATGGCAGCGCAACAATAGATCATCGCAAGAAGTTTCAACAAAAATGTCAAGGCCAAGATGTACCAACTAGGCGACTGGGTACTAAGGAAAGCATTCCAGAATACAAAAAACCCCGCCGATAGAAAGCTCCCTCCTCCATGGGAAGGCCCATACGAGATCACCCAAGTCATCGGTAATGAAGCCTGCCGATTCACTGACCAGCAAGGTAACCCCGTTCCAAGAAGTTGGAACGCAACTCATCTTAGAAAGTATTACTTCTAATAAAACGTCAAAAGTATTCGTCGACGAAAAGGTAATATCTTAGCAACTGTGAATTGATTTCCTTCGTTTAATTTATTTACTTCATTAAGTGTTCTAACTTAAACATCAACGACCAACGTACTTTAACCATGTTGTAGAACATTAATCGACGGAGCACACAACCACAAACAAGAAGAAAGATTCGGTCAATCCAAGTATACAGAAGTAGATGATGAAAGAAACAACAGACGTCAGCTACACTGACATCCTTAAAAAGGGTGAGGAAAGCTGCCGTTCAAACGAATCGCATGACGAAGCCCAGGGCAAAACCTGACCTTAACGTTTGACGCCAACCACCTGATACCTGAACAACGAACTAGACTTCGGTGTTCAGCGTCGACGTTTGGACTCAAAGGGGCATTGGCAAACAACGCAACAAAATGCCTAAATACAAAGTCTTTGACGAACGTACTGTATAGCTATAAAAAATATTTTCGTACATAAGAGTTTCTTTTGTCTAATTATATTTCAAGAATCAATAAAAATTGCTATTCCCGAGTCTTTCTAAAATTGTTTCGAGAAATTCCTGACATGTCATCTTTTTTCTAAAATTTTTACTTAGTCGTATTTTTGAACTAAACTTTGAGTTATGTTTTACTTTGAATTCACAGAATACACAGTGACGATACCAAGCAGTAACAAAAAGCAAAAGTACTTTAGCATAAAAAGCAACATCAAAAATACAAAAGATAGTCAAAGAACCACTTGCCCTCAAGTCGAACAAAGTACAGAAACGAAAGACAAAATAAAGCAAAGTTGATAAAAATACATAAGCAAAAGTCTAAACCATCACAGACGATGGCCTTCAAACATCGGTACCAGCTTCGTCAACTACGCCAGCTTTGTCGACGTTCAGCCCGTCGACGACGTCCTTGACGATCTCGTCAGCACAAGAATTGTCATCTACACCCTCATCTGACAAAGACAGTACCTCAGCACCTTCTGCAAGCTGATCCCTGACGACAGGAAGTTGTGTCTTGACAATGGCGACAGAGAAGGAACAACGATCGACGGAGTAGGCCCCGAATCTGTAGTCGAAGCCACCGCAGCATCCTCCCCCAGCTCGTCGAGAGTTCTGCCGTTGGCTAGAAAATGGTTGATCTCATCTTAGGGACGCAATTCTGAAGCCTTCCCAAGCTTAGCCCTTACCTCGATATCCAACTCAGCATAATCGTCCAAGGCGTCTTCCAATTCCTTGTGGACTGACGCCAACTCCTCCTACACCTTTTTCAAAGCCTCTTCCTTAATAATTATGACTGTAGCTTTGTCCTCTAAATGCATAGCTTGCTCCTTCAGTTGATCTTACAGCTTTTGAGCATCTTCCTCCATCTTCTTCGATTAAGCCTTCAACTGACCCTCCAGATCATCTACCCTCTTCTTCGTCTCGTCCAACTCCTTTTTAGTCATCTGGAAGACATTCACTGCAGTCTTGCGCTGGGCCTCACTGTTTTTGGTAGCACTATCTAACCTCTTTATCTCCTTTGCCAGGCCAATCACCCTCTCCCTCAACACCAGAGAATTTTGCAGACACTGACCAAACACACCTTACTTTATAAACCCAGAAACATAGTACAACAAGCAAAAAATTAAAACCAAACAAACACTTACATAAAGGTGAGCTGTAGTAGCCTCAGAAGCAATGTCCAGTACAAAGTTCCAGCCCGGAAATAACAGTTGATTCAAACCAGGAAAAAGAGAATGGCGATTGTCCTTTTGAAGACTCAGAAAATCTGCAGGGAAGCGTGCTATGACGTTAGGAAGTGTTGGTTCATCGTCAATCTTCTGCTGCTTACGCGGAGGGGACGACGATAGTGTAACAGGGTCAGACTCGTCGACGGTTTTCTGGGGCGACAGAGCATGAAGATGCTCTGTCCTGTTAATCGCCCCTAATTACTGTTGCTTCCGAGGTGCCAGACCTCGCTTTCTCCTCATCCACAAATCCTGCTCCTGCTGAGACAAGCTTCGTCCACGACGAACCCCCTACGCTGCTGAATTTGACAAAATGCAAACACAATAAGCAAACGTATAAATGAAAGAACAACGACAAAAGACAACGCCAAGCTTACGAGTTGACATTGTTTCTTCGAAATCTTCGACCCGTTGAGATGTACTCGTCGACGTCCCCTGTCTCTGCCCCGATGATTTGCCAACCGTTTGCTTCTTCCTTGAGAATGTCCTCAATAAAGGGCTGACCGCGAGAAATTGTTTCACCTTTGACGACGACGCATCCGACGCCTCAAGAAAACCCAAGTCCAACTATACATAAATAAAACCAAGATCAAACAATTTAGCTGAATTTAACCCTAAGAAGCCAACACTAAAAGAAAAACACTTACTCTTCGTCGGCCATCCCTCTGTCAACCACTCTCCTTCGACACCCAGGGATACCCTTTTTACGAAAGCAAACCAATTCCTCCAACCCCTATCATTTACATTAGTATTCAATACCAACCGATTCCCTTTCTTACACAAGCTAACGAACCCATTTTCCGCCATCTTAATCTCGTAACCCGCCGCCAAATCCGCCAAAGTAAAAGGGTCGTCCCAATTCTTGGTGACTTCCTCTATCACCGATAAAATCCTCCAACCAAAAGGCATCAGTTGCCCAGGACTCAGATCCAATACTTCAAAGAAAGAGCGAACTAGGGGCGAAAATGGAAATTTAATCTCGATTTCCAAGAAAGGGTATCTAAAAAATACAATGAAACCCTCAGGACAGTCCTCCACCGTCTTCCCCGGTCCCGGAATATGAGCAAAAGTAGTGTCAAGAAAACCCGCCATCTTGGCAAAGCCAGCCATCATATCTGGCGCCATCAACGATGTCGACCTGGACATAGTTTCCCTCTGTGAAACAATTGTTCTCCTTTTTTCAACAACGCGAGGAGAAAACCTAGTTCTAATTTTAGGTGTTTTGCTTGACATTTCGCCCAAATTAACTAAGTAAAGGAAAAATCGAGAGCTCAAGATCACCATCGCACACCGCCTTGAGATCGCCGGAGTTTTTCAGCACAAGAAAGAAAAAGAAGAGAGAGTGCGAGAATTGTGTGGTAATTTTGGGAAGCGGGAAGTGCGTAGCAGTAATTAAAGAGGAGAAGTGACTGTTAGAAAGAGAGTGGAGGAAGTGGAGTAACTTCTCCAGAAGTACGTGCCTCCCAGACGAAAAGACGAGAACGCCCCCAAGTAATTAATATTTGAATTTTTTGAATTTTTTATCCATGTTCACTTTTTTATTTTTATGTATTTTCCAAAAATGTATATAGCTATCCATATTTAGCAATTAGGGGCAAATTGTTATGGGTAAAAATCTGTAAGTTATAGCCAACGACGGTCAACTAAAGTCAGCGACGAAGACAAGCTTTGACGGAGGCTGGGATTTGACGAAGACGAACCGACCTCAAAGGACGAAGGAATCATCAACTGCCCCCTATTTTCCAGGAGAAGATAAGAACAGAAGACTAAGTCTATAGCTCATCTGCGCATGACCGTTTGTGGCAAAACAGAAAAGATCTTGGTGCAACTAAATCCCGGAAATCAAGAAGTCAAACCTATCATCTTGCAACGGCTAAAGATTAAACATAGGAATCATCTATATAAGGAGGGGGCACCTTCAGACGAAGGACATCGCAACCAAGCTACATTCATACTCTAAACATACATTGTAAACCGTTCTCTTTGATATTTTTGCATAGTGAAAGTTTGGTAGATCCTCATTCTACCCGCGATTTTTACCTTCATCGGGTTTTCCGCGTCACCAATCCCTTGTGTCATTTACTTATTTTTGTTCTAGCTTTGTTCTTGATTTTATTTAGTTGATCCGTAGTCTAGATTTTGATAGTCAATCCCGCCTAACGAAAATTAGCATAAACATATATCATGTACATATCTTGACTTATAGGTTAAATAAAAAGATATTATTAGATTCATCCATGAAAATATTATATACTATTAATGATTAGTATCAATTATATTAAAAGAGAAACTTGTGCACCAAAATAAAAAGTAAAAGAGAATTTTGGAAATTAAAATTAGGCGGGAAAATATTTTATCATAAAATGACATGTGTCATTTGAGATTCGCCTTTAGTATAGGTTTATTGATGATTGATGATAAGTTATAAAATAAATATTTTTCGGCAAAAAATTTATAAGATCAATTAATACTATTATAGCATATAAAAACTATATTATGCATAATACTTACGGGAAATAGAATGTCTTAACTCTTAACAATTTAGTGAATAATTGTTTTATAAAAGAGCGGGAAATTTTTTAATATCAAGGTGACACGTGGAGCTTCTGCTTGAGTGCCCTCTATTTTAGTATAGTTATAGATAGATAGATTGATAGATTTCTAAGCTTTCCAATTAATTAATATCTTTCAAAACAAAAAGGGAAACTCTACATTGTGGCCCTCAAGTTCTACATTTTCTATTTGGTGGAAAGAAAAAAAAAAGCCATAATTTCTAGTGGCACCAAAGATTAGTGTAATTCTATTTAGTGACCTTTTTTAATTAAATGGTTAGCCATTTTTGCTATTGGGCTCATTTTTTTAACCTTAATTATTACTAACCTACCCTTTAATAATTAACCCAATCCCTTATTTACTCACCACCAGCTGTCCACTACCCAGCTGCCACCATCATCGCCGCAACCACCATCCCATTTTTTAATCCTTTACCACACAAACCGCACATCCTCCTTGCCAGAAAATTTTGCAACCAGCGCTACTACCCATTGCACAAGCAGTAACCCAGCTCACCATAGCTCACCTCACGCTACCACCAATCAAGCACCTGAACTCCCTGCTCCCCGCATCAATCTATTTGCAACTGCAACCCCTAAACACCTTCTCTTGCCACCCTTCCTTAGCCATTTATTATGCCTAAAACCAACCCAAAGCTACCCCAAATCCGACGACGGTGAGATTTTAGGGTGAGGGTTTTGTTAATCAGGGTTTCTGCTTTCAAAGAAGAGGCTTGCGTGGGTGGTTTGGTCGGGGTTTCATGGGGGTGTCCGAAAATCGAAAGGTTTGGGGTATCCGGAAATCGAAAGGAAGGAGCGGCGTAACGAGTAGGGTGTTGTGGGTTGGTTAGGGTGTCGTGGGTTCCTAGGGGTCGTGTGAATTAGTTGTTGGTGGTGTGGCTGGGAGGGGAGTTGGAGGCAGCCGAAAAAGGATGTGGGGCAGGAGGGAAGGTGGTCGGAAAAGTATTAGGGGTAGGAGAGGGTGGCCTGAAGTTATGGAGGGGGGAAAGAGAAGAAGAAGAAAGGGGAAAAGAAAAAAATTCAAATAAAGGGGAAGTTAGTAAATTAACTATATTGAGTTAAAAGGTTAGTCGATTTGATGGTTAAGCCCAAATTAATGAAATAAGGACACTACATAGAGTTTTGCAAATCTTTGGTGCCACTAGAAATTATAGCTTTTTTGACTTGTCAACAAATAGAAAATGTGTAAGTGTGTAACGTGAGGGCCACCATATAGAATTTCCTCTAAAAAAAAAAGAAAAAAAAAACGATCAATATTTTAACCCAGTCCACAAAAACTTGTTATGGCCCAGCCCTCTGTCAACAGAATTTTTAACCCAAGTAACCAGCTCTGCCTTCGCATTATTTAAACAAGGGCATTACGAATTGAAACCAGGACCTCAAATTAATAAAAAAAAAAATGACTTCAGCGGGGCATTCCGAGAATTGAACTCGGGACCTCTCGCACCCTAAGCGAGAATCATACCACTAGACCAAATGCCCTTCATATCATCTTTTTCAAATTTTAAATGTTTAAACTAATTTTTAATCAATAATCTCTTTTTTTTTAAATTTGAAGAAAAAAGAATAAAATAATGTCGACGAGTTACCGAAGAATCCAGAAAAAACATTCTACTTTTTCTTTTTTTTTTTTTTTTTTATTTAACGAGAACGTTCTACTTATTTCTACAACCTTCACTCCAACGAAAATTCTAGAAAACTTAAAAAAAAAAAAACCCTTCCTATATATTCACTCTCCTCCTGCCTCCATCAATCAATTGTCTGTTCAAAAACTTTCGAAAAACTCTCAATTCAAACACTCTCAAATCTCAATTCTTAATTTTCTCTGTGTTAATTTTCGAGCTCTTAGAATTTGATTTTAATGGCGGGTAAAGGAGAAGGTCCTGCAATCGGAATTGATCTCGGCACGACCTACTCGTGCGTCGGAGTATGGCAACACGACCGTGTTGAGATCATTGCTAATGATCAGGGTAACAGAACCACGCCATCTTATGTCGCTTTCACTGATTCTGAGCGTTTGATTGGTGATGCTGCTAAGAATCAAGTTGCCATGAATCCCACCAACACCGTCTTTGGTACGTTTTTTTCTTCTTGTTGTTTGGTTTTTCTGAGTTTGCATTGCTTAATTTGATTAATCAATTAATTATTGTTGGATCAATTTAATTTTTGGAGTACTTTTTTTCATTGTTGTTTATCTGTTATCTTTGTTTTGGTTTTTATGGAATTTGAATTTGCATTGCATGTGATTTATTTATTTAATAAGTTATTATTGTGAAATTACTAGGTTGAGTTAAATTTGCTGGTTTTTTTTTTATCAAATTCCGTTAAATAATTGGAAATTGATCTATGTGTGTTAATTGTTAATTATCGGTAGGATTGTATCGTGTTTGATTCATTGCATAAACAATCAATAATCTAAATTATACGAGTAGTTGATAATTATTTGTAATTTTGATGATATGGGATTTTTAACTATACAGCATTGTAATATTTTTTTTTTTTTTTTTTATAATTGATCTGGGATTTTTTATTTTCTTGTAATTCTGAATTGCTACAACCTGTATTGATTATACTGTAATAATTAAGGGAGTTAATTTTCAATTGAACTGGTTTTGCAGAAATATAATGTAGAGATGATTTATGCAATATCGTCATATGGGATGAAATTAAATCTTATGCTCTGTTTTTCTAAAATAAATTATTAGTATATACTTTGTTTGAAGCCTATGAAATATCTGATTATGTCTTGTATGATGCATTGATTTATACTGTGAATTTGGATGTGATTTGTTTATGATGAGTTGAAGTTAAACAGTTTCTGATGTAAATGCTGTATTGTTGCCTGCAGATGCAAAGAGGTTGATTGGTAGGAGATTCAGCGATCCTTCGGTACAGAGTGACATGAAGCATTGGCCATTCAAGGTAGTTGCCGGCCCGGCCGACAAGCCTATGATCGTGGTTTCTTACAAGGGCGAAGAGAAGCAGTTTTCTGCTGAAGAGATTTCGTCGATGGTTCTTGTTAAGATGAAGGAAATTGCAGAGGCTTTCCTTGGTTCGACTGTGAAGAATGCCGTTGTTACGGTCCCTGCTTACTTCAATGACTCTCAGCGTCAGGCCACTAAGGATGCTGGTGTTATTTCCGGGTTGAATGTTATGCGTATTATCAATGAGCCGACTGCGGCTGCTATTGCCTATGGTCTTGACAAGAAGGCTAGCAGTGTCGGTGAGAAGAATGTGCTTATTTTCGATCTTGGTGGTGGTACTTTTGATGTGTCACTTCTTACTATTGAGGAGGGTATTTTTGAAGTCAAAGCAACTGCCGGAGACACCCATCTTGGTGGTGAGGATTTCGATAACAGGATGGTGAATCACTTTGTTCAGGAATTTAAGAGGAAGAACAAGAAGGATATTAGTGGAAACCCGAGGGCTCTGAGGAGGTTGAGAACTGCTTGTGAGAGGGCAAAGAGGACTTTGTCATCTACTGCTCAAACTACCATTGAGATCGATTCTCTCTTTGAGGGAATTGATTTCTACTCAACCATTACTCGTGCTCGTTTCGAGGAGTTGAACATGGATTTGTTCAGGAAATGTATGGAACCTGTTGAGAAGTGTCTGAGGGATGCTAAGATGGACAAGAGCAATGTCCATGATGTTGTTCTTGTTGGTGGGTCTACTAGGATTCCCAAAGTGCAGCAGCTATTGCAGGATTTCTTTAATGGGAAGGAGCTCTGCAAGAGCATCAACCCGGATGAGGCTGTCGCTTATGGTGCTGCTGTCCAAGCCGCGATTTTGAGTGGTGAAGGCAATGAGAAGGTCCAGGATCTTCTGCTCTTGGATGTGACTCCTCTGTCTCTCGGTCTTGAGACTGCTGGTGGTGTTATGACTGTTCTTATCCCAAGGAACACCACCATCCCTACCAAGAAGGAGCAGGTATTCTCCACGTACTCTGACAACCAGCCTGGTGTGTTGATCCAGGTCTATGAAGGAGAGAGAACTAGGACCAGGGACAACAACCTGTTGGGTAAATTTGAGCTTTCTGGCATTCCTCCAGCACCCAGAGGTGTTCCTCAGATCAATGTCTGCTTCGACATTGATGCCAACGGTATCTTGAATGTTTCCGCTGAGGACAAGACCACCGGACAGAAGAACAAGATTACAATCACCAATGACAAGGGTAGATTGTCCAAGGAGGAAATCGAGAAGATGGTTCAAGAGGCGGAGAAGTACAAAGCTGATGATGAGGAGCACAAGAAGAAGGTCGAGGCCAAGAATGCCTTGGAGAATTATGTCTACAACATGAGGAACACAGTGAAGGATGAGAAGATCGGATCCAAGTTGTCAGAGGCTGATAAGAAGAAGATTGAGGATTCAATTGAGCAGACTATCCAATGGTTGGATGGTAATCAGCTGGCTGAAGCTGATGAATTTGAAGATAAGATGAAAGAGGTCGAGGGTATCTGCAACCCCATCATTGCGAAGATGTACCAGGGTGCAGGTGCTGGTCCTGATATGGGCGGTGCTATGGACGACGATGGTCCTTCAGTTGGTGCAACTGGCGCTGGCCCTAAGATTGAAGAAGTTGACTAAGCATCTTGATTTGTTTAGTTTGGAGTTCTGTTTGTTTTAGTGTTTTGATGTCTTTCAGATGATGAAAAATTAAGACCTGCTAAAATGTTTTTGTGAATCTTTTGTAATTTCCTTTTGCGTTTAATGGTAATTTGCTGCAGTTAGCAGCTTCGGTTTCATTGCACTGTTGTTTTCTTTATATTTTTGGGCAAGTAAATCACTAGATAACTGTCATTTTTACAAGGGAATTCATCTTCTAATCTTGACTATAGATTTGAAGTCATATATCGCGTCACAGATCTACAGAGTGAATCTAAGCTGTAAATACCTGCTAATGTTTCTCTTAAGGCTAACATCTAAAACAAACTGATTGTATCCCTGCGTCCCTCAGTAAACGGATGTTCTTACGCTATTTATGTCATAGTGTGATACATAAATCAACATTCTTGGTACATACACATTACACAAATACACAATAACTCAATAAGCAGGTAGATGGAATACAATGGAAATTTTTCTGTTGAGGCTCACACTTTGCTGTCTCAATATGAATATAATAAGTCATGTCGTAATGGTTAAGTATCAATATTTTTATCCAAAGTATTAAATTATTTCCTTGATTCCGAAAACTAAACCTTATACTTTTAATTTAGCCCATTGACCAAATTGGTAAATAAAAAAAACCCTAAGCGACAATTTGGTAAAAAAAATAACTCCGGTGACAATTTGGTAAAAGAAGTTAGCCCTAAGCGACAATTTGGTAAATAAAATTATCTTACGCGACATTTAACCCCAAAAAATACAAAAATTTCAAATAAATTACTCGTGAATACTTAATTTAGGGCCTGTTCATATTTACTGAATTGAGCTGAACTGAACTGAACTGAACTGATTGGAGCTGAACTGAACTGATTGGAACTGAACTGAACTGAACTGAGCTGAAATGAATATTTTATGTGAGAGGAAAATTAAAAGTTGAACTGAACTGAACTGATTGGAACTGAACTGATTGGAGCTGAACTGAACTGAACTGAAATTAAGTAAATGTGAACAGACCCTTAGTACATCTTTTGTGGTTTTTTACCAATCCTTTTTTTATGGAAATAACAATTTCAAGAAAAAAAAAACATGTTAAGTATCAATTTTCACTTAAGTTCCATATCTTCTATTAACGAAATGTTTTTAAAATGGGGTAGGAAATAAATTCGGCATTAAGATTTAGCAAAATAAAAAGGAGATGACATAGTTATTCAACATTTTTAAAAGGAAAAATAAATTTAAAAACACAAAATCAAATTAAATTATGATTTTTAAAGAGTTTTGTCGGAAAAAAAAAATAGATTTTTCGGTCTAAATGTCGCCAGAGTTTATTGTTTTTACCAATTTGTTGCGTATGGTTAGGTTTTTTTACCAATTTGTCGCCGGATTAAGTATTTTTACCAAATTGTCGCTAGGGAATTTTTTTATTTACTAATTTGGTAATGTGAGGAAGCGGCGAAGTGGGTGGGGTTTCGTGTGGAAGCGGCGACGTGGGGGCTAGGTGGGTTTCGCAAGCAAGGGTTGGGGCTTGGTGAGGTTTGTTGGCAGTAATAGTGGCTGGTTGGGGTAGTGATGGTGGTCCGGTAGGTGGTTGATGTGAGTGGGGTGGCAGGAGATGGGGGAGCTGCCAGGGACTGGGGTTAATGGAATTTTTTTAATTTTAATTTTTTAATTTCTTTTTTAATTTTTAAATTTTTTTGAGCAATTACATGGTGACACGTGTACCTTAAATCAGAAAACTGGTCGAAATTGGAGAAGGGTGGTGAAGTTTATTAGTTTTGCTATTAATAGGTGGTATTTTTTAATTTTTTTTAAAAAAGGATGGTTTATTCAATATAGAGTTCATTTTAGGTGGTTACTAGATGAAAGCCCGTACGATGCACGGTTTTTCATATATAAACCTCAAGAAAATATATTTTTTGTATTTGATTTTACTATTTAATAATTTCAGACAAAAAAAAACACATAATAATTTAATTAAAGTGTTATTGCCTATTACAAAAGTATAATTTTTTTTTTTAATGTAATTTATAATTGGACTTTATTTAGTGTTGTTTTGTATATTATTTGTGGTTGTTAGTTATAAGACAATTGTATTTAGAAATATGAATAAATTGTATATAAGATATCTTTCACCCAAAAAAAAATAAAATTATATGATAATTTATCGGTTACATATTAGGATAAAATCTTTAATGTGAAAGGATTTTTTTTTATTTTTTACATATTTAAATCCTAAATCTTTAATTGTTTGTTTTTGAAAAATAGAATTATAAAAAAATAATAAAAACATGTATACTATTTATCTTCTATTCCTTCGTTCACGGTCATATCTCTTCCATATAATAAAACTGGATAAATTAAACATGTTAGCAAAAATAAAATTTGTAAAATTAATCTTAATAGTCTTTTAAAATAAATCAATATATTTACCATGATGTGAATTATTTTTGTGAAATAAATCTAAAAATTGGAGTACAAAGTCAAAAGAATAACGCAACCAATGAGGACCTAAAACTAACACAAAATTATGACACAAAATAAATCCATATATATATATATACCGGGAACTGAAAAATTGTTGTGAAATTAATCTAAAAATTTTAATTGTAAAAAATCACATCTATGCATTGGAATTAATTCATGGTCTCCAACCATCCGAACAATAGTATTTTGAAAATTAAATCATTGTTTTGTTGTCACTAACAATGCGTGCGATATTGCTTCTTATTTGTAACGATTGAAAAATATCTAGTGACGTAAACTTTTCTTTCAATTAATTTTGGACGAATATGTACAAAGTTGACTATAATTGAGGCATGAACGCAATCACCCTGTAATTAAATATAAAAATTGAGTTAATTTGATGACTTGATTTTGCTACCTAAATCACATAAAAATTGTTTTGATCATGAAATTAATTAATAAAAACTAAAAAAATTTATAAAAAATTAATAAATGTAAACGATTTATAAAAATATAATACCTCTTCGTAATTTGATTATTTTCCAATCATATTTGCTCGAATTTAATTTGATTAAATTAGATCTACATGTATGTAAAAACAAAATTCAGTACTCCGTAAAACATAAACATAAAATCATTAAATATTCCAAAAAAACATAATGTAAGCAATTATCACAAATATAAATTTAAACATGGATTTTAAAAATTAAGATTAGAATTACGCAACCATTGATGACCTTAAATTGACACAACTGACACAAAATTCGCTTGATTTAGTTTTGTACTGATATGAAATTTTATTGGTGTTGTAGGATGCGTCAATTTATAGCGGTAGGCATCACAAATTTTAATTTAATTATAATTAAGGAATAATTTTTATTTCTTATCATAAACACTATAAAGATTATCTTAGATATATAAATCCTATATCTAAAGATGATTTTTTTAAAAGATAATTTTTAGTTTTTTAAATAAATTAAATCCTAATAAATCATTATTCGTAGTTTTTACTTATGTGGCAAATTTTTTAATTCTAAAATAAAACAGAAATCTAATTTTAATTGGTCAAAAATATACCTTTGCTTATGTGGTGTGACGAATGCTCTTTAAAAATGCTTACTTTATTTATATATATTAGATTTACAAAAAAAATCCAAATAAATTCAAACAAAAAAGATAAGTGAAAACAAATTAGGAAAAATTGATTCTAATAATCCCACCAACCAAAATCAACCCTCGAAATCATCCCAACCCGAATCCCATCCCCGAAACCACCACCATAAAAACCCCAACCAACGGCCGAAACCCCCTTCTAATCACCGAATATCCCCTCTAACTGCTGAAAATGCCTGAAACTCTTACCCAAATTCAACCTCAAGCCATCCCTTGTAATAGATTCATTGAATTTTTTTTTAAAATTCATTGAAATTAAGGGCATCAATGGTTTTCGTGGGTGTGAGGGTTGGAATCAGGCCGGATTTTGTTGGGTAAAGGTGGGAATGGGGTTCCGGCTGTGGGAATGAGGGTTCGGTGGTGGAGGAGGGGCTGCCGAAGGTTGGGGTTAGGGACTTAGGGTGTTCGTTTGGGCAATTGGGCTGGCTTAGTTTTTAAAAAATTGGGTTTTTTTTTTTCCATTTTAACGAATTATTTAGTGACACGTGTCACTCAAATTTAAATTTTTTTTTTTACCTGATGTTCGGGTTACCGGTCAAAAGGGACCAATAGAAGAAGATCCTCCATAAATCTCTATAAAGATGGGATTATTAAATAATAATCTAAAGGTGTGATTATTAACAGCGAACCGGCTAAAGGTGGGATTATTAGAATCAATTTTCCCAACAAATTAATACACGTGAACTATTCAAAAAAGAAAAAAGAAATTTTAAAAAGTAAAATCCCATGCTCCACTAGTCTAGTCCACCACAATCAAAACTCCTTAGACTAAGATATTTTTGGCAAGTAGCACAACTCATACACGGTGATACCCTAAAACCCCATTGGTCCGCAACCCACAAAAAAAACCACCAAAATCCAACCCTTCTTTCCCACTTCAATCCAACGGCCCACAATCCATCCGAACATTCTAGAAATCCTCTCCTCTTTTCCTTTTTCTCACATGACATAATCCTATAAATACTCCTAACCCTAACTCTTCTCTCCTCCTCTCTCTCAGCCGCTGCTACCTCTCATACTCTCTCTTAAACTTTCTCTCTCCTCAACTCTCTTCTTCTTCCGTTGTTATACGAACGGAGGATTATAATGGCTGGTAAAGGCGAAGGTCCCGCCATTGGTATCGATCTCGGCACGACCTACTCGTGTGTTGGAGTATGGCAACACGACCGTGTTGAGATCATTGCTAATGATCAGGGTAACAGAACCACCCCTTCTTATGTTGCTTTTACTGATTCCGAGAGGTTGATTGGTGATGCTGCTAAGAATCAGGTTGCCATGAACCCTATTAACACCGTCTTTGGTATGCTCTCTTTCTTATACTATACTGTTTCATTGTAGATCTGTTGTTTTTGATTTGGTTTGTTTTTGAGGTTGATTTTAGATCTGTTTTTGTTCATGCTATTTAGATTTGGAATTGTTTAATTGTTGATAATGTTTATTTGATCTGTTTTATACTTGATTTTGCTGAAATCTGCTTAGTTTTGGAGTTGACTTGAATTTGAATTAGTAGACTTAGATTTTGCTTTGTTTTTGGATCTGTGCTATGCTGAATCGAGTTGAATTTGAATATGTTAGCTTTTCTAAAGTTATAGAAACTTGTGTAAATAGTTGCGTATAAAACGCGCGAAATTTAGATTTAAATCTGGAACTGTACATGTTGAAATCAGATCTTGAAGTTTCGAACAGTAAATCTGTTGCTCAAATTAAATTAAACCTGTTATATATGTTTTGATTGAAGTTGACATTGTATATATCAGTCTTGTTTTAATTCAGTGTAAAAACTATTATGTTTGCTTTTGTTACATAATTATTATGTTTTACTTTTGTTACATAATTATTATGTTTTACTTTTGTTACACACTAGAGGCTCTAGGCTCCATATGTTGCAAATTGGAATCGATATCGATATAACATGCTAAACCATAAAACATGGATCTATGTTTTTGATTAAGTCATTGAGTTACTGTTGTTTTGTACTAATGATAATGTATGCTATATTGCAATTTAGTCTTTTAGAATTTGACGTAGGTTTTGTAGAAAGATGATTTAATGGTGCTTTTGCTATCTTGTATAATAGAATAATATGCTGTTTTGAGGAATTATGATTGCATTGTATTGATAAAAGAAATTAATTACATTAAAAAAGATGTTTCAGTGGTCATTGTCTCAGAATATGATGTATAATGTTATAGTTTAGAAATGCTAGGTTGTATACTATGTTCTGTTAAGAATATGTTTATTGGAAATTAGGTAGAAATGCTAGGTTGTATATTATGCTGTATGTGCACCTACTGATTGTGGATATGGTATGATTATAATGCAGATGCTAAGAGGTTGATCGGAAGGAGATTTAGCGATGCATCAGTTCAGGCTGACATGAAGTTGTGGCCATTCAAGGTTACACCCGGACCAGGGGAGAAGCCCATGATTGTTGTGAGCTACAAGGGTGAGGACAAGCAGTTCGCTGCTGAGGAAATTTCCTCCATGGTCCTTACCAAGATGAAGGAGATTGCCGAGGCTTACCTTGGTTCAACTGTGAAGAACGCTGTTGTTACTGTACCTGCCTACTTCAATGACTCTCAGCGTCAGGCAACCAAGGATGCTGGAGTTATTTCTGGCTTGAATGTTATGCGTATCATTAATGAGCCAACTGCTGCTGCTATTGCTTACGGTCTTGACAAAAAGGCCACCAGTGTGGGTGAGAAGAACGTGCTCATCTTTGATCTTGGAGGTGGTACTTTTGATGTGTCTCTTCTTACCATTGAGGAGGGTATCTTTGAAGTCAAGGCCACCGCTGGTGACACCCATCTTGGTGGTGAGGACTTTGACAACAGAATGGTCAACCACTTTGTTCAAGAATTCAAGAGGAAGCACAAGAAGGATATCAGTGGAAACCCAAGGGCTCTTAGGAGGTTGAGGACAGCCTGTGAAAGGGCAAAGAGGACTCTTTCATCCACTGCTCAAACCACCATTGAAATTGATTCTCTCTTTGAGGGTGTTGACTTTTACTCACCCATCACCCGTGCTCGTTTTGAGGAGTTGAACATGGACCTGTTCAGGAAGTGTATGGAGCCTGTTGAGAAGTGTTTGAGGGATGCTAAGATGGACAAGAGCACCGTTCATGATGTTGTTCTTGTTGGTGGATCCACTAGGATTCCCAAGGTCCAGCAATTGCTGCAAGATTTCTTCAACGGCAAGGAGCTTTGCAAGAGCATAAACCCCGATGAGGCTGTTGCCTATGGTGCTGCTGTACAAGCTGCTATCTTGAGTGGTGAAGGAAATGAGAAGGTCCAAGATCTTTTGCTTTTGGATGTTACTCCTCTTTCTCTTGGTCTTGAGACCGCTGGAGGTGTTATGACTGTTCTTATCCCAAGGAACACCACCATCCCCACCAAGAAGGAGCAAGTATTCTCCACTTACTCCGACAACCAGCCTGGTGTGTTGATCCAGGTCTATGAAGGAGAGAGGACCAGGACCAGGGACAACAACTTGTTGGGTAAATTTGAGCTTTCTGGCATTCCCCCAGCACCCAGGGGTGTTCCTCAAATCAATGTGTGCTTTGACATTGATGCCAATGGTATCTTGAATGTTTCCGCTGAGGACAAGACCACCGGACAGAAGAACAAGATCACAATCACCAATGACAAGGGTAGGTTGTCCAAGGAGGAAATCGAGAAGATGGTTCAGGAGGCAGAGAAGTACAAGTCTGAGGATGAGGAGCACAAGAAGAAGGTTGAGGCCAAGAATGCTCTTGAGAACTACGCCTACAACATGAGGAACACTGTCAAGGATGAGAAGATCGGAGCCAAGCTTTCTGATGATGACAAGAAGAAGATCGAGGATGCCATTGACTCCACCATCCAATGGTTGGACGGCAACCAGCTTGCTGAGGCCGATGAGTTTGAAGACAAGATGAAGGAGCTCGAGAGCATTTGCAACCCAATCATCGCCAAGATGTACCAAGGTGCTGGTGGTGACATGGGAGGTGGCATGGAGGATGAAGGTCCCACTTCTGGTGGCGGTGCTGGTCCCAAGATTGAGGAAGTCGACTAAGTTATTACTTCCTGTTTTATTTAAAAATATGCAATTTTTAATTTCTGGTTTAGACAATTATTGTTTTTGGAAAGTTTTATCAACAGTGAGTTAAAAATCACTGTTATTTTGGGATTGTAACAGCTGTATTTTGCTGTAGGACAAGTTTACAGTAGGTTTTATTGCCAACTCTTATGAAGAAGAATCATACATTTTCACCGGCATATTGAGTTTTGAGCTGTCTTCGTTTTAAGTTCTTGTTTGTCATTTTTTCTAATGTTCTTAGCCTATATATATTTATCAAGTAGCTTAACCTTTTTATCAGGTAGAGAATTTTACAATGCTTTAAATCACTCTTAAAAGCTTGTTTGTTGAACGCCTACTTAATCCCACAAAAAATGTCTACTGAAATTTGACAAAATTGTCTGAAAGAGTATGTACTTGATGAATTTAGTACAGCAACAATTTCAACTTCAAACAAGTTGAATTCAGTCCTACATTTTTTAAATAGAATAGAGTGAACCAGTAGTAAAGCTGCCATTGACTGGTTATGTTTGTCGGATTTTGTTTCCCATTATTTCAGGAAAATGAAACTTATCATGACGCCCTTTTTGTTTCATTCTCTTCGCTTACCTTTTGCCCCATTCTCTGTCGTGGAATTTATTTTGCAGGACAGAAGGCAATCTGGAAGCACAGATCAATGCATTATTGAATGTCAAAAAGCAAATGCGACTTGCTGGAGATGTTGCTGGAACTAGGAAAGCTGGGTGTAGCATTCTCCAGTTATGCTTTGAAGCTAAAGCCTGGAAAACCTGAATGATCAGATTGTTGTTCTGTCAAAGCGCGCTGAGGTCAACTCAAACAGGTATACATTGTTAAATTTGATGCAATGATGAATTCATAACAGTGATCATTTTTCCAGTTGTTAGCCTAGTGTATGTTGTACATTAGTGATTTTTATTATGATTGAATCACTATGGTTATGTAAATTTTGGTAATATCAGTGCTGTAAATATGCATTTCAGTGAGTCAGACGGATTCATCCTTAATCTGAATATTTCAGGGTTAAGTGATATCTCATTTAGACTGATCATGTATGGCTAATAGCATCCATCCTTCTATATTTCCCTTACCCTGCTGGTGCTAGAATATTATCGTGTTGAGCTTGTCTTTTGTTCAATTTTATCGTGTGATCAAGCCTTGGGTTACATTGATCAAACACCTGATCCTTGATACTCGTATAGAGCTTGTGAAAACATTGAATAGTGTATCTGTTTGGAAGGTCACCTGATATTATTGTGTTGAGCTTGTCTTTTGTTCAATTTTTCTCTTTCATATGTTTCATGTCGTTTTCTGTTTGTTATAGATGTATGTTGAAATAGAAAGGTTTCTAAGATTAAGGAAGAACAAGGGCTCATCAATGAAGCTGCTGAATTGATGCAAGAGATAGCGGTAAGTGTAGAAGCTTATGTGTATGATTCCTTGTGTGTTTAATAAAATATCAGGACTACTGTATATTTTTGGCAAAAGTTGCGTAATTGATCATCATTACACATATTTGTGATACTTCAGGTTGGAGCCTTTGGTGAAATGGCAAAAACTGATAAGATTGCTTTTGTTCTTGAGCAAGCAAGTTCCAACTTTCTAGTTTTGTTTGTTCCATTATCTCTTCTCCTGGCAGTAATAGTTTACTGTTGAAGATAAATGTTACTGCTTTATTATTTTAGTTGTGTTTAACTGTTGATGATGATCAGAGTTAACATTTGGAAAATTCTTCTGTTTTTCAGGTTCGCCTTTGTTTAGACCGTAAAGATTATGTTCAGGCTCAAATCCTATCCAGGAAAATCAGTCCCAGAGTTTTCGATATTGATCCTTCTAAAGAAAATAAGAAACCTAAGGAAGGTGATGCCATTGTAGAAGAGACCCCTGTTAATATTCCAACGACTTTGCCAGAATTGAAGCGTATTCATTACGAATTGACGATTCGGTGAGTTCAAGATTCTCTTTTAGGGTACTTCTTTAGTTCTGTTCTTGCTAGGGTATCTATGTGTTATGAATTTTCTTTGTTTTGCAGTAGTTTTTTTAGTTTTCCTGGGGATTAAATGTAAAAATTAGTTTCATTTCTCAATAAGTAGATTTTGCCTGGCACCATGACTTGTTTTTGGTTGCAAATACTCAAATTAATGTACGAGTACTTTCTTCTTGAGATCTCGTGCTTGGAAATTTCTGTGCGTGCCGTTATTTCTTTCGTTGGTATTTGGGAATTCTGTTACACTCTTGGAGAGATTAAGGTGGTAGAGAGAATAGACTAATGGCATAATTAGAGCCAAAGTATAACTTGAGTAAAATTTATGAGGCGGCTTTCTAGGCTAATCCTCCAGAGAGAATAGACTTATGGCGTATATGCACAGCCATAGATTCCTTGTATTCCTTTCAGCTCTCATTATCTCACCACTCCACCACATTAACATCGTAACCTTACCACCCAATTCCACATCTGTCCAGTTGCTTCTTTTTGCCTATCTACTGTCAATTTTCCGCGACATCTCAATCATTATCCTTTGTGCAATCTAAAATCACTTGCACCATCTCCAACTTTCTTACACCCCGAGACTTCTTAAAGAAATAAAAATTTAAGATTGCAAAATAAAGAATTATAAAGAGAAAGAGAGAAGTAGCTTGCATCATTTGGAGGCTGTTTTAGCCTCTTAAGGTTCCCTGGTGATTAGAAGTTAGAACTACCCTAGAATCTTGTTGCTAGTGACGCTACTTTTTGTGCCAACAGTGTTAAAAACTGCTTTGGGGGAATGCTACTAGTGGAAATGCGACTCTGTATTGAGAGGAATCCTTCCATACAAGTGAAATTGATAACAACCGTTAATTATATTTCTCAGTTCATCATGCACCTGAAATATCCAAATATACTAGCCCTTGGCATATAACCCTCCGATCCATCAAGTGTAACTCCTGCTATTGGGAGTTCTGCATTAAAGTAGAATCTAGCAAAGCAAGTCAGGGAAGCTAATTGCGACAGTGCCCTTTTAAGGAAAGCTGACCAGGGGAGGACAATCACCCTCTTGTCATAGGAAGAGAACTGCCCTTAATCATTCAAATCCAGCTTAGATGAATATCCTATACTGTAATTGGTTGTGGCTTGTGGGATATACTGAAATATTCTTAAAATGGATTAATTTTGTTGTGTTAAATTCAAAGGTTGCCGTTTCTACTAGTAGGGCTTTTTTTTTTCTTTTCCTTTTTTCTTGGTTGTATTTCAAAACTTTTCTGAAGTTACTTTTGTGGATTTTGAAATCTCACTCGTCTAGATTACCAGGACATTGTTTAGGCAAATCTCAACAAGGACATATGAGAATCTGCTAGGTTTGAGGGGTAATAACAATCATACTACCAAAAGCATATAAATTAACAATAAAGCAATAATAAAGCAATTGATAGGCAATGAACAAACAATAAACAAACAGAATGAACTCTATTGTGAAAAGAAAATAAGTTTAGAGATACAATACTGAATAAGAACAAGCCTCCTTCTTCAGTAGGGATGAAGCTCCGTAGGTAAATGCAGAGTAATTCTATTGTATTTAGAGTATATGTGCGTACATGAATGTTCAAAATGTCTAATTACACTTATTTATACCTAGGGATCTCTAGGGTTTACAAATATATTCGGAATATATTTAAAATGAGGAAGATCCTCTTGATTTATCTTCTTCCCTGTTTTGTAGGTGTATCTTTGACAAGTATCTCCTTGATTGATATCCTTGATGCTGCTTTCTTTGTTTGCTCCAATCAAGCCGTTTGCTTATTTTTGCTGGATTATTGATCTTGGATTGATGCCCTAAATGTAATGGGTCGTATTATAATACGGGCCCAACAATTGCCCCTAATTTTTATTTCCAAGTATTGGAAGTGAAAATTACCTAAAGAAAAGCTTTAGAAAATATTTTGAATTTCAGAAATTATTCCAACGGTTAGCAAAATAGAAAGTGGTGGCGGTTTTAAGGCAACTTCCTCGATAACTGTGAAGGGCGGTTTATTTCCGTCTTTGGTATTTATTGGGTGTGCAGGCTCTTGTCTAATCACTTCAATTGCTTTGCCCCAATTTCAATTTCATCAGGTACTTTCTCTCTCCTCTCTATTTGCTCTGTTTTTTACTTTGTATTTTTTCTCTTGTTTTTGCGATGGATGATCATGTGAGAGTGATGTTTGCTGGGGTGGATGAGGGTGTGAAAAGGCCAAACTTGGTGGCGCATAACGTCTTTCCCGCCAAAGATGTCTATCCTTCCACCATTACGAAGGAGGAGGTTCAGAACATCGCTGCAATTGCACGGTTTCCTGATGGGGTTGTGGTGAAAATTCCATCTTCTAGGGAGAGGGCTGACTGGACTGCCCCTGGTTGGGTGTGTTTCTTTGAGTATCCCTTTGTAATTGGGCATACTTTTCCTTTTTCTGCTCTTGTTCGTCAATTTCTTTCTAGAGTTAGGGTTTCACCTTGTCAATTACTGCCCTAAACTTGGAGGGTGTTGAGAATTCTGGATTTATTGAGTGCAAAATTGGGTATAGAACTTGATGTGAGGGATTTGTGTTACCCTTATACTATCAGGACCAGTGGTAAGGGTCGAGTTGGTCTTCGCCTGAAGGATGGTGTTGGTCCTTTGGTGACTGACTTGGAGAAGGCGTTTGACAAGAAGTGGTATCACAAGTTCTTCTTTGTGAGGATTGACTCGTTGGGTGATGATTGTGATTTTTTGATTGACACTGTTGAGGCTGAAGGTATTTTGTTTTCTTATTCTTTTATGTTCTTCTCTCCTTCTTTGTTGATTTGGGCTTATTTGCTTGTTGGTTGCAGTGAGTAAACTGAAGCAGCGCTCTCAGTCTCCATCCTTGATAGACAAGTTGTATGAGTTGAGTGCAGACGAGAGATTTTTCATCAAGTTGACACAACCTGAAGCAGTTATTCAAATTAAGTCCTTGGACGAATCTGATTCTGAACAGAAAGTTGCCCCAACCATGTCTCAGGGTGTGTTTTCTTTCTTTCTTGTGTGTTTTGATGCTTTGCTGTACTAATAATTTTGTGGATGTGTGGTTGATGCCAGTTTGTTTCGCTTTTGATTGGCTTAGTTTTGTGGGTTTTTAATTTGTTTTGAATCAGCTGTATCCTTGTTGAATATACTTGTATACAATTGTTAATTTATTTGATTCAATTAGCATCCTTGCTGTATACATTTGTTGTGTTCCTTGTTGTGCTACCTTTGAATTCTTCTATGTTCCTTGTAGATACATCAAGGTCACTAAGGTCTCATGATCTTCTTAGTTCATCTTCCATCTTGTGTCGTCTCAAGTCTCGCTCGTCCCCCCAGGCTTCTGAAACTGTTCCCATCAAGATGGTTGTTCCCAAGGGTGTCCCTCCTCCACCTCCGCCTCGTGCTAGTCTCAAGAGGAAGTTGGAGATGCCTATTGATGTTGACGCTGCTGAGTTTTCTTTTGACTCTCTGGCTCCGCATGTAGATACCCTGCTGTTTCCTTCTTTCAAGGATCGCCAATCCTCGATGACTTTTGCTGACCTTTCACAAGAGGCGGCCGTACAGTCTTTCCAGGTATAGTATACTCCGAATTTTTTTTAATAAAATCAACATTATTGAACTATGCTTCTTACACTTCATCTTTGCTTTGCAGAGCCTTCAATCTTGCCTTGGTGTCTTAGGCAAGGTGTCAGAGTTTACTCGGGTGTATGAGGCTATGAAGAAGGAGCGTGATGCTCTGTCTGACAAGTACAAGGCTGCTACTGAGGCTCTGAAGGCTGAACGGACTAAGCATCGGGACTGCATTTCTGAGCGGGATGGGCTGAAGGGTACCTTGAAGGAAGCTGCTAACGAGGCCATTGATGCTGCTACGTATTACTACGGGAAGGCACGTCTTGAGATGATGGAGGAGTTTTAGCAAGGGAAGCATGAGGCTTGGGACTATGATGGTGACAAGGCTTCTTTCGAGAAGGCGTTTCCTGAAGGGACTGCTGCTCCTGGCTCACTGCTGCTAAGTTTTGCTGATGAGGAAGTGAACTCTCCTCACAATGAAGAAGTCAAGGACGCTCTAGAAGTGATGAAGCCTGTTGCTGAAGAAGTGGCCCCTGCTGACAACATGGGGGAGAATTAGTTTGGCTGGTGCTGCGTCACCTTTTAAAAAATGTAAAACTTTTGAATGTTGTTTCTGTTTACTGCCTTAGTGCAGTTTGGATAATTTGTTTTTTGTGCAGTTTGGATAATTTGTTTTTTGTTTTTTGTCCTTCTTGCTGTGTGGATTATGTTTCTGTATAGTGTGTTGTGATTGTATTGTAGTTGTATCACGATTGTATTACAGTTGTATCACGATTGTATTACAGTTGTATTACAGTTGTGATGCTACTTACATGTGTTTGTATGCCTTGTAAGGATAGTAGGTTCGTCCTGTTCAAGAATGACTGGTCATCGTTCTGTGGTGAAGGGACTTGTTTCATTCTTGCTCAGTAATGTCAGTCGTGCTCCTTGCAAAACAGAAGAAGGTGAGGGGTGGCCGTGGGTTTCTCCAACGGCCCTCCGATGCCAAAGTCAGTACTCGTAATGATCATAAATCAAATTGACAAAGAATAGGGAGAGATAAGTACCTTTCGTGCTGATTTTGGCTGTTGGAGATTTTTGTGTTTTTCTGTTTTCTTCTTTTTTTTTTTCTTTTTTTTTTTTTTTTTTTTTTTTTTTGTAAATTAAAAGACAAAATTGAAATAATAACTACGTACTTTTCTTCAGAAATGATATAGTTTTAAATGTGCTGCGTTCCAGCTTCGCTGCACGTCTTTTCCTTCTGCATTCCTGAGTCTGTATGCTCCATTACCTACTGCCTTAGTGATTTCATAGGGTCCTTCCCAGTTGGGTGCTAGCTTTCCTGCATTGACTTCTCTGGTGTTTTCGTATACCTTCCTGAGAACCCAATCTCCTAGCTTGAAGACTTTGATTCTGACATTCTTGTTGAAGGATCTTGCCGCTTCCTGCTGGTATGCTGTCATTCTCATTTGTGCGTCTTCCCTGAGTTCCTCTACTGTGTCTAAGTTGTGAATTAGTTCTGCTTGGTTTCTTTCTTCTGTCATTAGCCCGTACCTTGCTGTAGGTACTTCTACCTCTGTTGGGATTACTGCTTCACATTCGTACACCAGTGAGAAAAGGGGTATGACCAGTAGCGCCTTTAGGAGTTGTTCTGTCTGCCCACAATATGTTGGGTAGCTCATCTGCCCATTTTCCTTTGGCTCCTTCCAGCCTTTTCTTCATGTTGCCTATAAGAACTTTGTTGCTTGATTCTGCCTGTCCGTTTGCCTGTGGGTACCTTGGTGTAGATGTGATAAGGGAGATGTTCCATTCTTTACAGAACTTGGTGGTTTTGTTGCTGATGAATTGGGACCCATTGTCTGTAATGATCTCTGCTGGTACTCCGAACCTGCTTAGAATGTTCCTCTTTATGAATGAGATGACGTGTTTATCCTTGATTTCCTTGTATGCTTCTGCTTCAATCCACTTGGAGAAGTAGTCTGTCATTGCTAAGAAGTACACTCTCTGTCCTGATGACGGGGGTAGCTTTACTATATCCATTCCCCACTTCATGAATGGCCAAGGTGTCAACGTTGGGTGTAATTCTTCTGATGGCTTGTGTGTCAAGGGCGCATGTTTTTAGCATGCTAGACATTTCTTGGCGAACTCTGCTACGTCCTTCCTCATGCTGGGCTAGTAGTATCTCATTCTAAGTGCTCTGTTGGCTAGATTCCTTCCTCCGGAGTGATTTCCGCATTCTCAACTTGCAGGGATTGTAAGACTTGTAAGAAAGGTGCTGCTGCAGACTTCTTGAAGAGTACGCTGCTGATCAGGCAGTACTTGGAGGCTTTCTGAGCGAATGCTTGAGCTGCTACTTTCCCTGTTGGTTTCGTGTTGCCCAAGAGGTATTCTTACAGAGGCGTTGTCCAACTGTTGTCTTCTTCTTCTGTAGGGCTTGCTTGAATTTCGTAGACACTCATGGTTGACTCTTTCTCTATGGCTGGTGAGAGTACGTGTACTAGTGGGATTGCTCCAAATTCTTCTGGATTGATGTTGGACCCCAAATTTGCCAGTGCGTTTGCTTCGGTGTTCAGGTTTCGGGGTACTTGTTCTATCTTGAACTCCTTGAACTCTTTGATGAGCTTCTTTGTGACTTCTAGGTAGGCAATCATTCTAGTGTCTTTTGCTGCATACTGCCCGTTGACTTGGTTTACCATGAGTAAAGAATCAGAAATTACTTCCAGGTGTTGTATCTTCATGTCCTTTGCAACGGTTAGCCCTGTGATTAGTGCTTCATATTCAGCTTCATTGTTGGTAGCCTTGAAGTTACAACTTATTGCCTGTGCTATCTTGTCTCCTTGGGGTGATGTCAGTACCACTCCTAAGCCTACTCCGCGTATGTTTGCTGCACCATCTGTATGGAGTGTCCATTTCTGCGCAGCTTTTGGTTCCTGTAGTGCCAGTACTTCTTTCTGCGCTTCTGCTTCAAGGGTAGGGCTGAAGTCTGCTACGAAGTCTGCCAAGGCTTGAGATTTTACCGCCGTCCTGGGTTCGTACTGTATGTCGTACCTGCTCAGATGTAGGGCCCATTTCTCCATCCTTCCTAACATTTCTAGCTTTCTCATGATAGCTCTGATGGGATAGTTGGTTCGTACTTGTATGGAATGGCTCTCGAAGTATGGACGTAACTTTACTGAAGCAGTGAACAAGGCTAAAATGATTTTTTCTAGTGATGCATACCTTGTTTCCGCACTGAGCAGGGTCTTGCTTACGTAGTAGATTGGAAATTGTTCCTTTTCTTCCTCTCTTGTGAGAACTGCACTGACCGTCCCTTCAGATACTGCAAGGTATAGCTGGAGTGGTTCACCTTCTTTGGGTTTGGAGAGAATCAACGGGTTGGCTAGGTATTCTTTCAGCTTCTGGAATGCTTCATCGTGTTCCTGTTCCCACTTGAACTCCTTGTTCTTTTTCAGTACCTCGTAGAAAGCTCTGTTCTTTTCTGAAGACTTTGAGATGAACCTGTTCAGTGCTGCGATTTTTCCTGTTAAGCTCTATACATCCTTCTTGGATTTTGGTCGCTCCAGATCTAGGATGGCTTTGACTTGTTCCGGACTGGCTTCTATTCCCCTTTGTGTAACCATGTATCCCAAGAACTTTCCTGATTGTACTCCAAATGTGCATTTTGTGGGATTTAGCTTCATACCGTATTGTTTCAGGATGGCGAATGTTTCTCTAAGGTCTCTGACGTGATCTTCTGCTTTCTTGGATTTAACTACCATATCGTCTATGTAAACTTCCATTGTGTTTCCAATTTGTTCTTCAAACATCTTGTTTACCAACCTTTGGTACGTTGCTCCTGCATTCTTCAATCCAAAAGGCATCACCTTGTAGCAGTATATTCCTTGACTGGTAATGAAGGCTGTCTTCTCTTGATCATCCTTGTGCATGAGGATCTGGTTGTAACCACTGTAGGCGTCCATAAAGGATAGCAACTCGTGTCCTGCTGTGGCATCTACCATGGCATCGATATGCGGTAAAGGGAATGGGTCTTTTGGGCAAGCTTTGTTGATGTCTGTAAAGTCTATGCAGATTCGCCATTTCCCATTCTTCTTCCTTACTACCACCACGTTGGCAAGTCATTCTGGGTACTTTACCTCTCTGATCTTCCCCGTTTTCTGTAGGTTTTGAATTTCTTCGTTGATGATCTTGTTCCTTTCTGGCGCGAATTTCCTTCTTTTTTGCTTCATTGGTGTATGCATTGGATCTACGTTTAACTTGTGGGTGATAACCTCTGGGGAAATGCCTTTCATGCCTTCATGGGTCCAAGCAAACACATCTTTCTCTTCTTCTAGGAAATTGTAAATTTGTTGTCTGAGTTCCGCTTTCAGCTTTGATCCTATTCTGACTTTCTGATCTGGATGTATGGGGTTCAGCTGGACTTCTGTAGCTTCTTGCTCCTCTGATATGCTTAATTTCTCTTGGCCCAGCTGACCCTCTGGTTGCTATGCTGAACTTTTCTCTGCAGATGTTGCCTTCAATGCTATCTTGTAACATTCTTTGGCTTCTTTAGGATCTCCTCGGATTTCTTGAATTCCCCACCTAGTAGGAAACTTAATGACTTGATGGTACGTAGAGGGGATGGCTTTCATCTCATGTATCCAGGGTCTTCCCAAAATCATGTTGTATGAAGACAGAGTGTCGATTACTAGGAACTTGACTTGTAGGTTGATCCCTTTTGCGTATGTTGCCAATGTAATTTCTCCACTTGTCTTTTTGGTTTCCCCGCTGAATCCTACTAGCATTGTTGATTTGTTGACGATATTTTTCTCATCTATGTTCATGTGCTTCAGGGTGTCTAGCATGATAATATTTGCAGAGCTTCCATTGTCAACTAGGATTTGCTTGATCATGCAATTTCCAACCGGGAGTGAGATCACTAGACCATCATGATGACCTTCAACTGCATCGCTCTCTTCAAACATGATAGGGATGTCTATCTTGGATTTTTCCCTTTTATCTGGCTGCTCTTTGTTGCTTTCTTTTGCATGTCGCTTCGCTGCTGAATATATTAAACTGCATACTTCTGACCCTCCAGATATGAAGCAGATGGTTTCGACAATTGGAGGTGGGGGTGGAGGACCTCCTTGCTTGGACTCTCTATCCTTCCCTGAAGCTTTAGATCTATCTGACAAGAGTTCTTTGAGGTAACCCTTCTTCAGCAAGTATGCAACTTCCTTTCTAAGCGCGACACATTCGTCCGTAGCGTGACCGATATTTGAATGGAAATCACACCATCTGGATGGATCCTTCTTCTCCCCGGGCCTATCACTCCTTCTGGGCCATTGAACGGTATCTCCCATCTTGTTTAAGGTCCTTATTACTCCTGCAGGGTTGACATTGAAGCAATACTCATGCAACTTGGGTGGGAGCTCAGGATCTTCCCTCCAATCAGAAAACTCTCCTTCGACAGCATTGACTGATCCTTCATCAAAGCGGGAACGCTGATACGGCTTGAATCGATGATCTCTCCTGGGGAAGTTTTTGTTCCTTCTTGACTGACGATCTTCATCCTTTCTGAGCTCTGGAGTCTTTCTTGCATATGCATCTTCCTCGAATCTGACTTGGGCCATTGCTTTAGCTTGTACATCTTCAAAGGTTGTGCATGGATATTTGGTTAATTCCTTGTAGAGCTCACTGTGATCTAGCAATCCTCTTCTGAACGCTTCAATGGTTGTAGGAGCATCGCACTTGTGTATTCCAATCTTTTCCCTGTTGAACCTGTTAAGATAATCCCTCAAGGACTCACCATGTCTTTGCACAACACGGTATAAATCCGATGACTGCTTCTCTATTTTCCTGCTGCTGGCGAATTGGACCTTGAATAGGTTTACCATTCCTGCAAAAGATCGAATTGTCCCATTATCTAAATTAATGAACCAAGTTAAAGCTGGACCTGATAATGTGGCTCCAAAGCCTTTGCACATGATGGCCTCTCTAATGTCTCTAGGGATTGAGCTGGTCATCATCTTCTGCTTGTAGAGGGACACGTGCTTATCAGGGTCTGTTGTTCCATCATACATGGCCATGTTGGGTGTGCTGAACCTCTTTGGCACTTCTACCATGGAGATCTCTTCTGAGAAAGGAGACTCTATATAGCCATCTGACGCCTCTTCCTCCATGGGTTTTGGCATTCCAGGGATCTTGGCGATCTTGGCTTCGATTGCTTTGAGGTACTCTTTGACTACCTTCTCTATCTTTCCCTCCTCAGATCCTTCTTGGCTACTCTGCTTAGGGGTTCCTGCATTCAAAGAGTCTAGATTTAGGGCTGTTTCCCTAGTGTTAGATCCTTTTTCCCCATTAGGGGTATGAAAAGTACCTGACATATCAAGCTGCATGGCTATACTTTCAGTGTTCTTTCTGGTATTAATGGTTTTAGAAGCGACTGGTTGTATTTGGCTACGGAGGGCTTCATTTTGTTTGGTGAGACTGGTAAGCTTGGCTTCGGTTTGAACCTTTTGGGCCAACAATGTTTCAATCTGGCTTTTTTGTTGGTCTAAGGTTTGACGGAATGCGTTCATTCCCTCATTGATTTCGGCCATGGTAAAGGGTACTTGGTGCCCAGACATGGTGTTTGTATTGGTTTTTTGGCGAATTGGTAGGTTAATTGATTATCAGCCCCACGGTGGGCGCCAAATTGTTTAGGCAAATCTCAACAAGGACATATGAGAATCTGCTAGGTTTGAGGGGTAATAACAATCATACTACCAAAAGCATATAAATTAACAATAAAGCAATAATAAAGCAATTGATAGGCAATGAACAAACAATAAACAAACAGAATGAACTCTATTGTGAAAAGAGAATAAGTTTAGAGATACAATACTGAATAAGGACAAGCCTCCTTCTTCAGTAGGGATGAAGCTCCGTAGGTAAATGCAGAGTAATTCTATTGTATTTAGAGTATATGTGCGTACATGAATGTTCAAAATGTCTAATTACACTTATTTATACCTAGGGATCTCTAGGGTTTACAAATATATTCGGAATATATTTAAAATGAGGAAGATCCTCTTGATTTATCTTCTTCCCTGTTCTGTAGGTGTATCTTTGGCAAGTATCTCCTTGATTGATATCCTTGATGCTGCTTTCCTTGTTTGCTCCAATTAAGCCGTTTGCTTATTTTTGCTGGATTATTGATCTTGGATTGATGCCCTAAATGTAATGGGTCGTATTATAATACGGGCCCAACAGACATGGTTGCTTTTGTTTGATCACTGTAGAAAATGCCATCCATGCTATGGAATTGTTATTTTTGACATTTTTAATTTGAAGTTGGTTGATTATTTTGGGTGTCGATGAGTTTCTTTTGTTCAGATACTACAAGCACCACAATGATTACCTTGAAATATATATGTAGATACAAACGTAAAAGTCGACTAAAGCATACAAACTTATGAAGACTAAAAAGTCGAAACGTAAAAGTTTGTATGTCAAAAAAATGGTGGGAAAAGTGAATCTACCAAAGTAACATGATTTCACAAGGGCCTTATAAACAATTGATGCTTTGGTATATTGTAACATTTTCCGTGAATCAAGTACTTGACTACATCCATTTTAAGATTTTGACTAGTGGTGTCAATTCGGATAATTGGATCGGGTTTGATGAAGTCGAGTCGGTCGGGTTTATTTTCAAGTTGATTCATAATACGTTGTTGTGTCCGTACGAGTCAAAAGCTGAATTGAGTTATTTTAGGTCATAGCGAACCGTGTTGGTTGGATTTGTTTTTGGCAATTCTAATTTTAACAACCAACTTCCCTTGCCATACAGGTACCATGCCTAGCTACTTCGAATTCTTATTTTGCAAAAAGTTGGCAAGGCCCGTCCGACTTAACAAAATAATTTTTTGCCTTCAATTCAGCTCGAAATCTACTCGGTCCATCCCATGATCATCTTTCCGTTGTTAAATTTCTACACAATGTCATTTACAATTATACCTCTCATCGCACACTTGAATGACAATTTTACTCCTTGATAACTCGATAATATAGGATATAACTTGTATTTTCTCCGGAAAGTGTGTAGTAATTTGAAATAATAAAAATAAATGAATTACTCCCTCCGTTTTTAAATACTTGCTCCACTTTCCATTTGCGGCCGTTTTAAATAAATGCTCCATATTCTTATTTGGAAAGCTTTTACAATATTTAATTAATTTCTCTCACCTAATGGGCCCAACTTATAATCTCTCTCCTCCAATTCTCTCTACTACTTTTGCTTTTTATTTTTTTAATCTTTCACCAACCCCATTACCTCCCAATTTTATTACTTTTTCCAATTTCTCCTAAAACTCCGCGCATGGAGATCGAAATGGAGCAAAACGGAGGGAGTAATTAATAAAATAAGTGAGTTTCTTCCCGTAAAAAAAAAGTGCGTTTATTTATATGTTTATACTACTGAGTAATTATCTTAAAATTAGTAAGGAGTAATTAACTATTTTTATAACTCTATTTTTTTTCCTCATATTTAATCTAATCATCTAAAATCCAATATTATTGTTTTTTGAAATCAAAATCCTAAATCTTTACCCTAATTTTGAATTATTGCTTTATTTCAAATTTCCCCCCTTTAAAATTATCTTTTTGTTTATATAATTTAGATTGTATGAAAAAAATGATAGTAAATGCCTAATTTTGCATATTTAAAAATACCTTGATTTGCGTGAAACACGCAAATTGAGACATTTTCGATCATTTTTTTTTGTCAATTTTGATTCATTGGGCAAAATGCATTGCCCCCATAAACCTATGGAGAACCTGTTTTGCGCACAAAAATCGAAGAATATTTTAAAACCGTTAAATTTAACTGTTTTTTTAACAGTAGGTGGTAAAAAAACAATTTGTAGAGTTTCAAGTAAAATAAAACCTTTAAAAGTTTTGGTGGAGAAACAATTTCTTATTTTTTTTTTGTGGTAAAAGTAAAAAAAAAACATTTAATCCTAAATTTTTCATCTAATAATATATAATCCAATATTTTTTTTTTTTTATTTTAAAATCAAAATCCTAAATTTATAATTATTGCTTTATTTCAATTTTTCCTTTTAAAATTATCTTTTCGTTTTTATAATTTAGATTGTATGAAATTATCAATTTATCATGTAATATTAACTCTTATCATAGATTCATACTTTCATAGGTATTATTAAAGTTATATCATCGCAAATTTTTTTTCCTCTCTATATTTAGAAAGCCGAGGGGTCATCACAGTTATGCTTCCACGATACTACTTTGGCTTCTTTCAGTCTTCCGCCCGCTCAGCTAGCACAGTTACGTTTCTAGGATTTTAAAGTTGGAAGGTATATTCATTCATTCAACCCTAGTCTAGATTCATTGCTACAATTAAATCGATTTACCCATTACAAATATCTTCATAGTCACTTATATATTATGCCATATAATTTCATAATTTCAATTGATTAATGCACAATTTGGTAGATTAAAGCTAACCCATCATCAAAAATCTGTGTTAGATTAAGGTGATAATGGAGAAGAAGTTTCATTCAGAGAGTGAATCAGATAGAATCTCTGAATTGCCTGAATTTATTAAAACACATATATTGTCATATTTGGATACTAAAGATGTAGTTAGAACTAGCACTTTGTCGAGGTGTTGGCGGGCATTGCCTACTTGGCTTCTCGATTTGGATTTGAGTAGTTATAATCTTAGTACGGCACTCACGAATGAGTGGGAATGTTTCTATGCTTTTCTTGATCGAGTTTTTGAGTCGAGTTTTGAGGTTGATAAGGTTAAGCTCTATGTGCCGGGCTTTGGGTTTGATTTGAAGTCTCGCTTGGATAATTGGCTTGATGGTGCTATTAGACGTCGTGTTAAAGAATTAGAGTTAGAGATTGGTGTGCGGGAATGTCCTAGATATAGTTTCCCTGAAAGTGGTCTTGTTGCCAATTCAATCACGAAATTGAAATTGCGTAAATGTGAGGTGAAATTTTTATCTGTGATGGATAATTTGCTGCCTTCTTTACAAGAGCTTTGTCTCGAAGATGTTTGTTTGAATAGTATGGCATTGGATAGTTTACTTGGTAATTGCATTAATCTTAAGAATGTCACTTTAATGAATTGTGATGGGTTGAGAAGACTAGAAACCTCTCTTACTAAACTTGAGAAGGTGACTTTTGGGCATAGTGTTTATGTGGAATCGATCAAGATCGATGCACCTAATCTTCTTGAGTTTAGGTACTTATATGATGGCGACTCCATTGGTAATACATGTGAGATAGAGATTGTGGATTGTAAGATTATGAAACATCTGGAGTTAACTGGCTGTCATCTGGATGAAAATGACTTGAATTTCTTACTAGAGAATTTTCCACTTCTTGAAGAATTGTTTTTACAAAACTGTGATAATCTAGTAGATGTCGACGTTTATTGTCAAAATCTTGTCAAATTAGCTTTTGATAACTGTAGGGAGTTGGTGAAGATTAGAGGTTCTACCCCTAATCTAAAGTTCTTCATCTATATGGGAGAAGATCCCATACCCTTTGTGTACAAGGGTCCGGGTCTAAAATTGACAGACACTTGTCTTCGCTTAAACTCAGGCCTTAGAAATGAATATTGGTTTATTGGACTCATCAAATTACTTGCAAAGCTAAGTGATAGTGAAACTTTGACAATCGAAGTTGCTTCTGAGGAGGTAAAGTAAAGACTTCCTCCCCCTCACCCTCATGTAGTAATGTCATTCTCAATTCTTTTAAGGAGTAATGAAAATATTTGACTTGCTTCTAACATTTTTTGGCCTTGTACTGCTCTGCATTGCACTTTGTATCAGTTTTAAATATATGGTCATGTTCTTGTTGTGGTTTCAAAAACAGGATATTATAATTCCGGGATGGTTTAGGACATCTCGCCCTCCCCTGTATGCTGTCAAAAACCTGTTGATAGAGTTTCGACTGTCAAGACTTAAGTCTCCTGTTGAAGTTATTGATTCTTTGCTATGGCTTGCTCCTTGTCCAGAGTCTATATCCATATCCGATGTAGATTTTTCAGCTAGCAAGTCAATTAAGGTATCTTATCCTCTAATACGCATCAGTAATTCAGTTTCCTTTTGGTTCTATATATGCTGCCCTTAATATTTTTCATGTCATGAATGGTGTACAGTTCTTTATTTGAGCAAACCTATGAAATATATGGAGCCAACATTGTAGGAAAATCTGCAAAAGAAAAAAAATTAAATTTGTTTTCTATTGTAGTAATCCATGATATGATAAATTCTTAATTAATGACATTGAAAGCTCTATGTAGTCTTATCCTAGTATATGTACTACCTCCGTCCTCTTTTGATAGTCCCTTATGGACAAATTTTAGTCCCAAAATGTTCACCCCATTTGCTTTTTCCAACAACTATTAATATTAATTTTTTACCAAAATTCCCTCCAATTTGCAACAATATATGTGCAATTTTAACTTTCCCATGTAAATTTTGTTTTCCCATGTACTTTTATTACTTTCTCTCTCTACTTTTTTGCATACCCAATGTCAATTTACTTTTTCAATGTATTTTAGCTATTCATTTTTGTGTTTATTAATTCCCGTGAAAAATACCCATAAGGGACTATGAAAAGGGGACGGAGGGAGTATAATATCGGGTTTGTCCTTTAGTTGCTATATCACTTATAATTAAGTTTAATGTAGGTGAGGTGTATTTCCTAACATCAGATATTTTATAGTTTAAAGTTTGGTTTTTTTTTACCAAAATGGCTAATTTAGCTTTTCTTTTTTTTTAATCAACATGACTATTCTCAAATTTTAATTCCCAAACTAGCCATAATATTGACCTGGAAGTTGGAAGTCATATGACCATTAACAACAATACAACAATAACTTTATTTCTGTGTGAACTGGATTGGTGTGGATTGAATTTTTTTGTATTTTTTTTTGGATTTTTAAGGCATAATTATCTAAGCATCCATGCTAGCCAACCCTACACTTACATTCCCCCTCCTTTTACATCTTTTCATTTCATCCTCCAATAACATTACATCCGATCCAAATTTCAATTTTAGTTTGCTTTGTTTAGATCACAAATGATTGTTGCAGGTTTGTTTTCATCTCACCCCATTATAATACTTCATATAGTACTATTGTTCTATATATCCAAGCAACTACATATTAATGTGACGATAACAAACTTCTTAATTTTCTATGCTCATCATTATCATGTGTTTTTAGGATTGTTAAGAATATGTCTGTCAATTATATACTCCTCATGTACTCCCAGTAAAAAACATGTTAATTTAGATGTGTAAGAATCTCAAACTTACATATATGTAGACACATTGACTGAGGTACGAGATAGCCAGGTAGGGATATTGTGCTGTTGGAGGGTGGACTAGTGAGGCTGATCTTTTCAGCGACCCCCAATTTAATAAGTATGAAGAGTATTTTGGGCTTCGAGAGGCATGTAGCACTAACAATAGTGGATGCAAAACTCTGATGTTTTTCCATTAGCCTTAATTTTTATATATTGGGGATTGTAGTGTGTATTTTCTTAGGGTTTTCTGGATGTTGGATATTGTATTGCTCTTTGTAATATTTGGACTGCTGTTCCGAAGTGCTGCTTTCAAGATTTCAGTGTCGTGTATTCAGAAATATGTTGTATATCATATGCCTCTGATTGACTTGCCCTTTGCACATAATTCTTTTATGTAAGTAAACAACTTCATGGGTGTATCTGATTTTGGTTCAATAGTTAAATTGGGTAATTTCATGATATCAGTAGAAACTAGAAAACGAGTAATGATAGTCATTGGATGTCTACTTTGCATTTCAGTTTCTGTACGATGAGAGGCCATTAAAAGGCAAGAAGAATGGTGGTCGCTGGAAATCTTCCAACTGCTGGCAGCACTCTCTCAAGAAAGTATGGATTGAAAATCAGGGAAGGGCCACGGATGATACGGAGCTGGTAAACTTCTTTGAGGAGGAGAGGATTGGTGGAAAGGTAGAGTGTATAATCAAGAATCTCAAGCCTGGATATTGAGCTGAAGTTGATAATGGCCTAGCTTCCCTCTCATGATTAACCGTAAACATATGCTCCTTTGGTGAATCTGAACCTTAGATAATTGCTGCAGTCTTGAGTATGTTTTGAACTTCTTGCAGCCTTCATCTTGTTTGTTTTGGTTAATCTTTTGACATACAAGGATCGTACATTTGTAGTTGCAGACTTGCAGGGCCATACCTTTTGGTTTTGATGCTTTTTTTTATTTTATGCTGGTATTTGAAGCATACAGTTTTTTAATTTTATTTTGTGCTGGTATTTGAAGCTTACATTGATACATGTTGTCACTAATTCACTATGTTAGTCCAAGCAGCAACATGAATTATAGTGTACTTGTTAATTTAACATCAATTGGGATTTTTTTTATTATTTTATTTACAACAATTGTTTGTGAATTAAAGGTAGTCTTTCTACTATTTTTAGAATTAGTTAAATAAAACAAATATTATTTCAACAATTGTCAATTTGTCGTGGTTAGATATAAATTACTACTTTGTAGATGTCGTATGAATTAATTTATTTATAAATTGATTTTTATTGAAAAATAAATAATATTGTAAGTACCTAATATGTGTAAGTATTGTTGTAAGTACTAGTATGGAGTATTAAAAATTTTATATTTAATGGAGTATAGGTCCTGTTCTTTTGAGCTTCTGGCAGAGCACAACAGGAACCAGCAGAACTAAACAAAGTAGAATTCAGCAGAGCATAGCAAAGAACGACAAGGCAGAATTATTATTATTATTATTATTATTATTATTATTATTATTATTATATCTCAAAAACAAAAGTCATACAACCTACAATAAATTAGTGGGAAGCCGAGATACAATCTGGGCCCCCACTCCTCTAGCTATTGCAAATCCTACCCTAGTGAAGATATGAGCTGCATCACGAGCCACAATGTCTTGCGTCGTCGAGAACCTCTGAATCCGCTTCAGTAACGCAACAACCTCTTTCTCTAATTCCCCAAGCGAAGAAAAGGAGAAGGGAATGAAACCATATCCAATCGCCTGACATCGAGTTTCATACTTAACCCGCTTCCGATGAGCTGCATCAGCCACAACCCGCCCAGGAATGAAGTCAGATAGCCCTGACTGTGTCAAAGGAGAAGACCCTGTCAAATCAATACAGACATCGCGACCACGATCCCATGAATAAAGTAACACATCCGCAGGTCTGAGGGCCTCGTCGTTCCCTCCGGCCAACCTAATGTCAACCTCTTTTCTCGCTGAAATCCCAGAACGATAGCAAACATCAACAAGGGTATCCCGAACAACATTATGCCGATGTTTAATACCCACAATACCAGCACAAGACACCACGTGATCACCAAAAATATCTCCAGCAAAAACCCTCGAACAAGCAGAGCACAACATCGAGATAGAGAACAATGGAACACCCAACCGATAGGACAACACACAGCGATAAGTCTTGGCATTCATCGTCTGACCCAACCCCGAAATAGGAACCGCCCGAAGCCAAGCAGAGGTGTGATCACCCTGCTGTGATTTCCATAATGCTGATTGTCGAGGAGTTAAAGAATAAGCAGATTCTGCAGAAGCGGTAATGTAGGGAATATTTCAAGCGTTATGATAACCCCAAACTTGAACCCCACTGTGATCATACACTAAAGTACGGTGGCGTTCCAAAGGGAAAGACAAAGAGCAAAAAGAGTCGCCAACAAGTTTTAAGGAACTTGTACCCAAAAGACAATCCAAAAGGACCATCAACTACTCCATAAGGTCTTGAACCAAACAGGGTCCGGGGATGAGGGTACGAATCCAATCTACAAAAGAAAGGACCCGCCCTATAAAATAGGCCTCTACTTTGTTCTGCTCGTATTCATGCGCGCTTTTCGAATAACATACAAACATTATATTAAACCTACCCTGTTTATCTATGTTGGTTGAATATTAATGCACAAATTGGCGATCACTTGAATTAAAATCACATTAGCCTAAACCAAATTAATAATTATCTTATTAAGCGTGATTTCAAGTACAAATTCCCTTTAACAAGCATAAAAGGTGTGATCAAGCAATAACAATAAAAAATATCAAGCAACATAATAATAATAATAACAATAACGATGATAATAGCATGATAAGGCATAATAAAGCTTAACAATAATAGCAAGATCCTAGGCATGATACTAACAAGATTAATAACAAATCCTAGCATGTCACTAAGCAATAAAGATCAAAGCTTCAAACCTAACATGGTACTAACATGATATTAGAAAGATAAGAGGCATCCTAAACATGATACTAGAAAGCAATAATAACATCCTAACATGATACTAGGAATCATAAAACAATAATAAGCATGCTTTCTACATTGTGAAAGAAATAGGGAGTAAGCTAATCTACTTACTTTGAAGCCTCACACCTCTTTCTAATAACAAAATACACAAGTTAGTAAACTTCAATGAAAATAATAAAGAATAATCAAAGAATTAAATTGAAATCAAATTAAATAAAGTTTAGACTAGTTTTGGACCAAACCCTCAGAAAATATCAAACCTTGCACGTCTAGGGCGAAGGCAACTTCGAACTTGGCTAGATGACTCTAAGTCTAATGTATGCGGAATATTGTAAAACTAGAAAAGAGAGAAAGAAAGCATAAAGTGCTCAAGAGAGAAAAGAGAATTAATTGTTGATGATTGATAATTGATGATTCTGAAAACAGGAATCCGGACGCTATTTATAATGAAAATAATCCGGAAAAACACGGAATTTGATAAGGAATAAAACTCCACGCTGTCGCCAGGAATGGACTCTGTCGCGACGCGACAATGTCTGTCGCGAGGCGACAGGGTCTGTCGCGCGGCGACAGACTTGTCGTCTGGCGACAGCCTGTATAAGCGCGTTTTTATCTTTACACGGAATCCGATCTTTAATCAACTTGATCTACGGAATCCGTACAGAAGATAAAATACGTATTTAAGATAATAAAACAATATTTTATTCCAAATAAAAAAAACCTTTAAAGATAATTAATTATTAATCCTATCAATATTAGAATTAAAAAGAACTTTCTAGAAACTTCTAGAAAACTATAATTAATCCTAATAACTTTAGGAATAACAATTAATATTGGGCCCTCCTCTAGATCATTGGGCCGTATTAAAATAAAGCACCGGGCCCAGTTTAGTATTTTGGCCATAACTTCCTCAATATTCATCGGAATTGGGCTTATAATATATCGTTGGAAAGGTCTTTTCAAGCCCCATCCAACTACACTATTATTGGACCCTTATCAAGGACCAAAATAAACTGAAATGGATATTTTCAAATAAATAAAGCCATTTTCAAAAACAGAGAGAAAAGAAATTAATTAAAACTAAACCGCGACACTTGACTTTCGAATCACTTTCACCTAATTCGATTATGTTTCGACGCACAAGGCATTCATCACTGGGTTTGGTTTTGGGGAGACACAAATGGGTGTCTACAGAAGCCCCCACTTTGACTGAGTTTGAAGAAACTTATGTTTCGAAAAACGAGAGTCAAAGTATCGATAGGGACGGAGAATGATTCAAAATGTTCTGCAATTCCAAATCATTCTTATAACGCCGATACCTGCAAACTAATCATTAGTTAAAACAGATAAAAGAGTTAAGAAACGCGTATCTTGCACCGTCGCGCACACGCCTCTGAACGTAACCATTTTGCTGCATTTGTTGTTGTGACAACCTCCACAGTGCCTCGTGAACGCCATCTTTGAAGATAACAGTATGTCGCCGTCTTCAATACTCTTGATCCTCCACAGTATTTCGGGAACATCATCGAAAATAACTGTATGTCGTCATCTCCTGGGTGTGGCCATACGTCGCCACAGCAGTATGTCGCCGCTATAGACAATCTCTTCTTTACCTTGAGGGACCGCCGAAGGTGACCTTGCTTCGCCATCTCCACCATTTGTGACACTACCTCGCCACGACCGTACTTCGCCGCTAAACAATTTCCCTTTATGTTGAGACATTGCCAAAGAATCACTTTACCTATTGACTCTTAATATCATCATTGTTTTTATATTTGTGCCGGTACTTTGGTGCTTTTTGCCTTTGTGAACCATTACTTTGGTGCGTTTATTGAACCAATATTTCGGTGCCTTGAACCATTATTTCGGTGCCTTATTTATTGAACCATTATTTCGGTGCCTTATTATGAGCCAATACTTAGGCGCTTTAAGCTAAAGTGAGACGATCTTTCATCAAGTCGATCACTCAGTGCATTTTGATCAAGCTGACTAAATCATGTCAATCGTTTAAAGGGCTAACTGGTGTACCAAGGAACCCAAATTACTAAACTGGACCCACAAAACCATAAGGAAGAGCCCAGAACTCTGTCGCCACTCCAGCGCTGGCCAGAAGTATCTGTCGCGAGGGTTTGCCTCTGTCGCCGCGCGACAGGGTCTGTCGCCTCGCGACAATTCTGTCGTTTGGCGACAGAATCGGGGTTTTAAAAAAACCGTCTTCTTCTTCTTTCTCATTTCGCTGCTCTGCTTCAGTTTTTCGCAAAAAACTTCAATTCACTCGTTCTTGCTCGTTTCTCAACCAAATTCGCTCAAATTTGTTGCAAATCGAAGCTTTTCTCATCTATTTTCCGGATCTATGTAAGTTTTGCTCAAACTCTACTCGGTTTTTGATGAATTGCGTGTTCTCGTTCGCGTTTTTTCCGAAAATTCGAAACTCATTTTGCTTAATTTGCTTTGTTCGTTGAATTTTATGCCTTGAATTTGTTTAATTATGCTTGTATATTACCTTGGGAGTGTTTTGAGACTTGTTTGACTCAATTTGGTGATGAAACGAACAATTCACCATTGTTGGACCTCTTAAGGTCGTGAAGAACAATGTGAGTCGTTCTTGATATTTTAACTGCTTTTTCTTGCACAATTTGTCACAAATATTCATCATATGTTTGCAAGAAATTGTTTATTTGCTCAAAGAATACTTCCATGCTTGTTTGAGATTTTTGCTCTGTTTTAGTACTACGTACTCTGTTTTTTTTTTAACATAGTATCATGCGGCTTAAGCGAACTTAGATACTGTAGAAACTTAAGTTTAATTACTTTTACAAACTTTAGCATGGCTAGACGACGTGGTTCGAGCTCTCGGTCGAGGAACACGCGTCGAGAGGACGAGCCCACCAGTGAGGGCGAGGACGTGCCTTCTACCTCGGGGTTGGGCGCGATGCCTGATTGGGATAAGCGCACTTTGTTCCACGCGCCGGTTCATCATTTGTCGGAGAGAATCCGACGAGGTTTAGCGAGTGGGAGGACCCGTAGCCATGGCTCGGGTAATTCCACCATCGGCTCCTTGTACGATAGTTTCATCTGCCGCGACGAGGGGCTTCGACATCTTTGGGAGTCATGTGGGTTGACTCCTCTGCTGCAGGCCACTCGGGCCATGTTTTCATACGATGGGGGTAACCTCGTCGTTCGGACCTTGGTGGAGTTCTTTTGGGACACCACCAACACTTTTCACTTTCCTTGGGGTGAGATGACAGTCACTCCAGCTGACTTTTGTCTTATCACAGGATTAGAGTTTCAGTCTACTCCGCTGCCGTTCGATGCTGGCGTTACTGTCTACTCGCCAGAGGTTTTGGAGTTATTGGGGCCGATCGTCATTCGGGCCCAGGCTGAGGCTCAGTCGGGACAGCTGAGTTCCCGATGTATCCGCCGCTGCACATTGGCTGCAGCCTTTGAGGATGATGCGACTACCCGAGAGCAGCGGGTGCGCATCTTTGTGCTGATTCTGCTATCAGGGACGTTTTCCCCTGACCGAGGTAGTAGAGTACTACTGTACTACCTGCCTGCCGTTCGCGACCTAGGATCGGTCGGGACATATGATTGGGCCAGCATGGCCTATGCTGATTTCTTGTTGGACTTACGGCGTTCCTGTCGCCACAAGGCCCTATCTAGAGAGGTCGCCCTGTCCAGTTTCTGGAGGGTCGTAGAGGTATGCCTCTTTTTTTTACTTAAATTTTGCTCTAGATTTTTAGGAACATAATTTTACTAATTTTGGCTTTTGTACAGATTTGGTTCTACGAGTATTTTCCCTCTCCTGCGCCAGCGAGGCCTTCTCCTCGCGTGCTCCCCATTGCTGCTAGTTGGGGAGGCCACAGAGGTTCACCGGAGGTGTTACGCCTTCGAGAGATGATCCTCACGGTGGGTTTTCTCTTAATTCTTACTTTTTGTTTTATCACCTTTAGCATTAGTGTCTTACTTAGTGATATTTCAGGAGCCTAGCCCGGTATATCGACCTTGGGCTGGTTTCCCTATCTCTGCGCTGGCGGCGCAGTATACAGCTGAGCGTCGCTACTTTCTGGGGACGTACGGTGTGGTGGTCTACCTAGGGGAGCGGGTGGCCATCCAGCACTCCTCAGATTCTTTCGTTGTTCCAGCTCCTCCACCCAGGCATATGTTCCACGATGCCTTGCAGCGGGATCGTGCTGGTGGTCCTTCGCGAGGTACTCATTGGAGGTCCCACATTCTCCTCGAGCAGAGCTATGAGGAGGATCTGCTACCGTTGCTGGCGCCGGCTCCTGTCCCTTCAGAGGAGGCAGCGGTATGTTTTCATTTGTTTAGTTTTATTTGCCTTAGGTATCCCCCAAGTATCCTTTTAACCTTCTACTTTTAGCAGGCTGGTCCTAGGGAGTTCATCCCTCCGAGGATGTCTATACGTTACCAGGGTACGTATGGGCCGATCGAGGAGCTCATTCCGCCTGCTCCAGAGGGGGAGCAGTTTGTGGAGCGGTCTATCCCTCGTCACCAGACTCGAGTAAGTAGTTAGGCCATTTTATGTGATCTTTGTATTGGCTTCATGTTCGTTATTTTGACTTGATTGTTTTGACAGTTCTCTCGCGAGGTGGTGACGGCTATGGCTAGGTGCATTGACGCCTTTCGCAGCCAGCTTGTGAGGTTGCGGAACCGTGCTACCTGTCGTAGCAACGATGTTGAGGAGGTATTATTTTACTTTCATTGTTTTTGGTTTTATTTTTGTTATATTGGCTAATCTTGAATCTACTTTTGCAGGGGCAGCCTATTCCTTCTCCGCGCACTCGATCGAGGCCCGAGCCTAGGAGGGAGACTACTAGGTCCGACTCGAGGCGTCGCCGGACTACCTCTAGTGGCCGAGGTGGTCGTTCTGAGGCCGCCGCTGTAGAGGATTCGGCGTCATCGCCTGAGGATGCTCCGACCGGGCCGACTGTTCGAGGTGGGGTGGGTGGTGGGACATACGAGTTCGGCTCGTCGTCGCAGCAACCCTTGCAGCCCCAGCCCCAGCCCCTTTCTGTCGGGTTTCAGGGTGAGGTTAGGTGGCCTGGTCCTGAGTTGCAGTTCGCGTCATCTGGTGGTCCAGGGGATGATGATGGACATACTCCGCGGAGTAGGGCATTTTTTGATACATTTGGTATTCCTCGTGACCTGCGACCTCCGGCACCATAGTTGTACCTGTACTTATTTTTATGTTTGACTTTTATAGGACTTTGTCTAGTGTATTTATGTGACTCATGTACTAGACACTTGTATATGCATTTATTTCATTATTTATTAAACATTTTACTTAGTTTGTCATTTTATAATGTATGCATTGTGTGTGGAAGAGTGTAATTTTTGCACGAAATTTTTCCGTCATTTTTAATATTAGTGGAGGGTACCGACTCTCTCCCCCAAAAAGAAAAAAGGAAAAATGAGGGCAAGCTTAAAAAAAAATTAAGCTTTATTATTATAATAATGATAATAATAATAATAAGAAAAATAATGATAATAATAAGAATAATGATAATAATAATAATAATAATAATAATAATAATAATAATAATGAAAATAATAATAATAATAATAATAAGAATAATGATAATAATAATAATAATAATAATGAGGGATAAAACAGTAAGTCAAGTCAAATTCGAAATCAGATACGTAAAAACACGGTTTCCTACGCGCAATAGGTGACGCTATTAAGGAAAGTGCTGGCGCCACGTAATCTAGTCTGTCGCCACGCGACAGGCTCTGTCGCCAGGCGACAGCCTCTGTCGCCGCGCGACAACTTTGTCGCCTGGCGATAGACATGTTTTCCTATTTCCTACAGGAATGGAAGTCTGTCGTGCAGGAAGAGTTATAAATAGCCCCCAAATAGTCCGTTTACTGCATAATTCGATCAGCTTATCAAATAATTAAATTAATTAGTAATCATGTCTCTAGCTAAAAGAACCTTTTGTGGGTACATGGATGAGTGGTGTCGTCGCTTGACTGCTAAAGATAGGAAAACATTAGAACTTTCTCATATGGGGGGTATGTTTGGGGTCAAGGGGATGATTCTTGATACTGACTTTATTTATTCTGCCATAGATTATTGGAATATTGACACTCATTGTTTTAGATTTTTTCATGATGGAATATGTCCTTTACCGGAAGAATTTGGAGCTATTATAGGTTATTATTCCACAGACCTTGCGGTAATGCCTAGAGTCAATGAATATTACTATAAAGATTTTGAGCACTTCTTTGATTTAAGGGGGACGGCTTTAAAAAACATAGTGCACGGGAATGCAGTTGATTTGACAGAATTTGCACATTATTATTATGATAATCCCAATCCCGATTTTCGCACATATAAAAGAAGGGCTTTTCTTTATTGTTTATTTAATCAATTGCTCTTAGTTAGCGGTAAGGATAATGAGGGGCAGTCAATAATCATATCTGTTATAGAACAAGTTGAAACTGGGAGAAATCCCATGCCATTAATTGTTGGAGAGACTATGCTATGGTTAGATGCATTGAGAAAGAATCCAAAAGCACCTTTTAGGGGTTCTCCAATTTTATTACAGGTATAGAATAATATTATTATTAATTATTAAAGCGTATTATTTTTTACACTGTAATATTAATGTAAACATGTATTTTGCAGATATGGCTCATGGAGAGATTGAAGCTCATTAATCCTCCTAATGACATTCAAAATTATGTTCCAAACTGCATCATCCGCCGAAAGAAGCGATTCTTGAAAATCGGTCGCCGTGAATGGAGCAAAGTGTTTGCTACTGGTGATTTTACCATAAACTGGGTTGTTCCTTGGTGGAGGATCGATGCAATGATCGGTTGTAGTAACCAAGCATATTGTCGTCTCCCGAGCTTGTCAAGACTAACTTTTTATTTCCCTTGTAGAGTCCTGAGACAATATGGTCTTGCACAAACCATCCCTACAGGAGATCTTCGCCGCCCTTATGAATTTCCTGTGTCACAAGAGATTGAGCGCTTCGATAGATACTGGAGTGGTAGGCCTTTATGGGAGGTGATTGCCTATAAGGAACCTCCTTGTCTGTCAAACAAAGTGAAGCAGTGGCTTGATGGAAGATTTCAAAAACCTCAAGAGACCAATGTGAAGGACCGACTGGGTGACAAGAAAATTCCTGCTAAAGAGCGTCTAGGGGAAAGAATTGAATTCAAAACTCCTACTATGCCTAGGAAGAAGAGTGTTGAGAAAAATTAAGGAAAAAGAAAAGTGGATTCTACCGAAAAGGAAGTTTGGATAGAGAAGAAACATGGAGTCCTAGCGGAAGGAGAAACTGTCGATACCAAGATAGAATGCAGATCTTCTGACGGTTGTCTCCTAGCGAAGGTTATGGATCAAGAGGAAGAGAAAGAGGACATAAATTGGAAGAGAATGAAGAAAGAGAAGAAAGATTAGAGCATTGCTTGTCTCTTGATTTATTAGACAAATTTAAATTTGCTTTAGTTAATTTTTTAGCTTTTATTTTATCAATAGTGTACTTTTCTTTCATTAATTAATAAAATTTCAGCTTTTATTTTAATTAACTTTTAATTAAAGCAATGAAAACAATTACAACATTTATTTTTCGGATAATTAATTCGAGTACGAGAGTCGAAAAAATTTCCAGAATACATGAAACTAGTCCAGATGCTTGGAGAAGATTGGCGCTATTGTCTGAGGTACTGTCGCCGGCGATTTGACTCTGTCGCCTGGCGACAGAGTTTATTTTCTGGCGCCAGTCTTGAAACTTTGCAGACGTACATTTTTTGCTTCGGGGATACAGGATCTGAAGGAATTAAAGTAGCCGCACCCTATTCGGGTTGCCTACGTATCCTTTATTTAAGGAATCAGGCCAAACGTAGCTCTCTTGAGTGTTTCCTCAAGTATTTATGGGTAGTATTTCTTAAGTTGGTCGAGATTTGTCATATTTGAAAATTCATTGCCATCCATGTCAGTTAACTTAGCTGCGCCTCCTGACAGGATTATTTTGACAATGTATGGTCCAGACCAATTAGGGCGGAATTTGCCTCTTGGGTCTAAAGCATTTTTCCTTAATGCTTTTAATACCAAGTCCCCAACCTTAATATTTCTAGTTTTGACTTTTTTGTTGAAATGTCTAGCCATACGGGTTTGATAACATTGGGTATGGTGTAAAGCTTCTAGTCGTTTTTCATCGAGTAGGATTAGCTCTTCATATCGTGCTCTGGTCCATTCAACTTCATCGAGTTTACTTTCTAACGCAATGCGTAAAGAAGGTATTTCTAATTCTACAGGTTGTACAGCATCCATCCCGTATACTAAATTGAATGGTGTATTTCCTGTTGATGTTCGGATTGACGTGCGATATCCCCACAGTGCGAAGTGGAGTTTGTCAGGCCAATCCTTATAATTTTCAGTCATTTTCTCAATGATTGTTTTTAAGTTCTTATTAGCAGCCTCAACTGCCCCATTTGCTTGAGGTCTATATGGAGAAGAATAGTGATGTTGAATGCCATACTTTTGCAGCAATTCTTCACATTCTGCTTGAAAGTGAGTTCCATTGTCACTTATCATCTCATGTGGGACTCCGTATCGGCAAATTATGTTTCTTTCGATAAAGAGTGCTACATGTTTGGCGGTGAGTTTAGCATATGATTGTGCTTCCACCCACTTTGTGAAGTAATCTATTGCAACCAGGATGTATTCGTGACCTCCTGTTCCTGGGGGTGTAATCTTCCCGATTATGTCTATTCCCCATGTAGAGAAAGGCCATGGTGAAGTATAGGTGTAGAGAAGAGATGGCGGGATATGTTGCAAATTTGCATAAATTTGACACTTGGGGCATCTTTTTACATATTGATGACAATCTTTGTTCATGGTAGTCCAGTAATATCCTTCTCGCATTATCTTTTGGACTAGCATTTTGCCGTTAACATGTGTTCCGCATATACCCTCATGGACAACTCTCATAGCCCTTTGAGCATCCTTTTTACCTACACATAGTAGAGCTCGTCCATTAGGTACCCTTTTGTGTAGTTCATTTCCTATGAGTACAAATTGGGAAGCTAAGAGCCTTAATGCTCTTTTTGCTCTTTTGTCAGCATGAGGAGGGTATTCTCCCTTGGTGACATAGTTCAATATATCTATGAACCATGGCTCCTCCTCTGGTTCTTCTTCTTGAATTATTTCATCATCTTGTATAGCTTGAATGTATGCAGGTTTATGCCTTTTCTCTATAGTTAAAGGCATTTGTTCGATTTCTTTAGGTATTCTAACCATTGAGGCTAACCTTGCCAGAGCGTCGGCGAATTGATTTTCTTCTCTAGGTAGGTAAGTGTATTCTACCTTTTCCAGTTGATCGGTGAGAGTTTCCAAATATGTCTGGTAAGGAGCTAGACTTTCACTCCTAACTTTCCATCTTTTGGAAATTTGATTAATGATTAAGGATGAATCTCCAAATATCCGGATTTTTTCACGCCTAAGGCTAAAGCGGTTTCGAGGCCTACGACGCATGCTTCATATTCAGCTGCGTTGTTAGTGACGTCGAAATCTAACTTGATGGATATAGGAACATGTTCTTCCTTAGGTGATACTAATAAGACTCCTACACCGCACCCCTTTTGGTTCGAGGCTCCGTCAAAATACAGAGTCCACGTGTCATCCTCTGTCATCATTAAGTCTTCGTCCGGGAATTCGTTCTCTTCTAAGGGTGTTGAATCTTCTATAGGGAAATCTGCTAGAAAATCCGAGACCACTGATCCTTTAATTGCTTTTTGAGGCATAAACCTTATGTCAAATTGAGCCAAATTTACTATCCATCTTGAGATTCGTCCATTAAGTGTGGATCTTTCGAATAGATATTTTAAGGGATCCATTCGTGAGACTACATAGACAGTATGCACGAGCATGTAATGTCTTAATTTAGTTGTGGCCCATACCAATGCGAGGCACAACTTTTCCAATGGTGTATAGCGTGTTTCGTACTCGAGCATTTTCTTACTTAGATAGTAAATGGCATTTTCCTTGCTTTCTACCTCTTGTGCGAGCATAGCCCCCATTGTCTCCTTTGTGACGGTTAAGTATAGTCTTAAGGGTATTCCGGGGAGTGCTGGAGCTAATACGGGAGGATTTGCGAGATAGGCTTTGATCTTTTCAAAGGCTTTTTGACACTCATCGTCCCATATAATTGGTACATTTTTCTTAAGCTTCTTAAATATTGGTTCGCATATCGTGGTTAACTTAGATATGAACCTACTTATATATTGTAACCGGCCAATAAATCCCCGAATTTGTTTTTCGGTTTTGGGCGGTGGCATGGACATGATTGCTTTTATCTTTGTAGGATCTATTTCTATTCCTCGAGAACTTATGACATAGCCTAAAAGCTTCCCTGAAGTGACTCCAAAAGCACATTTAGAGGGGTTTAGCCTCATGTTGTATTTTCTTAATCTTTCGAAGAATTTCTTTAAGGCTATTGGATGTCCTTGACGGTCTTTTGATTTTACAATCATATCATCCACATAGACTTCTACTTCTTTATGCATCATATCATGGAGTAGGGCAGTTGCTGCTCGTTGGTAAGTGGCACCTGCGTTCTTTAATCCAAATGGCATTACCGTATAGCAATAAGTACCCCAAGGTGTTATGAATGTTGTTTTCTCCATATCTTCTTCGGCCATGAGGATTTGATTATACCCTGCGTATCCATCCATAAACGAGAGAAGTGCATGGTTTGCTGTATTATCTACCAAAATATCGATGTGTGGTAAAGGGAAGTCGTCCTTTGGACTTGCCTTGTTTAAATCTCGATAGTCGACACACATTCGGACTCTACCATCTTTTTTCGGAACTGGGACCACATTAGCGACCCATTCGGGGTATTTGGATACCCGGATAAAACCTGCAGTTATTTTTTTTTGTATTTCTTCTTTTATTTTAAGGGCTACGTCGGGTTTCATTCGACGTAACTTTTGTTTTACAGGTTTCATTCCTGGAATTAATGGTATAGTGTGTTGAGCTATTTCTCTATTAATGCCTGGCATATCTTCGTATGACCAAGCAAATACATCGATAAATTCTTTTAGTAGATTTATTAAATCCGTTCTTTCTTCTTTGTTTAATGTCAATCCGATTTTAACTTCTCTTTTAATGGTTGGATCTTTTGAGATATCAACCGTTTCTGTATCCTCAATTATTGGCGTTTTATTTTCAAGTGTTTCCATTGCTTTAATAATTTCTTTGTCATTTTCATCATTAGCCAAGCAATGTTCGTCATCTTTAGATAAAAAAAACAAGAGGAATAAGGAGAAGAAGACATATTATTGAACTCGGAAATCATTACATCGAATAAAGAAATATCCGTCGGGATTTGATCACTAACTATCCTAGGAGTAGAAGATGAAGATGCTACAACTAAGGACTTAGAAGACTCGATAGGGGGAGACTCTAATTCAGATTCTGACTCAGACGACTCTTCGAAAATTGGTCCTTGTCCCGTGGTTACTGAAATCTTCCTTCCATTTGTAGTGACGACTCTCACCGTCTTGCGCCATCCACGCTCTTGATCTTCTACAGGAGTAATAAGCTTGGAGGGATCGAAATTTTCGCTTTGGAGAACTGCTTGGATAAGTGATGAATTATCCTCCACATGTTTTGGTTCGTTCTTTTCCCTTCCAAAGAGGAGTCCCATGACATTAAAGTCAAAACAAAGAGGTGCTTTTTCCTTGTACATTGGAGCTGGAATCTCGTCTAGGAAACAACAATCCAGGAAGATCTCAAATCCAGGCTGCCTTATACCTTTCACAACAAAGGGTTCGGGAAATTCATGACAAGGGTAATCCTCTCCCTCTCTTATAAATTTCCCATTTAAAGTAAGAGGATACTGGTCCATGGGTATTTCCCTTTTTTGTATGCGGGCATTTCTTCGTGCCTTTAATTTTTCCTGGGCCCATTTGAAGTCTTTGCGAGTTGGTTCGAAACCAAGTCCGAAAGTGTCCAATTTAGGAAGGCCAGGTAAACCCATATGTTTAGCTATTCCCTTTTTCTTTCCTAGAGTCATTCCGGGAAAGTGTCCTTGTTTTCTTAGGATAGCATTTGTCACCATGTTTGAGTGGAGGTCATAATGAAGAGGGGTCCTTTCGTCTTCCTCTATTAAGGAGACCTCTTCGCTAAAGCCCCACAAGTCTTCGTCATTTTCATCATGTTCCACATTAATTAGTGGATTTTCTATTGTTTTGATCCTCATAGGTGAAGCATCAATGGTGATTGGAATGCCTCCCACTATAGCCTTTACTTGTTGATGGAGAGATGAAGGGACGGCCTTAAGATCATGAAGCCAAGGGCGTCCTAGTAGCAGGTTGAAAGAAGCTTTGATATCTACTACTTGAAATGTAGTGGCATGTTCAATTGCGCCTGCTGTTATATTCATAGTGATTGTCCCTAATGCTTGTCGTCGTGAATTATCATAGGCTCTTATTCCTTGGGTTGATGGGGATAAATCCTCACCTCTTATTCCCAGCATCCTGGCGGTTCTAAGTGGGCATACGTTAATTGCCGAACCGTTATCAACAAGGGTCATAGGGACATTCATTCTTTTGCATATAACCGTGAGGTTTAGAGCCTTATTGTGTTTGTCACCTTCCGGGGGTAGATCTTTATCTGAAAAAGTGACTAAATTAATTGGACTTGGGAGGTCACTCGTGAGGAAGTTTGCAAGTCCCTCAGGAGTGGTGTCCGAATCAATGCCTACTTTAGCCAAGGCATCCATAACTGCTATTCTATGCTCTCGAGACGTGGCTAAGAGTTTCCATACGTTCATCTCTACCTTAGTCTTTTTTAACTGCTTGACAACATCGTTGTCTTCTATGATAGGCATGGGAATTTGCTGGATAGAAGGTATGGGTTGCGTTGAAATGGGAGGTTGTACTCTCCCGGATCTAGTGAGGACATCTATAGGTGAATCTTCCTCATCCCAAATGTCACTTACTGGATATATTGTTGATAGAGGAGTTTCTTCGATGTCTTTGAGGTAAACATCCTCGTCATCACTGTCCCATACTCCGTTTATCGTGGCATCCTGTGGAAGTTGAACTAGCTTTTTCTCATCAATCAAACGTTGAACCAAGTCTTTGAATTTAAAGCACTGTTCTATTGTATGTCCCCCTGATTGATGATACGCACAGTAGTATTTGTCTGTCCTTTTCAGCGATTCAAATGGTCTTGGCTCGAGGGGTTGGACTTTTCCATTCTCGAAGAGCATTTTAAACATGTTTGTGTATGACATCCCAATTGGAGTGTATTTCCTAGTGCTCTTTTTAGGGGTGTCAATTACTTGGAAAGAAAAGGGTTTCTTTCTCTTAAGCAATTCATTTTGCTCTTTTATAGCTTCGAAGGTTTGCGACATAAACTTTTTCAATTCCGAAAGTACTAATGTTAATGCCACTACTTCCTGTTTAGTCGCGTATTCTTGACCGGAGGATTCGAGAGCATCTTCGAAGATTTCTTCTTCAATAGTCTCGATAGGCTCTATGAGACTAGATGGATCCTCTTGGTTTTCTTCGTCGGAAATAGCCAAAGAATCTGATAGTGGTGCAGTATTGATGCTTGGCTTCTTACTTGCAGGGGGTAATGGGAGCTTGTTACTATCAATCAAATCTTGAATGGCTTCCTTTAACCTCCAACAATTTTCTGTAGGATGTCCTCTACCCTGGTGATATTTGCAATGTGCATTTGGGTTCCAGCTAGCCGTTCTCCTTTCGACAGGTGGATCTCCAAATGGTCCAATAGGAGTTATGAGACCTTTTGCATGTAAACGATCAAACGCGGTGTCATAACTCATACCAATAGGAGTATAGTTCTTCCTAAATGGTTTCTTTTGCCCTTGATTGTTGTTCATTGCTAGTACTTCATTAAGAGGAAAAGTATTAACATTATTTGAGTGGGTAGATTTAGATGAAGAAGGATTGTCGTTCTTCTTATTTTTCCAGCCACTACTTGAGTTGTTACTAGCAATTTTTTGTTTAGTGAGGTCATCCTCAATGTTAATTCCAATGTCATATACTGCTTTGAACGTGGTTAGGTTGCTTTGGTATTTTAGATGCTTGGAATATTTTTCTTGGAGGTTCTTAATGAACATCCTAACGGATTCCTTCTCACTAGGCACTTCAACCATTTTTGCGGTGGTTTCCCTCCATTTATTGAAGAAGGAGGTAAAACCCTCATTTTCTTTTTGTTTTAGCATTTCTAATTCTCTGTGATCGGTTTCAACTTGTATATTGCATTTGTACCTTTCAATGAAAGCGGTCACAATAGATTCCCAACTAGAGGTCTTTTCTTTATCAAGTGAAAAGTACCACTGTTGACATACAGCTTCTAAGGATAATGAGAATACAGAATGAAAAGCTTTCCTATCTATCCCCTTAATACCCATTACAGTTTCAAAAGCCCTTAAATGAAAGTAAGGATTATCCATAGCCTTGAACTTAGGGATGTCGTTGGGATTGAATTTTTGTGGAAGAAGATCCTTATCCACCGAGACCCCTTGAGAGCTAATCTCTTGAAATCTGAAATCATTGGATAGCTTGCCCAAACTTTCCTGGATTAGGTCCATTTGTTTCTGTTTCTCAGGGTTATTAATTTGTAGCGATAGGTTTTGCAACACCTCAGCCAAGTTGGCTACCTGTCCCCTGACTTCATTAAGTTCTTCTTGACTAGCCATTGCCTTCCTAGCCTTCCTTTTCCTACCGATTGGTTTGTCGAAAAGTAAGACTTGAACAAAAGTGTTGTCTTTGATTAAACGCCCTCCCTTTCTTGACCACGCGCTGTAATTTAAACCATATTTGTTTTAATATTTGACTCTAATTGACTTGACTTTATGTTTGAAATATTAAAAAAAAATGATGGGGTATAAATTATATATATTAGGGGAAACTAAATTGGAGGATTAATATCCGACTTACCCCCCCAAAAAAAATGACGGAAAACACGCATTCAAGACTCTCTAATCATGGTTATAACGTGACAAACATGTTATGTGTGTGTGAGTGACATGCATTGACTACTAGTGTGTGACCATGAGACTTTTAAATGCCTAAATTCAATTAAAGACTTGAACATGGTTTAAATAACTAATAAACTGATTAATTCGATTAGCAGATCCATTAATTAGACTCATCGTGATGACTCGAGTAAGAAAACTGGACTGTCGCCAAAACAACAGAACTGTCGCCACTGTTTAGAGCCTGTCGCCAGACGACAAAATTGTCGCCAGGCGACAGACACTAAACTGCAGCGCCACGGTCCAAACTCCTGCGCCATTGCTGGAACATTAATCTGGACTGTTTACAGTAATTTTACTCTAAATAGACATACCTAAAGTCGTACTAAGTCGAATTGATTAAATTATTAGCCTTTAATTAATTCAAGATTAATTAATTAATTACTTAGACAAAGTCCTTTTAGTCATTAGTCAATTTATTAGTTTTGAACACAAGTCAAACAAACGGTTAGCGCACATATAATATATACACGCAAAAAGTACACATAGTTCACATAGTCACAAGATGAGTTTGCAACCTAACCATGGCTCTAGTTCTCTAAAGTTCGAGGATATGGGTTAAGTCAAAAAGGTCCATGGTTAAGAATCCACATGCATTGCACACAAGCCTGCCAAGAGGGTTGGAGCGAATGGACAAGATTCCGCGAGTGCGATAGGAGATCGGACTCGACGCCATGGTTGGATGGATTCACAAAACTTACACGTCCCCAAATCTGAGCTTTGCACAAAATAGTGGAATACTCCATTGGGCAGGCAAAGCAGGAACCCCCAGAGGGTTATATCCATATGTAGAACACATATGGGTTTCAGAAAAGTGAGAAAACGACTCAATCAATAAGCAAAATCGAGCTAACAACACTAGAAAAGGTCAAAGCAAGAAGACAGAACCCTGGCTCGGTATTGGAAGAACTTGGCGCCAGACTACAGGGACTGTCGCCGCAAAAAAGTCCCTGTCGCCAAGCGACAGAACTGTCGCCAGGCGACAGAAACTTTTTACGGGCGACAAGCCCCGTTTTCTAGACGCTAGTTCCTACATGCCTTGGCAAGTTTCTGTGTTCTTTGAATTTTCCAGATTTCGTATTATCTTTTCGATTCTAGTCATGAAAGATATTTCCCAAATTTCCTACGTGTAAAATTCCTATGGATTGACTCATGGGGTGCTCCCATGAGGACCTTTTAATGCATATGACAATAATGTTAATCAAATCACGCACATGAAATACTTAGAATTTTTCGAGTCTCATCCGCTCATTCTAAATAATTGCCAAAATTTAATAAATTTCAGGAATATAAATAGAAATCCTCCCCAGTGGAATCGCCAAAAACTGTAGGGAATATTTCAAGCGTTATGATAACCCCAAACTTGAACCCCACTGTGATCATACACTAAAGTACGGTGGCGTTCCAAAGGGAAAGACAAAGAGCAAAAAGAGTCGCCAACAAGTTTTAAGGAACTTGTACCCAAAAGACAATCCAAAAGGACCATCAACTACTCCATAAGGTCTTGAACCAAACAGGGTCCGGGGATGAGGGTACGAATCCAATCTACAAAAGAAAGGACCCGCCCTATAAAATAGGCCTCTACTTTGTTCTGCTCGTATTCATGCGCGCTTTTCGAATAACATACAAACATTATATTAAACCTACCCTGTTTATCTATGTTGGTTGAATATTAATGCACAAATTGGCGATCACTTGAATTAAAATCACATTAGCCTAAACCAAATTAATAATTATCTTATTAAGCGTGATTTCAAGTACAAATTCCCTTTAACAAGCATAAAAGGTGTGATCAAGCAATAACAATAAAAAATATCAAGCAACATAATAATAATAATAACAATAACGATGATAATAGCATGATAAGGCATAATAAAGCTTAACAATAATAGCAAGATCCTAGGCATGATACTAACAAGATTAATAACAAATCCTAGCATGTCACTAAGCAATAAAGATCAAAGCTTCAAACCTAACATGGTACTAACATGATATTAGAAAGATAAGAGGCATCCTAAACATGATACTAGAAAGCAATAATAACATCCTAACATGATACTAGGAATCATAAAACAATAATAAGCATGCTTTCTACATTGTGAAAGAAATAGGGAGTAAGCTAATCTACTTACTTTGAAGCCTCACACCTCTTTCTAATAACAAAATACACAAGTTAGTAAACTTCAATGAAAATAATAAAGAATAATCAAAGAATTAAATTGAAATCAAATTAAATAAAGTTTAGACTAGTTTTGGACCAAACCCTCAGAAAATATCAAACCTTGCACGTCTAGGGCGAAGGCAACTTCGAACTTGGCTAGATGACTCTAAGTCTAATGTATGCGGAATATTGTAAAACTAGAAAAGAGAGAAAGAAAGCATAAAGTGCTCAAGAGAGAAAAGAGAATTAATTGTTGATGATTGATAATTGATGATTCTGAAAACAGGAATCCGGACGCTATTTATAATGAAAATAATCCGGAAAAACACGGAATTTGATAAGGAATAAAACTCCACGCTGTCGCCAGGAATGGACTCTGTCGCGACGCGACAATGTCTGTCGCGAGGCGACAGGGTCTGTCGCGCGGCGACAGACTTGTCGTCTGGCGACAGCCTGTATAAGCGCGTTTTTATCTTTACACGGAATCCGATCTTTAATCAACTTGATCTACGGAATCCGTACAGAAGATAAAATACGTATTTAAGATAATAAAACAATATTTTATTCCAAATAAAAAAAAAACCTTTAAAGATAATTAATTATTAATCCTATCAATATTAGAATTAAAAAGAACTTTCTAGAAACTTCTAGAAAACTATAATTAATCCTAATAACTTTAGGAATAACAATTAATATTGGGCCCTCCTCTAGATCATTGGGCCGTATTAAAATAAAGCACCGGGCCCAGTTTAGTATTTTGGCCATAACTTCCTCAATATTCATCGGAATTGGGCTTATAATATATCGTTGGAAAGGTCTTTTCAAGCCCCATCCAACTACACTATTATTGGACCCTTATCAAGGACCAAAATAAACTGAAATGGATATTTTCAAATAAATAAAGCCATTTTCAAAAACAGAGAGAAAAGAAATTAATTAAAACTAAACCGCGACACTTGACTTTCGAATCACTTTCACCTAATTCGATTATGTTTCGACGCACAAGGCATTCATCACTGGGTTTGGTTTTGGGGAGACACAAATGGGTGTCTACAGGTAACCTTTGTGAAATACATATATTATTATTATTATTAAATATTTATTATTATTATTATTATTATTGTTATTATTATTATTTTTATTATTATTATTTGAAATATAACTAAAGTCAAACTAATCACAACCAAACTTCTTTAGCGATCGTATAGTCAACAACTCAACATGTCTTGTGATTTTATTTATTATTTTTTTTACAACAATTGTTTGTGAATTAAAAGTGGTCTTTCTACTATTTTTTTAATTAGCTGAATAAAACAAATAATATTTCAACAATTGTCAATTTGTCATGGTTAGATATAAATTAATACTACCTCCATTTCGCATTATCTGCAACAAAGGGGTATTATTTGTGAGATATAAAATATTCCTTTGTTGCAGATAATGCGAAACGGAGGTAGTACTTTGCAGATGCATGCCGTATAACTTTTTATTTATAAATTGATTTTTATTGAAAAAAAAAATATATTGTAAGTACCTAGTATGTGTAAGTACTATTGTAAGTACTAGTATGGAGTATTATAAAAATTTATATTTAATGGAGTATAGGCCATGTTCTTATGAGTTTCTGGACATAGTAGAACAGAGCAGAGCAGATTTCAACATAGCATAACAAAGAAGGAGAGTGCAGAATTATTATTATTATTATTATTAAATATTAATTATTATTATTATTTGAAATATAACTAAAGTCAAACTAATCACAACCGATCTTCTTTAGGGATCGTATAGTCAACAACTCAACATAAGTGTTTTATTTGTCCACTTATCATGGCATTTTAAACACGATTTTGTACTATTTCCCCTACTTTAATCCCTTTTTCTAACTCCTTTTGTGCTAATTATCATCTTTTGGATTTCCCGTTTCTTTTAATGCGTGTGCTCGTGTTTGTAGAGGCAATGAGAATGTGGCTAAGTAGCATGAGCTTGAAGACTTTCCCGAGGAGGCATTCACCAGGCAGGAGCGGGCATGCACCTAGAAAGGAGCGGCTGCTCCTAATCCCAGCACCATATTCTGCCTCCCCTGCTCCAAGCAAGAGCAGGCGTGCATCCTCAGAGGAGTGGGCGCTCCTCCCCGAGCTCCCACAAACTGCTCAAACTGCTGCATGAGGAGCGGGCGCTCCTGTGAGAGGAGCAGGCGCTCCTCCTGTTCTGAAGCCCGATTTTTTACGGATCTTACAATGTAATTTTTGGGGATATAAATAGGACACTTGACTTCAGTTTTTGGGATCTTCTCCCCCTTTAGTTTTCTTAGGCCCTTAGTTTCTCTAAACCCTCATTAATTAGCTTAGATATTCTCAAACTCAATCATTTTAGTAGATTAATTGAAGATTGTTCTCTTGAATTCAACAATTTCTCAACTTTGAAGTATTTAAGTAATCTCTTTCCTGTATCTCTTACTATTTAATTTCAGTTATTATTTACTTTGAATTGTTAATTTCTCTCTTGATCTTGTTTAATTATTATTGCATGTTCAATCTACTTTATTCTTACTACTACTCTCAACTTGTTAATTAAATGCTAGAATTAGAGCTTGTTGTTATGATATTCTTCACCATGTTTAGTGAGTAGTTAATTAGCTAGGGGTTGGGTGAAGACCCAACCAAGACATGGGTTAATTGATGTTTGTACTTGTATGTTCATTTTGGGTTGATGATTGATTGTTAAGGGATTGGTTAATTGCATGTGTAATTGGATGGCCACTTATTGCTCATGTATTCACTTTTATGCTTGCATTGAGAGATGGAGTCTAGTTGTGAGCCTATTCTTATATGATTATGCTAAACTCCTCTTGATTACGGTTCCTTGTTTGAATGATGTAGTAGTCTTAGTTGCAACAATTAAGTGAGAAATCCAATAGTTTGTGCTTTAATGCTTTCTTGGACCGATCGAAAGACAAACCTGAGTTAGTAGTCTACTTCCTATCGTTAAGGCTTGGTTGGCCTATCTTGTTAGTTGAATTTGGTTTAGGAATGCTTAGTGTTGTGGCTTCGAAAGAAGGCAATGTTAAGTGCCCTCTCTATCACCCAATTTGTGTTCATGTTTGCCTATTGATTTGATCCATTGGTTTGGTTGGAGTCAATCCTCATTTGCCCCTAGTGTTTGTCTCCATAGTAGTTATCTAATCAAAACCCCCAATTTGTGACCGAACTAGATTGCAACCATTTCATACTCTCAGTGTACTTACCTATTCCCTATAGATACGATCCTCTACTTACCCTAGACTTGTCTTAGGTTGGTTTAGGTAGAAATATTGTTTGGCTTTAGGGTGATTGTCCAACGACCGATTATTCCCTCTACGTGATTTTTTTTATAATTTTTTTTTCAGAAATTTTCACTTTTGCTACCCGTGAAACACATGTGTTTCACTTTTGCTACCGGAGAAATTTTTTATTTTATTTTACTACCATACAAAAGCAGGTTTGTTAAAAATTTCTACCACTTAACGGAATCCATTAGGGTTCTGTTAAGTTTTTTTTTGTTATTTTTAAATAATAATAATAAAAAAAACCAGCCACCCTAGAAACCAACCCTTCCCGTAAGGCGTAAGCCACCCTCTCCCCTTCCCTCTGTCGGCAGCCGGCGCCGGCAGACCCATCCCACCCCCTTTCCCCCACAAACGCAGCCGAGCCCCTTCCCTTTTCCCCTTCTTGTTGTCCCGACCCATACCACCACACCGAAACCATTGTTAACCTAAAACTCGTTAAGGGTGGTTTCGGTGTGGTGGTTTAGGGGTTAGGGGTGGCCGAAAAGGTTAAGGCGGGTCGATTCGTTGGGGTTTGGAGGAAGATCGATCGAAGTGTTGCAAAAGAGTGGTGGTAGTGGTGGTGGTTGCGGCGATTCGAGTTCTTTAATTGTGGTTTCGGTGTGGTGGCTAGGGTCGTGGCAGCAAGAAAGGGAAAAGGGAGGGGGTTGGGCTGCGTTTGTGGGGGAAAGGGGGTGGGATGGGTTCGCCGGCGCCAGCCGCAGCTTTGGGCGTCGGTAGGGGGGGAGGGGGCTGGGTGGCTAACGGGAAGGGTTGGGCTGGTTTCTTGGGTGGCTGGTTTTATTTTTAAATTTTTTTTATTTTGGTGGCGAACGGGGAGGCTATTAGGGTGGCTAAGGAGGGAGTGGTGGCCGGAAAGTGATAATGAGGGTGCCTAGCTGAATCTCACTAACAGAATTACTAACTGAAAGTGTTAAGTGGTAGCAATTTTTAACGCTTTTGTATGGTAGTAAAATAAAACAAAAATTTTCTCCAATAGCAAAAGCAGAAATTTCCTTTTTTTTACAACAATTGATTGTGAATTAAAGGTAGTCTTTCTACTATTTTTTTAATTAGTTGAATAAAACAAATAATATTTCAACACTTGTCAATTAGTTTTTTTTTTGTGTCCCACCGGGTTCGCCCTTTGGATTAATCTGGATTCGGGGATTAGTTATAGGTGGTTAGGTTCAAGTCCCCTCCCAATTGTTGTTACGGGGATCGAACACGAGTTCTCCCTTCCAAGTGTAGTCCCAATCAGCACTACACCAATAGCCAATTAGTAACAATTGTCGATTTGTCATGGTTAGATATAAATTACTACTTTGCAGATGTCGTATAACATTTATTTATAAATTGATTTTTATTGAAAAAATAAATAATATTGTAAGTACCTAGTATGTGTAAGTACAATTGTAAGTACTAGTATGGAGTATTAAAAAATTTATATTTAATGGAGTATGGGCCCTGTTCTTTTGAGCTTCTGGGCAGAGCACATCAGGAACTAGCAGAGCTAAACAGAGCAGATTTCAGTATAGCAGAGTTGATTTCAGCAGAGCATAGCAAAGAACGATAGGGCAGAATTATTATAATTATATTATTATTAAATATTAATTATTATTATTAGTATTACTTAGATGCAAGCTCGTGCGATACACAGTTTTAGTAAATTATTTTATTTAATATAAGATTTTGTATATTTATGAAGATCATTCTTGAGATATTTGGATAAAATTCCTAATATCATAAGATAATTTTTTTCTCATTTTAAAACTAAAGTTATATTTCGTTATTTTATTTATTTTATGTGGCGCTTGAATTTAAAATCTCAAACCTTCTCATTAATTTTGCTTAGGTGACAATTTAAATTTTTAATTCAAAGATAAATGACAAATCTTTTTTATTGGTTTAAATAAGTCATTTTCTTATACGTTTATTTTATATACTCGTTTTGTTCAAAATGTTAGTCTCATATAGAATCTTTTAATTTTTAAAATTAGATGAAATTTTTCAAAATTTCTCTCCCTATATATAAGGAAAAGTATAGTCATACGAGATTTAGTTTTATTCATATCGGTGAGTACATTATTAATATCTAATTTTTTATAATATTTGATAGGGAGAGATTAAAAATATTAGCGATCAAAGATTTGCATCCATATATGTGAAAAAAGATAATTATTAGTTTTTAAATAATTTAAATTTTAATTATTCACAATTCGTTGTTTTAACGTATGTGGCAAAATTCTTAAATCTTATTCATCACTTTATCTTAGGTGGGGAGTGAATTTTTTAATTCTAAAATAAATTATTAATCTAATTTTTCATTAGTCAAAATAATATCTTTTTTTATGTGGCATGCCGAATTCTCTTGAAAAATGCCCACTTTATTTATTCAACTAGTTTTGTTCTCGTGCAATGTCCAGATTGTTGAAAAAATTTCAGTACCCTTTTCGAAAACGTATGATATTTAGACATATAATGTCATATCACTTATTTAAATAAATAATAGTGTACTTTTTGTAGTTTTGTTTGTGAATAGATATCTATTTTATTATTTACTTAAAAATATTTTTATTGAATTTAAATTATTTTTTATCGATTCTCTATTATATTTAAAATTAAATTAAATATATAATATATGAATTTTATTTTAAAGAACTTTTTGAAATGAATATTATGATGGAAATAGAATCGAGTTATAGAATATTTATTAAAAGTTGTGATTAACTTTGTATATACGAAATATTAGAAGTAAATTGATAATAAAACTCTGTACGATATTTTTATCTTACAAAAATTATCCAAAATTCTTTTACTTGGTATCATATGTGTCACAATAATATCTATTTGTCGCCTACAAGGCGCGACACTTGGCGAAAAACAGGAATATCAAGTGTCGCTGTCTCATGGCCTGCCTATGAGACCGGCTTTATATATTAGTGATATGATATTAGATGATGATGATGATTATTATTATTATTGTTATTGTTATTGTTATTATATCTCAAAAATGAATAAAGTTATACAACCTATAAAAAGTTAGTGGTTAGTCGACCCCCACTTCTCTAACTATTATTATAATTTCTATTATTATTATCGCTTTATTATTATTATTATTATTATATTATAATTATTATTACTAAATATTAATTATTCTTATTGTTATTATTAAATATTAATTATTTTTATCAAATATTACTTATTAAATGTTAATTATTATTATTTTTAAATAATAATTATTAATTAATTATATTAATATTCTTCTTATTATTATAATTATTATCTGTAAATACTTTTTTATTATTATTAAATATTAATTATTAATTAATAATAATAAATATTAATTATTGTTATTATTATTAATAAATATTAATTATTATTTTTATGAATTATTTATTGTTATTATTAAACATTAATTATTATTATTAAAATTTAATTTTTATTATAAATATAATTTTTTTTTTTTGGTAGAGCAGGGAAGAGCATAGCATATTTAAGTAGAGCAGAGCACGATTTAGCAGAGCATAGCAGAATAATTCAAAATAAAGGGCCTATATTGTTTATACACGATCCAATTATCTAAAAGCGCAGCATTTCCGTGGATATGTAATTTTTCTTCAACTGATAAATTTAACTTTATTCAACTAATACTCGGTAATTAATTTTAATTTGAGGCTCTAATTCGACCAAGTGAAGGTATTCAAAAAGCAAGTTGGACAAGAAAAACTGGCCTGGTTCCTCTGCCTCATCAAGAAATCTAAAAAAAATCGATCTTTAATCCGATCCAACCCAAACTACTTAAAAACCCGTCCGGGATCGAATCGTTTTCTTTGTTTACAATTGTGAATAAAACTTTTATAACTTTTATAATATATAATTCTCACCTTAAATATGTTACATATTATTGTATGTTATGAGTTGTTTTAATTTAAAGGTTTGAAATATGCATTAAACAATCATTTTTCTTATTTTTTTTAATGTAATAAAACTATTAAATAAACATTGAACAATTTGAAAAGTGGTCCAAACTAGTTTGTCTAGGTTTGGTTCAAGCAAAGCCGACCCAACCTCTGAGTCTTGAAATTAAATTTCCAATCTTTGTTCCTAATAGGTTCGCTCCAATCCGGTGTTGGATTGGTGAACACTCCTACTTGTCCTCTTTTCTGCTTAACCTATAAATAATAGGGGGAAAAAAACACTAGATGAACTTTGGTTAAGCTCCTCATTATTATTACGGATTTTTTGTTTTAAAAAAGACTTAGATATCTAATTTCCCAAGAAGCAAAATGCCCCTAACTAACCGAGTAACCCATGACCGAGTAAGTCTGACCATACCGTGTAGCTTACCACATACTCCGTATGAAAATTTGCGAATGGAGTATTAATTTATTTTTAGTTTTTGAAATGAAGATACTTGACATTTTTATTTTTTATTTTTTTTTTCTGAAGAAAACAACCTAAGGGGCCATCTAACTTTCATTCATAGGGAGGTCCGAAGACAATAGATTAACAATATAAGAAGGAAAATTATCAAACCAAATATGTCTACCTACAACTCAAGGCAAACCATGAGCAAGCTCATGGACCATTTTATTCCCCTCCATACGAACAAACTTCCAAAGAAACAAAATCAAAAGAACTACATACATGATAAATATCATCAAGAACAAGGTAAAAACATCTACTTCCCCTCTCTCATGAGTTCAAAGCGTAAATTAGGCCAAGACAATCACTTTCAACAGCTAACTGCCGATACCCACATTCTAGCGCAACTTGAAGGCCCATAATTAAGAAGAGCTTTTGCTTCGGCAAAGGCTAACGTTAGAGCTGTACACCGATCCAAAACCGGACCGGACCTAGACCGGACCTGTTAGGACCGGGACCTGAATCTGTGGATTTTGAGGACCGGAGACCGGACCTGATTCAACAAGTCCGATTTCGGGTCAGACTTGAACAATCAGGTCTAGTCCGGGTTTGGACTCGAATAAACCTGTTTATGAATTTATTTATTTTTTTTAAAAATAATAACCTGTTGCAATTACATAAGCATAAATTCAACATGAATTCGGAAAAAATGAACAAAAAAATATCGAAAACAGTTAATTAAACTCCAAACCCCCCCCCCCCCCCCCAAAAAAAAGCAAGAATTCTAAAGAGATGAACAAAAAAACAGAAATTCAACATGCAAACATCAAACAACCATTATAAGCAATTGAAACATGAATTGACATATAAATTTTCACCCTTAATTCATTATTTCGAATACAAAAATACTCAAACATAATTCAATTTACATTTTCATTAGGAAAACCGAGCAAGGTTGTCGTTGTGTCGTCGGTGGGTGATGCAGCGTATCGGGGCAGGGGGTTCTCGCGCTGGTGGTCGGTGGACGCCTGGCCGATGACTGGTGATCGTTGAGGGGGTGAGTGAGTGCGTGCAGCGTGAGCGTGAGGGTGAGGGTGAGTGAGTGAGTGTGTGCAGCGTGACTACGTGAGGGTGGGTTTGTGGCGGCTGAGAGAGTGAGGGAGTTAGGGTTTAGAAATGAAAAGTTGAAAACTGATTTCCAGTTTTGGTTTTTGATGTTTTTTTATTTTGATTTTTATTTTTATTTTTATAAATACATGTTTTTACCGGGTTTCAGGTTCGGACCTGAAAACCCCGGCTTAAGACCTAATCCGGACGGGGACCTGAATCCTTGAATTTCAAGGACCGGGACCGGACCTGAACCAATTGGTCTGGGTCAGATCCTGTCCCAACAAGTCCGGTTCCTGTCGTTTTCAAGCCCGGTCCTGTTTATGTACACCCCTAGCTAGTTGGCGTCCACCTCTCCTCCCCCATCCAAGACATACCAAAGGTAGCAGCCCCATCACTACCATAAATCACCGCTCCAGCACATGACCTGAGCCTTTCAATCACACCTCCATCACCAAGCGCATTCTCCAGCCCACTTTTACTCCAAATAAGCTGAATTCGCAACAATGCAATCGCTAAGGCAATGAAGCTCGGTCTCATCTTCCACCCCACACAGGCCACACACTGAATCATAATTCTGCAAACGCTTGCTCCACCCCACCCTTGTAGGCAAAAAACCACAATAAGCTCTCCAGAAGAATACTTTAACTTTAGGTAATGTGTTCGCATGCCACACCTTACTCCACACATTGTGAGAGCTTGAAGAACCGGTGCGCAAATCCGCATCAACATTACCCGAAATAGCTCGGTAGGCCGATCTCACCAAGTCACCATCCTTCTCTTAGTCCCAACTTAAACTATCCTCCGGAAGACATAGCTAAGTGGAATACTCAAAATGCGCTCTCTTTCAAACGTTTTAAAGAGCGCATTGATCAATGGAGCCCAAGTCAAATGAATCAAATCACAAACTCTTAAATCATCTAAACTACTACCTTGCAAAGATAAGACTTGGCGTGATTGCGTACCTGGAATCCAAGGGCTATTCCAAACTGGAATGCACAGACCATCACCACCTCTCCACCTAAGACCACATTGCACCACCCACTACTTTACACCCCACTTCACACCGCCAAACATAACTAGGTTTATTTCCTAACTCTGCATCCAAGTAAGCACTATTAGGAAAGTATATATCAAGCCTTGAAAATCGTTGCCATTATGCTGCCAGGAACCTGCATAATTCGCCACGGTTGCTTGCCGAGAAGGGTAGCATTAAAGAGTTTGAAATCTCTTACACCTAACCAATGTATCTTTCGCTCACCTTTCTTTTGTCGCCACAAAAAATTCGACATCAAAAAACGCAACTCATCATAAAACGAGGAAGAAAATTTAAACACACTCATCCCGTAGGTTGGGATTATTTGGCCACTGCCTTAATCAACACCTCCCGACCCGCCTTAGATAAAAAAATCCCCATTTCCAACCTTGTAGCCGATTCCACAATTTGTCACGAATACCTTTCGTAACCACTCTCTTAGGGTCTGTTCACATTTACTTAATTTTAATTCAGTTCAGCTCCAATCAGCTCAATTCAGTTCAGTTCAGCTCCAATCAGTTCAGTTTATTTCAGCTCCTAATCTCCTTCTCTCATAAAATATTTATTTCAGCTCAATTTAATTCAGTTCGGTTCAGTAAATGTGAACGACCCTTAGACCTTCCTATCACCATACATAAAAATGAAGATATTTAATTTAATTTATTTTTAAAAATAATTTAAATTTCCAAGAAAGTTGAAGATTCAAATCAAAACCGTTTAAGGAAACCGCCAAAGTCGGCCACTAAAGGAGCATGTGAACCCACTAAACCCAAAAGTATCAATAAAAAAATTAAAATAAAAATCAACGCAAAAATAGCTGTATATTACCTTGCTCCTTCCCGTTAAGGCGTTAACCTTTTTCCACCGTCCTGAATTCCTGCTTAAATATCACAACCCAAGAACATTCTAGAACCCAACAAACTCCCTCACTTCCTATATAAACCCCTCTTCCTCCAAACCCTAATTTCAAACTCAAATTATTCTTCCCCAATTTTGCAGCAACCAAAATTCTCAATTTTCTCTCTCATCTTTTCCTCTATCTCTCTCTAAATAGTGTGCACAACAATGTCCGGTAAAGGCGAAGGTCCGGCGATCGGTATCGATCTCGGCACGACCTACTCGTGTGTTGGAGTATGGCAACACGACCGTGTTGAGATCATTGCTAATGATCAGGGTAACAGAACTACGCCGTCTTATGTCGCTTTCACCGATTCCGAGAGGTTGATCGGTGATGCTGCTAAGAATCAGGTCGCCATGAACCCTGTCAACACCGTTTTTGGTTCGTTTTCTGAATTCTCTTTTCGATTTTGTTGTGATTGCTGTTAATTTTGTTAGATCTGTTGTTTTTCCTGCTAATTCTTTGTTGAACTGTTGTTTTTTACGTTTTGTTGTTTTTGTATGCTTCATGAAGTTTGATTGATGCTCTGTAAATTTTCACGGCATGTTTATGTGATTTTGATGTTTGCGCTGATGTTTTATGGTATTAATTGCTGTAATTCACCTTTGTTTTGCATAATTATGTTGAAATCGATTGATCAAATTGCTTGTTCTGTGATCTAGTTTTGTCGGTTGTCAGATCTAAATTTGTTAATATTTTTGAGATCTTATGCGAAGTAATTTAATATGATGAACTAGATCTATCAGATTAGTTATACAGCTTTAATGTTGTGAAATTTAGATTAGTAATTGAATTAGAGAGAAGATTAAATATACATGTGAGATTTAGATTTGTAATTAAAGTGAATTAAGTTATCATGCTATATCATCGTAATCATGTGGTAATGACTAATGAATCTAATATAGCCTTTGAGTTTGATGTTTACATGTTTTCTACAAGTGTGTATATAAAATAGTGTAGTTATCATACTTTGTAATTATATAATCACATGCTATAGAATCTGATTGATGGATAAATTAGCTATTGAATTTGACTTTAGTACTATAATACGAAGTATTTTGAAATGATCGACACATATGTTTGAAGGTATTTCAAATATATGTGTCAAATCGTCTTCGAAGTGTGTCTACTTAATAATACGGATTAATTGTCAATTCTGAATTGGAATTATAGCTCTTGATTTGTCAATTCGTCTTCTTTAGTAATGTAAACTGAAGTGTCTCTAATTAATAATACAGAGTATTTGTCTGTCAATTCTGAATTGGAATTATAGCTTTCGATTGGTTTATAAGTTCGTCTAATTGATGTAATGTTCACATTTACATTACATTATTAAATTTTAATTTATGTTTGATATTATACCTAGAATTTGTTTCTTACATGTTTTATCTGACTTTAATAAACAGATGCTAAGCGGTTGATTGGTAGAAGATTCAGTGATGCATCAGTTCAGAGTGACATGAAGCTCTGGCCATTCAAGGTGATCCCTGGCCCTGGTGACAAGCCTATGATTGTCGTCTCATACAAGGGTGAAGACAAGCAGTTTGCTGCTGAGGAGATTTCGTCGATGGTTCTCATTAAGATGAGAGAAATCGCTGAGGCCTTCCTTGGTTCAACAGTGAAGAATGCTGTCGTGACTGTTCCTGCCTATTTCAATGACTCTCAGCGTCAAGCAACAAAAGACGCTGGAGTTATTGCTGGTTTGAACGTTATGCGAATTATTAACGAGCCTACCGCAGCTGCCATTGCCTACGGTCTTGACAAGAAGGCCACCAGTGTTGGTGAAAAGAATGTATTGATCTTTGATCTTGGTGGTGGTACTTTTGATGTCTCTCTTCTTACTATTGAAGAGGGTATTTTTGAAGTAAAAGCCACCGCTGGAGATACCCATCTTGGTGGTGAAGATTTTGATAACAGAATGGTTAATCACTTTGTGCAAGAGTTTAAGAGGAAGCACAAGAAGGACATTAATGGCAATCCTAGAGCTCTAAGAAGGTTGAGAACTTCCTGTGAGAGAGCAAAGAGGACTCTGTCATCTACTGCTCAAACAACAATTGAGATTGATTCTCTATACGAGGGTGTTGACTTTTACACAACCATTACTCGTGCCCGTTTTGAAGAGTTGAACATGGATTTGTTTAGGAAATGTATGGAGCCAGTTGAGAAGTGTTTGAGAGATGCTAAGATGGACAAGAGCACTGTCCACGATGTTGTTCTTGTTGGTGGTTCTACCAGAATTCCCAAGGTCCAGCAGCTATTGCAAGATTTCTTCAACGGCAAGGAGCTCTGCAAAAGCATTAACCCCGATGAGGCTGTTGCTTATGGGGCTGCTGTCCAAGCTGCTATCTTGAGTGGTGAGGGCAACGAGAAGGTGCAGGATCTTTTGCTGTTGGATGTTACTCCTCTATCTCTGGGTTTGGAGACAGCTGGAGGTGTCATGACAGTGTTGATCCCAAGGAACACAACCATCCCAACCAAGAAGGAACAAGTGTTCTCAACTTACTCTGACAACCAGCCTGGTGTGTTGATCCAGGTTTACGAGGGAGAAAGAACAAGAACCAGGGATAACAACTTGCTTGGTAAATTTGAGCTCTCTGGCATTCCACCAGCACCTAGGGGTGTTCCTCAGATCACTGTGTGCTTTGATATCGATGCCAACGGTATCTTGAATGTGTCTGCTGAGGACAAAACCACTGGGCAGAAGAACAAGATCACCATCACAAATGACAAGGGCAGGCTCTCAAAGGAAGAGATTGAGAAGATGGTTCAAGAGGCCGAGAAGTACAAGTCTGAGGATGAAGAGCACAAGAAGAAGGTCGAGTCAAAGAACGCTCTTGAGAACTATGCTTACAACATGAGAAACACTGTGAAGGATGAGAAGATCAGCTCCAAGCTCTCAGAAGCTGATAAGAAGAAGATTGAGGAAGCCATTGACAGTGCAATCCAATGGCTTGACAGCAACCAGCTTGCTGAGGCTGATGAGTTCGATGATAAGATGAAAGAGCTCGAGGGCATCTGCAACCCCATCATCGCAAAGATGTACCAAGGTGCTGGTGGTGAGGCAGGTGGTGCTCCCATGGATGATGATGAAGGCCCAGCTGCTGCAAGCGGCCCCGGACCCAAGATTGAGGAGGTCGACTAAGTTCTCTGCCTTGGTTTTGTATGGGCAGTAGTTTGAAGATTTTTGTTTGTCTACCTATATTTTAGAAACATTATCTTTCGTATTCTGTATTAAAATTTTGCTGAAGTGCAGCTATGTTCATTTTTAAGATGATCTAAGGCTGCCATTCTCTCAAATATATATCAATATATGAATCTGTTTAATGTCTTTGGTATATTTTGTCCCAACTTTTTATATGAGTATTTGGTATTAGCTCGTTGCATCTTAGTATCAACGGAGTATCTAGGAAAAAAAAAAAAAAATCAAGTCTTGACTTTAATCAGGGAAATGCTTTGTGGAAATGATTTTTACGTGCACCAAATTTATTGTTGAAATAAAGTTTAAACGTTCTTTCTGATTCAAATAATGCTGAAAGGAAAAAAAAAAAAAAAAAAAAAAAACTGGGTTTTTCTACACGGTAACCCTGTTTTTTTTACTTTTCTACGTTGTGGCCCAACATATATGACTTTCTACACTGTAACCCCAATATACTTTTTGTTTCCATACGGTAACCTTGCCGTTATCCTGCCGTTAAAAAATTCCGTTAATGGGGCCCTTTCTCCATTAATTAATATTATTTTTATCGAATTGGTATTCTGTCAAAGGTTTCGGGGGCTATTTCGGCCCTTAGGGATCCAAATTGAGCTCAGATTTGGCAAAAAAATAACGTAGAGGCCTCGTTTTGCTTATTAAGAAATGTCTCGATTTACGTGTTGACATTTTAACACACAAAACGAGACTTGTACGTTATTTTTTTGCCAAATCTGAGCTCAATTTGGACCCTTAAGGGCCAAAATAGCCCACGAAACCTTTGACAGAATACCAATTCGATAAAAATAATATTAATAAATGGAGAAAGGGCCCCACTAACGGAATTTTTTAACGGCAGGATAACGGCAAGGTTACCGTATGGAAACAAAAATTATATTGGGGTTACAATGTAGAAAGTCATATATGTTGGGGCACAACATAAAAAAGTGAAAAAAACAGGATTACCGTGTAGAAAAACCCAAAAAAACTAAATAACAGAAAAACAGAAGAAAAAAAAAATCATCATTACTTAATTTAAGTGAATCAACATCACAATAACTAGCACAATGAAGTTTATCATCATATAAACAATGAAGTTAACAAACAAATGACAAAAGTAAACTGAAGGTGCCATTCATTGCATATGTCAAAAGCTTACAGCACCAATTGCATTGTCAAAAGCATAGTACTACAAGACTTAAATTAAAATTGATTGTTAAAAAGCTATTACAAACAATAATCAACCCAAAGTATTAAGCCATCAAGCAAAAAAACATCAAGACCCAAAGTTTTGTAATTAGTTTAAACAGAACCATCAAGACACTAAGCTTTGCATCTAAGGTTGAGGCTGTGATTGACTGAGAGGGGGCTGACTTTGCAGTTGGGAAGCATCAAGCACTGTTGCCATCTGTTGTGCAGCCTCTTTGCTGGTGGGACCTCCCTTACATGTTCTTGAATTATGACCAAAGGACCCACAGTTACCACACTTGACTGTCCTTGATCTCTTGCCAGGTTGCTCCTCCCCTTCTTCCCTTCTTCTATTCCTGCTAGGCCTACCAATCCCTCTTTTCATTTTTGGAGGGTCAATGTGAGGGAATGCATCCAAGGTTGGCCACTGACTCATATCAGGCACATGATTAATGCAGTGATTGTACAGTTGCTTGTATGTAATTCCAAGGATCAACCTTTGCATGGACCATTGCCCTGATGGCATGTCTGCAAGGTATCCCAGATAGCTGCCAAGCACCACAAGAGCAAATCTTGCTGTTCAAGCTCAAAGGGAATTGAGATTTACCCTCATGTATCTCATACTCTCCTGGACTGGATGGGTATACCTTGCAAGTTGTGGTTGCCTTGCTGATGTCATTCACCTTCTTAGCTATCTTAGGGCAAACATCATCATCATTCCAAGCCTTGGATTTCTCATGCCTAGTTGCCATCCTGACCATACACACCCTTCTAATTCCTATAACAAGAAACATGAATAAGTTAATGACAATTCACACCCTTCTAATTTTAAAGCTAAATAAGGCAATAAAGCTAAATGTGCCCCATCAACACCAATTAGTGGCCTGCAACTGCTTAATAGACCCTTCCATTGCCCAGCAAAAGAAATAAAGATACTGCTGAACAGATTTACCCTTGGAATGTTGTCACTCAATTTCCAAGCCACAAATGCAGCTGACTCTGGATTAGTACTCTTCACCATTTCTGCATATGTTGGAAGATGAGTGTAAGACTCATCATGCCCCCTAAACAGGACATCTTTCACAAACCTCTTCACTCTGTACAGTGAAGCTTGCTTCATATATATGCCATATCTCTGGAACAACAACTCATTCAAGGCTTTCCCAGGGATATCTGGATTAGCCCTTATATCCTCCATGACCTTGTTTGCAGCCCACTTCACAGTGCACATTGGGTTGTATGTCTCCAAACCCCTACATGTGTGCACATCAGGCCAAATCTTCTTTATAGCCCATGTCCTGCCATCAGGAAGCTTGCTTGCATGTAATCTCCACTCACAGCACTCAGCATAGCAAACAACTGTGTACCTCCTATTGTCTACAAACACAACATTCATTGCAAACCCCTCTTGAACTGCATAATCCTTCAATGTATCTCTCAAATGACCCTTGTCAATGAATAGCATCCAAGGTTTTAAATGAATTTTCCCAAAATCTTTTTCTTCATACATTTCTCCATTTTTGTACAACATATTTATGTAGCTGTCATCATCATCAGAATCAATAAACTCATGCCAATTTTCAGGCTCCCAGTTGTCCTCAACATGTGGAACATCACTGATATCTTCCATCTCATCTGGTTGAATGTCACCAGAATTGATGATTTCATTTTCTGAATCACCACCTGCAGATCCACCATCCCCAGAATCATCTTCACTTGCACCATTCCCAGCACCTTCATCACTTGCACCATCAGAACCATCATTGTCTTCATCAAAATTTACCCTTCTCCTAGCAGCACTAGCACTGCAACTTTCTAGAATTTTGGCCTTTTTAGTAGATTTTTCCCAAATACCCTTTCTCAAAGCTGTGGTTTTTGGCATCTTTTTATCAAACAAGGTTGTCTGGGGTAAGGAAATTGTAGGGTTAGATTGAGGGACTGTGAATCTAGGACTCCTTCTTAAAGGCAAGGACTTGAATATGGTGTGTGGAGATTCTGGAGAAGGTGGAATTTTTTGGCCAAGTTCATTAGTAATTGCTAACCCAGAGTTCTCACCCTTGCCCTGACCCCTCCCTTTACCCTTGACCTCACCCTTTCTCTTTCCCTTACTTCCAGCAGAAGTCTCACCCATTCCCCTACCCTTACCCTTTCCCTTTGAAGCTGCTGATCTTGCCTCTGCCTTCTCAAATTCCTTCCTTCCCCTAGTGTATTCCTTACTAGACATATCAGGCACAACATCCCCAAGTTCATTTTGCAAGTCAAGACCAGTTATACTTGGGTCATAGTTAAACTCTGGGGGAAACATCTCACCTACAGTTGGGTCAGTATGAATATCATCTAAAGACAGATTTGTGGCAGTAGCATCAGGGGCATCTTGATATTTCTTCACCAATCTCCTCCTAGGCTTGAGTTTGGTTAATGGTTCTTTTGAAGATTGCTCAACCTGTGGTTGAATCAAAGGCTGGTCAAGGTTTGGTTGAATGACAGGCTGGTTAGGATTTGGATCATTCAAGGGAATGTGGGGAATTGACTCAATCAATGTAGCTTCAGTGCTAGGTGTAATTATATGCTTAACCACTTGTGGAGGTAAGTCTGGGTCATTGACAGGTGGAGGTGGAGCTGGGGGTGGAGGTGGGGGTGATTCTGGTTCATCCAAAGGTGGTGCCTGATTAGCTAGTTCATCAACAACATTCCTTCTCCTAAACTCAGACCTAGGTCATTCATGTAACTAGATTTCAATGGGTTTGTTCCAACTATAATCTCAAACAAATTAGAAGTAGGAAATGTCCTAAACATTCTCTGAATACCCCCATCATCATCTATGGGCCAATGCTTCCCCCTATAGGCATATGCAAAGATAGGGTTCACTATGACTATACCTTTCTTCTGCAGCCTATCCTCAAACTCAATAATTAAGTCCATCAGGTTGCATAAATCAGGATCCACTTCAATATCAATTTTATGAACCTTATACTTAAATCTAAACACAACCTTGTCATCCATTCTGCAAAATTAGGTCAAAACACCACATTTCAATCCCACTTCCAATTTAACATGCCATGCAACAGAACATAAAAGATGATCAGACCTAGGGTTACCTATCACACAAGAACATACATATACAAACTCATACACAAGCATACTAAGCACAATTTTAACCAAAATTCCAATCACAACCATATTATGCACAATTCGAATTATTTGTTCAACAAATACAACAGTTAACCAACAAATGAAAGACACAAGCATATTATCCACAATTTAAACCAAAATTCGCATAGAATTATACATGGAAACCATAATTCAACCCTTTACACCACAACCACATATACTCACAAAACTCATCCAATGTAAGCGAAATTCAGAAATTTTAAGGCTCAGATGTGCACTTACCTTACCGATCAACAATGCAGAGCAGAATTTCCAGAAATTTTGCTTCCAAAATCGCGTCACGCAATAACCTCACAGCAGCAGAACAGGGGAGAGAAGAGAGAGTGAGAGCAAAGAAGATGAATGATCTTCTGAAGGTTTTAGGGTCTTTTTAATTTGGTAGTTGAAGTTTGGAGGGAGCAATTTATTATTAAGTGGGGTAGGGGGGGCATATTAGTCATTTCATTTAATCAGTTTAACCTAATTAACCTATAATTAACGTTTAATTAACGTCAGGCTTACTGTAGATGAGTCTACTAAACCTCAGGTGTACCGCTGATAAACAAAAGGTAAGTTGGTGTACCACTGATAAAGGGCCATACCTCAGATGTACCATTGATAATTTCCCATTAAAAAATTACAATTTGGGATGGTTAGTACATAATGTTACCCTTTTTAACAAACAATGCAAACGTATTAAATTAAGTCTTCTAACAATTCTTCTTCCTCTATTTTTTTTTTTTAATTTTATTTATTTATTTATTTTTATTTTTAGAATTCTTCTAACAATTCTACGACATAAATTGGGCGCCAAACCCTCAACATCCAATTAGGGGATCTAATTCCATACAAATACACCTTTACTCCATTGTTTGAAGGATTCAAGTCATTATTATTAAGAGCTTATAAAATTCTTTACAAGTTATCACTAAAAGAAAATCAAAAGGCACATCAAATTAACATTACTTGTGTAACTAAATTAAAACATATATTTACGGGATTGTTGCTTTAAAAATCCTCATTCGGATGCTATGAAAAAAAGCCTTCAAACTCATGTTGACGGCAAATATCCTTAAACTCAAAACCAATGAGTGCCACCATCAAATCACAAAATTATTTCTTATAAATCATACTATAAACTTTTTACACAAATATATTTATTTATCTTTTAAGACATAATTCATGCATATAATTTCTTTTGAAATGTTTCACAATACATGCATCCCATTAAAGAAAAGTTTGATGAAATTGCTTAAATACCCATCATGTAGTGGGGGTCAATCTTATTTTGTAACTTTGTTTTACTTGTACACCCGTCTTTCTTCTAACGTGGGCAATGTTGCCAAGAATGCCAACTCTGCCCTATTTCACCTAATTCATTTGGGTGTTAAAAAAATGCATTTATTGAAAATGAAAACTAATTTTGACACACTTTTGATTGATTTTATCATATCACTTTGTAAGAATAACATCGAAAACTATGGGCCTGTTTACATTTACTTAATTTCAGTTCAGTTCAGTTCAGCTCTTAATTTCCCTCTCACATAAAATATTCATTTCAGCTTAATTCAGTTCAGTTCAGCTCCAATCAGTTCAGTTCAGCTCCAATCAGTTCAGTTCAGCTCCAATCAGTTCAGTTCAGTTCAGTTCAGCTCAGCTCAGTAAATATGAACAGGCCTTATGTTTTCACAATAGATATGCCCAAATTAATTTTTAGTGAACCAAAATTTTTTACACTGTCATACAAGGAGGTTTTATTTATTTATTTATAAACAGAAAAAAGTTGAATTGATATACGAGGGCAAATTGGGCTGCCATTATGGAGCAATGGTCGATCACCTATAATGGGCCAACTTTCAAAAAGTTAAATTGGTTATATTTTGCTGGGCTAGCTCAGGTAATTTGAGCCTGGGCCTTACTTTAACACTTAGCACCGTAACTCTAAGTCTAGTTCAACCTAATTTGTGAATTAGGTCCATTTATATATTAAATACACCCTATCGCTTAAGCTGGGTGTATTAAAGACTAATGAGATCTTCATGTGAAATATACAAGCTCTTTACCAAATTTTACAGTCTTAAAATCTTTTTTTTTTTTTTTCCAATTTTATTTAAATATCTCAAATGTATAAATAAGTTGCTCGAAAAAAGATAAATAATTGAAACTTGATCCATGTACTACCGTATTTTTGTTTTTGTTTTTTTTTTTTTTTTGACGGGAACATATTTTTATTGAGCCCGATTGCTGTATTTTTTTCAAAAAAAAAAAAAAGAAAAATAAATATGAAGAAAAAAAATTGAATATGACCAGGTGTTAAAAAATGGTGGATAAAATGTCAAAATGTGAGTTGACGTAAAAAGATGAGTACATGAATTGGACGAAACATGTATATAAAGAGTGCTACATGTTGTAAATATTGTGCGAAAGAGTAATGTGAGTCAATAAAGGGAGTTGGAAGTGAGTCGGACCAAACACACGTAGATAGTAAGAAAAACCGATTAAACAAAGTGATCATAGTATCATCAATTAGACCGATTAAACAAAGGATGATTGTAGGAATTATAAGGGTTTTTTTTTTTTTTAAAAAAAAAAAAAAAATTAATTTTTATAAAAAAAAAATATATATATATATATATATATATTTCCATAATATAGGAAATATAGGTGTTGTAATCATGAAAACAATAAAAGAGTAGGGAAGAAATTGATATTCAATTGGTATTATATAAGATGTGACACGTTTTATAAAATGCCTAGAAATTTATTTTGCTACCATTATTCCATCAATACAAGTTTATGTAAAGTTAGTTGATGAAGACCCCCCAAAGGTACTGTAACTACTTTTTAACTCCATACCTAGATCGAACTGTTCAAATTACTCCAAGAACTACTACTCAAATCTATGTAAAGTAAGAATATACAATGTATATTTAGGAATTTTTTTTTTTTTTTCTCTTTCTCCAAATAATAAAAGAAGTAAAGACGATATACACAATACACCCTCCTAGATACGTTACACCGCCTTTTTTATAAACTCATCTCAAACCACTTGGAACAAATTATAGAAAGGGATTCCTGTCAAAAAATATATATATATATATATATATAGAAAGGGATCCACTATCTTTATTATTTTTTCGCACTTTCCTTGGAACTACTTTATATATTGCTCTATAAACAAATTATTGAAATAAAAAATCGTACTCATATCACATTCCTCAAAAAACAATGACCTATTTCCCACTAAGACCCTCTTCTATTGACCTACAAAATTAATATTAAGTAAAAATAAATTCAGTTCAGTAAAATTCAGTTTTCTTAAAGAAGAATTATAATAGAAAATCAGTAAAAATAATTTTTGTTCAACAAAAATAAATTCAGTTCAGTAAAATTAATTTAAGTTCAGTAAAAATAATTTAAGTTCAGCAAAAATATAATTTTGTTTCTAGTAAATTAATTTCAGTTCAGCAAAAATAAGGTGAAGAGAATGGGGCCTAAGTATACTCACTATACTATCAACTAACACACAATGACACAATAAATAATAAAGTCAATTGTGGTGAAATAGTGCGACTAATTCAAAACAGAGAAAAGATTAATATGAAGTAAACTGTAATAACTGTTTCAAAAAAAAAAAATGTAAACTGTAATAAAAGAAACATGGGTAAAAAATCAAATTCATGTAGTAAATAAAATATTTCGAGATAACAAAAAAGTTTTACATTTGGAAATCAAAATTTATTTACGCTTAGTATTAAAATAAAAACATCGGTGAAAAAAATTAAACGGTATCATTAGTTTGTTACTACATTCATGATTAATTCTTTGTTATGGCCTATAAGTACAAAAAATACCTAGAATTAATGAAGTATATCAAACTTACCTTTCTTCCAAAATACAAATTCAAACTTATACGAGGTATAAATTTAGAATGACACTTGAATTTTAGTGATGGACGAATATTTGTTTAAAAATACCTTAAAAATAAGATTCAAGAAAATGAAAGCTCTTGGGAAAGTCACGACTAACTACTCCACTGAAAAAGCCTCCTTAAAGACTAAACAGTAGTGGTGATTACTATTAGCTTGGTAGCAAAAAACAGTGTACTTCAATCAATTTGTTAATACTAACAGTTTAACCCACTATTTGATAGTTGAAGATTGACAATAATAACTGTTCATTCAGATGGTTTGCAATTCAATTATATGCCAACATTAACTAGTTCAATGTCCACTATGGCACTATTTGTAAGTTGTTGATAATGGTTCACAATTTAAACACACTTTAGTAGGGACTAGGGAGATTATTGAGCCCTTTGAAGATTCTCGGATCTTAGTGTTTTAGTCTCTACGATCCTTTTTAATCTTCTCACTTTGACTTTTTTTGTCTGTAATAAAAAGATTCTAAATGAAATGAACAAAAATGATAAGAGAGATTACAGTTGTATATTCTTTTCTATTGCAACATTAAGATTTCTATTCTATTTATACATATTCTTCGACCATTAACATTTATTTAAATTGGCACTAAGAAAAGTATAGCATTTCTTATTATAAAAAATAATAATATTCAAAGTTGTGTTTTGACGATTATAAAACTTTAATAATTGCCGTAAAAATAAGTTAAGTATTTAAATAAAGTATAAAATTAACGAATTTATAACTTGGTAATCTCATAATTTTGATGGAATTTCGGATCAATTTAAAAAAAAAAAAAAAAAAAAATTACGCACCCTTTCCAAACAACGTTGTGCATTGCTCCACTTAAAAATTATACTAACTAGACCCAAACAATAGTTGGTACCCAATCTTGGCTGGAAAAAAACTTTAATGTTAGGCCCTGTTTGATTCACCTTAATTTTGCTGAACTGAAATTATTTTTACTGAACTGAACTTATATTTACTGAACTGAACTTAATTTTACTGAACTGAAATTATATTTACTGAAATTAAATATTTTTACTGAACTGAAATTATTTTACTGATTTTCTATTATAATTCTTCTTTGAGAAAACTGAAGTTTACTGAACTAAACTTATTTTTACTGAACTGAAATTATTTTTACTGAACTGAACTTATTTTTACTGAACTGAAATTATTTTTACTTAATATTATTTTTTTAAGGTGAAAAGAACAGGGCCTTAGTTCCCCCACAAGAGTGGAGAAAAGCCTTTATTTATCAAATGATTTGGTTGAAAAAAGGTAAAGTTTCCAAGATAAGGCCTCTAGCTCTAGTGGACTCAAAGGATCACATGCTATCTAAATGTGAAATTGAGTTGGCAAATCTAACAAAACACAAAAACTGAACTATACTAGAAAATCTGCTGATTTTGGCATGTGATTTTCAGCTGTAAGATAATTGAATTAATGCATAAAGGGATTAGCCCACTAGATTGAACTTATTTGAATATCATTTTAGAGTCACTTTTATTGAGATGCTCCAAAAGCCAAATTCTCAATTCCTAAGCATCTTTACCAAAAAAAGATGAAATTTAAAAAATAAAAAATCACCTATGCCAAACTAATTCAATCATACATTGGTATGACATAGTAGTAACTTTATTAAATTTAACAAAAATATATATAAACAAACAAATAAAGTAATTAACTAAAGATCTTAGAGTTATTAGTAGAAGAAATTTGACTATTTTCAATGTAGAACGTTAATATTTATGAATCTTAAATATAAAAAAAGGACTTAATCGATCTCTAAATGTGTCAGAAACAAACAATATTATTTAGCAATTATTATTATTATTATTTTTTTTCACATTGACAAATTATGATAATATGCAACTGGGAACTTATGAAAAGTTCATAACCAATAAATTTGATTATTTTATTTTACAAATAATTCTAATAAACTTAGTTCACAACCAAGAAATTCAAATTGATTAAGTCTCCAATTGTGCCAAAAAAACAAACAATTTTACTTTTTTTTCTCACCAACAAGATTATGATATATGGAACTGCAAAACTTATAATTTGTTCATCACCAAACTTATAATATGTTCATGGTTTATAAGTTCAAATCAATTATAGTCATGGTCAATAAAAATCAAATTTTTTTTGGTTTTTTTAATTTATATTTTTAAATTTTTTTATGGTCTAATCAATTAAGTTTAATCAATCAAAAAGGCTATCTATACATTCACAACATTAATACTTAGTAAATTCTAATAAATGTAGATAAGTGAAACTGGGGGAAGGAAACTCACTTATCATAGTGTATTTGCTTTTAACAGCTTTGGCATATTCTGAAAAGTCTGTTTCTTATTACAAAATATTTGATGAAATTTTAAAGCCTCTATTATTAACTTGATTTATTGGAACGTGTGTTTGTTTTTTTGGCACTCAAATATGCTTCCAGATAACAGCAATCGGAATTGGATTCCATGAATTATGATAACCAATAAGCCTTAGTTTTAGTAGTAGTTATCAACTTATCATGTAAAGGAGGTTCCAAAAAAAAAAAAAAAAACTAATATATCGCGTGACAAAAACTAGTAAAGAAAGACAATTTTAGTTTTAGTTTTGCCAAGTCGTACACAACACCATAAATCCTTTATTTGGCTCTTGTAAAGCTACAATACATATTGAAAGGACAAAAGCAAGTGGAAAGGAAAAGATGAGGGGTGGGGCGCAAGCTTGCTAGGGTAGCATGTTCCACAAATATAATGGACGTCAACATACAAGAACAACAGCCATTTACGCCACCCCGGCCTTAAAGGATTCAGTAAAGTATCGACGCAGTTCCCTCTAGAATTGGTAATAGAGAACAGGGATGTTGCTACAATTAGCCCTACCAGTTGATCCTCGTGTTCAACAAGGTTGAGAAATATCACAAATACACAAACAACAATATCCTTGGTGGATCCTACCACTGGTAGAGACCAAAGAGGCGTCGATGAATGACCTACCAGAAAGTCAGTAAGAGCTTCAGTACGAAGCCATTTGATTAGATAATGCTTCCTGGAAAAGAGATAAGCAGACTCAAGGGTAGAGAACTTATGCACAAAAAATAATGGTATGGAAAACAGGAAAATAAATTATCAAGCACAATACTAAGTAAACTTCAACGCGTGTCCTTTATATGTGGTACAGTTAGTTATCGATGCTGGGATAGTTACCATGATAAACATCTTAAATTGTTCTTACATTAAGACTTAATAATAATAAAACTAATTCAAACCCAAGGAGAGGGTCGAAGGCAAACATGGACTTCATGCTCTTCAAGTACAGCAAGTTGTTTAGGGACCATTATCTCAAGTGCCGTTCCCGTTTCATCACAATAAGCCTCAAGCTTTGCATCTTCTGGAATCCGTGAAGGCAAGGGAATCTGCCGAACGAACTCTCCAGGAGGGCAGTGCTCCGGCATTGGATCAGACAGTTTGAATGTCCTGCCATGTCTCTTAATCAGGGGTGAGCAACCTGTGCTAACACAAGCTACCTTCACAATTCCATGTGTAGGGGTATTCATCCATGTAACTCTCACACTCTGAGGATCAGCAAAGGGCAAGCTAACAATAATCAAGAACCCCTTTTCATCTTCATATATACTTTTTGCAGCTGTGACAGGACCATATACATTCTTCATCACCCCGCTAAATTCATTAGACCATACAGGTTCAGCCAAATGAGATTCCACATCCAATACGCTGTCAGGCTGTGAGTTGATTCGGAGAAAGCCATTGACAATGCTACCATTAGAATTTAAGTCTTTCTTTTGCTTCTTAGCAACATGAGAAAGATCCACCCCGTTGCTTAGACCATTCTTAGATGTCTGAGTTGAGAAATTCAGTCCTGTATCGGGACTCACCTTTCTTTGAGCACCCTTTGCAGAGAGAGCAGGGCGCTCTAGCTCAAATTCCATTGGTGGAAGATTTCTCCAAGAACCAAAATCACTTGCTTCCTCAGGTATTGAGAAGTTCGTATCCCGACCTGTAAGCTCCAACCATCTCTTCCTTTCACATTCATCTAAATCCGTAAAATCAGGTGACCCAATCAATTCAATCCCATGAACACACTGCGGGTTGGACAGGCCCCTATAATGCTTCCTCTGCATTTTGTGAGACCTCACAAATCCTCTGTCAACACTAAAAGGAAACGGACGCTCCCCTTGCCTAGAGTGTCCATTCATAAAACTTCTCAATTGCATCTTCCCTAGCGCATTCTCAGGCCTCCCTTTGAATACCCACATGTAAATATTCTCCATATCATGCTGTACTAAGAAAGCATCAAGTTTCAAGTCAGACTTATCGAAACCACCCCAACCATTGCTATCCCTCGTAACCTTACACTTAGAATTATCCTTCAACACGGGTTTGAAATAGTAATTGAAGAAAAACCAAGCACCCCATACACTATCAACGCGTTTAGCACATTTCCTACCCACTTTAGGAACATTCACAATTGCCACACCCTCGGTTACAACTTGAGGACCTAGACCAACATCTAAAATCTCACAACTATCATTCCACAATTGCGGGAGCACGCTGAGTTCTTCCGGTAACGGAAGATTGATATCGGGCGGTCCCGATTGCAGGACCGACCGATTCACATCTCTCTCAGACTCGTCATGAGACGAGGAGCTTGAATCCATGGACAACACAGTAGATGGATGGTAATTCTCAATCGATAAGGTTGTCAATAGAGTTTCCCCCATCATCTATGTATCTACAACCCTGGTTAATCACTTCTATTTTCCCCCAAATCTAGGGTTTTCAATTTTTCTGAACTAATAACAAATAAAATCACCATCGTATTTCTTTATTTTTTCCATATTTGTCAATCAATCAAAGTCCAAATCAAAACACCCACCAACAAATTTCTTTTTTTTCTTTTTTTTTTATAATTATCACAGATAAAAATAAGGACGAATCCAATGAAAACAAAAGCAAAAAACTAGGGTTAGAACTCCAGAATCCATCGTTTGTAATTCGAAAAGAGGAATAAAAACTGATCTATTTGACAGATAAAAGATGAGGTATAATTAAGCGAATGATCAAATGAAGACATGAACAAACCACAGGATCTCATGAAGATTCGGCGATGAGTATCGAATCAAATTGATCACATCCATAAAACCCCAGAAAAAAAGGGGAAATACCCAGAAATAAAAAAAAACAAAATTTAGCTTAAAAAACAAGATTCAAAGATTTACCCATTTAAGACAGATTCCATGAAAGCCCATTTTTTTGAAGAATTTCAAGAACAATCTTCACAAGAAAACCCCAGAACAGGTGAGAGAAAGCAGAAATGGCTGAAGTCAATGAAGGAAAATTAGGGTTTTTTTAATTAATTTTATTAAATTTGAGGGAAAATTAAGAGGGGGTGATTGAAAAGAAGGAAAAAGGGTTATAAGTAATAAAATGGAAATTGTTGGAGCCTGCACCAGTTGAACCTGAGAAGTGGTAAGGAAGGGACATTGGTGACGGCAACAGCTGCATTTTTGGAGGTTAATATTTTTAATATTTTAATTTAATTTTTTATTTTTATTATTTATGATTAATTTTTTTATATTTTTAATTAATTTTGTAAATTTTTTATTAAATTTAATTAAATTTTGTAATTTTTAATTAAATTTAAATAATTTTTTGCCTTTTCTAGGCTGGGGTTTCCCTTTTTATCTTTTGTTTTTTCAAGGTAGCTCTTTTTTCCTTTAAAGAAAGAAATTAAATTAAAGAAAGGGTTTGGACTAGGTGTCAATTTTTTGTTTGTAGGGTTTGTGGGGGTGACCATGTGTGTGTGTTTAAATCTGAATCGTTTGAGAAGCATCTACAATAATTTCCCATTATAGTATAAAAGTGATGAGCTTAAATGTGGTTAATGAATGACTAAAAATTCTATGATTGTGAATTTAAATATTCTTAATATAAAATATCTTTAATAATCAATGATTATAATAACAATTGTTGGTATTAATTTGTATTTAAACAGTTTTATGTTAATACTTATATAAATAATAATGATATTAAAATTGAAAATTAATTTTTGCATTTGTTAATACTATTGATGATAACTTATTTTGGTATTAGGAAGATACTTCATAGTTCATACCATCTAAGCATAATTTGATACCAATGAATATCTAAATTCATTTTAGTCATTGATACGGAGTAAATAAAGTTATTATAGGCTAAGCAATGCTTGAATTGAGGAATTATAATTGTACTCATGTCATCTTAATCTTCTAATGTATTTATGGCCAAACATTGTGATTAGAAGTGACCAAGGACTCTTGACGAATCCTTAAAATAACTCTCGTCTTTCTCTTACTTATATTGTACCTCTGACCTAAAGTTAGCTCTTTTACCACAGTAATATATATACAATCAAACAATTATTATTGTCTCTAACTTCTTCCTAATTTATCTATCACACATTTCATGCATTCACATTCGTCCCACTATAATTGTCATATTTCTTGTCATGGTATGGACACGCCAATATTTTATTATCTTTTTTCTTCTCAGTACCAAAACTTAGGTTCTCACACTTAGGATGGAAATACCTAGAGTCTGGAAAGGTCTAATAATACTCAGACACAGACCCGGAATTTTTAATCTTACCTTGATCCTTAGGGTCTAATTTTAAGACCCTTACTCATACTCTTTGGGTCTAGTAGGGTCTAGATAGGGGTCATGGTCCAATTTAGGTCCTTTACCATTTTTTCCCCCAAGTTTAATTATTTATTTTTCGGTGTATGATTATATGTATTGCGCAAAAAAAAAAAAAAAAAAAAAAACTAATATACTCCTAACCCATTGTCATGACTTTGATTATAACACCACAAAATTGTCATGACACCACAAAATTGTCATGACTTTGATTATAACACCACAAATTTTAAAAACTTTTATTATAACACCACCAAAAAATTGGTTTCACCACCACTTAACTTTGCCATCCAAAAAAGCCATTAAATGGGCCCCACACAGTACACGTGTCAATCAACTATTGGATTAAAAAAAAGAATTTTTTTTAAAAAAAGATTTCTTAAAAAAAGAAAAACCCTATAATCCTAACCCAACCACCACCCCGCGCCGGTTCCCACCGCCGTCACCCCTACACTACCATGGTTGTCACCCTTACCAACCCCCATCGCTGTCTCCCCGACCCGAAACCGTCGCGAACCACCTAGACCCCAACCCAGACTAGCCTAGCCCTTATCGTTGTTTCATCGACTTGAAACCATTGCTGAACCACCTAAACCCTAACCCAAACCAGCTCAGCCAAGTAGCCGACACTCGACGGCGGCAGCACATCAACCCACCACCGTCGCCGAACTCCTCTCCCCTACCCAAAATTGTCGCCGAATCGTCAAAACCCTGAGTCACAACCATACCCAAACCTACAAACCGCCACCCCTTTCACCCTCACCCGAAACCAAACTCGTACCCTGAAACCAAATTGAGGCTGAGGTTGGGCTACGGTTGGGTTGGTTTCGAGGGTCAAGGATGGTCGGTTGGCTGGATTCATGGGTCAAGGGTGGTCGCCACTAGTGGCTAATCAAATCGGGGTTGAGGAATCATGTGGGTAACCAAATCAGGGCTGAGGAACACTTGAGCTCCGTTAGCTACAATCACTTGATTAACCTTGTTTTATATTTTGGATGAGATGGGTTTGTCCCACATTGGTGGGAGAAGAAAGTTTTACTAGTTTCTATTGGTTTAAAGATTGATGTTTGAACTATTATCCCTTGTGTTGTGGGCCATCAGGGAGCATCCCCAAGTGCGTATCTTCGCTGTCTGGACGGTTTAGTTTGTGGCACGTGTGCGATGGTGTGCCTACCTTTTTTGGTCGAGCTTGTCGTACGAAGCTCGCAACACACGTTTTTACTCGGCTTTGAAATGTTCAAAAACGTTCCCATGATTTTCTCCAACTTTAATTATTGCTCCCTTATTCTTCTTCCAACCGTTACGCTTTTTTAAGTCTTTAAATACCAAGTTTCAGACAGTTTTAAACATGTTGGAAAATATGTTCTTCCTCTTTCTCTAAAATTAGTTTTCTTCCTCTTTATGTTATAAGCAATTATGAGTTCCTAATTCATCTTTTTGAATGCACATATAGAGGGATGTTGTAAATCTTGGGGGCAATGCCATCTCCGATTGCACCATAGTCGGGGAAAATTTTGCTTCTAAGACAGTGTTTTAAACATGTTGCAGCGTTAACTTACATCAAATAATTCGGCCCACATTCTTTAATTATTTGATTTTACAGTTTCTCTTCCTACAGCTTTGATGTTGCACACACCTAAGTCCTATGCATTCATAATGGTCTACTCGACTTCTTGCCTCTGCGAGCGGGCATGTGCCCATACAAAGTCTTCTCTGCGAGCCAATGTTACTCAACGTACTATGAGTCATTTAAAGGCAAGTCAATACAATTTTGATCTAGACACGTACACCTATTTAAATATTTTTTTTTATTTTTACTAACAAATTCAAATCAGCTGAATAAAACTCTACACCTGTCAAAGTGTTGCGATTAAACAAATCGAAGCTATATATAATGTTATAATAGTAACAATATATAATTTTATAATATCAATTTGTTTATTATTTTATTAACGTATAATTAGAGAAGTTAAAAGATAAATTTGTGTCTTGATATGCGTAGTTGGTCAAAGTGTAACAGTTGAAAAAGAATAAAGTGAGTAATAGTCGAAATTATATAATGACAAGCACGAAAACACGAAAAATAATATGTCAAAGTCTCACAACTAAGGGCCTATTCTCATTGACTGAACTCAGCTGAACTAAACTGAACTGAACTGAACTGAGCTGAATTGAACTGAACTGAACAAAAATGAATATTTTATAAGAGAAGGAAATTAGGAGCTGAACTGAACTGAACTGAATTTCAACGTATGAGAACAGACCCTAAATCATACTTCATATGCCTACAAGGGTTATGTCAAGTGGTAACCAACTTGATGCTACTTAAGAGAGGTCTCGAATTCGAGCATCATCGCATCTGAAACTCTCGTTCAAAAACTAATCCATCATAAATCGGGTGTACAAAACGAGTCAAATCCGAACCTAAATGAAGGTAAGCCCTAGACCTGGCAAATAGGTCATTCAGGTCGGGTCATTTCGAGTCAGGTCAAATTCGGGTCAACAGATGTTCGGGTCGGGTTGAGTCACTTTGGGTCAAAACCTCAGGTCGCCTTCAGATCGGGTCGTTTTAGGTTGGTTTAATTCGAGTGTGGCCAATTTTCGAGTCCATATATGATATATCGGGTCGGGTCAAAATCAGGTCAAGATAGTTAGGTCAATAATTTGTGTCAAGCTTTATTAGTAGGTTTTTTTCTATACGAAATAATTATTATTGCTTTCATAGAAAATAAAGTTATTAGTGTTAATATTATTGTTATGTTATTATTGTCATCTTCATAACAAGATTATTGTAACATCGAGAAAAGTAATATTTTAAATATGTAAATTAATTACACTATTACACATTACAAATAAATTAAAAAAAAATCGATTAAGTCAGTTTAATTGCGGTTATTTACTATTTGGGTCTGGTCAGGTCAGTATTTGGCTTAAAGGTAATATATTTACTATAAAAGATACGTATAAAATATATGAAATAATATTATGATAGTTATATTATACCAAACTTCTCAAAGAAGATTTTAGCAAAAATAAGGAAGGGTTTTTTGGAGGGAAAAAACTACATCGGAAATTGAAACGTGTCATTCATGGTCTCTGTTTAGTATTATGTTATTGATTCATTAAGAGTACTTCTTGTAGTACTTGTATAGCTTCCCCCACTCTCCCAAATAGTCTAACCCAGTAACCCAAATCGAGTTGACCCATGAAGGATTCCGGCCCGGTAGAGCCCTTCATCTTTCCTTGAATAATAATAATAAGGAAAATTGGCTTAAAATAATACCAATTATTAACGGTGTCTACAAAGTAATACAAATTCAAGTATTTGCTATTAGTGGTACCACCTTTTTTACTATATGTGCAAACTAGTACGCCAATCTCCGAAAATGTATTTCGATGAATATTCCGTCTATCTTTGTAATTAATTATTATTTTTTATATTATTTTTCTGTTTTCTTTTCAAATACATACATAGTATTATGTTAACAATTTTCTTTACAATCCAAATTAATAATGCCCCACCCTTTTGTTAGGATTTTTTTTTTTAAAAAAATCAATATGTAAATAATTTTTATTTCATAATACATATAGTAATTTCTACATCACACAATAGTAAATAGGGTACTTAAATGCCTTATTTTTATGTTGATATAACTAGTTTCAAAATATCCGAAAATTTTCCACATTCACCAACCAAAATAATGTAGGGAATTTTTTTTGGATTTTTAAAATTATTTTTGAAACTAATTAAATAAAAATATACCCTATTTACTATTGTGTGGTAGACTAGTAGTAGAAATAATCACCACATGTATTTTGAAATAAATTATTTAATATAATATTGACAATTAAAAATTAAACCTAACAAAGGGGTGGGGCATGCATTATTAATTTGATTGTAAGGGAAATTATTAATACAATATGTATTTTAAAATAAAAAATTATTAAAATAATAGTATCAAATATAGACGCAACGTTACTCAAAATGCGTTTTTGGTGACTTGTGTACTATTTTGCACATATAGTATAAAAGGTGGTGCCACTAATAGCAAATAGTTGAGTTCGTATTATTTTGCACACACCGTTGATAATTGATATTATTTTAAGCCAATTTTCCTAATAATAATAATAATAATAATAATAATAATAATAATAATAATAATACGGAGAATTAACTCCGAGGGTGATGTATATTTGTGTGAACTCATAATGCGGTAGCAAAAATGGTTTTTCTAAGGCCTTAAAATACAACTTGTTATGAAGTTAAAGAGAAAGTAGAGCAGAGAATCATCATCAATTTAATAACATAATACTAAAACAGACACCAAGAATGACACGTGTCACTTCCTGGTGTTGTTTTTTCCCTCCAAAACTCTCTCCTCCTATTTTAATAAAAATCTTTTATTTTTAGAATATTTGTATAATACAACTACAATAATATATTATTTCTAATATTGTATATTGTATTATCTTTATAATCATTGTACTCCTTTTTATTTCGTGTACTATTTACTTAAATTAATCACACAATATTTTGAGACCTTTTAATTAAGGATGAATAAAGTATAATTTAGAAGGTTGATATATATATATATATATGGTGGTGAGTAAAAAAAAAAGCCAAAGATACAATATTAACATACAAAAATATTAAATAATGAAGCTATAATTATTCGAATTAGCTTATTTTTTGGAATTACATTGCATAGTCTAATTTTGAACTAAATTAATTCATTAATAAAAAGGTCATACGACATCTACATTGTATAGTTTTATCACGAATCACAATATCATCATTAATGAAATATAATGTATACTATTTTAAATTATTTTCAACACAACTAATGAAAATAATTTTTTTCTCAATTGTAGTTTTAATAATTTTTGCCTTATTATTTCATTAATTTTTATATGTATTGCATTTCTTTATTCTACATGAGTTGCCTCACTTTTATATTATATCACAAATTAATTATGGGAATAAAGATTATTACTACTGTGCAGCCACTAATCTAGTAGATCTATATTCTTATTAGAGAATGATGTGGGAGTATATATATATTTGGTGTTTCACCCAGTTCACCCTTTGGGCTAATCCGAATTCGGGGATCTGTTCTGGATGGTTAAGTTCTAGTCCACTCACAATTGTTATTGTGGGGGATCGAATACAAGTCCTCCCTACCAAGTGTAGTCTCAATCACCACTACACCAATATCCAATTGGTATATATACATGTGATACAATTAAGATTTTCTTATAAAATAATAAGCCTAGAATAATCATAAGGGTATAATGGGCAACATATATTATATAACACAACCTTTATTTATTTATTTAATTATTTATTTTTGAATTTCTTTAACTTTTTATTTATTTATTTATCTACCTTTGAGGGATGAGAAACATAGGATTATGGCTTTTTAGTAAGGTGAAAGACAAGCCTTCTTTTTCATTTTTTAAAATTAATTCCTCAACTTTTTTATTTAAATAATTTTATTGTTGTTGTCTTCTTCATAGAAGAGTCAAAAATAAATTTAATCAATATTATCAACCATACTAAGTGGGTCTCGAAAACGACTCAAAAGTTTAAATTTCCTTTTCTTTAAAATATATTTATTTATTGATTAATACACCTTCCTGTAGATAAAATAAAAGAAATCAAGTAAATGCCGCATTAATTATCAAGTTTGTGGGGGTGTGTTTGGTTGTTTGTTTATGTCATTCTTTTGATAACTCATGTACTAGATATACCTTCCCTTACATTACGTTACATAAATAAAATAAAATAAAAATAATAACAATAAAAATAAATAAATTATAAGGGCATATTTATAATGTTTTGAATTTTTGATTGATAACTCATGTGCCAGATATAAATATGACCCTTGCAAAATTGGGAAGCCGTATCAATTATCACCTTCTTATCACTTCAATATAATTCAAGTCTAATGTCAACTCTTTACTACTACATACATACGACTACACCACAAATTAATTAGAAATTGATTTGAATATTCTTTGATTTAGGTTTAGCACTAGCCTAACCTTATCCCTTTATGTACACTTTACGTTTTCTTTCGTCAGTTCACTTTGAACGGTTTCAATTTTCAACGTCATTTGCGTATTACTAACGTTTTATGCATGGTATTTTGACTACTTTATCCAATTCCTCTTTTTTCTTTTGAGGGTTTTTCAAAAACAAATTACTCCCTCCGTCCCAAAAAGAACGATCCATTTAGGTTGATTACACGGGTATTAAGGAAGTTAAGTAAAAAGAAGTAAAAATATATTGAAAAGATAAATTTACATGGGGTTTGTAAAAAAATAGAGATAGAAAGTAATTAAATAACATGGAAAATCAAGTTTTTGTATGGGGAAGCTAATTTTACACAAATATTGTAGCAAATTGGTGGGTGTTTTAATGCAAATGGGTCATTCTTTTTGGGACAAAGTTTTGGCCAAATGAGTCGTTATTTTTGGGACGGAGGGAGTAATAAATAAATAAATAAATAAATAATAAAAAAATAAAAATAAAAATAAAAAGGGGGTTATGTATAGGTCGAATACTATATTTTTTTTCGGAAATTATATTTGGCTACTTCTAACCCTTCCTCTTTAATTAGTTATTTGAATAATTGTTATTTTTAACAAAAAAAAAAAAAAAATGAGTGTAAGCATCATTATGATGGGATTTGTTTATATTGAGTTTTGTTTATTATTTTTTGATTTTTAGTGGAGATTAATTGTGCAGGATTGTAAAATTGTTTAATATTTTTATTATGTATAATAAAATGAATCGGAAAAAATGTGTGTTCATAACTATCGTACAATAGATTAAAAGATCCCTTAATAAAGATTACCTTTTTAAAACAATAAAAAAAAATTAATAACTTTCCTCAAAACAAAAAAAAAAAAAGGAAAGGAAAAGAAATTAATTACAAAGAATGCAACAATAGTAGCATTACTGAAAGGAAGTTCACTACCACGTACACTATAGATTCAATTAATTGGTTAAATTTATATCTTTTTGCAGATGGCGATAACTTTATATCAATAATTCAATCTTATTTTCAACAATTAAAAAAGCCAAAGTCAATAATGATGAGATAGTGTAATAGTTAGACATTGCATTAAAAAAGAAACAAATTAAAATAAAGAAAGTGGTATCGTATTATTTTGTAAATTTGTCTTTATTTTCAAATACATACATAACATATCAATACACTCAAGTATATTTGAATTTAGGTACAACCTATATCTAAATTTTTTAATCTTGCTTATGGAATTAGTAACTACTTATTGAATAATCAATCATTAAACATTACTAATTTGGGGTGAGATAATAAATGTTAATATTTTGAAGATACATCTATGTGTAGTATATTGACAGAATACATTACTACGAGTACTAAGCAAAACCATACATATGTGAAAAGTAATCACTACCTCTTTATAATAAAGGAATATTTTATATTCACCAATAATACTCCTTTATTACAAATACCGCTTTAAATAATTATCCATGCATATTTCGGACATAAGGTTTGGCTTCCTGTTTTGAAACACTAACCTTATAATTACTACAATATTTTACATTAAACAACGTCAAGAATCCCAACTACCAAGTATTGTATTAAAAATGCCATTGGTCATATTTTTCTTTTGAATAAAACCAACTTGATAAATAAATAAACTAGTGAAAATCTGACGTGTAGCTACGGCATGTAGTTATGAACTTTTTTCACTCCATCTTCAACTTATCTATTGTGTGTTTGTGTCCTTAAAGGATATATAGACAATCTTAAATATTGACAATTGAGCCTTATATTAGAGTAAGGTGGACGAAAAAAAAGGTCGGTTTTAAATTAAATAATAACTCTAATTTTAGGGTAAGGTGGACCAAAAGAAAAAGTTGGATTTTAACCACTTAACGCCACTACAACAACCCTCCTGTGATGAAATTTTTTTTTTCACCTCGAGGTTACGGGATCGATCCTTGCCTCCAGCATATGCTGGAATTTCCCCCTCCTCCCGTTGTACCCGCCCTTGTGGCTCATATGAATAAAAAAAAACAACCCTCCTGTGATGAAAAAAAAATATTTTTTTATACTAGAAAAAAAGATTCTTCCCACTTCAGGAGATTTTTGAATCAATTCTCACCCCTGTTCTTGTAGTTCTCTAAACACCAAAAATTATTATTATTATTTTTTTTTGTCATTTACCTCAGTTACATATTAGTGCAACTTTTGAATTTTTTATATCACAATAATAATGTATAAAAATTGCATATAATATTTAATTAAGGTAGTATAATAAATAATTATCGTTTCATTTTATGTTTTTTAATATATTGATTAGTTTCACCCTTTTTTTTTTATACTTTTTTGGAAAGATTGATTAGTATCACTTGATATATGACGTAAGTGATCATTTAAGCACATTCACTTCGTATTAGCGAAACTTTATACTGTAAGGTCCCGTTCACTTCACCTTATTTTTGTTGAACTAAAATTAGTTTTATTGAAACAAAATTATATTTGCTGAACTTAAATTATTTTTACTGAACTTAAATTAATCTTACTGAACTGAAATTATATTTGCTGATATGAAATTATTTTAACTGATTTTCTATTATAATTCTTCTTTTAAAAAAACCGAATTACTCAACTTATTTTTACTGAACTGAAATTATTTTAATTGAACTGAACTTATTTTTACTTAATATTAATTTTTTAAGGTGAAGTGAACAGGGCCTAACTTTTATAATTTTGAATGCAACATAAGAGTTCGGATGATTGAAGAACAATAATGATTGTTATATATAGATAGATGAATGAAATAAGCAAGATCCATGACTCCATGAGGCTATATATCATCATGTTAGGTTGCTTTCCGATTTCATTGTTTCCTGCTCTTTTATGTCCTATTTTACTCTAAATACTTACTAAGCACTATATATGTCCCCTTTATATCACTCATTATAAGTTAGTTCATATTTATATGCATAACTAATACAATATTTCTTTTTATAAAAAAAAAAAAGAAAAAAACCCCTAATGATTTGTCCTAAACACTTGAAGTAGCTCTTAGCACATTAAGGGTTCTTCCATGATTGTTAAAGGCTACTCTTTGGATTCAAGGTGGTAGAAAGAGGAAATTGAATTGAAAATGAAATTTCAAGAGCTTTAAGCTTAGAAAATTGATAGCTTAAATACTGAGTATCTTCAAAAGCTAGAGCCTTTCTTGTTACATTACACAAATTAAAATTTAAATCCACTAGTTGTCATATCCTTGATTGATTTTCTCTAGAGTGTATTTTTAGGTGATAATCGTATTCTATTTGCCAAAACATAAAAAAATCAATACTCCTTCACTCCATGAACTTCCTCCTACTCACTAAATAAGTATTTAGTGTAAAGAATATTTGTGTCTTTGATACTTTATACCTAAGAAAAACATTATTATGTTAACAATGTTAGATTTATTTAGATATACAGTGCTTAGTTTTTATTTGTATAAAACTAAAAATGTTAATAATAAAATACTTATATTAAATACCGTGTAGAAGACAAACGAAAAACCTTCATAAAACGAAGAGAGTAGAAGTATAGAGCCTATCATAAACAAAATATTTTAAGTTAGTTCGAATTCGGGGACCACTTAAAATCATAAAGAAAACCTAATTGACAAGCCTTGTGCCAAAGCCCACAAATGAGATTTGAATGAAGCAAGAAGGCAAACTTGCGCCCAAATCAAAAGCCCATAACACGTTAAAACAGCCAAACATTGGTCCAGCTTGAAACCAATAAGTCCTACCGCCCGAAACGTAAGAGGGCAAATCCAACACAGAAGCAAGAACCTTATTTTTGAAAGAACCTAACGTAGGGCCTGTTCATATTTACTTAATTTCATTTTAGTTCAGTTCAGTTCAGTTTAACTCTAATCACTTCAGTTCAACTCTAATTAGTTCAGTTCAGTTCAGTTTCAGTTCAGCTCTTAGTATCCCTCTCTCATAAAATATTCATTTCAGCTCAGTTCAGTTCAGTTCAGTTCAGCTCCAATCAGTTCAGTTGAGTTCAGTTTAGTTCAATTCAGTTCAGTTCAGCTCAGTTAAGTAAATATGAACAGACCCGTAGTCACAGGTTTGGGAGTTGAAACTTTTGTTACCTCTTTCGAGTTGCCGACCTTGAGCACGGATTTAATGTTTTAAGTTCGTCGTGAAATTATTGAGAGAAACTCAAACTTGACACGAACCAAACCAATATGATCACTTTGTCATGATTTGAATGAATCTGACAATTTATATATTCCGATAGTTATAGTTTGTAATGTGTATTGTTGTAAACTAATTAACATCAAAACGAAATCAAACATGCTCCAATGATCAATTTACTTTGCTACTGTAAAAATACCTTCCATCACCATTGATCAGACATAGACCTATAAAATCGGTTGGTCGGATTAGTTTGAAGTATGTCATTCTCCGATTTTTTTCTTTTATTTTTTTTAAATACCGTGGGTCGAGAATAAGTGGACATGACCTAAAGTGTCCAGTGACTTGGCCGATTGAATTTCAAATTTTGTGCTCATATTAATATAGAGATACTAGATTAGTGCTCGTGGCCCCATACAATGCACGGTAGTAATATATTTTTTTTTTCCATAAATAATTTATGATAAAATATAAAAAAATGAGACAACTAATATGAAATAAACAAATGCAATGCATAATATAAAATTTAAGTGCATTAGCTCCAAGAAGGAACACCCTCATCCCATTTCCGGGCAAAAATGGTAAGGGCGCCAAAAATTATTAAAACTACAATTGAGATTTTTTTTTTGATTTGTTGTGTTGATTCGGGCCTATCTAATTTACTAAGCTGAACTGAACTAAACTGAACTGATTGGAGCTAAACTGAACTGAATAGAATAGAGATGAAATGAATTGTTTAAGAGAGAAGGAAATTAAGAGCTAAACTGAACTGATTGGAGCTGAACTGAAGAGAACATGCCAGAAAATATTTTAAAATAGCTAGTATACATTATATTATATTAATGATGCATGTTATTACCATTTACCAATAAACCTATTGTAGAATTCATATGTTTTTTATTAGTGAATTAATTTAGTTCAAAAAAAATAAAAGTAAAAAACTATACAATGTACTTCCAAAAAGTAAGCTAAGTAGAATAAATTTTTTTTTTAATAAAAAAAAACCTTAAAGCTGACATATTTTGTATTGGCGGAATCTTTTTTAATGATAGCTTGACATATGTCCAAAATGATTGATATAAGAATGACCTATTTCAGTAATAGTTAATAGACATTTTGAAGAAAAATAAAGTTATAAGTTGTTAATATTATTTTAGAAATATTTAACTAAAAACTAACTTATTATAGTGATATTCCCTCCATTAAAACAACTTATTGGAGGTATATTATCAAACCATGCAGATTATAATATATGCAGTATAATAATGAGCCGATCAAGATTCCAAAGCTCTAAATATGTTGAAGAATAAACCTCTCAAGTGTCACCACATGTAAGTGTCCCACATTGGTTGAAGAAGAGAGAATTAAACACTTTATAAGGCTAAGGGGCTACTCCTCCTATTGCCATATGATTTTGGGATAAAACCTCCTTGGACTTGTGAAGTGAACTCTCTCTCTTGGTTTGCGGGTGTGGCCCAGACCCGCGTTTAATATGGTATCAGAGTCAGGCCCATTATATGGGACCTCTAATGGTTTGAGTATATTGCCAGGCCCAAATGACATTAAGTATTCTGGGCCAAATTGAATTGGATCAAGTGATCCTTGAGTTAAAGGGACCTTACATGTGAGGGTGAGTGTTGAAGAATAAACCTCTCAAGTGTCACCACATGTAAGTGTCCCACATTAGTTGAAGAAGTGAGAATTAAACACTTTATAAGGCTAAGAGGCTACTCCTCTTATTGTCATATGGTTTTGGGATGGAACCTCCTTGGACTTGTGAAGTGAACTCTCTCTCTTGGTTTGCGGGTGTGGCCTAGGCCCGCGTTAAATTTCCTTCGTTTGTTTTTTTAACCTACAACAATGGCCGGAGATGATGTTCCTCCGCCACCGCCACCCCCTCCAACAGAATAAAACCCAATTCACCCTTTTACCTTGGGTCTTAAGATCGACCCGGGGATTTCATAACTCCTACTCGATTAAAATCTGATAACTACGATGATCGGGCTGCTGATATGCAAACGGCTTTGGAGGCTCAACGCAAATTTGGCTTCTTGGATGGCAGCATCATCGCCTCTGTACACCCGTGTACACAATCTGACTGGACCGCTATCAACGCTATGTTGATTTCATGGATTACAAACACCATCGACCCTGAGGTATGATCTTCTCTTTTGAAATTTTGTGAGGCTATGTTTATGTTGGAGAATCTCAAAAAACGTTATGCTCAGACCAATGGACCTAGAATACAACAATTAAAATCGTCAATTGCTAAATGTGAACAAACTCGTGATATGTCCGTTTCGGTGTATTATGGAAAATTGCATTCTTTATGGCAAGAATTGGATCACCATGAGCCTTTAATATCGTGTTCTTGTTGTTCGAAGTGTGTTGCGGGTCGATTGCATGAGGTTAGGCATGAGCAATCAAATTACATGACTTTCTTATGGGATTATATTCTGATTTTTATGAACCCTTGCGATCTAACATATTGTCTCACGATCCCCTCCCAAGTCTAGATCTTGCATATCAGTTGATTGTGCAGGATGAAAGAGTACGAGCAAAAAAACGAGAGCATGATCACAAGTCTTCTGAAGCTCTTGGTTTTGCTTTCCGTACAGCAGCACCTCGTGGCTATGACTCCTTTGATCGTAGTCAAGCTTCGGTGTGTGCTAAGTGCAAGAAGGTGGGGCATGAGACCTCAAATTGTTGGTCAGACAAAACGTGTAATTATTGCAAGAAGAAGGGCCATGTGGAGGCAAAGTGTTTCGAATTACATGGTCGCCCTCCCCCGAGAGACGGCAGCCAGGGGGGAAATATGCGGCTGGTCGTGGTCAAGGCTCGGTGAGGGCCAATGCAGTTTCGGGTTCTAATGCTTCAACCGATAACTTTTCTTCTCATGGTAAAGTTTTCTCTAGTGAGCAATGGAAAGCTATTACGGGATAGTTTGGTAATGCAAATATTCTCGAAACTTGATTGAATGGTAAGTTTGATGACACTTCATGGATTATTGACACAGGAGCAACGCATCATGTTACCGGTGAAAAATCTTGGTTGTTTGATACTAAGAATTTCGAATGTCCTGTTGGTTTGCCTAATGGTCAAACCGTGGTGGCTTCTTTGGTTGGTTCAGTTCGCTTGTCGAATAAGATTACTCTTACAGGGGTTCTTTTTGTTCCTCAATTGAGTTGTAATTTGATTTCTGTGTCTCAGCTTATTGATGAGCTTAAGTACATTGTCCAATTTAACTCTTATATGTGTGCTATACAAGACCAAACGAAGGAGCTGATTGGAACGGGAGCTAGGAGAGACGGATTATATTATTTTAGCACTTCGGATTCGGTGCATCATGTCGGCATTGGTGAAGCGACCTCAAATTTGGAGTTGTGGCATCGTCGAATGGGGCATCCTTCCGAGAAAGTAGTTAAGTTGCTTCCTCATGTTAGTAGTAATAAAAATTGTCTAGATAAGGGGTGTGAAGTATGTATGCGTGCTAAACATCCTAGAGATAAGTTTCCTTTTAGTGATAGTAGGGCATCTAGTGAAAGGAATGGTGTCCTTCGAACAAGTGTATTATTCTGATAGCGAGTTCAGAATTATTAGAAAGCTAATATATTCAGTAAGGTCAAGTGATCGAAATGCCTAGGTGGAGGCCGCTTCCGATCAGTAATATTAATATAATTAGTATTACAGCTTAATCTTGACTGAACCTTCGGGTCACACCCAAGCAAATATATGCGAACCAACTCGACGAATTAATTCGGAAGAAATTAATTCGTCGCCTGAGTGTTAAAATATTTAGACGTCGGTAATTCGAGCTTAGAGCGTCGAAACCGATCGTCGGAAGTCGAGTCTAAAATGATAAAAGACGAGACGCGCAAAATAATAATAAATCGACCATATTCCCGAAAATACCCCTAGCATCGGTGTGCCCCGGGCATTCGAATGCTAGGGGCAAGACGAGCTAGCACACCGTGCTAGTAGCCCCGGCCAGCTGCGGCTAGGCACAGCAGCAGCCGCACCAAACCGCAGCAGCAGGTGCGGGCTTGGCTCGGGTCAGGTGCGGGCTGGGCTCGGGCCGATCTCGGGCTTGGCTCATGGCTTGGCTCGGGCCATAGGGCCATAGATAAGGGGAAGCTTGGAATATGGGAGTAAGTGGGAGAGGACATGTGGCACAAGGAGAGTATTGAGTGGGGAGCAAGTATGGTCCCCTACTCTCCATGTGGTCCTCACCAACCCATCTCACATGGTGATGCCACTTGTAGATTTATTATTAGTTTGCAATTTTAATTTAATTTAGCTTTAAATTAATTTGTGGAATTTCATGATCCCACATTGATGGGATAGAAATTCCCACTCATACTTTCCTCTATAAATACCAACCTTGGGATTTGGAGTAAAGTGCTTGAGTGGGAGTTAAAAAGAGCATTCCATAATTTTTGGGAAAACTCTTAAACTCACATAACACTCGGGTTTGGGTCGGACCTTGCTAACCCCATGGTAGTAGACCTTAAAGTTGTGTTCGCCCATTTGTGGGTGGATACCATCGGAGGCACGTCGCTTGATGTGCTAGTAGCTTTCAAGTAAGAGCCCCGGGTTTTGGGCGAAGCTCGCTTCAAGGGTAAGATTCGTTATCTCTTCTTTGTGAATATTTATTTATGCTTTGTGATTTTAATTATTGCGAGTGGTTCCTCGGGAAGGGGTTGTTTCCGCGGTGAGTCGGACTCACCAAACCCCAACAACGGTATCGGAGCCCCGCTCGTTTATTTTTATAATCATGTTTTTCAAGGTTTATTTTTTGGCTTAATTTCTGGTTTAGAGCAACTTCAAAGGCAAGCTAATTTGACAATTAGCTTATCATGCCACACAAGCTTTTAAGCTAATTATCATTTTAGCTACTTTTTTCTCCAATGGCTAGCTATTAGCTTAGGTACTAGTTGTTGGATTTGTTGGATAGAAAATACATATAAAGAGCTTAATTGGTGCAATGAGCATTTTCATTTTGGCAAGTTTAATTCCCAAGCAAATTAGCTTGGCAAAGCTAATTTGCTTAGCCAAGCTAATTAAGTTTTCTAGCTCCAATGGTCAAGCTAATAGCTAGGGAATTATTGTAATTGCAAGCAAGTCCCTAGCTACAACCATTGGAGTTGCTCTTATGTTGCTAATTAGATTAGTAGCTCGGTTTTATTTATTTAATCCCGTTTTTAATGTCGAATTTGGTCTAGAACCCAGATTTTCGCCCAAGACTGGTGAATTTTGGGTGGAAAACATGTTCTGGAAAGGTTTGTACCCCATTGGGACTGTGATTTTAGCCAAATTCTGACCAGAAATGCCTTTTTCGAGGGGTTTTTCGTTTTTGACGAAAAATTTCAAGTCTTTTCTAACCTTGAAATTAATGGCATAAATTGTTGATTATATGGTTGATTATTTGCATAATTTTCTGCACTTTTATGTCCCCTTAAAGCACACTTACTTGGTAGTATTTGATGCTTAAAGGTTGATTTATTTTCACATAATTGCAAACTAATTGCTTTTTAGTGTGAAAATTTTATTTTTGAGGCTTTTTAAGTGTTAAAGATTCAATCTTTATTTGTGATAAGTGATTGAAACTTTGAAAACCACTAAATTCCGTGTTATTTTGAGTTGAATTTTGTTGTTTTAATCATTTTGAGTTGATTAGAAACATAAAGTTTCGATTTTTGTGATAGAAATTTGGTTATATTCATGTTGGAAGATATAATTTTCAAGGATTCACAAATTTTAGATGTTGGAATTTTCATTTGAACATTAAAGTTCATATTTTTCCAACTTCCCTTTACTTTGTCAAATTCTCAAGTTTAATTTAAATTGATTAAATTGAAAGTGAGAAATTGCCTCAATTTTATTTTGCACCAAGCTAAACCAATTTAATTAAAGATGGTTCTTGGAATTATTTTGGTTATTGCACTTTGAAAATTTTATTAAGTTAGACTTGTTTAAGATTTTATTTTGCTCACTAAAATAGTTCTAAAATTAATTTAGAATTAATTATTTTTGTCTCGCGAAAAAGGGATCAAATCCCAAGGTAGTGGCACGCAAAACGAGGCAATGCACCACCATGGTGAGCCGGGCTGCACAGCAGCCCGCATGTGGCTGCCACGGTGGTTGCACTGCCTCGATGGTGGGCCACACGCGCGGCAGCAGCCACGCACAGCAGCAGCTCACGCGCGGCAGCAGCAGCCACGCGCGGCTGTGTTGTGGCAGCAGCTCGCGGCCGTGTGCCGTGGGTCGTGTGTTCGTGGCCGGCATGTGCGTATGCTTGGTGCGGTGAGGTGTCTAGCCGTAGTAGGCTTGATGTTAATTATTTTGCCGTTTATTTATTTTAATTAATTTTGTTCTTTTTAATTAAAATTTTGGGAGGCTAGGCCTCGGTTTTTTGAGCGGCATTGGCAAAATTTCATTTTGACAAGTTTGGGTGCTACCGACTTAATTAATTGGATTAATTAAGGAAATGCGGAATTTAGTGGGAGCTTCAATTATTAATGACGTAATTTAAATAATCGGTTAAACAACTTTGACTAGTTTTAATTAGACGCGTTAATCGGATTTACCACCTTGATTAGTTACTAGTGCGCGCGTTGTTTGAATGCATTTTACTTGTTGTTAATTTTGTAAATTGCATGGGCCATTCACAAATAGTGAATGGATGAATGGAATATATATATTCTCTCTCTCTCTCACAGGTTTTATGAAATGGCAACTAGTGGGACCCGACTAGGATAGAAAATACGGACTTTCGTACCGTTATGTATTTTTGTAAATCTAAATACGGTCTACGCACCGTTAAGTATTTTTGTACTTTAATATTTAGATTATTCCTAGTTATAGACACTAGTTTTTGCATAGTTTGGTTAAGTCTTGAAGACGGCGTATCTTGGAAGACAAAGCCTTGAAATGCAAATGAAGACCTTTTGAAGATATGAAGATTTCAAGGGGTCATGCTAGTTGCCAATATGCATTTATTATTTCACTTTATATTTTATGGTTATATATATATATATATGTGAAATATTAGTTAGATGCATGTTTAGGTTTTCTTAATGTTGCGATGATTAGTTAAGTTCACTTAAATCAACCAACATAGAAATCCTAGGTCCCTAATAATATTGAGTAAAACTTGCCTTTCCAAAACAACACTTACTAACCGGACGATGGTGATGGTAGGCTACGCCAAAGCGAGGTGCCATCACTCCTCTAAGGGGCATAAGGCACACCGGGTGTGCACGTTGGTTTTGGTTTAACTCATCGGTATGAGTGAGGAGTCCTCACATACCGTGGCAAAAGAGATACATCGTCAAAGATGCATTAGATGCGACGATTGTCTAACCAAGAGTGGCTTAGAGACATTAGCAAGGCAATGCTTACCGAGAAGATTGAGTGTTTAAGACAAGCCAAAGCATGCTTAACCACTCTTTGTTTCTTTGGATCTTGGAATCGCCTTATTTTCACCAAATAGGGACAATTTTTACGTGTAAATAAGACGTTAAATAAGTATTGAAAATTTGCATGAATAAAATTCAATCTTATTTAAGTACTTTTTGAATGGTTTTTCATTAAAATTCTTTCAATTGTAGAATCATGTCTTCAACTGTTAACAACGACCTTATGTACCCGGAACTTCCCGAGAAGTTACCATTTTTGCTCAATTTGGTGAACTTCAAGGAATGGGAAGATGAACTCCGAGAGACTCTCAGGAATTGCTACCTAGAGCATATCTTGGACACTCTGATCCCGAGTTTCTACTCGAAAGGGATCATGAGTGATGAAGCTCATGAAGAATGGAGTATAGATTGCAAGAGAGTTTCCAAACTCATGGCAAACTCCATTCCGGATCATTGGAGAAGGGTTTTCTCCGGCTATTTTCCGGACATGATGCTGAAAGCTCTTGAGGATGTGGTCAATATGAGGGTCACCAAGAGTGCTAGGGGAAATTATGATGGTCATGTGGAGGATGTGACAAGGTCACTCTCCAAAATGAGGATCAAGCCACCACAAGAAGGTTGTCTCTCGAAAGAAAGACAAGAGGTATGGGGAAAGGTCTACAATGCGAGACTTAGGCCCGGAATGCCACTTCAAGCTCATGTAATTAACATGACAAGGTTATTCAACCATCTGGAGCTAATTGGCAAACCAGTGGAAGACGAGCAAGCGGCTCACATGCTTCTTAGCTCTCTTCACTCGGGGTACGTGGGACTTAAGATGCGTCTCACCGCCAATAGGGATACACTGTCCTTGAGGGAAGTCATCCAAGAGCTTTAAAAGACCTATTCTTGCAAGAAGGCTAACTTTGCCCTTAGACCAAAGAAGAAGGAGTTCAAAGACAAGAGGAAGATGCGCTGCTTCTATTGTGGTAACCCCGGACACTACAAAAGAGAATGCGGCATGTATCTGGATGATGAGGCGAAAGGAAAAGTAACCTCAACCTCAGGTATCATCTTATACACTTGAATATAAGCATTTTAAAAGGTATTAGATACCGGAAAATTGACTCACAACACATTCCTTTTACAGGAACCAAGTGAGCGGTGCTTTTTCAAGAGGAATTGAGTTCACAACTAGGATGGAAGTGATCTATCCAAGAAAAACTTGTAATCTCATGTTTTGTCTAAAGAAGTAGAACTTATTTAGTTTTATCTACCATACTTTTGATGTATTTCCGACGTTGGACGTCATTTTCATCAAATCGAGACCTTTTGTTTTGATGTCTTGAACATATTTATGGAATGACACTTTCATGTGTTTTTAGACAAATGTTTGATACCAATACAAAGAAAGCTAAGACTACACAGTCTAGTCAAACTTACTTGTGGCATTGTCGCCTTGGCCACATTAACATCAAACGCATCAAGAAACTTCTACAAGAAGGTATTCTTGACTCATTTGATTTAGAATCCTTTGAGAATTGCGAAGGATGTTTATTAGGCAAGATGATAAAGCAACCATTCTCCAAGTTAGAGAAAGGGCCGGTGACTTATTGGGACTTATACACACCGATGTATGTGGACCAATGAGTACACCCGCAAGAAATGGTTATCGGTATTTCATAACCTTCACGGATGACTTTAGTAGATATGGTTATGTCTATCTAATGTCGCACAAATCTGAATCGTTTGATAAATTCAAAGAATTTCAGAGAGAAGTTGAAAACCAACTCGGCAAGAAAATCAAGGCACTTCGATCGGATCGAGGTGGCGAATATTTGAGCCAAGAGTTTGATGACCATCTGAAAGAACATGGAATACTTTCAGAGTTGACACCTCCGGGAACTCCTCAGTGGAATGGAGTATCTGAAAGGAGGAATCGAACCCTGTTAGACATGGTCCGATCGACTATGGGTCTTAGTGAACTTCCAATCTCTTTCTGGGGACATGCACTTTTAACTGCGGCACTCACACTGAATCGTGCTCCGTCAAAAGCAGTGGAAAAGACTCCATATGAATTATGGACTAATAAACCGCCAAGGTTGTCTTTTCTCAAGATTTGGGGATGTGAAGCATATGTCAAGAAACTCATTTCTGACAAACTTCATCCAAAATCTGATAAGGTTTACTTTGTGGGTTATCCAAAAGATACCAAAGGGTATTACTTCTACAACCAATCCAGAACAAAGTGTTTGTTGCTCGTGATGGTGTCTTTTTGGAGAAGGAGCATCTCTCCAAAATGACAAGTGGGAGGAAAATCGAACTCGACGAAGTTCGAGAGGACGAGCAACAAGGACAAGTTGACAATCAAAGTGCTTACCAAGCAGCTGTTGACGTTGGTCAAACTGACAATGCAAATGCTCAGTCCATTACCCTACGTAGGTCGACTCGGCCAAGATCTCAACCTGACAGATATCTCGGTGTTGTATTAACCGAAGATCAGGACATCCTAGTAGTGGATGGAGATGAGCCGGCAACCTACAAGCAAGCTATGACGAGCCCTGACTCTGCAAAATGGCAAGAGGCCATGAAATCCGAAATAGACTCCATGTTTGAAAATCAAGTATGGGACTTGGTTGATTTACCCGTAGGTTACACACCTATCGGATGTAAATGGATTTTCAAGATGAAAACCGACAAAGATGGAAATGTATTTATTTACAAAGCAAGGCTGGTAGCAAAAGGTTACAGGCAAATTCACGGCGTTGATTATGATGAAACTTTTTCTCCAGTTTCCATGCTTAAGTCCGTTCGAATTCTTCTAGAGATTGCTGCATATTACAATTATGAAATATGGCAGATGGACGTCAAAACCGCCTTCCTCAATGGGATTTTGGAAGAAACTGTGTATATGACACAGCCTGAAGGTTTTGTCGACCAGAATAATCCTAAGAAGGTATGCAAGCTTAAGAAGTCCATTTATGGACTAAAGCAAGCAAGCAGAAGTTGGAATTTGCGATTTGATGAAGCTATCAGTAAGTTTGGTTTTATCAAGAATCCAGATGAGTCTTGTGTCTACAAGAAGGTCAGTGGGAGTGACATCGCCTTCCTAGTCTTATATGTCGATGACATTTTGCTCATTGGAAATAGCATTCCATTGCTGGAGTCTGTAAAGACTTGGCTCGGGAAATGTTTTTCAATGAAAGACTTGGGAGAAGCTCAGTACATATTAGGCATCAAGATCTATAGGGATAGATCAAAAAGGATGATTGGAATGAGTCAGAGCACTTATATCGATAAGGTACTGGCTCGATTCCAAATGGAAGGAGCCAAGAGAGGGCACCTACCCATGTCACATGGCATAACCTTAAGCAAGAAGCAGTGTCCAAAGACACCTGATGAGCGAGAAAGGATGAGTCGAATTCCGTATGCTTCGCTTATCGGATCGATCATGTATGCCATGATATGTACTAGGACGGATGTATAGTATGCCTTGAGTGCTACGAGCCGATACCAATCAGACCTAGGAGAGGCGCATTGGACTGCGGCCAAGAATATCCTGAAATACCTGAAAAGGAACAAGGATAAATTCCTGGTCTATGGTGGTAAAGATGAATTGGTTGTTGAGAGATATACCGACGCAAGCTTCCAGATAGAAAGAGACTTCTTCAAGTCACAATCAGGATACATATTCTGTCTCAATGGAGGAGCGTTTAGTTGGAAGAGTGCAAAGCAAAGCACAACCGCTGATTCTACAACTGAAGCCGAGTACTTGGCAGCATCTGAGGCAGCCAAGGAGGCAGTTTGGATTCGCAAGTTCATTGATGAACTTGGTGTTGTACCCTCGATCAAGGGTCCAATAGACCTCTATTGTGACAACAATGGAGCTATTGCTCAGGCTAGAGAGCCACGAGAACATCAGAAGGTCAAACATGTCCAGAGGCGATTTCATATGATTCGGGAATGGAAGTCAGAAGGTGAAATCAGAATTTGTAAAGTTGGAACGGATGACAATGTAGCCGATCCACTGACTAAACCTCTGTCTCAAGTGAAGCACAACAAACACATTGAGGCAATGGGAATCAAGCATGTTGCGAACTGGCTTTGAATTCCATTTATAGTGTTTTTAATCAGATTTTGAACAATGTTGATGTAAAGCACCATGATGAACCATTCAGTTTTGGAGTAATTAAAATTTTCATGCAATTTAAATCACTCCGTCTTTATTTAATTGTGGTTTATAATTAAATAATGAGTCCATTCGATTTTAATAAATATTCAAAATAGGGTATCAAGTCAATGGCTTGGATAAAGAAACACATATTAAGTGAATGTTGAATATTTTAATCGAAAATTATCCCTAATCAAGGTCGTATTTTGTGGACGAATAATGACCATCAGAGATTAGTGTGTAGTATGATTTGTAGCACCGTTTCTTGTGCTATGAGGATACAAATCATTTGCACAGGTATTGGTTTAGAACCATACTGGACAGACCTATGAGGATGCTTTAAGAGATTAAAAATCGTCATAAGTATTTTCTCATTATTACTATCGGAACTCTTTCCTTTTGACCATGAGTAGTGGGAGATCTCTTGTTTGAGTACTGGTCCGTTTTGATATCCGCCAAACGTCTGCCGTAATTGGGGATTATAAAGACGGATATCGGGCGGGTGAGTCCTCTTAGTAAGAGAAGCTACATTACAAGACTGGAAATGTCCTCCTACTAACAATAGGGAACATGTCTTGTTGTTTACAAGGCCTCTCGAAGAGCGAGACTGTGAAAAATGCATGGCCGTGCTCAGATGGATTTTAGAAATCATCTGCTTATTGACAGTCAAACTCGGATTTCGAGAAACACTTCTGGACGTAACAGAGATGACTAGTAATCTTACTCTGTAGTTCATGAAGAGACATAGGATAAGGGCTATACACTAAATGCACACTTGTCCGGAAGGACAAGTGGGAGATTGAAAGGAATGGTGTCCTTCGAACAAGTGTATTATTCTGATAGCGGGTTTAGAATTATTAGAAAGCTAATATATTCAGTAAGGTCAAGTGATCGAAATTCCTGGGTGGAGGCCGCTTCCGATCAGTAATATTAATATAATTAGTATTACAGCTTAATCTTGACTGAACCCTTCGGGTCACACCCAAGCAAATATATGCGAACCAACTCGACGAATTAATTCGGAAGAAATTAATTCGTCGCCTGAGTGTTAAAATATTTAGACGTCGGTAATTCGAGCTTAGAGCGTCGAAACCGGATCGTCGGAAGTCGAGTCTAAAATGATAAAAGACGAGACGCGCAAAATAATAATAAATCGACCATATTCCCGAAAATACCCCTAGCATCGGTGTGCCCCGGGCATCCGAATGCTAGGGGCAAGACGAGCTAGCACACCGTGCTAGTAGCCCCAGCCAGGCACAACAGCAGCCGCAGCCGCACCAAACCGCAGCAGCAGCAGGTGCGGGCTGGTGCGGGCCGGGCTCGGGCTTGGCTCGTGGCTTGGCTCGGGCCATAGGGCCATAAATAAGGGGAAGCTTGGAATATGGGAGTAAGTGGGAGAGGACATGTGGCACAAGGAGAGTATTGAGTGGGGAGCAAGTATGGTCCCCTACTCTCCATGTGGTCCTCACCAACCCATCTCACATGGTGATGCCACTTGTAGATTTATTATTAGTTTGCAATTTTAATTTAATTTAGCTTTAAATTAATTTGTGGAATTTCATGATCCCACATTGATGGGATAGAAATTCCCACTCATACTTTCCTCTATAAATACCAACCTTGGGATTTGGAGTAAAGTGCTTGAGTGGGAGTTAAAAAGAGCATTCCATAATTTTTGGGAAAACTCTTAAACTCACATAACACTCGGGTTTGGGTCGGACCTTGCTAACCCCAAGGTAGTAGACCTTAAAGTTGTGTTCGCCCATTTGTGGGTGGATACCGTCGGAGGCGCGGCGCTTGACGCGTAGTAGCTTTCAAGTAAGAGCCCCGGGTTTTGGGCGAAGCTCGCTTCAAGGGTAAGATTCGTTATCTCTTCTTTGTAAATATTTAAGTATGCTTTGCCTCGGGAAGGGGTTGTTTCCGCGGTGAGTCGGACTCACCAAACCCCAACATCTAGAATTTTTGAGAAAATACATTGTGATTTGTGGGGTCCATATCGACATGTTTCGTCGTGTGGGCCTCGTTATTTTTTAATTATTGTTGATGATTATTTGAGAGCAGTTTGGATTTATTTGTTGGTTGATAAAACTGAAGTTATTAGAATGTTTTTGGCCTTTGTTGCAATGGTTGACAGACAATTTTAGCAAACCATTAAAATTGTGCAAAGTGATAATGTTACTGAGTTTAATTGCTTGCATGATTATTTTGTTGCTTCGGGTATTATTTTCCAAACCTCATGTGTCGGAACTCCACAAAAAAATGGGAGGGTTGAGCGCAAACACAAACAAACTCTTAATGTTGGGAGAGCTTTGAGATTTCAAGCTAATTTACCTATTTTTTTTGGGGTAAGTGTATTCTTGCCGTTTCTCATCTTATCAATCGTACACCCACACCCCTACTCCAAAATAAAACCTCCTTTGAAATTCTTTTCAATAAAACTCATTCTTTTGATGCAATTCGTACTTTTGGATGCTTGTGTTTTACTCTTAATCTGAAAACAAATGGTGATAAATTTGCGAGCCGGAGTAGGAAATGTGTTTTCTTGGGGTATCCTTTTGGGAAGAAAAGTTGGAAAGTGTATGACCTTTAGTCAAAGGTTTTTTTGTTTCACGTGATGTAAAATTTGTTGAGGAAGTGTTCCCTTTTGCTACACCGGACGATGTGAATATAGTGTCCATGGATTTTGGACAAAATAATGAGGTTCATGATGATTTTGTGGGGTTTGATGTTTTTGAGGAGAATGAGGGGGTTAATGGGGATGAAGAGGTGGCTCACGGGGATGAAGAACACTATGCTGCACCCCAAACAGAGGAGACCGCGACCAGGCCGTGGGACGCAGCCCCAAGCCGCGACTTGGCCACGGACCAGTCTGCCAGGCAGCCTATTTCGCTACAAACAGATCAGTCCGCGACCAGGCCGCGGGCTCCAGCTTACAGTCACGACCTAGCCACGGATCTTGCTGCTCAGCATGCTGATGCTGGCATACAGCAGCTGGGCAGTCCTGCTTCCCCACTTCCGCAAGGAAGCCCCACCCAAGCTCCTGGCAGCCTTGGTACAGCAGCCTCCACTGACCATCAAGCAGCTCCCGAGCCCTTAGGAAGGGGGTTTCGTGACAAAATACCATCGGCCAAGCTCCGTGATTATGTGACACATGCAATTTTTACTAATAATAATCCGTCTCCATCCTCTCCGTCTTCCATCGCTCCTTTAGGTGCGCCTTACCCTTTAGCACATTATATGAATTGTGACATGTATTCTGTGAATTATCGCAAGTTTCTTGCAGCTGTTGTTTTGGGTAAAGATCCAAAATCTTCTAGGGAAGCCATGAAATCTGAAGGTTGGCAGCGTTTTATGCAAGAAGAAATACGGGCATTGGAAGATAATGGGACTTGGACATTGGAGCATCTTCCTCCTGGGAAGAAAGCTCTAGGTAGTTGTAGACACCCATTTTTGTCTCCCCAAAACCAAACCCAGTGATGAATGCCTTTCGCGTCGAATCATAATCGAATGAGGTGAAAGTGTGGAAAAGTCAAGTGTTGCGGTTTAGTTTTATTTAAAATTCTCTTCTTTCTGTTTTTGAAAATAACTCTATTTATTAAAAATAGCCAAGCCAGTTTAGTTTGGTCCATAATAAAGGTCCAATAATAGTGTAGTTGGACTGGGCTCGAAGAGACCTTTCCAACGATATATTATAAGCCCAATTCCGATGAGTATTGAGGAAGTTATGGCCAAAATACTAAACTGGGCCCGGTTAACTATTTACATACGGCCCAATGATCTAGAGGAGGACCCAATGTTAATTATTGTTCCTAAAATTATTAGGATTAATTATAACTTTCTATAAGTTTCTAGAAGGTTCTTTTGAATTCTAATATTATTAGATTTAATAATTATTTTAAGATGGATTTTTATTTGGAATAAAGTATTATTATTTTATTATTATATTATTATTTATTTTTGAAAATACGTTTTATCTTCTGTACGGATTCCGTAGATCAATTTGGTTAAAGATCGGATTCCGTGTGGAAAAGCGCGTGCAAGTCAGACTGTCGCCAAACGACAAGTCTGTCGCTTGGCGATAGACCTTGTCGCCTCGCGACAGCGTGTATTTTTGGCGACAGCGTGTAGTTTTATTCCTAATCGAATTCTATACTTTTCCGGACTATTTTCCTTATAAATAGGGTCCCAAAACTCCGTTTTCATTCACAATTCACAATCACCCAATTCTCTCTATTCTCTCTTGAGCAATATATGCTTTCTTTCTCTCTCTCTTTCTAAACTACCTTTTCACAAACAATATTCCGCATTCACAAGACTTAGAATCACCTAGCCAAGTTCGAAGTTGCCTTCGCCCTAGACGTGCAAGGTTTAATATTTTCTGAGGGTTTGGTCCCAAATCTAGTTTAAACTCATTCAATTTAATTCTTATTTAATTCTTTAATTATTCTTTATTATTTTCATTGAAGTTTACTAACTTGTGTATTTTGTTATTAGAATGAGGTACGAGGCTTCAAAGTAAGTAGATTAGCTTACTCTCTATTTCTTTCACAATGTAGAAAGCATGTTTATTATTGTTTAATTCCTAGTATCATGTTAGGATGTTATTTATGCTTTCTAGAATCATGTTTAGGGTGCCTTTTATCGTTTCTAATATCATGTTATCATGTTAGTGCCATGTTAGGGTTAAAGCTTTGATCTTTTATTGTTTAGTGACATGCTAGGATTTGTTATTTATCTTGTTAGTATCATGCCTAGGATCTTGCTATTATATTTAAGCTTTATTATTAACATGATTATTATGATCATTATTATTATTTTGATTGTTATGTTGCTTGATATTATATATTATATTATTTATTGCTTGATCACACCTTTTATGCTTGTTTAAAGGGAATTTGTACTTGAAATCACGCTTAATAAGATAATTAATAATTCGGTTTAGGCTAATATGATTTTAATTCAAGTGATCGCCAGTAATAGTTTTATTTGTGCATTAATATTCAACCAACGTAGATAAACAGGTTTAGGGTTAATCTAATGTTTGCATGTTAGTCAGAAAGCGCACATGAATACGAGTAGAATTAATAAAGTAGAGGCCTATTTTATAGGGCGGGTCCTTTCTTTTGTAGATTGGATTCGTACCCTCATCCCCGAACCCTATTTAGTTCAAGACCTTATGGAGTTGACGATCTCCTGGATCGTTTTGGGTTTACAAGTTCCTAAAACTTGTTGGCGACTCTTTTGCTCTAGCTTTCTTCCCTTTGGAACGCCACCATACTTTAGTGTATGATCACAGTGGGGTTCAAGCTTGGGATTAGGATGCTTGAAATATTCCCTACAGTAGTCAATGGGTGTACAAGACAAAATATTTTTCTAATGGTGATGTTGAACGTCTCAAGTCTCGTTTAGTTGTCTTCGGTAATCATCAACAAGAAGGCATTGATTATAGTGAGACCTTTGCTCCGGTTGCAAAAATGACTACTGTTCGTGCTTTTCTTGCTATAGCAATTGCTAAAAACTAGGAACTTCAGCAGATGGATGTTCATAATGCTTTCCTACATGGTGATCTAGAAGAGGAGGTGTACATGAAATTGCCTTCGGGCTTTGAGAGCTCGGATCCGAGCTTGGTGTGTTGTTTGAGAAAGTCTTTGTATGGGTTGAAACAAGCTCCGAGATGTTGGTTTGCTAAATTCTCAACGGCTCTGAAAGGGTATGGTTTTATTCAATCTTATTCTGATTACTCTCTTTTTACATACACTAAAGGCAAAGTTCAGATTAATGTCTTAGTCTATGTTGATGATCTTATTGTTTCTGGGAATGATTCCGCTGCATTGACTGTTTTCAAGGCTTATCTTGGTGATTGTTTCAAAGTGAAGGACCTTGGTCCTTTGAAATATTTTTTGGGTATTGAGGTTGCTCGTAGTAAAGCAGGTTTGTTTTTGTGTCAACGAAAATACACCTTGGATATTGTTTCTGAAGCAGGTTAATTAGGTGCAAAACCAAGTGGTTTTTCGATTGAGTAGAACCACAAGCTTAGTCTTGCTAGTGGTGAGTTGCTTGAGAATCCCAAGTCTTATCGTAGACTGGTAGGGCGGTTGATTTATCTTTCGGTGACTAGGCCAGATTTGGCATATTCGGTTCATATTCTTTCACAGTTTATGCACGAACCTCGGATTGAGCATTGGGAAGCAGCTCTCAGGGTGGTTCGTTATTTAAAGGGTACCCCGGGGCAGGGTATTTTGTTGAGTTCAGATAGTGACCTGACTTTGCAGGGTTGGTGTGATTCAGATTGGGCGGCATGTCCTCTTACTCATCGTTCGTTGACTGGTTGGCTAGTTTTTCTTGGTAAATCTCCTATTTCGTGGAAAACTAAGAAGCAACCCACGGTCTCTTTTTCTTCTTCCGAGGTTGAGTATCATTGCATGGCTTCCACTACACATGAGTTGAAATGGTTGAAGGCTTTGCTTTTGAGTTTGGGTGTTCAACACCCTAAGGCGATCAAGTTGTTTTGTGATAATCAATCTGCTTTACATATAGCTCGAAATCTAGTGTTTCATGAATGAACAAAGCACATTGAGATTGATTGTCACATTGTTCGTGATGCAATTACAGAGGGCTTAATTGCTCCTTCCTATGTTTCCACTAAGGAGCAACTTCCTCATGCTCCAACTTGAGGGGGGGGGGGTATTGAGGGATATATTTTGAAAATATCATAGGATATATTTTGTTCCCTAATTTTATGGCTAGAATATCTTGTGAATATATTTTAGGTAGTTTCCTAATTCTATCAAATTAGGGAATATATTGTATTATATATTTGGATGAGAGTAATCAATGAAATTCAAGCTTTGAGGTTTTATACAGTTTAGCATGGTATCAGAGCCTAGGTTTGTTGGACCGTTTATAACTGGGTATTTGTCAAGCCACTGGTTAAGGGGCCTCTATTGGATGTTCATTCCCAAAGAGGATTTATATTGTACCTTCTGGTGTGCTCTAATTCTAAGGACACTCACAAGTGAGGGAGAGTGTTGGAACCCAATGTGTATCACTTGTGAGTGTCCCACATTGGAGAAAGAGGAAAGGTAGTTCCACTTTATAAGGTAGAGGAGTAACTCCTACTATTGCGAATTGGTTTTAGTATAGAAGCTGCAAAGCCTTGTTTGTGGACCAAACTCTCCTTCTCCTTGTTTGGGTTGCCAGCCCATTTCACATTGTTTCGAAATTTAACAAAAAAAATCAATAATAATATCAACATAGTTTAATTAAAACTCGTTCATGTTTGTTTACTTGATAATAAGTCGAACATTATGAACAACTTTCAATACACATTTGACAAATGAACATGAATATGAACATAAATGTACTAATTTAGTTAAGTTTATGAACAACTTGTTTATAATGTTAATCAACAAGTTTGTTTATAAAAAAGAATTCAAATGTCTATTACGGAGTAATATAATAAATATTTTTGAGTTATTCACAATTGTTCATTTATATAAGTTGGCTTAAAACAGATCGAGCTTGAATAGGAATTTGATCTTGGTTGAAGCTCGAAGCCACTTAATAAATTAAACAAACACGAACAATGCAATATCCAGCTTAGCTCATGCATTTAGACCCGCATCATCAAATCTAATACACTGACTCAATAAATCAACAATAAACCCTAGATTTATCACTAAAATTCAAAAACAAATTGAAAGTAGAAGAAGAGATTAGAGAGAAAGTGAATAAAAAGGAGAGGAGATATCATGAAGAAGATCATCTTCCTCCAAGAAGTTGTTTTAATGGAGGAGAGAAAATCAACACGTACCCTTCAATGGAAGAGAGACAATCAACGTACGCTTCAATGGAAGAGAGAGATAGAGTATGATTAGAGAGTAATGCTGAAGAGAGAGAAAGAATACAGAAAAAAGCAGCAAGAAGTGGAAGGGAAAAACAATCACCACACTATTGTTAAGCACAACAACTCAGTAGAGAAGTTTGCATATTTATAGGATGGGTTTTAGATTAAGGAGAAATACATTTCTCTCTGATAAAAACATTTTATGTGTATCATCACATGACAATTCCATAAGTGAATCGATAATTTTTTTCTTATAAGCAACCCCAAAGTATTTATAATTAGATACATACATCTATTAATATACTTACTATTATAATTATGGAGTATTAAAAATGCTATCCCACAAACATTGAACTTCTTGCTTTTTTTTTGGACCTTGAGGCAATCGTTAATAGCTGAGGTCGAGCTCAACTAAGTATTAATGAGGTTGCTACTGAAAATGAACAATTACTATAATAAAAATGAACATTTTCTGACTGAACATATTTTACAATAATTTTGTATTTCTCAATAATCAAATGTTCACTTTCATGCAGTATGATGTTCATTCTTATTAAACAAATGGTCAATTTCATGTCGTATGATGTTTATTCATAAAATAAATGTTCATTTTATTTTTTAATTAATACAAATTTTTGTGTTTGTTCAGTTGTATGAAATGTTCGTTTTAATAGTTAGGATGTTCAATTAACATTAGCATTAATAATGTTAGACATTAGCATTTTGTTCATCATCAAAAACATATTGTTAATTTATTTAATTGGTATAAAATCATAATTCCTCCCGTTCTATTAACATTGTAACAAGGATTAAATTACGCATCCCGAAGCACATTTTATATGCTAAACATATATAATTGTGTAAGAGTAAAAATTATAAAAAGTTGATTTTGTGAAAGTATTTTATGAGACGAATCCAACAAGGTCCCACATAACTGTATTTTGCTTAATGTATAAATCATATTGTATGATCAAACAAGAGTAATGAATAGTGCACGCAAAAAGTCCATTGTTACAATATTAATACAATGGAGGAAGTATAGCTCAACGAAAATATGAGTAAAAATCAACATTCAAACACTAACCCAGTTGAGAACAAAACTATACCAACATGACCCAAATCTCAAAATTTAAAATTTCTCCAAATTTTAATCAACAACATCAATTTATAATGGAGTAGAAGCAGAACAACAACAGAAATTTAAAGTGGAGCATAAGTAGAGCAACAAATATTTCTTGAAACACTTTTGAAAATTGGAACAAGTATTTAAAAAAGTCAATGTGAAATCATAAACAACAAAAATGTAAGAAAGATTGAGGTGAGAGAGACAACCTAAAGAAAAACAGAGGAGGGAAGGAGCGCAAAGACTCGGGGATGGGGCACAAGCCACAATGACTCCGGCATTTTTTGTTATAGTAAATGTTTAGTATTTTTCTAGTGAATGATCATTTGTGTTGCGCGACTCTAGCCAGAGCTAACTGAGCGTGACCCTAGCTAAAAATTTGTGACCTCGAGGTAAATACGATTAAACAAAGCCTTATACCTAGCCTATGACCAAAACATAAGTTATTACTAATTCTTAAAAAAAAAAAAAGTTGTAAGATCTTTTTAAAATAAGGAAAATGCTATATACAGCTCTAAGGACTATGTATAAAGAGTTAAAAGAGGAAATTATTTATGAAATAGCTTTATTAATTAAATTGATTTGCACGTGCTTTTGTCATGCATTTCTAAACTAATATTTACCTCTGTTTTTTTAGTTGACACGTATTACTTTTTAAGAAGTTTATTTATAATTGACACATTTCCTTTTTAACTACCCCACTTGCTTTATCATTCTCTCTTATTATCTCTTCTCTCTTAAGCTGTGTGTCTAAATTAAATGTGTCAACTAAATGGAAACGAAAAAAAATATACCAAAACAGAAAAAAATCTAATTATTATTCGTAACCCTTAAGATTATGTATTTAATTGTTTTTTCACAAAGTCTTATGTGTGGATAGCCATACCCTGTGACCATCCATTATAGGGGTTACTTCGTTAGTGTAATAGAGTTTACTTCATTAGTATTACTTAATCAGTATTAAAGGGGTTACTTTGTTAGTGTAATGGGAGTTACTTATTTAGTATTATAGGGGATACTCAGTCAGTATTACAAGGGTTACTTGGTTAGTGTAATAAGGGTTGCTTGATCAGCATTAAAGGATTACTTCATGAGTATAATAGGGGTTACTCGATTATTATTATATGGTTACTTGATCAGTGTTATAGATGTTACTCCCTCCGTTTTTTTTTTAATATGCATCACTTTGACAATTGCGCTATTCACATACCATGGTTGACTTAATTTTTTCACCTCTAAAAAATAAATAAATGTTATTATATAATACTCCCTCCGTCCCTTTTGATAGTCCCTTATGAACAAATTTTAGTCCCAAAATGTTCACCCCATTTGCTTTTTCCAGCAACCATTAATATTAAATTTTTACTAAAATTCCCTCCAATTTGCAACAATATTTGTGCAAATTGAACTTTCCAATATAAATTTGGTTTCCTCATGTACTTTTATTACTTTATCTCTCTACTTTTTTGCATGCCCAATGTCAATTTACTTTTTCAATGTACTTTAACTATTCTTATTTGTGTTTATTAAAACCCGTGAAAAATCCCCATAAGGGACTATCAAAATGAGACAGAGGGAGTATATCATTAGATTTGTCATAATGTCTAGTTTCATAATATAATTTTGTTATAATTTTTACTAATGCACAATTAAAGATATTAATGGTTAAAGTTTCGTCTCGACCCCTCTAGGTTTTCTACTTGGGAGGGTATTTTGGTTCCCTCTAGGGTTTCTCCCTTGGGAGGGTTTTTCTAGCCTTCATTGCTAGATTTTCTCTACTTTTTTTGAAGGTTTTCCTTCAATCTTCTCCTTCTCTCTCTTTCTCTTCCATCTCTTTTCTTCTGATCTCAATTGTAAATTTTTGTAGGGGCTTCCATCGGTATTTTTACCGGTGGTAAGCCCCAAAAAACCTTTATAATTGCTTTCAATAAAAGATCACATCTTTATGATGGAGTTTGATATATTAAGTTTATTTTATTTGTTTGTTCGTCTGTCAAAGTTTAAAGATTTAGGGTTTCACAATCTCCAAAAGTGTCTAGAAGGCCATATGAGTTTTTTCACCCAAACAACTATTCATATGTGGATCTCAAGCCGAATTAGTGCTAACTCACAGATTGTATTGCTTCAGATGAAGATTTTTATAAAGGCGATCGTTGATCGAATCTGCGATGTAACTAGTTCTAAGGTGAAATGTATTTGTATTGGAATTTTAGATTTCTTCGGAATTGTTTGTAAGTGTCGTTTGGTTATCTTTCATTAATGAAATCCTTTCTCTTCTTGTCAAAAAAGTTATCTCGACAAATGTGTCGGTCAAACTGATGAATATGAAAAAAAAAAGCAGAGGGGAGTACTTGATTTTACACAAAAATGACCGTCGTCTTTTAAAGTTACATATAATATTACCCTTAAAATAATCCGTACGTATCATTCTCGAATCCCACGATTATGCTTATGAAAAAACCTGTACAAATTCTCAGCACACTAAACAGCTGTACAAATTCCGAGCACACTGAACACTGAACACACATTCGCACTCTCTCTCTACATTCAGGCTGTGATCATACACTCACAGTTGTGCGTCATCACCCCGCCATCGACAACGCCTCTCTCGACTTCCTCCGCCTTCACAACCGTCAATTATCTTTCTAAATGAGGTGACAAACTTCTGGTTTTAATTGTCTACTCTATATTTTGTTAATTGCTTTCCTTTTTTTTGTTTTTGATTGTTTTCGTTTGATAAGAATGTAATTAATACGGAGTGTTTCGATTTTCACGAATTTTCCTTGAAATTTGAGCTTAAATGTGATTTTCTTGGGTAATTTTGGCTTTGTGTAAAGTTTGTCAGCTTTAATGGTGAAGTGTTGAAATATCTAGGGTTTTTGATGTTCATTTGGTTCCAATTTTTCTGCAAATGCTTCTGTAATTGAAATTTTCATGTGAAGAAGGATTTCAATGGTGTAGTTTGGTTTGAATTTAATGCCATTTTGGTTGGAAGATTTGATTTATGTTTTTTTAGGAAGTAATTTTTATAATTTGATACTCTGTTTTTGCGAATTTTTATTTGTTTTTGTTAGAAGATCGACTATAATTTATGGGCTCCTTTACTTCTTTACTAATACGAGTGCTTACATAGTGCATTGAGCACCCCCTACCATTAGCTCGTCTTTTTTTTGGAAGATCATAAGTTAGTCCAATACAATGTATCGAACAATCCATAACCATGTCGGAGCATCATGGATCAACATGTTAATTAAATAGTACTCCCTCCGTCCTCTTTTAATAGTCCCGTATGGATATTTTTCACGGGAATTAATAAACACAAATAAGAATGGTTAAACTACATTGAAAAAGTAAATTGACATTGAGTATGTAAAAAAGTAGAGAGAGAAAGTAATAAAAACACATGGGAAAACAAAATTTACATGGGAAATTTAAATTTGCACAAGTATTGTTGCAAATTAAAGGAATTTTGGTAAAAAATTAATATTAATGGTTGTTGGAAAAAACAAATGGGGTGAACATTTTCGGACTAAAATTTGTCCATAAGGGACTATCAAAAGGGGACGGAGGGAGTAAGTAGGGAACATGTAAAACATTGTGATTATCTAGCATATTAAGGGTGTGCATAATTTACTTGATTTTCACTAGTCTAAATCTATCTTATTTTATTTGAACTTGTTTGAACTTACTTGAGCTTATCAAAACTTATCGAGCCTTACATTTAGTTGTAATTTGAAATGTCGGTGACCCTTGTCAAAACTTTATTTTATTTTATTTTAATTATCATATTTGATTAAAAATTTCCTTAAATGAGCGAAAATTAGGTGAACAAAAATCAAGTTTAAAAGTAACATCGTAGGTTTATGAAGTTTATTTTGATAAAGTATGTAAGGAACATGTATAACTGTAAGATTATCTGGCTTATTATTAATAGCTTCCGTTGATTACAACATACTCCAAGATATACCTCCATTTGGGTTAAAGGACAAGGGGAGGGTGAAAGGGCTAGATGCATACTACCCATATGATAGCAAGTAGATTTTCATGTATTGACTATTGCTCCAATAATCAATGACCCTTTGTTATCCTTTAATGATCCATTCCTATTTACTCTATTACTTCTTTGGTTCCAAAAATATTGCAGTATGGGGTAGGTAAAAAGTTATAAGAAATTGGGTAAATTGTGAGAAAGGACTACAAAACCCTTGTGAATTACCTACAGGAGTTAATTGACATAAGGTTATATATATTGGATTGTGAAAAGGAAGTAATATTTTTTTTTTTTTTGAAAGAGACGATGCTATATTTGCAAAACTTTTGTAAATAGTAAACGTTGTAATAATTATGGAATAACTATAAACCAAAAGTCAAATTATAGTGAATCCTTAATTCACTTGCGAACTAGGTTAACAAAGGTGGGTACAACAATGTGAATGATGAAGGAAACTAGAAGAATTTCTAATTGTTGAAAGCCTAGGGTAACACAGACTATATCCTAAGATTCCTAATCCGATATGATCTTGAAAGTTACAAGACCTACAACTCATAAAAAAATTAACATAATCTCTTCTTTATTTATAAAGATCATATATTATCATAAAAGATTATACCCATGGAACTATAATAAGCTAGGCATAGAGATAATGTAAAAAACATTAAGTAAGAGCTTAATTATTCATCATACTCTTGATTGTATAATCTAAAAAATGGATTTAACTAAGGAAGTTGAAACAATTAGACAATTTTATTTTTAATGAACTTGCAGATTTATTGACCTATATTCTTGTTTCTATTATGTTAGATTTGGAAAAATGATTCTGCATGTTTAATAGAAAGTCAGACCTATAACATAACTCTTATGTTTTTATGCTTATCATTCCCTGATTTTTGCGTGTACCTTGTAAAAATTCTTAGTCTTGTTACCCCCTCCCTAACCCCCCCCCCCCCCCCCTTCCCCTCTAATAAGAATATTGAATGTTGAAGACTAAATTTTGGAATTTTTTTTTTCTATTTTATACCTGTTATTGTGATGTACTGCTAGCTGTTCTGTTACTTGTTTCATCAGCGTTCAGACAGATTAAGGTCTCTGTAAGTCTTTGCAGGAAAAATGTTCCAAGTAATTCTCCTGACTATGGGGCTATCTTCATGGCAAGCAACTCCACCAGGAAAGAATGTTTTGAAAGAGAAATCTTTGGTCTTCCATCTGAATATGCTGATTTTGTGATGAAAGTTAAGACTGGGATGCTTTTGTTTCTCTTTGATTTTCAAGAGAGAATGCTTTATGGGGTTTTCGAGGCAACCTCTGATGGTGCGATGAATATAGTGCCTGATGCATACAGGTCAACATCAAACAGGAAGTTTCCAGCACAGGTGTCTTTTGTTTCCAAGATCACACTCATATCCTTCATTTTTTTAAAAAATTCTATAATCTCATTTAAATATTTCTGCTATATCCTAAATTCTTTGGTAGTAAACCCCATAATTCTTTACCCCAGGTCCGCATCAGTACATTTTGGCACTGTGATCCTCTTCCAGAGAACATTTTTGGTGATGCAATAAAGGAAAACTACTTCAAACAATTCAAATTCAATCTTGGTTTATCCAGAGATCAAGTAATCTCACTCCCTTTTTTTTTCCTCACTGTTATTGTCTTTCTATATTCTGGTGCTGACACGATGCATCATCCTACGTTTGTGATTATACAATCAAAGATATGTTTCAATATTTTTCACTGGTTGATAAATTCTAAGTAGCAATCCTGTGTCTGCCAATGTATACCACTTCGTGCAACTTTGTATGAATATATATCTACAATTTCATGCATTTTTTCTCTGAAACGAAGCTGTAAAGGACTTCTCTCATGTTCGTTTAGTTTCACTTCATTCTTAGCTATTCCAATGTTTCTAATAAATAATGGATCATCTTGATATTTCACTATTGATTTCTGTTTGGCTGTGCTCAGGTTAGTCCGTTACTGTTATGTTATTTTATTTTAATTTATTTATATTTATTTTGTGGTTATCAGAGAATGATTTATGTACTGGTCACTTGGATTTTATGAAATACGGACATTGATTATTACTTTATATTAGTGTTTAATTTGCAGGAATTAATATATCAAATTGTTTAATGTATAGTTGGTGATTGGGGGTAATCAGTGAAAAGAAGAGAACTAAGTATTAGTGGAGTACATATATTTTGGTGATTTGGGGGTTACGTCCAGTTAGCAATCTTAGCATTGCCACATTACCCACCTATCTTATTTATATATATTATGTACGCTTTAAAAATGCAGGTAGGAAGGCTCCTATTTCTGTTTGAGAAACGAATGCTCAGGATCCCTAATCCTCCTGTGAGGGAAAGAAAAAATCAGAGTAGCAGACAAATAGAAAAATCTGTGGTGGTACACCCTAAATCTGTAGTAAATCTAGAGCTATTAACAGAGACATCACAAGAATCAATTCCAGAGAAAACAGGCATCTTGGATGCTCCTGATCATGAAAATGCAACTCACTTTGACGACTATATACCATTGCCTTCAATAGAACCTGAAGAAATTGAAGATCCTTCTGAAGGATTCCTTTGTGGTGCTGATCTATCTTCCTTGTGGCCTTTTACAAAGGTTGGTGGTACAGATGGTGACAAGCAGGTTGATGATGATACTAGGTGTCTTGTTCAGGGTGGGTGGGATTCAGACTATTTAAAGCCAGCCAGCTGTTCTTCAGGACCTAAAATAAGTAGACCACAAGTAGACCACAAGAAAATTGATGATCCCAGTGGCTTGCAGGTTCAGGGGCTGTACTCAGACAAGATGAGAACAAGTGCATTTCTACGATTGTCAGGGCTAGGGAAAGTGTTGGGGAAGGAACGTCATCGTTGTAGTAAGGTGGACAATCTGGGGGATGTACTGAAAGGACTGGACGAGAGGCATAAAACGTGGAAGTGCAAAAGCAGCATTGAGAACGCTTCCAGGATTAGTGTGTTTTCTCGATTGAGAAGAGATGTTAGAAAGGCACCAGAAGGTGAGACGAAATCCATGGATGTAGCAAAAGAATTTAAGTCTCAGAATTTGAAGCGCAAGAGTAGTTGCAGTGTCAAGACCAGTGAAAAGGATTATGATTACTTACCAGAAAGTCAGCAGGGAAAGGCATTGGAAAGCCATAGTAAAGTAGTATTATCCGGTGAGAATAAGTCCATAGACATTGTGAAAGAATTCATTAGTCAGACTTTGAAAAGCAAGATTAGTTCCAATGTCGAGACTAATGAAAAGGGCTGTGATAATTTACTAGGAAAACAGCCTGGGAGAAGATTGAGGAGAAATTGTTCCAGAAAAAGATCAAAAATTAGGACTTCCAACAGTTCTTCTAGTGTGGCAGATCATTCTGAGGGAAGTTCTGTCTGCACAATTAACAGTAAATGCCATGAAGATATTTGACTACTGAATGCTGAATATTAGTTTAACTTCTGATCTAGAGTGTAATATAAGCTTTTTGTTTTATCTCTCACATGAGTTGTGAAGCTGGGTGCTAAGTTTAGTCATTGTAAACTAATGCACAAAATTCTCCGTTAATCAAATTTCCCTCGATTTTATTAAGGATTTTTTTACTTTTACCACCAAAAAAAAATCATGAAATTGTTTTTTACCACCAGGTATTTTAAAAGTTTTATTTCATGAATTTTTTTGATGGTAAAAAACTTTTATTAATTCGGAAAATTCTGTCATTGAATTTCTACTGCAAAGTTCACTATGCTTCTCAATTTTTAAGGTCTGCTTTGAACTGGATTTCAAGGAAGGAGTAAACTTCTTCATTATTGTCAAATTACCAATATTGATTTTGATTGACCAAATCAAACTCCAAAATCTCTTGAATGACTTTCTATCAGCCTTCTATTTTTGTGATCTATAATGTAATCTTTTACAAAGACTAAAATAAACCCAGTAAACCCAGTCCACATTAATATTAATGTGGACTGAGTAAATATCACACTCTTTTTTGGAAGCTTTAATCACAAGCTCTTTCTTTCTTTTGTCTTTTTTGTTTGATTTTCTCTCTCCTCTGTGACAAATTATTACAGTAATTTTTTCTCTCTCGTCCTTTAATGTTCTCTGTATTTAATTTATCTTTCAACAATGGTGAAGACGAGAGGAGGAAATTCATCAAAATCAACAATGGCGGTCATAATTAGAAGTGGAATTTCATCAAATTGGAGTAAACGAAGAGGATAACGATCATCAGTTGGAGTAAACTAAATGAAAAGCGAATATATCAAACCAAATGTGATTATAAGAAATAAAAAGTGATTATATCAAGCTAAATGTGATTATTAGAAATAAAAAGTTGTTATATTAAATTAAATGTGATTATAAAAAAATAAAAAGTGATTATATCAAACTAAATGTGATTATAAAAAAATAAAAAGTGATTATATCAAACTAAATGTGATTATAAAAAATGAAAAGTGATTATAAGAAATAAAAGTGATGATATTATATCAAACTAATTGAGTTGTAAAACTAATTATACTGATACAAAACTGATTATAAAAAATAAAAACTGATTATAACAAATGAAAACTGACTATAACAAATCTCTACACGAGCTTTTTCTCAAAAAAAAAAAAAAAAAAATTAAAAAAAATTCTCGATCTACAATTAAATACTCCATTAATTTAAGAAATCTTCTTGTTGAATTTCAAATTCAATTGAAAGATTATTTAAGTTTTCTAACATTACAATTAATAACAATAATCAATAAACATTTTAACAAATTTGTTGATGTTTACCTTCGTAATTGCTTTAAATTGCATCAAATCGAAGTTGAATAATGATTGTAATTGTACATTGTCTTGATTGATTGAGAGCAAAGCAAGAGGGAAGAAATATTGAGAGGAGAGAGAAAAAATCCCCAAAATTGTTTGAGAAGAGAGAGAAAATTATCCTAAATTGATTGAGAGCAAAGCAAGAGGGAAGAAGTCAATAAGGAAGTAATAAAGAACAACCATGGATTTTTGGCTGGGTATATGTCACTAATGGACTAATGGGCTTCCGTCCACATTAAGTTAATGTGGAACGGGTCCATGCAAGACAGATTAGTAATCTTTACTTCTGTATGGAAAAAATTGTGGACTTAATTACACATGGCAACCTACATTGTGTTGAATATAGCAAAGGTTGTTATATAAGGATGGTTATTGCTTATTTTAATGACTAAACTAGTATTTAAGCCCGGGCGATGCCCCGGGCCATTAAATTTTTTCTTGTAGATAATCTGTTATATATATTAATACTACTTTTGTGCCCCATGCGATGCGCGGGTTGTTTATCTAATTTTAAGATAAATTTTTAATCTATATGTTAAATTTTAAAATATATCATTGATACAAAAATAGTTAGCAATTGATGTGCTTTTGTGACGATTTGCTATCTAATAGGCATATAATGACTAATAATAATATTGGTGAATTAGCCAAAATAATAATAATAATAATAATGAATTAAATAAAAAAAATGTTCAAAACCCGTTGGGTTGACCCGAACCCAATTTTTGGGCAAGGGTTGAACATTTCTTGGTCCATAACCTGAAGTTAACCGATCCGAGATGACTCATGACCCGACCCTGATTGGTAGGTATTAAAATTATATTAGATTGTGAAGTATCTTATTTTAACCGATTAGTACATATATTATAAATGGAAGTTTTGCATTTGAACTACAATCTCTCGAAAAAAAATATTATGAAATCTTCTAAGCATTATAATCTAACTTTTTTTTAAAAAAAAATAATTTAATTTGTACATCTAAAATATTGGTATTGTATTGAAAATAAAAACTCTAAACTAACAATTTTATCGTAAAATTCTATCCAAATTTAACTGAAAATAAAGTTCTAAACTATTTTTTTATCCAATAAAATCTATCTAAATCTATCCAACGTGGCATGACACTTGGCGAAAAGTTGGAGTGCCAAGTGTCACTGTATCGTGGCATGGCTAAAAGTTTAGCTTTATATATTAGTTATATGATATGATATGATGATTTGTCTTAGAAGGAAACATAAAATATTCTATAGCTTGGTGGTAAAATGCTCAACTTTAGAATTAGAGGTTGCATGTTCAAATCTTTGCGGAGAAACCTTTTTTTTTTTTTTTTTTTTTTTAATATAAGTGCATGGCATGCAATGAGAAATATATGGAAGGTAGAGCCACGTGGCATTGAGTGGGTGACATGACGTAATAAGAAGTTGAGTAGATGATGTGGCGTTATGAAAAGGGCTAAGTGACACATAGACTTTCTAAGGATCGCCTTTTAATAGATTAGTATAGATGAGGATGGTCATTGTTGATTATTTAACATACGGAGTGAAGTGACATATTATTATTATTATTATTATTATTATTATTATTATTATTATTATTATTATTATAAAACAAAAGTCATACAACCTACAATAAATTAGTGGGAAGCCGAGATACAATCTGAGCCCCCACTCCTCTAGCTATTGCAAATCCTAGTGAAGATATGAGCTGCAGCACGAGCCCCAATGTCTTGCGTCGTCGAGAACCTCTGAATCCGCTTCAGTAACGCAACAGCCTCTTTCTCTAATTCCCCAAGCGAAGAAAAGGAGAAGGGAATGAAACCATATCCAATCGCCTGACATCGAGCTTCATATTTAACCCGCTTCCGATGAGCTGCATCAGCCACAACCCGCCCAGGAATGAAGTCAGATAGCCCTGACTGTGTCAAAGGAGAAGACCCTGTCAAATCAACACAGACATCGCGACCACGATCCCATGAATAAAGTAACACATCCGCAGGTCTGAGGGCCTCGTCGTTCCCTCCGGCCAACCCAATGTCAACCTCTTTTCTCGCTGAAATCCCAGAACGATAGCAAACATCAACAAGGGTATCCCGAACAACATTATGCTGATGTTTAATACCCACAATACCAGCACAAGACACCGCGTGATCAAAAATATCCCCAGCAAAAACCCTCGAACAAGCATTATTATTATTATTATTGTTATTATTATTATAATTATATTATTATTATTATTATTATTATTATTATGACTTATTATGACTTATTTAAAAATAACAACATTTAAACATTATATTTATGCCCTTAATTAGGATGTATTGGGACCGGTCAAGTAGGGAACCTGCCCCATTTAGTGGCATAACCAGAAAATTTATATTAGGGGGGCCAAGATTTATTAATAAAGCATGTGAATAATACGTTAATTTAATACAATTTGGGATTAATCTTTTCCAAAGAACTATAAAAAAAAATTAATAATAATAAAAATGTACCTAGCAAAATTCGAACTTGCAACCACATATAAACACAACACCTACTTATTTCAGCTAAACCAACTAGGCTAACTGCAAAACATTAATAACTTGTGTAAGATTTTAATTTTATAACAAAATCAAGGGGGTGGTCGTGGCCTACCCTAGCCCCCGTTGATTCCGCTCTGGCCCCATCCTCGCCCTTGTGAGGCGTGGATGGATTTCGATTTGGCGGGTGATGGGGCAGGGATGGAGTAAAAATCATATCTGCCATGGGTGATGAGGTAGCTAGGGCAATCGCCCTGGGCCCCAACTTGGAAAGCAAGTTTAACTATCAAATAGGCTTTAAAAAAACGAATAATTGAAATTAGTTTATACAAAGAATTGCAAATTTTTGGTCTTTCAACTTCCTTCCTCCCTAATTTTTCGCCCAAAATATTCACTTTCTAAAGTGAATTTATTTTACCTTAAAAATTCATTCAATTATAATCCCCCTACTTTCGGTAATTCTTTCATCTTTGTTTATTTTATGCCACCAGGTGACCTCAGATGGTGAATCAGGTTGTGATCTTTTACCACTTCCTCCACTTTCAGTAGACATTTTTCCACCGGGTAGCATATTCGATTGATTTTTGGACAATGAATGGTTCCATTTCAGGTATTTTCTTAAAGTTTGAAAACAATTCAAGAAACAAAATTTCTACTGTTAGTTATGTAATAATCATTGTGAGCAAATTTCTCCAAATTTTGTTTTGATTTACCACTACCCTTGGTTAGCGATATGCATCTACCCATTTGCCAACATGTAATAAGATGTGATCCCATCAATATTACATAGATTTAATGTTTTTACCTAGATCTCAACAGCCAGGGTTTTCTATTCTTGCCTTTTATAAAAGTTATAGATTTCAAGTGACCTTTAAGTCTACCCAGTTATATCGAGGAGGCGGTGTTCACTGGTTCTTCTCCATAATTGTAATGCACAGGTCCAAGTATGCGCTATTCCCTCCTATTCGATGCTCTACTCACTTTTCTTTGTGTTAATTCCCTCACTGTGTCCCTTCTACATTTATGTAACCCAATATAAGTGCGTTATCTTTGGTTATGTCCCATGATTAGTTTTTCTTTTGCCTGATAGTATTGACAACTTTTTCTGGAACAATTTCGACATCAACATAGTAGATGTTTTCTAGATCTTGCACCCCCATAGGTTCCTCTACATGTTCACTACCCCCCCTCTTATTATTGTATTGCTGCTATCAACCTCTCGTATAGATTGATCAATTTGTCGAGTGTTTATGGTAAAAAACAAGGTATTATCAGATGATTTAGACGATGAGCTACTTCGAGGAAAATGGGGCTGAAATCATGACATGTTATTGACATTATTGATTGACTACAATACAATTATAAAATTTTCTAAAACGAAGATTACTCAAAAACTTTGGATCAAAGGGAGGATTATACCGTTAACTTTGGACTATTCCCTCCACAACCGTTAGCTTTGGAATGTTCTCTCCTCAAGCACTTTTCTTCGTGAATTGCTATTTGCCACAATAGAAACTCAAGCTGTGGTATTAAATGACCTCCATGCCCCTTTTAATTTTGAAAATTACATACTCTTCCAACCACCACTAACTTTGACCCACTACACTAATCTTGGGGCTCCACCTTGACCATCAACTCCACTACAAGCACTGCCACTAACCCTAACCATCCACCACGACTGGTCCACCTTAACAACTAGCTTGACCACCAACATTGTAGTTCATGACGGTTGACCGCCAACATTGTAATTTCCGACCATTAAAATGAGTCGACGTCGGTCCGTTCATAACGGAGGCACTTGGGGATGACGAACCTTCAACGCTGTCGAGTCAAGTATATGTCGAACTTTTCTCTTTTTTTTTTTTTTTTTTTTTTTTATATATATATACATTTCTAATGTACACGAACGCATGTAATATGCGACTACACCATGGTACAGTCGCATATTGCATGCGATCATGTACCGTTTAAAATTTTAAAATATTTTTTTTATAATTATTAAAAATAACAAAATATATTTAATTAGTAATTTACGAATTTTATTTAAAGTTTTATTTTTTTCACATGAATCTAATTTAATACTCATAGTTAAATTCAATTTTTATTTTTTTATGAGGAAAAAATTTAATTTAAAATTTTAATATATCATGTAATAGTTTATGAGCAAATACAAAAAAATAAAAATAAAATAAAAAATAAAAATAAAAATAAAAATTGGAGGGGGCCCACATGGTGAGACAAATTGGGTGGGGTCAAATATTAAATTGATAAGGGTAGAAAGGTCATTTAATACCGGGCATGAATAATTCCATTGTGGCATTTAGTAACCCCTTCTTCAGCTTTCATTCCTTTAATAATAATAAAAAAAAAAATAAAAAATAATAAAAAATAAAAAAATTCAACCAAAATGTCAGAATTTTTCACTCTAGCCCAGGCTCCTTTTCCTCTTCACCATGAGGATTAGCTAGTTTTCTTTTGATAATATGATCCTTTTAGGATATTTAACATCTATAAAGATCCATTCACCAACAAAAAAGGACAGCTAAAAGGAGATTCTACTCCCGATTGACCATGTTCTTTCAAATTAGAATTGTCGCAATTATTATGAAACGAATGTAAAAAAATTAGTGTTGTGTTTATTAAGAAGCAGAGGGAGTAGAAACAAAAGGCTCAAAGGCACCTAGAAAAGCCTTAAAACAAAAATTCCTTCGTAACTATTCCCATAAAAAAAAAAAAAATACATTCACTATGCTACATCCACTACTGCTACTTTTACGTCCAATAAAGTCATAAAGACCTGCTTCTAAACAGCAGCAAACGTACATAATTGAACCTGTGAAAGAATATTGAGGCCAACCAGTATACTTGGGACTGCCTCATTATACATGTATACAAAAATAGATCAAACAAAGCTGTGGACTTCAAAAGCTTCAAGTAAATCTTTCTTCACTTTGTTCTGTTTATGACTATGCGTGTAAGATCTATAAGGGCCTGCCTTGACCTTCTAACATCATCATCATCACTCTCGGGTAGAGAATCAATAGCTGCAGCCGCTAGGTTTGCATGCTTCAATGCTAAATCCTTCGCTCTTTGAATTCCTTGACTTCTCCCAAGATAATCAAGAGCCTAAATGCAAAAAATAAAAATAAAATAAAATAAAAACACAAAAATTTATACAAATACATCAAATTTGTTAACCAGAATTTAATTTCAAAAAATCTACGATATTATGCAAGTATTTTGATACAGGACAATAGGAGAGCCACCCCAAAAGCTAGCTCAAAGGGAGGAGAGCCCATTGTCCTATATAAATCCCACATTAGCCCCCCATATGATCGATGTGGGACTCAAGTCCCATACCTTGCAATGGATCATTAAATCCGCAGTCAAGAGCTACCTCTTGTGGCCTCAACGAGAGGATCGTAACATACACCCCTGTTCAAGAGCCACATGCCCTCATGTGGCCTCGAAGGAGAGGTGCCTGCTCTGATACCCCACTGATACAGGACAATAGGAGAGCCACCCCAAAAGCTAGCTCAAAGGGAGGAGAGCCCATTGTCCTATATAAATCCCACATTAGCCCCCCATATGACCGATGTGGGACTCAAGTCCCATACCTTGCAATGGATCATTAAATCCGCAGTCAAGAGCTACCTCTTGTGGCCTCAACGAGAGGATCGTAACATATTTTAAAAAAAATACTAAATAAATAATTAAAAACTAAATAAATAATTAAAAACTAAATAAATTATATAATATATAGATGAATAAAACCCTGCCACTGGAACATAATCTGGTAAACAAGAAAGTTCAAGCATACAATTTTTCTTTTACCAATATACAAAATGAAAAAAAAAAATTGCTTTTCTAATGCAAAAGATCTATCTATAAGTTTTGTGATTAATACCCTACCAGGAAAATAGGTTGTATGGCGTGTTCAAGCCAACAGGCACCGAAGATATGAAATTATGAACACTACCAAAAAATATTTCCACCCGTATCTGCCACATCACTAACAATGAGCACACAATAAGAACTTCCCCAGCATATGACACTTTTAAACCAAAACCTAGCAGGGAATCATCAATTCTTTCCTAATTATCTACCAAATTTCAGTATTGGGCCATTGGCTAATGCAAAGATAATTGTAGATCAACTTTAACATACTTGTATGACAGGCATTTATTCTTGACTAGACATCCTAAACAATTTCCTGAAAAAAGGTAGGTCCAGAGAAAATGACCACCATAGATGCATATCCTTGGTGCAATGGTGCAATGCCTCGATCCAAACCCCAATTTATCACCAAACCCAGGTAATGTTCACAAATTGCACAACTCAATTTCTTAAATAGAATCTGGGTATAATAGAAATTGGCTTCTGAGCCTTGCAATTATCCAGGGAAGTCCAGAGAACACAAGACATCATTGCCAACAGATTGGCCAACCAGATTATGGAGCCATAATAAAAGCCTTTTGCTGACCAATGTTCACTTCTCACTCCAAGTATTTCATTGTACAATATTTTATTGCTCTAGTAACTTTTTAAAAATTCAGAAAGTTCATTACACGAGATTCTAGCAAAAATGCTTCCAGACTTGTAAGGTAGCATGAGTTGGAAAAAAATGTTCAATTGACCAACCTGCAAAGTCTTAATGCCCAAATGGCTATACTTTATAAGAATAACTTTGAATGTAAATGTAACAGAGGTTGATAAAAAAATGGCACCTAACACATAGTAAAACATTGATTTCCACAAGATTCAAAACAAGAAATAATGCAGGATTTTAACATGAGGTTCACAGATAAACATACAAGATCAACATCTGCAGGGTTGTCAGGGCCTCGCTGCACAACTTCACCTAATTGAGGGAATTCTTCTGTGGCAAACAACAAAGGTGCTGTGATGATTCCCTGTAGAAAAGAATGCAAACATGTAGCACTTTGAGTTAAAGAAAATAGACATCTATCATATTAAGACTGATTTGCAGCAAGTTCTATGGCAGTGATGCTAAGAACATACTACAGCAAGGGGTATTGCTGATTACACTGTAATACGAGTATCTTTCTAGGTTAGGAAATTTTCCATCTCCCACTAAATTGACCTCCAATCTGACTTGTTAACGTTGTGGCTTCCAGACACTTTTGATGTGTATGAATGAATTGTCATTCCCTGAAGAAGAATATTGGCAAACATGTACAACACTTAATCACAGAAAAGAGGTAATTACATGACGAATGTCAGAAAGTGAACCCTTTCCAAGTGATGCAGATGTGCCAGTGAAATCAAGAACATCATCGATCAATTGGAATGCCAATCCCTGTGGAAGAAAAAAGAATCAGAGATGTAATGAGTAATATGTACTGATATCAAACTGAAGTTTGCTTAATATGAATTTAGTAACACAATTGTGTTAGATGAACAGTATTACATCTGCTAGCTTTCTGCAGCACATTGCCAGAAATCATCCTAAACTTCCACTCCCTTTCACTTATGCATGCCAGAAAAAGGCGTCAAAGTCAGTTAGCTCCACTTAAGGGCGACCCCGTAAAATTTGTTTTCAATCAAATATGGTGATTCCTAGATAGGTGTGTGGAATTTGTTATGGGGGAAACTGTTGTGGAGAAGTTATGTGCTTTTCTTATATATAGGGGTTTGTAATAAGAAAAGAGTATGCTGAATGTTTATTGAGAACTTTTCTTTTTGAATTCGTTTTCTCTACGTTGTTACTGTCCTAAAATCCTGTGCAAAGTGTCGTCGAGCAAACAAAAAGTCAGATATTAACAAAAATAAATATTTGGGGCTGAACACCTTTTGCTCCCACAACATTTAAATCAGATTAGTGGTTACAAGATCAAGTTTAATTACCAGTGCCGCAAAACAACAGTATATAATTGATATCTACCCTCTGTAAGTTTGTAGTACTCCATTAAGAAAGAAGATCCATTCGTATTTCAATAAGCATTACCAAAAATTCAAATGAAAATGTGAAAGAGGGAGTTTAACTTCATTTGTCAACGAAATTACATCCTCCAAGCAGATAACATCTTATTAAGGTTTCATTCAAAAATGGTTGAAAGTTACTTTCAGGCAAAATTTATTAAAAAAAAAGAGCTTATGCTACAAGTATAACTAAATTTAGATATATATAGAGATCGACTGATCGACACTCCATTCACAATATAAGAAAAATGCCAGCACCACACATTTATGCAACCAGAGTTCACAAGCCAAGTCTCCCAAAACCATAAATTCATCATTCCACATGTATTATTAAGAATTTAATATTCAAGGAAAGCTTCCACAAGCCTGAAAATAGATAAATTTGGAGGAAATATAACCCTCTAAGAAGCCGTAATATTCATAAAAAATAATGAACACTTAACTGTGGACACTTACAGGTTCAAGCAGCACAAGCTATTCAGCATACATTTAGAATACAAGCAAATTAGCAAAAACACCAAAATTAAGACAGCACATTCGAAGATTAATAGGGTAGGCTCATTTTGATTTAATTGACATTGACAAATTATCAGCTACTTAACATAGGCATATTCATCTTCTGCAAGCCAGACATAACACCATAAGAAATATCCAACAACAAAGTTTCCACAAAATTGACAAGTAATTTCTTTTATGATTCCAGCCATAATATACACTGACAAAGATACCACTCACCAAGTTCTTCCCATACTCGTAAGATAACATAGCAGCTTCAGTAGATTGCCCTGCAAGAAGTGCAATGGACTTGCAGCTATTTGAGATCAATGATGCTGTTTTGTAGTAGGTCTTTTCCATGTAATACTGCATGCTGCGAGTAGAAATGAACAAAAATATCAGCTATGCTTCGTATTATACATAGCAAGATATTTGAAATTAAAAAAAGAAAAAAAAAAAAAATAGCATCAACAATCTGGACCTTCTGAGGAATTACATAAAAAGCAAATGGGAAAACTGCTGTACGTTAGGCACCACAGCAAGAGGCAAAAAAGAACAACTTGAAAATATGGTTTTGTATTTAAATATTTAATTAAGAGTGTTGAAAAGCAAACAAAAATAAATCAGTAATGGCAAGAATTACCATCTATCAAAACTTATAAGCCTCTTCCCAGGAAATGTAAGGATATTAGAACAGTTATTACCCAAGGTTCACAACAGTAATAAGCCAGAAAAATCAATTAGCTTTGATAGCCCTATATTTAGTCTGCCAGCAAAAGCAAAAAGAATTTTTCTAGCATGGATTCCACTTTTTAAATTGATTTTTGCCAAGTAAATAATACTATAACACCACATATTTGTTTCCATATAACATATTTATATTCTCCCTCTTTTTCCATTTTTTCAATTTTATAGTAGAATCAACCCTTCGTATCCATTCCTAGTCAGCTCTGAATTCTTTACTCAACCTTTCATACGCTGGTTAAGTCTCCAAAATCTTTCAACATTGGTAATATTCCCTGGAGTACTCAATATTGCATTCAGCATCTGGAAAGATGTGAAAAGTAAGAGCCTATAGGTTTTGCAAAGAGTATCCAGAGTACCAAAACACCCACTACAACCATTGCCTCTTGAGTGCCGATCAATATAATGGGCCATCACCAAACTCAGAGTGTATCTCCCAAAATGTCACTTGTTTAAAAGATCTTGACTATCTTAAGGTCTCAACACCCAGAAATGGCAGTTACCAAGCATCCTGAAAGAATTTCAATGGAGCAACAGAACAGTCTGTAGCATCAAAATACAAAAGCATTGTGAACAATATCCACTCTTCTCATTGCCAAATGGAAAATGGTTTAACAAAATTTTAATGGGAGCGCAGGAAGGCTAACTATGTAGCAAGGATGCAGTTTTCCAACTTTAACACTTTGTCTGACCTTGTCGTCCACCTTGTCTATAATGATTTTTTCCACTCAAAATAAGACAAGTGACATCCATGAAACTGTACCACCCTCCCACAAGTTGGGTACTAGAAGAATTGCTAACCCCCCCCCCCCCCCCCCCAATAGTATATACAGGTTCTTCTAGACATTTTTGCCCAATTAAATAATCATTTCTATCAGCTTGAAAGAGCTGCTAAATATTCTCATTCTAACAAAACTTACAACACCTAATTTCAAGTAATTCCATATAGGACCGCGTCCATGTCTTCATAGCTTATACACATCTAAAGTAAATCAAATATTAAAAGATACCCATGAGATAAAATTCTTTCTTTAGCACACATAATTACTCAATAGAATTACCGAGACAATTTTCCTTCAAATGTTTAATGTCCACAAAACGCTCTCTTATTACCCTTTTGTTTCCTAAAATCCCATCTTCACTTCCACTATTCCTTAAATATTCATAACCTTTAAAAACTTACATCAAACAAGCAAGAAATATTGACATATTAAAGTATTAATCCTAATATCATGTCAGAAAACTCGAAATGATGAATCTGTGCATAAGATAAGATGGAAATATTGCACCGGTCAACACAAGCAGTCTTAGCTTTATGAAAAACACCTTCTTTTTTTTTTTTTTTATTTTATTTTTTTTTATTTTTTTTATCAAGAACAACAACCTTATTGTACATAAAATATCTAGTCACACTTTCCAAGCATAGCATGACTGCAAAAGGTGCATAAAAATATAACCCCCAGAGCATAACTACATACTTTAATCGCTGCGCAGACGTTGTTGTCATCTGCATTGTCTCACCAGTGACAAGATGCTGTACAACCTCAGCTATTAATGAGACAACCTGCAAAATGCATCCTCATTTGAAATCTGCCACATGCTTTTTTTTTTTTTTTTTTTTTTTGTTAATTTAAGTCATGATTTCAAAGGTCTTACCTCATTATTTTGCAAAGAGGCTAGAGCTACACAAGCCCTAGAGAGCAACAAATCACCTGCTAAAACTGCCAACTGCATTGTATGAATAGATGAAGTCAGAAGCATGCTTAAGAAATGTCAGTGTAATATGAAGTAATACAGAAACAGACACCCATATACTAGGTCAAGGGGGTATCTTCTACTCTTTCTGTTTCAATTTTATCATCATACTTTTCTTTTACATCCATCCCAATTTCATTGCCAAACTTTCGTTTATGGCACATGCTCACTAAAAGTTATGTAATAAACTGACCTAAGGAGAGGAGAATCATAGGTAGTGCATAAAAGTCTGTTAGGATTGGCTTGGAGAGGAAGCAAGCAATGAGTTTGCTCTATAACTAAAACAAAATAAGGGATAAATCAGGAGGATGAATTTTGATAAGAATTCTCTTTTAGCCTTACTGTATATTTTGATAATTAATCAAACCCCAAATCTAATTTAAAATTAAGTCTCATTCACTGATATCTTCTTAGCCACATTCAGTTTTCCTCCATCTAGTAAGACCCGTATAGTGGGAGTTGTTTATAAATCTGACACACGTAGTTTATAGGTATGACATATAACTGTTGAGTATATGTGCAAGAGTCTGACTTGTTATGCTTGGAAGTTCAGGACATGAAGGCATTGTCCTAAATATGGATACAGGTGCAGGGACTTGCCATTTAAAACCTAATATCATAGTAATAGGCCTAATAGCAAAAATGATCTAAATCGGCTGTTTAGAACAAGTAGAAAGAGGAAGAAATCACCTCCTAATTATTGTGTGAATAGTAGATCTACTATAATGAGTCAATTGAAGTCCTCTTAAGCAAATTTTCACCGGCCTTTGAATCTCTCTATTGTATGAGGTACTTATTGTGGTTCGGATTCCACATTCATATCGCTGTCATGTCATGCCTAATTCCTAAAAATATTAAAATTAAAGAAACTAAATAACTAAACTTTGAAGCTCTAACTTCAACACACCCTTTTAAATGAAGCACGTCTCTTCATCCAAGATGCACTTCTCATCTCATACAAATGTTGTTGATGCACATTATCATCAACCTCTAATCTTTGAATGTAGCACTCTCTCCACAGTGAACATCTCACTCACAACTTCAAAACAAAGTTTCATTAACGGCCACTTGTTCCATGAACTCTTGCTCATCATTTTGAAAGCTGCAATTCTTTGCTATATACCGAAATTTGACAGTTGAAGCATTTAGGTTTTCCCTTACGCCAACAATCTTTTTCCTCGTGACCGATCTTATAACAATTGTTGCATTAGAGAGATTTGCCTTTCTTTTTGTGGTAAGATGACTAAGCCAATAGGCCACCTCCAACTTTATCACCATCTTCATTTTTCATACTTCTTTGATTAATGGCATGTACTGAATTGATTAACTCCGAAATTGTCAACTTTGAGAAATCATTAGTACTCCCTCCGTCCCCTATTGATAGCCCATTTCTCCCTAATGTTTTTCCTTATTTAAAAGCCCCATTTTTCCTTTCAGTGGAATTCATCATCCACTAAAGGCCTGTTCCGATTTACCAAAAACAACTGAACTGAATAGAGCTAAAATGAATTGTTTATGAGAGAAGGAAATTAAAAACTAAATTAAACTGATTGAAGCGAAGGTGAGCTTAAGCTTATATTTTTATTCACTTTTAATCAACAAAACCCCTTTAAACCCACCATATCTTCTCTCTCTTTCCCCTAATACAATAAAATATATCCACTACTTTCTTTATTCATCTTTAATCAACAATAACCCATTTAAATGTATCTTCTAAATCTATGTGCCCAATGAAAATGGGGCTTTTAAATGGGATGGAGGGAGTTTCTTCAGTGGAACAAAGTTAAGTTTCATACCTTTCCGATAGCCTAACAAGAAGTTTTCCACCACTCTATGATTGTCAAATTCTTAACCAATGATGGACATTAGCCAATTACCACATTCCTTAAAACCTTCACTATTTTTCATCCTCATCATCTCAAACTCTCTCTTAAGGTTCAAAATTGCATTTGTTTGGTTTGATGGTTTCCAGTACTTCGGAGCTTAGTTATTGAGTTTCTTTAATTTCGTATGACTAGAAATTAACGTGAGTCTTAATTACTTAGTCAATTGTAATGCTTATACTTAGTTAAGATATTGTACTATTAGTGAGAATACCCACTAAAAAGTAAGTTTGTTTCCTTAAGCCTAGGTAGTAGTTGTGATATGTTATCCTTATTTAAAGCTTTGCAATCTCCAACACACGGGTGAGTGGAAGTGTTATCTTGCAAATTAACACAGGATTAAGGGTATTAATTTTTTGGGTGTTTAGAGAGCCACAAGGGCAGACGATGAGAATCGATCCCAAAATCTCTTGGAACCGAGAGGGAAGCTCTAACCATTTGAGCTATCCCTCACTCTCGAATTAAGAGTATTCACTACTAGTATCATAAACATTGATTATTGGTTGATATTAATGTTTGATGCATCACATTTCATACACGTAAAAATTTAATTGGCACCTATTACCAACAAAGGGATTGTACCTCAAAAGAATTGAGTACTTGGTATTATTGTATGAATGAAGAAAAAGAATATTTTCTACATAGTTAAGAAAATTTGAGGTGTTTGGGTGTAAATACGACCACTAAGGTGTACAAGAGATGTAAGACCAGCTAGGTGTATGTATTGGTAAATACATGAGAGACAACCAAAACCATGGGGATGCATGTACAAAAGTAAAATGTTTTCTTGAAAGTAGGTATAACCATGCTTTCCAATGAAAACAACAAACACCAAGTACCCAGATTATCTAGACCAACTCTAAATCATGCTGGGCGTACTCTTTTTTTTTTTTTTTTTGGAAAAGTGCTGGGCGTACTCTATTTACTCTTTAAGTTGTGCACTAAAAACGTGTGTGAGAAATGGAGGTTTGTGAGCATAAAGAACAGGAAATAGCTTACATATTTTGAGCATAGAGTCATGTAATGACCTATCAACACACCGTTGTACGTTGTACCTATTCTTTGTGACAGTGAAGTTATAGGGTTTTTTTTTAATGAATGACATTATATATAGTTGAATGTTATATTACAAATCTGATTTCCATAAGTGGGACCACCAATTATTTGTTGCAAGAGAATTTAAAAGCTGCTGAAACAAGACCCAAAACTGTATTATCAACAGCCTACCAAGCCTAAGATTACTTGAGGGAAGAGCTGTTTAGAAGCTTCACATCACAAGAGGCCAGTTTTGCAATAGGGCCTAGCGCCTAAGTTCCAGTATGTACTCTGGGTGCTGTTAGACTCCTTATTCGCTTGGCGTGAATGTCAATTTGATTCTGTTTTACAGATAATCATTTTCCCCTTTTAAGAATGTTTGCTTTATTAGACGCTTGACTCGGGAATATTTATCTGCTAAACCTGGATTCTTAATGAAGTCGTTTCCACTAAGAAAACATGACAATTGAGCTCTAAGATTATTAAAGGAGGCCAAATATTTTATTATTTGGAAAGTTAATAAATCAGATTTCATTATTTAATTACCAAATTTGACATGCTGCATAAGAAGCTGAAAACAGTACCTTATTCCCCATTACAGAGTTTAATGATCTCACACCACGTCTTGTATTAGCATCATCCAATACATCATCATGAAGAAGGCTTGCCACCTATAGGAACAAAAGTGTCTCAGTTAAGCCAATAGATAATACCCATTTCAATCATTAAATCTAAGATTTCTACACATTAGTAGTTAAGGGAATGCCTTAAGGTCCAGCTAATACAAAATTTGGTAAATCACAAATAGATCAAATACTTACAATACTCAAGCATGCATTCCTGTACAAAAGATAAAGCTTACAAAAAGGTATGCTACAGCCTACAGAGTTGAAAAACGAGGGACAACAAATGTATCAAGTAAAGCATAAAGAAGATTATGTTATATTGAGAGTTTGGGACCTATACAATTTAAAAATCATACTTACAATGTCATTTCTATACCAGCATAACAAAACAATAACAGAAACAGAGACAATATGGAGATAGAAGCATAACAAAACAATAACAGAGACAATATGGAGATAGACCAATTGATATAGTTTGAGCTCGTGTTACTAATAAGAATGAAAACAGTTTCCAAACGCTGAAAAAAAATGGTGTTAGGGTGTGCGTGGGGGGGGGGGGGGATTGTAATAGCATACTTAATACTGAATGTGTCTAACCGATAGAAAAAATGGCAATTAAAGTAAATTCAAGAGTTTCAGCACATTCATCGTAACATTTCTCTCTTTTCCATCCTCTCTCTCTCTCAGAAACTCTATATCATCAACTACATATTAAAATCAAGCTGAATGCTACAATCTTTTGAGAACCCAATGCACATCAATTAGAAAAACATCATAAATAAGAAAATCAAAATTGCAGACCCCGAATAATCAGAGATCAATCAAAAATCAGTAATCAAGGAACCCTTACTCTCGCTATCAAAACGCAATTATTGTAAGTGTAACCAATATTATTTAAAAGTTGTTCTCTCATAACATTTCAACTGGCATTATTCTCTCTTTAAGCAACAATAGGATATTGTTTGGCTTGTAAATGTGTAATCTCAACCCTTAAATATATCAACGCTCAAGATTATAACTTTATAAGAGAATTTAAGGCTTTAAGCATCTTTTAGAGGAATTAATAAAGACTATCCATTATTTTCTATAAAATTGAACGTAATATAAGACTTCAGACCAACTTCTCTCTCCATTACATTCTCTCTCCTCTCTCTGTTTCGAAGATTCTAATGTCTGTTAATGGTGTGTGTTGAAGCTTAGAAAATTAAGAACCTTCATTTTACAGATCAACACGTAATTTCAAGGTTGATATTGTTGATTATGTCATCGACAATGTAGGACAATTCGTCAAAGAACCACAGGTTGAAAGTAGCTACAGCCAAAAGCCTTGATAGTCGATACCCACCAAATTAAGATTGCATATAAAAACATCGGCTGTACGGGGGGTTAGGATACTGATTGTTTAATGCCTAATTGCAATATTGGATTGAGGAATATGAACAACTTTTTATCAATTTAGAGTTTAATTTGGATTATGTAAATCCTCTAGTTTTTGCGTTACAAAACATCCGCTAACTTTGATAAGTCAAACAAATTAATGGAGATGTACTTGTCTAATACGAGTTATACTAATGGACCTACAATGCACTACTAATGCATTTATACTTTATAGTTTACTAATTATGTATCCATAATATATACTTGATGTATCTATACCAAATTCTGGATTTCTCACACTTCTCACCTTATGTGCCCTTCTCACCAGATCCTAACCTATATTTATTTATATAAATGATTTTTATTTTTTTTATTTTTTTTTGGGGTGGGGGGGGGGGGGGGGGGATATCCATGCTGGGGTTTTTTTACATTAGTATTTATTTTCTTTCGAGTGCACATAGCATTATGCACTTAAATTAGCGAACAAGAGGTTAGACTAAAAGGACTTATAGCAGTATGAAAACGTTAAGGATTTAAAAAACTTTTGGAGAAAATATAATTGAGCATTAAAATTAAGAGTTAGCCTTAGGTTAATGTGATGAGAACCATAACACTAAATCTCGGACATCTATTAACATTCACTTCTCACATACATAAGAATGAAGAAAATAAAGGAAAGGAAGGCAGCAAGCCAGCAATCTATCTCTCTTCAATGGCCAAAGATTGCGGCAAGGAGGTAGGTACCCCCCTCTCTCCCTGAGTACCAATTTTCCAGCATTTAACCCTAAAGTGGGCCCAAAGTGTAAGTTTTTTCATTACAAAATTTGTAGATCTTTGATCTAGGTTACCCAAAAGCTTTCCATAGTTCATAGCTATATCAACTTATCGATTTTGTCGCAAAAGTACTCTGGACTACATACACCATGTGTTGCAGGCTTAAAAAAATTTAGAGAGGAGTAAAAGTCAACATAATAACATATATATACACACAAGTAACCTGACACCATAATTCAGCATCCATTTAGGTAACTTGAACTTTGGGAAACTAACAAAACAATTAACAAAAATGCATATAACAATGCAAGGAAAGTAAAAAAAAAAAAAAGATAAATATACACTGACATGGATCATTTCTGTGATCTCAGCAATGCACTGTTGTCTTCTACGAAGCGGTGTTTCCAAATAATCAAGTGCTAGTCTATCAGACATGTTCAAAGCTGTTGCCATCAATAATAAAACCTGTACATTTCAATTTTTTAAAAAATAATATATGGCGAGATAAGAAATTAATAAGACAACTAATTCAAATGTCAAAACTTTTAGCCAAACTGACAATAAAAAATCTACAATAAATACAGGAGAGGTAAAATCCAATGTCATAACATTATACTGTTTCACAAACACCACAACAAGCAAGCATGATGGTCGAAGAACAGTTTTATTCCTTCTCTGAAATGGCAAATTATACATACTATGACAGATTAAGAGTAACTCATGTCAGAATATCAGTAACGTAGACAAATCATCAACACACCTGAGTTAACTACACATATCTATCAAATTTTCAAAGAAAAAGAAAATGTCTTCAATTGTCATGTGTTTGAGGACTATCTAAACGAACTCTCAATTTCCAATGAAACTATTGACATCATGCCACTCATCCTTGTAGTTCATGTTACATAATAATGATTCAACCCTTTAATATACATATACATATACATATACATATACATATACATATATACGTATATATATATATACGTATATATATATATACGTATATATATATATGCGTATATATATATATATACACACAATGTAGGAATGTACACATACCGTGGGACGAAAGCGCTTTCCTTCAACTCCAATTTTGAAGAAATATTCAGCAGCAAATGCCAACTTAGGGACCTGAAAGAAATCGGTACAATGAACATCAGATGCCCACTCTTTAGTTGCCTTATTTGATTCAACATTACTTATTTATCACAAAAGCTGGGTAACTATTGCACCTCTGTGACTACCATTGACCGCAATCTATCAGCTACGAGTGATAACTCATCAGAAACAAGGGAAAAAGGATCTGATCGGACCTGCAAAAGTAATTTAGCAAGTTTCAGTGGAAAAATAAAATTACATACAATGTTGAAACATAATTGAAATTTTGAAATTAAAAGCCTCTTCAAAAGAATGAGACCAATTGGCCAAATAATGAAAATTTAATATCCCCTTAAGAAGAACAAAACATTTCATGTGCACACCCATCAACTAGCTTACATAAAAATATTCAGTTCATCAATTAGTTTGCATATAAGGTTGGGTTTAAGAAATAAAACTTGCATCTAGAAAAGTAAATAGTGTCCCCACTACGAGATAGTGCCCCTTTTGGCTATACTCAGTACGACTTATATGAGCACATAATTGCTTGGTTTATACCATTGACCATACCATATCATATCTTTTTATTTGTGTTTACTTATTGCAAAATATACTTTATTCCGTTGCTAAAAACTACTGAAATTTTCTTTTTACGAAAATACGCATAAATTAAAATCAAAGGATATCCACAACAACAAGGCTTAGTTCCAATCTTTTTTGGGTTAGCTAACAAGAATTGTATTAAGGAGTCATCCGCAAAAAACATGGAACAAAGACAGAACAGTGATGAAATGAAAGTGGAAAAAAATGGGAACAAACACATTGAGCAGAAAAAAAAAAAAAAAAAAAAATTGAGAAAGATTTATGAAAGAGCAGACACAGGATAGATGAAAAAAAAAATTTAAGGAAAACATAGGAGCAAAATCTTCACAGAGGAAAACAATTAGAGTTTGCAAAACACAATTAATCAAGATAAAAGAAAAAACAAAAAAAAAAGTATATGTATGGGGTAGAGATTCAATTAAAAGCTTCGTAAAATGAAAAGAATGAGAAGAATGAATGTGCATATGTTTTGAACTAAATGTGCATTTACTTTCTACTAAATGTGCAAATTTCATTTTCAACCTGTTAGGAGTATGGGATAATGAAAATTTATGCAAATTATGTACAAAAATATGCAAATTAAATTCCAATCAACTTTTTTTGGACATTTAGTTCAAAGAATATGCACATTATCATTTCTGTAGAAAAATATGCACATAAAATCCCTTCTCATTATAGTCATGACATGTCCTCGGAGTAGATTTTCTCCCTACACTTTGCCTTATTCAAGGCCCTTACTCAATCCCTAAAAGACACTTTTCAATCTCAGTTACCCTCCTATAAGTTTTCTTAGATCTTTCCCTATTTGACAACCCCCATCACTTCGACCCTCTTCTAGCCAAACCATCTTAGTTGATTTTCCCTCTTTTTTTAGTTATCTCATCCCATAATTGATTATATCTTGTATGGCCACATACACATCTCCGCCCCATTCAACTTATAAATGTGACAATGTATCACTGCCCAACATTCCAAACCATATAATAATGCAGGCTAATGGACATGTGGAGGAATTTTTCCTTATAGCGGGTTCCATAAGTACACTTTGTAACAAACTTCCACTTCAAGCAACCTACTTTGTTTCTATGAGAAACATCTCCATCTAATTTCCCATCTTTAACTGATAAATCCTAGATATCGAAATAAATCTAAACATTAAAAAAAATTCTCCCAGCCATTTTTCCTACCTGCTTATTTCTAACTCTACTAAAAATACATTTCTAATATTCCGTCGTACTTCTACTTTGCCTAAAGCCTCGAGTTTGCCTTCACAATTCCAACTTACGTTCCACACCTTCCGTCTCATCAATAAACAAGATATCCACGGCAAACATCATAATAATTCCGTCCATCATGCATTCAAGCATCATGGTATATCTTCTTAAATTGAACTTGTCTATCCATCCATGACTACAGCAAAAAGAAAAGGGCTAACCATAGATATTCGATGTCACTTTATTTCCGTTTCCACCAAATGACTAGTTATAAAGCCTACTAAGGTATCTGCAATAGACCCTGTGAGACTACCAGTGGTTGGCACCTGAACGCACTAAGAGGATCACTAACGGACCTCTGACTACAGCAGAGCAGCCAAATGCATCCACCTCAATCAACACAGAACAGATGGCAGCAAATGATGGGAAAGAGAGCAGCACAGATTCACAGAAGACAAAATCAGCAGCCAGTAGTAATCATCTAGGGAATTGCTTGTACATATAAAAAGGGGAGAGAGAGATTGATGAGGTAGGTAATTTGTGAGTGAGTTTTGTGGAGATTGGTAACCTAAAGTTACCCTAGGAGGCTAGGAGAGTGACGAGCTAAGTCCACTGTTCGTAAGAAACTTTTGGCTTGAACATTTAATCAAAGATTCAATCTCTCCCTCAAATATTGTGATTTGTGTCTTTAGTTTGAGAACTAATTTGTGTCTTTAGTTTGAGAATTGATCTGAATCCATTGCAAGTGATTAGCTTCGGATGGTTCTTGATAGGTATGAGGAAGATGGTAGGAGAATATGTGCAGAGATGTGCGACCTGCCAGCAGAACAAAGCATCTCAACTAAGCCCTGCTGGGCTTTTGCAGCCACTACCAGTGCCTACAGCCATCTGGGAAGACTTATCATTAGATTTCATCGAGGGGTTACCGAGGTCTAAGGGTTTTGACACAGTGTTGGTAGTTGTGGATAGGCTCTCAAAATACGCTCACTTTATTGGGCTGAAACATCCCTTTAATGCCATGACTGTAGCAGAGGTTTTCATGAAGGAAGTGGTGTGTTTGCATGGGTTTCCCTCCTCTATTGTGTCAGATAGAGAAGGTTTTTGTGAGTCACTTCTGGAATGAGCAGTTCAAGTTGCAAGGGTCTGAGTTGAAGAAAAGTACAGCCTACCCTCCACAAACGGATGGTCAGACTGAAAATGTGAACAAGGTCTTAGAGACCTACTTCAGATGTTTTGCAGGAGAGAAACCCAAGCAGTGGACTGCCTGGTTATAGCCTGGGCAGAATTCTCTTATAACACTGCCCCTCACATCTCTTTAGGGATGACTCCGTTTAAGGTAGTCTATGGTCGGGATCCGCCCAAATTGATTAAGGTGGGAGCAGACGACAGTGGGGAGCTTGGATGAGTGGTTACAAGAGCGGGACTTCATGATTGATGAAATGCGTGTGAATTTACTGAGAAATCAGCAGAAATTGAAAATTTTTGCTGATGAAAAGAGGGAAGAAGAATTTCAGGGTGGAGAGGACGTAAACTTGAAAATCAGACCATATCGCCAGCACACCTTGGCAAAGAGACGCTTTGAGAAACTTGCTATGAGGTACTATGGGCCATTTGCAGTGGTACAGCGGGTAGGCAAGGTAGCATATAAGCTTGCTCTACCCCCGACTGTCAGTTACACCTGGTCTTTCATGTATCCCAATTGAAGAAGTGTGTTGGCAACCACCCAACCACACACTATACCTCAGCAACTAACCCCAGGGCTAGAATTAGCTGAACCAGAAGAGGTCCTGGAAGTCGGGAAGAAGAAACAAGGCAGAGAGGTGGTGACTGAAGTTTTGATCAAGTGGAAAGAATTGCCCCTGTTTGAAGCAACTTGGAAAGAAGCAACAATGGTGCGTGATGGTTTTCCCTCCCTTCACCTTGAGGACAAGGTGAGACTTCTAGGCGGGGGAGATGCAATAGACCCTGCCAGTGGTCCTCAACTACTCCAGGAGGAAGGAATGCACTAAGAGGATCACTAACGGACCTCTGACTACAGAAGAGCAGCCAAATGCATCCACCCCAATCAACACAGAACAGATGGCAGCAAATGATGGGAAAGAGAGCAGCACATAAGACAAAATCAACAGCTAGTAGTAATCATCTAAGGAATTGCTTGTACAAATAAAAAGGGAAGAAAGAGATTGATGAGGTAGGTAATTTGTGAGTGAGTTTTGTGGAGATTGGTAACCTAAAGTCACCCTAGGAGAGTGGCGGGCTAAACCCACCATTTGTAAGAAACTTTTGGCTTGAAAATTTAATCAAAAATTCAATCTTTCTCCCTCAGATATTGTGATTTGTGTCTTTAGTTTGAGAACTGATCTGAATCCATTGCAGTATCTTACTCAATATTCTATCATAGGTTTCTATTCCAAATCAATAAAAAACATAAGTAAACCATTCTTCTCTATTAGCTGTCTCATAACATGAATCACCTCCATCATTGATTTCCCATACAAAAAGCTAAATTGATTATCCTTGATCTTCACACCTCCCTTTATCCAATGTCATTTCATATCCTCATTTGATAATTTTATTTTTTCTTAAAGGTTAGTATACAAATAAGGTCAAAGTTTAGTCTAATTAGGAAAATAAATCACACCAGAGATGATAAGTAAAAAATTCGGATTAGATGAGCTGAACATAGCCTATGTCTCTCAAATCATTAAAATGACTAAAAAAAGTAAATTGGACAGCTCTAATCATCCTCATGCTATACTAAAGAGCCTTTAAAACAAAGGTTTCACTTATGTGATGCTTTACCTCAATGACAAAAGATTTTTTCTTACTGATGAAATCATCTAGGGAGTTCAGTAAATTACATCGCAAGAACAAGTACCTGACTGTCTCACTATTAGCAGAACACTGGACACAGATGAAGAGATCTCATCTTTGATGGTTTCAAAGTTGTGAGGTCTCACCGTCATTAATTAACAAGTTTTTGCTAAATGTATTTTCATAGATACATAGCCATCAAGTATTCAAATTCCATATATTAGCAATCAATTCAAATTCTAAGGACGGTAACTCTCCACCTATTTGCATCTTTCATTTTTGTTGTTATTAAAATATATGAATGCCATTATAATATAAATTTAACCACCTCCACCCTACAAAGATGCAACCCAATCCAGCAAGCAAAGAGATCGTTGCGTTGTGTTCATTAAAATTAAAACATCATTTTGGCTCCGAAGAGAATATTAGCTTCACCTTTTGATTGGTGTAGTAACAACTAACAAGTGACTAAAATTATTCGCGATTCTTAATGTCATTCTTGATCAACCCTTTGAATTCGTATGAGCTTATTAATCCGGAAATAAGTAAATTGTAAGGTGAATTCAATAAATTTTACGTCTTAGCAATAGGAAACATGTAACGAGTGTGATAAATTTGGAAGTTGAATTTGCAAATGTCACACCTAACCTCAATTGTAGACGTTGCAACATGATGTATATAACGTCTTGCATCATCACGAAAGAATCTTCCAGATGTATTTTCAGTAAAACCCCCGATATACTGCACAAAAAAAACAATGCGAAAGTCGTGGAATAAACAATACTTGATATATGCAAAAAATATGAATACCCATTTACCTTAGACAACATTGAAGAAGAATTGATAATGGTGTTAGAGTTGCATAACAATCGAAATTGATTCAACCCAGTTCTTGAAATCTGGGAACATCCTCTTGAGAAGAACATGGTTTATTTCTAATGCCAAATCAAAGGGGAAATCGAAAAGTGTAAGATTAATGAGTGATAATAATTAAATTAACGGTTAACAATAAAATGTGGGATTAATGTTGGATGTAAAAGAAATAAAGAAGAAGAAAATATGCAATCTTACCTCAGAAAGCTGGTTCTTATGTTCAATGGAGAAGTCAGATACGGTAATGGAGAGAGAGAGTGGGACGGGTGCAGCATAAACGTTGAAATAACTCTAAAGTCTAAAGGGGGGATTTCTAACACGTTTGCTTGAACGCGCGACTCCCAAACCCATAGTTTTTTCAAATCGGTTCAGTATTGGCGCATAGCTGATATTTGGTAGGAGCTATAAGGGATTGTTCTCTTCAGATTAAGTTCAGTTCAGCTCGGTTCAGATCCAATAAGTTCAGTTCAGTTTATCTATATGGCTAATGATATTGTTAATGATAATTAAAGCCAAATTTAATACTTTTTAGCATATATAATAATAATAATAATAATAATAATATATGAATGGTAAGACTTACCGTTGTGTTCTTTGCTACCGGTTAGGTGTTCCTTTGTTCTCCATTTCGACACTATGTTCTGCTTGCTCAAGATTCTTTGATGGGATGTTTATGGGGATCATGCAGTGTCTTGTGCTGGGATGGTGGGAATTATACATCGGCACAACGTTGTTCGTAATACCCTTGTTGATATTTGATTCCGGTATGGGATTTCTGCGAGAAAGGAGGTTAACGTCGGGTTGACTGGAGGGAATGACGGGGCTCTTCGTCAAGCAGATATGTTACTTTATTCTTGGGACAGAGGCCTTGATGTATGTGTTGATTTGACGGGGTCTTCTCCTTTAACACAATCTGGGTTGTCTGAGTCGGGTTATGTCGGTTGCGGCTTAGCAGAAGCGAGAGTGCGAGACAAGTATGGGGCGCGATGTAGAGTTATTGGCTATGGTTTTTTACCCTTCTCCCTTTCTTTGTTTGGGGAATTAGAGAAGGATGATATAGCATTGCTGAAGCGGGTTCAAACGTTCACTAAGACTCAGGATATTGGTGCTCGTGTAACTGCTCACATCTTCAACAGGATCGGGTTCGCTATAGCTAGAGAGGTGGGGCCCAAATTGTATCTCGGCTCCCCACCAATTTCTTGTAAATTTATTGACTTTGTAGGTTTTTGTTATTTTTATTATAATAATAATAATAATTATAATAATAATAATAACAATTATAATATTATTAAAATATTATTATTATTATAATTATTATTTTTATAATTATTATAATTATTATTATTATTATTTATTTTAATATGTATTTTTGTATATATACTTTTATATATACTAGGGTGGCTAACGTGCGCGATGCGCACTATAGCTAGTCTTATTAGGAAAACCTTTTTGTTTTTGGTTACATTGATAACATAATATATGTAAGAAATTTTTTTTTTATAGGCAAAAATGTCCACATATTTTCCTTAAATCTTTTTTTTTATAAGAAAAACAATTAACATTAATAAAAGCCAAATTATATATAAAAAAACAATTAACATTAATGGAGGCAAAATAAAAATTTGTACATATTAACAAGGGTAAACATATAAATGCAAATTTTGAAGAATATATAAAATAATAAAAAAAAAAAGGGAAATTCTCTTTGGTGAACTTCAACTTTCTAATTTTCTAAGTGGTAAACATTTTTAATTTTTATTATCAATGGTAAACCTAAATTTTTATACTTAGTCAAATATAACATTAATTATTAAATTTAACTACATATTTAACCATAGTTAGTTTTTTTTTTTTTTACATAATTTAAAAATATTATTTATAAAAAAACCAAACCCTTCATCTAGCCACCAGCACCACTACCGGCGGCGAACCCCCAGCCGGAACGCCTGGCCTCCCCACCTCCGACCGGCGACGCCCGACCTCCCTCACCTCTCGCACCTCCTCTCTTTCCCCTTTCCCCCCACCGTCGCCCACCCCGCACGCTCTCTCTTTCCCATTTCCCCCCACCACCGCTGGCAGAAATTCGACCAAAAAACACCCAGAAATTCGACCCAAAACCCCCAGAAATTCGACCAACAAACCCCCACAAATTCAACAACCAAATAACCGATTATCCAAGCAAATTCAACCCTAAAGTCCCATCCAATTCAACAACAAAATAGCAATCAAATCAACACCCATTTCGAGCAAAACACCAAAAAAAAAACCTAAGAAATTCGAACCCACACCAACCCAAAAAAATTGAGCAAATTCGAGCATAAATCCTCCACTTAGAGCAAAAAAATCGAATCAAAACCCCAGGAATTCGAACCCTAGATTCCCCAAAAAAATCAGGGAAAAAGGAGGGGTTGCCTGAAATGGGGAGGAGAAGGGAGAGGGTGGCAGAATCGGGATCTGGGTTTGGAAGATATCGGGATGGGGGAAAGAGAGAAGGTAGGGCGGGGGTGGCTCGGCGTCGACGGCGGTGGGGGAGGTCGGCATCTCCGGCAGAGGCATGGACGCTGGCAATGAAGGGCTGCCGATGGCTAGGTTGGGTGGGGGAGGGGTTTGGGGTTTTTTTTTTTATTGAAATATATTTTGAAAATAATTTAATTATTAAAAAAATAAAAAACTAACTATAGTTAGGAATTTTTATTAAAATAACACTTATCAATGGTAATCAATAATTTAAGTTTACCATTGATAATAAAATTTAAGAACGTTTACCACTTAGAAAATGAAAAAGTTGGAGTTCACCAAAGGGAATTTCCCAAAAAAAAAAAAAAAAAACCCACTAACATTAATAAAAGACAAAAAAAAAGAAAAAAAAAAGAAAAAAGAAACAATTAACTTTAATGGAGGCAAAAATAAAAACTTGTACTTGTACATATTAATAAGGGTAAACATGTAAATGCACATTTTGAAGGATATAATTGGCATTACACTATTCACAAGAGTAATCTCATACTTTTTATAAGGTAGGGAATAATAAATATTCAAACATCCTTAATCTGTAGATCACTAATCAATAGTCAAATAGTTCAGTTCAGTTCAGCTCTAAAGTTTAGTTCAGTTCGATTCAGCTCTAATAAGTTCGGTTCAGTTTAGTTCAGATAAGTTCAATAAATCAGAACAGGCCTAAGACTAAAGAGTGGTGAACTTTTTTTTCCTAGTGGTACAAATTAAATATTGTATTACTATTACCTATAATGGCTATAAATAGTACTACTAAAACAACTTATACTCTGATAGTATAAAATACATGTATAATAGTACATTAAAAATACCACTGTAGTTTATTAAAAATCACAAAAATGAAGTGCATTTACCAATTAGCCCTCATATAAGTATCATAAACAAATAGCAATTATGGCCTAGTTTCACCTTAAAACACCCCTACCTGCTCCTCCTACATTGCCGCGACTTGACGGCTTTCTTTCAGTGACGACAACAATCGACACCCTTATCGATCCGAGGAAGTGTGTTTTCTGGTGCCGGTGCTTTTTAACCATAGTTAGAGTTTTTATAATAATAATAATAATAATAATAATAATAATAATAATAATAATAATAATAATAATAATAATAATAATAATAATAATAATAATAATAATAATAATAATAATAATATATGAATGGTAAGACTTACCATTGTGTTCTTTGCTACTGGTTAGGTGTTCCTTTGTTCTCCATTTCGACATCGTGTTCTGCTTGCTCAAGATTTTTTGATGGGATGTTTATGGGGATCATGAAGTGTCTTGTGCTGGGATGGTGGGTATTAAACATCGGCACAACGTTGTTCGTGATACCCTTGTTGATATTTGATTTCGGTCTAGGATTTCTGCGAGAAAAGAGGTTAACGTTGGGTTGACTGGAGGGAATGACGAGGCTCTTCGTTAAGCAGATGTGTTACTTTATTCTTGGGACAGAGGCCTTGATGTATGTGTTGATTTGACGGGGTCTTCTCCTTTAACACAATCTGGGTTGTCTGACTTCGTTCATGGTCGGGTTGTGTCGGTTGCGGCTCAGCGAAAGCGAGAGTGCAAGACAAGTATGGTGCGCGATGCAGGGTTATTGGCTATGGTTTTTTACCTTTCTCCCTTTCTTCGATTGGGGAATTAGAGAAGGATGATATAGCATTGCTGAAGCGGGTTCAGGCGTTCACTAAGACTCAGGATATTGGTGCTCGTGCAACTGCTCACATCTTCAACAGGATCAGGTTCGTTATAGCTAGAGAGGTGGGGGGGGGGCAGATTGTATCTCGGCTCCCCACCAATTTCTTGTAAATTTGTTGACTTTGTAGGGTTTTGTTATTTTTATAATAATAATAATAATATTATTATTATTATTATTATTATTATTATTATTATTATTTATTTATTTATTTTAATATGTATTTTTGTATATACACTTATAATATAATAATAAATAATCAAACATCATTAATCTGTAGATCACTAATCAATAGTCAAATAGTTCAGTTTAGTTCAGCTCTAATAAGTTTAGTTTAGTTTAGTTCGGTTCAGCTATAATAAGTTCGGTTCAGTTCATTTCAGTTCAACTCAGTTCAGTAAATCAGAACAGGCCCTAACACTAAAGAGTGGTGAATTGTTTTTCCTAGTGGTACAAATAATGTATTACTATTACCTATAATAGCTACAAATAGTACTACTAAAACAACTTATACTCTAGTAGTATAAAATACATGTATAATAGTACATTAAAAATAATTAAAAAAAATTACAAAAATGAAGTGAATTTACCAATTAGCCCTCATATAAGCATCATAAACAAACAGCAATTATGTGCCTAGTTTCACCTTAAAACACCCCTACCTGCTCCTCCTACACTGCCGCGACTTGACGGCTTTCAGTGACGACAACAACCGACACCCTTGTCGATCTGAGGAAGTGTGTTTCTGGTGCCGATGCTTTTTAACCATAGTTAGAGTTTTTATTAATAAATTAATTTTAGAAATAATTATAAAAATAAAATAAAAACAATCCCCACCCACTTAGCCACCACCATACCACCTGACCCCCTCGACGCCAAACTAGGGTAAAGGGGTCAAGTGGATGGTGGCTGGGGTAAGTGGCCAAGTGGGGATGGGGTTCTTTTTTTTTTTTTTTTTAATTATTTCAAAAATTATTTATTATTAAAAAAAAATAATTAACCATGTCTGGTTAAGGATTTTAATTAAATATGGCTATTATCTTTGGTTAAAAAAAAAATACATGTTAAAATTAAAAATATGGTATCACCAAAGAGAATTTCCCTTAGTTTTTTCCGGTGAAGCAGTTAGTTTATTTCCGTTTCTATATTAGCGTTGCTATATATGAATTGTCGATTTTTAATGAGTGCCCTTACGCAAACCCATTTGAATGATGATGATTATGGCAAAAGCATTATAAGCTTCGCCAAAAATAATTGCCCTTGAAACATCCCCAATCAAGCAAAGGTTTTGAAGGAGGAGGCCATGGCAATTCTCACTTCAAGAACGAAGAAGTATTCTTGTTGGGGCTAAGTATAACTGTAGGGAATATTTCAAGCATTATAACCCCAAGCTTAAACCCCACTGTGATTATACACTTAAGTATGGTGGCGTCCAAAGGGAAAAAAGAGAGCCAAAGAGTCGCCAACAAGTTTTAGGAACTTGTAAACCGTTCATGAGGTGAAGGTTACACCCCTTAACGATCCATGAGATCGTCAACTCCATAAGGTCTTGAACCAAATAGGGTTCGGGGATGAGGGTACGAATCCAATCTACAAAAGAAAGGACCCGCCCTATAAAATAGGTCTCTACTTTATTCTACTCGTATTCATGTGCGCTTTTTGACTAACATGCAATCATTAGATTAATCCTAAACCTGTTTAATCTATGTTGGTTGAATATTAATGCACAAATAAAACTATTATTGGCGATCACTTGAATTAAAATCACATTAGACTAAACCAAATTATTAATTATCCTATTAAACGTGATTTCAAATACAAATTACCTTTAAACATGCATAAAAGGCGTTATCAAGCAATAACAATAATAAATATCAAGCAACAAAATGATAATCATAATAATGATAATAATAATAATAATCATGTAATAATAAAGCTTAAATATAATAGTAAGATCCTAGGCATGACACTAAAAAGATTAATAACAAATCCTAGCATGTCACTAAACATCAAAGATCAAAGCTTTAAACCTAACATGATACTAACATGCTATTAGAAATAATAAAAGGCACCCTAAACATGATACTAGAAAGCAATAAAAAAACATCCTAACATGATACTAGGAATTAATTAAATCTAAACATGCTTTCTACAATGAAATAAAATAAGAGTAAGCTAATTTACTTACTTTGAAGCCTCATACCTCTTTCTAATAACAAAATACACGCGTTAGTAACTTCAATGAAAATAATAAAGCAAAGAATTAAATTAAATAATTGAAAGAAAGAGTTATAAAGTTTAGACTGGATTTGGGACCAAACCCTCAGAAAAGTATAAACCTTTCACGTCTAAGGCGAAGCCAACTTCGAACTTGGCTAGGTGTGTCAAGATCTAGCGAATGCGGTATTGTGTTTGTAAAAGCTAGTAAGAGAGAGAAAGAAAGCAATAATGCTCGAGAGAGAAGAGAGAGAGATTAGGTGATTATGAATTGATTGTTGATGAATAAAAACGGATGTCCAGGACCCTATTCATAGGACAACAGTCCGGAAATTGATTGAAAATTTGAAAAGGAATAAAACTCCATGCTTTCGCCAAAAATTAACCTTGTCGTCGGACGACAGGGCTGTCGCCAGGCGACAAGCCTGTCGTTTTGCGACAAAGTCAGTTTTTTGCGGATTTTGTTTTTATCATATCTTATGATCCAGAAGTTCAAATAAGTCATATAATATGTCGTTGGAAAGCTCTTGAAGTCTAATTTCCAACCCAATTAGAATCAGATTAAAATATTATGAAGAATAAAAGATATGGCCGAAATAGTGAAAGGGAGCCAGTTTTGGATAGAGTTTCGTATTCCTTTCATATCTTTTTCGTTATAGCTCGGAATTAGTATTATAATATATCATTGGAAATATAATTTCAAGATCTATCCAAACATATAAAATTTGGTTAAAGATTATAAGGCACAAAAATAATATCTGACTGTCTTTTAACATCATTAAATTCAAATAGAACTAGGACTTAAAAAAAGGAAAGTTTTATTCAAATTCAAACTCTATGATCTTATCTTTTCAAAAAAAGGATAATTAAGATCTTTTAGAAACTTATAGAAGCTTCTAATAAATCCTAATCAGTTTAGGAATAGGATTAAACCTTTGGACCCTCCACATGATCATTAGGTCGTAGGTAAAATCGGGTTTAGGCCTAGTTTAGTATTTTGGCCATAACTTCCTCATTATTCATCGGAATTGGGCATATAATTTATCGTTGGAAAGGTATTTTCAAACCCCATCCAACTACACCATTATTGGACCCTTATCATGAAGAAAAATAAACTGGACTGGACGTTTTCATGAAATAGAGCAGGTTTTCGAAAATAGAAAGAAGAAATTTTAATAAAACTAACCGCAACACTAGACTTTCCACACTTTCACTTCATTCGATTATGATTCAACGCAAAAGGTATTCATCACTGGGTTTGGTTTTGGGGAGAACCCACTTTGACTGAGTTTGGAGAAACTTATGTTTAAGTATAGATAGGGACGGAGAATGATTCGGAACATTCTGCGATCCTAAGTCATTCTCGTAACGCCGATACCTGCAAACTAGTGTTAGTTAAATAGATAAAAGAGGTAAGAAACGCGTATCTTGCACCGTCGAGTACACATCTCTAGAGTAACCGTTTTTGTTGCTGCAACTTTGTTATTGTGACAACCTTCCACAAGCTAGGGAACGCCATCTTGCTATTGTTGATGTTCACTCGTCTCGGAACAATGGAGCCTTTTTTTAGGATTGTTCACTCGTCTCTGAACAATGGAGTTTGATAGGATTGTTCACTCGTCTCTGAACAATGGAGCTTTATTGAGGATTGTTCACTCGTCTCTAAACAATGGAGCTTGATAGGATGTCCACGCGTCTCTGAACAAAAGAACTTGATAGGATGACCACGCATCTCTGTGCAAAAGAGCTTGATGATATGTCCACGCATCTCTGAACAAAAGAACTCAATAGGATGCCCACGCGTGTCTGAGAAAAAGAGCTTTGATGATATGTCCACGCGTCTCTGAATAAAGAGCTTTGAATGCTTGAATGTTTGTTGAGGTTGTTCGGTTGGCTGCGAACAAGAGCTTTGCTGAATGGTTGTATATCCTGTAAAAATCAAAAGAATTTCCAAAAAGACTTTGCTATTGTTTTTCTTACGGTTGACCTAAGGTGATGGACTATCTTGAGGTTGACTTAATGTATTTTGACACATTTGTAACTCTTGTGTGACTTCATGTGTTTTGACACATGTGTTAGACTCAATTCGATGTGATATGACATTACATGACTCAATGTACATAACTTGTGTGTGCAAAAAACAAAAATTTTCCGTCATTTTTGTGGAGGGTAGCGACTTTCTCCCAAAAAAGAAAGACGCGAAAAAAGAATAATTGATTGTTGATGAATAAAAACGGAGATCCAGGACCCTATTCATAGGACAACAGTCCGGAAATTGATTGAAAAATAGTTAGAATTTGAAAAGGAATAAAACTACACGTTGTCGCCAAAAATTAACCTTGTTGCCAGACGACAGGGCTGTTGCCAGGCGACAAGCCTGTCGTTTTGTGACAAAGTCAGTTTTTTTGCGGATTTCGTTTTTATCATATCTTTTGATCCATAAGTTCGAATAAGTCATATAATATGTCGTTGGAAAGCTCTTGAAGTCTAATTTCCAACCCAATTAGAATCAGATTAAAATATTTCGTAGATTTAAAGATATGGCCGAAGTAGTGAAAGGGTGTCAGTTTTGGATAAAGTTTCGTATTCCTTTCATATCTTTTTTGTTATAGCTCGGAATTAATATTATAATATATCATTGGAAATATAATTTCAAGATCTATCCAACCATATTAAATTTGGATAAAGATTATAAGGCACGAAAATAATATCTGACTGTCTTTGAACATCATTAAATTCGAATAGAATTAGGACTTAAAAAAAGGAAAGTTTTATTCAAATTCAAACTCTATGATCTTATCTTTTCAAAAAAGGATAATTAAGATCTTTTAGAAACTTATAGAAGCTTCTAATAAATCCTAATCAGTTTAGGAATAGGATTTAACCTTTGGTCCCTCCACATGATTATTGAGTTGTAGGTAAAATCGGGTTTGGGCCCAGTTTAGTATTTAAGCCATAACTTCCTCATTATTCATTGGAATTGGGCTTAAAATATATCGTAGGAAAGGTCTTTTCAAACCCCATACAACTACACCATTATTGGACCCTTATCATGAACCAAAATAAACTGGACTAGACGTTTTCATAAAATAGAGCAGGTTTTCGAAAATAGAAAGAAGGAATTTTAATAAAAACTAACCGCAACACTAGACTTTCCACACTTTCACTTCATTCGATTATGATTCAACGCGAAAGGTATTCATCACTGGGTTTGGTTTTGGGGAGACACAAATGGGTGTCTACAATGACAGAGGTCTAAAATTTATGTGCTTTGTTCTGCCTCTAAATGAAGATGATCTAATTATGTTTTTCTTTGGAAACTTGTCATTGCCCTTGAGTTAAACCTTGCAGCTTACGCCCTAAAAGTCTGTGATTTCAAACAAATTAAGGAGCTCTGCTCGTTAGTCATTATGCTTGATAGTAGCCAAAATCATGATCTATCAACTTGAAGAGACCCATGAAGACCTTAGGAAAGCAAATAAGGCTTAGCCTAACAACTAGGACATCCTTCGTGAGATGGAGAAGATAAAGGGGTTGAGAAGCAAAGAGAGCAAGATCAAGGGCCAAAAGAGTACAGAGGATACTAACTTATCTGACACCATCTTCAACAAAAAGGGAAGATTTCTGTTAGTTTAGATTCTAATAGCGATATTCAAAGTGTTGTTATGGCCCTACCCACCATGGATAGACGTTGTTAGTAAGACAACGGTGGAGAGCCTTAACACTACATCTAATGTTTTTTTATCCCTTTGGGAAAGGGAGATGATGATGCTACTAGTCCTCCAAACAACCAGGATTCTAGAAAAGCTAAGAAGAAGGGTCCGAGGAAATTCATACGTTCCTCAACGATTCGAGAAGTAATCAATCCCTTCTAAGTTATCTTATTTGGATCTCTACTAAGGGAAATCCTCGAGTTTATGTAAACATTCTGCTATCTCGTGGATAACTGTATGAGTGAAGGGAAAGACCACCTATGATAGGCACTCTAATTCTCACAAGGCAAAGGACTACAATTTCTAAAACCTTGTTCTCGCCCACAAAGATGGGGGTCCAAAAAAGAAAAGTTGCGACAGAAAGAGCAGAAAGAAAAAGGCCAAGTGATTCCTGGATGTTGTAGTGGTCAGCCCCGACGTTGATCTTCCCAAGCCCAACATCACTACCATTGAGAAGTTAGAAGACCATCCATTCACTTACCTAACTTCTAGCAGCGATGAGGCTCAAACATCGAGGAGGGGAGCAAGATACCTACGAGAGATTTAGCCATCACTGACATTGATGAAGAGGGATCCGTAGGTTTTTAATGATGTAGATCCCATGCTTGTTGACCCAGGTTAGGTGCAACCTTCTCCACCAACCTTTATCTTCACGTTCTATGCCACACCAAGAAAACATAGAAGGCCTTCCAGGCCAAGGGTGAAGAGCAAGAAAGGTAAAAGTGTAACACCCTAGAAATCCCTTTCTTTTAATACACCTGTTTTGTTCTTTTTAAAACTCAAAATAGGAAAATCAAAGATATTACCACCACCGTGAAAACGGCTAAGACACTTATCAAAGACACACAGCGGAAGACTATCTTTAAAAACATTCAAAACATGTCAACTATAAAGTCAACCAAAACGAAAGTAAAGTTAAACCAAAGTCAAATGACGTCAACCTACAACTTGAAACCATTATAGACCCTTATTAAAACCAAACAAGCTTCAAAACCTTTCCGTTAGTCTTACAAGTATTATATAAAATAACTAAAGCAATAAATCACATTGTAATCTTATGGAAGCTAAGCATGACACTCATGCCCCATCATGAATATGCTTCATCACCTAAAAAGCTCCAATCTACTTGTCCCCACTACTCGCCATTATAAATGAACCGTCGTAGGGCCAAAGTAAAAGATAAGGCCAAACAAATATACAAACACACAATCAGCAATGCTGAGTACGTAAGCGTAAGTAAAACACACTAACATGCTTTCACCCTATCATCACACAACTTACCGTGTTGCACCTGTTTACAAGCATACGACATACGACATGACCATCCAATAAATAACTAATTTATTTATTTAGCTTGATTACGCATCGAACGGGTTTCTCCCCTAACCTGCCCCAATAAAGGGTTACTAACACGGGAGCTAACCATGTCAATATAAAAAAACCACTCGTAAGTGGAGAAATTCCCGTGCATAATAAAATGGAAAGTACATCGTCCTATACCCCCAGTATAAGTTATGGTTAAATATAAAACCCCATAACTCCCCCCATACGTTCATACTCAAGGTATATACATTCCAAGAGTTTTGGGGCGTAATCTCTTTCACTTTACGTTATTTACATATTATTAGACTTGGTAATGACTCTCAAACCATAATCATTCAATCATAATAATCTATTAACTAATACTAAAACATAACATGCTAACATCATCTTCTCTAAATTTTCCCACAAGTATGTCGTTTTCTCATAAAAGAATTTCCCGCCAAAATGCTTTAATGACATCATCTTTATTTTTATATTTTTTTAAAGCTGAACTACTCTTTGTTTTTATTAATTTGAATACTGTACCATGTTAGTGAATAATGACAAAAAAAATAAAAAAGATTCTTCTACAATTTATTATACAAGATGTTAATTGTTGAAAGCTAAAGTAATAATTTTGATGACATTGGTGCTAATTATATATATATATATATATATATGTGTGTGTGTGTGTGTGTGTGTGTGTGTGTGTGTGTGTGTGTGTGTGTGTGTGTGTATGTGTGTATGTGTGTGTGTGTGTGTATATATATATATGTGTGTGTGTGTGTGTGTGTGTATATATACACACACACACACACACACACACATACACACACACACACACACACACACACACACATATATATATATGTATATATATATATATGTATATATATATATGTGTATATATATATATATATATGTATATATTTGCCAATTACTACCGCGTATTAATGCGTATTTGAAAATTACTACCGCGAAATAAAAAACTTGTGGCTTACTACCGTAAAAACTTCAAAAAATTTGCGATTACTACCAATCTCCATTTTAAATCGTTTATGACGTCACTAACCCACGTTAAACCCATGGTTAACCTATTTAACCACCTAGAAAAAAAAGAAAAAAAAAGGCCTAACCCATGGTTAACCCCCCCAACTACCCAATTCAATTTCCCTCCTCTTTCTCTCTCATACCACACAAAATATTTGCAGCCTATTGTATTGCTCTCCGCATCAAAGTCTGGACAAGCTACAAACCTCCTACCAGGGTTTTCTTTGGTCCAGGACTTCATAATTGAAGTGTTCAACCCACATTTGCATTTCCAACCCTTCCACCTTGCCCCCCTAAACATGTCCCTGTTGAGTCAACAACAAAAACATAAACTTTTATCACTTATTATCTTTAAATCTTAGTTTAATTCAAAGAAGTATACAATACCCCTAAATTTGTCAATCAAAATCGCACTCCAAAACCTAAATTGCGAATTCCAGAAATGTCGTTAAACCCTAGAATTCTAACACAATTAAACAACACGTTTGGGAGCGAAATTAAACAAATTGAGAATTTACCTGAATCGATTTGAGGACACCTTCGAGGTATTAGTCTTCAATTTTGAGAAAGAGCAACAATTTGGAGAAATTTCTAAGTTGCTCAGTTTTCTAAATTGGGGGAAAAGAGTGAGGTTTAGTTATGTTAGATGGAGGGGTTAACCATGGGTTAGACCTTTTTTTATTTTTCTTTTATTTAGGTGGTTAAATAGGTTAACCATGGGTTTAACGTGGGTTAGTTACGTCGTAAACGACTTAAAATGGAGATAGTAATCACAAATTTTTTGAAGTTTTTACGGTAGTAAGTTACAAGTTTTTTATTTCGTGGTAGTAATTTTCAAATACGCATTAATACGCAGTAGTAATTGGCAAATTTTCCTATACATATATATATACATATACATATACATATACATGTATATGTATATATATACATATACATGTATATGTATATGTATATATATACATATACATATGTATATGTATATGTATATATATACATATACATATACATGTATATGTATATATATACATATACATGTATATGTATATATATATATATATATATATATATATATATATATATATATATATATGAATACATGTATGTATATGTATATGTATATATATATATATATATATATATATATATATATATATATATATATATATATATATATATATATATATATATATATATATATATATATATATATATATATATACATATATATATGAATACATATATATATGTATATATATATATGAATACATACATATATATATATATATATATATATATATATATATATATATATATATATATATATATATATATATATATGAATACATACATATATATATATATATATATATATGTATATATATATATATATATATATATGTATATATATATATATGTATATATATATATATATGTATATATGTATATATATATATATATGTATATATATACATATATATATATATATACATATATATATATATATATACTACCTTTGGTCCAAGTTAGTTGCAACTTTGGAATATTTTATATCTCACAAATAATACCCCAAAGTTGCAACTAACTTGGACCGGAGGTAGTATATTCTTTTTACTATTTTAATTATTAATTGTAAATAATGTGGTTCATATATATATCCTAAAATGTAAATTAGTTATTTTATATCTAATTATAATCTTTACATACTACCTTTGTTAACATTTATTTGCAACTTTGGGGTATTATTTGAGAGGCAAAATATTCCAAAGTTACAAGTAAATGTTAACGGAGGTAGTATAATATAATGAAACTGATGATAAACTACAAGAAAGATTAATTCAATAATCAAACATATCAATTTAATTCTTGAATAAATAGTGACCACATAATATTTAATGTTGAACCATTATTAAATCTATCTCGGTGTCAAAGACACCTTAAACACATAATGCACCACAGTACGTACAATTCCTATCCCTCAGTGTTAGAAACATCTTAAGTGCACTAGGCACCAAAATATAATTTAATCCTAGTGTATAAAGACACTTAAATAGCTCCATCCTCATTCTTATAGCTAGTATCAATAAAAGTTATATGAACCATAATGCAATTCTCTTTCAATATTCCAAACCAAATTAAACATTTAGTTTAATTAAATATGCTCATTATCATGCCAATAAAAAAGTGTAGTTCATATACAACATCTCAATTTAACTATTTCAACCACCAATCCAATTAAATAATTTATTTCAACCAATAATGCTTCACAAATAATTCACCAACATTATTAATTCAAGCAATTCAATTCATATCACCAATCTCATTTCCATTCAACCATTCCAACCCATTCCTATCATGACACTAACTTGGGATCACTTAAATAAATCCTAGCATGTTTCTACACACTTGATAAATTTCCAACTACGTGTATGTACCTAAAATAAGCCCTTAAAGTAGCCGAAAACACTACAACAATTCCCGAACTAAGCTTCCTACATAAAGGGACAATAACACTATATTACTTCTTATATACATAATTTTCAGCAACTTAAATTCACTTTATGCTACTTAAAATAATATGAAAATCATATAAAAATCCCTAGATAAACTCTTACTTAATGGGTAATTAAACCCTTTCATTAAAATCACAATTCCACTACGTACTTTAATTAAAAATCCAGCAATATTACTAGATTAAAACCCCCTTAAAATCTTTTTAAAACATACTTTCATACTTGATTAACAATAATTATTAATGGGTATATAAAAGCCCCAATTTAATTTGATATTAGAGCCCTAAAAATCAAGTCTTTGATACTTTAGAACCTTAGCTTAAAATTTATAAAATCTGAAAATTGAAACGCATCTTATTATCTGAAATCATGATTTTAATTCCATTAAAACATCATTACAAATCCATTGAACAAGTTTTAGACAATAAAAATCAAAACCCCATACATATGTAATTAGCTTAAAACAAATACAATAAAAGAGAATAAAGAAGAGGGGGGTGTCACGCCATGGTGGTCGGCCGACTAGCGGCGACCGGCGATGACACTAGGCCGGTGGTGGGGTCAGCGTCGGAGTTCCGACAGGTCATGGGCTCTTGTGGTGGGCCATGGGGAACCAACAACAACAAAGCAACTCCAACCATGAACATTGTTGTTCACGTAGGAAGGAGGAAAAAGAAAGAAAAGAAAAGGAGAAAAAAAAGGGAAAAGAAAAAGAAAAGGGTTGAGTTTTGACCATTTGACTTTTTGGGTGGGGAATTTTGTGGATCTAATAGATATATATAGTGTACGGTAATTAGAGTATGTTTGGGGTTCATGATGGAATAGTTGACCCAAATGCAATAGTGGGCTAAATGGGTTACTTATTAAGGAAATCGGCTACAGCATAATAGAATATGTATTAGTCCAAAAAGATTAAAGCTGTTTTAAATTTTATTCATAATCCCATATTTTAAATAATTATGCCCAAAATATATTTTATAAACAAATAAACAATTTATAAAATACATTTAAAATACAGGGTATTACAAAAAAGGTACCCTAGTTTATGTTTTTGCAGGATCAAGAAACGCAAGGGAACGAGTTTGGAACAACTTATGGCTAGCTTCAGTGATACACTTTCTCCTCCCTTTTATTTGCATTGTCAAGCAATTCAAAACGTCTGTAACCCTAATCCCTAGTTTATTTCTTGTAATAATAATTTAGTTTAGAGAGTTAAGTTTTTCTCATTATAGTGTTGAATCAGTTGGGAGCTAACCTCCTTTTTAGATTGTTGTCCAAAAATATATAAACAACAACTCTAGAGGGGGGAAAATAAAATATTGGTAGGAATATTGTTAATACAACTAGCTTAGGTCTCGTGCCATGCACCGTAAGTGTCATTTGATTTGTAAAAAATGATTATAACTAACAAATATAAGTGATGCTTTGAAGTAGTTTCTTTAATATCAATGTTATGAATCAATTTTACTACAGAGTATTGCTTTTTTAGCAAAATCTAATATTACTCCGTTTATCAGATAATTAAAAAGGAGTTTGACAAAGATTTTAGGTAAATGTATATGGAAGAACAGTGACACGTGGTTAGCGTTGTCAAGCAATATCTAACCCGAATCGCTAAATGCCAAAGCCCAACTATTCTGAACTGATTCAAAAATGAACCGAACAATTAAAAACCCTTTTTTGAAAATCGAAAATTGATTCAACTTAATTTTTTTTGCCCAAAATTGAATTGAATTGAATTTGTGCAAACCGTTATGACCCGATACGTTATAAAGCTGAAGCGTTACATCGTGAAATCGAAAACAATAGAAACGATTGATTATGTTTGAACCAATAGTAACCTATCCCATTTTAAATTGAAACGATTTAAACTCGAAAAAAATCCGATAAACCTGAACCGTTCCAACTCGTAACCTGTTGTGACCGAACTGTTTATATCCGTAATAATCTATTATGACTGAATCGTTTCCAACACGTAAGCAATAGAAACCGAACCGTTTACAAACCGTAACTCATTAAACCCGAGCCGTTAACAACCCATAACACATTATAACTGAGTCGATATAACCCGTAAATAATCGTGACTCAAATTTTGAAGAAGAATTTTCGTTTAGTTGTTCCTTTAATATTCCCTCCAAAATAACTCCAACATTAACAAATTTTGCTTGCTTGATATTAGAATGTACTCTGTATGTAATTATGACCATTAATATAAGAAATTCATATTTAATATTGTACACAATAGAACAATTAAATTCTTACTATGTAAGTCTTAATTAACGAACAACACATTTTGCAAAAACAAAAAAATCGTATATAAGTTTGTATGAACACAAAACCAAATTACTACCAACATACTTTCAATATCATTAATTAATGTAACAACATACCTTCAACATTATTTATCAACAAATTAAACTTCCAAAACATTAAATTTTACCAAATGCCACTGAGTATTTAAAAAACTCACCAAACGTCATCAAGGTTTTCATAATTCATCAAATGTCACTGTTTGTAGACACCCAAATGTGTCTCCCCAAAAACCAAACCCAGTGATGAATATCTTTCATGCCAATGATTATTGAACGAAGTGAAAGTGTGAAAAGTCTAGTGATGCGGTTGTTTTTATTAAAATATTTTTCTTTCAGTTTTTGAAAATTCACTCTATTTATGAAAATAGCCAGTGCAATTTAGTTTGGTCCATGATAAGAGTCTAATAATAATGTAGTTGGATTGGGCTCACAAAGAGCTTTCCAACGATATATTATAAGCCCAATTTCGATGTTATGGCCAAAGTACTAAGTTGGGCCCGAAATGATTTTATATGCGGCCCAATGATCTAGTGGAAGACCTATTAATTATTATTTGTAAAGTTATTAGGATTGACTTTAATCTTCTAGAATAATCTAGAAGGTTCTTTCTAAATTCTAATATAGTTAGGATTAATAATTAAATATAGAATTTTATTAGGAATAAAATAAGTGTTTTATTATGCTAAACGGATTTTAAAACTGATTAACGCAGAGTTTATTACTTAATTTTATTAGGAAAAGGATTCTGTACAAAAGCGCGTTTTGTCTTTTAATTAGCGCCAAACGACAAGGCTGTCGCCAAATGACAGACCTTGTCGCCGTGCGTGATGCTTGTCATTTCGCGCTGGGTCTTGTCGTTCGCGACAAGAGACAGTTTTATTCCGATTCAAACTCAATCTTTTTCCTATCGTTTTCAGACTGTTTTTCTATATATAGCTATGCACTACAAAAATAATGAGAATAGGCAACACTTAAGATTGCAACACTTACAGAAATGTTACTCTTAATAATCTAACACAACAATATTTATTTGTTACCTTGAACTAAAGTAACAGAAAAAAAAAAAGTGTTGCTCTAGACTATATAAGGCAACAATCGCTTAAAGTGTTACTTTTTTCTTGTCTCTGACAACAAATATAATAATTGTTGCATGAAAAGATAACAATAACAAAACTATTGTTTGAAAAATGTAACATTAATTAATATCTATGTTGCCATCTATAACAACATTTATATTAAAAAAACAACATAATTTAAGATATATATATGTATATACATATATATAACAGATGCTGAAATTTATCCCTATCCTCCATACATATACATATATATATGGTAGAGTTGGTGGGGAACTCACCATGTGATTTTGAGGTCACAAGTTCGAGCCCTACCAACTACTAAATGCTTGGGAGTGACAACATTTAGAAACATTATTTTTTAATTATCTCCTTAGATGGCAACATTTTTCATTTTTTGTCTTTGTAAAAGTGTTGCCTTATGTATCATTTTACCTTGGCTTTCAAAATTGTTGCCTATGAATAAAAATGTGTTGCCTTATGAATAGACAACGGGGGCATAAATTACGCCTCATATGTGTTGCCTTAGCTACAAGGCAACACTTTTTTTATATTAGGCAATGGTTTTGCATTGTTACCTTTGCTTTATTTTGTTGTAGTTTAGGGTCCTTGATCCCCGTTTTCAAATCATTTACAATCATCACAATTCTCTCTCTTCTCTCTTTTAAGTAATAGCTTATTCTTTCTCCCTCATACTTTCTAACTAGCCTTTTCACAAACACAATACCTATAGACACCCATTTGTGTCTCCCCAAAACCAAGCCCGGTGATGAAATAAATGAATATATAGAGCTGTTCATGGGCGGGACGGCCCGCTAAGCCCGCCCAACCCGGCCCGCAAAAATGGCGGGCTTGGACAACCTTTTTGAAAAAAAATCGATATTTGGGCGGGCTAGGCCCGGCCCGTTAACATAAATGGGCGGGTATGGACAAGAAATATGTATTGCGGGCTAGCCCGCCCAGCCCGTTTATTAATATATAATAGTAATAATAATAATAACATTCTTATTTTAATAATTTTATTTAGTTAGTTAGTTATGACATACTTTGTGTATTTTGGAAAATAAATACAAAGAGACTATATTGAACTATAAGCTTTTATTAGTTACAATTATTCATTTCAAATTTTATATTTTATCATTAACACTTATTAAATAAGTTTTATCTTACATATATTTATAACATATGCCATAATTTCAACCTAATTTTTAATTTCTATTACCATTTGTGAACAAAAAATTATAAGACAACTATACCAAAATTATGGCCCAATTCTGATGAATATTGAGGAAGTTATGGCCCAAATAGTTAACTGGGCCCGGTTTGTTGTTTACACACGGCCCAATGATCTAGAGGAGGGCGCAATGTTAATTATTATTCCTAAAATTATTAGGATTAATTATAATTTTCTAGAAGTTTCTAGAAGGTTCTTTTAAATTCTAATAGAGTTAGGATTAATGATTATTTTAAGATGGATTTTTATTTGGAATAAAATATTATTATTTTATTATTATATTATTATTTTTAATTATACGTTTTTAGCTTCTGTACGGATTCCGTAGATCAAATTTGGTTAAAGATCGGATTCCGCGTGGAAAGCGCGTGGAAGCCAGGCTGTTGCCAAATGACAAGTCTGTCGCCTGGCGACAGACCTTGTCGCCTCGCGACAAACCCTGTTGCCTGGCGACTGAGTGTATTTCTGACGACAACGTGTAGTGTTATTCCTTATCAAATTCTGTCAATTTCCGGACTATTTTTCTTATAAATAGGGTCCCGAAACTCCGTTTTTATTCATCAATTCTCTCTATTCTCTCTCTTGAGCAATATAGCTTATTCTTTCTCTCTTTCTAAACCATCCACTAGTAGAAAAATTGAAAAAGGCACCGCTAATTGGCCACCGGTTCAACCCAAACCCGTGGCAATAATAATGGGCGGGATGAGGCAAACCGGTATTGCCACCGGTTCAAACCAAACCCGTGGCAATAATAATAAGGCCACCGGTTTTGAACCGGTGGCAATAGCCAATTTAATTAATAAAAAAAAACGCCCCCCCTTATAAACCCCAAACCCTACCTCATCCCTCAGCCGCTCTTTCTCATTCTCTCTCCTGCTCTCCCCTCTCCTCTTTCTCTCTCCTGCTCTCCCCTCTCTTCTTTCTCTTTCATTTCGTCCTCCGTTCTCCGACTTCCTTCTTCTTTGATCTCCTCCTTCTCTTTCTCATTTTCTCATCTCCTTCTTCGATCTCTCCTTCGCATCATGGACGGAGCTGCTCGATCTCCTCCTTCTTCGATCTCATCTCTTCTGTTTTTGCTAAGACATTAGGAGAGAAGACGGCACGGAAAGCAGCAGAGGAAAAAAATCTTGATCTTGTGGTTGTACATCCATCCTTTGTAATTGGTCCCTTGCTTGCTCCGTATGTAACGAGCTCGCTCAAATATGTACTTGATCTAATCAAAGGTTAGTATCCTTTTTCCATTACAAATTATTCCATTTTAATGATTATATGTCACCTCATCATGGAGGTTTGTGTTTAATTAATCGATTTTTTTTTGGTTAATTAATCGGATTTTGTTGGGTTTAATTGATTGATTATTCTGGGTTTAATTAATCGTTTTTGGAATTGTTTGAGTTTCTTAATCGATTAAAATTTGATTTTTAATCGATTTTAATCAATTTTAATTCTGGGTTTTTGTTGTTTGAGTTCGTGAATCAATTTCTTGATTTTTTTTTCTCGGTTTTTTTAAATTATTTCTGGGATTTTGTTTTCATTTTTGTTTAATCTTTTTTCTTCTGGGTTTTCTTCTGGGTATTACTCGTTGTAGATTTTTTGGGTTTTCAGTTGTTTTTGTTTTTATTTTTGTGGATTTTTTTTCTGGGTTTTTGCATTTTTGTGGGTGTACTGTTTGCATGTCTTAGTGGCTTGTTTTAATCGATTTTTTTTTTGTTTTGATTGATGCAGGAATATTATTGATTTAGATCTTAAATGGAATCGAAGAATCAAGATGAAGGAATATTGTTTTTATATTGTAATTTTTTTTATTTATATTGTAATTTTTTTAATTATATTTGATTTTAGTTTTGTGTAATTTGATTAATTTAGATCTTCTAAATTGGAATTGTTGTACGAGGAATTTATTTGTAGTTATTAATTTAGTTTTTCACTCTTAAAAAGTGTACAATTACTTGCATATTCATGAATATATGTGTTTTTATGTATATTATACATATAAATATATGTTTCTGCAACATTTTAAGTGAAAAAAATGCAAAAAAAAAAAAAAAATTTTTTTTTTGTTTTTTAAGGGCATTATTGCCACCGGTTAACCGGTGGCAATACTCATTAATACACAAAAAAAAAGAGCGGGACAGATTATTGCCACCGGTTAACCGATCGAAATACTTGTTTTTGCCACCGGTTTTGAACCAGTGGCTTTTTAAAAAGCTAATTGCCACCCCCCAAATGACCACCGGTTCAAAACCGGTGGCATAGGAGGGTTTTGAACCGGTGGCCAATTGGTATTTTCGCCTAGTGATCCCTTTTTACAAACACAATACCGCATACGCAAGACTTAGAAACATCTAGCCAAGTTCGAAGTTGCCTTCGCCCTAGACGTGAAAGGTTGATAATTTCTGAGGGTTTGGTCCCTAGTCTAAACTTTATAACGCTTTCTTTCAATTATTTAATTTAATTCTTTGATTTAATATTTTCATTGAAGTTTACTAACGCGTGTATTTTGTTATTAGAAAGAGGTATGAGGCAACAAAGTATGTAATCTTATTGCTCTATTTCTGTAGAAAGCATGCTTAGATTTGATTAATTCCTAGTATCATGTTAGGATGTTATTTATTGCTTTATAGAATCATGTTTAGGTTGCCTTTTACTCTTTTTCTAATCATGTTAGTACCATGTTAGGGTTAAAGCTTTGATCTTTAATGTTTAGTGACATGCTAGGATTTGTTATTAATCTTGTTAGTATCATGCCTAGGATCTTGCTATTATTATTAAGCTTTATTATGCCTTATTATGATTATGATTATTATTATGTTGCTTGATTAATTTATATTATTGTTATTGCTTGATCACGCCTTTTATGCATGTTTAAAGGGAATTGGTACTTGAAATCACGCTTAATAAGATAATTAATAATTTGGTTTAGGCTAATATGATTTTAATTCAAGTGATCGCCAATAATAGTTTTATTTGTGCATTAATATTCAACCAACATAGATAAACAGGTTTAGGGTTAATCTAATGTTTGCATGTTAGTTAGAAAGCGCACATGAACACGAGTAGAATAAAGTAGAGGCCTATTTTATAGGGCGGTCCTTTCTTTTGTAGATTGGATTCGTACCCTCATCCCCGAACCCTATTTGGTTCAAGACCTTATGGAGTTGACGATCTCCTGGATCGTTTAAGGGGTGTAACCTTCACCTCGTGATTGGTTTACAAGTTCCTAAAACTTGTTGGCGACTCTTTTGTTCTTTTTTCTTTCCCTTTCTACGCCACCATACTTAAGTGTATGATCACGGTGGGGTTCAAGCTTGGGGTTATAGTGCTTGAAATATTCCCTACAATACTGCATATATTAGCTCTAGACACACATAACCAAGTTCAAAGTTTGCCTTCGCCCTCGACGTGAAAGGTTGATACTTTCTGAGGGTTTGGTCCCAAATCCCTATTTCAATTCTGTAATTTAATTGTTTGATTTAATATATTATTGAAGTTTACTAATGCGTGTATTTTGTTATTAAAAAGAGATACGAGGCATCGAAGTGAGTAATTTTGTTACTCTATCTTGTAGAAAGAATGTTTAGATTTTATTCATTCCTAGTATCATGTTAGGATGTTCTTTATTGCTTTTTAGTATCGTGTTTAGGTTGCTTCATAATCTTTCTTATCTCATGATAGTATCACGCTAGGGATAAAGCTTTGATCTTTAATCTTTAGTGACGTGCTAGGATTTGTTATTAATCATGTTAGTATCATGCCTAGGGTCTTGCTATTATTATTATGCTTTGATAAGATTATGATTGCGATGATGATAATTTGTCGTTTGTTTATTATTATGTTGCTTGGTATATATTATTATAGTTATTGTTTGATCACGCCTTTTATGCAGGTTTAAAGGGAATTTGTACTTGAAATCACGCTTAATAAGATAATAAATAATTTGGTTTAGGCTAGTATGATTTTAATTCAAGTGATTGCCAATAATATTTTTATTTGTGCATTAATATTCAACCAACATAGATTAAACAGGTTTAGGGTCAACCTAATGATTGTATGTTAGTCAAAAAGCGCATATGAATATCAGAAGAATAAAGTAGAGGCCTATTTTAGGGCGGGTTCAATCTCTTTTAGGTTGGATTCGTATCTTCATCCCCGAATATCCAGTCGTGGTTCCAGACCACTATGGAGTTAGCTATCTCATGGATCGTGAAGGGGTGTAACCTTCACCCTGTGAACGGTTTACAACTTCCTAAAACTTGTTGGCGACTTTTTTGTTCTAGCTTTTTCCCCTTTGGACGCCACCATGCTTAAGTGCATGATCACAGTAGGGTTCAAGTTTGGGATGCTTGAAATATTCCCTACACTGACAAACAATACAATAACACCTCATGCCACTAATTGCATATGGAAGTTAGTTTTCCGTTTATGCAATTATTTCACCAAAAGTCACTACTTTGGAAAATTATTTCACCAAATCCCATTATTAGAATTAGGAATAATTTATTTTAATGTATAAAATAATACTTTTTCTCGATTTTTGTGACGAAATTTGAGCGGGTAAAGTATTGGGGGTCATTTTGATCCTTTATGGATACAAATTAAGCTCGAAATTGACAAAAAAGAAAAGGTAAATGCTCCGTTTAGTCTGTCAAAAAAATGTCTTGATTAGTGTGTCATTACTTTTTAACCATGAAAATTGATTGGGTAAGGTTTTGGGGGTCATTTTAATCCTTTATGGCCTCAAATTAATCTCGAAATTGGCAAAAAATTAACGTAAATGCTCCGTTTTGCAATTTTCCGACAAAAATATTACGATCTCAACATAAAAAACGAGGCATATACATTTTTTTTGTCTATTTTGAGCTTAATTAGAACCCATAAAGGATCTAATGACCCCCTAAATCTTACCCAATCAATTTTAATAATTTTAAAATAACAACACGCTAATCGAAATATGTTTTGACATATAAAACGAAGCATTTATGTTTTTAGTTTCAATTCCGAGCTTAATTTATACCCATAAAGAGTTAAAATTAAATGACCCCCAAAACCTTACCTTACCTGATTAATTTTCATGGTTATAAATTAATGATATCGAGTTAGCTTTTAGCACACAAAACAAAGCATTTGCGTTATTTTATTCCAATTCCGAGCTTAATTTATATCCATAAAGAATCTAAATGACCCCCAAAATTTTACTCGAGCAATTTTTGTCATGTAAATCAAGAAAAAAATATTTTAATTAATTAAAATAAATGACAAAATTGAACCAATCATATCATGACACGTGTCATGATTTAATCTTAATGAATAACAGAGTTAACGACTGTTAATCATTAATGACATTTAATGAATTTTTTAAAAGCTCGATGGCATTTTGTGAATTTTTGTAACCTTGATGGCATTTGTTGAATTTTTTTTAAGTATTTAATGGCATTTGATGAATTGCCAAAAAAAAAAAAAACCACAGCTAATTATGACGGTGTGGGTGGTGATTCACCAATGTTAGGGAGAGGCGTGTGAGTGGTGTCATTAAATTGACGATGGTGGTGGAGGTGATCGAAAATAATTCTAAAAATGAATAAATTATTGAATGTGAGAAAAGAGATCGTTATTTCGAGTGGGTGATTGTTACTAGGTTTTTAGGGCTTGAAAATAGAGAGTAAAGGGTGATTCTTGTAGGTTGGTAAACTATGGAGGAAGTAATTACTTCAGAACTAATTACTTTTTAATATTAACTATTGATGAGTGACATTTGTGGCACTCATTTGGTCCCTTTTTGGATGAATTTCATTCCATTTTATTACTCCTTTCTTTAGTTTTCCTTAGTTTTATTCTTATTTTCTTCATTTTATGCTTTTTGTAGTTAGTTTCTCTATTTTATGCATTTTCTAGTTTACTTGTTATTTTTCCATTTTACTTGCTTTTTATCCTTTGTTTGTAGGTTGTGATTGATTGTCCAAGAATTCCCGAGCTTCCTCTCCATGATCTTTCATTGTTTTTCATGCCTAATGCTTGTGCATAGAGTTTCAAGTCAAAGGGGATTCCAAGGAGCATGCTTCAAGGCCTTGTATATGCTTTTCTCATGGTTTATATTCTTCAAGAATTCCAAGGAAGTTGCTGCCTACCTTGTCCTCCATCATCATCATCTAGGATGTGTGCACCCCATGAGCTAGGACGAAGAGAAGAAGAGGAGGTTGCCAGATATGTGCGGGCGCACTCGGGGAGTGTGCGGCCGCACATATGTCGTGTGTGGCCGCACATGAGGTGTGTGCGGGCGCACCTTTCTGGGTGTGTCCCGTGCGCACTTCTCTTTCTCCTCCGAGCGCCCGCACCTGCGTGGGTCTATTATTGGGCGTCAAAACCGACCTTCTCCTTTGTATATATAGTTATTTCCTTCCTTTTTTATAGGCAAGAAGTTTCATAATAGAATTAGATCATATTCTTAGCTTAGTTGAGAGCTTCTCTCTCTAGATCTAGGGGTTAGTTTTAGGAGTAGATTTTAGAGAGAGAAAGTGAAGAATTTCAATGGTGATTGAGAGATTAAAGATTGAATGGTGACAATTGTATTGGAGATCTACTCTATTATCAATGAGCATTTCTAAACTCTATCTCATTTATTGTTTTGTTTAGTATTCATGTTTAGATTGTTTGATTTTGATTAGATTTTGATGATTTGATGATTGATGTTTGATTAGAGTAATTGTTCTTCTTTGATTGTTGATTGTTGATTACTTTAGTTGTTTGTTGAATTGATGATGTTGCTAGAGTAGTTGTTTGGTTAGGGATTTGGTGAAGCTTGTATTATGTAATTGATTGATATAGATTGGGGATTTTGATGGAGTTGATGATGTGATTAAATTGGTTAATTGATTATGTGCATGTGTGTGTTTGATTTAGGCTTGATCACCCTAGTTATTCACACTAGATTGCATTGTAAGTTCACATTGGTACGGACCATTGATTTGTGGCTTGCATTTACACGATTGAGGTGTCTTGTGATGTTTCCTAGTTAGAGTTTATCGTAGTTGACGCTAGATAGACCTCTAGGAGAATAGCTTGATATGCTCTCTTGGTTGCATAATTGATCTTCCCTCACATTGCTTGACTTAGTCAACTTCCTAAACCAATTTGCATTGTTCATTGCTATTATAAGTGAATCCTAATCCCTAACATTTTACTTGTTTGGTTTCTTTGTCTTAGTAGTTGTTAGTGTCTTCTTTTACCCTTAGTCTTCGACCTAGCTTAGGTACATAATTGGAAGCACTTAGACATTACCGTTCCTTTGGGTTCGACCCTTGACTTACCTCTATACTTGTATGTAGGTTTGTTGAGTGTTTATAAATTTTGTTTGGCTTAGGAGGATTAGTCCAACACCTAATTTTCCCACGTCAACTAACTAGATAGTTTTTTCAAATAATCCATGAATTTTGTAAAGTTTGATATAACTCTTATAAATATCGTTTGGACCGTGAACTTTCTAAAATGTTTATTTATTTATTTACCCTCGTTGAATCATTAATATTATGGAGTAATCATAAGCGTAGTTTGGCTTTTATGTGAAATTTAATAATATTTTGAAGCTTACGCGCTAGTTTTGACAATAACTCCAATTCACAAGCTTGTATCTTATTATTATGAAAACTAGCTTAACAAAATAGGCTAGCACACTTGATCTGATCCAAGTTGTTTTATAAGTGGGAAAAATGCTCATACCACTTTAATAAAAAAAATATCAATAAAACATATGGATTTAAGAAGGAAAATTCACTCCACTAAGAACTCCCCTTTAACTTAATATAGTTACATAATTTAAATAATTCAAATGTATTTTATATTTGCGGCGTGTCTCGTGAGGTCAAAGAGTATCTCATGATATATATGTATCTCATGAGATGCCACTTCATTTTGAAATCAATTAAATTGTATGGATAAATTCTAGTTGGGTGCCCATCATAATCTTATATCCATATAAAATATGGTAGATTCATTTTTTTAAAAAAATTACAAAATATGAATACTACGTACTTCCTTTGTTCTTTAACCATCTTTTGTCAAATATATTTAAGGAAAAACATATTATCTGGGATTTTCTTATAATCTCGTCTTAATATGTATTTTGTATCATTTTGTCAAATAACACCACAAAAAAAATTAGATATTAATAAGTCTTAATGAGTATACATTTTATATGAAATTTTGTCAAATAATACCACAATAAAGTCAGAAATTAGATTATAACAACACAAAAAAAAACCCTATTATTATAACACCACAAAAATAACCATATTAGATTTTACCACCCTCTAACGAATTTTATGATGGAATCCGTTAGTGGGACCAATTATGGACATGTGTCAATAAGGTATTGGTTTTTAAAAAAGATAAATAAACATAAGAAGTAAAATTTAAAAAAAATCCTGAACCCTAAGTCAGCCACTATATATTCCAGCACTGGCCACCCTAACCCCCACCAACGACAGCCAATCCCCATCCATTAGCACCCCTGTCCCACCAAAATCGGCAAAAAAAGTCACACCACCACTCGTAAAACCGGCGACTAAACCCCTTCTCCTATTCCCTCTCCCCGAAACCTCCTTTCAACTGCCCCGAAATCGAAATCCACAACGAAATCCACTGCCCAAAAATTTAGCAATCGGAAATTCGCCGTTAGAAATCCATCGTCGCGAAATCTGCCACGAAGCCCACGTTCGCCGCCCTCTCACCCTTACCTAAACATAAAACCACACTTGAAAATCGAAACCCAAACCAAATCATGAATCGATTTCTAGCAGGGGTTTGGGGTTTCAAGTGTGTGTAAGGGTGTTTCGAGTCAGCGTGCAGGTTAGAATTGGGGTTTTGGATTTGGGTCTGGGTGGGAGGGGAGTTTTGGTGGGACGAGGTGCGGGCTCCGGTCACCGGTGGTAGGGATGGGGTTGCTAGGGTTAATTTTGTAGTGTTTAGATTTATTTTTTTTAAAACTAATAATATGTCGACATGTGATAGTGTGGACCCCACTTAACAAATTGCATCCAAGATCCATTAAGCGGTGGTGAAACCCAATTTTTAAGGGGCTTTTTTTTTGTGGCGTTATAATAAACAAAAGTAATATTATGGTGTTATAATCCATTTTGAGACTTTTCTGTGGTGTTATTTAGCAAATATTCCTATCTTTTATTTACGAAGAGTTAGAGTTGTTGATGGTTAAAGTTCTACATCAATATATTAACTAAAAATTTTAGGGTTTTTCTATATAATAACCCTATAATAAACTTTCACTTTTCTATGTTGTGCCACTCCATTTAGAACTTTCTACACTATAGCCCCAAAAAAATTAAGTTTCCGTACAATAACCTTGTCGTTATCCCACCTCTTAAAAATTCCGTTAGTGGGGCCCACTCTCCATTTATTAGTATTTTTTATGGATTTGTTCGTTTGAGGTTTTGGCGGTAATTTTGGCCCTTAAGAATCTAAATTGAGCTAAGATTTGGGAAAAAAAAACACGTAAACGCCTCTTTTTGTGTATTAAGAAATGTCTCGATTTGCATGTTTACGTTTTTAATATGCAAAACGAAGCATTTGCGTTATTATTTTGTCAAATCTGAGCTCAATTTGATCCCTTAAGTACAAAAAAAAGTAACCAAAACCTTTTGCTAAACTATTCTCAACACGCAAATTGATAAAAAAAAATATTAATAAGTAGAGAATGGGCCCCACTAAAGGAATTTGTTAATGGTGGGATAACGGCAAGATTACTTCCTCCGTTAATGGTTATTTGCAACAAAGGAATATTTTATATCTCACAAATAATACCCCTTTGTTGCAAATAACCATTAGAAATATATAGAAACTAAATTTATTTTGGGGTTACAATGTGAAAAGTTCTAATTGGAGGGGGTACAACATATAAAAGTGAAAGTTAGAGGGTTACGATACAGAAAAACCTTTAAAAAATTGTTAATTAATACCCCGAAAATTGATTAATTATTCTAGCAACGAACAAACTAATACCTTTTTCCAAGCCTACTTAAGCTCTTATTAATATCATTATATAGTCAAATGGTAATTAGTAGCTTTTACACCTTAATAAATTAGATAAACTCTTGCACCACCTCCACACCACCATTGCACCACCTCCGCTAGCCCCTCTTACCACCGCTGGCAGGTCCCCCGCCACGAAATCCAACCCCTTCTTGGCCAAGCAAAAAAAAAAATGAATATTTTCTTATAGTTGAATATGTTTTTTTAAATAGCTATATATATGTGTAGACACCTAAAAATGTCTCCCCAAAACCAAACCTGATGATGAACAACCTTTCACCGCCATTATTGGTCGGGTTGAGTATTTAACTTTGGAGTGTTTAAATCCATGTTCATTCCCAATAAATTTCACAAACCAACCCACTTCCTAACCCATTTTTCCAAATCATAACTTATTTTCCTCTTTTCGTGCCTTTAAACCCAAAATAATTCATTTCGTGTCCATTAAAATCATTCATTTCGTGTCCTTTTTTATAAAAAACGTTTAGACCAGTTTATTTTGGTCCATAATCTGGATTCAATTGTTGAATATTTGGATGGGGCTTTAAAATAGCTTTCAAACGGTATATCATAAGCCTAAATCCGAGTTGTAACGAATAAGTTATGGCCAAAACACTAAACTGGATCTAAACCGAACCTAAGCCCACCTTACCTACGACCCAAAGATATGTGGAGGGTCCAAAGGATTTAATCTCATTCCTAATACAATTATGATTAATTGGAAGCTTCTATAAGTTTCTTAAATATCTTAATTATCCTTTTTGAAAAGATAAGATTAAGGAGTTTGAAATTGAATAAAACTTTTCTTTTTGAAAGTCCTAATTTTATAAAAATTGAAAGACGTTCAAAAATAGTCAGATATTAGTTTCGTGCCTCATTGTTTTTATCTAATTCTTACATTTTTGGATATATCTTGAAATTATCTTTCCAATGATATATTAAAAATATTAATTCCGAGCTATAACGAAAAAGATATGAGCGAAATACGAAACTCTATCTAAAATTGACACCGTCTCACTATTTCGGCCATATCTTTTATTCTACAAAATATTTTAATCTAATTTTAATTGGGTTAGAAAGTAGACTTCAAGAGCTTTCCAACAATATCTTATTCATCTTCTTTTGATTTTTGGTTCAAAAGATATGATAAAAACAAAAACCGCAAAAACTGCTGTCTATCGCAAGAGTTTTATCCGATTCGAATTCTTATCTTTTCTTGATTCGACCCCTCTTTTTTCCTTATAAATAGAGGTCATGTCTTCCCTTTTTCAATCATCAACAAGCTTGATCATCAAATCATTCTCTCTTCCTCTCTTCTACACCAAAAATCATTCTCTCTCCCTACACCAAAAATAATTCTCTTCTCCCTCTTTAGCCTAAATTCTAGCCACCCTATTCTCTCATTTTATATCCCTTAAGCACTCTAAGGATTCCATAAGATACCCAAAGTTCTATACTTAAACCAAGGCGTGAAAGGTAGAATTAACTGAGGGTTTTGACCAAATCAACTCAACCTTTTACTTAATTTAATTTCAATTTGATTAATTTTTTTATTGAAGTTACTAACAGTTTATTCATGATGTAGCAATTCAAGGAAACGCGGAAAGTGAGTAATTAGTCACTTAATTACTCTTGTTATTATTTCTTGTTGCTATTATCATGATTATTATTATTATTTGATTTGACTAACGCTATTATTGTTGAATTGCTTCCAATATTAATGTTGATTCTATTTATTATGATCACCATATTGCATGTTAAAGGGAATATGTAATTGAAAATCACGCCTAATAAGATAATTTGGCCAACCGGTTTAGGTTCCTTTTTAATCTTGTTGTTTAATCAAGTGATCACCGATATTTTAGAATTATATGTTGCATTAATATTCAACCAATTCAGCTTAATAATAGTTTTGGAGCGAATTGAATATTTTATTTGCATGCCTTTGAGATCACAGGAATACTTTTCACTATAAGAATCGAGTAGAGGCCAATACGGGCGAATGTGACTCCATGACTCACTTCGTACCATCATCCCCGATCCTCCTTTCGTGGTTCCGAACCATATGGAGTTAGTAATCTCATGGATTATGAATGGGGTGTAACCTTCACGGGTCAATCGTTGTTGCCTTTCGTTGTCCCTTTTCGTGGTTGCCTTTTATGATCCGTGAACGGTTTACAAGTTCCTTAAAAACTTGTTGGCGGCTCCCTACTTTCCTTGTCCCTAATCGTTGTCCTTAATTGTAAACGTCAATTCCCACTTCCTATAAGTGCCAGGCATATTCACACCATGCTTAACGTAGGCGCACTTCGAGCAACGCCTACAATTTGGCGACTCCACTGGGGAGGATTCTTGGTTATTTATCGATTTGAGTGATCGGTATTTAATTAAGATGAGTGTATGAGACTTGAAAGATTCTTGAATTGTATTCCTGCGATTTAATTGGCATTGTCACATATGCATATGCATATTAGGTTACCTATTTTTCCACAATAGTACGTGTTCTATGTACGTGGCTAGCCCGGGTTTTTAAATCCACCCAAACCATGGAGTCGAGTTCAATTTCATCACGAACTCGCGGAGCCGCCCGTTGGCATACACCCTCAAGGGAGGCTGCCTTGCTAACGCGTCCAAACTCTTAACCATGGTACCCTTTGACACCCAAATAAGCTTGACCATAGTGGATAATCTTGACTTTAGGTTGCGAACTTAATTGCATCATTCGTGACAATGTGCTTATGTGTGCATATTTTTATTTTATTTTTTTTTCTCTTTTTTTTTTCTTATCTAACCCTCCCTTTTTTTTATTAGAGTCGAGTCATAGTATTTTTTTTTTAAATTTTGAGTCAACCCGGATTTTTATTCCCGTATCCTGCATAAGAGTCAACTTGTTTTGGTCATAGCCGGAGTTCTAGAAAGAGTTACGTGTCGTGCAACCTATGGATCTGTAGCCCCGAGTTTTTTCTTTCATTTCGCGTTGGTTTCGTTCCAATCAAAATCACAAATACAAAGTTATAACCGATATACTACAGCCTGTCCAGTTTAGGTGTCTTTTTAGCGTCCAACCTTCTTTTTTTAATTTGTTTTTTTTTCTTTCTCTTTTCGTGTCAAGCTAGTCTTAGCCAAGTCCTTTAATCCGTGTCAACTCATATAACATAGTGTAGGGAATATTTCAAGCATTATGATAACCCCAAACTTGAACCCCACTGTGATCATACACTAAAGTACGGTGGCGTTCCAAAGGGAAAGAAAAAGAGCAAAAAGAGTTGCCAAAAAGTTTTAGGAACTTGTAAACCCAAAAGACAATCCAAAGGACCATCAACTACTCCATAAGGTCTTGAACCAAACAGGGTCCGGGGATGAGGGTACGAATCCAATCTACAAAAGAAAGGACCCGCCCTATAAAATAGGCCTCTACTTTGTTCTGCTCGTATTCATGTGCGCTTTTCGAATAACATACAAACATCATATTGAACCTACCCTGTTTATCTATGTTGGTTGAATATTAATGCACAAACAAGACTATTATTGGCGATCACTTGAATTAAAATCACATTAGCCTAAACCAAATTAATAATTATCTTATTAAGCGTGATTTCAAGTACAAATTCCCTTTAAACCTGCATAAAAGGCGTGATCAAGCAATAACAATAAAATATAAATAATATCAAGCAACATAATAAATCAATAACGATGATGATAACATGATAAGGCATAATAAAGCTCAATAATAATAGCAAGATCCTAGGCATAATACTAACAAGATTAATAACAAATCTTAGCATGTCACTAAGCAATAAAGATCAAAGCTTTAAACCTAACATGGTACTAACATGATAACATGATATTAGAAAAGATTAAAGGCACCCTAAACATGATTCCAGAAAGCATAAAAACATCCTAACATGATACTAGGAATTAATCAATAATAAGCATGCTTTCTACATTGAAAGAGAGTAATAAGATTACATACTTTGAAGCCTCGTACCTCTTTCTAATAACAAAATACACAAGTTAGTAAACTTCAATGAAAATAATAAAGAATAATTAAAGAATTAAATTGAAATCAAATTAAATAAAGTTTTTACTAGTTTTGGACCAAACCCTCAGAAATTATCAACCTTGCACGTCTAGGGCGAAGGCAACTTCAAACTTGGCTAAGAGACTCTAGATCTAGCGAATGCGGAATATTATTTTGAAAATCTAGTTTAGAAAAAGAGGGAGAAAGAAAAGAATTAAGGATGAGAATTGATGATTGTGAATGATTTTGAAAACAGGGATTCGGACGCTATTTATAATGAAAATAGTCTAGAAAAATCATAGAATTTGATAAGGAATAAAACTCCACGCTGTCGCCAAGAATCAACTCTGTCGCGACGCGACAATGTCTGTCGCGAGGCGACAGGGTCTGTCGCGTGGCGACAGACTTGTCGTTTGGCGACAACCGATATTAGCGCGTTTTTCTTCACGCGGAATCCGATCTTTAATCAACTTGATCTACGGAATCCGTACAGAAGATAAAATATATATTTTTAAGATAACAAAACGATATTTTATTCCAAATAAAAATCTATTAAAGATAATTAATTATTAAATCTAATAGTATTAGAATTAAAAAGAACTTTCTAGAAACTTCTAGAAAACTATAATTAATCCTAATAATTTTAGGAATAATAATTAATATTGGGCCCTCCTCTAGATCATTGGGCTGTATTTAAATAATTAACCAGGCCCGGTTTAGTATTTTGGCCATAACTTCCTCAATATTCATCGGAATTGATCTTATAATATATCGTTGGAAAGGTCTCTTCGAGCCCCATCCATCTACACTATTATTGGACCTTAATTATGGACCAAACTAAACTGGTTCGACTATTTCCAAATAAATGAAGTCATTTTCAAAAACAGAGAGAAAAGAATTTAATCAAAACTAAACCGCAACACTTTACTTTCAAACCACTTTCACCTAATTCGATAATAACACAACGTGCAAGGCATTCATCACTAGGTTTGGTTTTGGGGAGACACAAATGGGTGTTTACAGAAGCCCCCACTTTGACTGAGTTTGGAGAAACTTATGTTTCGAAAACGAAAGTCAAAGTAGCGATAGGGACGGAGAATGATTCAAAACGTTCTGCGATTCCAAATCATTCTTATAACACCGATACCTGCACACTAATCATTAGTTAAACAGATAAAAGAGTTAAGAAACGCGTATCTTGCACCGTCGAGCACACGTCTCTGAAAGTAACCATTTTGCTGTTGCTTCATATGTTTTTTGTGACAACCTCCACAATGCCTCGTGAACGCCATCATTGAAGATAACCGTATGTCATCGTCTTCAATATTCTTGGTGACAATCCTCCACAGTATTTCGGGAATATCGTCGAAAATAACTGTATGTCGTCATCTTCTAGGTGTGGCCGTACGTCGCCACGGCAGTACGTCGCCGCTATAGACAATCTCTTCTTTACCTTGAGTGACCGTCGAAGGTGACCTTACCTCACCATCTCCACTATTTGTGACACTACCTCGCCACGACCATGCTTCGCCACTAGACAACTCCTCTCTATGTTGAGACATTGCCAAAGAATCATTTTACCTATTGACCCTTAATATACCGTTGTTTATCATCGCTTTTGTATATTTGTGCCAGTACTTTGGTGCTTTTGCCTTTGTAAACCATTATTTCGGTGCATCTATTGAACCAATATTTCGGTGTATTATTTGTTGAACCAATATTTCGGTGCCTTATTATGAGCCAATATTTAGGCACTTTAAGCTAAGTGAGACAATCTTTCATCAAGTCGATCACTCAGTGCATTTCGATCAAGCTGACTAAATCATGTCAATTTGCTCAAAGGGGCTAACTGGTGGAACCCAAATCACTAAAAATAGGCCCAGCACTCTGTCGCCGCTCCAGCGCTGGCCAGAAATGCCTGTCGCGAGGTTTTGCCTCTGTCGCCGCGCGACAGGGTCTGTCGCCTCGCGACAGTTCCGTCGTTTGGCGACAGAATCGGGGTTTTAAAACCCGTCTTCTTCTTCTTTCTCATTTCGCTGCTTTGCTTTAAAATTCTCGCAAAAAACTTCAAAATTCTCTTTCTTGCTCGTTTTTCAACCAAATTCGCTCAAATTTGTTGCAAATCGAAGCTTTTCTCATCTATTTTCCGGATCTATGTAAGTTTTGCTCCAAACTCCACTCGGTTTTTGATGAATTATGCATTCTTGTTCGCGAATTTTCGAAAAATTCGAAAATGTTCTTGCTTAATTTGCTTTGTTTGTTGAATTTTTTGCCTTGAATTTGTTTAATTATGCTTGTACATTACCTTGGGAGTATTTTGAGACTTGTTTGACTCAATTTGGTGAAGAAACGAAGGATTCACCATTGTTGGACCTCTTGAGGTCGTGAAGAACAATGTGGGTCGTTCTTTGCATTTTTACTGCTTTTACTTGTACAATTTGTCACAATATTCATCATATGTGTGCAAGAAATTGTTTATTGGCTGAAAGAACATTTCCATGCTTGTTTGAAATTTTGCTCTGTTTTAGTACTACATACTCTGTTTTGCGAACATAGTATCATGCGGCCTAGGCGAACTTTAGATATTGTAGAGCCTTCAACTTAATTACTTTTACGTACTTTAGCATGGCCAGACGACGTGGTTCCGGTTCTCGGTCGAGGGACACGCGTCGAGAGGACGAGCCCACCAGCGAGGGCGAGGACGTGCCTTCTACTTCCAGGCTGGGTCTCATGCCGGATTGGGACGAGCGCACCCTGTTTCATGCGCCGGTTCATCATTTGTCGGAGCGGATCCGACGAGGTCTTGCGAGTGGGAGGAACCGTAGCCATGGCTCGGGTAATTCCACCATCATTTCTCTGTACGACAACTTCATCTGCCGCTATGAGGGGCTTCGTCGTCTTTGGGAGTCATGTGGATTGACTCCCCTGCTGCAGGCCACCCGGGCCATGTTTTCATACGATGGGGGTAACCTCGTCGTTCGAGCTTTGGTGGAGTTCTTTTGGGACACCACCAACACTTTTCACTTTCCCTGGGTGAGATCACAGTCACTCCAGCTGACTTCAGCCTCATTACGGGGCTAGAGTTTCAGTCTACTCCTCTGCCTTTCGATGCCGGTGTCACTGTCTATTCGCCAGAGGTTCTGGAGTTATTGGGGCCGATCGTTATTCGGGCCCAGGCTGAGGCTCAGTCGGGACAGCTGAGTTCCCGATGTATTCGTCGCTACACGCTGGCTGCAGCCTTTGAGGATGATGCGACCACCCGAGAGCAGCGGGTGCGCATCTTTGTACTGATCCTGCTATCAGGGACGTTTTCCCCTGATCGAGGTAGTAGAGTACTACTTTACTACTTGTCCGCTGTTCGCGACCTCCAGTTGGTCGGGACATATGACTGGGCCAGCATAGCCTATGCGGATTTTCTACTGGGCTTGCGGCGCTCCTGTCGTCACAAGGCCTTGTCTGGAGAGATAGCTCTTTCCAGCTTTTGGAGGGTCGTAGAGGTATATCTCCTTTCCTTTTTGAGGTTTTAACTCTAGATTTATAGGCACAATCTTCACCAATTTTCATTTGTTCCGTATAGATCTGGTTCTATGAGTATTTTCCTTCTCTTGCACCTGCGAGGCCTTCTCCTCGCGTGCTCCCTATCGCTGCCAGTTGGGGAGGCCGCAGAGGTCCGCCGGAGGTGCTGCGCCTTCGAGAGATGATTCTCACGGTAGGTTTCTTCAATTCATACTTTTTCTTTTATCATCTTTCGGTGTTAGTATCTTACTTAGTAATATTTTTTAGGAGCCTAGCCCGGTCTATCGACCTTGGGCTGCTTTCCCTATCTCTGCGCTGGCGGCGCAGTATACAGCTGAGCGTCGTTACTTTCTAGGGACGTACGACGCGGTGGTCTACCTAGGGGAGAGGGTAGCCATCCAGCACTCCTCAGATACCTTTGTTGTTCCCGCTCCTCCACCTCGGCATATGTTCCATGATGCCTTACAGCGGGATCGTGCTGGTGGACCTACTCGGGGTACTCCTTGGAGGTCCTATGTTCTCCTCGAGCAGAGTTACGAGGAGGACCTGCTACCTTTGCTAGCGCCGGCTCCCGTCCTTTCAGAGGAGGCAGCGGTATGCTTTCATTTATTTAGTTTATCTCTTTTTTAGGTAGCCCCCAAGTATTTTTCTAATCTTTTCATTCTTAGCAGGCTGGCCCTAGGGAGTTCATCCCTCCAAGGATGTCCATACGCTATCAGGGCACGTATGGGCCGATCGAGGAGCTTATTCCGCCAGCTCCAGAGGGTGAGCAGTTTGTGGAGCGGTCTATTCCTCGTCACCAGACTCGAGTAAGTAATTTTTCCCATACCATCCTTATGTTTGCTTTATAATTGTTACTGACTTGGTTACTTTGGCAGTTTTCTCGTGAGGTGGTGACGGCTATGGCTAGGTGCATAGACGCCTTTCGCAGCCAGCTTGTGAGGTTGCGGAACCGTGCTACCTGTCGTAGCAATGACGCTGAGGAGGTAATACTTTTGTTTTTATTATTTTTTTTTGACTTTATTCTTGTCTGCATTTGCTAACTTTGATTTACTTTTGCAGGGGCAGCCTATTCCTTCTCCACGCACTCGGTCGAGACCCGAGCCTAGGAGAGAGACTACTAGGTCCGACTCGAGGCGTCGCCGGACTACTTCAGGTGGCCGGGGTGGTCGTTTTGAGGCCGCAGCGGTAGAGGACTCGGCGTCATCACCTGAGGAGGTTCCGACCGGGCCGACCGTTCGAGGTGGGATGGGTGGTGGGACGTTTGAGTTTGGCTCGTCGTCGCAGCAGCCTTTGCAGCCTCAGCCTCTTTCCGTCGGATTTCAGGGTGAGGTTAGGTGGCCTGGCTCTGAGTTGCAGTTCGCGCCGCCTGGTGGTTCAGGGGACGATGATGGGCATACTCCACGGAGTAAGACATTTTTCGATACATTCGGCATCCCTCGCGACTTGCGACCTCCGGCGCCATAGCTGTACCCGTGTTTATTTATTTTTGACTTTTGTAGGACTTTGTCTATTTTATTCATATGACTCGTGTATTAGACACTTGTATATATATGCACTTTATTATTTATCCACATTTTATTTGCCTGATTTATTATTTTATAACAAATGTGTTGTGCATATGAGTGTGTGAGAAAGTGTAATTTTTGCGCGAAATTTCCGTCATTTTTAATATTAGTGGAGGGTACCGACTCTCTCCCCCAAAAAAAGAAATGAAAAAAGAAAAATGAAGGAAGAAAATATGATAAGCCTAAAATTAATTAAGCTTAATATGATATAATAATAATAATAATAATAATAATAATAATAATAATAATAATAATAGTGATAATAATGATATTAAGGGTGTATGAATAGGAATAGAACAGTAAGTCAAGTCAAAGTCGAAATCAAGTACGTAAAAACACGGTTTCCTACGCGTAATAGGTGTCTGCAAAGAAATAAAACGGTGTCGTGTAATTCATCCTGTCGCCACGCGACAGCCTTTGTCGCCACGCGACAATTTTGTCGCCTGGCGACAGACGCACTTTCCTGTTTCCTACAGGAATTGAAGTCTGTCATGAAAAAAAAGTTATAAATAGCCCCCGAATTATCCGTTTACTGCATAATTTAACCAGTTTATTAATTAGCTAATTAACTAGAAATCATGCCTTTAGCTAAGAGAACTTTTTGTGGATACATGGATGAATGGTGTCGTCATTTAACTGCTAAAGATAAAAAAGCATTAGATATTTGTCATATGGGGGGTATGTTTGGAATCAAGGGGATGAGTCTTGACATTGATTTTATTTATTCTGCCATAGACTCTTGGGATATTGACACTCACTGTTTTAGATTTTTCCATGATGAAATATGCCCTTTACCGGAAGAATTTGGAGCCATTATAGGTTATTATTCCACAGATCTTGCGGTAATGCCTAGAATCAATGAATATTATTATAAGGATTTTGAACGCTTTTTTGATTTGAGGGGTACAGCTTTAAAGCATATAGTGCATGGTAACATAGTTGATTTGACATAATTTGCACATTATTTTTATGATAATCCTAATCCCGATTTCCGTGTCTATAAGAGAAGGGCTTTTCTTTATTGCTTGTTTAACCAATTACTCTTAGTTAGTGGTAAGGATAATGAAGGCCAATCAATGATTATATCTGTTATAGAACAAGTTGAATCTGGGAGAAATCCAATGCCGCTAATTGTTGGAGAGACTATGCTATGGTTGGATTCATTAAGAAAAAATTCAAGAGCACCTTTTCGAGGTTCTCCAATTTTATTACAGGTATAAAATAATGCTATTTTTAATTTATCAAGAACTAAAGAATATTATTTTACATTGTAATGCTAATTAAATACATATTTTACAGGTATGGCTCATGGAGAGGTTAAAGCTTATTAATCCTCCTGACGATACACACACATATGTTCCAAATTGCATAGTCCGGCGAAAGAAACGATTTTTGAAAATAGGTCGCCGTGAGTGGAGCAAGGTGTTCGCTGCCGGTGACTTTACCATAAACTGGATTATTCCTTGGTGGAAGATTGAGGCGATGGTTGGTTGTAGTAACCAAGCATATTGTTGTCTCCCGAGCTTGTCGAGATTAACTTTTTATTTTCCTTGTAGAGTTATGAGACAATATGGTCTTGCACAAACCATCCCTATAGGAGATCTCCGCCGTCCTTATGAATTTCCTATGTCACAAGAGATTGAGCGTTTTGACGGATACTGGAGTGGTAGGCCCTTATGGGAAGTGATTACCCACAAGGAACCACCTTGTTTGTCAAATAAAGTGAAACAATGGCTTGATGGAAGATTCCAAAAATCTCAAGTCAAAATTGAGAAAACCAATGTGAAGGATCGTCTAGGTGATAAAAAGATCCCTGCTAAAGAACGTTTAGGGGAAAGGATTGAATTCAAAACTCATATTATGCCAGGAAAGAAGAGTTCTAAGAAAAATCAAGGAAAAAGAAAAGTTGACTCTACAAAGAAGGAAGCTTGGGTAGAGAAGAAACATGGAGTTCTAGCGGAGGGAGAAACCATCTATACTGAGATAGAGTGTAGGTCTTCTAATGGTTGTCTCCTAGCAAAGGTTATGGATCAAGAGGAAGAAAATGAAGACACAAATTGGAAGAGAATCAAGAAAGAGAAAAAAGACTAGAGCATTGCTTTTCCTTTGATTTATTAGACAAAGTTAATTTGTTTTAGTTAATTTTTTCAGCTTTTATTGTACTTTCTTTATTAATTAATAAAATTTCAGCTTTTATTTTAATTAACTTTCAATTAAAGCAATGAAAACAATTACAACATTTATTTTTCGGAGAATTAATTCGAGTACGTAAGTCGAATAAATTTCCAGAACATGCGAAACTGGTCTAGACACTCGCAGAAAGGTGGCGCTGCTATCTGATTCACTGTCGCTGACCATTTGGCTCTGTCTCCTGGCGACAAAATTGTCGTCTGGCGACAGAGTTTATTTTCTGGCGCCAGTCTTCAAATTTTGCAGACATGCGTTTTTTACTTCGGGGATACAGAATTTGAAGAGATTAAAGTGGCCGCACCCTGTCTGGGTTGCCTACGTATCCTTTGCTTAAGGAATCAGGCCAAACGTAGCTCTCTTGAGTATTTCACTCAAGTACTTATGGGTAGTATTTCTTAAGTTGGTCAAGGTTTGTCATGTTTGAAAATTCATTGCCCTCCATATCATTTAATTAAGCCGTGCCCCCTGACAGGATTGTTTTGACAATATATGGTCCGGACCAATTAGGCCTGAATTTGCCTTTTGGATCTAAAACATTTTTTCTTAATGCTTTTAATACCAAGTCCCCAACCTTGATATTTCTAGTCTTGACCTTTTTATTGAAATGTCTAGCCATGCGGGTTTGATAACATTGAGTATGATGTAGAGCTTCTAGTCGCTTTTCATCGAGTAGGATTAGCTCTTCATATCGTGCTCTAGTCCATTCGACTTCATCGAGTTTACTTTCTAACGCAATGCGTAGAGAAGGTATTTCTAACTCTACAGGTTGTACGACATCCATTCCATATACTAAGTTGAATGGCGTATTTCCTGTTGATGTTCGGATTGACGTGCGATAACCCCACAGTGCGAAGTGAAGTTTGTCAGGCCAATCCTTATAATTTTCAGTCATTTTTTCAATGATCGTTTTCAAATTTTTATTAGCGGCCTCAATTGCTCCATTTGCTTGAGGTCTATAAGGTGAAGAATGGTGATGTTGAATACCATATTTTTGTAGCAATTCTTCACATTCGGCTTGAAAGTGAGTTCCGTTGTCACTTATCATTTCATGTGGGACTCCGTATCGACAAATTATGTTTCTTTCGATAAAGAGTGTTACATGTTTGGCGGTGAGTTTGGCATATGATTGTGCTTCCACCCATTTTGTGAAGTAATCTATTGCAACCAAGATGTATTCATGACCTCCTGTTCCGGGAGGTGTAATCTTTCCAATTATGTCTATTCCCCATGTAGAGAAAGGCCATGGTGAAGTGTAGGTGTAGAGAAGAGAAGGTGGGATATGTTGCAAATTTGCGTAAATTTGACATTTTGGGCATCTTTTTACATATTGATGACAATCTCTATTCATGGTAGTCCAGTAATATCCTTCTCGCATTATCTTTTGGACTAGCATTTTGCCATTAACATGTGTTCCACATATACCTTCATGGATTACTTTCATAGCTCTTTGAGCATCTTTTTTGCCTACACATAATAGAGCTCGACCCTTAGGTACCCTTTTGTGTAGTTCATTTCCTATGAGTACAAACTGGGAAGCTAAAAGTCTTAATGCTCTTTTCGCTCTTTTGTCCGCATGAGGAGGATATTCTCCTTTGGTGACATAATTTAATATATCTGTGAACCATGGTTCTTCTTCAGGTTCCTCTTCTTGAATCACTTCATCATCTTCTATAGCTTGAATATATGCTGGTTTATGCCTTTTTTCTATGGTTAAAGGCATTTGCTCAATTTCCTTAGGTATTCTGACCATTGAGGCTAGTCTTGCCAAGGCATCGGCGAATTGGTTTTCCTCTCTAGGTAGGTAAGTGTATTCCACTTTTTCCAATTGATCGGTGAGAGTTTCCAAATACGTTTGGTAAGGAGCTAAGCTTTCACTCCTAACCTTCCATCTTTTGGAAATTTGATTAATAATTAGGGAGGAATCTCCAAATATCCGGAGTTTCCTTACGCCTAAGGCTAAAGCGGTTTCGAGGCCTACCACACATGCTTCATATTCGGCTGCGTTGTTGGTGACGTCGAAATCCAATTTAATGGATATAGGGACATGTTCTTCTTTAGGTGATACTAAAAAGACTCCTACGCCGCATCCCTTTTGGTTTGAGGCTCCATCAAAATATAGAGTCCATGTATCATCCTCTGTCATCATTAAACTTTCATCTGGGAATTCATTCTCTTCTAAGGGTGTCGAATCTTCTATTGGGAAATCTGCTAGAAAATCCGAGACCACTGATCCTTTAATCGCCTTTTGAGGCATAAACCTTATATCGAACTGGGCCAAATTTACTATCCATCTTGAGATACGCCCGTTAAGTGTAGATCTTTCGAATAGGTATTTAAGGGGGTCCATTCGCGAGACTACGTAAACGGTATGTACGAGCATGTAATGTCTTAATTTAGTTGTGGCCCACACCAGCGCGAGGCACAGCTTTTCCAATGGTGTGTAGCGTGTTTCATACTCGAGCATTTTCTTACTTAAGTAGTAAATAGCATTTTCTTTGCTTTCTACCTCTTGTGCAAGCATAGCTCCCATTGTTTCCTTTGTGACGGTTAAGTATAGTCTTAAGGGTATTCCGGGGAGTGCTGGAGCTAATACAGGAGGATTCGAGAGATAGGCTTTGATCTTTTCAAAGGCTTTTTGACACTCATCGTCCCATATGATTGGTACATTTTTCTTAAGCTTCTTGAACATTGGTTCGCATATCGTGGTTAACTTGGATATGAACCTACTTATGTATTGCAACCGGCCAATAAATCCTCGGATTTGCTTTTCGGTTTTGGGCGGTGGCATGGATATGATTGCTTTAATTTTGGTGGGATCTATCTCTATTCCTCTAGAGCTTATGACATATCCCAAGAGTTTCCCTGAGGTAACTCCAAAAGCACATTTGGAGGGGTTTAATCTCATGTTGTATTTTCTTAGTCTTTGAAAGAACTTTTTTAAGGCTATTGGGTGTCCTTTGCGGTCTTTTGATTTTACAATCATGTCATCCACATAGACCTCCACTTCTTTATGCATCATATCATGGAGTAGGGCAGTTGCTGCTCGTTGGTAAGTAGCACCCGCGTTTTTTAACCCGAATGGCATTACCATGTAGCAATAAGTACCCCAAGGTGTTATGAATGTTGTCTTTTCCATATCTTCTTCAGCCATGAGGATTTAATTGTATCCTGCATACCCATCCATAAATGAGAGAAGTGCATGATTTGCTGTGTTATCTACCAAAATATCGATGTGTGGTAAAGGGAAGTCGTCCTTTGGACTTGCCTTATTTAAATCTCGATAGTCGACACACATTCGAACTCTACCATCTTTTTTCGGAACCGGGACAACATTGGCGATCCATTCGGGGTATTTGGATACCCTGATAAAATCTGCAGTTATTTGTTTTTGTACTTCTTCTTTTATCTTAAGAGCCACGTCGGGTTTCATTCGACATAACTTTTGTTTTACAGGTTTCATTCCTGGAATTAATGGTATTGTGTGTTGAGCTATTTCTCTATTAATGCCTGGCATATCTTCGTATGACCAAGCGAATACATCGATAAATTCTTTAAGTAGATTAATTAAATCGGTTCTTTCTTCTTTGTTTAGTGGTAGTCCGATTTTAACTTCTCTTTTAATGGTTGGATCTTTTGAGATATCAACCGTTTCTGTATCCTCAATTATCGGTGTCTTATTTTCAAGTGTTTTCATTGCTTTAATTATTTCTTTATCATTTTCATCATTAGTTAAGCAATGCTCGTCATCTTTAGATAAAGAAGAACAAGAAGAATACGGGGAAGAAGACATATTATTAAATTCAGAAATCATTACATCAAATAAAGAAATGTCCGTCGGGACTTGATTACTAACTATCCTAGGAGTAGAAATAGAAGATGAGGGTGCTACAACTAAAGACTTAGAAGACTTGATAGGGGAAGACTCTAACTCAGACTCTGACTCAGACGATTCTTCGAACATTGGTCCTTGTCCTGTAGTTACTGAAATCTTCTTTCCATTTGTAGTGGTTATCTGCACCGTCTTGCGCCATCCACGCTCTTGATCTTTTATTGGAGTGATAAATTCGGAGGGGTCAAAACTTTCACTTTGGAGAACCGCTTGGATAAGTGAAGAATCATCCTCCGTGTATCTTGATTCATTCTTTTCTCTTCCAAAGAGGAGTCCATGACATTAAAGTCGAAACAAGGAGGTGCCTTCTCCTTATAAATTGGAGCTGGGATCTCGTCTAGGAAGCAACAATCGAAAAAGATTTCGAACCCAGGTTGTCTTATACCATTTACAACGAAGGGTTCGGGAAATTCATGACAAGGATAGTCCTCTCCTTCTCTTATAAATTGTCCATTTAAAGTGAGAGGATATTGGCCCATGGGTATCTCCTTTTTTTGTGTGCGGGCATTTCTTCGTGCTCTTGATTTTTCCTGGGCCCGCTTAAGGTCTTCGCGAGTTGGTTCAAAACCATGTCCGAAAGTATCCAATTGAGGGAGGCCAGGTACGCCCATGTGTTTAGCTATTCCTTTCTTCTTTCCTAGAGTCATTCCAGGAAAATGTCCTTTCTTTCTTAGGATAGCATTCGTTGTCATGTTTGAGTGGAGGTCGTATTGAAGAGGGGTCCTTTCATCTTCCTCTATTAAGGAGACCTCTTCGCTAAAGCCCCACAAATCTTCATCATTTTCATCATGTTCCACATTAATTAGTGGATTTTCTACTGTTTTGATTCTCATAGATGAAGCATCAATGGTAATTGGAATGCCTCCAACTATGGCCTTTACTTGTTGATGAAGAGATGAAGGGACGGCCTTTAAATCATGAAGCCAAGGGCGTCCCAATAGCAAGTTAAAAGATGCCTTGATATCTACTACTTGAAATGTAGTGGCATGCTCAATTGCACCCGCCGTTATATTCATGGTAATTGTCCCTAGTGCTTGACGACGTGAGTTATCATAAGCTCTTATGCCCTGGGTTGATGGGAATAAATCCTCATCTCTTATTCCCAACATTCTTGCGGTTCTAACTGGGCACACATTAATTGTTGAACCGTTATCGACAAGAGTCATGGGGACGTTCATTCTTTTGCATATGACTGTGAGGTTTAGAGCTTTATTGTGTTTGTCACCTTCCGGTGGTAGATCTTTATCTGAAAAAATGACTAAATTGATTGGACTTGGAAGGTCACTCGTGAGGAAGTTAGCAAGTCCCTCAGAAGTAGTGTCCGAATCTATGCCTACTTTAGCCAACGCATCCATGACTGCAACTCTATGTTCTCGAGATGTGGCTAAAAGTTTCCATACATTCATTTCCACTTTAGTCTTTTTTAACTGTTTGACAACATCGTTGTCTTCTATAATAGGCACGGGAATTTGCTGAATAGAAGGTATAAGTTGTGTTGAAAAGGGAGGTTGTATTCTCCCGGACCTAGTGAGGACATCTATGGGTGAATCCTCCTCGTCCCAAATGTCACTTACTGGGTATATTGTTGATAGAGGAGTTTCTTCAATGTCTTTAAGGTAAACATCCTCATCGTCACTGTCCCATACTCCATTAATCATGGCATCTTGTGGAAGTTGAACTAATTTCTTCTCATCAATCAAACGTTGAACCAAGTCCTTAAACTTGAAGCATTTCTCTATTGTATGTCCCCCTGATTGATGATATGAACAATAGTATTTGTCTATTCTTTTCAGTGATACAAATGGCCTTGGTTCGAGAGGTTGAATTTTTCCATTCTCGAAGAGCATTTTGAACATGTTTGTGTATGACGTCCCAATTGGAGTATATTTTCTATTATTCTTTTTGGGAGTGTCAATTACTTGGAGAGAAAAGGGTTTCTTTTGTTTAGGTGGGGGTCTACTTCTAAGTAACTCATTTTTCTCTTTTATAGCCTCAAAGGTTTGTGAGATCAACTTTTTCAATTCTGTCAATATTGATGTCAATGCCAATACTTCTTGCTTAGTTGCAGGTTCCTGACCAAGGAATTCGAGAGCATCTTCGAAGATTTCTTCTTCAACGGTCTCGATAGGCTCTATGAGGCTAGATGGATCCTCTTGGTTTTCTTCGTCGGAAATAGCCAAAGAATCTGATAGTGGTGCGGTATTGATACTTGGCTTCTTACTTGCAGGAGGCAATGGGAGCTTGTTACTATCGATCAAGTCTTGAATGGCTTCCTTTAGTCTCCAACAATTTTCTGTAGGATGACCCCTACCTTGGTGATATTTGCAATGTGCATTTGGGTTCCAGCTAGCCGTTCTCCTTTTGACAGGTGGGTCCCCAAATGGTCCAATAGGAGTTATAAGACCTTTTGCATGTAAGCGATCAAATGCGGTGTCATAACTCATACCAATAGGAGTATAATTCTTCCTAAATGGTTTCTTTTGTCCTTGATTATTATTCATTGCCAAAACTTCGTTTAGAGGAAAAGTGCTAACATTATTTGAGTGGGTAGATTTGGATGAAGAAGGATTGTCGTTCTTCTTATTTTTCCAGCCACTACTTGAGTTGTTATTAGCAACTTTTTGTTTAGCAAGGTCATCTTCAATATTAATTCCAATATCATATACAGCTTTGAAAGTGTTTAAGTTGCTTTGGTACTTAAGGTGCTTAGATTATTTTTCTTGGAGGTTCTTAATGAACATCCTAACGGATTCTTTTTCACTAGGCACTTCAACCATTTTTGCCGTAGTTTCCCTCCATTTATTAAAAAAGGAGGTGAAACCTTCATTTTCTTTTTGTTTTAGCATTTCTAATTCTCTATGATCGTTTCAACTTGTATATTGCATTTATACCTTTCAATGAAAGCGCTCACAATGGATTCCCAACTAGAGGTCTTTTCTTTATCAAGTGAAAAGTACCATTGTTGACATACAGCTTCTAAGGATAATGAAAATACAGAATGAAATGCTTTTCTATCTATCCCCTTAATACTCATTACAGTTTTTAAAGCTCTTAAATGAAAATAAGGATTGTCCATAGCCTTGAACTTAGGGATGTCATTGGGATTGAACTTTTGTGGGAGAAGGTCCTTATCCACCGAGACCCCTTGGGAACTAATCTCTTGAAATCTAAAGTCGTTGGACAGTTTGCCCAAGCTTTCCTGGATTAGGTCCATTTGTTTTTGTTTTTCAGGATTACTTATTTCCAGCGATAGGTTTTGCAACATTTCAGCCAAGTTGGCTACCTGTCCCTTGACTTCATTAAGTTCTTCTTGACTAGCCATTGCCTTCTTAGCTTTCCTTTTCCTACCGATTGGTTTGTCAAAAAATAAGACTTGAACAAAAGTGTTGTCCTTGATTAAACGCCCTTCCTTTCTTGACCACGCGCTGTAATTTAAACCATATTTGTTTTAATACTCGACTCTAATTGACTTGACTTTATGTTCAAAAGATTAAAAGAAAAAGAAAAGAAAATGGGGTAAATATTTTAAGGGAATTTATAAATTGGAGGATTAATATCCGACTTACCCCCCTAAAGAAAAATGACGGAAAACACGCATTCAAAGACTCTCTAGACATGGTCATAATGTGACAAACATGTTATGTGTGTGCCTTATGTGTATGTGAGTGACATGCTTTGACTACTAGTGTATGACCATGGGACTTTAAGTGCCTAAACTCAATTTAAGACTTAAACATGGTTTGTACTATTAACAAATCGATTGATCTGATTAGTAGACTGTTAATTAGACTCGTCGTGATGACTCGAGCAAGAAAACTGGACTGTCGCTAAAACGACAGAACTGTCGCCACTGTTTAGAGCCTATCGCCAGATGACAAAATTGTCTCCAGGCGACAGACACTAAACTGCAGAGCCACAGTCCAAATTCCTGCGCCATTGCTGGAACATTAATCTGGACTGTTTCTAGTAATTTTACTCTAAACGGACATACCTAAAGTCGTACTAAGTCGAATTGATTAATTTATTAACCTTTAATTAATTCAAAATTAATTAATTAATTAGACAAAGTCCTTTTAGTCATTAGTCAATTTATTTAGTCTTTAACATAAGTCAAACAAACGGTTAACACATATATAACATATAAAAACAAGGTGCACAAGTAGTTCACATAGTCACAAGATGAGTTTGCAACCTAACCATGGCTCTAGTTCTCTAAAGTTCGAGGATATGGGTTAAGTCCAAAAGGTCCATGGTTAAGAATCCATATGCATTGCACACAAGCCTACCGTGAGGGTTGGAGCGAATGGACAGGATTCCGCGAGTTCGTGATGAAATCGAACTCGACTCCATGGTTTGGTGGATTCACAAACATTACACAAACCCAAATCTGAACTTTGCACATGATAGTGGGATATTCCATTGGGCAGGTGAAGCAGGAACCCCCAGAGGGTTATTTCCATATGTAGAACACATATGCGTTCAGAAAAGTGAGAAAATGACTCAATCAATAAGCAAAATCAAGCCAACAATGCTAGAAATGGTCAAAGCAAGAAGGCAGACCCCTGGCTCGTTATTGGAAGAACTTGGCGCCAGACCACAGGGACTGTCGCCGCAAAAAAGCTTCTGTCGCCAAGCGACAGAAACGTTTTACGGGCGACAAGCCCTGTTTTCTAGACGCTAGTTCCTACATGCCTTGGCAAGTTTCTGTGTTCTTCGAATTTCCAGATTTCGCATCATCTTTTCGATTCTAGTCATGAAAGATATTTCTCAAATTTCCTACGTGTAAAATTCCTATGGATTGACTCATGGGGTGCTCCCATGATGACCTTTTAATGCATATGACAATAATTTTAATCAAATCACGCACATGAAATACTTAGAATTTTTCGAGTCTCATCCGCTCATTCTAAATAATTGCCAAAATTAAATAAATTTCAGGAATATAAATAGAAATCCTCCCCAGTGGAGTCGCCAAAAACTGTAGGGAATATTTCAAGCATTATGATAACCCCAAACTTGAACCCCACTGTGATCATAGACTAAAGTACGGTGGCGTTCCAAAGGGAAAGAAAAAGAGCAAAAAGAGTCGCCAACAAGTTTTAGGAACTTGTAAACCCAAAAGACAATCTAAAGGACCATCAACTACTCCATAAGGTCTTGAACCAAACAGGGTCCGGGGATGAGGGTACGAATCCAATCTACAAAAGAAAGGACCCGCCCTATAAAATAGGCCTCTACTTTGTTCTGCTCGTATTCATGTGCGCTTTTTGAATATTAATGGCGAATCCAATCTACAAACATCATATTGAACCTACCATGTTTATCTATGTTGGTTGAATATTAATGCACAAACAAGACTATTATTGGCGATCACTTGAATTAAAATCACATTAGCCTAAACCAAATTAATAATTATCTTATTAAGCGTGATTTCAAGTACAAATTCCCTTTAAACCTGCATAAAAGGCGTGATCAAGCAATAACAATAAAATATAAATAATATCAAGCAACATAATAAATCAATAACGATGATGATAACATGATAAGGCATAATAAAGCTCAATAATAATAGCAAGATCCTAGGCATGATACTAACAAGATTAATAACAAATCCTAGCATGTCACTAAGCAATAAAGATCAAAGCTTTAAACCTAACATGGTACTAACATGATAACATGATATTAGAAAAGATTAAAGGCACCCTAAACATGATTCCAGAAAGCATAAAAAACATCCTAACATGATACTAGGAATTAATCAATAATAAGCATGCTTTCTACATTGAAAGAGAGTAATAAGATTACATACTTTGAAGCCTCGTACCTCTTTCTAATAACAAAATACACAAGTTAGTAAACTTCAATGAAAATAATAAAGAATAATTAAAGAATTAAATTGAAATCAAATTAAATAAAGTTTTTACTAGTTTTGGACCAAACCCTCAGAAATTATCAACCTTGCACGTCTAGGGCGAAGGCAACTTCGAACTTGGCTAAGAGACTCTAGATCTAGCGAATGCGGAATATTATTTTGAAAAGCTAGTTTAGAAAAAGAGGGAGAAAGAAAAGAATTAAGGATGAGAATTGATGATTGTGAATGATTTTGAAAACAGGGATTCGGACGCTATTTATAATGAAAATAGTCCAGAAAAATCATAGAATTTGATAAGGAATAAAACTCCACGCTGTCGCCAGGAATCAACTCTGTCGCGACGCGACAATGTCTGTCGCGAGGCGACAGGGTCTGTCGCGCGGCGACAGGGTCTATCGCGCGGCGACAGACTTGTCGTTTGGCGACAACCTGTATTAGCGCGTTTTTCTTCACGTGGAATCCGATCTTTAATCAACTTGATCTACGGAATCCGTACAGAAGATAAAATATATATTTTTAAGATAACAAAACGATATTTTATTCCAAATAAAAATCTATTAAAGATAATTAATTATTAAATCTAATAATATTATAATTAAAAAGAACTTTCTAGAAACTTCTAGAAAACTATAATTAATCCTAATAATTTTAGGAATAATAATTAATATTGGGCCCTCCTCTAGATCATTGGGTCGTATTTAAATAATTAACCAGACCCGGTTTAGTATTTTGGCCATAACTTCCTCAATATTCATCGGAATTGATCTTATAATATATCGTTGGAAAGGTCTCTTCGAGCCCCATCCATCTACACTATTATTGGACCTTAATTATAGACCAAACTAAACTGGTTTGGCTATTTCCAAATAAATGAAGTCATTTTCAAAAACAGAGAGAAAAGAATTTAATCAAAACTAAACCGCAACACTTGACTTTCAAACCACTTTCACCTAATTCGATAATAACACAACGTGCAAGGCATTCATCACTGGGTTTGGTTTTGGGGAGACACAAATGGGTGTCTACACATAGTATTATAGATTTTTATTTATTTATTTATTTATACCCATGAGTCCTTACTCTTCTAGAATTCCACTCGTATTCCTAGTTTCTTGTGATTTTTTGTGCTAATCTTAACATTTGTTCTTTGTCTTTGATTGTGGTTGATCTTTATTTATGACTAACGATTGCCAATGGACCGTTTTCACCTAGTAAATAGCATAAACATTAAAATTGGACAAAATTAATCAAGTTAGTTTGTCTTTTAGTCTTCCATGCTATTTGGTCCTTGCGTCCTTCGTTTTTTCACTATGTCCTCATGTCTAGTCATGCAATCATACCACGAGTCTTATAAACTCACCTAATCATACATGTTGAGTCGTTGCACATACTTTGTCTTCGGGTAATGCACCATATTGTTTATGATTGTATACTAGGACCATGCATGCGTCATTTTCCGTCGTAATAGGAATGAGTGGAGTATTTCCCATTGGTTTTGAAAATTCTTTCATATACTCTTCCTTTCCAATCTGATTATTGAGTCAATGCATTAAGTGAGCTCATTTTGTTCCATAGTACTCGAGTTCAAGATTCACTAGGCAAGAGTTGGAAGAATAAGGGGAACGTCATTCCTTCCTTCTTTTCTTCTAATCGAAGCATCAGCAATAACAAATTTCTTGTCCCTCTTGGCGGTAACAAGTAATTCATAAGCATCCATGAAGACGAAGCACAAGACAAGTTTCCCATACAAGATTTCATACTTTTTTTTCTTCTTTTGTTTCAACCCTTTCCCCTAATGAGTCTGGCATAGGTTCTTCTTATCCATGTGTACTGTCTATGTGTCATGTTTCTTACCTTTTTCATCAATGAGCATTTCTTTCCTTTGCTTGATCATGTCATTCAACAAAAAAAAAAAAGAAAAACAATTGCCGAACTAAACACAAGGTACACCAATGATTTGAGGCACCTTTGCAACCCTGTCATTCCCCTTAAACCATTTTCATTCGATCACATATCCATTTATTCATCAACCACTTTGAGCCTCGTCTAACGTTTGGCCTCATTTATTCAATCCACATTTACCTAACCATGGGATGGGAAGGTGTGCAATTTGTCTAACATTCAAAAAGCAAGTTCAAAAAAAAAAGAAAAGAAAAACAAAAGAATAAGTAAATAAAAAAACAATGTCTAAAGGCAAGTGTTCCAATGTCTTTGATACGAACACGTCTCGAATTGCGTCTCTCATCAAGTGCTTGGTACCGTGCCTGAGAAACATGAATGCTAAGTGAGTGATGAACCGCATGATCTGGGATTGCCTACATTGATTCAAAAGAACAAAAAAAAAAAAAGTGTAAAATAAAACCTGCGAATTTAAAATTTTCAAACACACAATTGCATATCTTGGGGGCTTCTCTCTGGTCTTGAGCCTTTTACCCTTTTTTTTTCCTTAAACCATCAGCTTAACTAAATTACAACCCTTGAAAGACCTCTTTGAGGTGTACATACACTTGTGCAAAGCTCGGTGAGAGCTACGTTCGGCCTGATTCCTAACGGATACGTAGGCAACCTCACATCGAGGTGCGGCCACATTCATATTCATATCTATGCATGATCGAGTCAAAGAATATCCAATGCTTATCCCTACCCATTTAGAGCTAGACTTGGGGCCTTGAACCCACATCATTTAGCCTTCCTAGCCTAAAGAGTCACCATCTCGACTCTTTTCACATTTATTTCCATCACCATAACCTTTGCAGCCAACCTTAGTATCACTTTCACACACTTCACTCACACATACATAGCCATATCATCTTTCCCTTTAAGAACCCTTTATCATGAAATCTTATTTCAACACTGTGCATGTCATCATCTTTCAAGACAACATTCTTTAGAAGAAACATTGTTTACTTGCCTAGCTTCCTGACCTGAGCAATGTTCATTGTTTCACACATCGCATAATGCGTTGAGCAACATTTATATGTCAATGATTTTTAATCATACAAAGCATATCGTGCTTAGCTCCTTGACCTAAGCAACGTTTATCACTTCATCAATATACGTGCGTAGCTTCCAGACCTAAGCGACGTTCGAGTTCATTTCTTTACACCATATATGATGCTTAGCTCCATGACCTAAATTAATTCATCTATCGTGTCACATGATGTAATTGTCCTTAGCCTCCTGGCCTAAGAGCATGTATCATGCATACATTATCTTCAAGAAAAGCAATTCGATCCATGCATGCGATTCATTTCGTCTTGTTGAACGAGAAGTTCAAAACTTCTTCCCTTTTTCATATCTTTTCTTTTGGGGAAGTTAAAAAAAAAACTTTTTCAAATTCTTTATCGAGGGAAGTTCGTAAAAAAGAAACTTGTTTTTTCTCGTCTTTCTTTTTCGGGAGAAAGTCGGTACCCTCCACTCATCTCATGACGAAAATGACGGAAAAATTTTTCCTTTGCATTTTCGGTTGCTTGTGTCTGTGCACACACTCACTCAATACACATATACACAAAATCACATGTCATGTCATGTCATCTTTGGTCAAGTCAAACTTGGTCAATTCAGTTGGTCAAGTCAAACTTGGTCAATTCAGTTGGTCAAGTCAATCATAGTATATACAAGTCCCTTGGCAAATTTTATTTTGCAGGTCTCAACTATAGCCCACGTTCGGGGACATGCGGATCATCTACAGCCCACGTCCGGGGACAAGCGGATCATCTACAGCCCACGTTTGGGGACAAGCGAACCAATTACATCCCACGTTCGGGGACAAGCAAACCAATTACATCCCACGTTCGGGGACAGGTGAACCCTTTACAGCCCACGTTTGGGGACAAGCGAACCAACTACAGCTCACGTTCGGGGACAATCGAACCATCATCATTTTAGTGATCATCTCCCAAGCGAAGACGATTCACGACGCAAGGTTCTCGATACACAGAGACTTTCAATTTCATCATCAGACAAGTTTTTCCTCAAGCATGGAAAATTTTCATCTATCGACTTTCCTCAAGCATGGAAAGTATCTCAACCGGTGGGTTTCCTCAAACATAGAAAGCTACCAAACATCATCTGTCGACTTTCCTCAAGCATGGAAAGTATCATCCGGTGGATTCCTTCAAGCATAGGAAGCTACCAAACTCATTTGTCACCGATACACTGGTGTCAGATACGTATTCTATCCCTTTACTCTTTTATCTGTGGAACTAACATTTTTCTGCAGGTATCGGCGTATATAGAGTGATTTAGGATCGCAGAACGTCTTAAATCATTCTCCGTCCCTATCGACTACTTTGACTATCATTTTCGAAACTAGCGTTTCTACAAACTCAGTCAAAGTGGGGGCTTCTGTAGACACCTAAAAATGTCTCCCCAAAACCAAACCCGATGATGAACAACCTTTCACCGCCATTATTGGTCGGGTTGAGTATTTAACCTTGGAGTGTTTAAATCCATGTTCATTCCCAATACATTTCATAAACCAACCCAATTCCTAACCCATTTTTCCAAGTCATAACTTATTTTCCTCTTTTCGTGTCTTTAAACCCAAAATAATTCATTTCGTGTCCATTAAAATCATTCATTTCGTGTCCTTTTTATAAAAACGTTTAGACCAGTTTATTTTGGTCCATAATCTGGATCCAATTGTTAAATATTTGGATGGGGCTTTAAAAGAGCTTTCAAACGGTATATCATAAGCCTAAATCCGAGTTGTAACAAATAAGTTATGGCCAAAACACTAAATTGGATCTAAACCGAACCTAAGCCACCTTACCTACGACCCATTGATCATGTGGAGGGTCCAAAGGATTTAATCTCATTCCTAATACAATTAGGATTAATTGGAAGCTTCTATAAGTTTCTAAAATATCTTAATTATCCTTTTTGAAAAGTTAAGATTAAGGAGTTTGAAATTGAATAAAACTTTTCTTTTTGAAAGTCCTAATTTTATTAAAATTGAAAGACGTTCAAAGATAGTCAAATATTATTTTCGTGCCTCATTTTTTTTTTCTAATTCTTAAATGGTTGGATAGATCTTGAAATTATTTTTCCAATGATATATTAAAATATTAATTCCGAGCTATAACGAAAAATATATGAGCAAAATACGAAACTCTATCTAAAATTGACACCGTCTCACTATTTCGGCCATATCTTTTATTCTACAAAATATTTTAATCTGATTCTAATTGGGTTAGAAAGTAGACTTCAAGATCTTTCCAAAAATATCTTATTCATATTATTTTGATTTTTGGATCAAAAGATATGAGAAAAACAAAAACCGCAAAAACTGCTGTCTATCGCAAGAGTTTTATCCGATTCGAATTCTTATCTTTTCTTGATTCGACCCCTCTTTTTTCCTTATAAATAGAGGTCATGTCTTCCCTTTTTCAATCATCAACAAGATTGATCATCAAATCATTCTCTCTTCCTCTCTTCTACACCAAAAATCGTTCTCTCTCCCTACACCAAAAATAATTCTCTTCTCCCTCTTTAGCCTAAATTCTAGCCACCCTATTCTCTCATTTTATATACCTTAAGCACTCTAAGGAGTCCATACGATACCCGAAGTTCTATACTTAAACCAAGGCGTGAAAGGTAGAATTAACTGAGGGTTTGGACCAAATCAACTCAACCTTTTACTTAATTTAATTTCAATTTGATTAATTTTTTTATTGAAGTTACTAACAGTTTATTCATGATGTAGCAATTCAAGGAAACGCGGAAAGTGAGTAATTAATCACTTAATTACTCTTGTTATTATTTCTTGTTGCTATTATCATGATTATTATTATTATTTGATTTGACTAACGCTATTAGTGTTGAATTGCTTCCAATATTAATGTTGATTCTATTTATTATGATCACCATATTGCATGTTAAAGGGAATATGTAATTGAAAATCACGCCTAATAAGATAATTTGGCCAACCGATTTAGGTTCCTTTTTAATCTTGTTGTTTAATCAAGTGATCACCGATATTTTAGAATTATATGTTGCATTAATATTCAACCAATTCAGCTTAATAATAGTTTGGAGCAAATTGAATATTTTATTTGCATGCCTTTGAGATCACAGGAATACTTTTCACTATAAGAATCGAGTAGAGGCCAATACGGGCGAATGTGACTCCATGACTCACTTCGTACCATCATCCCCGATCCTCCTTTCGTGGTTCCAAACCATATGGAGTTAGTAATCTCATGGATTATGAATGGGGTGTAACCTTCACGGGTCAATCGTTGTTGCCTTTCGTTGTCCCTTTTCGTGGTTGCCTTTTATGATCCGTGAACGGTTTACAAGTTCCTTAAAAACTTGTTGGTGGCTCCCTACTTTCCTTGTCCTAATCGTTGTCCCTAATCGTAAACGTCAATTCCCACTTCCTATAAGTGCCAAGCATATTCACACCATGCTTAACGTAGGCGCACTTCGAGCGACGCCTACAATATGTTTTAAAGATATGTCAATTTTTTTTAAAGTAATTGTATTTTTTTTTTTTTGTAAAGAAAAGTAATTATATTATATAAGATTATAAAATTATTTTTGTATAAGATTTGTTTCTATATAGACATGATCAAGTTGAGCTCGACCTACTGCGGGTTTTGGGCAGTTTTTTTTTTGGCAATTTTGGGCGGGCTTGGGAAATCGATTTTATGCAATTTTAGTTGAATTTTTTGCCCTAGCCCGAATTTGGCTCGAGAAAGCCAGCACGTCTCGCCTAGTTTGGGCGGATTTGGGCAAACATTTTCCGACCAAAAGTTTGGCCCGGCCTGGCCGTTGAATGGGCAGATCTTTTTTTACGTTGGCTAGGCCCGCCCATTGATCACCTCTATTTTTTTAATAATATTTTATTAAACAAAAACTAACGACACACTTGGAGATGACATGTGTCTTTGCTGGTGTGTCTTTTAGTAAACATTGATGATGATTATGGATTATTAATTGATTGTAAACTTGTAGTATATATAAGCCAAGGGTCTTTTTAATTGAACATCAAAGCCTTCCTCTTGGCTTATTTAATAGAGCTGATAAAGTATTTTTTAATTTAGTTGACACGTTATAACCTTTTGCACTATTAATATACTACTTTGTTGTTAAATATAGAGTACTCCGTATGTATTAGTATACTTATAGTACATAGTTTATAGTATCAATGTTTCTTACATAATTTTAACAATCATTTTATCATTTTAATAAATGGTCGAACTTTTATATTAACAAATGTGTTTAATTTAAATTTAATTGTGTTAATTATTCTATAATGAGATATTTCATAATATGCTTCCTCTAGTTTTATTTATTTGCAACACATTTATTTGGCACGCACTTTAAGGAAGATGTTAGATTAAGTAAACGATCAAATTAATTGATATAATTTTACCAATAGTAAGAAAAAAGTGTTTATCTGTTATTTTTAAATTGTAACTAGCCTTTAGGCATGTGCCAATGCAATATATATATCTAGGTAAATTGAAAAAAAAAAGCTAACAATTTTTCTATTCCTTGGAATAATCTCAATAAATGTTTTAGGAAACATGTTTAACCGTTGAGTGATTGAAAATCTATCAATTAATTTAAAGCAAATTCAAATTTATAACAATGAGAAACGTGGGCTGTTTATTCAAGGGTAGTGTTGTACTTTCATCTGCAAAAGTAAGGGCAATGGTGACATTTGCGATGAACGGTGTTAGGTGTAGAATTGCCAATGTTTCATGGTATTTATTGACATTTTCTCTCTCCTTAATTTCTCTCTCATCCTCTCTTCTATAATCACTGTTAGAGTTAATTGAATCAGAGCACTCAACAATTGAAGCAAGACGCAACCCCTAAAGGAATTATGTCTTTGATAAGTGCAATTGCTAGACATATCAAGTATCACTATTATGAAGATAATAAGTTTATTCCTTTGGATCGTCATTATTTGGTGCTAGATATGAAAAATAATCTTTGGGCTAGTTTAATAGTCCAAAGCCCAATAGAATGGATCCTATGAGGTCACACAACAAGGATATTGGGTTAAATAAGTTAGAGGCTCATTAATGAGTCTCATGAGATCATGACATACCATACGGAGGTTTGGGCTAGAGTAGTTTGATTAGGACAAAGTATTTGGGCTTGACATGTACTCTTATCTAGAGATATGATCTATAAATAAGATCCACGACTAAGGTTGAAATTACAATGAATATACAATGAATTGTAACTCAAAGCAACCAAGTCCCAAAACCCTAATCTCTTTCCTCACTCACGGCCCTCCCTTCTTCCCTTCACGTCAGTACGGCCGGCCACCTTGGTGGCGCTTATGGTGCTCATTCGTGTAGGTTCGTGGTTGGTTTGTGTTTCTCTTCTCCGTTGAAAGTTGATTGAAGCGTTTAGCCACAACTAACTAGCATTAGTGGAGGTTTAATCTGTGCCTGTGGACCAAGTAGAGGAATCACGCTTAGGGTTCTTTATCTCACATTATTCTTGCTTGATCGCACGTGGAATCACGCTTCAAAGGTATAATTACTTGTTTTTATGTGTTATGCAATGATCTTAGTTATTATTATATGCTTATGAATATGATTCATGAAATTCTTCTTAGAGTATCTAAAGTCCTACAACCCTTTCCGCTTAGGGTTTACCATACCATTCATTTCACCCTTATTAATTAGGGTTTTCGTTTAGTTTGACGGCGAAACCGTAGAATATCTTGGTGGTGAAATGTGATTTAATTTGCTCAAAATAACCTAGAAAAGACCAAATTTTGCCCTATTATGCTCGAAAATTTTGAAAACCCTAACCCTAGATTCGAATTTTTCAAAACTCTAAACCCTAAAATTTTTATTTTGTGTTTAGTTTTTTGAATAGTTTCGATTGTATCATGATTTTAATCTAGTTGATTTCCTATATAAATTGTGAATTTTGCATGATCAATTATTTAATTTAAAAGTTAAATTAAATTGGGGATTATATTTCAAGAAAAAACCCTAGATTTTTAAATTAGATTGTGGATTAATTTTAAATTAGATTGTGGATTAATTTTGCATGTTTTAATTTATCATGGACCATATTAATTTTATTTAACAAAAGTTGTTAATCAAAATTGAAATAAAAAAATTGTTTTGGGCGGTAACCACGGCTGGGTGGCGTAGCCACGGTGGCTGCCGCCGGTGGTGGTCCAAGAGAGAGGGCAGATGCGGGGCAGCAGGAGTCCGAGAACAAAAGAGTAGTAGCAGCACCGTGCAAAGTGTTGCGCGGCACTACTGCCGCTGTTGCTGCACCGCTTACTCTGCAGCGTACACCATCATGTACGGCCACCGTGGCCGGCTTAGGCTGGCCACACCACGGTGGATGGTGCTTGGTTTTTTCTTTAAAAGAAAAAAAATAATTTTTGTTTTAAAAATATTTTCAAGAAAAAATCTGATTTAATTTTGGGGATAAAATCAAATTTCAAAAGTTGTTATTATGATAATTATCCATAATTAAAATTGTTAATTTTGAATAGGTTTTGTTAAAATATTTTGAACGTATTCCAAAAAGATAAAGATTGATTTAAATAATGTGATTATCCTATAATTATTTTAGGATATATTTGATTTAAAATTTTGTGATTGGATAATAATTAGGATAAAATCTCCTAATTTTGTTAGGATAGTCTTTGAGGATAAATATGATTTATCTTTTAAGATTAAATATGATTTGATTCTATCTCATACCTAAATTAAAATATATGATATTTTATAATTGGTCATGAATAATATATGATATTGTCTAATTGCGGTAATTTATTTAAAATATGAGATATTTAGGTGTCATGTTTCCTTAATTATTTACATTCGATGTTGTATTTTTGGAAAACATGATGAATGATTTTTTATGTGGCAATTTTATAATATATGATGTTATGTTGCTATATAATGACTAGTATGGCCCAGTGGATTTCTAAATACGATCTGCATATCGTGAAGTATTTTTGTAATCTAAGTATGGTCTACGAACCGATTAAGTATTTTTGTAATTTTATTTTATTTTATTTAAGTAGTAGATAGAATAGAGTAGAATTACAGGTTGCAGTCAATCGAAGAAGCCCATGAAGTAAAGGCCCTAAGGAGCGAGGTGGACGAGTCCATGAAAGTTCAAGTGGGAGCCATTTACTTTATTAGTTTTTATAAGATTAGGGGTTATGCTATGTCTTGTTTATGCATTCAGTATATTATGCATGTTAGATTTTATTGATGTTTTGTGACGATGTGCTAGAGTTCACTAATTAATCACAAACATGATGAATCTAGGTCCCAGTAATATTGAGGTTGCTTTTCCATTTAAAAACTCAATAAACCTTTGATAATTATGATAGGTCATGCTAAAGCTGGTTGTCATTTTATATCTTGAGAGAGTTATTATAAGTGGTTATACTCAACAAGGTTACCTAAAAAATTTAGAACCTTGAAGTAAAAGGTAATAATTAAACATGAGATGATTAATTATTCAACCAAGAGTTACAAGATCGAGTTTACTCACCTTGAAACTGTAATGGTTGATGGTAGGGCCAAAGTCCGGTCAATTATTGCACAAATAAAGGGTCTTGGAATCACTTAATTCAAATTGGGATCATTTAAATTGAATGATCTGTTTTAAATTTACCTATTTAATTAATATGCTTAAGGTGCTTTAATTTTATTAAACATAATTGAATTTTGCATTTACTTTTAAGTAACATGTCGTTCTAATTTTATTATTATATATAAAATCTCCTCGATTGAAAATAAAGTTGAGAAATGTTATCAAAAGGTTAGATAATCCATAAACCTATATTCTAATTTTGCTAAGATGGTTCTAAAAGGAAAAGGTTAGAAACCCTTGTCACATGTCTAACGTTGGTTTTATTCAAAATGTTTGAATAAATTGTCGACATGTCTTCATTTTGAAAAGTGTTTCAAGGGATATAATGAGATGGGAGGTATGAACACTCCTAAAGACAAGTATAGAAGTCCAATAAAATCTCTTATCTTTAATATGATTGAATATAAGAAAGTTATTGGAAATCTCTATGATCTAAAGTTGATCAAATGACTTCTTCATCCATTTCATATATAGTTAAAAAGTTGATTAAACTCTAATATGAATAATGATTGAATAGACTTAGCAAAATCATGAAATGTACTTAAAGTATTTAAGGAAATCATTTTGAACTTAAGAGCGAGAAATGTTCTAAGTGGCTCATATGGAAAGGGTTTAAGAATATATGAGGATTGCATTAAGAAGTTATAGGCCAAGAAATGCAAACAAGTTGTTACTTCTTAAACCTAGAACTGCTTATATGCTAAAAGTTGCTATGAACAACAAATGTTTCAAATTAAATGGACCAATAATTCTAATTGATTAGAAACTACCTCATACAGTTAGTTAGTTGGAAGGTAAAAGAATGGAAATGTTCCAATTTAAGAAGTATATTATAAAAATTAATTTAGCATATTGCTACTTCTTGGACATATGATGTCTTGTTTAGTTCACTCATTGAACTATGTGGTTGAATTAAAGGAAGAAGTTATGGCTAAGGGAGAAATAAATGTACAAGTTTAGAAGCAAATGTTGCTACTTCACAAATAGAATCTACAAGTCTGGAAGCAAAAGTTGCAACTTTACAAGTAGAACCTAAATTTTACCTTACTTAGTTATTAGCTAATTGAATAAATGTTATTTATTCTTGCCATTATTGAAATACTAATCAATGTTAGTAATGACTAAGTATTGAAGATTAAAAAACATGGACTAAAAGTTAATCTATGCTTTATTGAGTCACGATGTGTTTTGAATAGCTAAATAAGTTTAAAGTTCTATATGATAGAAATAATTAAACCGTTTCTACTTATAAATTGTCTCTAATATGTCAATTAATTCGAATGAAAATGAACATTGCATGTAGAAGATCCAAACAGTGCCGTCTCGGACTTTTTTAGGGCCCGGTGCGAAATGTAAAAGTGGGGGCCCTAAACAATGTAAATGTAATTCATAAATAATACATCGCCAATATTATATAAATTTCATATTAAAAAAGTTCACCAAAATTATGAATTACATAAGAATCATTTAAAAAATCTTGTTCTCCGGGCATTTTTGGAAGCAAATTCATCGATCAAGTCCTCACAATCTATATTATCCAAAAACTCATTCTCGATTGCCACCATATAGCTAGTCCATTGAGCCTATCTTGAGACATAGAATTACTCAAATAAGTTTTGATCAACTTCAACATTGAAAAGCTTCTTTGGCACTTGCTACAGTCACGGGGATGGTCAATAATATCCTGTAAGCAATTATAGCATTGGGAAAACAATCAACACGTTTTATAAGTTTTAATTTATCAAGTGTCCCTAACTTTTCATTAGGCAAAAATTGTTTAAGCAACTTCAACTCCACATATAACTCACTCTCATCTATATCACAATTATCACCATTCTTAAGTGCTTCTGCCAAACAACAGCAAGAAGATTTTAAGCTCAAATCATCTAATGAATGCAACTTTTCAGAACAAAACAGAAAACCAAACAAAGTTTCATATTGTTCGTATTGTTCAAACCTCCTATCAAGAGATACATAGCTTGATCAATGATGCAATTAAAAAAATTAATTCTAAAAGACTCCTCTGTAGATTGTACAGCATCATATTCTAAACTCTCACCAAATTGTTTTTTTCTTTTAATTTGACGCTTTTGAGGAAATGTTGGATCAACATCCATATCAATTGCAATTTCCTTAGCAACTTCAAGAGCATTAGAAAAACCATTTTCTCTATACTCTTTAAAAAATGCAATCAACTTCTTCACATTTTCAATGGCAACACCAACAAGCATGTCTTTTGATTGCAATTTTTTGCTAAATGAATTTATAGTGCATAACATACCAAATAACAATAGCAACTATAAACTCAAAATCACCAAGCTCATTATTAGCTAAAGATTTAGCTTCACTTTGAATAGATAAATCATTGTCATTTTCTGAAACTTCAAGCAAAGCTTCTCTTAAATCTGAAATTTGTAATCTTATTGCTTTCACACTCTCAACACGACTCTCCCAACGAGTAGAAGACATGATTTAGGAGTATACTGTTTCACATTCTTTTGTAAAATCTATGTCTCAATTGAAATAATTCTCAACAAGACCATTTTTCCAATGCACTTTATCTTTCTCTAGCTGCTTTTGAGCTATTTTTTCAATACCTTCTACCTTTTGAAGCCTTAGTCGTAGCTCATACCAATTGGTCATATTTTAGATATGTTCCATGCTAGTTTCATGCTCTCTAATTCTAACACATAGATGTGTCCAATCGTTAAAACCCTCATTTGCTATTCGACCTCTACCAACCCCTTTCTTAAATAGTTTACAACAAAAACAAAAAACTTTATCAAGTTCTTTTGAATATGCAAGCCAATCTCTATCACATTTCTCCCCATTTGGTAAAACTCTAGTGTCAAATTGAAGTAGAAAACTGTCTCCCTGTTTTATCAAGACGACCTTTCTCAAAAGATAAGTCTCTTTTAGGCCCTTTTACTGCCAAAATATCAACCATGTGACGATCTAAGCCATCCCATGTTCTAGGATCAAATATATCAGGCATATGAAAAACATTTGATGGCCGACATCATCACAAACATCATCATCATTTTGAGCATCAATTGAAATATTATTAGTAGCACAATCACCATTCTCATCATTATCACAGCAAGTATTTTTAACATTCATATCCACATCATCATTTCTAATTTCATCATCTAAGTGAACATTATCATCATTACTAGTAGCAATATGATCAGATATTTCGACATCAGTGGGCACAGTAGCATTTTCATCAACCACATCATTGACATCAACAACATTTTGGTTACTAGTAGTAGAAAAATCTGATTTTTTAGAAAAGAATTTATCAATTAATCCTAGATTGCTAGGACAAGGATGTATTTTGATTACTAGTAGTAGAAAAATCTGATCTTATAAAGTCTTTCTACAAAACAAGAAATAAAAGATGTATTAAATTGTTTAATGCACGTTGACAAGGGTCGGGACTAGGTCATTGAAACTAACCCTACCCTAGGCCAAACAACATTTGTAATCTCTCAACACACCCTTACACAAGTATAATGGTAAGATGAGGGTCGAACCCAAAGGAATGGTGGGCAATTATCTATTGTCAAGGGTCAAGCTATTCCGAAATAGAGTGGTAGGGTGTGAATGCTAGGACAAGGATGACTAAAAAACGAATTGAAATCAAGTATATATATAAAACACTAGGGCTAGGATCCACATGTAATCGTAACGGATTCAACTAATTGGGAGGTCAAATTGACTAAGTCAAGCAATGTGAGGGAAAACCAATCATGCAACCAAAAGAGCATATCGAGCTATTTTCCTAGAGGTCTAACTAGCGTCAACTACGATAAACTCTAGCTTGGAACGTTACAAGACACCTCAATCGTTAAATGCAAGCCAAAAATCAATGGTCCTTATCAATGTGAACTTACAATGCAATCTAGTGCAACAATCAAAGTTAGCTACTCTTTAATTAATCACACACATGCACATGATCATCAACCATATTTAATCACATCATCAACTCCATCAATTTTCCCCAATTAGCATTAATCCATTACTTATACATGCTTCACCATTACCCTAGCAAGTAATCTACTCACTAGCCATTGAAATTAAGATCAAAACAACACTAAGCAACAAATTCATCATGATCAAATCAAACAAACTAAAATCAAACACAAATCAATCAAACTTCAATGAAACTAAAACAATCAACCAAACAAATGAAATCAAACTAAAGATCAAATTATAGATTAAATTAAAGAAAAGGAATCCTTACAAACTTGATCAAAGATCAAAGGAAATGTAGAAATCTTCAATCATCAACAATCCACCATGAAATTCTCTCACTAAAAACCTAGAGTTTCTCTCTCTAAAATCTCTCTAATTATCATCTAATTATGATCTAATTGAATTCTAATTGTCCTCCTCTATAAATAGAAGGAAAAACAATATATAGGAAAGATACAAAAGAAGAGTTAGTTAGATCGTCCCAAAAGAAACCCGGAAGGTGCGGCCGCATCAAGGGAGAGGCGCGGCCGCAAGAAAATGGGTACGGAACAGGGACCCAGGCAGGTGCGGCCACACCACCCTCGTGCGCGCCCGCACCTGGCAGCAGGGGAGGCTTCCTCTTCTTCGTCCTAGCTTATCCTCGTGCGCTCGTCTTGGTGATGATGATGAACACTAAGGTAGGCAGTCTTGAAATGGCTATTTTGGTGGGTTCATGCCAAAGATGATGCCCCCACCGCATGCATGCACCGATCTCATGAACTTGCTCCTTGCATTCCTTCAAACTTGAGCTCCAAATGACAAGCAAGAGGCATACAAAATGATGAGAAATATGAGAGGAAAGCTCGGGAATCCTCGGAACACGATCATAACCTAAAATACACGAAAACAAGGAAAAAAAAAGGGAAAAAGACCAAATAAACAAAGAAATGCACAAAGAAAGAAAACTAACTAAGGAAAGCACAAACTAAAGAAATAAAGAACAAAACTAAGGAAAAACTAAAGAAAAGAGCTATGAAATAGCATGAAATTCATCCTAAAAGAAACCAAATGAGTGCCATAAATGACACATATCACACGTTCGATCGCTATATAGAGCACGGGGTACTACTACACAAGTCATACTTAGCACAAAATGTTTGTTGCTCAAGTAGATGCCCTTATGGAAAATTGTTCCAAAAGGTCAAGTGGGAGTAGTATAAATCTCGAAAGAGTTCGAGAAGAATAAAAGCAAACATGGTTCAAATCATGGTTGGTTCACCCTATGCTAAATGCGCCTCTTCAAGAAAGCAAGTGGAAGTATAAGAATCTTGAAAGATTTCGAGAGCCTTGAAAGAGTTCAAGAAAGATAATTCGAAAATCTTGAAGAAATTCAAGAAGTAATCGAATGAAAACAACAATATGAGCATGATTCACACCTCATGTTACAAATGACAACGCGTGGTCTCATTAAGTGTAATGAGAATAATAACCATGTGTCGAAGGTAGTACATTACAAGTGCACGCCTTCTACTGTCGTTTCTCATTGAATACTAAACAAGTTGTGTTGTTGCATTAAAACCCACAATGATGACTAGCATATGTAAACTTAGCCAAAGAAATATGATTTCATATTGACTAAGAGTTCTAAAGTAATTATTTTGGAACATAATGATTATGCAAGTAATAAAGATGATTTGACAAGTTATAACTCCAAGTGGTTTAAAAACCATAAAATCTGAAATAGATTCTAAGTCTATAAGCAAGTGTATGTATGACACTTGATTAATTTTCCAAATTTGGGTGAGACCCTTTATAAGCAAAACAGACAAGAAAGAAATTTTTTTTCTAAACAAAGCAAAGACTTGCTAAAGGATTCAACAAGTTCATTGTAAGACTATTGATTACGATGAAATCTTTACATTAGTCAAGTTACAAAGATCTATCAAAGATTTTTTTAGTGATTTTTACCTTATGAGATTTGGTAGATGGATTTCAAAACACTTTCTTGAAATTATTCATGAAAGAAGATTTGTATGTGATACAATCAAAAGGGTTATGAATGATCTAATAATCCTAGATATGCATAAAAGATCCTTATTTAATGGATTGAAGTTACCATCATGGATTTAATATTCTTAATTTTGTGAGTCAATCAAAATTGTTTGATGTTCTCATAAAATAAAGAGAAGACTTATGTGTGCAAGATGTTTAATGGGAGCTATACAGTCTTCTTGGTCTAGTATTAAGACCAATAATTCATTGCTTGAAGGGTCAAGCGATGCTTAATGCATTTTGTATGAAAAACCTTGAAGAGGAAGATGAGTAAAGTTGGGATTCAAGATCTATAGAGATAGGTTTTGCAGGATGTTTGAGCTTAGTTAAAGAGACTTATATTGATAAGATTCCTATTAATTTCAACAATTGAAAGGAGTTTCAATCCCATCTAACATGGCACATTGCTTTAAGATTCGATGCTTTCAGAAAGGTTGATGAAGTTAAGGTTTTGAGTGATGCTTTTTATGCATTTTGCAAAGGATTCATCATGCATGTCATGGACAAGTGATGATAGATTTCAATCGAAATCCAATGTAAAGTTGGAATACAAATTAGAAATTCCTAAGCTCCTTGCGAAAGGGCGAAGGAAAATTCTTAGTGTATGAGATGAAGATTATTGTAAATTTAGAATTTGCAAAATTCATGTTTATGAGAATATCTCGTGAACTCTACTTACTAAACTCTTTCCATGACCAAGGTATGAGAGTCATACTAAGGTTCTTGTACTATAGCAAGTTATGTAATTTAAGTTGTGTATGTATTGAGAAAACATATTACATAAGTAAATACATTAACTTGAAGAATTATGTTTATCAATTGAAACTAAGTTTCAATCTTATTTAATTATGGTTTTTGTTATTAAATAAAATGTCCAAAATAATTATGAATTGATGGGCTCATCAAGTTGATGACCTGGTGAATGAAGCCCCACAGGTGAACTAAATTCAAATATTATTTAAGTTCCTAGTTTGAAATCATTAAAGTGGACATAAATGATTTCAATAAATGGACTAGCATGTAAGATTGATTGGATAGCGCAGTTTCATGGGCTATAGGAGCGTAATGATGCTCGATCAATCACATGAATATGTATGAATGATGCATGATCGAGCTATAGACCTACTTTGAAGTTTAAGTATAGAGCTTCCTGATATATTAGTGGATTCCTTTGACATGAGTGGAACACTAGCTGATTCCATTCAATGATTGATTTAAATGATTGATTTAACTGTAGCGAATATTTCAAGCATCATAACCCCAAGCTTGAACCCCACTGTGAGCATACACTAAAGTATGGTGGCGTCCAAAGGGAAAGAAAAGAGAGCAAAAGAGTCGCCAACAAGTTTTAGGAACTTGTAAACCAATCACGAGGTGAAGGTTACACCCCCTTAACGATCCATGAGATCGTCAACTCCATAAGGTCTTGAACCAAATAGGGTTCGGGGATGAGGGTACGAATCCAATCTACAAAAGAAAGGACCCGCCCTATAAAATAGGCCTCTACTTTATTCTACTCGTATTCATGTGCGCTTTCTGACTAACATGCAAACATTAGGTTAACCCTAAACTTGTTTAATCTATGTTGGTTGAATATTAATGTACAAATAAAACTATTATTGGCGATCACTTGAATTAAAATCACATTAGCGTAAACCAAATTATAATTATCTTATTAAGCGTGATTTCAAGTACAAATTCCCTTTAAACAAGCATAAAAGGCGTGATCAAGCAATAACAATAATATATAAATATCATAATATCAAGCAACATAATAATAATAATAATAATAATAATAATAATAATAATAATAATAATAATAATAATAATAATAATAATAATAATGATGATAATGAAGCTTAAATATAATAGCAAGATCCTAGGCATGATACTAACAAGATTAATAACAAATCCTAGCATGTCACTAAGCAATAAAAATCAAAGCTTTAAACTTAACATGTAACTAACATGTTATTAGAAATAATAAAAGGCACCCTAAACATGATTCTTGAAAGCAATAATAACATCCTAACATGGTACTAAGAATATCAAAACAATATAACCATGCTTTCTACATTAAAATAAGTAAGAGTAAGCTAATTACTTACTTTGAAGCCTCGTACCTCTTTCTAATAACAAAATACACACATTAGTAAACTTCAATGAAAATAATAAATCAAAGAATTAAATTAAATAATTGCAAGAAAGAGTTATAAAGTTTAGACTGGATTTGGGACCAAACCCTCAGAAATTATCAACCTTGCACGTCTAGGGCGAAGGCAACTTTGAAATTGACTAGGTGTTTCTAAATCTTGTATATGCGGTATTGTTTGCAAAAGGGTTGGTTTAGAAAGAGATAGAGAATATCAATTAAGCCTTGATGAGAGTTGATGATTGAAAAACGGAGGTCGAGGACCCTATTTATAAGAAAAATAGTTCGTAAAAGCATAGAATTTTGATAAGGAATAAAACTACACGCTGTCGCTGTAAAACCACTCTGTCGATTGGCGACAGAGTCTGCCGCGAGGCGACAAGGTCTGTCGCGAGACGACAAGGTCTGTCGCGAGGCGACAGACTTGTCGTTTGGCGACAGCCTGGCTTTTACGCGCTTTCCACGCGGAATCCGATCTTTAACCAAATTTGATCTACGGAATCCGTACAGAAGCTAAAATCGTATTATTAAAATAATAATATCTTCTTCCGAATAAAACTCATCAAAATATAATTACTAATCCTAACTCTATTAGAATTTAAAAGAACCTTCTAGAGACTTCTAGAAGATTATAATTAATCATAGTAATTTTAGGAATAATAATTAATAATAGGCCCTCCTCTAGATCATTGGGCCGCATGTAAAGATCAAACCGGGCCCAATTTAGTATTTTGGTCATAACTTCCTCACTATTCATCGGAATTGAGCTTATAATATACCGTTGGAAAGGTCTTTGCGAGCTCCATCCAACTACACTATCATTGGACCCTTGTCACTGACCAAGCTAAACTGGATTGGCTATTTTCATAAAATATAGTTGTTTTCAAAAACAGAGAGAAGAGAATTTTAATAAAAACTATCCGCAACACTTGACTTTTCACACTTTCACTTCATTCGATTATGGTTCGACGCAAAAGGTATTCATCACTGGGTTTGGTTTTGGGGAGACACAAATGGGTGTCTACAGGTACATTCAAACATCATGTTGTAAAAGGGGGCTATAAACGATGTTTCCCGGTTACTTCAAAAGTTGAGTAGGAGCTTTGGTTGCCACAAGATTAAATTGAATCTAACGATTTAATTAGGAATGTGTGTTTCCCCCTTGAAGAAGGAGAATTCTGAAAATGTATGGCCGTGAACAAATGGATTACATAGTAATCATCTGTTTTGTAATTCTAACTCAGTTTTCAAGAAAAGATTTGTAGATTAATATGATCACGACATGAGATGCAATCGTATTATCAAATCTACACATATTGACTTAAGGAATTTAAATATTGCGCACTTGTCTCAGACAAGAGGGAGATTGAAGGAATTATGTCTTCGGTAAGTGCAATTACTAGATATACCAAGGATCACTATTATGGAGATAATAAGTTCATTCTTTTGGGTCGTCATTGTTTGGTGCTAGATATGACAAATGATCTTTGGGCTAGTTAAATAGTCCAAAGTCCAATAGATTGGATCCTATGAGGTCACACAATAAGGGTATTAGTTAAACAAGTAACTCCGTAAGAGGCCCATTAATGGGCCTCATGAGATCATGACATACCATATGGAGGTTAATGCTAGAGTAGTTTGATTAGGACAAGGTATTTGGGTTTGACATGGACTCTTATTCAGAGATATGATCTATAAATAAGATCCATGACTAAGGTTGAAATTACAATGAGCATACAGTGAATTGTAACTCAGGCAACCAAGTCCCAAAACCCTAATCTCTCTCCTCACATATGGCCCTCCCCTCTCCCCTTCACGTGCCTACGGTCGGCCACCTTGGTGGCGCGTGTGGTGCTCGTTCATGTAGGTTCGTGGTTGATTTGTGGTCTCTCTTCTCTGTTAAAGGTTAATTGAAGCGTTCAATCACAACTAACTAGCATTAGTAGAGGTTTAATCTATGCCCGTGGACTAAGTAGAGGAATCACGCTTGGAGTTCTTTATCTCCCATTGTTCTTGCTTGATCTCATGTGGAATCACACTTCAAAGGTATAATTACTTGTTTTTTTTATGTGTTATGCAATGATCTTGGTTATTAGATGGTTAAGAATATGATTCATGAAATTCCGCTTAGAGTATCTAAATCCTACAACCCTTTCCACTTAGGGTTTACCATACCATTCTTTTCACCCTTATTAATTAGGGTTTTCGTTTAGTTCGACGGCAAAACCGTAGAATTTGTGATGGTGAAAGTGGTATTCATGAGCTACTACCATGGAGGAGCAGTAAACCAAGAAGAAGGTAGAGGAGGAAGAATTTGGAGGATGAAGAAGATGAAATAGGATAAAGAAAAGGACAAAAAAGAAGAAGAAGAATGTGCCCGCATGAGAAATTGATTGTCGGCCGTTGGGTTGTTGCTGCATCCATGAAGAAGATGGTGTATTAGTTATTGTAAGACTTTTTTTTATTTTTTATTTTTTATTTTTACACTCTATCTTGTGAAAAAGTAACCCCATTTAATTCTAGGAGTTACATTGGAGTTAAACATGGATCTCTTATTGCATGTGACAACAGAACTAAAAAAAATATTTTTAAAGCCATTTTGCGAAAAACAAAGCAAAATATTTACTGAATTGTCATTTGATCAACGTAAAACGTTTATCAAAGTGTGTAACTAGGCTCCCTCATTAATTTAATGAAAGTTAAGAAGTAGGGGATGAAAAGAGTTTCAATGATGTGAATTGAATAGAAAAATGATTACAAATGATGAAAAATATTGAAAGGATTTAAATGATGGAGATGAATGGGGAAGATAGAGTCTTAAGACCAGAGTAATTATATTATAAAAGTATTCTCATGAAAAACTTATTATAAAATAAATTTAAGAGGTGAAATAGAGGAGGACATGTAGACATGTGGTTTGTATGGTTGAATTTTTCATATAACTAGGGTGTTTAATGCACGCGTTGTGCGCCATATCTAGCTAATATTTGGGAAACTCTTTCAGTTCGGCCTTATGTCACAATTTAAGTTGTTAGTAGCATTAACGAGGGAATATATGTAAACAAACAATTTTAGGGGTATAAATGTCCGGACACTATTCTTAAGAGTTTAAGAAAAATACTAATTAACATTAATAGGGGAAATTAAGTAAATAAATGTTTTAGAGGATATAATTGTCCAAACACCTTTCATAAAGGTTATCTCGTACTTTTTAAAAGGTAGGGATTGATATTGATAGATTCGTACGTTTGGCTTTTCAAATCACTTTCTCAAATAGCATGACAAAAAAAAAAGAATTGCAAGTAAAAAACACAATAAATATAATCTATATCTATAATCTATAATAATAATAATAATACATTAAAAGGCGTTCCTAATCAAGGATACACGCCACGTGTCACCCTCCATTCCACTAACAGGATGCCATATCATTCAATTAGAAACCAACAATATGTCACGTCACCAAGTTAGAAATATAAATGGTACACGCATGTCATTAAAAAATGTTTATGGCAAGAATTGAACTTGGGTCAATTAGAAAATGAATAAGAAATCATACCATCTTTGCTATCTAATAATGTTGTTTATTTTTTTCTTCGTAAATATAGTTAATGTACACCATGGAGTGTACTTATTTCTAAACTAAATAGATGTACTTAAGATTATATGTACATCAAAAAATAAAAATAAATATAAAATTCATCAATAAAATATATAACATATGAAAATTGAAAACTAAAACACAATACTATTTAAAGTATCCATCCGGGGTATCACCCTGGCTAAACTTTAGTTTCTTAAAATTAAACCTTGCATCAAATGAATAGCATACTTTGTCTCAAAATAATCACAAATTCTTGTATGTGGTTAGCCACGTGGTGTGCTCACTTCACAATGATGCAAGTAATTAAGTAATATGGGGTTACAATGATGAACAAATGTGATTTACTTGACGTATGTAGGTTACTTCCCTACCTTATAAAAAGTAGAAACATTCTCTTAGGAATAGTGTACTACCAATCATACCCTCAAAACTATGTACAAAATGTGTATTTACTTTAATACCCTCATTAATATGTTTACTATCATTAATATATTTAATGTTTTTTTTATCATTAAACATATCATCAATTAATTTTGTTTTTGTTAACAAATAATTTGTAATGATTTTTTTTAACTTATCATCCCCCCCCCCCCAAAAAAAAAAAAAAAAAAAAAAAATCTTGTCGTTTTTTAATTGCAACTATTGTTAAGGTTTATTAGCTTTGTTTTGGTGTTTAGAGAGCCACAAGGGCGAATGATGAGAATCGATCCAAAGATCTCTTGGACCGGGAGGGGAGCTCTAACCACTTGAGTTATCCCTCACTATGTGGTTTATTAGCTTTTTAAGTCTACTTATAAACAACATCCATCATAGAATTTGAATGGAATTTATATATTAAATAGTTTGGTGATATTTGAGCAGGCGTATGTTATCAAGAGGTATAAAGAACTAAATATCCTAAAATCAAGGGAAATCGGTGGTAGAAAAAAATGGTATTAATTATGAAGAGAATTTAAGATGAAAAATATAACTAATTGGCTATTGCTTTAGTATTGATATAGATATTAGATGGTCGTCGTAGAACATTAAAGAACTTGTTTACATATTATTACTCCACATGACCAAAGCTCACAAAAAAATTCATTTGAAGAAAAACACGATAGAAATATTATACTAAGTACTATTGAAACATGCACAACAATTAAGAGTTCTAAACTAACAATGGCCGCATAAAATATGAAGGGATGGAAAACAATCAAATATTATATAATAATAATAATTTTGATATAACACTATCAAACTTTTGAGGATTTAAAAAATAATTGTCTTATAAGATTTTGGTGGCTTTCTTATAATTCTACAAATTCACCACATATGCACATAAATCAAAGCCAGTATTAAAATTACTAGGTCTACCACCCTAACCAAAGGTGTAAATACACGCCAATACAACTTCTCCGCAAGAGCTAGCCCCTCCGCGCGCATCGTGCGCGTAGGATACCCTAGTAAATGAAAAAAAGAGGTTAATCTCTTACATAAGTGGAATAATTCTTTCAATTTTTAAAGCAAAAAAATACGGGTTACTCTTTTGGAAAAATGAGGTCACTTATTTTTAAATTAGTTGATAGTAGTCATATAATGAATTAGAGTTATTTTAATTAACAAAATGAGATTAATCTTTTGAATAAATATGGTTACTCATATATATAAAAAAGGATTATTCTTATTAATCAATGTGCCAACACCGTGTGGCTAGCCACATATAAGACTAACTCCAAAATAATTGACAAAGTCAAAGTTTTTTCAACGAGGATAAAGTCAAACTTAACACTAAAATTAAGGAAAAATTAAAAAGAATAAGGAAAATTCTCAATGGTAAACCCCAACTTGTGTAACATTGAAATGGTAACCTTCTTATTTTTCAATTATACAGAATGACCCTCATTTAGAAACCCTATTTCATTAAATGATTATTTTAAACTAACTATCGGGTATTTTTAAAGTTTATATAAAAAAAAACCACTAATCAGCCACCACCCAGCCACACCCACACCACCACCTCCACACCTGCAAGCCACAACCACCCCCTCCCCCTTTACTGTCGGCGATCCTAACCCAGACATCTCCCCTTCGGCGATCCTAATTTGGGATCCACAAACCCTCCCTAACACACTTTCCCCCCGATTACCTCCTCTCCTCACTCTCTGCCCTCTAACAACACCGAAACCCCCCACCCTACACCATTTCGAACCCCACCCCAATTTTGATTGTAGGTGGTGGTTTCAATTTCAGGTCTAAGTTTAGGAAATGGTGGTCCGCATACGGGTGGCTCATCAATGGAGAGAGGGGGAGGCACAGCGAGTGACACTAGTTTGGGTGGTGGGTTAAAAGGGAGAGAGAGAGGGTTATGAGTCTGGTGGGGGTGTCGAGTTTGGGTAAGGGTGTAATTCCCTCGTATTTTTATACATATTTTAATTTAAATAAGTATTTATTAAAGTATTTAAATAATTCGAAATGAATTATTTATGGTGTTTTATTTATTTAATTATTTTGGAATTACTTTATTTTATAATTTTAAAATATTGGGCATATTATTTTATAAAAGGAATTTTTAACTCAATGGTATTTAAGGAAATTCAAAAAGTAGTTTGAATAGGAAAGAGATCCTTAAGGGTAGGAAGAGAATTTAAGCTTAGGTGGGTTTTAGAGAGAGAGTATAAATACCCATTACATGGGCAAATTGAACTTTGGCCAAGGTAGAGAATACCCAAGGTAACACTCCTCTTATTTTTCCTTGCTCTCTTTATTCTCTTATTTCCCCTTCACCTTTATTTTTGTTCATCACCTCATACACCACCGTCGCCCACCACCACACCTCCAGACAGCCGCCACATCACCAGCAAGCGCCGACAGCAACAATGGCACCACCAGCGGCGCGGCAGCAGCCTGTTGTGGTGTCGAGGCAGCTGCTAGGTGCTCGAAAAAAAACTTCTCTTTTCTTTGTTTTAATTCAATCAAGCCTGGATCTAATTATTATTTATGGGTTTTGTGTTGATTTAATGTTGGATTCTAAGTATTATGTATACAAATTTTTCATATTTGGTTTTGAATTAAAAAGCCAAAAATTACAAACCTAGGTTTCTATATTATTGTATATTGAAGGGAATTGATTATGGATGATTGAAAGTATTGAAATAGGTGTTAAAACTTAATCACAGCACTTATAAAGAGTTTAATAAAGCTAGAATTCTTGTATATAAGCTATAATCATGTTTCTTGAAAGAATTTTAACTACCCATTAATTGGGATTAAAAGTAAGGGTTTTAAATTAATTTTTAGATTACTTTAAGAGGTTTATAAGTGATTTAAGGTGTATATATATTGCTGTAAATTTATATTTGATAGGTATTAATGTCTCTTTGTAAATTTGGGTTGTTGTAGAATTCCATGTGAGTGATTTCGTGTTGTCGTGGCAATTTTGAGATCGTATTCAAGGTACATTCGCGTTGGTAATTATTTGAATATATAGAAGCATGCTAGGCTTTGATTAATTAATTCCAAGGTAGTATCATGATAGGTATTGATTGGAATTATTGATTGAATTGATGTTGGTGATTGATTTGCCAAGTATGGATTATTGGTGATGAATTAATGATTGGAATTGATTATATTGGCATGTTGAATATGAGTAACACTTTTATTATTGGCATGATTGAGAGCATGTTTAATTGAACTGAATGTTTAATTTGGTTTGTAATATTGAAAAGGAATTTTATTTTGGTTCATATAATTTTTATTGATGCTATAAGCATGAGAAATGAGCTATTTAAGTGTTTATGTACACGAGGATTAAATTATATTATGTTGTCTTAGTGCACTTAAGGTGTTTTCAATACCGAGGGATAGGATTTGTGACGCACTATATGCGTTTAAGGTGTCTTTGTCACTAAGGTAAATTAAAAAGGGCTCAACATTTAAAGATTTTGTGGTCACTAATTATTCAAGAGTTAAATTGGTATGCTTGATTGTTTGAATGATTATAATGATTGGTTGTGTTATGGTTTGTGAGTCATCACCAAGTCTAATAATATGTAAAGCAACGTAAAGTAAAAGAGATTATGCACCAAAACTCTTGTAACGTATATGTCTTGAGTATGAACATATGGAGAGAGTTATGCGACTTTATATTTGACCATAACTTAGTACATGACGATGTATATTCCTTTTTTATTTTGTGCAGGAATTCCACCACTTACGAGTGTTTCTTTTATACTGGCACAGTTAGATTCCTTGTTAGTACCCCTTTATTGGGGCAGGTTAGGGGGAAACCAGTTCGATGCGTAATTAAGCTAAATAAATAAATAAATTAGTTATTTATTGTGCGGTGATGTTGTATGTTGTATGCATGTAAACAAGTGCAATAAGGTAAGTTGTGTGCTGATTGGATGAAAGCATGTTAGTGTGTTTTATTTACGCTTATGTTCTTAGCATTGTGTGTTTGTGTGTTTGTTTGGCCTTGTTTTTTTATCTTGGCCCTACGACGACTCACTTCTAATGGAAAATAGTGGGGACAAGTAGAGAGGAGCTTTTCAGGTGATGAAGCATATTCATGATGGGCATGAGTGAAAAGTGAATCATGCTTAGTTTCCATAAGCCTATGATGTGTTGTATTTCTTTATTACTTCCTCCGTTTTCTTTTACTTGCAACACACCTTTTAGGCACGCAGTTTTAGGAGATGATTAGTGAGGGTAAACGAACGATTTTATCAATATAATTTTTACACGAAGATTAGAATATATAGGGTTAAGTATCATTTGTAAAAATTATAATGAACAATCTATCCGTTTACATTACATAAACCCGACCTCAAAACACATGCCACAAGGCTGTGTTGCAAGTAAAAAGAAACGGAGGAAGTATATTATATTATGCTTGTCAGACTAACTTAAAGGCTTTAAGTATTTCTCGGTTTTAATAAGGGCCTATAATGGTTCCAGGTTGTAGGTTAACATCGTTTGACTTTGGTTTGACATTGCTCTCATTTAGTTGACTTTTTAGGTTGACTTGTTTTGAATGGTTATAAAGATAGTCTTCCGATGTGTGTCTTTGATAATTGCCTTAACTGTTTTCACGGTGGCGGTATTGTCTTAGATTTTCCTATTTCGTGTTTTAAAAAGGGCAAACCAGGTGTTTTAAAGGTAAGGAATTTCAAAGGTGTTACAGAGGGGCAAGTGGCGACGACTAGGTGAGGTGCAGGCGTAGGTGTTGACGGTGGCTGGGAGAGGGTAATGGTGAAGTTGGCTAGGTGGTTTAATTTTGTTTTGTATTTGGGTTTTTTTTTTTTTTTTTTTTTTAAGAAAAAAAATCTAAGTATAACCATGGTTTAATTTTCTAACCAAATAAGACTCAATAATGTCATAACTAGGATAAATTTCTTAATGAAGGTCATTTTGTATAAATTGAAAAAGAAGAGGGTCACCATTGTGTTACACAAGTTTGGGTTACCATTGAAAATTCCCCAAAGAATAATCTCACCTTTGACACAATATATCTTCTCAAAATAATCCGGTCTTTGCGTATTCCAGAAATAATCCCACCTTAACACCGCATATTCTCAAAACAAGCCTTTTTACCTTAAACTTGTTTTAAAGGTTATTATTATTATTATTATTATTATTATTATTATTATTATTATTATTATTATTATTATTATTATTATTATTATTATTATTATTTTCTATTTTTTCCAGCTCACCCCCTTCATTCAACCACCATGACCATAACCACTAAATTAACCACCTTCCCACCATCACCACCTAACTGACCACCTAAGATGCAACCCCAGCGCCGCCCCGCCACCTGACTAATTCCTACCATAGTAGTGCGGAGATAGATTGAAAAGGCGAGATCTCAACCGACATTGGTTCCGTTTCAGTCAAGCTCCGAGTTCGAAACGACATGCGCTTTTCCTGACTAATATTTTCGACGCCTTTTTCCGTCTTTGTTGTTATTCCATGGATCGTTGCTCTATTTTTCTGAGCATTTCAATGGCGGAATTTGACAATTTTCGGTGATTCGCCTTCAACTTCAATTTTCGGGAAATGGGATTTGGGGTGGGATTGGATATGGTAGGTTGGGTCCGATGGCGAAGGAATCACACCTTTGTTTGGTCAGAACTCGATCAACGACACCAGCTGGGTTCGGTAGGGGAAATATCGACAGCTAGGTTTGGCGGAATCGATCTGTCAGGGGAAATGGAAGGGAGAAGGGGAGGGAATTGAGGAAGAGGACATTAATTCTTTGTTTGGATAGGAAACAAGGAAAGGAAGAGGAGGGATAGAAGAGGAAGGGAAGAGAAGAAAGGGAGGGGGTGGTGAGCTCCATTTCCCTTCAAATCTCTCCAAATTTGGAGGGATTATGCTTATTGAAGGGAGAGGGAAAATGAATCCCTCCCTCTCTTTTCCCTTCCTTCCCCCAATCCTTTGTCCAAATAAGAGAGTTTGTCTCTCTCCCTTTCTTTTCCTTTCTTTTCCTTCCATTTCCTTCTATCCAAACAAGGTGTGAAGGGGGCACGAGGAAGGGGGGGGGGAATCTTTGACGGGGAGAAAGTCAAGGATCGCGGTTAGGTCCGGCTGTTCCGGCGGGCTGCTGGGTCCAGCGAGGTAAGGGCTCTGGCAGGATATGGAAGAAGAAGCTTAGGATTGCTAATACTTTTGTTTTTTTTCTTTATTTATTTAAAATAATAATAACAAAAACCAATTAAAAGACGACACGTGGCAAAAGACCTTTTAAATAGGTTACCAATTTTTCTAACAGGTAAAAGGCTTGTTTTGAGAATATGGGGTATAAAGGTGGGATTATTTTTGGAATACGCAAAGGTGGGATTGTTTTGAGAAGATGTGCCAAAGGTGGGAGTATTATTTTTAATTTTTCCTATAATTAAAAATTAATTCAAAAAAAAATTAAAAAGTGAAAGGAATGGTGTCCTTCGAACAAGTGTATTATTCTGATAGCGGGTTCAGAATTATTAGAAAGCTAATATATTCAGCAAGGTCAAGTGATCGGAATGCCTGGGTGGAGGCCGCTTCCGATCAGTAATATTAATATAATTAATATTACAGCTTAATCTTGACTGAACCCTTCGGGTCACACCCAAGAAAAATATACGAACCGACTCGACGAATTAATTCGCAAGAAATTAATTCGTCGCCCGAGTGTTAAATATTTAGACGTCGGTAATACGAGCTTGGAGCGTCGAAACCGATCGTCGGAAGTCGAGCCAAAAATAATAAAAGGACGAGACGCGCAAAATAAATAATAAATCGACCATATTCCCAAAATACCCTAGCATCGGAGTGCCCCGAGCATCCGAATGCTATGGGCAAAAATATCCTAGCATAGGTGGCTAGCAAGCGCACCAAGCCGAGCCTAGCATGGCTGGCTAGGTGCGTGCTAGCAGCCACGCACAGCAGCAGCAGCTAGCAGCCACAGCACGTGGTGCGTGCAGCAGCTAGGCGTGCTAGCACAGCAACACTAGCATCCGCACAGTAGCAGCCCACATCTTGGTGTGGGGCTGGGCTCGGGCTGGGCTCGTGGCTTGGGCCAAAGGGCCGGTCACTATGGGAAGCTTGAGGAATATGGGAGCAAGTGGGTGAGGACATGTGGCACAAGGAGAGTATTGAGTGGGGAATAAGTATGGTCCCCTACTCTCCATGTGGTCCTCACCAACCCATTTCACATGGTAATGCCACTTGTAGATTTATTATTAGTTTGCAATTTTAATTTAATTTAGCTTTAAATTAATTTGTGGAATTTCATAATCCCACATTGATGGGATAGAAATTCCCACTCATACTTTCCTCTATAAATACCAACCTTGGGATTTGGAGTAAAGTGCTTGAGTGGGAGTTAGAAAGAGCATTTCATATTTTTGGGAAAACTCTTAAACTCTATTAACACTTGGGTTTTGGTCGGACCTTGCTAACTCCAAGGTAGCGGACCTAAAAAGTCGTGTTCGTCCTTTGTGGGTGGATACCGTTGGAGGCACGGCATTTGCGGTGCTCAAGGCTTTCAAGTAAGAGCCCGTTTTGTGAGGGTGAAGCTCGCTTCAAGGGTATGATTTGTTCTTCCTTCTCTTGTATTTATTTATTTATTCTTTATGGTTTTATTAATTACGAGTGGTTCCTTGGGTCGGGGTTGTTTCCGCGGTGAGTCGGACTCACCAAACCCCAACAAAAAGTTAGTTTTATAAAATTTATAATAATACGTATTTAAAAATATCTATCAAAATTAAATATATTTTTAATACTTATTATAGTCAAAGTTAATACTTCATACGAAGTATATAATTAGTAAAATAAAGTTTAATGTGTCAATTATCACAAGATTAAGATTCCTGTTCAATTTCATCCTTATTTTTGTTGAACTGAACTTACTTTTACTGAACTGAACTTACTTTTGCTGAACTGAAATTGCATATACTGAACCGACTTTAATTTTGCTAAATTAAAATTATTTTTATTTTATTTCCTATCGTATTTCTTCTATAAAACTTTGATTTTTACCTAAATAACTTATTTCTAATAAAAAAAAAACTTATTTTTAATAATATGTTTTGTTTTAATTTTTTTAAGGTGAACTGAACAAAGTCTAACAAGGAGTAGATTTATACATTACTCCCTCCATCCCTAAATTACATTCCTCTTTGGAAATTTACACGGGAATTAAGGAGGGAAGAATAAGACAAATAACAACAATTAGATAATGCAATGGGAAGTACAAAGATAGATTAATTATTACTCATGACAAGTCATCAATCCTTTGCAAAAAAAAGGACCAATCACATGCTCCTAATTAAAAAATTTTAACCAATCATATTCATTGTAATTTGGCACAAGGATTATGAGTGAGATTAGGTATGGATGAGTGAGAAAGCATTAAATATAAAACAGAAAAAGAGAGTTGATTTACTAAAAAACTTACCAAAAATAGAAAAGAGTTATGTAATTTTGGAATACCAAAAATAGAAAAGAGAAATGTAATTTAGGGACGGAGGGAGTAGCAAATAATGTTGGAGATGGTGACAAGTACACCACCTTTTTGTTTGGTCTTCCCATGTGATCTTCTCTTGGAGGATGTGAGAACTCTACTCTGGCTCTACACTCACACCATTTGCATTTGCATTTGCATTTTCATTTGCCTCACCCAATTTGCTTTCCTCCTTAATTTTTCCTCGAACCAAATTTCACATATTTCTCCACCTATTAATTATATTCCCCTTCCTTTTTTAATTTCATATACTTCCATATTTCTTTCCATTTTTACATCTATCCATTTCTCTCTTTCTCTCTCCACCATTAAATCTTCATCCTCAAATCTTCAATATTTGGAAGTTGCACCCAAAAAAAAATCTACCCATTTACAAAGTAGGCAAAAATATTTTGTTGGTATTTATTACCAAAAATAATGTGATGAAGATGAAGAAGAAAATATTCTCAGTAAGATCTCTATTAACTCCATTTTACCTTCATTTTTGAGTTATTAGTTAAATCAAATGAGATTTATTATTATGAACAAATGTCGATGAAGTCATTAACCAGGATTGGAATTGGTTTAAGTGTTGTATTTACATGTTTATTGTTAGCATTAGTTGCTGAAATTTACTACTTATTATGGTGGAAAAGGAGGAGTATTATGAATAACAGAGAGATTAAGGAGAATAATAGAAGCAATAATCCAAAACAAAGTGGGTTTTGCTTCAAATTTTGCTGGAATAAATCTTACAAATCGTCAATCGATTCGACAAGAGTAGCCGATGCCCAATTTCAACAAGAAATTAACAAGCAAGATTACTTGGTAAAACCATTGGAAGGTGAAAATGGTGTTTTAGAAGGTGAATTGATGATTATGGGTCCACCAAGATTTTTGTTTACAATTAATGAAGAAACAAAGGAGGATTTATTAGAGTCTGAAGATCGAAAATCAAAGAGTTTGAATGATTTTCTTACTACTAATAGTAATGCAACAATTTCTCCATATCTAACACCAATTCCTTCGCCTCCGTTTTTGACACCGGTTTCGAATCATAGCTGTCAAAGTAGTAGTGGGTATCATCCAATGTATGAAGCATCAAGTGATGCTGAGTTTAACAAGATGGTCAAGCTTTCGCCGCCCCCGAAATTCAAGTTTTTGAGGGATGCTGAGGAGAAATTGCAAAGGAAACTCATGTTAATGGAAGAAGCAAAGTTGGAGAGGGATATGCACAAAGTTTGGGAGGATGAAAATGAAAATGGGTCTTTTATTTCAATTGTTGTTGATGACAATAATAAAGGGAAGGATGATAATAAAGATGATAAACTTAATCATCATTATTATCATTTTTCAAATCCTCAATCAGGTGATTCTTCTTCTACTTCTACTAGTTGTTCTTCTTCTTCTACTTTAGCTTCATCATCTAACAAAAAATTCAAGAGTTTTTTGATAATGTAATAATGAATGATGAATTATGTTGTCTTTAACTTTTTTTTTGTTTTTGTTTTTTTCTTGTGAATTTTTATGAGAATATGTTCATGGATATAATTTTGGAATTTTTTCTTGAATTCCAATGGTGGCATTGTGGGGTTGTGGATTTTGGTTAAGTTGCATTACTCACATTTGTTTTTTTTATTTAGTTTTAGTTCTTGTATTTTTTTTTTAATTTTTTTAATTTTTTAATTTTTTTTATTTTATTATGATCCTTTTTCCTTCAACCCCTTTTTTCATAATACTTTGGTGCAATGGTTAATATTGTATATAATTATACAGTTATGACATATACAAGAATCGCATTTGTCATGTTCTGTAATTGTATTATAAGCTTTTTTTTTTTATTTGTTGTGAGTTTATGACAGGTCCTCAGGACTCTTGAATCTTGATTATGGCTTTGTTAGTCAATGAGCTTAATTAGCTAATTCACGTTCACTCATTTAATTGCATTGACTATTTGGAATTAATTGTTTTGAGTCAACAAAGTATCAATTTTTAGTAAAATCAGGCACGTAACAACCTTTGTTATGTGACTTACGTTTTTAGTTATCCTTAAATAGCAAACCATCACTCTCTCTCTCTCAAAAAAAAAAAAAAAAAAAAAAAAAAGAGGTAGCCTTTTTTATTTTGGCAGAAAGTCATAAACACCAGCTTTTCAAATGACTAAAATTTTTAACACACATATACGCATAAATTTTGATTATTTGATCATATGAAGATAACAAATAATGCTAAATGTGTGAGTTAAATTCACACCCAAAATTAACAACATTCTCTGCAACAATATATAGCAATTGGTACTTCATTTATTACTTGTTGGAAACTTATGGAGTTCAATCATACAACTATTATTTTATATAATAATCTCTAAAACTCCCAAGCCCTAGGTGTCACTTACCCCATAATCATTCATGTGAGTTTTTGCAACAATATAGTAGTACATTGATCTTTGCTGTCAGATTAAAAAGGTGATTGTAATTCTTTTTAGGCCAAAACTTTTGGTTCCTTTTTAATAATTTTTTCCTTACTTGGTTGTATTTGTTTAATAATAATAATGACTAGATTAATGGTAATAATAGTTAGAAGTTTGGCACTAGGCTAGTTGGTTTGCCAGAGAATCAGAGATCATGTTCTTATTATTGCATCTTATATTAATATTAATATGTTAATAATTCATCATATGAAATTATTGCAAATTGAAGTCCTTGATTGTTACATATTTGTCCATGCATGGAAGCCAACTCGATGATTTACTTGAATTTTACACAAAATTTTGAAAGGTACTACTCTTGAATGATTTATGGTCATTGTTTTAGCAAGTGTTCACAAGTTGCTGATGGATTTTCAAAGATTGGGGGATGAAAGTGTTACATATGAATCCAATGATAATAAGTCGAATTCAACACTTCGTTCGGATGGAAAACGATGTCTAGTAAGTCTATAAAAAGTCGTTCAGTTTGATTTAGGTCATATTTGATTCTATTACCAATCAAATTTGATTAGAACTAATCATATGTTAGGCTCAGGACATAAGGGGACCAAAAAAATGGCCTACTTAGAATTCACTATTTCTAACCAAACTTGGTAATTGAGCTTTAGCCAAAAAAAAGTGTGTGAAAATTGCATTCCTGGCATAAAAAACATGCCCAAAGCTCAATATATTCAACAATTGAGCTGGGTTCAAAAACACGCTCGAATTTTATTAGATTGGGTCGGATCAAATGTATTTTATTGTTATATCAATTCTCTCTATTAATATGTTCAAGCTAGGTCGGATTAGGTTGGGTTACAAATTTCGAGTTCAATTTGGATTTGTTCGAATGGAGTAATTCAAATACTAGCACTACAAGAATACGCGCGTTTACCGATGGGAAATACCGATGGCCACTGAAATCCATCGGTAAAAATATAATTTACCGATGGTTATTTCAAGCCATCGGTATTTTAAAAAATACCGATGGCCTTACCATCGGTATATTTTTTTCCGATGGTTTTCATCCATCGGTAAAATCTTATTTTTTAAAATAAAATAAAAAAAATTTACCGATGGCTTTATACTCGACCATGAAAATTCCAGATCTGGAATTTTCATGGTCGAGTTTAACCATTTAAACCCAAAAAAGAAGAAATTTAAAAGGTATGTGGATTTTTTGCTTAATTGGTGAGTTAATTTCGTTTGTGTGTGGTTTAATTTTGATGTCGATGTTTAATTTGGGTATATTTTAGGATTTCGTTGATTGATGTTTAGTTTTTATGGGTTGATTTTTGTGGGTTTATTTGTGTGAATTTTTGTGGGTTTAATTTTCTACCATTTTCGTGGTATATGTTTGTTAAATTTTGTGTGTTTATTGTTTTTGAACTTTATTTTTCATCAATGTTTGTCACTTGTTAATTTTTGTGGTTTATTTCAGTTTGATTTTTGTGGTTTGTTTTGTGTTGATTTTTGTAGATTGTTTTTTTATTTTATTTTAAGGGTGTTTTGGGTGGTGTTTGGTGGTGTTGAGTGTTTTACGGCGGCGGTGGTAGGTGGAATAGGGTTGTGGTGGTGGTTGGTGCTAAGTGGTTTACAGAGGCAGTGTTGAGTGGTGTTGGGTGGGGCAGGCAGGGGGTGGGGCAGGCAGGGATTTTAATTTTTTTTTTATTTTTTTTAAAAAAATTACCGATGGCCAAAAGCCATCGGTATTCGATATACAACGATGGCTTTGACCATCGGAAAAAAAAACCCGATGGCTTTTGCCATCGGTATTTAAAAAGACACCGATAGTTTAGAGCCATCGGTAAAACCATCGGTATTAAGATTACCGATGGTTTTTCCATCGGTATTTTCGATTTTACCGACGTATTATCATCCGATGGTTTTTTTATCGATGGCAGCCATCGGTAAACGACATACCGATGGTTTTTTACAATTTTACCGATGGATTCTGGCCATCGGAAAATCGATCATTTCTAGTAGTGTAGTATTTTATTGAACGTAAGTTTACAACTGAATCCCACCAAGATTGAACTGAAATTCACCATGATTGAGCTGCACTATTATATATGAAGGTTGGGCAAGTGAGAACTCTAGCATGCTTTTCATGAATCGACCAAACATTTTGCGTCTTGGAGATTGTGAGTGCAACTGTGATCTCAACAAACTCTTGAAATTTATACAATATTTAACTTAAACAAACTCCAAATGCTTTGATTCACTAAAATTACAAGATTATATTTTCTTGGACTAACCAAGTTTGATGCTTGTATATAAGTCTGCTTCCATGCCCACCAACATCTTGAATCTTATCTGATCTCTATGCTATTTTATATGCCAACTCTCCATATGTATTCTGTTTACTTAAAATACATAAAAATTTCATATTTTTCGGTATTCATTTAAAATAGTTGTTAACTAACTAAGCAAGCTTGGTAGAAATGATGGGAAAATCACCTCGGACTGGTTGACCCGTGGGAGGTGATATTTCATAAGTAGGGTCCTTGTCATCGCGAATATTTGAAGCATGCATCATTTATGCATATAATTCTAGTTTCTAGCTAGTAGATAAGATTGTACTCGTAATAAGATTTATGACTCTCATTGAGTAGAATTTCATATATACACCCTAGTGTACTGTACACCTGGGGGTCATTTGCTCATTTGATCAACAATGATCAAATAAAAACGATATCCTAGGGTTCAACAATTGGCTATATCATATCATGTCATTCAAAATCCAATATATATACGAGTATGTTGATATAGAGACAATGTTTTCTTTTTCTTTTGGGATTAAGGCTTTGATTGATTGATTGATTGATTGATTGACTTGTTAATTTCATACGAAGCATTATATACACTGATAGCTTAAATATGGCAATACCTTTGAACCTCTATTTTCAATGCAAGAAGCCATAATATGCGATAAGTTCTGCAACTCTAGTGCCGTACAGTATCAGTATATAACTTTTATAAATGAACATTTCATGGAGTTTGTGTGAAATTCTGTGTGCATCAAAGAGGACCACAATACATTAATCCTGTGTGAGCTAGCTTTCAATTATGTGTAGGTGATTAAGGTCAATAAGATACGGAGTAAATAGGCAAGACAATTTTCTATGTACAATCAGTTGTACCTTGTGAACACATGAACAAAAAATAACCTTGGTTCATTGGTTGTATTTTACAAGAGCGCAACTGATTGTACGGGGAAATTCTCAAGAAATGAAAGTAAATTATTACACTTTTTAAATAAAAATAAGTGAATTTTCAAACCTTTGGTCATGAGGGGATTAGACATTAGACAATATTAAAAGTAATTTCGAACATAGCAATTAATCACAAAATGCTACAAATTACCTATCTTTAATATACATTAGTGATTAGTCAACATACGAGGGTAAATTCTAAACATTCTTAGCACTGATTGATTATAAACTCGTAAGAAAACAAACAATACTCTCCATTTAAGGTAATTAAAGACAATGTTCATCATTGAGATCAAAGACAATTTATTAGTCTGTCTTTTTATCTGGCTTGGCAATAATAATTTTTGGCTCGGAGAAAATATCTTTGCCCTGTCGTAAACGATTGTGTACTTAGGTCGACGAGTTGGTCCTATATAGCCAAAAGCCATGGAGTGTCACAACATACAAGTTTTGCCAAGCTTAACCAACATGATCCCACACCATAACTTGTCTATGTCTAACAAAAAATCAAATTTTGTGGTAGTTTATGATGAAAATCTTGATAAATTCCAATAGAAATCACCACACTTTTTAAGTGGTACTCAACTATCATAGTTTGGCATAGTTTAAAGACTTTTGCATTTGTCAGTTTGTAGAAAGTTAATAAGCAAAATGAAAGTAAAAATTGGTTGAAAAGAAGAAGAATCAAAGTGACTTTTCAAGTGTCTTTTCGGTTCATTTTGATAAGCAAACAATATGTACTGGATTTTCCCGTGAAGTTCTGTCGTTAATACTAGGGCCGAAAAGCTGACAAACCAAGAATCATTTCTGTGTTGAACATTATGGGAGTTAATTATTTGTTTGTTATGGGTGGATCTAATTAGAAGTTCCATTCTAGTTTGTAATACCATTATTGTAATCTCCTTCTTGGTTTTTTTTATTAACATTTGAAGTTAAATGTGATATTTTTTTAAAGCTAAAATGCATTAATTTTTACCTTTTAAAATTAAATTAAATGTGACAGTTTTTGGTTCTGTAAACCCAAACCGTTTAATTTCGACTTTAGTTTAGTCCTTTTAAACCCTCTTATATCTAGACTCTTTTCAAATCAATTCGATTATAACCCAATCAAATTACAACCCAAATCATTTATGACTTGATCCAAATTGAAATCATGTGAAAAATTATCAAACCAAGTGACCCACTATTTTGAATCAACCCAAACCAACTTTCCATACAAATGAATGTCTCAATCCACATCAAAACTAAACTATCAATCTAACTTAATAGTGCTACCCGCTAAAGGGTGAGAAAAAATTCAAAGTACCCTGATTCAGAATCATAACCTGCTAGGAAACACAAGTTTCGAAACAGAACCGGAATCTGACTTGAGATTATTTTGTCAAAATATAAAGAATTCATATTCAAAAGTTTCATATGTTCATAATTACTCATTGTTGAATCAAAATGTCTAATAGTAAAATTCCTAATAAAGATCCAATAACGTTACAATCCACGACTCATTAGGAAAGTTGTAATATTGTAGCGAATAGACTCCATACTAAAATTATTCGTCTAGAGTAGTTATAGAGTTGCCTTCCCTCTAATTATCTCATCCCCTTCAACTTCAGGAATATAATAAGGATCTTGATCACATTTATCAAATTCCAAATCTTTAATTAAGTGCATGTCCCTTATATAGTTATACATAGCCATAGTAGCCGCAACAAGTTTCTTTTATGTTTCCAATACTTAATTGATAATATTTTCCATATTCTTTTTCCATATACCAAATATTTTCTCTATAACGTTTCTCAATGACGAATGTGAATAATTACAGATCTCAGTAATGTTTATAAGAGAGAAGAGGGGTTTCTTTTTTGATGGGATGTTAGAAGTCTTTTGGTAAAATGTTGTGGTGTTTTTGTAAAAAAAATAAATAAATAAAATAAATAAATCAGTAAATGGTAGGAAGAACTCCCCTAGACTAGCCCTGAGAACCTACAAATTGGTGCTTCTTATTATACCTTCATAGATAGGGGTGAGCGTAGCAGGGTACCCTGTAAAAATATCAAGACCCGGAACCGGAACCTGTTGCAACAGGTTCCTAAGAAATGGGAACCGGAACCGGAACCTGCAAGTTGCGGTTCCTAAACAGGGTACCCTGTCTGTCAAAGTAAGCTTAATAGTTACTTGATAAATTGCGACAAATTTATTTTTTTTAACATTGATGATCACAATAAAAGCTTACAACTTTAGTATAGTACTTCAAATATAACAAACCAACACTAATTGTCTAGAATATTTAATACCATATAGGTTCCGGTTTCATGTACCCTATAGGGAACCTGTACTAACAGGGTACCCTACAGGTTCTAGATCCAAAATTTTATTACCCGGAACCGAAACCTGTTGTAACAGGTTCCTAATTTTATTACCCGGAACTGGAACCTGATCAACAGGTTCCAGGTTTGGAACCTGTGGTTCCGAACAGGTTCCGGTTCCATATCAGGGTACCCTGAATTTTTGCTCACCCCTATTCATAGAAGCTATTTTGGGCTTCTTAAAAAGTGGTTTTACTTCTTAATATTCCCTTATACGAACCAGTTTCTAATTCTTAGATTGAAAAACAGTTTCAAAAACTAGGCCAAACAACTCCTTAGACAACACTTGCAAGCTGCTTGGGTGGCCTAGGAGCATAGTAACAGGTTAAGTTCTCTTGGATACATTTTAGAAAGGCTTGTTCTCAATTCTCATTACATGGTACTGAGTTCTTTATGAAGATGTTTGATGCATGTGTGGCGATAATCCTAAGGATTGATGTTCGTGGCTTCCTATGGAAAAATGGTGGCATACTCATTTTCACATGGGCACACGGTGGTACAGATAACTTCCTTATGAGGTTGTCCATAATCAACCCCTACTTTGTATTTACCAACCTTGGGAATTTTACTGTGGATGTGGTTGATAGAAGTATGTTGTAGAGAGAAGCTATGATAGCTGCCTGGAAGTTCCATTTGATCGGGACTCAGTCAAGGATGAAACCACAGGCTAATAAATATAGATCAGAGAAATCTGAGTCTTAAAGAATGAAGCACAAATTTGTTCAGTCTCACTATCATCAGTCAAAAAACATAAAATAAATGATGAATTGATGATCATATCAAACATCTGTAGGTAAAAAGAATTGCCATGTAATTCACTGTAAAAAACACGCTTTCTATCAATCAACATTGAAACGTCTGTACTCTCAAGGCTGGAACAATCAATCCAACATCGAACAAAGGTACCAGAAAAGAAGGGGAAAAAAAAAAAAAAAAAAAAAAAGAATTTACATATTGTTCAAGAGCAAATCACTGCCAGCAGCATATTTTTTCCCCTCTAAAGATCACAACCACCGTATTTTATCCAACTTATAGAGTTTTCGGGGTTGAAGAAACTTTGGCTGAAAACCTATAGAATAAAGTTCGAGTCACTTCTCCAATCCGTAGTATGTCTAACAGCCTTGAAGTTTGCATGCTTCTTGTTCTCTGTTGTAGTGTACACCAAATGATATGATACAATCTGTGCCTCAAGTAGATCAAATTTCAATGAATGAAATCTTAATTCAAGATCCAGATGCAGCTCTCTTCGTTATTCCAAGTTCAACACAGAGAGAGTTCAGCGTAGGTTCATCCAACAGACTATATGCAGAGAACCCGTAATATGAGTGATAAAGCTCCGGCAATTCTCCTGGGAACTTACTGAAACCACCATACTAGAGACAAAATTATCATTTCCACCGGAAATGATAAACAGGAGATTCATCATATACTATATGAAAGTAATAATCACGATTATTAAGAAATAATTTGCCACCAATCAAGAAATTTCTCGATATGCAGAATCATCAGCTTCTGGTTTTTACAGAACAGCATATAACTATCAAATGAATAAGCATTCACATGAGGCACATTACCACAGAAGCTTTGACAAACTTATGACAAGCATGGCCATTTAGCACATTTCAAGTGTAAGTTGAATTATTTGGACATAAAAGGGGGGGTTAGAAGGGGATTTAGGAATGTTACGGGCCCTTGGTTAGAGAATCACTTACCACAGATTGACAAGTCAGTAGCGAATCACGCAAAGCTTCCTTGTTAATAAATTTGCTGCCTCCCAAGATCTTCAACACTCCACCCACCCTGCATGTGAAAATTTTCATCTTCAGGATGACAAAACAAGCATGTAACTAGGTTTACTAAATTACTACAACGTAATCCACCTCAAATTACCAGAAAGCATAGCATGTGTCACTGGGTTTGTTTAGTCTTCCCTGAAATCCACCATCTGCAGCTTGTCTCTGAAGCAAGAAAATTGCATGAAAATTGCCACACAATAACACATGAAATTAAATCATCAGACTATAAACTAACGTTCACAAAGATATACTTTCAACTCTTTCTAGTCACCACAACGACTTTCACTGACAACAAAATAGGATAGGAAATTTAACAGCATGAGTGAAAGACCAAACTTTACCTTGATTCAAAAAAATGGTAAGGTGGTCCACTCTGCATTATTTAAAGGTCGAGGAAATACTTTTTATTAAATTAAAATAATAGTCTCCATCCCACAGATTACATTTGTAACAAGTTACACTAAAATAATGACAGTTACTATATATTTCAGAAAATCCGTACAATATAGGCATTAAGACAAATGACAGACACTACTTGATCTTGATAAGGATTGTGGCTTCATCATGATTTATTATTAAAAATATAAGTATAACAGAAAATTGTTACGACGTATAAAAGATAAAAATTAAAAATATAAAATATAAAAACAAGAGAAATTTGTCAAAAACCACCTTTAAAAAAGAATAGAAACCACCCATTCCTTTTTTTTTTTTTTTTTTTTGGTAAGAAGACACCTTTAGCGTTGTTTTGTTTTTTTTTTTTTTTTTTTTGCCAAAGACCACATTTAGCCAGATTCCGACCGTTGACTTACATATACTCGGCGTAAACTCTTCTTTAACTCTCATTCTCCCTCATGCCATGGCTACTCCAACACCTCCCCTTCCCTCTCCACCGCCATGACTTCCCCTTCCCCCTCCTCTGCCGCCACCGCCCCTCCTCCTCTCTCTTCTGCGGTTCTTCTCCTTGATCTTTACCTTTCTCTTAGAGTTAATTACTTGGTGGATTTTTTTTGCTGATTAGGGTTGTTTTAAGCCTAGGTGGAGTGGTTTTACAAGTGTTTCAAGTTGTTTCGAGAGTGGATGGGCTTATTTTGAAAATTGGAAGAAGATGCGATGGGCTTAGGGATGTTAGGGTTTTTTCTTGAGTTGATTTTTGGGTGTAGGTGGGTGGTTTTGGAGGTGATTTGGTGGTTTTGAGGTAGTTGGGGTAGGTTTAAAACTTTAAGGTGGTGGATGAGCAATTTTGGAAGCATTTGATGGGATTGGAGTGGTTTGGTGGGGATGCAATGGTGGTTCTGGTGGTGGTGAGGCTAACATGGGTGTTTGTAGCAATCACGTGGGTGGTCAATGCCTAAAAAGGAAAGTCAATGCCGGAATCCATCCTAAGGTGTTATTTCACAAAAATAATTGTATAGAAATAAGTGGCTTCTTATTTACTACCTGTTTCACATTTACTACCTGTTTAAATTTTTTTAGTTGTAGCAAATGTCTGACAAAAACTTCATTTTAAAAGGTGGTTTTGGACAAGTTTTCCCTAAAAACAATGGAAAGTATGACTTCAACATTTTTTTAGAGAAAACGAGATAGAAAAGCAAACCTGCATTATCCAATCAAGAAGCACAGGAATATCTATGATTGAGGATGATACACCCCTGGAGAGAAGATCATCTTCTATAAATCCCATCAGTCGTAGAGATGCAATTGCACAGTAGGTTGCACCACCTGTATCGCTAGTGTCATAGGTATACATTATATTGACAAGGAAACTAAATGCCAGTAAAAAGAGGGCAAGGAAACTTGAACCAGAAAACATGTGTCTCAAAAAATTGACAATTCGCTAACACTTACATAAACAAAAAAATGGAGCATTTAAAAATACATGTATAAAGCTGGTTTAAAAGTCAAGCTTTATCTACTCACCATGGGATTCCAGACCAGGACACAAACCAAAGCCACCATCATATGACTGCAAAAACAGGATCATACAACTCAATTCAGCATCAAGATAACAAGAAAACAAGGCATGTCAATAACTGCAAAATAGCAATAGCTTTTCAAATAGACCTGACAGTTCAAAATATATTCCTTTGCCATCTCTTTGTCCATTCCAGTCCAGTTACCCAGCAGATAGGAAATGACAGCTGATTGTCACAAAGAAGACCAAACGGAAAGTAAGGGTATAATACTGCACAATATCACCTTAAAAAATGTTTCAAGTATAGTAGTAAAGCTCTCATCTTACCAGCACAATACACAAACCGCAGATCTGCCTCAGCCCCAATATGGATGGGCATAAAACTGTAAAAATGAAAAAAGAAACAATCATGCACCCCATAAGAGCAATAGTTCATGGCTACAGAATCATAGTAGAAGGGGCAAATGTGGAAGTAAGAGAATTGGTGAAAATTTGCATGTGACTAGTTTCTTAATAACTTCAATAGGATGTGTGCTTCAAGAGCAAATTGCCCAAGAGCACAATTTTTCCATTTAATAGATTGAAATAGCAATTAGTGACTGATACTGTGATACCTATAACTTCTGAAAGTGCCTCAGCATTTCACAGGAACAGACGTGCTGCAACCTAGGGATCACCAGGCAGCTCTTTCGCTCTATAGGGGTCAAGAGGGCATTGACAACATTCTATAATATAGAGTTTAAATCACAAATCTCAAAAGCACCTAGCACAACAGTTTGCACACATATTTCAAGCAGGGGCAGAGGGAGGGGGGGGACAGCTGTCCCCCCATTTCTAAAAAAAAATTATTTAAATTTTACTTAAAATTAAGAGAAAAAATAAAGGGGGATTCATTAGTAGGGAGGAGAAGGGAATTTGTATGTGATGATTAATGAAAATAGTATGAGATTTTGGTAGATTAAAAAGGAGGGAGAAGATGAGATATGGCGAGAAACTGTAATCCACAAAACAGAGAGGAGAGAGAGAAAATAAAAAAAAATAAGTGTTGTGTTTTTTTTTTTTTTTTTTTTTCACCTCATATTTTGATATTTTATATAGTAGATTTTTGTTTGGTTTTCAATTTTATTTTTATTGGGTTAAAACTATTAGATTATGACTTGGTATTATGAATGATGTGAGTAAATAAGTAACCACTACTAATGTCTAATGTGTATGTGTTTGGTTCTACAATGTCATGGATGGACTAATCTTCACAATTTAAGGATGTTCATGGTAATTTACTTTTATTTTGTTTGTTTAATGATAATTCTTAATGTTTGTGAAGTTATTATAATTGAAATTTACATATTAATACATTATTCGAAACACCATAGTTTTAACATATGATTTGGTAATTGATTCATATATTTCAATTTAATTTGATGAAATGTAAAATAGTTCATCTAATTCAAATAAGTCTAAGCAATGGGGAAATCAACCCAATTTTTGATAATTTATGTTTAGAAGAATGAAACCCAAAGATTATGTAATTATTTTTTTTATCTATGTTGTATCGTATGACTAACCATTTTGGATTTTTAAGTTGTTGAATTTTAAGTAGTACTCATTATATTTGTTTAATTTTTATTTTGGGTCAAATTATGAATCGTTTTAAGACTGTCCCCCCGATTGAAAATCATGGCTTTGCCACTGATTTCAAGGTTCCTTAGAATGCCAACATCAACACTATGAAGAGAAGTAGCAAATAAATAGTAAATGAAATAAGCTAGTAAGAAATCTCAAGCAGCATAAACAAGAATTCTTTTTTTTTTTTTTTTTTTTTTTTTTTGCTTCCATCTTTAAAGAAGTTTATTATTTTTTGATTCTAGAAAACAATACAACTCAGCACAAGCCTGATTGACAATTCACCATCTTCATTATAAATATAGTCTGAAAGAATAAGAAATCATGTACCCAAAACCAATCATCAGAGACCGCTGCTACAAGCCTACAACTAAAGCTTTCGGCTCTTGGTTTTGGACAAAAAATCTGCAAATGAAAACAGCCTTCTAATCTACTAACAAAAATTGTATCACCAACACCCATCTCCAACAATTCAGGTCACTCAGCAGCAAACTGAAACATATTTTACTTCCTTACCTATGATAATTTTGCTAAAATAGCATTTTCTCAAAATTATGTACAGAAAACAACTGCAATATAACATGAGTGTGGTACAACCATCGAGTACACCAATAAACCTATCCTCCAGTAGTCCAATAAGCACAATGATTTAACTCGCAAGTCAAAAAAAAAAATCTAGTATCAGTATAATTTTAAGTAGCACTTCTAAAGTCCATGCTCTTTGTTAAAACTTGCAACATTAACCACATATCAAATCTACCTTAACATCACTATAGCATCTGTTTTGATGCATTTAAAAGCAATAGAAAAGACAAGTCAGCTGGTGCATAGCATAATATCTCCATCGGAAAAATAGAAAGGAAAAGAAAAGAGTAGTCAAAGGGTGCCAGAATAAAATGTGTTTTGCTTTAGGGCAAGTCCTATTCAAAACTTCATAAATTGGCAACAGAGATAAATGAAGTATAAAAAAGACTAGATGTATGAAAGGGCAATGAAAGCATGAGAAGAGCATACCTCCCATCAGGTTGTTGAAGGTTTCTCAGAGATCTCAATATGGATTCAGAATCAAACAAAGAAAAATCATAGCCAAGGATCTTCAGTATAGCTAAAGCACTATACGTGCTTGCCAAATGACTACTGTTACAATTTGAATTCTGCAGCAGCAGACAAAGAGTAAGAAATTCCTATAATTAGCTTCTTATAACCTTTGTGCATAATTCATACTCAACCCAAGTAGTTCCACACTATTTGAATTCAAAACCAACCTTGAGAGCATCTGCTGGAAACTGTGATGACCTCGAACCAAGAAATCCATAAAATTGTCCTATGTCACCAAGATAGTACATAAAATATTTCTGTGTTACAAAATATTAATCCAGGATAATTCAAAAAGTCTATCTTAAACCCCCTCCCTTCCCCTCTGTCGAAAAAAAAAAAAAGAAGATAAAGGAAAAAAAAAAAACAAAAAACCACACAGACTTACTTACCGCATCTAAAGTCATCTTGTTCTTCTTTATGAGCCTGAAATGACAACACCCATGCAACTATTGCTTCCTTGTCAACCTATTAGTTAAACAGCTTTACACTTTAAACCAAATCATACAACACATGAGAGGAAAAACAGGGCTGATGAACAGAGGCATGAATCCACCAGATATATGATGCGATGTTAAAAATGGTCTAACATATGCAAGATAAAATCTGTACATGTCAATACAGTTATTCTACAACTTTACTGGCTGGTAACATTCCAACTTCAAAGCTTATATAAGTAAAAGAGCTCTACCTTAACACAAAGATCTCCACAGAATAATCGGATTAAATACATTTTTTTTTTTCCATGCTCTCTTTCTCTTTCACTTTCTCAAATTTCTCTCCTATCCCCCCTTCCTCAATCTAGCCATCTCTTTCTCAACCAAATCAATATAGACACAGCTTAAAAGTTTCAAGGATAAACAACAGCTGCTGCTTCTATTGTTATCACAAGATGACAGCACCTGGACAACTGCTAATACAATTAAGTTAAATTCATATCACTAGCAAACACAAAATCAGTTGTGCTTATTTCCTTGAAGAAACTTTAAGTAAAAGAAGAGTACAAGTCAAATTTCAAAACATCATAGGTACAAGCAAAGATAATCAGCAAATACTGAAGACGACATTGGTGTCCATAAACAGATGAAATTTTGAGAAATGGCCTAAGGAGCAACATTAAGAAAAATCTGCAACATACTTAGTAACAAGTTATGTAAATATATTTGTTTTAAAAAAAAAAAAGTTACGTAAATATACTCTTATTTAAAATAAAAAAAATAAAAAAAATGAAAAAAAAAAAAAAAGAAAAAAAGGCCTACTATATTCTCTGCACCAAACAGACCAAGGGAGGCACTTCAAATTCCAATGACAACCTATAGGAGGCTGAATTGCATAGCATACAATAGAATAAGAAATAGTCACAATTGCAATAACGGTGCGTGATGCCAAAGCAGCAATTGGTGGGTATTTCGCAGACATTATAACATATTTTGACAAGTTAGAAAAAAAATTCACTTATCATTGTAACAAACATGTGGAACCTATTCTTCAGATTTTAGATTTAAAACATGTGCAGGTTTTTTCTTCTTTTTTTTTTTTTTTTTTTTTTTTTTTTTTTTTTTTTTTTTTTTTTTTTGTTTGTTTGTTTGAAACACTAGAGTAATTGTTGCTCTGTTGAAAAGAACCAGCTAAATTGTTATTACTTCTTACCTCTCCTTTTGATTCCACTATCTTCTTCTATATCTACTACGTTCTGCCGTTTTTCATTAAAAATAGAAATACCCTCACAATCTCCTATCACATCTACTTTTTCAATACAAATAACACAACAAATTACCCACTAGCTAGCTCCCCTAAAAGTCAACTAAAACTCTATGCAAAGGCTAGTGTTATGATAGTCTGGAAGGAGTAGTCAGTAGTCACTAAAATATGAGTATAATCTAAAATTGAAAGGAACCACATAGATAATAACAATGGAAAGGACCCTGGGAGTCACTAAGATAAGAGTATAATTTTATCTTATAGGAAAATTAAATTGTGTCCATACACTCAACGTATTTAGAAGGGTCATAACAAAGTGATTAAAAAGTGCATGGAATTTTTGCAGAATGACAAGTTCAGAACCCATTGCAGAACGGCCTGAAAGAGTCTCATTCCTCTTAAATGATTAGCTAGGTTGTGATTGATAATTAGTCACCTTCATAAGCAATGATACAGTGATATCTTGCTTGTTCTTTCCTAATCCTTCTTCTTCCTGTGTTGATCACTCTTTTCTGTCCCTAATCTCTCTGTTTTAATCTCTAATTCATGAAGATTCATAACAATTACAAACTTTTAGAAATCAATTAGCAGAGTTATAATCACATGATGAATCTGGACGATGAGCTGAAACCACCCAGACAGGATAAAGAGTTATAATCATATGATTGTTTGAGCTTGTGTGATTGGGATATCAAGACATCAAGTACAAAATTGGGCTCAGTAGCTCAGTAGAGAAGTATCAGGCTCCAATATCCTGCTATGTCTAAAAAAGTACATTAAAAAAACAAAATTCAATATCTATGTCTGAAATCCTTATAAAATTTTTCCCATCAATTCCATTCGTTTCACACGGAAACTGTATGCACTATGTAGAAGCTACAAAAGTGCAAGACGTGAACTTCTATCAAAATCAATCAAGTACGTATGAGCAATCAGATTAGAATAGTATTAAGAGCATTTGACAAGGATTTAGAAAAGACCAGTATTTTAGTGTCCTTTTAAGAGGGGTGAATTTGGAAAATTCCAAACTCTATGAGCTTCCAGAATACGAATTTGGTTAGTTCGTAATGAGTTCCTTCCTCCAAAATAAAGCATAAGAAAATTGAATGACAATTGAAGAAAAAAGTTGAAGAAATTTCCACAAATAAGGCACCAAGGAGGACAGAAGTGAAGGTGAAGTAACAAGTGAGATGGTTTCTCACAAGAAAATATTGGTTTGTAGAAATGGTTGACTTGAGAGGATGTTTGGAGAGGGAAACAGACATAGGGGATTAAAGGCACATTCATGTGGAGGCATCAAACTCGTATCTGGCACTGCATGATAGCATTCTGCACTATCTGTAGTGCAGGTAATGGCACACAACTGTGTACCAGTAGTCAAGAAGACTACGAATATTCTGCCAGATACGGCTGTGTGGTATTAGATGCACAGTTGTGTGGTCTCATTTCTCCTCCAAAAATGCATCTAACTGTGCCCCAAGGGCATACCAAGGTTGGAAATTTTCAACTGTCCAATCACATGAGAAGCACATAAATTGTGGTAAAAACCTTCATTCCTCCCACCCTATATTCCCCCAAAGCTGTACAAGAATAGAAGTAAACCCAAAGATAAACGGAAAACAGGACGAGAAAAACGAGCAAAGACCAACAAATTCAATGAGCCCCTTTCCACTTTGTCCGTCATCAACTAACACCCAATTAACAGAACTCAGTTTAAATCTTCCCAGAGTAGTAGCTAAAGCATTGTCTTGAGACAAAAAATCCCAGAATTATGGCAGTGTAGCAAAACATCCCAACTTAAGTTCGCGACCTTAGCAACTGACACCCACATTGTTCTGATTTAAGAAGTTAAGTCACATAATCAAATTCTCTACAATTTTGAAACTTTATGCAAAACCAATGCTTATCCTCCCCTCAAAAAGAAAAACAAAAACAAACTTGCATATCCAATAATTCGAATATCAAGTATCAACCATATAATCCATGACAATCCAAGCCAAACCAAATTCATTAAATCAGAAATCATTTTAGTTTCAGAAATACTAATACAAATACTTATATTCAATCCTCTAAACTACAACAAAATTCAGAATTTAAAGTGTATATAACCTAACACAATAACATAGAGTGCTAATCACTTGATAAAAAAAAAAACAATTCCCTTTCAAAACTACATCATATGATATTCAAATATGAACAATGTACAACTGGTATAATTCAATTTTAAACCAAAGAAATTATAATTTTATGAACAACATACTCACACAAATTCCCAGCAATCTCAACATAGATAATAATTTAATAATAAGAATTACAATTTTCAAAAATGTATAATGAGTAACTAAAATCCAACATTATATCAATGAAATTATAAATAATCAGATACTAAAAGGCAAGAAATTGGAAGAAGAAAGTACCCGATCTAAAGCGCCAAGAATATCGAGAGAAGAGAGAGTAAAGTAAGCAAGAGTAAGATGGTTGATCTCTTGAGACTCGTAATCACTTGGTAGTAATTCGTACATCATGTCTAAGAATCGTACATGCCTGTCTTTGTCAAAGGAAGGATCTATTGAAAATGGTTCTGTTAATTTTGACACCATTTTTACACGAGTTGCAGGAGTGACTTTTTGTTTTTCTGGTTTGTTTGGAATTTTTGAGTGAGGACTGAGGAGAATGTTTTAAGGTTCAATTCCATTTGCATGTACCCGGTGTACAGTATTTTTACTGTACATCGGGTTTTTCCCACGTGCAACATATTTACTGTTTTTTTTTTTTTAAATCGCGGAATTTTATACCTAAAAATCAAAAAAACACAGAACAACAATGGAGGAGAGAGAAAGTGAGAAAACGCAGCTCTCGATCATCCATTGAGGAGAGAGAAAGTGAGAAATCGCAAAAATTGCAGAAAACGATCATAAATCAAGGAGAAAAAAGGTTAGAAAACGCAAAAATTGCAGAAATCGATCATCAATCGAGGAGAAAAAAGGTGAGAAAACGCACAAATAGAAGAATTCGATCATCAATCGAGGAGAAAAAAGGTGAAAAAACTTACAAATTGCAGAATTCGATCATCAATGGAGAATTTGACTTTCGATACAACAAAGTGCAACAATCTCATTCACGAATTGCTACAAAAACAGAGGCAAATTGAGACTGAATTTGAAATCGATTTAAATCGATCGATTATAGAAGAAGAAGAAGAAACTTATTGTTTTGGAGATGAATTCGTACCAATATTCAACCATCCAGACAATGCAGATGAAGCAATTGATAATGCAGATGAAGCAATTGAGAATGCAGAAGACGCAATTCACAATGCAGAAAATCAAGTGGTTCCTGATAAATCAATTGATTCAAATTCAGAACAAACAACCAAATCAAATGCAACTGAAGGTAATTTTTATAAATTTTTGAGATTGTATGCAAAAAGTAACCCTTTGAATACATAATTGTCACCCTTTTTATGCATAAACGTGACTGTACTTATGCCTAAATGTTACCCTCAGATTGAATGCAGAACTTTTGAGATTGCATGCAAAAAGTAACCCTTTGAATGCCTAAATGTTACCCTTTTCATGCTTAAAAGTAACCCTATTTATGCACAAATGTTACACTCAGATTGTATGCTGAAAATTCAGATTGTATGCAAAAAGTAACCCTTTGAATGCCTAAATGTTACCCTTTTCATGCTTAAAAGTGACCCTATTTATGCACAAATGTTACATTCAGATTGTATGCTGAAAATTCAGATTGTATGCAAAAAGTAACCCTTTGAATTCCTAAATGTTACCTTTTTCATGCATAAAAGTTACCCTATTTTCACACGAATGTTACCCTTTTTTATGCTGCCTGTGGTTATTATCTGATTTGTTTGTATTAAATAACAGATACAAATCCAATTGATGCTTCTGGTTTAGATCTTAGAGGATCATTTGTTGGTGTGGTAAGAGAAACTTTTGAAGAAATTTTGGAATTGTATGAAAAACATGCTGCTATATTGGGGTTTTCAATAAGAAAACATACAACTAGATTCAAACAACACACAAAAATAGTAACTGAGAAAAACTATGTGTGTTCTGCTGAGGGAAAGAGACATTCAGGTCAGAAGAAAACAAAGTTAGTTGAAATGGTTGATGAAGAGGATGTAAATGTAAAAGCAAGAAAGCCAAGACAAGTAGCCATTACAAGATCAAATTGCAAGGCATGCATAAGAGCAAAAGTGAATAAAGAAGGACAGTTTGAGGTGGTGTCTCATGTTATTCAGCATAACCACGAGCTAACAAAGCCACAGTGGCATTATTTACATCGTTCTGAAAGAAAAATGACAGAGGAAAAAGCTGAAGCAATCAAAACAATGAAATCTTCAGGTCTAACTACAATGGAGACTTACTATTACATGGCTACAGAGGCTGGAGGAGAATAGAATGTAGGCCATAGTGTTGTAGATCACCTGAATTTCTGCTCAAGGTTAAGAATGGAACAAATTGAGGCTGGAGATGCTCAAACTTTAGTGAACATTTTAAGTCAAGAACAATCAGAGGATCCAAACTTCTTTTTTAGAGTGAAGTTTGACAAAGAAGGAAGAATTTGCAATATCTTTTGGAGAGATTCAATGATTCTAGAAGACTATAGGATATATGGAGATGTTCTTGTCTTTGATACAACATACAGAACCAACAGATATAATCTTATATGTGCTCCATTTGTTGGCATAAATAACCACTGGCATAATTGTATGTTTGCATGTGCTTTTATTGGGGATGAAACGACAGATTCATTTGTGTGGTTACTACAAACCTTATTCAAAGCTATGGAGGATAGAAAACCAACTTCAATATTCACTGACCAGGACCAAGCAATGGCAAATGCAATTCTGGAGGTAAAAGATTTACATTGACATCTTACAGATTTGAGCTCTGACAATAAAGTTTTCCTTTTTCACATAAAGTTACCCTTTTAGCTACATAAAGTTACCCTTTTTAGTGCATAAAGTAACCCTTTTAACAGCATAAAGTGACCCCTTTATTTTCAATGCAGGTGATTCCTAATACAAGGCATAGACTTTGTATATGGCATTTGGAGCAAAATGCCATAACCAGATTTGGAGCTCTTAAAAAAGACAAAGAATTCAAATTTGCATTCAACCAGTGCTTAAAGATGTGTGTGACAGAACAAGAATTCGAAGAAAAGTGGCAGGCAATGTTGCAGAAATATGAGTTGACATAACACTCTTGGTACAAAAGAGTGTATGAGTTGAAAGACAAATGGTGTCCTGCCCTTAGTAGAGATTTCTTTTCAGCAGGAATCTTATCATCACAAAGGAGTGAAAGCACTAATCATGCTATAGGATTCAGAGCAAGTAAAGCAACTACTTTGACAGAATTTTATACCATATTTAAGAAGACAACCAATCGTTGGAGAAGCACAGAGAAATATGATGAGTTTACCTGTAGCAAGTCAATAGCATTCACTTCATTGCCTCTGTCTGGAATGCTAAAGCATGCTGCACAGGTAAAAAGTTAACTGACAACTACATAAATTACACCTAATATATGGCAATTTAAATGAACCTACATGATTTTGATGTACAGGTTTTCACTTTATCACTCTTTAGAGATTTTGAAGAGGAGTTTGGATACTCTATGGCAACAACTGTTCAGATGTTAGGCAGTAATGAAGAATGCCTACTTTATCAAGTAACACTAGAAGACAAGCCATGGTCTGCACATCAAGTAAACTATATACATGAGAGCCAGACTGTATGGTGTACTTGCAAAAATTTTGAAGCATCTGGATGGTTATGTTATCATTGCATCAGAATTCTACATTTGCATTCAGTAACAAGAATACCAGACAAGTATGTTTCAAAAAGATGGACTAAGTTTGCAAAAACAGAGGCATGGGATAGGTTGAAGAGTCAGGATCCTATACAGCAATATATTCCATGGAGGCAAACAATGATGATGAAATTCTATAATATAATCTTAAAAAGTCAAGAAACTGAAGAGACAAGAGCATTTATGGAAGAAAGCTTCAGAAACAGTCTTAAAATGGTGGAAGACTTACTTGCTAGTGCTGCTCAGAAAGAAAGTGCAGAAGCTGCTTCTAACATTCCTGATGTGGCAGACAACACTCAAAGCAATACTGACGTTTCTTCAGCATCGAGTACAAGCACAAGTGTACCAAAAACACTTGATCCTAAAAGGGCTGTAACAAAAGGAAGAAGCAAGAGAGCAAAAGGAGGACTTGAAAAAAGCAAGAGAAAAAGAAAACCAGCACTGCCACCTCCAAATTCAGAATTTGGATCAAAGACACCTAACTTACGACTCTTTTAAGATCTTTTTTAGAACATTTTTTTTTTCGAAATTAATATACCTTGTATTGTTAAACTATTTTTCTTTTGTTTTTTTTTACTCTATGACAAGTTTAATGAAAATGTGATTGACACTTTTATTAGCAGATGTTTAATTATTGGAAACATCAACTTATGTTACCCTTTTAACGTATAAAAGTAACCCTTTTCATGAATAAAAGTGACCCTTTTCATGCATAAAAGTTATCCTTTCTATCCACTAAATCAACCTTTTCTTTGGTAATAGTTACCCTTTCTGTTAATAAAAGTTACCCCTTTTATCAATAAAAGTTACCCTTTTCATGCATAAAATTTACCCTATCTACCCAAAAAAGTATACCTTATCAAGTATAAAAAGTAACCCTTTTTATGCTACAAAGTAACCCTTTTTATGCACAAAAGTGACCCTAAAAAAACATACACAAGAACCTTTCAAATTACTTAATGTATGCACATACATCAGTATTCCAAAAGAACCAAAAACTATCCACTAAGTTTAATTACATCATTTAACTTGATGTATATACACAAACATTAAGTTTTTTCATTGTTCAAAAAATACTCCTAGACCTAATCAACTAATAACTAACAGTCATTTCACCCTTTAGAAGGAGTGTACTTGTCTGTCTTCTTTTTTGCCCTTTTTCCTTTGGGATTCTCTTCTTCTGCCTCTGCCTTTGCTTCTGCTTCAGCTGCCATTTTTCTTTCTTCATTTTCTTTCTTCTTCTTTGCAGCAATTGCATCCTTTCTTCTCATTTCAATTCCCTGGCAATAAGCAGGATCTTTCTTCTTCTCATTGAACTTCTCTAATTCTGACAACACATCATTCCTAGATTCATTCAAATCACACAGCACCAGTGTCGTACAGATCTCACCCCGCAGAAATTTTCTCCCAATAATCTCACAATAGAAAAAAAAAACTTATCAATATGTAATTAATAAAAGCATTAGAAAAGGAAAAACTACATACAAAATAGATGAATAATTACTGTTTTCAGTTCATTTAATTTGAACGATTCGCCAACAAAATGGAGCATGTGATACATGAAAAACACCCCACAGTCCAAATTGTCAACCTTTTCTTTTCTCCATTCCAACTCAACAATTTGAAACCTATATGAAGGTAGCTGAGAACTCTTTGGATGATTTCTTTTTCCGAGAAAAACACCCATTTGATCACACTGACATAAAATATAAAAGTTTAGAATAAAATAAAAACAAGAAAAAAGAAAAAAAAACTTTAAATGGAAACAATAAGTAAACAGAAACATAACAATGAATCAACATAAACATACCAAGTGTGAAGACAATTCTTTGGTATATTCAAGAGCATCATCACGCTAGATAATATTGTCAAGATAATATACCACCTCTTTTGTATGATCAATAACAAACAAAATGTAGTGATTCTCAATAAGAACAGGAAAATAGATCTGAAACAGAAAAAAATTAAAACACTGATTTAGACAGATTAACACAAAACAGAACTTTTTTAAAGTTTTGATAGTAATTTAGCATGAAATATACCAGTTCAGCATCCATAATATCACATTCAGGATTCTCATAGCTCACCCAACCTTCCCATAAATCGTGCAAATCATTAACAGCTTGTGAAATTCCACCTTTGCCAATGTTTTCACAAACCTGCAAGAATGCAAACTATTAAAAGTATGAGAACTTGTTTATATAAAGAGATAATAACTTTAGTGCACATAAAGGGTAACTTTAGTTCACATAAAGGGTAACTTTAGTGCATATAAAGAGATAATAACTAAATATATAAAAAAAAATCAAATTACTTACACTTTGCCTCACACCAAAGAAGAATTTTCGAGGACCAGAATCAAAACATGCCTTCTCGTTCAAATACAAACAGTAGCAATCAATGATGCACCATCTAATTCTAAGTGGAGCTACCAGGGATACCATGTCTTCTTTTGGAATTAAAAAATTCATCCCAATAGTAACAAGGTTTTCACTGCAACAATAAAAAATAAGATAAGCATTAGAAAAAAAATAAAGGAAAAAAAACATATAAAAATATAATTATCATAAAAAATGACACTTAACTTCCTCATCATTGAATCATCCTTCAGTAAACAATAATCAAGAATTTCCAAATGTAACTTAGGCAAATTCTTGAAAATCCGAGCATTAGCCCTCAAAAACAGAGTAAGAAAAGGAACATCCACACCTACTGGCCCACAGTCGAGTGAGCAAAAAGATTTATTGCCTCTAACGATACGTCTAGAAGCATTTGCTACAGAAGGCCCATCATCATCCTCAGACCTATTCATCAGAACACTTTTTCCTTTACCATTGACATCATCCTCAGACCTATTCAAATTCAAATCTTCTGCAGGTTCATTTTCAGGAACATCATTGTTATGACCTTCAGGTTCATAAAAATCACGAAACATTTCATGAATAGACTTCATCTTGTTACACTCCTCAATTAAACCATCTAAAAGCTTCAGCTAATGAGGATCAGAGAGTAGCTGTTGAGTTTGAGAAAATACAACAGCATCATCAGAGGATAATGATTCAGTTCTGCGAGAAGCAATCATATCACTCAAGGCTTGAAAACCTTGTGACTGAACCAACAATAATACATCCATATTTCTTTTAACCAAAAGAAATGTTTCATGAACATCCTGCAAACATATGAACCAATAAGAAACTATACAAATGTAGCAAATAAAAATAAAAAACAAATGAAAAATCATGATATATGCATAAAGTTACCCTTTTAAATGCATAAAGTTACCCTTTTAAATGCGTAAAGTAACCCTTATAACTGAATATTTAGGGTAACTTTAGTGCACAAAAAGGGTAACTTTAGTGCACATAAAGGGTAACTTTAGTGCATATAAAGAGATAATAACTAAATAAATAAAAAAAAAAGAACACTTCAATCAGTTGAAATTTCTTTAATTTCATCATCAGTCATCACATTTTTTGGAAGATCAAATGCAAGAATGCGGCTACTTCTACCACTTGTAGAAGCCCCTTGACCACAAGTTTGCTTAACAACAGGATCCCTAATTTCAGGCTGTGAAACAGGATAAGTAAGGGTATCCAATGGTCCATGCCCAAAATCACCAGCTTTGATCTCCAAATTGATCCGCTTCTTAATCTTCGCATCAGTCCAATGTTGAATCAAAGGAAGGGTACTACTTTCCTTTTCTCCTTGGAAATTTAATCGATAAAAATACATAATTTGCAAAGCTAGCAAACAACCACTTACATTTTGAGCATTTTCATCATTCTTATACTTCACAACAGCCTTCTTTAATTTTTTCAAAACATATGAACACCAATCAAATGTTTTGATTTCATCAACTTCTTCCACAGCCTTCAGCAACTTCAATGAAACAGTCCTATTAGTAGTAGGAGCTAAGAAGCTAGACATAGCATGAAGCACAAAACATCTCTTGAATTCTTCCCCACCATCATCCAAATCAACCATCCTAGACTCCACTTTTGACAAATGCAGAGGTTGCTTCTCAGTAAGACCATAATCAAGTCTCCATGACTGAATGATACGTTTATCTACACTACCTTCTTCAGGATTCTTCTGAAGTTCAGGAACAGCAATCTCACTCATAGGCAAGCCAAAGACATCGCATATATCGTTTTTAGTAACTACAAACTCTTTACCAGCAGCAATAGTAAACATGCAGCTACCACTATTAAAGTGTTCAACCAGCCAATGTAGCATTTGACGATTCAAAGTTTTCAATTTCAGATGTAATAAACCACCAAAACCTATTTCTTCAACAGCTTTTTTTTTATTTGGACTAAAAGTACTCATCATTAATTCCAATGTGTGTGGTCTGCACCTTGCAATCAAGGGTCTTTTTTCCCTAAATAATAATAATATAAGTTAAACAATATCAGAATCAGAATCATGATATATATAATTAAAAAATGCAAAACAAAAAACATTTATACTTACACAACAGTATCAGAATCAGAATCAGAAACCACTTGCAATTCAAAATCCGCTTTGGCCTTCTTAGATACAATTTTAGACTTCTTAGGAGCTGCTTTAACCTTCTGAGGCTCTGCTTTGGCCTTCTTAGGAACAGTTTTAGCCTTCACAGTTTTAGACTCTGGTTTGTCCTTCTCAGGAACTGTCTTGTTCTTTTTAGGTACTGTTTTGACCTTAGCAGGCTCTTTACCCATTGCTTTTCCCCTTGAAGGCGATTTATAACGATATCCACCTATTGAACCACCTATATCTAATTAATACAGAGGATAACCATAAATTACAAATTCACAAATTACTCATGGGAAAATTCAGAATATATGCATAAAAATCCTTTTAAATGCAAAAAGTGACCCTTTTAAATGAATAAAGTGACCCTTTTAACTGCATAAAGTCACCCTTAAAATACAACAAGTAACCCTTTTAACTGAAAAAGTAACCCTTTAACAAGCATAAAGTGACCCTTTGAACTATATAAACTGACCCTTTTCACTGCATAAAGTCACCCTTTAAACTACAACAAGTAACCCTTTTAAATAAAAACGTGACCCTTTTAACAGCATAAAGTGACCCTTTTCACAGCATAAAGTGACCCTTTTAACAGCATAAAGTAACCTTTGTCATGCATATAAATAACATATGTATATATTACTCACACACAATGCACAATGCACAATGCACATATTACTGGTACTCAAACACATATACACAAACACAATGCAGATATGCATACTATTCTCATAATCTAACTAAAACCTAACATACAAAATTTGAAGAATAATGAATAAAACTTCTGAAAACAAACATGCAAAATTTGTTTCACATATAACAACACCACAACACATGTATAACAAATTTTGAACCAATTATCACAATGAACAATAAAATAAAGCAAAATTATACATAATAACTTCAAAATTAAAATTCAATTATCATAATATGCATAATAAATCAACAGAAAACTATAAAAAATAACATGCACTACTAATTCGACATATATAAGCGAAAATTCAATTGAAAATTTGAAAAATGATTAAAAATTTAAATAAACACACCTTCTTCAGTATCTACAGCCTTATTTGTAATCTTCTTCTTCACCATTGCTGAAACAAACACTACAAAAAACGAAAACAAAATCAAAATAAAAAAACCTAAAAATCAAAGAACAAAAACAATTTAAACTAACAAAAATCTCAAAAAAATAAGTAAACGAACCAGAATTAAGCGATAAACAACTTCACAAGTGAAAGAAAAGAGAGAAAAAGCTCGAAGAGCAATAATGGAGGAGAGAGAACACGCTCGAAATCGTCAGTTAATTGGTTTTTAGAGAGAGAAAAACGATGAGAGAGAAAGCTGAAGTAAAAAGTGAATGAAAAGAGAAAATCGAGGAGAGAGAAAGATCTATTGTTTCCTTCTTTATTTTGGCAATCATTATGAAGCACGTGATTTAGGCAGTTTTCTTGTCCGTAAAATCCGCCATTCAATATCATTATTGAACACCCGCTTTTTTTAAAAATTTGTGTTTACGGTTTTATTATTTGGTAAGGTAGTTAAACTTGTCTTACATATATAGAGAGAGAATGACTCTAGAAAGAGAAAGAGATATAGAAAGAGAAAGAGAGAAAAGTTTGTTGAGATTACTAAATGACCCCCTTCAACGCTCGAATAAAAAATTCAAAAGAATTTCGAATGAGTTTCAGGAAGTTCCAATAGGTGAAAACAATAACGATAGCAATGGTGGAGTAGCGATAGACCACTATCAGGTATGGACTCATAGTAGGGGCAAAAATGTAATTTCACGTATTATTTACTCATTTAGTAAAAATGTAATCTCTCCTCCCAATAACAGTATACAAATTAAGAATTAAATAGTATACAACCCAAAAATAACAGTATAAAAACCAATAATAACAAGATAGAAATTAAAAATAACTGAGCACCGACAAACAACAGGTACCGTCGTCAGTTTCGACCGAACTCAACGATTTCCAGCAAGAACTCACCGATTTTAATGGCTAGAGCCATAAGTTTGTGTCTTTCGTTTTAGGGTTATATTTTATTGGGTGGTTTCCGGTGATTTTTAATGGAGGTAGTTGCGTGTTTTGAATTTCGACCAAGGTAGTAGCTGGTGGGGTGGGTTTCTTACTGTAGGAGGTGAAGGTGTGGTGGGCTGAGATTTGGCCGGCAATGAGAGCTACCCGAGGTGGGTAAAGGGTATAAGGGAGGAGAAGATGAAGAGGAAAGGGGAACAAAAAGGGAAAGGAAAAATTAAAAAAATTATATTCTGGTATTGGGTAGTATTACCCATACCTAGTAGTAGGTAATACTTACTCAGCAATGGTGTCCAATCTGAGCCAATGGAAATGGATTCATTTGTGGAAGATTCCATCCCAAATGAGGTAACAAAAACAGGCAGCGCTTCATATAGTCAGGCAGCAAGGGGCTTCACAAAGAATGTTAATCCATTGTTTGATGAAGGGGAAAGCGATGATGCTCCTCAGGAGTGTGAATCAGATGATGAAGGTTGCCTTACTATTTATCTCACAAATGAAGAGAAAAAGAGGTTAAGGAACCCTTGGAAACATGCTTTAATAATTATGCTATTTGATAAAAGGTTAAGCTACGATATGCTCATGAGAAGATTAAAGGCAAAATGGAGCCTTAAAGGAGAAATTGCTTTGACTGATGTTGGACATGTGTACTATGTTGTTCGCTTCAGCAACATGAAGGATTATGCATTTGTGTTAACTCAGGGTCCATGGATGATAGGAGATAGTTATTTGACTATCAGGAAATGGGTGCCTAATTTAGTGTTGGATGAGGAACCTATTAAGAAACTCAATGCTTGGGTCGGAATCCCTCAATTGTCTGTGAATAGTTCGATAAACAATTCTTATTTAGTATTGGATCAAAGATTGGGAAGGTCATTAAGATTGACAGGTGACAAGGGAATAATCGTGTCGTTGAACGACTACACCTAAATCAAATGAATTTATAACGCTCTACTAACCTAATACAAGTATAGGGTAAATAGAGGGGTCGAACCACAGGGAGGCATGCATAAACACCGCATTCATTACTTAGGGTCTAAGCTATCTCGGAATAAAAGGTGTGAATAACTAAGAGATCAAACTAAGGATTAAAAAGGACTAAAGATCAATATAACTAAACAACAAGGGGAGTGGGTAGGCAAGGATGCTATTTGAACATGCAATAATATGAAAGCAAATTGGAAGTGAGCTAAGCATACATGAATATCGAAACTAAACCCAATCTAATCTCCTTCCGAAGTTAATTGGCTTCTCCTAACATAGCCTCTATGCTTCCACACTAGAACCATATATTAGTTGGTACAATCAAGAATTATCGATAGGAATGAATCTTAACTAAGTCAACTTCCGTTTCTTGTTAGCAAAGAATCAACTTTAATCAACTAACAATGTGCACTTGCAAGAAGATCAAAGAATATCAATCATGCAAAGGTTTAATCACAAACAACTCAATCCCAATATTACAAGCATGAACAAATAGCAACTACACCATCCCAAACCCTTGGCTAGGTGACTACTCACAAATCATATTGAAGACAATATCAATCATCAAATCAATAAGCATCAACATGATCAATAAGCAAAGAAGGAAAATCAAAATAAGCAAACAAAACTAAATACAAAAGTAAAGAAAGAGAGTAAGAGATTGCTCATTAATTGAAGTTGAAGATTTACAAAGGATTAAACAAGCTTCTTCTTCAATATCCAAGTTCATCAATGAAAATCCACACTTTCTCTCTCTACTAATGAAGTTTCTCTCTCCAGATTAGGGCCAACAATGTTGATAAGATGAAAATAAGCTAATCTCCCTCTAAAAGAGGAGTACGACATATATTTAGGTCCTCCAAGAAAAAGGAAACAAAGACTCGAATAAAAGAGAAACCCAGCGGTGCGCGCCCGCACATAAACACTGCGCGCCTGCACAGTCACCTCACGCGCGCCCTCTCAGATCTCTGCGCGCCCGCAGATCCGTGTGTACAGAGAAATGAGACCCATTGATGCGCGCCTTCTCTCAGCTACCGCGCGCTTGCGCATGATGATTGCGCGCCCGCACACACGTCGCGCACGGGGAGCGCAAAACTCTCTGGTTTGGCTCTGCTTCTGCTGCTATTCCATGCGGGTTTTCACAGGGCTGCACGCCCGCACAGTTCATAGGCGCACAAGGAGCGCAAATCTCTCTGCCTTGGTTCTGCTCCGGGGACTTAGCTGCGCGGGTTCTCACAGGGCTGCGCGGGTTCTCACAGGCAAAATGGAAGAAAAGTGATCTCCTTTCAACGCCGAGATTCCTACAAAACGAAAACAAGAAAAACAGGGAGAAAGACATACAAAAGAAAGAAGAACAAAAAGGTAAGAAAAAGGGGACAAACAAGCTACAAGCTAAGTAGGGGGGAAAACCCGTAGAATGAGCTCTCAATCGTGGCATAAATGCCACTCATCAAATTCCCCCACACTTGCTTCTTGCTTGTCCTCAAGCAAAGAAAACCAAGACAAAAGACAACTCAACACAACAAATACAACATGACAAGGTTTAAGAAAATCAATCAAGTACCATGGTGGGAAATGCTCCATTTAGACTCAAACATAGGGACATTCATCAAAGAATACTTACCTTTCTTAATTCAAGAGGGAAAACACGTTCTAAGATGCTCATGGTTGAAGGAGACAAACCTAAGCTAAGCATAGAGAACTAATGATTTCATCCTCCGCCTTAGCCCCATCCAAGACAGTCCACGTTCTCTCCACTAGTTTCAATTCATCCCCTAGTTGGCTCCTTATGATTCCTCGAGGGAACCGGGAAAAAAATATTTCTACGTGGAACAATGAGGTTATCCCGACATCTCAACTATGCATACTCTCTCCATAGGGTTGAAATCTATCTCCCTCCACCGTTCTTTGACCACGCCCCTCTAAAGTCCAAGGGTCTTAACTAGGGTTATAATGTCATGGCTAGAGGTTAAGGTTGGGAATCAATTTTAAAAATTTGGTGGAAACTCCTAAGTAAAGCATAAGAGTGACCATCTCTCAAGAACAACATAGGAATCGAACCTAATCTCAAATTACAACCTTCAATACAAAATACACAACAATACTACACCTCTTTTCATGTTTTTCATTCATCTCATTTTTTCCTTCTCTTTTTCCTTTCATTTCATTCATTTTTCATTTTTTTTTTCATTTTTTTTTCTTGGTTTTCATGAGTTTCAACTTCCTTGCTAAACCTTTTACACACTCTTTTCAAGAATAATCTTCCAAGACCTTATTTGAACCAAATTACACAACTTCCTTGCTCAAAATCAACACTATCAAACTCAAACCTCACAAGCCAATGCTTCACTAACTACAAGAGTTGGTAGAACATAGGCCGCTAGGTTTGTAATATGGTTTAGTCAAGAAAGGGGAAATAAGGCTCAACATGGCTAGCAAGTGGGTGAATGTAAAATGAAAACCAAATTTGTAACACAAAGAAAACAAAGAAAAATGAGAAGAAATGCCCTCTTCCTCCTCTAGAGTTATATGGTCACGATCTTGGGAGCTAGATACCAACACAAGGATTAAGACACGCATAGTTAAGGATCCAAAATGCCGCTCACAAAAATGATGGAGGCTTGAACAAATGACGCTCACATGGGATAAAAATAAGCAAATACCAACCAAGGGAATCCTATTCACTACGGAGAGCAACACCATCTTACCACTTTCCCGTGAACTAGGGGTTTAAACGTCCTCAAAAGTTCTAAATCGGGCTACCTTAGCTTATAATGTGTCTAATTTAACCCTAAGCACTCTCAAACCGTGAAGACCCTCATCAACTAGGAAGGTAAGCATTCAAAAATATGTCATCAAGAAAGCATACAAGTCCACGTGTCCAAATGAATGAGCAAATTCACGTCAAAAATTTTTCAACTTATCATAGTTATGATTGTCACACAAAAGAACAAAGAGAAGCAACAAAAAAGGAAGAGGAAGAACTCAAAAAGGTTCATAAAAGAGGCATGTAAATCAAATAAATCCCAATCGTCATACAATGATCGTTGATAACAACATCAACGATCCCAGGTTCCTTAGAACCAAATCAAACAACCTCAAACCATTCAACTCCTTCCTAGTCTAACCTAAACTATGCAACCAATCAAAATATTTAAAGAGTTGAGAAGGAGTTTTTGTCACCCAATAACGCTTAGAAATCGCAAGTCCACAATCATGAAGCTCCATTGCTCGGAAAAACTTGGGAAATGCGCCAATAAGCCCTACAAAATGTCAAAATCCAAAACAACTCGGAAAATATTTGGTTAGTAGCAAGGGAAATATATACAAAGAAATAACAAGAAAACAAAATAAAAATAAGAAACTACTAAAGAAAAGGAACAAAGAAAAGAAGAAAAGGTTTGGATTAAGAGGGAATTTGGATTTTTGAAAATGGGAGCCAAAACAACACAAGGTTATCATAAAAAACATCATCATTTTTTTTTGAGAAGATGGAAAGTGAGCATCAACCACTTTGAAAGAAAGCTTTCAAAAAGACCTATTGGCCATGAATGCGCCCCATAAGAACAAAGCCCTTGAATGAAACAATGAATAGCACCCCCCCACACTTGAACGGAAAACCGTCCTCGGTTTGAGCAAAGTGGAAAATGGGGTGGGAGGAAGGGCTAAATCTCGGCCCGAGGGCCCTAGTCCTCCATGTGGAAACTATAGCCCTCTCCATACGGACACCACTCATAGTCGACGTCGATAGGAGGGCCATGGGGGTCCCATCCACCGATGTAGCCCGGTGGAAAACCACGGTTCCGGTACAAATCTTGTTGATAGTCCGGAAGAGGGTCAAAGGGAGGGGGCATCTCAAGCGGCTCTGATGTGTACATGGGGTAGTTAGGATCCCCACGGTAATCACATCCCCCCGGTGCCTTGTAATCATACCCCTCACAGGTGGGGTAGTTCACACGGGGGGCGCCTTGAGATGAGGGCCCGAGCCAATAAGGCCAAACCGGTTGACGGGGATTTTCGTCAGCATGCGGTTCCTCGTGACAAGGAACCGGCCCCTATTGGGGCGGAAAGTACGGATAGTGCACTGGACGGAGGGTCAAAATGCCCTTGGTTCACATGCCAATCATAAATGTTGGCATTGTAAGCCGAGTGACCATCGGTGACTTCCGTCAGCCGGTTTACTTGCATGGTCAAGTTTTGGAAAGCATGTTCAATATTGAAAGAGGAAGAAGAAGAAGCCATACCTCCCTCACTAAAGGAGGGGATGTGCAAACCTTGTTGAGACCCTTCCCCATAATGGAAACCTTGTTGAAAACCTTGTTGTTGAAAACCTTGTTGTTGTTGTTGGTGAAATTGTTGTTGTTGTTCTTGATGTTGTTGTTGTTCTTGTTGATCTTGTTGTTGTTGTTGTTGTTGTTCTCGAACAATCATGTTCCGCTCACCTCCTAGAGCGTTGGGCAAGACACCATTATCCTTTGGAATCTTCCAAACATTCCTAGCATTTCGCTCCAAAGATGTACGGCTAGGGAAAAGTAGAATGCAATGGTGCTCACGCTCGACGCACCAATCTTGGAAATTGTTGACATCATCGGTTGGTTGAATGAAGACCGACTTCCTCATGTACGAGATGTCCACAAAGAGATCCTTATCCCTCCCAACTCTAGTACAAAATGGGAAGAAACGCTCACCCCTAGCTTAGAATCTATCCTTGTAATCATTCCACCAAGAGCGATCTCACCCGTCTTGTTACCCGACTTTATGGCCTCACAACACAACACAAACCAATACCCCATGTTGAGCCGCCCTCTAACTCCTTCTTAGTGGCGACCCAAAGAGTGAAGACCTCTTCATGCGAGAGCTGGCTCAAGTCTTGTTTACTGAAAACCGCAAACCCCAAGAGGCGGTGAAGAATGCGGAGTACCCGGTTGATTGATTTGGCTTGCCACCGAATACCGAGTACTGAACTCAACCATGTCAGTAATTGTTCTCCACCAACGGAAGGCATCATACTCGGGAAAGAGTTCGGTGGATGGGGCAAGGAGGTCTGCATCGGGGTTGAAGTCCAAAAATTCATTAAGACGCCTTAGAGACATCTCATTGTTCCCAAGGGGTTCCTTCTCAAAGGAGGCGAGGAACTCATAAGTTGGCTCTTTGAAGGTTGGATATTCGTGTCTAATGAATTCACTCATCCCAAGATTATCTAGAAGGGACCGAAGGTCCTCATCTATACCCAAATCTCGCATGGAGCCTTGATAGTAATGCCTAGTTGGGGTTAGCTTGCGCTTGATAAGGGTTTGGTGGATGGGTGAGTTGTGTCGGTTGAAGAATTTCAAGGTGGGAAGAGTTGTTTGATTTTGGCTTTGATTTTGAGAGGAGGTTTGGGGTTCCTCATTTGTCATCCAGGGTTCCTTCCGGCTCCTTCTCCTATTCATCTTAACCAATTCAATTCAAATATCCCAAATAACACCAAAGAAGTGATCCAACACTCAAGAATACCCAAACTTTACCCACAACAACAACAACAAATGGAGCTTCGACTTAGTGATCTGAAAAGAGGTTAGTAACAACAACCTTCCACAAGAAAAATAGCTCAAGGAGAATAACAAGTATCAATAACAATTCTTAATACCAAGTTGGCAATTACTAAATCACAAAGAGCAATTACTAAGCAATTCTCAATATCAAGTATCAACAATTCCCAATATCAACAATTCTCAATTTCAACAATTCTCAATTTCACAAGTATCAACAATTCTCAATACTCAATATCAAGTTAACAATTACGAAGCAAATTGCATAATCACAACAATTTCAACAACAATTCTCAATAATCACAAAGAAATGCACACCAAATCCCACAATTACTAGCAATACTATCCTAAATCACACAAAATTCATCTAAGCTAAACCATGCTTAACAATCCTAAAACTCAGCATAATCTAGTGAAATTAATCCACAAAGTAACAAAGTTTAGGATTATACCACAAATGAAGAGCTTGAACGCCACCAAGAGCACCCACGGACCACCTCTTCGACCACCAACAAGCAGCCCCAAAATAGGTGAAAATTGGGTGTTTTGGAGAGAGAAAGTGATGAATTTTGTGAGGAAAGTGAGAAAATGTGAGGGATTTGATGGAAAATCAAGGTGAGAAGTGAGTTGTGAGTGGATTTGAGGAGTTAGGGCTTGAGTTTGTGAGGAGAGAGATAGAGAATCGTGAAGTGTGAGTTAGAAATGGGGAAAGAATCAGGGAAAAAGAAGATAAATCCCCCGATAAACCCAGATCTGTGCGCCCGCGCAAGTGTACTGTGCGCCCGCACAGATGTCGCACACATGTCACGCAAAACCTTCTGCCTGAATCTGAATTTTGGCTTTAATTCTACGCCGGTTCTCCCAGGCCTGCGCGCCCCCGCAGGTCTCTCATGCGCGCCCGCGCAGATGTCATGACAAGGCGCGCATAACTTTCTGCCACTTTCTGTCTTTTGTGCTTCTCCTGTGCGCGGGTTCTCCCAGGCCCGCGCGCCCGCGCACAGGGTCTTCAACAATTTTTTACTTCAACTCATCCTCACTCATTTTCAAGCCTCCTAACCCAAACTAAGCTCCATAAATACCACTAAATGGCCTCCAATTCCCAACCAAACACGCGCCATAGAGGCAAGTGCCTGCAAAAATAGAGGAAAACAAAAGCCATAAGACAAAAACGAAACAACCAAACTACTAAAAATGAGAAAAATGGAGAAGAAAAGAGTGTAGAATCCGGGTTGCCTCCCGGGAGCGCTTTTGGTTAACGTCGTTAGCTCGACGTTCCTTGAGTTGATTAAGGAGGGTCAAATTGACGATGCACATCAATTAGAGTCACGGAAATTGGTTCATCACTTGGGAATCCTTCATAATAGGGCTTTAGACGGTGACCGTTGACTTTGAAAGGAGAGTGGCCGTCTTGGAAGATTTCATAAGCACCATATGGGAACACTTCCGTGACAATGTACAGCCCACTCCACCTTGATCGGAGCTTTCCTGGGAAGAGTTTCAATCGCGAGTTGAAGAGGAGCACCTTTTGCCCCTTGACAAAATCCTTCTTGATGATTTGGGCATTGTGCCAAGCTTTTGTTCTTGCCTTATACATACTTGCACTCTCATAGGCATTCATCCTTAACTCCTCTAGCTCGTGCAACTCCAAAAGCCTTCGCTATCCCGCACTATGGAGATCCAAGTTGACTTGCTTGATTTCCCAATGATCATGATGCTCCATCTCCACGGGCAAATGACAATTCTTTCCATAGACAAGCTTGTAGGGGGTGGTCCCTATCGGAGTCTTGAAGGCGGTCCTATAAGCCCATAGTGATTCAATGAGTTTGGAGGACCAATCCTTCCTTGTTCTAGCAACCGTCTTCTCCAAAATCACCTTGAGTTCTCTATTGGTTCCCATGTGAAGAAATAAAAGGGCCCATGAAGTCTATAGCCCACACATCAAAAACTTCAAGCTCAAGGATAAGGTTTTGCGGCATCTCATCCCTTCTAGAAATATTCCCCATCCGTTGACATATATCACAAGTCTTGACAAACATCCAAGTATCCTTGAATAGAGAAGGCCAAAAGAGCATAGATTGAAGAAACTTTGAGGTGGTCTTTTGAGCACTAATATGCCCACCACAAGGAGAAGAGTGGCACATATGGAGAGCACTTTGAACTTCGTTGTTGGGGATGCATCTCCTCAACAAACCATCGACCCCTCTCTTCAACAAAATCGGATCATCCCAAATATATCTCTTTGCCTCATGCTTGAGCTTTTGACGTTATTGTGAAGTGAAATCCGGAGGTATGGCACCACAAGCCAAGTAATTCACAATATCCGCATACCATGGCGCCGACTTCACCTCAAGAACATATAGCACATCATCCCTTAGAGCATCCTCTATTGGCAAACCATCATCCTTGAACCCTGCACCGCCTAACCTTGAAAGGTGATCCGCCACCACATTCTCGGCTCCCTTCTTGTCTCTCATTTCATAATCAAAGTCTTGGAGAACTAAAACCCATCTCAACAACCTCGGTTTAGCCTCCTTCTTTCCTATCAAATATTTGAGAGCCGAGTGGTCGGCATACACAATTGTCCTAGAACCAATGAGGTAGGTTCTAAACTTCTCAAATGAGTGAATAACCGCTAGGAACTCCTTCTCGGTAGTTGTATATTTTCGTTGGGCACCATTGAGAGTTTTAGAAAAATAATGTATAACATGAAGTTTTCCATCCTTTCGTTGCCCAAGAACCAAACCAATAGCTTCGTCGCTTGCATCGCACATGAGCTCAAATGGAAGAGATCAATCCGGACCTTGGACAATAGGGGCGGTGCAAAGGGCTTCTTTCAACCTACAAAAAGACTCTTGACAAGCATCATCAAATATAAACTCTTTATCTTGTTGCAATAGGGATGTGAGGGGCTTTGCAATCAATGAAAAATCTTTTATAAAACGCCGATAGAACCCGGCATGGCCAAGAAAGGATCTCACTTCCCTCACGTTGGTGGGGGGAGGGAGTTTCTCAATGACCTCTACCTTGGCTCTATCAACCTCAATGCCGGCATGGGAAATTTTGTGCCCAATAACAATCCCACTTTCTACCATAAAATGGCACTTTTCCCAATTCAACACGAGGTTAGCTTCTCACATCTTTCCAAGCAACGAGATAAATTAGATAGACAATCTTCATAAGTGGCTCCTCCAATGGAAAAGTCATCCATGAAGACCTCTATCTCATCCTCAATCATATCACTGAAAATAGACATCATGCAACGTTGGAATGTTGCGGGAGCATTACAAAGCCCGAAAGGCATCCTATGATACGCATAAGTACCGTAGGGGCATGTGAAAATCGTCTTCTCTTGATCCTTGGGGTCAACCATCAAGGAAACAATAGATAGAATGCTTTGTAAGTCTCTCCAACATATGATCAATGAATGGTAATGGAAAATGATCTTTGCATGTACTTGTGTTAAGTTGGCGATAGTCAATACACATGCGCCAACCAGTGACAAGCCTAGTGGGAACTAGTTGATCATGATCATTTTTCACTACCGTCATGCCCCCTTTCTTAGGCACAACTTGTACGGGAGATACCCAATCACTATGAGCAATACGGTATATAATTCCCGCATCAAGAAGCTTAGCCACTTCTTTCCGCACAACCTCTTGCATGGAAGATTTAAGCTTCCTTTGCCTTTGTCTAACGGGTTTGGCATCTCCCTCTAGATCAATTTTGTGCATGCATAAAGAAGGGCTTATACCTTTGATGTCATCAATGGTATAACCCAAAGCTTTCTTGTATTTTCTCAAAACATTGATCAAGAGGGAGGTTTGCTCCTCCGCTAGGTTGGAATTAACAATTACGAGGAAAGACTCATTAGAACCAAGAAATGCATACCTCAAGCCCAAAGGTAGAGGTTTCAAGTCTGCCTTTGGTGCTCCCTTACCATTGGTGCTCTCTTCTCTTTCTTCAACTTGGAAGAGATCATGGATGTGAAAAGCCTTTTCCTCCATGCTCTCATCCATGCACTCATTCTTGCTTTCCTCAAGCAAATCCTCATAAAATTGTATGTCGTCCTTGTGAGCACCTATCTTGGATTCATTCAACAACACACTTTCAAGAGGATCATTAGTAGCATGCAAGGGGGAGTGAGAAAATTCATTAAGCACGGTATCAAGAACATCTATTCTAAAACATTCATCTCTTGAAGAGGGTTGTTGCATGACATTATTCAAATCAAATTCAATGGAATCATTGTCAATTTTCAAAGATATCTTACCCTCCTTCACATCGATGATAGCTCTAGAAGTAGCTAGAAATGGCCTACCCAAAATTATAAGAATCCTCTCATCCTCATCCATCTCTAGCATATAGAAATCCACGGGGAATGTGAACTTTCCTACCCTAAGGGGAATATCCTCAACCTTACCCATGGGAAACTTAATGGAACGGTCCGCTAGTTGGAGAGTAATGTTAGTGGGGGAAAGGGTTCCTACACTAAGCTTTTGGTAGACGGAGTAGGGCATGAGACTCACACTTTCTCCTAAATCACACAAAGCTTTATCAAATTCAATGCCATTAATAGAACAAGGGATGGAAAAACTACCCGGATCCTTCAACTTGGTGGGGAGTTTGTTGGAAAGAATTGCACTACAATTGGCGGTCAAGCTCAGCGTTTCACACTCCCTTCTCCCACTCAAAAGGTCTTTCAAAAACTTGGAGTAGTGGGGCATTTGTTTCATGGCATCAACAAAAGGAAGGGAAACATGCAAATTCCTAATCAGATCCAAAAACTTCCCAAATTGAGCGTCAAGCTTAGCTCTCACAAATCGTTGTGGAAAAGGTAGTCTCTCCTCTCTAGGTTGGAGATTTAGGGGCAAGGGGTGGTTTCTTTCTCCTTTGGCACCTTAACATCCTTCTCCTTCTCAACACTCAAAGGCTCATTGGTTTTCTCACCCCCCCTCTCTAGCTGTACCTCATCTTGGGGTTCCTCCTCAACCAAGGGGTCACTCCCTACTACCTTCCCACTCCTTGTTGTCACGGCATACAAAGGTTTTGGGTTGACTCCTTGACTTGGGATAGTAGAAGAAGATGAAGAAGATGAATTAGAAGCAAGTTGAGCAATTTGGGTTTCAAGCATTTTCATATGAGCATTGGTGTGTTTTTTATCCTTCTCATATCTCCTCCTATCCTCTTCATTCCTCCTCTTATCCTCTTCATGCCTCCTCTTATCCTCTTCATGCATTTTCATGATGGCCTCTAGCTTAGCCATCACGGGATCATTTGGAGGGGCTTCAAGTTGAAGAGGTTGTTGAGGAGGAGGAAGTTGGGGTTGATGGAAACCCGGAGGCCTATTGGTTTGGGCATAGTAGAAACATATTGGCCCCTATTGCCTCCGGTGCCTTGGTTGGGAACATTGCTTTGTTGATTGTTTCCCATGTTACCTTGATCACCAAAATTTTGATTTTGATGGTCATAGTATCGGGAATTAGGTTGTTGGTTTTGATTATCATATCCCCTTTGGTTAGAGTAGCCTCTTCCATTGAAATTGGAAGGGCCTCCCACACCATGGTATTAGTTATCATAACCACCACCACTTTGGTTCCAACCACGGTTTCCACCTTGATTCCAATTCCCCATTTGATTAGAGTTTGGCCTCAAGTTCCCTACATTCCCCATTCTAGGAGCAAAATTCATAGCATTAACATCTTCCACATTATCATCATGTTCATGGGGAGGGGGTTGAACTTCACAAGCATACACACAATGGGAGGTATCATGATCATAGGTTTCACAATTAGAGCAAAACATGCATCCTTGAGGAATTTTATTATAAGAAGAGGGGGAAGAAGTGGTCATACCATTGCCTCGCTTGGTTGAAGGGGAGGTATTACCATGAGGATTGGACCTTTCTTTCATCAAGTCGTCCATTTGCTTGGTCATCTTGGAGATTTGGGTAGAAAGGTTGTTGATTGCGTTGGCTTGCTCCAATGCATAGACACCCTTACTAGAAGTAGCCTCCCTTTCCCCTTCATACCAATCATCATAATGCTTTGCGGCCTCCTGATGACTGACATTTATGACACTCATATGATCTCTTTTTGGATGAATTTCATTTCATTTTATAGCTCTTTTCTTTAGTTTTCCTTAGTTTTGCTCTTTATTTCCTTACTTGTGCTTGTCGTAGTTAGTTTCTTTATTTTGTGCATTTTCTTGTTTATTCGTTGTTTTTCTCTATTACTTGTTTGTTTTCTTTTGTTTGTAGGTTATGATCGATCATCCAAAGATTTTCGAGCTTCCCTTCAACGTTTATCATTGTAATTGATGCCTTGTGCTAGCATTTTGAGCTTCAAGTCTAGAGAAACTCGAAGGGCAAGTTTCAAGACCGGTGCACGCATGCGGTGGGGGCATCATCTGTGCCTCAAACCCACCAAAATCTCCATGAACTTGCTGCCTACTTTGATGTTCATCACCATCACCGAAGTTGTGTGCACTAGATAATCAAGGTTGAAGAAGGGGAAGGAAGACCCTTCTAGGTGCGGGCGCACAGGGGGCCTGTGCGGCCGCACAGGAGGCGCGTGCGGGCGCGCCCCCCTGGGTTTGTGCTCGTGTGCCTCCTCTTCTCCCCTATGTGCGGCCGCACCGGCGTGGGTCTATTTTTGAACGTCATAACCGACTTATCCCTTGTATATATAGTAGTTTCCTTCTATTTCTAGATACCTTTAATTCATTTGATTAGATTTTTAGAGAGAGAATTAGAGCTTGATCATATTTTGTAGAGAGAGAAACTCTAGTTTGAAGAGAGAGAAATTCATGGTGTATTGTTGATGATTCAAGATTTCTTCATTGCAATTGATCTTTGATCAAGTTTTGTAAGGATTACGCATCTTTGATTTCTATATAAGTTTGATTTTAGTTGATTTCATTTGTTTTTCATATGATTGTTGATTGTTTGATGTTTGATTGAAGTTTGATTGATTTTTGTATTGATCTTAGATTTCTAATATGTTGATGATGAAATTGTTGATTAGTTGTGTTTTGATCTTAATTACTATGATTAGTGAGTAGTTTACTTGCTAGGGTAATGGTGAAGCATGTATGAGTAATGGATTAGTGTTAATTGGGGATAATTAATGGAGTTGATGATGTGATTAAACTTGGTTGATGAATCATGTGCATGTGTGTGATTAATTGAAGATTGGCCAACTTTGATTGTTGCACTAGATTGCATTGTAAGTTCACATTGATACGGACCATTGATTTGTGGCTTGCATTTACAAGATTGAGGTGTCTTGTGATGTTTCCTAGCTAGAGTTTATCGTAGTTGACGCTAGTTAGACCTCTAGGAGAATATCTTGATATGCTCTTTTGGTTGCATGATTGATTTTCCCTCACATCGATTGACTTAGTTGATTTGACCTCCCAATTATCCATCTTCATTACGAATGCATGTGGATCCTAGCCCTAGTGTTTATCATATTTGATTTTCATCAAGTTTGTTTGCATCATTAGCTCTAGTTCTAGCTTACAACCCCACCTTTGACTTCGAAATAGCTTAGCGCAAGACAATAGACTTTCAATCTCCATTCCTTTGGGTTCGACCCTTGACTTGCTACTATACTTGTATAGGGGTTAGTTGAGTGTATAAATTTTGTTTGATTGTTTGGGGGAGGTAGCCCAACGACCTACCATTCCACCATCGGTCACCTCCTCTATGATGCACTCCACTTCATCCTCTCCTTTGTTCATGATTGGACCGCCGGCCGCGGCGTCTAGGCTTGTTCTCCCTTGAGGTGTGAGAACTCCATAAAAAGTGTGAATGAGTTGATACTTGGGTATCCCATGGTGTGGGCATTGGCGTTAAAGCTCTTTGTACTGGTCCCAGCCGCACTTAGAGACTCACCACTCTTTTGGCGAAAACCTTGGATCAAAGACCGAGCTTCGGCGGTCTTCCTATGGTTGTATAATCTCCTCAAGAAAGCCGTGGTTACTTGGTCCCATGTTGTGAGAGAGTTAGGGGGCATCTCCTTCTCTAGCCATTCTAGACCTTTCCCAATTAGAGAAAATGGAAACATCTTGAGGCGAATATATTCTTGAGTCACTCCATTGACTTTCACCGTGTCACAATATTTCTTAAATTCTTTCAAATGCTCATGAGGACTCTCAAATTTTCCACCCGAGAATTGTTTCCTCTCTGTCAAAGCAATCAAATTGGGCTTGATTTCGAAATTATTGGCTTGAGTGGTAGGAGTTAGGATCCCACTTTGTGCTCTAAAGGCTTCGGGAGCCCCAAGACGACTCAAAGGTGTATTCTCTCCCATTTTAGAACCTTCTTCACTTTCGGACTTAAAGATTGAAAAGGGGTTGATTCCCGGACTTGATGGTGAATTAGGGCTATCTAAGTCTTCATTTGAGGGTGAAGATGGTGGAGTATCTTCCAATTCTCTTACTCCTTCTTTCATCGGGGTGTGAGAATTTCTACTCCTCGCTCTCGCTTCTCTTCGAAGTAAGGACAAAGACCTCTCTAGCTCCGGATCAATGGGAATCAAAGACCTTGAGCGGGTTCGTCCTCTGTTCATACAACAAAGCTAAGGAGAACGTAAGCACTGACAAGTAACAAATAGTAGCAAATACTAACAAACAAAAAGTGAGATAGTGTCAAATAAAGCAATGAAAAAGCAATGGAAGCCGTCTCCCCGGCAACGACGCCAATTTGACAAGGGAATAATCGTGTCGTTGAACGACTACACCTAAATCAAATGAATTTATAACGTTGTACTAACCTAATATAAGTATAGGGTAAATAGAGGGGTCGAACCACAGGGAGGCATGCATAAACACCGCATTCATTACTTAGGGTCTAAGCTATCTCGGAATAAAAGGTGTGAATAACTAAGAGATCAAACTAAGGATTAAAAAGGACTAAAGATCAATATAACTAAACACTAAGGGGAGTGGGTAGGCGAGGATGCTATTTGAACATGCAATAATATGAAAGCAAATTGGAAGTGAGCTAAGCATACATGAATATCGAAACTAAACCCAATCTAATCTCCTTCCGGAGTTAATTGGCTTCTCCTAACATAGCCTCTATGCTTCCACACTAGAACCATATATTAGGAGGTTTAATCAAGAATTATCGATAGGAATGAATCTTAACTAAGTCAACTTCCGTTTCTTGTTAGCAAAGAATCACCTTTAATCAATTAACAATGTGCACTTGTAAGAAGATCAAAGAATATCAAGCATGCAAATGTTTAATCACAAACAACTCAATCCCAATATTACAAGCATGAACAAATAGCAACTACACCATCCCCACACCCTTGGATAGGTGACTACTCACAAATCATATTGAAGACAATATCAATCATCAAATCAATAAGCATCAACATGATCAATAAGAAATGAAGGAAAATCAAAATAAGCAAACAAAACTAAATACAAAAGTAAAGAAAGAGAGTAAGAGATTGCTCATTAATTGAAGTTTGAAGATTTACAAAGGATCAAACAAGCTTCTTCTTCAATATCCAAGTTCATCAATGAAAATCCAAACTTTCTCTCTCTACTAATGAAGTTTCTCTCTCTAGATTAGGGCTAACAATGTTGATAAGATGAAAATAAGCTAATCTCCCTCTAAAAGAGGAGTACGACATATATATATGTCCTCCAAGAAAAAGGAAATAAAGACTCGAATAAAAGAGAAACCCAGCGATGCGCGCCCGCACATAAATACTGCGCGCCTGCACAGTCACCTCGTGCGCGCCCTCTCAGATCTCTGCGCGCCCGCAGATCCGTGGGTACGGAGAAATGAGACCCATAGATGCGCGTCTTCTCTCAACTATTGCGCGCTCGCGCATGATGATTGCGCGCCCGCACACACGTCTCGCACGGGGCGCGCAAAACTTTCTGGTTTGGCTCTGCTTCTGCTGCTATTCCGTGCGGGTTCTCACAGGGCTGCGCGCCCGCACATTTCATAGGCGCGCTCCCGCGCATATGTCGCGCACAAGGCGCGCAAATCTCTCTGCCTTGGTTCTGCTCCGCGGACTTAGCTGCGCGGGTTCTCACAGGGCTGCGCGGGTTCTCATAGGCAAAATGGAAGAAAAGTGATCTCCTTTCAACGCCGAGATTACTACAAAACGAAAACAAGATAAACAGGGAGAAAGGCATACAAAAGAAAGAAGAACAAAAAGGTAAGAAAAAGGGGACAAACAAGCTACAAGTAGGGGGAAAAACCCGTAGAATGAGCTCTCAATCGTGGCATAAATGCCACTCATCAACAGGAACACCGAGTCAAAAGATAGAGGTCAATATGTAAGGTTCTGTATTGAGGTTGACCTCACAAAGCCTTTGCTCTCGAAATTCAGGTTGAATGGGAGGGTGTGAAAAATCCAGTATGAAGGTTTGAAAATGGTGTGTTTTAAATGCGGTCATTTAGGCCACATAGAAGAAGATTGCAGTGTGTTCAAACAACCTGCTGGGCAAGTCAACACTGCACAAGAAGCACACAGTTGTTAGCTGAATGTAGCTTAGGGAATTTTTTATTAATGTCAAGTAAATAGAGCAAAGCCTGAAATCAATGATAGATTTTGTGAGTGGATGTTAGTCCAAAAGAATACTAGAAAGTATACACCAAAGCCTAAGGCAGAATAACTAAAGAAAGTCCAAACTATTGAGAAGTGAATTGAGAAAGCATAAGTTAGTAAGGTAGCAAAGAATGTAAACTCTGCTAAAAGTGTTGGTACTCCTAAGGAACCAGTTGGTTCGAGGATCGATGTACTTGAGGTTGAAGATGATATAGAATTGGGTGAGGAGATTGTTGCGCGTAACGCGACAAAGGTTCGATCCCAGGCCAATGAGACATATCATAGAGAATTCCCTAGTGGGAAAGCAATTAATTTGGGAGACACTGAAGGAGTTAATCTTGGCAATAATTTTGTACAAGATGGATTTTTGGAAAAGGATGAAAGTTTAGAGGTTAATTATCCTACTATGGAGCTGGAAGATTCAATTGAGGAGGGAATTAAGGGGGGGATTAGTTGTCAAAAAGATATGGACGCGGAAAAAAGATTTGATAGTAGAGAAATTAGGATAGAAAAGGAGAAATTTATTCTTCAGAATAATTCTATTCCTAAAAGTCATATTAGGATCCTTCGAAAAGATTCTAGGTTCTAGGAAGCCCCTCTCGGTTCGAAATAAGGCTAATACTTTTACTAAGCCACAAAATTAGCCTTAAGATCCTCTGCTAATTCAAAAAATAATAAAGAAATCTTTATCGAGGTGGCTTCTAGTACTCCTTCAGCTCTGTATCCAGAGAATAGTAAGATTGAAGGTGCTCTGAACAATCAGCAATTGAGTCATGAATCAAAATCAAATTCCCATAACTCTAGAGAGGACAATTCCTCCTCCTTACGAGGCGTTCATAGATTACACAATGGAGGGGCCAACCATGGTGACGGTTCATCCAATGGCGAACAAGGTGCAAATGCAAGTGACCTCTTACTTGCCACTAGAACACAATCCCCCAGTAATGATGGCTTCATTCTCAATACCATCAGAGGTGGAGGGGCCAATGAAGGCAATCAGGAAGGTGTACCTCGACATGAGGCATAGGATCCCTGTGGATAGGTAAAAAAACCCGAATTTTAAGATGTTTAATATGTCCTTAAAAATTATGGTGTGGAATGTGCAGGGAGTTGGAAAAAAGGTTTCTATTATTCGAGAGCTAGTTTGAATTAATGATCTGACTATGTTGGTGTTAGTGGAAACCCATATGGGTGGTAATCAAGCGCGGAATATTTGTGATCGAATTGGATTTTCTGGTCAAAGAAGAGTAGAAGCGCAAGGATTTAATGGAGGAATTTGGATGTTTTGGAGAGCAGAAGTTGTGAATGTTGCGGTTTATGATGAGCATACTCAACATCTTACAGTCGAAGTGAGTAAATTAGGTGAGGATCCATGGCTTTTCTCTGCCGTTTACGCAAGCCCGGATAGTACTCTTCGTAAGGAGCTTTAGAAGGAGCTAGAAAAGATTAAAGATGACTACTCTTGACCATGGTTTATTGCGGGGGACTTCAATGAAACCATGAATATGAATGAGAGAAATGGAGTTGGAGGCCCTGAGATACAGAGACTGAGTGGAGAGTTCACGAGTTGGGTGGAGAATATGTCGTTGATTGACTTAGGTTGTTCGGGGCTTGCTCACACTTGGTTTAGAGGTCTTACGACAGATACCTTTAAATCAGCAAGATTGGACAAGGTTTGGCCAATGATGACTGGAGAATGCGTTTTGAAGAGGCGGTTGTTCGTAACCTTCCAAAAACTCAATCGGATTATTGTCCGATCATGATTAGTACTTTGGGATTTGCTCCTTTACCGCAGTCTCTGAAGCCATTCCGTTTCCAGGCGGCTTGGTTAAATACTGAGAATTTTCATGAGTTTGTTCGTAATAATTGGAACCAATTGGAGCCAATTGTGCCGCTACTCAAGAATTTTGCGAGTAAACTCACTGAATGGAATAGGGAAAAGTTCTAATATTTTTCGGAAAAAATCTGAATTGTGGGCTCGATTACAAGGCATCCAAGAAAAATTGTTGAGAGGTAGACAAAGGCACTTGGTGAAGCTAGAGGCCAAGCTGAGAAGAGAGATGGACGAAGTTTTAACTGCGGAGGAATTATTATGATTTGAAAATTCAAGAATGGAGGCTATATGTGATGGAGACCGCAACACCCGCTATTTTCATCTATCAACCATCATTAGAAGAAAAAGGAAACGCATTGATATGTTGAAAAATCAAGAAGGAGAGTGGGATTCTGATCCGCAAGAAGTACAAAACATGGTAATGTAATATTGGAGTTCATTGTTCCTTGAGGAAAATTTGGGAATTGGTAGTGGTCAACTGTTGTGGGATTATTTTCCTAATATTAGTGATGTCGACTTCTCAAAACTTGCAAGGCCCTTTAGTGGATGTGAAGTGGTGGCAGCATTAAAAAGCATGAAACCTTTTAAGGCCCCCGACTCAGATGGATTCCAACCCTTATTCTTCCAAAGGTTTTGAGAAGTGGTCCAACCCAATGTCACAAAATTGGTGAAAGATATTATGGAAGGCAGAGATTTCCCCAATGGTTTGAATGATTCATTTCTTGTTCTCATCTCGAAATTCGATGTCCCTGAAGGAGCTAATCAATTTAGACCGATTGGTCTTTGCAACATCGTGTACAAATTGGTTACTAAGGTGATTGTGAATAGGTTAAAACCTATCCTTCCGACTCTTATTTCTCCAACTTAATGTAGCTTTGTCCCAAAATGACAAATCACGGATAATATTACTATTGTTCAAGAGATGCTCCATACAATGAGGAATAAGCAGGGAAAAAGTGGATTTATGGCAATTAAAATCGACTTTGAGAAGGCCTGTGATCGTTTAAGGTAAAGTTTTATTAGAGAGTCCTTGATGGAGCTTAGATTGCCTCAAACTATGGTGGATATAGTCATAAATTGTATTACTTTGGCAAAATTGCAAATTTTGTTGAATGGAGAACCTTTGGAAGCTTTTAGCCCTTCACGGGGAATTCGTCAAGGAGACCCTCTTTCGCCGTATATTTATGTAATTTGCATGGAAAGATTAGCTCACTTGATAGATAGAGAGGTTAGATTGGGGTGTTGGATTCCCGTACGAGCAAGTAGGAATGGGCCTCCGATTTCTAACTTAGCCTTCGCCAACGACTTGATCTTATTTGGAGAGGCGTCAGTTGACCAAGCCAAGGTAATCCAAAATTTCCTTGACATGTTTTGTGACTCCTCTGGCAGTAAATTTAGTGTAGCAAAATCAAGAGTTTATTTGTCTGGTAACACTAACTATGATGTGAGAGATGATTTATGTCAGTGCTTAGGGATGGAGGCTACAGAGGATTTTGGTAAGTATTTAGGAATGCCTACCATTAATGGTAGAACTTCTAAGAGGGAATACCAATACGTAGTGGATAAGGTGAACGGAAAGCTGTCGGGATGGAACGCCAAAACGCTTTCAATGGCGGGTAGGGAAACTTTAATCCAATCTACTTTATGCACTCTCCCCTTTTACACTATTTAATCTGCTAAATTGCCAAGGTCAACATGTGATGAGATTGACCGGAAATAGAGAGGTTTTTTATGGGGAGAAAAAGAGGATCAGAGGAAAGTGTATCTTGTTTCTTGAGATAAAATCACTAAATATAAACAAGATGGTGGGCTGGGAATAAAGTCAATGAGGGAAGCGAATAAAGCACTCCTTGCAGTGTTGGGTTGGAGAATTTTGACGGAACCGGCTTTGAGGTCAAGAGTCTTGCGATCTAAATATTGTGATAATCAATGTGACCTCGACATGTTTAAGGATAAATCTAATGCCTCAAGTACATGAAGGGGGGTGATGGGCAGCATCGATATTGTGAGAAAAGGTGTAAATATGGATGTTGGTAATGGCGTAAAAACGTTATTTTGGCATCATAGGTGGGCTACCAAGGAGCCCTTTTGGAGTATGCTAGTAATGAACCCCCTTTACATGTCCAAGACATGACTATGAGTGAACTTTAGGACAATATTATAGGCTGGAAATATGAAGTCTTTTCTCAACATTTACCAGCGAGTATCTGGGGTGAAATTGCATCTCATGAGGTCATTGAAGTTGAAGAAGCAGTGGACTCCTTCTATTGGAATAGAATACCGTCTGGGGGTTAGTTTAAAGTCAGCCATCGAGATTATTAGGAATGATGTGTCAAGGAGCATTGAAGAAGTAAGAGGTTGGAAGTTGATATGGAAAGTGCAAGTGCCACAAAGAATTCGATTTAATCTGTGGCTAGCAGTGCAAAATAGGTTGATGACTAATAAATATCAATTCTTGCGGACTCTTACTGATGATCCTAGGTGCAAATTTTGTGGAGATAACGAGGAGAACACCAAACACATTATGAGAAAGTGCCCTGCTGCTCAGCTCGTTTAGAGGAAAAAGGGTATTGATGTGAATATCATCAATAATTCAACTTCGTTTATGGATTGGATTTTTGAGATCACTGAAGAGGAAAATGCAAATGTGGGAAGCGAGTGTCCAAGATTGTTTGTAGTCACTTGTTGGTGGCTTTGGAAATGAGAAATATGTGGAGTTTTGATGTGAATCCTAATATACCAATTGACCAGGTAGCGTTTATTTTGGCAAGAATTGGAATAATCAAAGGAGCCATGGAGTGTCAAGATAGAGTCATGACTGGAAGAGCTGGAGGCCGCAAGCAAAGTCTGATGAGTTGGAAATATCTTGTGGTGGGATGGGTTCGATTAAATACGGATGGAGCTTCGGAAGACAATCCAGGTGCGACAGGAGGTAGAGGGTGTGCTGGTGAACTGTTTGAGATGTTTGCATTCAACTGTGGCATTTGATCATGTACAAAAGCAAAACTTAATTAGAGGGTGTGCTGGTGAACTGTTTGAGATGTTTGCATTCAAATGTGGCATTTGATCATGTACAAAAGCAGAACTTCTTGTGGTTATGAGGGGGTTTATCAATTGCTTGGAATATTGGACATCGAAAGGTGGAGGTGACTCTTGACTCGAAAGTAATAGTACGTATGTTAGTGGATGATCATCCAACTAACTCTCCTTATATTCATTTAATCAGGAAGTGTAAAGCTCGACAAAAGAGATTGGGAGTGTAATAACCCTCATGATTGCTTTAAAAAGAGTTTGATATACTACTCATATCAACAAAATGCATCTTCCTTTTATGGAGCTCATATGCTAAGAATACTCCATAGTTAAGCGTGTTCGGCTGGGAGTAGTCTTGGGATGGGTGACCTCCTGGGATGTTTTCCCAGGGTGCGCATGAGTGATGACAAAATGCGCCGGAAGGACTTGTGTTGGTTTGTGGGGACAGTTGTTGGCCCTCGATGCGCATTTCGTGACAATAGGCCCCTCCCTAATTTGTTTGGGGTCGGGGTGTTACAAATGGTATCAGAGCAACCTTGCGACCGCGTGTTGACCGTGGATAATTAATCCTATGTCAGTCGTCTAGCAGGGGAGAATTCTGGGGCCATATGGCTGTAGCCAGACTGGATGTAACACTTTGGCTACCTAGTTGTCATTAGGCGTAATACTGAAGTCCCTAGCTTTCCAGGCGCAACGAGGGCATTACCGCTCTCAAGTGAGGGTGTATGTAATACCCCTCATGATTGCTTTAAAAAGAGTTTGATATACTACTCATATCAACAAGATGCATCTTCCTTTAGGGAGCTCATATGCTTAGAATACTCCATAGTTAAGCGTGCTAGGCTGGGAGTAGTCTTGGGATGGGTGACCTCCTGGGAAGTTTTCCCGGGTGCGCATGAGTGAGGAAAAAATGCCCCGGAAGGACTTGTGTTGGTTTGTGGGGACAGTTGTTGGCCCTCGATGCACATTTCGTGACAATAGGCCCCTCCCTAATTTGTTTAGGGTCGGCGTGTTACAAGGAGATACGCATTTCACACTGTCATAGAGAGGCTAATCGGGCGGCGGACTAGCTAGCTAACTATGGAGTAGTGGCATCGGATCAGAAGTTAACTTTGCTGGAGGCGGTCTTGAAGAACCTTCGTGCTATTTTATTAGAGGACTTGAGTGGTGTGGCTTGGTTGAGGGAGAGTCCCGGAGAACTCAAAAGGATGATGCTTGATCTAGACTTAGTTGGCTTCTCTGTTTTTATTTGCTAGCTTTGTTTTCTGTTTGTGTTTTCTTTTGTTCTATTTCGTTTTTGTGTGTTGCAATGTGTTTGTTTCTTGGTTCTTGTCCCCACTCTTTCACCAACAAAAAAAACAAATTATTTGGTAAGGTGGAATATAGGGTTATGTAGGGAATATTTCAAGCATTATGATCCCAAACTTGAACCCCACTGTGATCAGACACTAAAGTATGGTGGCGTTCCAAAGGGAAAGAAAAGAGAGCAAAAGAGTCGCCAACAAGTTTTAGGAACTTGTAAACCCAAAAAACGATCCAAAGGACCGTCCACTCCATAAGGTCTTGAACCAAACAGGGTTCGGGGATGAGGGTACGAATCCAATCTACAAAAGAAAGGACCCGCCCTATAAAGTAGGCCTCTACTTTGTTCTGCTCGTATTCATGTGCGCTTTTCGAATAACATACAAACATTAGATTGAACCTACCCTGTTTATCTATGTTGGTTGAATATTAATGCACAAATAAAACTATTATTGGCGATCACTTGTTAAAATCACATTAGCCTAAACCAAATTATTAATTATCTTATTAAGCGTGATTTTAAGTACAAATTGCTTTTAAACATGCATAAAAGGCGTGATCAAGCAATAACAATAATATATAAATAATATCAAGCAACATAATAATAATTATAATGACAATAATGATCATAATATAATTATAATCATGATAAGGCATAATAAAGCTTAAATATAATAGCAAGATCCTAGGCATGATACTAAAGGATTAATAACAAATCCTAGCATGTCACTAAACAATAAAGATCAAAGCTTTAAACCTAACATGGTACTAACATGCTATCATGATATTAGAAATAAATAAAGGCAACCTAAACATGATACTAAAAAGCATTAAAAACATCCTAACATGATACTAGGAATTAAACAAATCTAAACATACTTTCTACATTGTGAAAGAAATAGAGAGTAAGCTAATCTACTTACTTTGAAGCCTCGTACCTCTTTCTAATAACAAAATACACAAGTTAGTAAACTTCAATGAGAATAATAAAGAATTAAAGGAATTAAATTGAAATCAAATTAAATAAAGTTTTGACTAGTCTTGGACCAAACCCTCAGAAAATATCAAACCTTGCACGTCTAGGGCGAAGGCAACTTCGAACTTGGTTAAGTGATTCTAAGTCTTGTGAATGCGGAATATTGTTTTTGTAAGGGTTGGTTTAGAAAGAGAGAGAGAATAAGAAAGAATTGAGTAATTCTTGAGAGAGAATAGAAAGAATTGATGAGAGTTGATGAAAATTGATGAATAAAAACGGAGGTTTGAGACCCTATTTATAAGGAAAATAGTCCGGGAAAGTATGGAATTTGATAAGGAATAAAACTACACGTTGTCGCCAGGAATTCACTTTGTCGCGATGCGACAGGGTCTGTCGTGAGGCGACAGCCTTGTCGTTTGGCGACAGCCTGACTTAGACGCGTTTTTTCACGCGGAATCCGTACAGAAGATAAAACGTATTTTTCAAAGATAAAAATAATAATAATAATAATGATATAATAATAATATTTTATTCCAAATAAAAGTCCACTTTAAAATAAATAATTATTAAATCTAATAATATTAAAATTAAAAGGAACCTTCTAGAAATTTCTAGAAAGTTATAATTAATCCTAATAATTTTAGGAATAATAATTAACATTGGGCCCTCCTCTAGATCATTGGGCCGTATGTAAATAATTAACCGGGCCCAGTTTAGTATTTTGGCCATAACTTCCTCAATATTCATCGGAATTGGGCTTATAATATATCGTTGGAAAGGTCTCTTCAAGCCCCATCCAATAATACTATTATTGGACCTTAATTATAGACCAAACTAAACTGGTTTGGCTATTTTTAAATAAATAGAGTTATTTTCGAAAACAGAGAAAGAGAATTTTAAATAAAACTAAACCACAACACTTGACTTTTCCACACTTTCACCTCATTCGATTATGGTTCGACGTGAAAGGCATTCATCACTGGGTTTGGTTTTGGGGAGACACAAATGGGTGTCTACAGAAGCCCCCACTTTGACTGAGTTTGGAGAAACGCATGTTTCGAAAACAAAAGTCAAAGTATCGATAGGGACGGAGAATGATTCAGAATGTTCTGCGATCCCAAATCATTCTTGTAACGCCGATACCTGCAAACAATGTTAGTTAAACAGATAAAAGAGTTAAGAAACGCGTATCTTGCACCGTCGAGCACACGTCTCTGGAGGTAACCAATTTATTGCATTTCGTTTTGACGTCCTTCTACAAGCTAGAGAACGCCATCTTTGAAGGTAACATTGCGTCGTCATCTTCAACACTTCTTGGTGACAATCCTCCACAGTATCACGGGAACATCGTCGAAAATAACTGTACGTCGTCATCTTCAGGGTTGAGGCAGTACGTCGCCACGGCAGTGCATCGCCGCTATAGACAATCTCTTCTTTACCTTGAGGGACCGTCGAAGGTGACCTTATTTCGCCATCTTTAAAATTTGTGACATTACCTCGCCACGGCAGTATTTCGCCACTAGACAATTCCTCTCTATGTTGGGATATCGCCAAAGAATCATTCTATGTATCGTTATCTTTAATATATCGTTATTTTTTGTTCCAATGCTTTGGTGCTTCTACTTTGGTGAACCATTATATCGGTGCTTTTATCAAACCATTATTTCGGTGCCTTGTTATAAGCCAATATTTAGGCGCTTTAAGCCAAGTGAGACGATCTTTCATCAGGTCGATCACTTAATGCAATTGTAATCAAGCTGACTAAATCATGTCAATTTTGCTTAAAGGGGCTAACTGGCGTACCAAGGAACCCAAACTGCTAAAATAGGTCCACAAAGTCATAATGTAGGGCCTATCATCTTGTCGCCGCTCCAGCGCTAGTCAGAAACATCTGTCGCCAGCAATCGCGCCTGTCGCCTCGCGACAGGGTCTGTCGCCTCGCGACAATCCTGTCGTTTGGCGAGAGAATCGGGGTTTTAAAACACCCGTCTTCTTTCTTTCTCATTTCGCTGTTGCTGCTCTACTTTGTGCGTTTTTCACGAAAACTTCAAATTGCTCGTTCTTGCTCATTTCTCAACCAAATTCGCTCAAACTTGTTGCAAATCGAAGGTTTTCTCATCTATTGTCCCGATCTATGTAAGTTTTTCTCAAACTCTACTCGGTTTTTGAAGAATTGTGCGTTCTTGTTTTCGAAAAATTCGAAAATGCTTTTGCTTAATTTGCTTTGTTCGTTGAATTTTATGCCTTGAATTTGTTTAATTATGCTTGTATATTTCCTTAGGAGTATTTTGAGACTTTTTTGACTCAATTTGGTGAAGAAACGAACAATTCACCATTGTTGGATCTCTTAAGGTCGTGAAGAACAATGTGACTCGTTCTTTGCATTTTTACTGCTTTTCCTTGTACAATTTGTCACAATATTCATCATATGTTTGCAAGAAATTGTTTGTTTGCTTGAAAAATGCTTATCATGCTTAGTAGAATTTTTGCTCTGTTTTAGTACTACGTACTCTGTTTTGCGAACATAGTATCATGCGGCCTAGGCAAACCTTAGATACTGTAGAGCCTTAAAATTAATTACTTTTACCTACTTTAGCATGGCTAGACGACGTGGTTCTGGCTCTCGATCGAGAGATTCGCGCCGAGAGGACGAGCCTACTAGCGAGGGCGAGGACGTTCCTTCTACTTCCAGGCTGGGTCTCATGCCAGATTGGGATAAGCGCACCCTGTTTCACGCACCAGTTCACCATCTGTCGGAGCGAGTCCGACGTAGTCTTGCAGGTGGGAGGACCCGTAGCCACGGCTTGGGTAATTCCACCATCGGTTCTCTTTACGACACCTTCATCAGCCGGGATGAGGGTTTGCGTCTGATGTGGGTTGACTCCTCTTCTTCTGGCCACCCGGGCCATGCTTTCATACGATGGGGGTAACCTCGTCGTTCGATCTTTGGTGGAGTTCTTTTGGGACACCACCAACACCTTCCACTTTCCTTGGGGTGAGATGACGGTCACTCCAGCTGACTTCAGCCTCATCACGGGGTTAGAGTTCCAGTCTACTCCTTTGTCGTTCGACACTGACATCACAGTCTACTCGCCGGACATTCAGGAGTTGTTGGGGCCGATTGCTATTCGGGCCTAGGCTGAGGCTCAGTCGGGACAGATGAGTTCCCGATGCATTCGTCGCTGCACATTGGTTGCAGCTTTCGAGGATGATGCCACCACCCGAGAGCAGCGGGTGCGCATCTTTGTGCTGATCTTGCTGTCAGGGACATTTTCCCCTGATCGAGGTAGTAGAGTACTTCTTTACTACCTGTCCGCCGTTCGCGACCTTCACCTGGTTGGGACATATGACTGGGCCAGCATGGCCTACGCGGACTTTCTACTGGGCCTGCGACGTTCTTGCCGTCACAGGGCCTTGTCTGGAGAGGTGGCACTTTCCAGCTTTTGGAGGGTCGTAGAGGTATATCTCTTTTCCTTTTGAGATTTAGCTCTAGGTTAGAAGCACAATATTTACTGACTTTTGCCTTTTCATATAGATCTGGTTCTACGAGTACTTTCCCTCACTTGCGCCTGCAAGGCCTTCTCCTCGCGTGCTCCCCGTTGCTGCTAGTTGGGGAGGCCGCAGAGGTCCGCCAGAGGTGTTACGCCTTCGAGAAATGATCCTCTCGGTAAGTTTCTATAACAATTACTTTTTCTCTTATCATTTTTTGGTATTAGTTCCTTACATAGTGATTTTACAGGAGCCCAGCCCGGTCTATCGACCCTGGGCTATTTTCCCTATTCCTGCGCTGGCGGCGCAGTACATTGCTGAGCGTTAGTATTTTCTGGGGACATACGACGCGGTGGTCTACCTAGGGGAGAGGGTAGCTATTCAGCATTCCTCGGACGTCTTCGTCGTTCCTGCTCCTCCACCCCGGCACATGTTCCATGATGCTTTGCAGCGGGATCAATCTAGTGGATCTTCTCAGGGTACTCCTTGGAGATCCTATATTCTCCTCGAGCAGAGTTACGAGGAGGATCTACTACCGTTGCTAGCGCCGGCTCCTGTCCTTTCAGAGGAGGCAGCGGTATGCTTTTATTTACTTGACTTGTCTTTTGTTAGGTAGCCCCCAAGTATTTTTTTAACCTTTTGTTTTCACCAGGCCGGTCCTGGGGAGTTCATTCCCCCGCGGATGTCCATACGCTACCAGGGCATGTACGGGCCGATCGAGGAGCTTATTCCACCGGCTCCAGAGGGGGAGCAGTTTGTGGAGCGCTCTATTCCCCGTCACCAGACTCGGGTAAGTAACTTCACATATCTTGACTTTATACTTGTTTATAGTTATTACTGACTTAGTTACTTTGACAGTTTTCTCGCGAGGTGGTGACAGCTATGGCAAGGTGCATAGACGCCTTTCGCAGCCAGCTCGTGAGGTTGCGAAATCGTGCTACCTGTCGTAGCAATGACGCTGAGGAGGTATTTTAGCATCTTTATCCTGTCTTTTATTTATGTTTGCTAATTTTGATTTACTATTGCAGGGACAGCCTATTCCTTCTCCACGCACTCGGTCGAGACCCGAGCCTAGGAGAGAGACTACTAGGTCCGACTCGAGGCGTCGTCGGACTTCTTCAGGTGGTCGGGGTGGTTGTTCTGAGGCCGCCGCTGTAGAGGACTCAGCATCATCTCTTGAGGATGCTCCGACCGGGCCGACCAGCCGAGGTGGGATGGGTGGTGGGACGTACGAGGTTGGCTCGTCATCGCAACAACCTTTGCAGCCCCAGCCTCTCTCCGTTGGGTACTAGGGTGAGGTTAGATAGCCTGGCCTTGAGTTGCAGTTTCCGCCGACTGGCGATTCGGGGGATGGTGATGGACATACTCCACGGAATAGGACTTTCTTTGATACTTTTGGTGTCCCTCACCATTTGCGACCTCCTGCACCGTAGTTGTATCTGTGTTTTATTGAAAATAAAATATTGAATCCAACTTTTATGAAATTGAAACTCTAAAATAAGTTTTTTATCCTACTAAATCTGTTCAAATTTTATTGAAAATAAAACTCTAAAATAACAAAAAGATATTTAAATAAATCATATGTTTCATATTAATAATTAACTAGTACGTACCCCGGCCCGGGCGATGCCCCGGGCTCCTTCGCAATATCCTTATGTTTTAAAAATCCTTACATTAATTTGCTACTTATTGAAAGTATTTAAAAGTTGTAATTATATATCTTGGTATCATGTGTGTCACACTAATTCTTATTTATTGTCTACATGACGTAACACTTGGCGAAAAACCAAACTGCCAAGTTTATATATCTCGTTTTAGTTGATTAAATTATATCATAAATAAATGGAAAATTTGGATTTTGGTACCTTGAAAATGGGGGTAATTGAATTTTGTACCCGTTTAAAATTTATTTTAAAATTGGTACCTCCAAAAACACAATACTGTAGATTTCAGTACCTCCGTCCAGTTCCGTTAAGTTTTCCATTAGTGGGGCCCATTATCTAATGATTTAATAATTTAATTTATTTAAAAAAAAGAAAAAATATTTTATATATAAAAAAAACTTAAAAAATAATAACAAAAAAAAAAATTAGCCACTGCCACCCTTCCCTTGTGCCGGCTTCCAGCTGTTGGTGGCTTAATTCCCCGGGCACCGGCGCCGGCCACCCCTTCCCTTTCCCTCCCTGTTTTCCCCTTCCCCGAAACCCTAGCACAACCACCTAAACCAGCCCAGCGAGAAGCCGACAGCAGCAAATCAACCCACCACCGCCGCATAACTCCTCACCCTACCCAAAACCGTCGCCGAACTGCCGATACCCCAACCCACACCCATACCAAAACCCACAAACCGCCATACTCCTCTCACCCTTACCCTGGAACCAAATGGGGGCTAAGGAATTGAAGATCAACGACTTCAATTGGAAGTGCGAAAGGTGGTGGTTTTGTCGGAGGAATTGGTGTTGGCTGGTGCGTGGGAACGGAACAGGGGTTGCGGTACTCTGCTAGTTGCGGGATGTTGGTGGTGAAGGCAGTGGGCTGCCGAAATTTACTGTTGTGGTTGTGGATGTATTTTTTTTTATAATTTTGGGGTTTTAGGATTTCGATGTGGTGGTTTTCAAATCAGGTGGGTGGGGGGGGTGGCGTTGGCGCGGGGAGGCAGGGCTGGTGGGGGGGTGGCGTCGGCGCGGGGAAGGGAAGGGTTGGTCTACCGCCGGCGGAAGGTGGGCGGCTGGTGGTTTTAGTGGTTTTTTTTTTGTTTTTTTAAGTATTTTTTTTATAAAATGTTTTTGTTAAGTAAATTATTAAATAATTAGATAATGGGCCCCACTAACGGAAAACTTAACGGAACTGGACGAAGGTATTGAAATCTACAGTTTTGTGTTTTTGGAGGTACCAATTTAAAAATAAATTTTAAACGAGTACGAAAATTCAATTACCCCCATTTTTGAGGTACCAAATTCCAAATTTTCCTAAATAAATTTTGTTTTGTGCAACTTTATAAAATATATTTTATGATATTTAAATGTAGCTATTTACTTTTGCACATTCTCAATGGTAATAAAATATTTGGCCAATTCTCTCAAATAACATTATTTTTTTATTAGTTTCTTTGAAATGACAATATTTTTAAAATAAGTAACTAATTTTTTTTATTTTCTTTATTTTTTATTTTTTATTTTTTTTATACAAAAAAGATAAATTAAATAAGTTGTGAAAAACTCTTCACCAGCTGTAGACACCCATTTGTGTCTCCCCAAAACCAAACCCAGTGATGAATACCTTTCGCTTTGAACCATAATCGAATGACGTGAAAGTGTGAAAGGTCTAGTGTTGCGGTTAGTTTTTATTAAAAATCTTTCTTTCTGTTTTCCAAAACCTGCTCTATTTTATGAAAATAGCCATTCCAGTTTAGTTTGATCCATGACAAGGGTCCAATAATGGTGTAGTTGGATTGGGCTCGAAATTAGGTTTCCAACGATACATTATACGCCCCAATTCCGATGAATAATGAGGAAGTTATGGTCAAAATACTAAACTAGCTAGGCCCGAAATGGTTCCATGCATTCTTACATGCGGCCCAATGAACTAGAGGAGGGCATATTATTGATTATCATTCCTTAAACTATTAGGATTGATTATAGTTTTTTAAAATACTCTAGAAGGGTATCTTAAATCCTAATGGAGTTATGATTGATAATTATGTTTCAAAGAGTTTGAAATTGAATAAAACTACTCCTTTTGAAAATCCTTGTTTTGTACAAAATGGAATATATTCAGATATTATTTTTGTACCTCATAATTTTATCCAAATTTTATATGGTTGGATAGATCTTCAAATTATCTTTCCAATGATATATTATAATATTAATTCCTAGCTATGACGAAAAAGATATTAAAAAAATACGAAACTCTATCCAAAATTGACACCCTTACACTATTTCGGTCATATCGTTTTATGTACAAAATATTTTAATGGGATTCTAATTGGGTTGAAAAGTACATTTCACGAGCTTTCCAACGACATATTATATGACTTATTTGGACTTCTGGATCAAAAGATATGATAAAAACAAAATCTGCAAAAAACTGTCTTAGCGCCAAAAGACAAGCCTATTGCCCTCGCGGTGCACTCTGTTTCCTGGAGACGCACTTGTCGCCTGGCAACAGGATGTGTTTTATTCCTTTTGAAACTCTAACTCTTTTCTATCGGATTCCGGACTATTTTCCTATAAATAGGGTCCTTGGACCTCTGTTTTCAATCATCAACTCTCATAAAGAATTTCTTGATTCTCTCTCTCTTTCTAAACTGGCCTTTTGCTAACACAATACCGCATACATTAGATTTAGAAATACCTAGCCAATTTCGAAGTTGCCTTCGCCGTAGACGTGAAAGGTTGATGCTTTATGAGGGTTTGGTCCCAAATCCAGTCTAAACTTTTTAGCTCTTTCTTTCAATTATTTGATTTGATTAATTATTTAATATTTTATTAAATTTTTATAAATTGTGTATTTTGTTATTAGAAAGAGGTACGAGGCATCAAAATATGTAATCTTATTGCTCTATTCTTGTAGAGCATTTTATTATCTATTAATTCCTAGTATCATGTTAGGATATTTTTATTGCCTTCTAGTATCATGTTTAGGGTGCCTTTTATTCTTTCTAATAGCATGTCAGTACCATGCTAGGTTTAAAGCTTTGATCTTTATTATTTAGTGACATGCTAGGTTTTGTTATTAATCTTGTTAGTATCATGCCTAGGATCTTGCTATTATTTTTATGCTTTATTGTTAACATGGTTGTTATGATTAAGGTTATGATGATCATTATTATTGATATTATGTTGCTTGATTGTTATTGTTGTTATTGCTTGATCACGCCTTTTATGCATGTTTAAAGGGAATTTGTACTTGAAATCACGTTTAATAAGATTAATGAATAATTTGTTTTAAGCTAATATGATTTTAATTCAAGTGATCGCCAATAATAGATTTACTTGTGCATTAATATTCAACAAACATAGATTAAACAGGTTTAGGGTTAATCTAATGATTGCATGTTAGTTAGAAAACGCACATGAATACGAGATGAATGAAGTAGAGGCTTATTTTATAGTGCGGGTTCTCTCTCTTTTAGATTGGATTCGTACCCTCATCCCCAAACACCAGTCTTGGTTCTAGACCTATTGGAGTTGACGATCTCATGGATCGTTAAGGGGTGTAACCTTCACCTCGTGAACGGTTTACAAGTTCCTAAAACTTATTGGCGACTCTTTTGCTCTAGCTTTCTTCCCTTTGGACGCCACCATGCTTTAGTGTATGATCACAGTGGGGTTCAAGTTTGGGGTAATGCTTGAAATATTCCCTACAGTTTTGGGCGATCCATTGGGGAGGATTTCTATTTTAATTCTTGAAATTTATTTTGGCAATGATTTAGGATGAGCGGATGAGACTCGAAAAGTTCTAAGTTTTCATGTGCGTAATTTTTTATTAACATCATTGTCATATGCATAAAAAAGGTCCTCATTGGATAGACCATCCGAAATGAGTTAAAAGCATAGGATTTTTACACGTAGGAAATTTGAGAAATATCTTTCACAACTAGAATAAAAATAATACTGCAAAAACTGGAAAATTCTAAGAACATAGATACCTGCTGAGGTATGTAGGAACTAGCGTCTAGAAAACAGAGCCCGTCGCCTGTAAAGTGGTTCTGTCGCCTAGCGACAATTTTTTCATCTGGCGATAGGGTTACTTTTGTGGTGACAGTCTCTGTAGTCTGGCGTCCTGTTCTTCCAATACCGAGCTAGAACTCTGCCTTCTTGTTTTGACTAGTTCTAGCACTGTTGGCTCGATTCTACTTCCTGATTGAGTTTTTCTCTCTTTTTTGAAACCCATATGTGTTCTACAGATGGCCATAACCCTCTGGGAATTCACGCTCCATCTACCCATCAATCAAACGCTCTTGGCAACAACGGGTACATCCGAGTTTGTGAATCCACCAAACCGTGGAAGCAAGTTTAACTTGCGGGGTCCCATCCATACGCGCCAACCCTTCCAAAGGTACGGCTTCCGCACGATGCATCCAGACTCATGACCTTGGACCCTCTTTGACTAACCTATATCCTTGAACTTTAGAGAACTAGAGCCATTGTTAGGTTGCAAACTCATTGCATCATATTGTGACTACTTGACTACTTGTGCATTTTTTGTTTGTGCATAACCTATATGTGTTTGTGCTAACTGTTTGTTTGGCTTGTGATTAAGTCTAAATAAACCAATTAATGACTAAAAGGACTTTGTCTAATTAATGAATTAATTAATTTGACTAATTAAAGGCTAATAAAACAATCAAACTGACTTAGTACGACTTTTGGCATGTCCCTTTAGAGTAAAAATACTGGAAGCAGTCCTAGATTAATGTTCCAGCAATGGCGTAGAAGTTTGAGCGGTGGCGCCAAAAGCTGTTGTTTGTCGCCTGGCGACGAACTTTGGTTTGCGGCGACAGTTCTGTTGCTTTGGTGACAGTTCAGATTTTTGCTCAAGTCATCACAACGAGTCTAATTAAACAGTTTGCTAATCAGTTTGACCAGATTGTTAATGGCTTTAGACATATTTAGTCCTTAATTGAGTCTAACCACTTTGTCCCATGGTCATACACAAGAGTCAAATCATGTCACTCACATTCACTAATAAAGCACACACTTATCATGTATGTCACACTTTGACCATGTCTAGAAGGTCTTGTATCCGCGTGTTTTCCGTAATATTTTTAGTGGGGTAAGTCAGATATTAATCCTCCAATTAAACCACTTGTTTGAACCCACTCCCAATATTATGCACCCCATTTTTGCTTTTTTTGCTTTTAAACCAGTAAAGTCAAAATCAATTTGAGTCAAGTCATTAAAACAAAAAATGGTTTAATTTACAGCGCGTGGTCAAGAAAAGAAGGGCGTCTAATCAAGGACAACACTTTTGTTCAAATCCAACTTTTTGACAAACTAATCAGTCGAAAAAGGAAAGATAAGAAGATAATAGCAACTCAAGAAGAAGTCAACAAACTTAGGAATGAATTGGCTAACATAACTGAAGTGTTGAAGACTTTAACTCTTCAAATCAATGGCCCTGTGAAACAATAACAAATGGAGCTCATGCAAGATAACTTGAGCAAAATATCCAATGACTATAGATTCCAAGGCATTATTTCACAAGGGTCTCGGTGGACAAGGAACTTCTTCCGCAGAAGTTCAATGCCAACGACATCCCAAAGTTCAAAGCAACAGACAACCCTTAATTCCACTTAAGAGCTTTTGAGACAATAATGAATATAAAGGGGATATCCATTCTTTGTTTTCTTTATCTTTAGAAATCGTTTGTCAACAATGGTTCTTTTCTCTTGACAAAGAGAAAACCCCTACTTGGGAATCAATTGTAAGCGCTTTCATCGATACAAATGTAATATTCAAGTTGAAACTGATCATAGGGAACTTGAAATTCTTAAACAAAAAGAGAATGAAGGCTTTACTTCTTTCTTTAACAAGTGGAGGGAAACTTTCGCAAGAATGATTGAAGTGCCTATTCTTTTCATTTCTTGGATTATGAACTCATTCTTTCTCAAATTACTTCAATTTTACATAGTTATAGGTGGTTATGCCTTGAAATGACATTAAATAAGGTATTTGCTAAGTATAGGAGCCATTTTACTCAAAATAGAGCCGAATAAGGCCAAAAGGCCTTCTAGTTTGCCTATTCTCTACATTTCTTGGATTATGAACTCATTCTTTCTCAAATTACTTCACTTTTACATAGTTATAGGTGGTTATGGCTTGAAATGACATTAAATGAGGTATTTGCTAAGTATAGGAGCCATTTTACTCAAAATAGAGCCAAGTAAGGCCAAAAGGCCTTCTAGTTTGCCTATTCTCTACATTTCTTTGATTATGAACTCATTCTTTATCAAATTACTTCACTTTTACTTAGTTATAGGTTGTTATGCCTTGAAATGACATTAAATGAGGTATTTGCTAAGTATAGGAGCCATTTTACTCAAAATAGAGCCAAATAAGGCCAAAAGGCCTTCTAGTTTGCCTATTCTCTACATTTCTTGGATTATGAACTCATTCTTTCTCAAATTACTTCACTTTTACATAGTTATAGGTGGTTATGCCTTGAAATGACATTAAATGAGGTATTTGCTAAGTATAGGAGCCATTTTACTCAAAATAGAGCCAAAAAAGGCCAAAAGGCCTTCTAGTTTGCCTATTCTCTAAATTTCTTTGATTATGAACTCATTATTTCTCAAATTACTTCACTTTTACATAGTTATAGGTGGTTATGGCTTAAAATGACATTAAATGAGGTATTTGCTAAGTATAGGAGCCATTTTACTCAAAATAAAGCCATATAAGGCCAAAAGGCCTTCTAGTTTGCCTATTCTTTTCATTTCTTGGATTATGAACTCATTTCTTGGATTATTAATTTTACTCAAAAAAAAATTAATAAAAACCATAATTCACTTACCGTCGGCAGCCAAGCGATGGTGGTAGAAGGGAACGGGGCGATGGCGGTGGCAGAGAAACCTCAGGGGTCGGTGGCGGTGGCTGGTCCATTAGTTAGGGTTAGGGTTCTTCGAAAAAAAAAACAAACAAACAAAGTGCGGCACTTACTTGAGGTGCGCACCGACGGTGGATGAACGGGAGAAAATCCGGCGCCTCAGGGCGGTGGCGGTGGCTGGTCTATTAGTTAGGGTTAGGGTTCTTCGAAAATTAAAAAAAATAAAAAAAAAAAACAAAGTGCGGCACTTACCTGAGGTGCGCACTGATCGAGGGTTTAAGATAGTGTCGTTGGTCTACTAACCCTAATCAAATTAGAAATTTATAATACCTAAACTACCCTAATACGAGTATAGGGGTAAGTAAAGGGTCGAACCCAAAAGGACTAAGTGTATCAATCTATGCTAATTAGACTACTAGGAAAGCTTGTGAGAAAGAGAGAGGTTCAACTAAACACAACTAAGAACAAATAACTAAAACTAGGGAAAGTGGAATCCAATTACATCAATGCATTCAACAAAATCATACAATTAGATAAAATGCCCTCGATTAGGAACAATCAATACATTTAACTCACTCTCGCACAATTAAGCATGTTAATTATCCTACTAAACTAATTCACTCTCGTGCAACTAGCCTAGCAAAGGTATGGAAGAATTTAGACCCTCAACCAACTCACTCTCGCACAATTGATTGAAAGCACAATTAACAACATAGAATCAATTAGCTAGAAAGATCCTAATCCATAAAAGCATCATCCATACACAATAATCAAGAAATAATTTCATACTAACCACAATAAATCATTAAATTAATTAACATAACCTTCATCCATTTTCCTAGAACAAAACTTCAACTAACATGATGAACAAAAACAAGGAAAACAAGGTAAAATAATAATAAAAACAAGATTAAACAAATAAAATAATTAATCTACTCAAACTAAAAAATAAATAAGCAAAAACAATAATAAATGAAAGCAATAAAGGTGAGAGAAAGTTAGGAAAACTCATTGAATTTATGAGAGGAAAAATCCACAAAATGCTTCTTCAAAATCCCAAAAACTCCATGAAAAATCCAAGCTTTCTCCCTCTAAACTACTCCTAAACTAGAGAGAGAGAATCCTAATCTAACCCTAAGAGAGAGAAAATAAAAGAGCTAAACTACTCTAATCTAGGGTAAAAATAGTGTTGATTGAAAGTTGAAAAGTTGAAAGGAAATAACCCCAAAGGGGTATTTATAATACAAGCTAAATAAAAATAAAGAAAAGAGAAAATAAAAATAGAAAATAAAACTAAATAAAAAGTAAAATAAAAATAACAAAACTAAAAAATGAAAAGAAAAAGAAAAATAAGAAGGAAATCCCTCAGATCCACGAAATGCCCCCTCTTGCTCGATTTTTTGGCTGCTTCAATTGGGATGTAATCCCCTGCTTCACGCCACCAAACTCCAGCATCAATCATCATCTTCACCGTCAATCGTTGTCAATTGTGGCCCTTAGATTAGTTGAATTAATCCCAACCATTGAAACTCATTAATTCCGTCAATTGGACCGGATAAAACGGAGCGGCCGCGGCTGGGCATCTCCCAGGCATCTACTGAAAGTTGGACAAGGCTGGAGAACAGAGGGCCGCGCCCGCGGCAGCAGCAGCCGCGCCCGCGGTGGTCTGGGTTGCTCCTTGCTGCTGCTACTCTGTTGCTGTTGCTGTTGTTGGTAGTTGATGGAGAAGAATTGGAGGTGGTTTTTGTGGTTGTTGGCGTTGTGGCTGGTGGGAGCAGGGGAGTGCGTGATGGTGTTGTTGTTATTGGTGAATTGGTGGCTGTGAGTGGTGGAGTTGCGTGATGGTTTTGTTGGGTGAAGTGCGGTGGCTGGGTATTGGTGGCTGTGAAGGCTGCTGGTTTTTTTTGGTGTCGGTGTTGATTGGAGGTGGTAAGGTTGGAGTTGCTGTGGCTGGTGGTGTTGTGGGTGCGGCAGCAGGGTGTTGTTGGTGAATGCAGGGGAAGTGAAGTGAGGGAAGCAGGGGAGTGAGGCTGCTGTTGTGGTGGAGGTTAAAAATAGGTGTGGTGTAGGTTAGGAGGTCGGCAGCAGTAGCTATGATGCTTGGCTTGGTGAATCGACCCTTTAAGCTCCAAAAATGACTTTTATTTAAAACCCGTGCCTCGACCCGAACACGTACCTACACATCAACCAAACCGAGGAGAGAAGTAGGGACATAAAATAAAATAAAATAAATAAAATAGAAATAAGTAAAAATAAAAATAAATAAAGGACGAAATAAAATAAAACCAAGACAAATAAAATAAAATAAATAAATAAAATAGAAATAAAATAGAAAATAAGGGACATAAAACTAAACTAAAAAAAATAATTAAAACTACGCAAGCAAATAAAATAAAATAAAATACGAAAATAGACTAAAACTAATAAAATAAAGAAAATAAACTAAAACGCTCCAAAAATACTCAAAATAAATATAAAAGACGAGAGTAAGTAAATAAAAGAAATAAAGGACAAAAAGGGTTAAATTATTGGAAAATAAGCCGAGAAACGACTCGATAGATACCCTAAAAGTGACATAAAAGTCACTTATCACGCACCGACGGTGGATGAACGGGAGAAAGTCCGGCGCGGCGGTCTTCCTCTTTCTCCCTTCTTTTCCCCTTTCTTTCTCTCTCTTCTCTTCCCCTTTCTTTCTCTCTCTTCTCTTTTGTTCTGTGGCTAAGGCACGAGTAATGGTGTTTTGTGTCAAATATTTTCCGACAGAATTTAATTTCCTCGGAAAATGTAAATTGCGACGGAAATTTCCGTTGGAAACTAATTTTCGACGGAAAATTCCGTCGCAATTTAATTTTTGCGAGGAAATTTAATTCCGTCGGAAAATTTGCGATGAATTTTCCGTCGGAAGATCGATTTTCCGACGAAATATTACGAGGCACACAATTCTGTTGTAAATTTCAAACTTTCCGATGGAAATTGAGGTCCGTCGGAAGGATTCCGTCGGAAATAAGGTGTTTTCTAGTAGTGGATGTTCATTAAGATCCTCCAAGACAAGTACTCTAAGCATCTTAAGTATCGAAATAACTTGCACACTTTTAAGGCCGTCTTTGACATTGGAATTAATATTGAAGACGACCTAGCTAAACAAAAAGCTGTTAATAATAACTGTAATAGTGGCTGGAAAGGAAAGAAGAACGACAATCCTTCTTCTTCCAAAACCACCCACTCAAACAATGTTAGCACTTTTAATCTGAATGAAGTCCTCGCTATGAATAATCAAGGACAAAAGAAACCATTTAGGAGGAACTTTACCACTATTGGTATGAGTTATGACACCGCATTTGATCGTTTACATGCAAAAGGTCTTATAACTCCCATTGGACCGTTAGGGGATCCACCTGTCGAAAAGAGGACGACTAGCTGGAAAACCAACGCACATTGCAAGTATCACAAAGGCAAGGGCCATCTCACGGAGGACTGTTGGAAGCTTAAGGAAGCTATCTAAGACTTGATCGACAATAATAAACTCCCATTTCCCCCTGCAAGCAAGAAGCCAAGCATCAATAATGCACTACTTTCCGATTCTTTGGCTATTTCTGATGAGGAAAATCATGTTGACCCCTAGACTCTCATTAAACCAGTCGAATAAATTCATGCCATTGAAGAAGAGGAGGAAATCTTTTTCGATACCATGAGTGAGTTCCCTCCCGGACAGGAACCCGCAACTAGGGAAGAAGTATGGATCCTCATACAATCAATGAGGGAAGGAGTAGACTTGTTACGCGAAGCTTTCGAATTCTCAAAGATGGTTCAAATTAAACATAACAACAACAAAGTTTCAACCATGGAGAGGGAGCCATTTTCTCTCCAAGTGATTGACACACCCAAAAAGAGTAATAGGCCATACACTCCAATTGGGACTTCTTATGCAAATATGTTCAAAATTCTCTCCGAGAGTGGTAAGATTCAACCTCTCGACCCGAGACCATTTGAATCATTAAAGAGGATGGATAGGTATTACTGTCCATATCATCAATCAGGGGGACATACCATAGAGCATTGCTTTAAATTCAAAGATTTAGTCCAAAAACAGATTGATAATAAAAAGCTAGTCCAAATTCCACGAGAACAAGATGCTACTATCAATGGAGTTTGGGACAGTGATGAGGAGGACGTCTATCTCAACGATATGGAAGAACCTCCACTTTCGGTAATGTATCTAGTAGGTGACATTTGGGATGAAGAAGATTCGCCCATAGATGTCCTCACAAGATCTGGGAGAATGCAACCTCCCATTACTACACAACCAATTCCTACTACTCAACAAGTTCCCATACCAATTATAGAAGACAACGATGTGCAACTTTGAAATATTTTATATCTCACAAAAAATACCCCAAAGTTGCACATAATAATTAACGGAGGTAGTATATATATATATATATATATATATATATATATATATATATATATATAATTGATGCAAATTATTTAATCCAATGTCTAACATGCAACTTTGTTGAACAAATGTAGCCTATTAATTTGATTGAACAAATGTAGCCTATTAATGTGAATAGAGAGTGAGCGAAAGAGAAGAAGGGTCTCTTTAGTGGATGAATAAAAGGAGTAAATAAATTCTTATTTAGAAGTAAATTAATATACATTTTACTCAAAAATTATGCGTATCAAATTTGAGTTAAATATATTTGCACATTTAATTCGAAAATTAAGCACATTCAATACAAAAATTATGCACATAAAATTCTTCTCATCCTTCTCATTTTAAGGTCCTTCTCATTTGACCTTAAATATATATACACACACAAATGAACATGATGAGTATTCAATGGTTAACTTTTATAGGTGTCTTAGATAATGACGGGTAATTAGGGTATTATTTTAATATGTAAATAAAAAAATAGTAGCCCATAAAACGAAAAATAGAAAGAAAAAAATGGATAATATTAATAGATAATTGGACCACATATAGTTAGTTAAGTCTGTAAATGCCCAAAAAGTAAACAAGGGAAAAGCCAAAAAACTGAAAAAATTAAAAATTGTTGGGCTCTTACCACTAAGCCGTGTGGGAAGTTTGTTGTGTATTAGGGCGATGTGTTTATATATCAAGGAAAAATGGAAACTAAAAATCCAACCTTTACGCGGTCTGACAATAAAAATCCAACCTTCCATTAATCTAAAAAAAACCCAACTTTATACCTCACCTTCTTTGATAGATCCATTACCTGTTGATGATCGATTTTTGTAACTTATGTGCCACGTGTCAGTTAGTAATTTGTCAATTATTTTTTAATCATTCAAAAACAAAAAAAAAATTAAAAGGAAAAAAATTAAGGAAAAAAAATCTAAAAACCCTGACCCCACCTCTTGCGTCCTGACCACCCCATCCCCACCATACCTAACCACCCCATCCCCATCGCCCATCACCCCACCGCCCACCATCGCACCTGCTCCAAAGCAACCACCAGCCACCGCACCTGCTCCAAAGCAACCACCAATTCCCCTGCCACCACTCCTTCTCCCCCTCCCTCCCCTACGCAGCGCAACCTCCCCCTCTCCCCCTCATTCCCCTGTGCGCAACCTCCCCCCCTCCCCTGCGCGAAACCTAGCCCCTATCAAACCCCAATTGACGGCGACCCTAAACCGACCCCAAATGCAAGCCCTGAAATTGGTTGCCTGATTAATCTTTGTTTTGTGGATTTCGAGCCTAGGTAGGTTGGGTTTCGGTACCAGGTATGGTTTCGGTACTGGGAAGGTGGGGTAAGTGGTGGTGGCAGAGGTTATGGGTGAGGGAGATGCTGGGGTGGTGGTTATGGTGGGCATAGAAGAGGGATGGGGAGGTAAAAGGAGGTTGCGCTGGTTTGGGAGGAGAGAGAGTGGAGGACGAGGAAGAGGGTTTCAGTTTTGGGTTTGGGTAGGGTGGGTAAGTGGTGGCAGAGGTGGTGGACTGGTGGTGGTGTAGAGAGGAGAGAGAAAGAAGAGGAGTGAGAAGGAAAGTGAAAATTATAAAAAATAAATAAATAAAAATTAACCTGTTTAACAGGTTATAGGTCAAATGGATCTGTCAAAGAAGGTGGGATAAAAAGGTTGGATTTTTTTGAGATTAATGGAAGGTTAGATTTTTATTGTCAGACCGCGCAAAGGTTGGATTTTTAATTTCCATTTTTCCATATATCAAAGGTTTATAGCAAAGAAATCTAATCAATTTTTTTTCGTATGGGTACTCAGTACCCACGTGTTTAAGGAGTAAACTAGGTTAGAATCCATGCGATGCACAGTTTATATAAAACCTATTTTTAATTTTTACATTTGAAAAGAAAATTGCTATTATACTTGAATATAAATAAGAATTACATACAAATTGCAATTTTAAAATTTTTTATTTTAATCAAAATTATGATATAATGTCTGTTCAAATTAAAAATAAAAACCTATTATATATATATATATATATATATATATATATATATATATATATATATATATATATATATATATATATATATATATATATATATATATATATATGTAAACCTATTTTTTGTTTTTTATTTTAAAACTCATAGTTCAATGTAAGAGGTCATTTATTAGTGTGCTATTTAAAATTGTTTCAATTTCCTACGATAAATTGATAGTTTTATACTTTTAGTTGTAATGTAGAAGTGTAGAACCTTCTAATATTTAAATTTCAAAAACGTTAAATATGATAGCTCTAAAAAAAAAAAAAATAACAACATCATTGCATTTAGCACGGGAATTTTTTTTTATTTAGAAAGCGACATGTGGGCAGTAGTGATGTTAGCATCTTCTGTTTTAGTAATAGTTAATAAATAATCAATACTCTGTATTTTTTTTGCAAGCAATCAAATTTAGTTAACAAAGTAAATCAATTGAATTTTGAAAAAGGTTAGTTATTTACTCCCTCCGTTTTTAAATATTTGCTTCATTTCCTTGTTTGAAAAACTTTTATAATATTTAACTAAATTTTTCTCACCTAATGGATCCAACAATATTAAATTTATATTCTTTCTCCTTCAATTTTGGTTTTTTACTATTTTTTATTCTTCCACCCACCCCACTACCTCCGTATTTTATTACTTTCTCCAATTTCATCTAAAACTTCGTGCATGGAGAAATGGAGAAGGTATTTAAAAACGGAAGGAGTATATTTTTATGTATTTCCTCCCTTAGATAACTCTCCCCAAATATTGTAATTATTTTTTTTATTAAATAAATAAATCTATTTTAATATTTACCTAAAATCACTTTATTACCTTTTCAATTTAAGGTTATTTTCTTGGAGAGCTTCACCTTCAACAATGGCATATCAATAAAATAATACCAAAACAGACACTAGGAATGACACGTGCCAATTCCTAGTGTAGTTTTTTTTTCCTCCAAAAACACACCTTCCCTTTTTGCTAAAATCTTGTTTGGGATTTTTCGTATAACATAACTAGCATAATATTGTTCCAAATCTTTTATACATATCTTTAAAAATAATAATAAATATATTCCTTGATAGCTATTTATTCCATTTTTCATGTCTTTTATAATGGGACAACAAGTCATTACAAAACAGGAATTTTGATTTTATAATTTTCAGTATAAATAATTAACGTACAAAATTGAAGAGAGTTTAACAGCATAGTGTAACATTTATATACACTTTACTTATGCATGTAATCATGTAAGAAAATTTAATTAAAATTTTTTTAGTTTTTATTTATATCTCCCATATAAATTATCATACTTCAAGAAAAAAATTGACCAAATATCATTAAATCAGGGTTATTGTTCTTGCCCAATAGGTGAAATAAATAATTATAAATAATACTTACATGGTTAATAATAAAAAAATAATACTTATTTTTCATTGAATTTTTAAAACATACATATGGTATAACATGTATCTTTAATATACTCGTCTAATCGACTCTTTATATTTCATGTTTCATATCATTATGTATGCAAAATCAGAAGACAAAACATATGTTATAGTTGTATTTTATTTATGTTATTTTTTAAACAATTTTTTATATTTTACTATTTAAATGTAGTGAAATTACCGTGCATGGCACGAGACCTAATCTAGTTGTTTATATTTGAGAGTTCAAACATTCAATAATGGCGGTTAATTTAATTAATACATGTAACAAACAAAAAAATCCTAAATTTAAACATAATACATGATTATTCAAACCAAAAGATCGTAAATATTTATAAAGTCAACTAAAAATAATTATAATCTCTAAATTTATTATTTATCTTCGAATTAATATGAATTAAAGCACAAGAAAGAATATGATGAATTTGTATATATTAATTTCGAGTATAATTTTGTAAACTAAACATTAGACTTTATTTTTATTGATATCGATGTTATATGATTTGTGATGAGTTTTGGGTTAAAAATAAATGTTGAAGGTAAGGTTAAATTAAAGATGAGCAGTGATTGATAATGACGGATGGTTTAAACATTGAAGGATGGTTTAAACATTGATGAAGATTAAAGATGCTAAGTAGTATATTAAAATTTGACATATATTTTTTTTTCTAATTTTAATTTTCAAAAAAATCAATTTTCTTTTACCTTGGGATTGTTAAATATTGCCCTCAAATATCTAACTAATGCCCGTAAAATAAAATAAAATTACGTACTCATCCTAATAATAACAAGGAGTAAGGGGGTAAAATCTATTGGAAAACTTTTGTATACACCCGGTTTTCAGTAATTTACTGTACATCGGTACACTTTTGTCAGATTTAGTGTTACTTTTGTCAAATTTAGTAACACTTTTGTCAAATTTATCAATGAAGCATAAATAACTCTTATATATGTCAAAGTAACTTTTGTGCGTTTTAGTGTAACTTTTGCACATTTTACTGTCACTTATAACGGATGTTCAGTAATTTACTGAACATCCGTTTTATTTAAAAGTTTGTGAAATGTATTTGAGGTGGGTATTTTATAATTTTATTTTATTTTGCGGACGTTAGTTACATATTCGAGAAAAAATTATGTGTGAAAAACCAAAAAAAATACTAACCAAACAATTTTTTAACTATATTAGAATTTTTAATCTACTACCGAACTCTTTAACATGTAATCCTTTTTTTTTTTTTTTTTTTTTTTTTTTTTTTTTTTTTAAATCTCAAAATTTAAAAATGTTTTCAAATCTTATGCACTTATTTCTTGCATCATAATGTTTAAATGCTGTTATTAGAAGAAAAATACGAAATGTAATAATTTAGGACATTGGTCGGATACTCGCTAGTTGGTAATTAAAAAACTAATCAACAAACTATTATTTTTTACTTTTTTTTTTTTTTTTTTGAAACCAATCAACAAACTATCAAAATTTTTAAAAAACATAAATTTTTTTAACGTAATTCATTAACAAAATGGTGGTGGTGGTGGAGTTATGCCGTTATTACCAGGGAAACATGATTACATCAATGATAGGATGCATAAAAAAAATTAACTTGAAAAAAAAAAAAAATAATAATTACAATTTTGCTGGAAACGTTGACTCATAGAGTAATCAAGGTGAAGAGGACGGGGAAGAGGAGAGAGAGTTGATCCTGTGCTCAATCTCTTTCTATTGAATCCTCTTGCTAGTAGCTTCTCTTTACAACTACAATATTCTGTTACTCAGCTTCTTAAATACCATAAAATAAAATGGCAGCTGAAATGGTTATATGTAAGAACATCATAAGATTCTTGGAGAACAAATCAATGCTCGAATCAATGAGCCCACTCAAGAACTTGAAGGAATCAGTGGAAATGGCTGCAAATGTCATGGCAGCACTACACAGCCGCAACGCAGATTCTGGATATTCTGAGCATCACTTCAACGGTCAGCTCAGGAAGCTTCAAGCTCTGCTTTATGAAGCTGATGATCTCGTCGACAAAATCAATACTTTCAAGCTCAATAGCAGTAGCGAGTTCAGTAGAAAGGTTAGCCGTTTCCTTTCTACTCATAGCACAGTTGCTTTGCCTACAAAAACGAGTCTTCTGGTTAGGAAAATAAGCCATCAAATTAGAGAGCTTTCGGGACAATTTATGTTTGAAAGCGTTGACCATCCCCAAAGTGAATCAGAGCCTATTCAGGGTTTCAGGATTCCTGAAAATAGGTTCATCGGTAGGGAATCTGATAAAAAAAACATCATAAATATGTTGTTGCGACCCAAGACACAAATTACAACCACTGTTTCTGTTATTCCGATTGTTGGATCTCCTGGTGTAGGAAAGTCAACTTTGGCTAAAGTTGTGTATGATGATGTAAGTGTAGAGAGTCATTTTGACTTAAAAATCTGGATCCGGGGGACAGAGATAACTGACGAGGTAGATATTATTCGAGAAATTGTGAATTCTTGTGCATATAGGAGGTCCACTGATTTCAAAAATCTTAAGCCCGGCAACATTCCACAATCCCGATTTCATGATCTTTTGAGATGTCAAAGTTCGGGTACAACTGCAACTCTTCCTGGTTGCAATAATGAATCTGTCTTTATCTCTGGGTACCGAATTCAGAGGTTAATCGAGGGGAAACTCTTCTTACTCGTTCTAGATAATGTCTCTAGGGACTCTATCAAATATTGGAGACGCTTGAAGGACTTGCTATCTGTAGCTGCAAGAGGAAGTCATATTTTAGTGACTACGAGGTTTAGTGAACTTGCACATGTTTCAAGAACTGAAAATATTGAAGCTTACCAACTGAATGGCCTAAATGACAAAGAGTCTTGGTCTTTGTTCAAAGCATCTGCATTTGAAGAGGAGCGTCCAATAAGGGATCAGATAATGGAACAAATAGGGAAATCAATTGCTAGAAAATGCGAAGGTGTTCCACTAACAATAAAGGTTGCAGCTAGTCTTCTTTACAGAAAAACTACAGAAGAGTGGTTGTCGTTCCATGAAAATATTCTTAGTGCGGAACCTCAGGACATCATGAACAAAGTTTTACATTCCAGCTACACTGCCCTTCCATCAGGTCTGAAGGCTTGCTATGTGTATTGCTCCCTGTTTCCGGATGATTTTATTTTCACTAAACAAGATCTGATTAGTCTCTGGATAGCACAAGGATATGTTGACCAACAGGGTGGCCAAAGTCTGAGGGAAGCTGCAGAGAGTTACTTTAATGAATTGTCTCGGCGCTGCTTCTTTGAGGATGTGAACACTGATGAGTTCGGGAACATAGTCACCTGTAAGATGCATCACATTATGCATATCCTGGCCGGTCAACTTGCTGCTGGGGCTGTGAATATACATGTGGCAGATTTAAGTGTCAACCAGGTTCTAGACTCAACATTGAAACATGTTTCTTTCAATTGTGATGGAGATTCGTCAACAAAATGGTTATCATCAATAATCCATGCACAAGGTATACGCACCCTTCTTTTAGTCAAAGAATCAGATTGCAGTACAAAGATGGACAGATTGGTGTGTAATACACTAATCTCTAATTTTAAATGTCTTAGAGTGCTGGACTTGCATGATTTTTGGATAGAGAATTTGCCAGATTCTATCAGTAAGCTCATCCATCTGAGATATCTAGATCTTTCCCAAAATGGTCTGGTTACTCTTTCGAAATCTGTCACAAAATTGTACAACTTGGAAACACTGAAACTTAACTCATGCATTAGGCTAAGAAGAATCCATGGTAACTTTGGACAACTAGTCAATCTTAGACGTTTGGAGGTTGATGAGTGTGATAGCTTGAGTTTCATGCCTCTAGGTTTACATGAACTAACTCAGCTTGAGACACTGACTCGGTTTGTAGTCAGCAAGAATTGTTCTGCAGAACTCACTGCTCTCAGGGAACTGGTGAGCCTGAGAGGACGTCTGGTAATTGAGCTGTCTGGAGATTGGGCAACCAACATGCCCGAAGCTGCACTGAAAGTGTTGCAAGGAATAACTCATTTAGAAGAAGTGAAGATAAGCTGGGATAAATCAGATTCACAAGAATTATCTTACCATGAGCTTCTTGAACAACTACAACCAAATTTGAACCTGAAAAACCTTTGCATAAAAGGTTATAGAGGAAAGTACTTTCCAGGATGGGCAGGAATCAATTTGTTGGACTGTCTCCCAAAATTAGTGGCTGTCACCATTGAGGGATGTGACAAATGCCAGTATCTTCCGCCATTTAGCGTACTTCCATATCTCCAACGACTCTCCCTTACACAGATGGCTAATGTGCGATACATGGAACAAGAAACATCAAGGGATTCACCTGTAGATGGAAGCCAAGAATTCGCATCAACATCTTCGACATTTTTCCCTGTCCTTGAAGAACTTACCCTCTGCAACTTCTACAGGCTAGAAGGATGGAGAGAATTGACGCCAGTGCTTTTGCATGATGATATCAATATGGGATCATTCCCTCGTCTTATTATTTTAAGGATATGGAACTGCCCGTCATTGACACATATGCCCTCATTCCCAAATGTTTTAGATCTTGACCTGATCAATCTCAATCAAGTGGTCTTACAAAATCATGTGAGCTTACATTCCAGAATTAAAAAGCTGCGGATAAAGAGATGCCCAAATCTGGAGAAATTTAGAGTTGTAAAAATGGGGCTAGGAGGCCTTCCTTGCCTAAAACATCTCGTGATTGAAAGTTGTCATGCTCTAAATTCATTTACTTCAGAGCTGATATCCCTCACTTCCTTAGAGAGGTTGGAGATTTCAAGGTGCTACGAACTAAATCTTACTGAAGATGAGATTAACTGTGATACCCGATCATGGGTATCAAGAACAATAGGTGATCTTACTGGATTGTCAAGAGCTCCATGGAGATCATTACAATTCCTTCACCATTTAACACTCCGAGAACTCCCACGTATGGAGACTCTCCCTGAGGGGATGAAGTATGTCCAAAGTCTCAGATCACTGTGGATATCAGCTTGCCCTGCCCTGACTGCACTGCCTGAGTGGATTGGTAGCCTGACGACACTTCATTACCTTCGTATTGAGAGCTGCCAGAATTTAAAAAGGCTTCCTGATGGACTCAAGGATATAAAATCCCTCAGGAAGATCGAGATTGCTGAGTGTCCGGAACTAATGGAACGCTGCAGAAAACACATAGGGGAAGACTGGCACAAGATCAGACATGCTCAAGTTAAGCTCCATAAATCATGGCGTTATTGACTAATGTCACAAATATAAGTTGCAGGTATGTAACTAGTGTTTCATGATTTCATATTTTTATTTGGGCTCTAATCGGTTTGATGGCAAAATAGTTTTTTAGAGAAAAGACAATTAAACCTAGTCATCCATTGCATTTTTTTTTTTTTTTTTTTAAACGTCATCAATTGCTTTGTTCCTTACAAGAAATCCATAACCCTTAAAAGCCAAATTCAACGGCGAAGGTAGCTGTTTTTTTTGCTTTTCCCTTAGGAACAGTGTAGCACCGGTTCTACTTCTACCTTTACTTCCTGCCTATTTTTTTTGTTGAAAATCCTTATGAATAGTGTTTTGGTGTCCCCGCCCTTCTTCTTTTTATTTTCTTTTTGATTATTTTGTTCCTGATTTTCTGATTATTATGCTTTTCGATTTTTTTAAAAAAGTCAGGTTGCACATGGAGTTGTTTTCTAATGTATTTGATGAGCTGCCATATCTACAGATGTACACATCATCCTAAATCCTAAAAAGAGAGGCATCAAGTAGATTGTTATGAAGAGCTTATTGTTATGGATTCGTGACATACATTTTAATGTTGCTACTTTAAAATTTAAGTTAGTGTTAGGTTGTTAATGTAATAATTTGTTGCTGTAATTCTTAATTTTGGATTATTGTAACACATTGTAATAAGAAATTGTGGCTGATTTTAAATAAACTCTTATGGTTTAGAATTCGTAGTAGCTTCAATTTATGATATTGGTATGTTGTTAATTGTGGTATTTTGCAAGGCTTTAAATTAACTGTAAGTGATTACCTTAGTTTCATTTAATGATGATTAGTAAGATTGAATTTATATAGACTTGATGTTGATTATAGTTTGGAGTTAAATAATGGTATTTGTTAGTGTGAAAATTGCTGTGCCAATTGGTTGCAGTATATATTGTGTGGTGGTTAAAAATTAAGGTAGCTAATTTTTTTCTTTTCCCTGGAATGATCTGAATTGTGGTATTTTGCAAGGCTTGAACCTTGAATTAGCTGTAGTATTTTGCAGGACTTTAAATTAGCTGTAAATTCAATTTACAATAGTTATTTTATGAATGAGTGAGAAAATTATTTACTTTAGTTTCACTTAATGTTGATTAGTAGGGTTGAAATTATATAGACTTGATGTCGATTATAGTTTGGAATTAGATAATTGTTGGGGTTTGGTGAGTCCGACTCACCGCGGAAACAACCCCGACCTAAGGAACCACTCGCAATTAATAAAACCATAAAGCATAACAAAAATCACAAAAGGGTGAAATTTGAATTTACCTTTGAAGCGTGCTTCGCCCTCACACACGGGCTCGTACTTGAAAGCTCTAGCTCCGATAATACGCGAGCCTCCCACGATAATCCACCCAGAAAGGACAAACTCCGACTTTTAGGTCCACTACCTCGGAGTTAGCGAGGTCCGACCAAAACCCGAGTATTATATGAGTTTAAGAGTTTTTGCCAAAATGCAATGCTCTATTGAATTCCTACTCAAGCACTCTTCTCTAAATCCCAAGGTGGGTATTTATACAGGAGAGTGAGAGTGGGAATTTCTATCCCATCAATGTGGGATCATGAAATTCCACAATTTATTTTAAAGTTAAATTAAAATAAATATGCAAACAAATAATAAATCTACAAGTGGCACTATCATACGTAAAGGGTGGTGAAGAACACTTGGAGAGTAGGGGACCATACTTGCTCCCCACTCAATACTCTCCTTGTACCACACGTCCCTCACCCCACTTGCTTCCCATATACTCCCACATGCTTCGGCCCTATAACTCGACCCCTAGGCCCAACCGTAGCCCTGCCGAAGCCCAGCCCCGCACTCGATGATGCGGGCTGCGTTTGTGGCTAGCAAGGCCACGCATCCAAGTGCGGGTGCTGCTAGCATGCCACGCACATCATGTGCGGGCTGCTAGCAGCTGCTGCCTTGGTGCGCATGTGGCTGCTAGCTGGTGCTAGCTTGCGGCTGCTAGTTGTGGTGCGCTATCACGCACCAGCCAGCCACCCTTGGCTGGGCATGGTACGCATGCTAGCCACCTATGCTAGCATATTTTTGCCCCTAGCATCCGGATGCTCGGGGCACTCCGATGCTAGGGGTATTTTGGGAATATTGGTGATTTATTATATTTTGTGAGTCTCGTCATTTACTATTTTTGACTCGACTTCCGACACTCTAAGCTCGAATTACCTACGTCTAAATATTTAATACTCGAGTGACGAATTAATTTCTTTTGAATTAATTCGTCGAGTCGGTTCGTCAATTTGCTTGGGTGTGACCCGAAGGATTAAGTCAAGATTAAGCTGTAATATTAATTATGCATTAATATTACTGATCGAAAGCGGCCTCCACCAAGGCATTCTGATCACTTGACCTTACTGAATATATTAGCTTTTCTAATAATTTTGAACCCGTTATCAGAATAATACACTTGTTCAAAGACACCATCATTTCAATCTCCTGCTTGTCCTTCCGGACAAGTGAGCATTTAGTGTGTAGCCCCTTTCCTATGTCTCTTCATGTCTCTTCATGAACTACAGGGTAAGATTATTCATCATCTCTGTTATGTCCAGAAATGTTTCTCAAAATCCGAGTTTGACTGTCAACAAGCAGATGATTTCTAAAATCCATTGGAGCACGACCATGCATTTTCACAGTCTCGCTCTTCTAGAGGCCTTGTAAACAACAAGACATGTTCCCTATTGTTAGTAGGTGGACATTCCCAGTCTTGCAATGTAGCTTCTCTTACTAAGAGGACCTAGCCGCCTGATGGCCATCTTTATAATCCCCAGTTACGGCAAACGCTTGATCGACATAAAAAACGGACTAGTACTCAAACAAGAGACCTCCCATTACTCATGGTCGAGGAAAAGAGTTCCGATAGTAATAATGAGAAAAATACTTATGGCGATTTTAAATCTCTTAAAGTATTCTCATAGGTCGATCTAGTATGGTTCTAAACCAATACCTGTGCAAATGATTTATGTCCTCATAGCACAAGAAACAGTGCTATAAATCATACTAATACACACTAATCTCTATTGGTCATTAATCGTCCACCATATAAATGACCTTGATTAGAGATAATTTTCGATTAAAATATTCAATGTTCACTTAATAGGTGTTTCTTTATCCAAGACATTGTGTTGATACCCTATTTTGAATATTCTTTAAAATCAAATGGACTCATTATTTAATTCTAAACCACAATTAAATAGAGTCGAAGTGATTTAAATTGCATGAAAAATTTTAATTACTCCAAAAACTGAATGGTTCATCATAGTGCATTACATTAACATTGTCCAAAATTAATTAAAACACTAACATAAGGAAATAAAGCGAGTTTACGACTTGCTTGATTCCCATTGCCTCAATGTGTTTGTTGTTCTTCACTTGAGGCAAAGGTTTAGTGAGTGGATCGGCTACATTATCATCTGTTTGCACTTTGCAAATTCTGATTTCACCCTCTGACTTCCATTCTCGAATCATGTGAAATCGCCTTTTGACATGTTTGACCTTCTGATGTTCTCGTGGCTCTCTAGCCTGAGCAATAGCTCCATTGTTATCACAATAGAGGTCTATTGGACCCTTGATGGAGGGTACAACATCATGTTACCCAATGAACTTGCGAATCCAAACTACCTCCTTAGCTGCCTCAGATGCTACCAAGTATTCGGCTTCAGTTGTAGAATCAGCAGTTGTGGTTTGCTTAGCACTCTTCCAACTAAACGCTCCTCTATTGAGACAGAATTTGTATCCAGATTGTGACTTGAAGTCGTCTCTATCTTTCTGAAAGCTTGCGTCGGTATATCCCTCAACAACCAATTCATCTTTACCACCATAGACCACGAATTTATCCTTGTTCCTTTTCAGGTACTTTAGGATATTCTTGGCCGCAGTCCAATGCGCCTCTCCTGGGTCTGATTGGTATCAGCTCGTAGCGCTTAAGGCATACGATACATCTGGCCTAGTACATATCATGGCATACATGATCGATCCAATAAGCGAAGCATATGGAATCCGATTCATATCCTTTCCCGCTCATCAGGTGTCTTTGGACACTGCTTCTTGCTTAGGGTTATGCCATGTGACATGGGCAGGTGGCCTCTTTTAGCTCCTTCCATGCTAAATCAAGCCAGTACCTTATCAATATAAGTACTTTGACTCAATCCTATTATCCTATTTGATCTATCCAATAGGATCTTGAAGCCTAGTATGTATTGAGCCTCTCCCAAGTCTTTCAAGCCAAGTCTTTACAGACTCTAACATCGGAATGCTATTTCTAATGAGCAAAATGTCGTCGACATATAATACTAGGAAGGCGATGTCACTCCCAGTAACTTTCTTATAAACACAAGACTCATCTGGATTCTTGATAAAACCAAACTTACTAATGGCTCCATCAAATCGCAGATTCCAACTTCTGCTTGCTTGCTTTAATCCATAAATGGACTTCTTAAGCTTGCATACCTTTCTAGCATTGTTTTGGTTAACAAAACCTTCAGGCTATGTCATGTACACAGTTTCTTCCAAAATTCCATTGAGGAAGACGGTTTTGACGTCCATATGCCATATTTCATAATTGCAAGATGCAGCAATCGCTAGAAAAATCCGAACGGACTTAAGCATTGCAACTGGAGAAAAGGTTTCATCATAATCAACTCTGTGAATTTCCCTGTAACCTTTTGCTACCAGTCTAGCTTTGTAAAAGAATACATTTCCAGCTTTTTAAATGAAAGGTGTTTAACTTTCATGTAAATCAACTAAGTCCCATACTTGATTTTCAAACATGGAGTCCATTTCAGATTTCATGGCCTCTTGCCATTTTGCAGAGTCGGGGCTTGTCATAGCTTGCTCGTAGGTTGCCGGCTCATCTCCATCCACTACTAGGATGCCCTGATCTTTGGTTAATACAACACCGAGATATCTATCAGGTTGAGATCTTGGCCGAGTTCACCTACGTAGGGTAATGGACTGAGCATTTGCATTGTCGGTTTGACTTTGCACATTTTGACTTTGACCAAGATGCTTTGTGAGCACTTTGATTGTCAATTTGTCCTTGTTGCTCGTCCTCTCGAACTTCATCGAGTTCGATTTTCCTCCCACCTGTCATTTTGGAAAGATGCTCCTTCTCCAAAAAGACACCATCATGAGCAACAAACACTTTGTTCTCGGATTTGTTGTAGAAGTAATACCCTTTGGTTTCTTTTGGATAACCCACAAAGAAAACCTTGTCAGATTTTGGATGAAGTTTGTCAGACATGAGTCTCTTGACATATGCTTCGCATCCCCAAATCTTGAGAAAAGACAACCTTGGAGGTCTATTCGTCCATAATTAATATGGAGTCTTTTCTACAGCTTTTGACGGAGCACGATTTAGTGTAAGTGCAGCAGTTAAAAGTGCATGTCTCTATAAAGAGATTGGAAGTTCACTAAGACCCATAGTCGATCGTACCATGTCTAACAAGGTTCGATTCCTCCTTTCGGATATTTCGTTCCATTGAGGAGTTCCCGGAGGTGTCAATTATGAAAGTATCCCATGTTCTTTCAGATGGTCATCGAATTCTTGGCTCAACTATTCGCCACCTTGATCCGATCGAAGCGCTTTGATTTTCTTGCCAAGTTGATTTTCAACTTCACTATGAAATTCTTTGAATTTACCAAACGATTCAAATTTGTGTGACATTAGATAGACATAGCCATATCTATTATAGTCGTCCGTGAAGGTTATGAAATACTGATAACCATTCCTTGCGGGTGTACTCATTGGCCCACACACATCGGTGTGTATTAGGCCTAATAAGTCACCGGCCCTTTCTCCTAACTTGGAGAATGGTTGCTTTATCATCTTTCCTAGTTGTAGGGAATATTTCAAGCACTATAACCCCAAGCTTGAACCCCACTGCGATCATACACTTAAGTATGGTGGCGTCCAAAAGGAAAGAAAAGAGAGCAAAAGACTCGCCAACAAGTTTTAGGAACATGTAAACCATTCACGAGGTGAAGGTTACACCCCTTAAGGTCTTGAACCAAATAGGGTTCGGGGATAAGGGTACGAATCTAATCTACAAAAGAAAGGACCCGCCCTATCAAATAGGCCTCTACTTTATTCTACTCGTATTCATGTGCGCTTTTTTACTAACATGCAAACATTATATTAACCCTAAACCTGTTTAATCTATGTTGGTTGAATATTAATGCACAAACAAATCTATTATTGGCGATCACTTGAATTAAAATCATATTAGCCTAAACCAAATTATTAATTATCTTATTAAGCGTGATTTCAAGTACAAATTCCTTTTAAACATGCATAAAAGGCGTGATCAAGCAATAACAATAATATAAATCAAGCAACATAATAATAATAACAATCAAAATCATGTTAATAATAAAGCTTTAATATAATAGTAAGATCCTAGGCATGGTACTAACAAGATTAATAACAAACCCTAGCATGTCACTAAACAATAAAGATCAAAGCTTTAATCCTAACATGGTACTAACATGCTATTAGAAATAATAAGAGGCAAACTAAACATGATACTAGAAAGCAATGAATAACATCCTAACATGATACTAGGAATTAAACAAATCTAAACATGCTTTCTACAAGAATAGAGCAATAAGATTACATACTTTGATGCCTCGTACCTCTTTCTAATAACAAAATACACGCGTTAGTAAACTTTAATGAAAATAATAAACCAAAGAATTAAATAAAAGAATTGAAAGAAAAGGAGTTAAAAAGTTTAGACTGGATTTGGGACCAAACCCTCAGAAAAGTATAAACCTTTCACGTCTAGGGCAAAGGCAACTTCGAACTTGGCTAGGTGTTTCTAGATCTTGTTTATGCGTTATTGTGTTTGTAAAAAGCTAGTTTAGAAAGAGAGAGAAAGAAAGCATATATTGCTCAAGAGAGAATAGAGAGAATTGGGTGATTGTGAATTGATTGTTGATGAATAAAAATAGAGGTTCAGGACCCTATTTATAAGAAAAATAGTCCGAAAATAGGTAGAATTTGATAAGGAATAAAACTCGATGATGTTTCCAACAAACCGATCTTGTCGCCATCAGTCGCTGCGCGACAAGCCTTGTCGCGTGGCGACAAGCCTGTCGTTTGACGACAAAGACTGTTTTTGCTGATTTTGTTTTTATCATATCTTTTGATCCAGAAATCCAAATAAGGCATATAATATGTCGTTTGAAAGATCTTGAAGTCTACTTTCCAACCCAATTAAATTCAGATTAAAATATTTTGTAGATAAAAATATATGGACGAAATAGTCGAAGGGTGTCAGTTTTAGATAGAGTCTCGTATTAATTTCATATCTTTTTTTGTTATAGCTCGGAATTAATATTATAATATATCATTGGAAATATAATTTCAAGATCTATTCAACCATATAAAATTTGGATAAAAAATATGAGGCACGAAAATAAAATCTGACTGTCTTTGAACATGTTTAAATTAGAATAGAATTAGGACTTAAAACAGGAAAGTATTATAAAAAGGAAAGTATTTATTGAAATCAGATTCCTTGATCTTATCTTTTCAAAAAAGGATAATTAAGATCTTTTAGAATCTTATAGAATATTCTAATCAATCCTAATTAGTTTAGGAATAGGAATAAACCTTTGGACCCTCCACATGATCATTGGGTCATAGGTAAAATCCGGTTTGGGCCAATTTAGTATTTTGGCCATAACTTCCTCAATATTCATCGGAATTAGGCTTATAATATATCGTTGGAAAGGTCTTTTCAAACCCCATCCAACTATACCATTATTGGACCCTTATCATGGACCAAACTAAACTGGATTGGACTTTTTTATAAAATAGAATTGGTTTTCGAAAACAGAAAGAAAGATTTTTAATAAAAATTAACCGCAACACTAAACTTTTCACACTTTCACTTCATTCGATTATGGTTTGACTTGAAAGGTATTCAACACTGGGTTTGGTTTTGGGGAGACACAAATGGGTGTCATCACTAGTAAACATCCTTCGCAATTCTCAAATGATTCTAAATCAAATGAGTCTAGAATGCCTTCTTGTAGAAGCTTCTTGATGCGTTTGATGTTAATGTGGCCAAGGCGACAATGCCAGAAGTAGGTTTGACTAGACTGTGTAGTCTTAGCTTTCTTAGCTGGATTATTGACGTTATAAATATCTTTGTCTAAACGTAGCATATAATTACCATTTTCAGAATGTGCCGTACCATATAAAACATTATCGAGATAAACTGAACATGATTGGTCTCTTACTCGAAATTCAAAACCTTTGGCGTCCAACGCCGAAATTGAAATAATGTTTTTGGTAATGTTGGGAACACAATAAGCATTGTCAAGTTCCAAAAGTAGCCCCGTGGGAAAAGACAAACTAAAAGATCCTACGGATATAGCACCAATCCTTGCTCATTTTCCTACCCGGAGCTCGATTTCTCCCTTCGCTAGCCTCCTAGTATTCCTTAGTGCCTGAGAATTGGAACAAAGGTGTGAGCCACTTCCAGTATCTAATACCCATGAAACTCAGCTAGTGAAGTGAAAGTCGATAACGTAAATACCTGATACAGAAGCAACGGTTCCGTTCTTCTTGCCTTCCTTGAACTTGAGGCAATCTCTCTTCCAATGTCCCTTCTTCTTACAATTGAAGCATTCGGAATCAGACTTAGAAGATGCTACCATATTCTCCTTGTTGTTTTTGGTAGCTTTCGGCTTAGGCGAAAAGTTCTTCTTTCATTTCCCCTTGAAGCCTTTCTTCTTTTTGCCCGCTTTTTTGAATGGCTTCCCCTTCTTGATCATTAGCATATCATGCTTTCCCTCATCTTTGAGCGTCTGTTCAGCTTGCTTCAACATCCCGTGAAGTTGGGTGAGGGTTTTCTCCATGCTATGCATATTGTAGTTCATCTTGAACTGGTCATAGCCTTTGTGAAGGGAATGGAGAATGATGTCAATAGCCATTTCAGTTGTGTACCCCGCATCAAGCCTTTCCATGTTCTCAAATAATCCGATCATTTTGAGCACATTTGGGCTGACTGGGTCTCCTTTCTTGAGTTTAGTCTCAAGGATCTGCCTGTCGGTTTCAAACCTTTCAGTTCGAGACTGTTCTTAAAACATATTATGTAACTTAAAAATGATCTCATAGGCCGATTCCTTCTCGAAGAAGGTTTTCTGAAGTTCAGGAGACATAGTGGCTAGCATTACGCACTTGACATCCCGATCGGTCACTTGCCATCGATTAAGGGCAGCCTGAGTTACCTCCTCATTGGGAGCCTCGGGCATTTCCTCATCAAGGACATACTCTTTCTGTTCTTGCATAAGAATGATGCGTAAATTCCTTTGCCAATCAAGGAAATTTGTACCACTCAACTTCTCCTTGTCAATAATTGAGTGTAATGAAAACTGGTTGTTTGATTTGTTCGAAGACATGATTCTACAATCGAAAGAATTTAAATGAAAAACCATTCAAAAAATACTTAAATAAGATTGAATTTAATTCATGCAAATTTCAATACTTATTTAACGTCTTATTTACACGTAAAATTGTCCCTATTTTGTGAAAATAAGGCGATTCATAGATCCAAGGAATCAACAAGTGGTCATGGCATGCTTTGGCTTGTCCTTATACTTGTTATCCCAAGGTAAGCATTGCCTTGCTAATGGCTCTAGGACATTCTTAGTAAGATAATCGTCGCATCTAATGCATCTTGACGATGTATCTCTGTAGGGAATATTTCAAGCATTATGACCCCAAACTTGAACCCCACTGTGATCATACACTAAAGTACGGTGGCGTTTGAAAGGGAAAGAAAAGAGAGCAAAAGAGTCGCCAACAAGTTCTAGGAACTTGTAAACCCAAAAGACAATCCAAAAGGACCATCAACTCCATAAGGTCTTGAACCAAACAGGGTTCGGGGATGAGGGTACGAATCCAATCTACAAAAGAAAGGACCCGCCCTATAAAATAGGCCTCTACTTTGTTCTGCTCGTATTCATGTGCGCTTTTCGAATAACATACAAACATTATATTAAACCTAACCTGTTTATCTATGTTGGTTGAATATTAATGCACAAATAAAGCTATTATTGGCGATCACTTGAATTAAAATCACATTAGCCTAAACCAAATTATTAATTATCTTATTAAGCGTGATTTCAAGTACAAATTCCATTTAACATGCATAAAAGGTGTGATCAAGCAATAACAATAAAATATATCAAGCAACATAATAACAAAGCAATAATAATAATCATAATATTCATAATAATAATCATGATAAGGCATAATAAAGCTTAATAATAATAATAGCAAGATCCTAGGCATGATACTAACAAGATTAATAACAAATCCTAGCATGTCACTAAGCAATAAAGATCAAAGCTTTAAACCTAACATGGTACTAACATGAGAACATGATATTAGAAATAGACAAAGGCACCCTAAACATGATACTAGAAAGCAAAAAATAACATCCTAACATGATACTAGAAAGCATTAAAAGCATCCTAACATGATACTAGAAAGCATTAAACAATAATAAGCATGCTTAATACATTGTTAATAAATATAGGAAGTAAGCTAATCTACTTACTTTGAAGCCTCGTACCTCTTTCTAATAACAAAATACACAAGTTAGTAAACTTCAATGAAAATAATAAAGAACAATTAAAGAATTAAGTTGAAATCAAATTAAATAAAGTTTTGACTAGATTTGGACCAAACCCTCAGAAAATATTAAACCTTGCAAGTCTAGGGCGAAGGCAACTTTGAACTTGGCTAAGTGATTCTAAGTCTTGTGAATGCGGAATTGTGATTAAAAGGTTGGTTTAGAAAAAGAGAGAGAAAGAAAGAATTAAGTAATTCTTGATGAGAGTTGATTGTTGATGAGAGTTGATGGTAATTGATGAGAGTTGATGAATAAAAACAGAGGTTCGGACCCTATTTATAAGGAAATAGTCCGGAAAATCATAGAATTTGATAAGGAATAAAACTCTACTCTGTCGCTAACAAACCGACCTTGTCGCCAGAAATTTATCTTGTCGCCAGGCGACAGGGTCTGTCGCCATGCGACAAACCTGTCGTTTGGCGACAGAAACAGTTTTTGTGGATTTTGTTTTTATCATATCTAGAAGTCCAAATAAGTCATATAATATGTCGTTGGAAAGCTCTTGAAGTCTACTTTTTAATTCAATTGGAATCAGATTAAAATCTTTTGTAGATAAAAAGATATGGCCGAAATAGTGAAAGGGTTTCAGTTTTGGATAGAGTTTCGTATTCTTTTCATATCTTTTTTGTTATAACTCGGATTTATTATTATAATATATCATTGGAAAAAAAAATTCAAGATCTATCCAACCATATAAAATTTGGATAAAAAATATGAGGCACGAAAATAATATCTGACTATCTTTGAACATCTTTGAATCCGAATAGAATTAGGAAAGTTTTATTCACATCAAATTCCATGATCTTATCTTTTCAAAAAAGGATAATTAAGATATTTTAGAAACTTATAGAAGATTCTAATCAATCCTTATTAGTTTAGGAATAGGATTAAACCTTTGGACCCTCCTCATGATCATTGGGTCGTAGGTAAAATCGGTTTGGGCCCAGTTTAGTATTTTGGCCATAACTTCCTCATTATTCATCGGAACTGGCTTTATAATATATCGTTGGAAAGGTCTTTTCAAGCCCCATCCAACTACATCATTATTGGACCCTTATCATGGACCAAAATAAACTGAATTGGACGTTTTTATAAAATAGAGTGGGTTTTCGAAAACAGAAAGGATTTTAATAAAAACTAACCGCAACACTTGACTTTTCACACTTTCACCTCATTCGATTATGGTTCGACGCAAAGGTATTCATCGCTGGGTTTGGTTTTGGGGAGACACAAATGGGTGTCTACAATCTCTTTTGCCACGGTATATAAGGACTCCTCACTCATACCGATGAGTTCAACCAAAACCATCATGCACACCCGTTGTGCCTTACGTTCCTTAAAGTAGTAATGGTGCCTCGCTTTGGCGTAGCCCACCATTACACTCATTCGGTGTGCAAGTGTTGTTTTGGAAAGACAAGTTTTACTCAATATTATTAGGGAGCTACGTTTTCTATGTTGGTTGATTTATGTGAACTTAACTAATCATCACAAAATTTTGAAAACTTACACATGTATCTAATCATATCAATCATATATAGAAGCACAAGCATTAATATATAAAGCATAAAGATAAGATGCATATTGGCAACTAGCATGACCCCTTAAAATCTTCAAGTCTTCAAAAGGTCTTCACTTGCAATTTTTAAGGCATCGTCTTCCAAGAAATTCAGTCTTCAAGACTTTGACCAAAAATGCAACTACTAGCATCTACGACTAGGATTAATCTAAATATTAAGGTACAAAAATACTCAACGGTGCGTAGGCCGTATTTAGATTTACAAAAATACATCACGGCACGTAGTCCGTATTTTCTATCCTAATCGAGTCCCACTAGTTGCCATTTCATAAAACCTGTGAGAGAATATACATTCCATTCATCCATTTACTATATGTGAATGGCCCTTGCATATTACAACAACAAACAAGTAATAATGCATTAAACAAACGAGCGCACTGGTAACTAATCTAGGTGGTTAATCCGATAAACACACCTAGTTAATACTAGTCAAAGTTGTTTAATCTATTATGTAATTGACGTAGTTAATTATTGAAGCTCCCACAAAATTCCGCATCCGTCTTAATTAATTCAATTAATTAAGCCGGTAAAACCCAAACTTGTCAAGATAAAATTTTGCCAATGCGGCTCAAAACCGAGGCCTAGCCTCCAAAATTTTAATTAAAATAAACAAAATAAATTAAAATAAATAAAACGGCAAAGCAAGCAAACATAAAGGCAACCGCACTCAAGTGGCTCACACATTAAGCGTATGCCATATGAAAACCAAAGTCACCTAGTGACTCAAGTAATGCCGCTTGGTGCATGCATGTGCCTCGACCACCCTCCGTAGCACTAGCTAGGAATACATCTAGTAGCGTTGCTACGGGTTGCCTGGTGCAAGGCACACGCACTAAGGCTGTTTGCCTCATCGCACCAAGCCCCAAGCCACGCACCAAGTGCTCGGGCTTGCACCAGTAGCGGCCAGCCAAGCAAGGTAGCACGCACATCGCATACATCACTATGCTGCTGCTGCGCCGTGCTGCTGCTTGGTGCTTGGTGGCGTGCCATGTTGCTGGCAGCAAGCAGCAGCCACGCACATGGCTTGCACGCAAGCACGGGCAGCATCATTGGAGGCCACATGCGGGCTGCTATGCAGCCCAGCTAGCCAAGTTATGTTCTTGCCTCGTTTTGCGTGCCATAGCCTCGGGATTTTGATCCCAATTTTGCGTGACATAATTATTAATTCTAAATTAGTTTTAGAACTAATTCATTGAGCAAACATGAAAAAATTTAAACAAGTCTAACTTAATAAAATTATCAAAGTGCATCCAACCAAAATTATTCCAAGAACCATTCTTAATTTAATTGGTTTAGCTTGGTGCAACAACATAAAAAGGCAATTTCTCACTTTTGATTTAATCAATTTAAATTAAACTTGAGATTTTGACAAAGTAAAGGGAAGTTGGAAATATATGAATTTTAATGTTCAAATGAAAAATCCAACTTCTAAATTTTGTGAATCCTTGAAAATTATATCTTCCACCATGAAGATAACCAAATTTCTATCACAAAAATTGAAACTTTATGTTTCCAATCAATCCAAAATGATTAAAACAACAAAGTTTAACACAAAATTCATGGAATTTAGTGATTTTAAAATTTTAATCACTTAACATAATTAAAGATTGAATCATTAACACTTTGGAAGCCTCAAAAACAAAATTTTCACACTACAATGCAATTAGATTGCAATTAGGTGAAAATAAATCAATCTTTTAAGCATTAAATACCACCAAGTAAATATGCTTTAAAGAGATTAATCTTTGCAGAAAAATAATGCAAATTAATCAAGCACATAATCACAATGTTATGCCATTAATTACAAGGTAAGAAAAGACTTAAAATTTTCGTAAAAACGAAAAATCCCTCAAAAAAGGCACTTCTGGTAGGAATTCGGCTAAAATCACACTCCCAAGGGGGGTGAAACTGTTTCCTGAATGCCTTTTCCACACAAAATTCACTATTCTTGAGCGAAAATCTGGGTTCTAGGCCGAAATTCACATTAAAAACGGGATTAAAATTAATATAACCGAGCTACTAATCTAATTAGCAACTTCAACCAGAAAATAAGCCATAAATGACCTTGAAAAACATGATAATCAAAATAAACGAGCAGGGCTCCGATACCGCTATTGGGGTTTGGTGAGTCCGACTCACCGTGGAAACAACCCCGACCCAAGGAACCAGTCGCAATTAATAAAACCATAAAGCATAACAAAAATCACAAAAGGGTAAAATCAGAATTTACCTTTGAAGCGTGCTTCACCCATACACACAGGCTCGAACTTGAAAGCTCCAGCTCCGATAATACGCGAGCCTCCCACGGTAATCCATCCACAAAAGACGAACTCCGACTTTTAGGTCCGCTACCTCGGAGTTAGCGAGGTCAGACCAAAACCTGAGTATGATATGAGTTTAAGAGTTTTTGCCAAAATGCAATGCTCTATTGAACTCCTACTCAAGCACTCTTCTTCAAATCCCAAGGTGGGTATTTATAGAGGAGATTAAGAGTGGGAATTTCAATCCCATCAAGTCAAATTAAAACAAATATGCAAACTAATAATAAATCTACAAGTGGCACTATCATATGTAAAGGGTGGTGAGGACCACATGGAGAGTAGGGGACCATACTTGCTCCCGGCTCAATACTCTCCTTGTGCCACATGTCCCTCACCCCACTTGCTTCCCATATACTCCCACATGCTTCAGCCCTACAACTCGACCCTTAGGCCCAGCTGTAGCCCTGCCAAAGCCCAGCCCCGCACTCGATGATGTGGGCTGCTGCTGTGACTAGCAAGCCACGCATCCAAGTGTGGGCTGCTGCTAGCATGCCGCGCACATCATGTGCGGGCTGCTAGCAGCTACTGCCTTGGTGCGCATGTGGCTGCTAGCTGGTGCTAGCCTGCGGCTCTTGACTGCTAGCTGTGGTGTGCTAGCACGCACAAGCCAGCCACCCTTTGCTCGGCATGGTGCACATGTTAGCCGCCTATGCTAGAATATTTTTGCCCCTAGCATCCGGATGCTCGTGGCACTCCGATGATAGGAGTATTTTGGGAATATTGGTGATTTATTATTATTTTGCGCGTCTTGTCACTTAATATTTTTGACTCGATTTCCGACGCTCGGTTTCGACGCTCGAAGCTCGAATTACCTACGTCTAAATATTTAATACTCGGGTGACGAATTAATTTCTTTTGAATTAATTCGTCGAGTCGGTTCGTTAATTTGCTTGGGTATGACCCGAAGGGTTCAATCAAGATTAAGCTGTAATATTAATTATGCATTAAAATTATTGATCGAAAGCGGCCTCCACCCAAGCATTCCAATCACTTGAACTTACTAAATATATTAGCTTTATAATAATTCTGAACCCGCTATCAGAATAATACACTTGTTCGTAGGACACCATTCCTTTCAATAATGTTGTTTGTTAGTGTGAAAATTGGGTTGCAGTCTATTGTCTGGTGGTTAAAAGGTTGTTACTTGGATATTACAATGATCAGCTCAGCTCAATCTCTTGCCCAGGGGATTTAAAGGTGACTGCGCATGCTGTTGTTTGACGGTGTGGGTAATGATGCTTAATACCTCTTAAAGAACTCTTTGGCTGGCAGGTTTATGTGTTCAATTCTGGACTATATAAAGGGTCTTGTAGGATTGTTTTTATTGAGCTAGAAACACATAAGGAGTGGAGTAGGAATAGGTGAGAAGCTTAATTAGCTTATTTTTGTAAGTGGTTTGCTGGTTTAAATTTCATTAAATCTACAGAAATTAATATAAGGCCTGCCTCATTTGTATGCATAATTGCAATGGATTGTATCACCAAAATATTGTACTAAACCTTGACAAAACAACACTGGACATTATATACAAAGATCAGGACAAATCTATTGATAACCCATGGATTGTATTGTGTGGATTGATAAAATTGTTTCTTGGTTAGATTGATGGGAGTAATTTTGTGGCTGAAATTATTACAGTCATACCTTTAAATTGTTTTTCATGTTTTGGTGCTTGAAATTTCATAATGTCAATGTTGCTATAATTTTGAGTAGCATCATTTGATGATAATAGGTTGCATAGAATAAAAACATCCTTTTTAGGAATGGATATAATACAGTTGAGGAACAATAAAAAGAAAGAAAATATTAGATAATGTAGTATTATGATTTAAAAAGTTTAAGTGTTTATGTTAGGTTTGAATGTATTTCTATCTTATTAGCTTTGTTGATCAGGTGTTTGGGATAATATATTATTATTGTGGCCAAATTATGTTAAAATGTAATATTGGTTTTAGATTAATTGGATGTTTGTTGATGGCTTGCTATTACTGCTTGTCGATAGTGATTAATGGTGCTAATGTTTTGGGTGATTAGCTTATTTTTATTCTGACTTTGTTTTGATTTCTGCTGTAGGTTGTGACCGAGTGTTGTGGATTGTTTGTGTTGTACAATTTGTTGTAAGTGCTTATTATCTTATTTACATTTTAAAATTGTATTATTTGGAGTTTTTTGTTGATATATTGTTGTTTGGTTTATGCATGTGTTTCTATGGCTGAGTGTGTTGATTTTCAATGCTGTTGTTTTGCGTCTATGCTCTAGTTGTTCCATATGTGTGTTTGCCTCTTAGTGTTGGTTGTTGTGTAGAGCTGTGCTATTTGGTGTTTTAAGGATGTTAAGATAGTGTATTCTTTCTGTTGTCAGTTTAGTTTATATTTTATCTGCCTTTGAAGTTGTTTGTGGGGGGGGGGGGGGGGGGCACAGTAACAATAGCTTTTGTCATGGAATAGGTACATTTGTAAGGTTTGGTAGGATGTTAAGAGTGATAGGCAGGTACCGTAGCTTGCTGTCATAGTGCGCTGTCGCTCTTAGGTTCTGATGGTCTATATTGGTTATGCACACAGATAATGAGGCCAGAATCATTGAAAGTTACCATTTCGTTTCAGTGCTTGCTGAATCAGGTTATTGGATTCTTGAAGCTGGCAGCCCCTACTTACCGTTTGACTAGTGTTATTGGGAATGCTGTGAGCCTTACCTTGGTTACTGCCTATGTTCTTTCTCCTTATATTTTTTTAGGGTGGTCCTGTTGTTACTCTTGATGCCTCTCGGGAAAATGCTGCTGAACAAGCTATTCGCTTCTTGCGAGCAGAGTATGGACTGCAGATACATGATCTAAGTTCCGAGGCCATGTATAGGCTTGATCTCTGTGCTTTCCTTTATGAGATGAAGCGTATAGCCGCTGACTCATTAAATAAGCCTAAGCCTTAAAAAAAGAACAAATGGCCTGTCCCACCAATTAGGCCACATGGTGACAAATACATATGCATTGATTACATTGATGTGCTTCGTGTTGTTTCTGTTGCAACTAAGGCAAGGGTTTCTGTAATTGAAGTGGCTGAGCTTGTTGCAGCTAAGTGGGTTGCTTGGTTGACTGTGTATCCTCCTGGTAGCATGAGTATGTAGTGTATTTACAGCCAGTTGGTTGGTAGTTGCAAGGCTGCAAAGCAAGATGCTGCAAAATGAGCTATTCAGTTTTTGCGTATTTGTTACAATGTGAACATAATTGATTTGAATTATGGCAGAGGCGCGTATTCTGGTATCTAGTGTGCATTGTCTAGGGAGAGCTACAAGTTAGTTAGGGAGCGTGTCATTGAGAAGCAAGGGGATTTGCATCTAGCTCCCTATATTGGTGGGGATGATTGCTTGATACCCAATCTTGTTATCATCAGATTCCAACTCCTGCCTTACCTCCAGCAGCTCCCCGTAAGCCTTAGGCCTCATCTTTGTTTGGTGAACGTGCTGTTCAGCGTTCTGTTCCAATTCCTGATGGTTTATTTGTTTCAGTCCCTGAAAACTTAGAAGTTGTGTTTAAGCGTAGGAAGATGTAGTCTGGTTTAGTAGGCTTTAATTAGCTTGGTAGGGGCTTAGTGGTTTTTGGTTTATCAGTTTAAGCTTTCTGAGTCTTAATTTGGTTTTCAGCTTCCTCTTGCTGAATTAGTTCCAGAATGTTTTTGCTCTTCTTGTAATGTTGTGTCATGGTATGTAACGTTTAGCTTTGGGTAGGAACATTTAACGTTTATCAGTTTTAGAATGAAATGTTATTTGTTTATCTTTTTAGTTTTTCTTTGGTGTTTGCTTACTATTATCAGCCTGCATCTATTTGTTTCTTCACAATGTGCTTACATACTTTAATAACTTCAGCCTATAATATGTTGCAGCATACAAGCTTTTGTTACTTTGTATCCTTCCAAATTACTGGCTTAGTGACCTCTGATATGGGTATGTGTTTAGCATGTTTTGTGTGGGTTACTGTTTTAAAATAATTTTATAAGAAACCATAACTTTGGTTAGAAGATGAGACGATTGTTTGAAAGCAAGCATTGCGACGAATATTATTGGACCTGATGTAATGTACGGGTTCATTATAGATAAGTTTAGAGACAGTGGAACTAATGTGAGGCAGCGTGCTAGCAAGCAATCACGTGCTATTAGTGCACTTTTGGAGCCAGATAAAAACAGGTTGGGGGTTATCAATAATGTGCTTGTTGCTGTTAGATGTTTACATGTTCATAGGTTATGGTTGTGCATTTAGTGAGGTAGCTGGCGGTGGTGCAAAGAAGGCAAGTAAGGGCAGTGGTGAAACTAAGCCAAGGGCTGGCAATAATGCAAACAAAAAACGTAACAGCAGTAGCCAAACTAAGGGAGGGTCAAAGACAAAATCTAAACACCCTTTTGTGGAGTAAGATGGTGAGCATGGTTTTCTCTTTTTTTTCCCTTAGTTTAATATGGTTATCTGTTTGAAAGGAATTATGTTTGTTTAGAATAACTTAGTGAACTGCCAAGCATATATTCAGAATGTTAAGTAGCAAAAATGGATTTTACATATTAGCAAATAGATGTGTTCACAAGAACCATTAGATTACTATGTAGGAGATTTCACTGCAATGTAGAGTGTTGATCCTAATGCTTTGTTAGGGTTAATTACATATATGTTTTAGAAAGGTGGAGGTTATGTGAGACAGCGTGCTAGCATACGTTCACGTGCTGTTGGGTCTCTTCAAGTTCGTAAAATCAGGTTGGGAGGAGGTTTTTAGAGTATGTGTATTTTTTTTTTGTTGGTTGTACACATGTTAATAGTTTATGGTTTTGAATCAAGTACTGTCATCAACACTGGTGCAAAGCAATCACAAATGATCAGCAGTCAGACTAAGACAGTGCCAAATACAGCTCATAAACCGATTCTTCCAAAATAAGACAGTAATCATGTTGTTCTTATGATAATTTTGAATTTGCTATGATCTATTTGAGGTATCTAATGTATTTTTTTAAACAGAGGTAGTGATAGTTGTTGTAACTTATTTAGAGAGAATAGATGGACTTTAAAAAACCAATTCAATTAGGTTAGGACAACTACATATCCTGTTGCCTTTATTTTATTTGGAAATTAATTATGTTTGGCTCTTCACTTTGTTCATGGTTGTGTTTTTAGTGAATTTGGTGAAAGTAGTGCACAGGGTGTGCGAAGGAATGGTAAAAAAAAAAAAACTCAACCTAAACCAAAAGTGAATAAAGCTCCGACTCAAAAAAAGAAGAGTAAGCTTGTGTTGGCTTATTGTTCTGTTTGTTGTTACATACGTATTGTACAGTTCTGATTTTAAAAGTGATGTTGTGCAGAAGAACCAGCTGCTGCTATTGGTCAGTCCCTTCCACTGGCTCTTTTACAGTTGGAGGCTGTACGCTATTGCCTGAAGTGTAGGGCTAAAAAATTACAGCATGGAGGCTGTACATTATTGCCTGAAGTGTAGGGATAAAAAATTCCAGTATGAATGGCTTCATATTTGTTGTGGGAATGGAAGTATTCAAATTGCTACAAATGCTTTGCCCGTAGAACTTTATCGGCTCTTTACATCTCAGGATGAGAGTGCATTGCATTTCAGGAAGTGTTCTTGCATGTTTAATAATTTATTTGCGTTTTGCTCTCTTGGTGGCGATTATAATGCAAGGACTCACAAGGGAATCTATGTCTTCTTACTGCATGGTCAGATTTATCACAACTTGCCTGATTTGTTACCAGAAAATGAGGTGCCTAAATACTTGCACGTGAATTTTTATGATGCACAATTTGGGTCTAAACATAGAACAAACACTTTTTCGTGAGGTCAAAAGGGACATAGTTGAGATTTTGATGCGTGTCACAAATGCAAACCCATATGCTCGTTTTTTCAGATCATTAAGAGAGCTAACCATAACTCATTCTACACAAATAGCCATTAACAAGAGCACAATATTAGATTAGCGAGTGTATAATGCGCCATCCACTGATGAAGTAGCAGCTATATGGCCAGGCAATATGTCTTCTAGTGATTACAGTAGTCCATATACTGTTGTGACAGGCAAGTCCAATGTCCTTTATCGGATATATCATTATTATGGATGCTATGATCCACTACAATATCCTCTTCTATTCCCATATGGTGAATGTGGGTGGACTTAAGGTATGCAGAAGACTTATTAGAATTCACAGCATTAGGACTTAATGGATGTCGACCCTATTGATTCATGTGTTGTGCACTCAGAAGAGACTGTCATAGAAGAAGAAACAAAACGTGAGCAGTTAGTTTCAAGCAAATTCCTTTACTAATTGAGTGTCATATAGTTGTAGTGTTGCATCTGAATTCTAATTTGATGTTTTATTTCAATACACAAGTGCAGCAGACTTGTTAGGGAGCTCTAAAAGGCATATTCTCCCAGGGAATATTATGCATACAAGCTAAAGATTAGGCCAGGGAACATGCTTCTTCGTGGGGGCCGATGCTTTGAACAATACATTGTTGATATGTATGCCAAGATTGAAAACACAAGACTTTATTTTTTCCAGAAAAATCAACAAACAATACGAGCAGATTTATATCAGGATATTCTGGATATTGTTGAGGATGGTGAGAAAAGTGCTAGCAATGTTGGTCGGCGTGTTATTTTACCACCAACCTTCATTGGTGGACCTCGTGATATGAAGAAGCGATACTTAAATGTTATGGCTCTTGGGCAGCGATTTGGGAGGCCAGAGCTCTTTGTTACGATGACATGTAATGCTAGATGGCCAGAAATAGCAGCTGAGCTTTCTGAGGGAGAAGTTGCAGCTGACCGTCGAGATGTTGTTGCTCGTCTTTTTAGAGCAAAGTTGATTGCTTTGAAAAAACAGATAACAGAAGAAAAGGTTTTTGGAAAGGTGGCAGCCATGGTATATGTTGTTGAGTTCCAGAAAAGAGGCCTACCACATGCTCAGTTTCTTATTATCTTAGATCATGGGTATAAACTTGCTGGTCCTTCAGATTATGATAAGTTTGTAAGTGTAGAAATTCCTACAATTGATTCTCTAGAATTGCACAAAATTGTCTTGAAGCATATGATGCATGGCCCTTGTGGTAGTTTACACCCTAATTGTGGATGCATGAAAAAGAAAATTAGAGATGATGTTTATTTGTTTGTAAATATAACTACCCTAAATCCTATTTATAAGAAACCACAACTAATGAAGATGGCTTTCAATTGTATAAAAGACGGAATACAGGAGAACATGTAAGGATACGTGGTGCTACTCTTGACAACCGATGGGTTATTCCTTATAATACGTGGTGAATATGGGAAACAATGTGAAACCTTGCTTAGCCTTAAAGATACGGAACTTGTGTAGAAGAAGATAAAGGAATTTATTTCAAATATAGAATATGTCATTCCTACATTGCAATACTATCTTTAATATCATTGTATGCTATTTACTACTTAACACCGGTGGTTTCATGTGCAGATGACGGAGTGGCCTAAGTTTGAAACCATAGCTGCTGGTTTCAAAGAAAAGCCTATTAGGCTTGAAGTTAGTCCAACTGGTGCAGAGGGTTGGCTATCTGAAATGGGTGGTGAAATCTGTTTTACTTGAGTAAAGTTCCAGCTGCTTAGACATTGGGCTTCTGGTAGGAACACCCTTCTTTGGGATTGACCATCTGGTCATTTTTGATGTGTTCCCACTTGACACCTTTTGCAACAATGCTATATTTTCAGCACTTATTTCAAATCCTTGCCTATTCCCTAAGTGTGGTGTCATTTTGAACTCCTCTAATGTTGCTAATTGGTTACGTTTTAGATTCTGTTATGTTGCTTTTCTATATTTATAAGTACCTAAACTTCTGCTAGAAAAGCTCATCATCACTTGTGCTGATATTATCCTTATTTCATGGTTTAATGAAGTGTTCTAATTTGTCAATGCACCGTGATTTTTTATTCAGCCAGCTTTGAAAATTCTTTTTTTTTTTTTTTTTTTTTTGTGCTTATTAAACAGCTTATTTCCAAACTGCTATGATCTAAATGCATATCTCCCAAATAACAACTAAATATCATTATTTTAAAACTGTTGATCTCGCACTTTACAGTTTGAATGTCGGAGTAAGCACTCATTACAACAGAATGTTCCACATAATCTTCTAATACTTGTAATATAACTTTCTAATTACATATAGGGAATATGTTGACATGCCACTGCCTTATACTAACCTACAAGCTTTGCCAGAACCAGTAATTAACACTTACTGTTTATTTCCATCATATCCAAGTTAACATTACAAACACCTACATTAAGTTTAAACCATTATAGTACTCTAATTATGTCCTACCTAAGTGCATTTTTCGATGGCTTATACTAGCACAAGGTCTACATCAAAAACTGCAGGATTGCCTCCTTGATACTTGATTAGTGCACCTTCATCTTTTTGAACATTTTATTCATCAGTGAATTCCCTAACACCACTTATTAGTTCACACTTAGTCACCAGGCCATCCTTCTTCACAACCTTCAACTTAGGAGGAAATTGATCTTCAAAATTCTGAAGCAGCACATTAGTTAATTCACCAAAATAAGTGAACCAGTAATTAGCAAAGTCAACAGGAATATTCTGCAAGCATAAATAGCAATGTCAACAGGGTTTCTTCCCCAATTTAAAGACTAAATAGGATATAACATATATACTAATATAATTAATACTTATATTAATTAATAAAAAATACAATTACTCCTTTATTAAGGTAAGCTGGAGTGAAGATGAATTTAAAATGTGGCTCTTGACAGCTACGTGCAAGGTCATCAATCCACTCATTGGTCTCAATCATCTTTGCTGATTTGTCATGGTAAGCAAGTTTACGCCCACGTCTCTTACTCAATCCACTACTGCTCTTGGTAGCTCTAGAATAACCTATGTTTTTGCTTCTCGGTGGCCTTAGAATCTGCACAGTGAAAGAGCTATTCCCTACATATGTAAATTTTAAGCAATCATCACCATTTATCCCATTACCTCTAACAAAATTGATCCAGCCATCTCTTAACACAGTAACCCAATCATCATTATCCTCTTCATGTGCCATAGTAGTTTGCCAAATTTTAGAGTCACCATGCACTTGCAAGCTAACACCTTTGTCACCATCATATAACATGTTACTGAATTCATCAGGAATACGCTGAAAACGGACATGCATTAGCAACACAACAACGTAAATTATCAAACTATCAAAGATCAAAGAGAAACATACAGAAATTACATAAACCAAATTACAGACATAAAGCTGTATTTCTTAGAATAATAACAACAACAGCAGCTTAAGAATGCATATTTCTTACCAGCTTATCTTCTTGATCTCCTTGGTAACATATTGTAAACATGGGTGTAAAATTTGCCATCTAAATGTGATCAGATTACTATTGTATGTACTTATACTTAGCTTATAGTCAAAATTCAATTGCTGATTTATATATGATAACATACCATGCTATTTATGATACTATAACATTGCTAGTGAAGTGTATAACATTAAATATAGTTAAATACAGCTTTGACAAGAAAAGACTTAGGCAATATTTCATTTTCTGAAGCTGAAGCAAAGCTTATGTTCAAGATTCTTTTCCAAGAGTCATACTAGCCATAATGACAATTGAATTATGTTGAAAATAGATATAATAATCTATATGAAGATTGCATTATGTTATATTCCACTTGACAAACTGCAAATAACGTATACCTGCATCTTAATATATCCAATTTGCTATGCAAGGTTACATATGTAATACTCACTCATAATTGTTAATTATAATATTACTTAGCTAATAAATTTTATTCATTATAACAATTTATAGCTTTCTATACAAATGGTAACACAATAGATAACATTTCTTTTTACATAACACAATAGATAGCTACTTACAAATTGTAACTCTATGTTCAATGAAATTAATAGTAACACAAAAATTAAATCAATATATATAAAACATGGAATAGTTAAAATATATTGAAAACCATTAAAAAATGATTATCTAAGTTTTTAACTTACTAGCTCACATAATATTATGGGATTTCAATCCATACATGCAATGTTAAACACAAAATAATAGTAAATAATCCAAATACATTTATTTAGTGCTTCTTTAATAGCATCTTAAACATAATTAATTAGTTTAAGAGTTATGGGTACCTTATATTTTACATTTAAAGTCAAAATGAGAAGTTGAAATCAATAATGACATTAAGTGCAGTTTTGATTTTTGTTTTAATTTTTTTGTATATATATACCAAAGGCATCTGATGACAAGCTTATGCAATGTTTTATCAAGAATGGAGTTGCTGCCGTGGTTGATTACTATGATGTACAAATTTATGAAGGGGCTATTGTAAATTATAAACATGGAAGTCCTATAGTGTTTGATGTTACGTTACAATTGAGTGTTGATTTTTGATGTATTTGTGCTATTGGAAGAATAAGCCCAAAACAATCTTAATATATGTAAGTCTACAATGCACAATAAAAATTATGAAATAATAGTTTTTCAAATCGTTGACTTACGTGAAATATAATAATATTGATTACAAAACACGTGTGCAAAGGAAGCAATGTGAAACGTATTTTGATTTCAAGCGTTTTTTTTTATTGCATGTATGATGTAAATTCAAATACAAAATAACAATAGATTATCCAAATATGTTTATATAGTGCTACCTTGTTAAATTCTTAATGACGTGGGAAAATTAGGTCGTTGGACTAATCCTCCTAAGCCAAACAAAATTTATAAACACTCAACAAACCTAAATACAAGTATAGAGGTAAGTCAAGGGTCGAACCCAAAGGAACGGTTATGTCTAAGTGCTTTCAATTATGTGCCTAAGCTAGGTCGAAGACGAAGGGTAAAAGAGGACACTAACAACTACTATGACAAAGAAACCAAACAAATAAAATACTAGGGACTAGGATTCACTTATAATAGCAATGAACAATGCAAATTGGTTTAGGAAGTTGACTAAGTCAAGCAATGTGAGGGAAGATCAATTATGCAACCAAAAAAGCATATCAAGCTATTCTCCTAGAGGTCTAACTAGCATCAACTACGATAAACTCTAGCTAGGAAACATCACAAGACACCTCAATCGGGTAAATGCAAGCAACAAATCAATGGTCCGTATCAATGTGAACTTACAATGCAATCTAGTGTGAATAACTAGGGTGATCAAGCCTAAATCAAACACACACATGCACATAATCAATTAACCAATTTAATCACATCATCAACTCCATCAAAATCCCCAATTTACATCAATCCATTACATAATATAAGTTTCACCAAATCTCTAACCAAACAACTACTCTAGCAACATCATCAATTCAACAAACAACAAAAGAAATCAACAATCAACAATCAACAATCAAAGAATCAACAATCAAACAAGAACAATTACTTTAATGAAACATCAATCATCAAATCATCAAAATCCAATCAAAATCAAACAATCCAAACATGGATACTAAACAAAACAATAAATGAGATAGAGTTTAGAAATGCTCATTGATAATAGAGTAGATCTCCAATACAATTGTCACCATTGAATCTTCAATCTCTCAATCACCATTGAAATTCTTCACTTTCTCTCTCTAAAATCTACTCCTAAAACTAATTCCTAGATCTAGAGAGAGAAGCTCTCAACTAAGCTAAGAATATAATCAAATTCTATTATGAAAAACTTCTCACAAAAATAGAAGGAAATAACTATATATATACAAAGGAGAGATCGGAAATGTCGCCCAAAAATAGACCCACGCCGGTGCGGTCGCACGTAGGAGAGAGAAAAGCGCGCACGGGAAACACCCAGAAAGGTGCGGCCGCACTCGACATATGTGCGGCCGCAAACTCCCCTTGTGCGCCCGTACCAAACTGGGTAAGCCTCCTCTCTTCTCTTCGTCCTAGCTCATAGGGTGCACATACCCTAGATGATGGTGATGGAGGACAAGGTAGGCAGAAACTTCCTTGGTATTCTTGAAGAACATAAGCCATGAAAAGAGCATAACCAAGGTCTTGAAGCTTGCTCCTCGGATCCCCCTTGACTTGAAACTCTTTGCACAAGCATAAGGCATGAAAAGCAATGAAAAACCATGGAGAGGAAGCTCGGGAATTCTTAGGCAATCAATCACAACCTACAAACAAAGGAGAAAAAGCAAATAAAAGGGAAAAATAACAAGTAAACTAGAAAATGCACAAAATAGAGAAACTAACTAAGAAAAGCACAAAATGAAGAAATTAAGAATAAAACTAAGGAAAACTAAAGAAAAGAGTTATAAAATGAAATGAAATTCATCCAAAAAGAGATCAAATGAGTGCCATAAATGTCACTCATCAAATTCTCCCAAGCTAAACTTTTGCTCGTCCTCGAGCAAAACAAAGCAAGGAAGATCAAGGATGAAAAATTTATTGAAAATGAAAAAGAAAGACTCAAGATAAGAATATACACTAAGACTCACTGTTGTAGGAATCACGGTTGTTTTTAGCTACAACAAGCCCTTTAAACCCCAAAGTCGCCTATGAGGACGAGTGAGGTCTCGTAAGGGTATCCTAAGAGTTTGACCCATAACTCTCATAATAATACAAACAAGGCAAAGCATGAAAAAGAAAACAAAATACAAGAAAAGCAAACAAATGTTCATGAAAGGACTTTTGCAAATGTACAAGCACAAGTGGATGCAAATCTTTCTAAACAAGTAAGGGAGTGCACGTTCCAAGATACCCAAGGTTGATTGAAACATAAATATGCTAAGCAAATCGACCTCGTTCTTACCGCGTTCTTCCTAATAGCTTTCACAATCCACTTTCATCCCAAACGATCTTACCGCGTTCTTCCTAATAGCTTCAAATCGACCTCTAATGAGCATCCCAATGATTCCACGAAGGAACCGGAAAAAGAGAATTTATAGGCTACTCGACATCTTGACTTTTGCATCCCCTCTCCCTATTCCTAAAACTCACATTCCTCTCCACCGATGAATGACTCAACCATTTAGGTCAAAAGGTCTTTCCCCAAGGTTGTAACGTTAAGGCAAAAGGGTTAAGGTAGGCTAAAATTTAAAATTTGGTGATTTTCCTAATAGTGAAGCAAAGAACGGGCCCTTTCTTAGAATCACAATCAAGTAGTCACCAAACAAAAACAAACTAACACCCCCAAGCTTATTTAAAGCTATAAATCACAAACATATACACAAAAAGCGTGAGAACGCTTCCCCCCAAGCTTAAATGGAGCATTTTCCTCAATGCTCAAAAAGGGAGAAAACTCTCATCAAAATATTTTTGATTTTTTTCATTTTTCACTTTTTTTTTCCTTTTTTTTAATTTTCAATAATGCTTTGTCCTCGCCTCTTTTAGCTATTGACGGCTTTTTCGATTTTGCACTTATTTGTCCATGCCTTTTATAATGTAGGACGGCTTTTACTCATACTCATTTGCCATTATTCACAAAGAAATCATAACACAATCTTGCTTTCATAAGAACCAAACATTTCAACTTCTCCACCACAAACTCCATCAAGTATGAACAATTGCTTCACAAAAACCAAGAAAAGAAAGTAAATGAAACAAAAGGCCAAAGATCTAAAGATGTGGCTTGAAAAGAAGGTATAAGGCTCAAATGGTTGCAAGAAGGCAAATGTAAACCCAAAAAATAAAGATGAAACAAACTATCCTAAAAATGAAAAATACCACCCCGAAAATATGCCTTTGTCCTCCCGAAATGGTTCGGTCTCGGATTCAAGATCTATGAGTCAAGTTTCAAGATTAGGTTTGCAAAAAGTCAAGGATCCATGCCGCTCATACAAGTAAGGTAGAAGGCTTGAAAAACATAGAACTCACATGGTTGTAGCAAAAACTCACTATTGGCGTCAAATCGACTATAGGAAGCAACTACCAAACATGCCACAAACAAGTAGAATCCGGTTTCATGTTCCCACTAGTTCTAACCAACTACCTTAGCATGCTTTATCCTAGAATCAACCAAGCATACTCTCAAACCGTGCACACCGTTACCATTTAAGAAGAAAAGCATTCAATTATACAAGTCCAAATGTTATTATGTCCAAAGCAAGAACAAAACAAAACACATTGCAAATTTGCCTTGATAGAAACAAAAATCTTTTTGGAGTTTTTCAAAATATAAGAAACATGGAAAAACATATACAAAGGTGCATAACACATAAGAATCAACATCCCACCAAACATGATAGAATACCCTCCCCCAAGCTTGAATGAGACATTACACTCAAATCATAAATCATATAATCCATGGGAGGGGAAAACAAGGAGATCAATCCAACAACCAACATATGTCCAACAAGTCATCATCCACTAGAGAAAGAGCAAGGAAGGATATTACCGGATATTAGGTGGGTGTAAATACCCGCAAATGACCCAATTAAACCTTTCATAGCTAATTTCCCAAGAATTGAACCTTGTTTCCATGTGCTAGCAAAAATAGGAGTCAACCTTCCTTGATTCTTGATCCAAATCGAAGCACCAAAGTATATCAAATTATGTACCTAGCAAAAGGCACACAAACATTTCCATAAGAGAAAAATCTATTCTAAAAAAAAAAAACGAAAAATCTAATCTAAAACACGGGTTACTTCCCGAGAAAGGCTTGCTTAAGGTCCAAGCTTGACCGCTCTAGTAAAATAATAATTCAACGCACGCAAGAGCTTGTCAAATGCACTACTACACATTTTATAAGAAAGTAAGTGTGCACATGACAAAAATAAGGCATGCAACAAGCAAAGTGCACACCTATGAGGAGAGAGATGCCAAGCGAAGGAAGAAGAATCAAAAGAAAACTTAACAAAATAAGAAGAAAAAGAAAAATAAGAAGAAAAGGAAAAAGAAGGCAAACTGTCCTCAAAATATTTTTGGGTGGCAACATCACCCTTTTCCCAAATTGGAGACAAATGAGCCACATTCAAATCTTCATAGACAAAAGGGTCCCCAATAGGCTTACCAACAAAGGAAGGGAGAAAAATAGGGCAATAAGGGATGTGATTAAACTTTTGAGAGAAAGGGGTATGAGAAAAAGGGAAAGGGTTAGCTACTCCCTCAACACAAGGTCTCACATCGCCAATGAGGGCATGAAAATCAATCATAGAATCCTCAAAAGAAGAACACTCATGATCACCATCTCCCTCAAACATCCAACTCCCAAGAGGAACCACATAATCTCCTCCACTACCTTCATGAACAATAGCTCCCTCAACTTCCTTAAAGCCTAGAGTCTCAAAACCATGCATGAATGGAGGCAAATCAATTTCAAAATCATCTCTCTCCCATGAAGCATCATCAATGAACTTGCTTAAAAGGCTATGGCTATTCTTTATGCACTCAACAAACACATTTGACATAACCTCAAACGAGTCCAAATACTCATGAATAGAAGAGTCACATTCACACACTTGAGACTCATCACAATCAACAAAGGAAGAGATGTCTAGACTTAAAATTTCATCAAACTCATTATCACTCTCGACTCTCTCTCCTTCACTCCTATGCTCAACAATAGGATCCTCACATATTCTTGGTTGCTCGAAATTACCATCATCACCCTCAACACACACATTGGATTTGTAACTTTCACACATAAGCATCAAAGATGACAATTGGCCTTCTAGTTCTTCATTTCTCCTTCTTCCCTCCTCAAGACGCTCCTCACTCTTTTTCATCATCTCCAATTGACTTCTTAAACAATTAAGAGTCGACTCTTTTTTAGGCCCAAGATCATCACGAAGCTCAACATGCCTAATTTGAGTTTCCAAGGTAGCAATAAGAGATTCAAAAGGGGTAGGAGATTGAGGCTCAACAAGAGAAGAAGAAGTACAACCAAAGGTAGTATCATCATCATTACACACATGAGCATTTTCATCAAATAGGGGGTTGGGGGCATTTTCAAATGTATGAGATTTGTTAGCTTGAACATGCAACACATTATCATGAACAAATGAGGAAATAGAATTGGAAGCATTTGTTCTAGGTTCAACTATGGGATTATGTGATACAGCATGGTAAATCATGCTAACATTGGAAGAATTAAAACATTGCACATCAAATAGAAGCACGCTTACCCTTATTATAGACTTCCCAAGCAAACCAAACATAAAATTTCCAAGCATCTTCAATAGAAAATGCTCTAAAATTACCATTATGCATTCCTTCAATTATATCCCTAGTTTGCTCATTTAAACCATGATAACAAATCTCACAAGCTTCCCAAATATTACAACAATTATAGTCAAGAAATTCCTTAAGTCAATTGAAATATTCACAAAAAGGCTCATCATCATGTTGAGAAAAAGATAGACATGCCATTTTTACAAAGGAAACAAAAACAAATAAAAGAAAAAGTATACACAAAGACCTAGACTCAAGCAATCAAAAACACTCAAACATAGACACCGTTCCCCGGCAACGGCGCCATTTTGACGTGGGAAAATTAGGTCGTTGGACTAATCCTCCGAAGCCAAACAAAATTTATAAACACTCAACAAACCTAAATACAAGTATAGAGGTAAGTCAAGGGTCGAACCCAAAGGAACGGTAATGTCTAAGTGCTTTCAATTATGTGCCTAAGCTAGGTCGAAGACGAAGGGTAAAAGAGGACACTAACAACTACTAAGACAAAGAAACCAAACAAATAAAATACTAGGGACTAGGATTCACTTATAATAGCAATGAACAATGCAAATTGGTTTAGGAAGTTGACTAAGTCAAGCAATGTGAGGGAAGATCAATTATGTAACCAAAAGAGCATATCAAGCTATTCTCCTAGAGGTCTAACTAGCATCAACTACGATAAACTCTAGCTAGGAAACATCACAAGACACCTCAATCGGGTAAATGCAAGCCACAAATCAATGGTCCATATCAATGTGAACTTACAATGCAATCTAGTGTGAATAACTAGGGTGATCAAGCCTAAATCAAACACACACATGCACATAATCAATTAACCAATTTAATCACATCATCAACTCCATCAAAATCCCCAATTTACATCAATCCATTACATAATATAAGTTTCACAAAATCTCTAACCAAACTACTACTCTAGCAACATCATCAATTCAACAAACAACAAAAGAAATCAAAAATCAATAATCAAAGAATCAATAATCAAAGAAGAACAATTACTTTAATCAAACATCAATCATCAAATCATCAAAATCCAATCAAAATCAAACAATCCAAACATGAATACTAAACAAAACAATAAATGAGATAGAGTTTAGAAATGCTCATTGATAATAGAGTAGATCTCCAATACAATTGTCACCATTGAATCTTCAATCTCTCAATCACCATTGAAATTCTTCACTTTCTCTCTCTAAAATCTACTCCTAAAACTAATTCCTAGATCTAGAGAGAGAAGCTCTCAACTAAGCTAAGAATATAATCAAATTCTATTATGAAAAACTTCTCACAAAAATAGAAGGAAATAACTATATATATACAAAGGAGAGGTCGGAAATGTCGCCCAAAAATAGACCCACGCCGGTGCGGTCGCACGTAGGAGAGAGAAAAGCGCGCACGGGAAACACCCAGAAAGGTGCGGCCGCACTCGACATATGTGCGGCCGCACACTCCCCTTGTGCGCCTGTACCAAACTGGGTAAGCCTCCTCTCTTCTCTTCGTCCTAGCTCATGGGGTGCACACACCCTAGATGATGGTGATGGAGGACAAGGTAGGCAGCAACTTCCTTGGTATTCTTGAAGAACATAAGCCATGAAAAGAGCATAACCAAGGTCTTGAAACTTGCTCCTCGGATCCCCCTTGACTTGAAACTCTTTGCACAAGCATAAGGCATGAAAAGCAATGAAAAACCATGGAGAGGAAGCTTGGGAATTCTTGGGCAATCAGTACCAACCTACAAACAAAGGAGAAAAAGCAAATAAAAGGGAAAAATAACAAGTAAACTAGAAAATGCTCAAAATAGAGAAACTAACTAAGAAAAGCACAAAATGAAGAAATTAAGAATAAAACTAAGGAAAACTAAAGAAAAGAGTTATAAAATGAAATGAAATTCATCCAAAACGAGATCAAAAGAGTGCCATAAATGTCACTCATCACTTAATTAAGATTAACAACGCGGTGTGCGCGCATCGTGCGCGGAGCACTAAACTAGTGTAGATAAAAGTAGAATGGAAATGGAAGTTGAAAAGAGTATTGTCTTCCACTATTGGGATAGTTAATCTCCACGGGTGTTGAGAAAATTATGTTCCACAGCTTTACAAACCAAACAAATGAAAAATGAGAAAATCATTTTCCTAGATATTATTTATTTGATTTTACTAGGCCTATTCTTTTGAGCTTCTGGGTACAGCAGAGCAGATTTCAGAAGTAGCTCTAAAGAACAAGACCTTATTTATTTTCTTGTTCAATGTGCTAAATAACATAAATTCAGTTTTGTTGCAGAAGCCATAGTCTGTCATTCAGTTACACATGGAAAACAAAGACTGTATTGTGAAGTGATAGCACATCAAATAGCCATACACAAAAGTATTTGAAAAAGCAATGCACCCTAAGGTTAAGCCTACGGCATTTGACTCCATAGCACAACAATACTTTACAATTACACTGTCGGTGGGAGGAAGATTGAACTTTCAAGGTGTACAACGAAGACAACTTGCAATGTGATTTAGTGTGTGGGAGCCAATTTGGATTTATACTTGCTAAATTTAAGACAGTGCAATGCACGGGTTATCTTATTTGGTTTTTTTATTAGGTAGCCAGCCATTGAAGCATCAGGAAAATAACGAGGTACCCTGCAGTTTATGAAAAGCACGAGATACCCTTTTAAATTATAACAAGTTTTTGGGCCCGGGCGATGCCCGGGTAATTACATATGGTTGATCATTAATATACATTATAATTTATAACTTAATTTTCTTATAATTAAATTTGTGGTTCATATTGAATTGTCATTTGTTACACATTAATATCTATACTATATATGACGTATCTAATTAAGGATACACGCTCCCCACCGCGGGTCTGAAACTTATCCCCATCCCCACCCCACTAAGTCCAACCCTAAAACCATCGATGCCCCACCCTCCATGTTGATATCCATCCCCGCCTCAGCCCCACCTTCCCGAGCCCCACCTTCCCCATCACATTAGGCCATCACCCACCTAGTCTCCCACGCTAAATCCACAACAAATTCCTGTAAATAATATAATTATATAATGAAATACTAAAAAAAAAAACTATTTAATATTAATAATATTAAACTCCAAACTAATAAATCTAACTTCAAAATCCAAATAATAAAATTTTTAAAATGTATAAAACTACACCAAATATTAAAATTCATAATAAGAAGAGGGCATAAGTTATTCAGTGCATCTATGCATGCATACTCCACTTGTTTCGATTTCAATATCCCATGATTCAAATTCTGCTAATAATTTAGCATATTCAACCTTTTTGAATCTTCATAATATGCAACTAAAATAAATCTTAATAATTAAGGAATATATAGGAAAGAGAAGGAAGAAATAAGAGATTTCTTGCCTCGATCTAATTAAATATTATTTTAAGTAGTTAAAACTTAAAACAACGTGCTCAAAGAAGAAACTCGAGAGCGGCGTGTAGGCTGGAGGAATCTTAGGAAAGAGAAAGAGGTAGGTTTTTTTTAATCAACTAGGTTAGGTCCCGTGCCATGCATGGTTATTGACAAATAAATTATGTACCTATATACGGAGTACTTATCAGTGATTATATATTGTAATATCTTGTATTTAGTCATTAACTTTTATCTATCTCTTTTTTTTTTTTTAAAAAAAAGAACTTTTGTCTATCTCAATTGTATCCTTGAAGCAGATATTTTGTTTGTCACATAGAAACTTATAGTAGAAGATTGTATTTTTAAAAATATTTACAAAGATAAGATTTTACATTCTATTTCCATATTAGTTAATTGAATGTGAATATATATAAAAAAAAAGGTAAATATCATTTCTATTTATATAGTAATTAAATTTTACAAATAATTTCCTTAAATAAATTTTTTATTAAAATATTATTTTTAAAAAAATACTAAGGACACACTAGAAACTGACATGTGTCATTACTGGTGTGTCTTTTAGTATATAGTTATTGATATGAGTGAGGTGTTAGAGTACTAGAATCGTACTTGTAATATGAGTTGTGGGCTGATGGGCTCAACTCCTTAGCCATCTTACAATTTACAATATACTCAACTTACAAAAATGTACTCCACTACAAATGCAACAATACTGTATTATTTAATCAATGTATTTCATTATTTTTATATAGGTATGGGTGGGTATGTGGCGGGTACGGTGCGAGTCATGCGGGTACGAGGTGGGTCAGGCAGGGCGGGACGGGTATGGGGCTGGTATAGGTTAAAATCAATCCCCACCCCATCACCATGGCGGGTATGATTTTTATCCCCATCCACGCCCCACCACCCCCAAAACCTAAACCCATCCCCGCCCCATGGCAAATTAAATATGTTTATTTGACCCACCCCACTGACATCACTAGCTACGTGTGACCTATCTCCATCTTCTACCAATGTCAAATTAAAAAATGTTTATGTCAAGAATTGAACCCAGATCAATTAAAAAATAAATAAGAAGTCATACCATCTTTGCTATCTAATATTTTTGCTAATTTATTCCTCATAAAACACAGTTAATGTAGGTCTATAGGCCCACTACTAAAATTTAATGTTTTTGCGACCGCCTCTAACGGTCACAAAAAGAGCAAAAACGGTCGCTAAACATAATTGCGACCGTCAACGGTTGTAACGCGATGGTCGTTATTTACATGGTCACAAAAAAGATTATTACGGCCGTTTGGAGGTCGCAGATTTTTTGCTATCGTTTTTATTAATTTCAATGACCGGATAGATAACGGTTGCAAATTTTACGAATTGCGACCAGTTACAAAAGCAGTCGCGTATCTGGATTTAGCGACGGTCTTAGGCGGTCGCTAAAAAATTAAACAAAAAAACAAAAAAATAAAAAAGAAATACCCACCACCATTGCTCACCCAAACCCTCTTCCTGAACTTCGCAGCCTACCCCACCACCACTTCCCGCCCAAACCCTCTTTACCCACCACCAATACCCACCTTTAAACACCACCAGCCACCGCCCAGCCTTAACCACATTTACCCACCACCACCACCACCCATATTTAACCCAAAAATCGTATAAATTTATCAAAAAAAACTAAACCCACAAAATGAAATCAAAAAAATAAATACCCACAAAATTTCAAACAAAATTACACAAATCAAAGAGAAAATTAAACAAAAATTAAATCAAAATTCGAACAAAATCTAACCCACAAAAACTAATTAAAATTTGAATGAAAATCGAACAAAATCAAACCCACAAAAACTAACAAAAATCGAACAAAATCAAACGAACAAAAAAAAACAAATAAATAAATAAATAAACCCAGAAAATTGAAACCCACAATGAACAAAAATCACCAAAAATTTCGAAAAAAATTCAAACCAATATTCAAAAAACAAATCAAAAAAATTCGAATTAAACTTCGAACCAAAATTCAAACAGAAATTCGAACAAAAACTGAAATAAAACAACAAAAATAAAAAATAAAACAATAATTTTTTGAAAAAAATCAGAAAATCAACATAACTTTCCTAATATATCTTCCTCATGGGGTATTTATGGTCAAATTCGACCATGAAAATTCAAGATCTGGAGTTTTCATGGTCGAATTTGACCATGAAAACCGAAATTCTTGAAAAGGATGGTGGCGGCGCGGCTCGTTCATTTGTTGCTTGCTTGTGACGATGGGGCTTGATGTGATGGCTTAATGAAGAAAGGAGATGAAGAGAAAGAAAGAGGAGATGAAGAGAAAGGAGGGCGTGAGAAGGGAGAAAGAAAGAGAAGATGGAGAAAATGAAGAGAGATAAATTAAACATGCCAAAACTCGTAAATTCATAATCTTTTATAACCCATGTATAATATCAAACCATAATAATAAAAATAATTTAGAATCAAAATTAAGCAAAGATTAAAACTTTAGTTAAATTAACAAAGAAGAGAAAAAGAAAGAAGAAGAAGAGGGAAAAGGGTGAACTGTCAGGGGTGGCTGCCTGGTGGCGCGGCGTTCGCGGTGCGTCTGCTTGGTGGTGGTGCGCCGACTGGGTGGTGGTGCGTCTGTTGAGGTTTGGTGAGTCCTGAAACGACCCTGATCCAAACACTCGCAATTAATAAAACCATAAAGCATAACAAAACATAAAATGAGTAAAACCGGAATTTACCTTTGACGCGTGCTTCGTCCTCACACACGGGCTCGTACTTGAAAGCTCTAGCTCTGTAAATACCAAGCCTCCAACGGTATCCACCCACAAAGGACGAACACCGACTTTTTAGGTCCGCTACCTTGGAGTTAGCAAGGTCCGACCAAAACCCAAGTGTTAATGGAGTTTTAGAGTTTTTTTCAAAATGCAATGCTCTTTCTAACTCCCACTCAAGCACTTTTCTCCAAATCCCAAGATTGGTATTTATAGAGAAAAGTGAGAGTGAGAATTTAAATCCCATCAATGTGGGATCATGAAATTCCTCAATTTAATTTAAAGATAATATAAATTAAATATGCAAGCAAGTAATAAATCAACAAGTGTCCTAGTCATATGTAAAGAGGAGTATTGACCACTTGGAGAGGAAGGGACCATACTTGCTCCCCACTCCTTCCTCTCCTTGTGACACTTGTCCACACATGCTCTCCCATTTACACGGCCCTAGCACCCAGCCCAGCTAGCCCCGAACATGTGGGCTTGCTAGCTACTGCCTTCTTGGCCCAGCACGCCCACGCACGTTGAAGCGGGCTGCTGCTGCCGAGTGGCGACGCACATGTGCAGGCTGCTAGCATTAGCGCGTGCTTGCAAGCCTCGCAATTCTTGCGGGCTGCTGTCCGTGGCTTGCTAGCATGCCACGCACATGGTGCGGGCTGCTAGCTTGCCTAATCCCCGAGCACTCGGGATTCCGATGCTAGGGGTATTTTAGTCATTGTTGATTTATTACTAATTTGTCGTCTCGTCTTTTTTTTCTATTTTTGACTCGACTTCCGACAATCAGTTTCGACGCTCTAAGCTAGAATTTCCGACGTCTAAATATTTAACACTCGGGCGACGAAATTTCGAATTAATTCGTCGAGTCGGTTCGTATAATTGCTTGGGTGTGACCCAAAGGGTTCAGTCAAGATTAAGCTGTAAAATTAATTATACATTAATATTACTGATCGGAAGCGGCCTCCACCCAGGCATTCCGAGCACTTGACCTTACTGAATATATAAGCTTTCTAATAATTCTAAACGCGCTATCAGAATAATACACTTGTTCGAATGACACCATTCCTTTCAGCGTCACCAAGGTAAGCTTCAAACCTTTTGTTTTTCTTTTATGAATTGTTGTGAAAGAGGAGAAGAATAGGTGAGGGGAAAATAAGGGTTTTAGGGGTTTTATATTTTTGTAAGGATGTGGGCTTCACTTTCCTAGTCCAAGTAGGAGTAGGATTGGTTTGGGCTTGAGAAAGATTTAAATATTGGGCTAACATAAACTTAAAATTGGATTATAATTTAGACTAATACTTAATAATTTAGCTTACTAGTAATAAAAACCTTATTACATTTACATCATATAATTCATACCATAAAATTAAATTTTAAAATATCTGTATAAATAATAAATAAATATTAATTAATTAGGTTGAACATATGGGGGATTACAAATAGGATGTTCGGAACATAAATTTAATGCACGAAATACCGCTCAAGTATATAAAATGTGTTCAAGTTTGCTTGAAACATTTAGGAATATTAGGATTTTAACACTAGTAACAAAAAAAAAAATCCCAAAATGGTTTTTAACACCACATAAAAAAATTTATTTAAGCACCCAACAAATTTTTAAAAAATGGATTTTAACACCCCTGAAAGATCTCCGTCCAAAACTTCCGTTAAGTGGGTTCCAGAGTGACACGTGTCACCATTTTATTTGATTTTATTACTCTATTTCTTGTAGAAAGCATGTTTTGATTTTTGTTAATTCTTAGTATCATGTTAGGGTGTTCTTTTGCTTTCTAGTGTTTTATGATGCTTCCTATTCTTTCTAATATCATGCAAGTGTCATGTTAGGATGTTTTTAACGCTTTCTAGTATCATGTTTAGGATGCTTCCTACTCTTTCTAATATCATGTTAGTATAATGTTAGGGCTAAAGTTTTGATCTTTAATGTATAGTGACATGCTAGGATTTGTTATTAATCTTGTTAGTATCATGCCTAGCTAGGATCTTGCTATTATTATTATGCTTTGATGATATTATGATGATGATGATTGTTGTGTCATTATTATTGATGTTACCTAATATATATAATTGTTATTGCTTGATCACGCCTTTTATCCAGGTTTAAGGGGAATTTGTATATGAAATCACGCCTAATAAGATAATTAATAATTTGATTTAAGCTAATATGATTTTAATTCAAGTGATCGCCAATAATAGGTTTATTTGTGCATTAATAATCAACTAACATAGACTAAACAGATTTCGGGCTAACCTAATTATTGCATGTTAGTCAGAAAGCGCATATGAATATGTGAAGAATAAAGTAGAGGTCTATTTTTAGGGCGGGTTCAATCTCTTTTAGGTTGGATTCATACCTTCATCCCCAAATATCCACTCATGGTTCAAGACCACTCAGGAGTTAGTGATCTCATGGAAAGTGAAGGGGTGTAACCTTTACCCTGTGAACGGTTTACAAGTTCCTAAAACTTGTTGGCGACTCTTTGCTCTAGCTTATTTCCCTTTGGACACCACCATGCTTAAGTGTATGATCACATTGGGGTTCAAGTTTAGGATGCTTGAAATATTCCCTACATCTTGTCTAAATTATCTTATTACGCGTGATTTTCAGAAAAAATTGTTATTTACTACCTCACAAAGAGGCCACTTGTTAATTACTACCCGCAAAAAAAAAAGTTTCTAATTACTACCCCACATTCAACATAATTGCACCGATTACTACCCAAGTGCTATTTCCGGTGACTTAACTCAACATATGATGTCATAACCCAAGTCTAACCACATATTAACCCAACTAAAGTTAACTAGACCTAACCCAATAACCCAACTAAAGTTAACTAAACCTAACCCACCCAAAATTTTTAAAAAATTACCCCCCAATTAATTACCCACCAATTACTACCTCACCTAACTGGCGAAAAAAAAAGAAAAGGTTAATTCTTCTTTTCTTCTTCTCATCTCTTCTTCATCTTCTTCCTTAGCAAAACTCCATTAAAACCTAGAATTACAGATCGTTTGCGAAGCAAAACCAGTGATAGCTCACAATATTTGCCCTAACTAACAAAGTAATCTGGTTGTGAACTTGGGTTCCAATTGAATTGTGCAAAAAATGCGGAAGAACAAAGGAGTCACCATTGGCGGAGTAAACAAGATGGCGCCTGCAATCGTTGGGTCCAAGTAAGTAAATTTACAGTGTTTATGTGATTACGAGTATGAAAATCGTATTGCATGTATGAAATTGGTATGTAATTGTAATGCTTAGCCCTAATTTTGAACTGAAATTGAAGTGCTTAATTTAGAAAGTTCTTGCTTGTGGTGGTTTTGTGAAATTGCGCTTTTTGAGCAATAGATTAGAGTAGTAGTGTAATTTGTTGATGTGTGTGCTGTTTGCTATTGTTAAATTGTACAGGGTAGTTGAAAAAAAAATTCCAGATTGGGTAACAATTCGCATGTTTTATAGGGGGAATTTTAAGACAAGTAGGAATGTGGGGTTTTAGAGTGGGGGTGAAATTTTGTTGGAGGGTGAGGTGTCTACAAGGACCATGACTGTTGGGTCTTTAAATAAGATTGTAGTAGATAGGTTCAAGGTTAAATTTGGGGAGTACAAAATCTGGTACAAAAAATTTGGCAAGAGTTTGAACACTGGTAGAAAGGTGTTGGTTGAACAGTGGGACATTGACAATCTGTTGAAAGGTGTTGGTCAAACAGATGTAATTACTTTGTATGTTGTGTTTGAGTGTGATGACTGGGCAAAGATGAATGTGGGCCCCATGGAAAGTAATTCAATAAAGGTTGGTGGTGCTCAAAAGGATGATGCTGGCATTGAAAAACCAGCTCAAAAGATACCCTCCCCTAAGAAAAACCCTTCCCCAAAACAGCCTCCACTACTAACAGCTAAAATAGAAAGGGGTACCACTTCTTCAAACCCCACACCACAACCTTCTGTAAAGTACACAGCTTCTCCATCTCATCAGTTCAAACTTCCTAAGCTTCCTTTCAAAAGAAAACTATCCCAAACAAGTCAAACTGCATCTCCTGCCAAATTATATGACCTTAGATCTAGCCAAGAAGCTCAGGTGATTAGTGAGATGAGTTTAAAAGGCATGTAGGGAAGTTGAAGGAAGAGAGCAAAGGGAGTAAGCAGAAGGATGGTGTGGCTGTAGAGAAGACATTGACTAGGAAGGGGAAGGAGGTTGCTGCATCTGCTCCAGGATCTAGGTCATCAAGGAAGGGGGTTGCTGCATCAGTTCCATTATCTAGGAAGGGGAAAGAGGTTGTTGCATCTGTTCCCACACCTAGGTCATCAGGGAATAGACTTTGGCTGGGTGGTAAGAAAGACATACAAGTGGCCAAGGATGGGGAAGAAGTAGAGGAGGAGGAGGATGATTGGAGTGAACATTTGGAGGAGAAAAATGAGTTTAACTTTGAACTTGATGTCCTTCCATACTTAGATGATTTGGATTTTGATGACAAGGAGGAAGAAGACTTGTTTGTTGATGGTTTAGGAGACAACATTCTAGACAGTATAGTGAGTAGCTTAGGAGGGGTTACTGAGGCTTGTAGAGAAGAAAAGGAAGTCCCTGGTAGAGAAACCAGATCTCAAGCTAGGCTTCAAGTTGACTTGGCAGAAGAGTCAAACTTAGGTGATGAGAAAGAGTATGATTCTGAAGATCCAGGCAGCATAGATGGGTCAGATGAGGAGGGAGAGAGGACTCAAGCATTTAACCCAGATGTTGATTTTGAGAAGCCAATCAATCTCACATACCTGGCTGCCTATTCCCCTGTACTGATGCCTATGCCAGGGCCAAAGCAATGGGACAAGACCCCTTTCCCTGAGCCACTCCCACCCCCATTCAAGGTGATGCCAAGTAGGCCATCAAAGAAGAAAAGGAAGAAGGAAGTTGGTGTGGATGCTGAGAGGGCTGCAGACCTTGCTGAGAAGGCTGCAAGAATGGGTGGGAAGCCATACAAGTGTTCCAATTGCAAGCAATATGGCCACAACAAAAAGAGATGCCAAAACCAAACCTTGGACACCTGAGATGAACCCAAGAACAAGGGTGGGAAACAATTTTCTGATGACCCTTGGGTGGTTCATAGCAGAGCAATGAGAGAAGCATGAAAGGGAAAGAGGTCCAAAAACATGGTCAGCCAATCTTGTATTTTGGTTTGTTGGTGTATTATGTGGCCTAACTTGCTTCTTTTTTTTTCATACCAATGTTGTGTGCTGTGTGTGCAGGATAAGGTGGGAGAGAGCTCTTTCCAAGCATCAACCATCACAGCAGCAGGGCAGTCCCAAGTTCCTACCAGCCTAGTTGATGAAATGAGAGAGTAGTTATGTTGTTTGGTTCCTGTAACATTTGAACAATTAGGAATTTTAAGTCCTATTTTGTAGAACAATTATGGCTTCCATGCCTACTTTGCAAACTTTTCATGTATTTTGGTTGCTACTGACAACTCTTGCCATTTATGGCCAATGTTTTTTAAATCTAATTGCTGACTTTGTAGCATATGATTATGGCATGCATGGTTACTTTGTTTCTTCAGTTTTAGTAGCTTGATTAATTTGGTTAAATGGAAACAACAACAAAAATTGCAAGTTCAAACCAGCTTATTGATCATTTTAAACCACTTTCAAGTTACATTAGTCGTACGATTCCTTACACAAAACAACCCATTACTACAGCTTACTAGCTTACTACAACCTTGCAATTTCACTACCAAGATCCAACCTACTCATACAATGCATTAAACCCCCCTAAACCAAAACAAACCAACAACAACAACAACAATGATGCACATACCCCACTTGCTTAGTCTCACATCTCCACAGTTGTGCTTCATCTTCAACATCACATACTTAGTCTTAAATTTCCTTGATTCCTGATTCAATGATGCCAAATGCTTCTTCATAATCTCATTCTCTGCTCTCAGTTCCTGCCTCTCTTCCACAAGCCTTAGTATGATGTCCCTTTGCCATTGAGTCATTTCTTCATCATGCCAGTAAAAATAATTACATCCCCTACTGTTTGTTTCTGCATCGAAATCTGGGCAAGCAACAAATCGTCTTCCTGGATTCTCTTTTGTCCAAGAGGTCATCAATGAAGTGTGTAATCCGCACCTACAAAGCCTTGTACTTGGTCGAGCAAGTTGCATACTCATCTTCAACCTAAACCAATTGATATTTAAGGTTAACTTCTGCTCAATTGTTCAATTGTGTAAAAAACCCAAATTTACATACAAAACCCTAAATAATTTGTTCAATTATCACAACATTAGGGGAAACAAATCATTTACCTTTTCAAAAGTCTTGCTTTTGCAAGCAGAAATGCGCGAATCACCAGGAGGATGAACACTTCTGTGATTTACAGAGGAAAGGATGAAAGGATTTGGGTGAAAGAACCGTTGAGAAGTTCAGTTGGCTTCTCTCATCTGATTTAATATCAATTGAGTTGTTGGGGTAAATTTCTAAGTTACTTTGTGTTAATTAAGGTTAATTAGGGGGTAATTAGGGGGTAAAAGGTTATAATTTGGGTGTGTTAGGTTTAGTTAACTTTAGTTGGGTTAATATGTGGTTAGACTTGGGTTATGACATCATATGTTGAGTTAAGTCACCGGAAATAGCACTTGGGTAGTAATCGGTGCAATTATGTTGAATGTGGGGTAGTAATTAGAAACTTTTTTTTTTTGCGGGTAGTAATTAACAAGTGGCCTCTTTGTGAGGTAGTAATTAACAAATTTTCCTGATTTTCAATTACATATTACCTTTAACATGCAATATGGTGATCATAATAACAATACAATGATTACACATTAATATTGGAAGCAATCCAACAATAATACCGTTAGTCAAATCATATCATAATAATAACCCTAATCATGATACTAGCAACAAGAATGAAAATAAGAGTAATTAAGTGATTAATTACTCACTTTCCGCGTTTCCTTAAATTGCTACATAATGAATAAATTGTTAGTAACTTCAATAAAAAGATAAATCAAATTGAATTTAAATTAAATAAAAAGTAGAGTTGATTTGGTCCAAACCCTCAGTTAAATATACCTTTCATGCCTTGGTTTAAGGACGGAACCTCGGGTTAAGTATGGACTCCTTATAGTGCTTAAGGAAGAATTATGGAAGAATATGATAGCTAGAAATTAGATTTAAGCAAGAAAGAGAGAAGGTTTTGGTGTATAACAGTGGAAGAGAGAATGATTTGGTGCCCGACTTGCAGAAATGAGGTTTGTATTTACAGAGGAGACGAACCGAGGGACTCCACGGAACTACAGAAAAGATTAAGCAGCAGAAAAAACCCTAATTAAGCACTGTGACATGGTGTGCGTACCGCGACACGGCACTGAACACCGTGTCACGGTATTGTCAACTTTGACACGGTCAAAAGAACCGTGTCGCGGTAGACAATTTTACCCAAAATGCGGTTAAGTTCATGTAGGGAATATTTCAAGCATTACGATAACCCCAAACTTGAACCACACTGTGATCATACACTAAAGTACGGTGGCGTTCCACAGGGAAAGAAAAGAGAGCAAAAGAGTTGCCAACAAGTTTTAGGAACTTGTAAACCCAAAAGACAATCCAAAAGGACCATCAACTCCATAAGGTCTTGAACCAAACAGGGTCCGGGGATGAGGGTACGAATCCAATCTACAAAAGAAAGGACCCGCCCTATAAAAATAGGCCTCTACTTTGTTCTGCTCGTATTCATGTGCGCTTTTCGAATAACATACAAACATCATATTAAACCTAACCTGTTTATCTATGTTGGTTGAATATTAATGCACAAATAAACTATTATTGGCGATCACTTGAATTAAAATCACATTAGCCTAACCCAAATTAATAATTATCTTATTAAGCGTGATTTCAAGTACAAATTCCCTTTAACAATCATAAAAGGTGTGATCAAGCAATAACAATAAAATATAATAAATATCAAGCAACATAATAATAAACAATAATAATAATATCATGTTAATAATAAAGCTTAAATATAATAGCAAGATCTTAGGCATGATACTAACAAGATTAATAACAAATCCTAGCATGTCACTAAACAATAAAGATCAAAGCTTCAATCCTAACATGGTACTAACATGATATTAGAAAGAGTAAAGGCATCCTAAAAATGATACTAGAAAGCATAAAATAACATCCTAACATGATACTAGGAATTAAATACATCCTACCATGATACTAGGAAATAAATATTAATAAACATGCTTTCTACATTGAAAGAGAGTAATAAGATTACATACTTTGAAGCCTCGTACCTCTTTCTAATAACAAAATACACAAGTTAGTAACTTCAATGAAAATAATAAAGAATAATTAAAGAATTAAATTAAAATCAAATTAAATAAAGTTTTGACTAGTTTTGGACCAAACCCTCAGAAAATATTAAACCTTGCACGTCTAGGGCGAAGGCAACTTCGAACTTGGCTAAGAGACTCCAAGTCTTGTGAATGCGGAATATTGTGTTTGAAAAAGCTAGTTTAGAAAGAGAGGGAGAAAAGAATTAAGCAATATTGCTTAGAGGGAATAGAGAGAATTAAGGAAGATAGTTGATGAGAATTGATAGAGAATTGTCCATAATTGAAAGTTGAAAGAGAATTGTTGATAGTTGAAAACAGGAATTCGGACCCTATTTATAAGAAAAAAGTCCGAAAAAACATAGAATTTGATAAGGAATAAAACTACACGCTGTCGCCAGGAATCGACTCTGTCTCGACGCGTCAATGCGACTCTGTCGCGGGGCGACAGAGTCTGTCCCGTGGCGACAGACTTGTCGTTTGGCGACAACCTGTATTAGATGGGTCAGATGAGGAGGGAGAGAGGACTCAAGCATTTAACCCAGATGTTGATTTTGAGAAGCCAATCAATCTCACATACCCGGCTGCCTATTCCCCTGTACTGATGCCTATGCCAGGGCCAAAGCAATGGGACAAGACCCCTTTCCCTGAGCCACTCCCACCCCCATTCAAGGTGATGCCAAGTAGGCCATCAAAGAAGAAAAGGAAGAAGGAAGTTGGTGTGGATGCTGAGAGGGCTGCAGACCTTGCTGAGAAGGCTGCAAGAATGGGTGGGAAGCCATACAAGTGTTCCAATTGCAAGCAATATGGCCACAACAAAAAGAGATGCCAAAACCAAACCTTGGACACCTGAGATGAACCCAAGAACAAGGGTGGGAAACAATTTTCTGATGACCCTTGGGTGGTTCATAGCAGAGCAATGAGAGAAGCATGAAAGGGAAAGAGGTCCAAAAACATGGTCAGCCAATCTTGTATTTTGGTTTGTTGGTGTATTATGTGGCCTAACTTGCTTCTTTTTTTTTCATACCAATGTTGTGTGCTGTGTGTGCAGGATAAGGTGGGAGAGAGCTCTTTCCAAGCATCAACCATCACAGCAGCAGGGCAGTCCCAAGTTCCTACCAGCCTAGTTGATGAAATGAGAGAGTAGTTATGTTGTTTGGTTCCTGTAACATTTGAACAATTAGGAATTTTAAGTCCTATTTTGTAGAACAATTATGGCTTCCATGCCTACTTTGCAAACTTTTCATGTATTTTGGTTGCTACTGACAACTCTTGCCATTTATGGCCAATGTTTTTTAAATCTAATTGCTGACTTTGTAGCATATGATTATGGCATGCATGGTTACTTTGTTTCTTCAGTTTTAGTAGCTTGATTAATTTGGTTAAATGGAAACAACAACAAAAATTGCAAGTTCAAACCAGCTTATTGATCATTTTAAACCACTTTCAAGTTACATTAGTCGTACGATTCCTTACACAAAACAACCCATTACTACAGCTTACTAGCTTACTACAACCTTACAATTTCACTACCAAGATCCAACCTACTCATACAATGCATTAAACCCCCCTAAACCAAAACAAACCAACAACAACAACAACAATGATGCACAGACCCCACTTGCTTAGTCTCACATCTCCACAGTTGTGCTTCATCTTCAACATCACATACTTAGTCTTAAATTTCCTTGATTCCTGATTCAATGATGCCAAATGCTTCTTCATAATCTCATTCTCTGCTCTCAGTTCCTGCCTCTCTTCCACAAGCCTTAGTATGATGTCCCTTTGCCATTGAGTCATTTCTTCATCATGCCAGTAAAAATAATTACATCCCCTACTGTTTGTTTCTGCATCGAAATCTGGGCAAGCAACAAATCGTCTTCCTGGATTCTCTTTTGTCCAAGAGGTCATCAATGAAGTGTGTAATCCGCACCTACAAAGCCTTGTACTTGGTCGAGCAAGTTGCATACTCATCTTCAACCTAAACCAATTGATATTTAAGGTTAACTTCTGCTCAATTGTTCAATTGTGTAAAAAACCCAAATTTACATACAAAACCCTAAATAATTTGTTCAATTATCACAACATTAGGGGAAACAAATCATTTACCTTTTCAAAAGTCTTGCTTTTGCAAGCAGAAATGCGCGAATCACCAGGAGGATGAACACTTCTGTGATTTACAGAGGAAAGGATGAAAGGATTTGGGTGAAAGAACCGTTGAGAAGTTCAGTTGGCTTCTCTCATCTGATTTAATATCAATTGAGTTGTTGGGGTAAATTTCTAAGTTACTTTGTGTTAATTAAGGTTAATTAGGGGGTAATTAGGGGGTAAAAGGTTATAATTTGGGTGTGTTAGGTTTAGTTAACTTTAGTTGGGTTAATATGTGGTTAGACTTGGGTTATGACATCATATGTTGAGTTAAGTCACCGGAAATAGCACTTGGGTAGTAATCGGTGCAATTATGTTGAATGTGGGGTAGTAATTAGAAACTTTTTTTTTTTGCGGGTAGTAATTAACAAGTGGCCTCTTTGTGAGGTAGTAATTAACAAATTTTCCTGATTTTCAATTACATATTACCTTTAACATGCAATATGGTGATCATAATAACAATACAATGATTACACATTAATATTGGAAGCAATCCAACAATAATACCGTTAGTCAAATCATATCATAATAATAACCCTAATCATGATACTAGCAACAAGAATGAAAATAAGAGTAATTAAGTGATTAATTACTCACTTTCCGCGTTTCCTTAAATTGCTACATAATGAATAAATTGTTAGTAACTTCAATAAAAAGATAAATCAAATTGAATTTAAATTAAATAAAAAGTAGAGTTGATTTGGTCCAAACCCTCAGTTAAATATACCTTTCATGCCTTGGTTTAAGGACGGAACCTCGGGTTAAGTATGGACTCCTTATAGTGCTTAAGGAAGAATTATGGAAGAATATGATAGCTAGAAATTAGATTTAAGCAAGAAAGAGAGAAGGTTTTGGTGTATAACAGTGGAAGAGAGAATGATTTGGTGCCCGACTTGCAGAAATGAGGTTTGTATTTACAGAGGAGACGAACCGAGGGACTCCACGGAACTACAGAAAAGATTAAGCAGCAGAAAAAACCCTAATTAAGCACTGTGACATGGTGTGCGTACCGCGACACGGCACTGAACACCGTGTCACGGTATTGTCAACTTTGACACGGTCAAAAGAACCGTGTCGCGGTAGACAATTTTACCCAAAATGCGGTTAAGTTCATGTAGGGAATATTTCAAGCATTACGATAACCCCAAACTTGAACCACACTGTGATCATACACTAAAGTACGGTGGCGTTCCACAGGGAAAGAAAAGAGAGCAAAAGAGTTGCCAACAAGTTTTAGGAACTTGTAAACCCAAAAGACAATCCAAAAGGACCATCAACTCCATAAGGTCTTGAACCAAACAGGGTCCGGGGATGAGGGTACGAATCCAATCTACAAAAGAAAGGACCCGCCCTATAAAAATAGGCCTCTACTTTGTTCTGCTCGTATTCATGTGCGCTTTTCGAATAACATACAAACATCATATTAAACCTAACCTGTTTATCTATGTTGGTTGAATATTAATGCACAAATAAACTATTATTGGCGATCACTTGAATTAAAATCACATTAGCCTAACCCAAATTAATAATTATCTTATTAAGCGTGATTTCAAGTACAAATTCCCTTTAACAATCATAAAAGGTGTGATCAAGCAATAACAATAAAATATAATAAATATCAAGCAACATAATAATAAACAATAATAATAATATCATGTTAATAATAAAGCTTAAATATAATAGCAAGATCTTAGGCATGATACTAACAAGATTAATAACAAATCCTAGCATGTCACTAAACAATAAAGATCAAAGCTTCAATCCTAACATGGTACTAACATGATATTAGAAAGAGTAAAGGCATCCTAAAAATGATACTAGAAAGCATAAAATAACATCCTAACATGATACTAGGAATTAAATACATCCTACCATGATACTAGGAAATAAATATTAATAAACATGCTTTCTACATTGAAAGAGAGTAATAAGATTACATACTTTGAAGCCTCGTACCTCTTTCTAATAACAAAATACACAAGTTAGTAACTTCAATGAAAATAATAAAGAATAATTAAAGAATTAAATTAAAATCAAATTAAATAAAGTTTTGACTAGTTTTGGACCAAACCCTCAGAAAATATTAAACCTTGCACGTCTAGGGCGAAGGCAACTTCGAACTTGGCTAAGAGACTCCAAGTCTTGTGAATGCGGAATATTGTGTTTGAAAAAGCTAGTTTAGAAAGAGAGGGAGAAAAGAATTAAGCAATATTGCTTAGAGGGAATAGAGAGAATTAAGGAAGATAGTTGATGAGAATTGATAGAGAATTGTCCATAATTGAAAGTTGAAAGAGAATTGTTGATAGTTGAAAACAGGAATTCGGACCCTATTTATAAGAAAAAAGTCCGAAAAAACATAGAATTTGATAAGGAATAAAACTACACGCTGTCGCCAGGAATCGACTCTGTCTCGACGCGTCAATGCGACTCTGTCGCGGGGCGACAGAGTCTGTCCCGTGGCGACAGACTTGTCGTTTGGCGACAACCTGTATTAGCGCGTTTTCTTCACGCGGAATCCGATCTTTAATCAACTTGATCTGCGGAATCCGTACAGAAGATAAAATATGTATTTTTAAGATAATAAAACGATATTTTACTCCAAATAAAAGTCTATTTTAAAATAATTAATTATTAAATCTAATAATATTAGAATTAAAAAGAACTTTCTAGAAACTTCTAGAAAACTATAATTAATCCTAATAATTTTAGGAATAATAATTAACATTGGGCCCTCCTCTAGATCATTCGGCCGTATTTAAATAATTAACCAGGCCCAGTTTAGTATTTTGGCCATAACTTCCTCAATATTCATCGGAATCGGCTTATAATATATCGTTGGAAAGGTCTTTTCGAGCCCCATCCATCTACACTATTTATTGGACCTTAATTATGGACCAAACTAAACTGGTTTGGCTATTTTCAAATAAATAAAGTCATTTTCAAAAACAGAGAGAAGAGAATTTAAATTAAAACTAAACCGCAACACTTAACTTCCAACCACTTTCACCTAATTCGATAATGGTTCGACGTGAAAGGCATTCATCACTGGGTTTGGTTTTTGGGAGACACAAATGGGTGTCTACAGAAGCCCCCACTTTGACTGAGTTTGAAGAAACTTATGTTTCGAAAACGAAAGTCAAAGTATCGATAGGGACGGAGAATGATTTAGAACGTTCTGCGATTCCAAATCATTCTTATAATGCCGATACCTGCAAACTAATCATTAGTTAAACAGATAAAAGATTTAAGAAACGCGTATCTTGCACCGTCGAGCACACGTCTCTAGAGTAACCGTTTTGCTGTTGCTTCATTTGTTGTTTGTGACAACCTCCACAGTGCCTCGTGAACGCCATCATTGAAGATAACCATATGTCGTCGTCTTCAATACTCTTGGTGACAATCCTCCACAGTATCTCGGGAATATCATCGAAAATAACTGTATGTCGTCATCTTCAAGGTGTGGCAGTATATTGCCACGGCAGTGTATCGCCACTATAGACAATCTCTTCTTTACCTTGAGGGACCGTCGAAGTTGACCTTGCTTCGCCATCTCCAAAATTTGTGACACTACCTCGCCACGGCCATGCTTCGCCACTAGACAACTCCTCTCTATGTTGGGACATTGCCAAAGAATCATTTTGCTTATTGACCCTTAATATACTGTTATTTATCATTGCTTTTATATTTGTGCCAATACTTTGGTGCTTTTTGCCTTTGTAAACCATTATTTCGGTGCCTCTATTGAACCATTATTTCGGTGCCTTGCTATGAGCCAATACTTAAGCGCTTTAAGCTAAGTGAGACGATCTTTCACCAGGTCGATCACTTAATGCATTGCAATCAAGCTGACTAAATCATGTCAATTTGCTTAAAAGGGCTAACTGGCGTACCAAGGAACCCAAATTACTAAAATAGGCCCACAGAACCATAAGGAGGGGCTCAGTATTATGTCGTCGTTCCAGCGCTGGCCAGAAACTCCTGTCGCGAGCTTTTGCTTCTGTCGCCACGCGACAGAGTCCGTCGCCTCGCGACAATTCTTTCGTTTGGCGACAGAATCGGGGTTTTAAACCCGTCTTCTTCTTCATTTTTATTTCGCTGCTCTGCTTCTCAAAACTCACGAAAACTTCACTTCACTCGTTCTCGCTCATTTCTTAACCAAATTCGCTCAAACTTGTTGCAAATCGAAGCTTTTCTCATCTATTTTCCCGATCTATGTAAGTTTTGCTCAAACTCTACTCAGGTTTTGACGAATTATGCATTCTTGTTCGCGGATTTTCGAAAAATTCGAAAATGTTTTTGCTTAATTTGCTTTGTTCGTTGAATTTTATGCTTTAAATTTGTTTAATTATGCTGGTATGTTACCTTGGGAGTATTTTGAGACTTGTTTGACTCAATTTGGTGAAGAAACGAACGATTCATCATTATTGGACCTCTTAAGGTCGTGAGGAACAATGTGGGTCGTTCTTTGCATTTTTACTGCTTTTACTTGTACAATTTGTCACAATATTCATCATATGTTTACAAGAAATTGTTTATTTGCTTGAAAAATGCTTCCATGCTTGTTTGAAATTTTTGCTCTGTTTTAGTACTACGTACTCTGTTTTGCGAACATAGTATCATGCGGCCTAGGCGAACCTTAAATACTATAGAGCCTTAAATTTAATTACTTTTACATACTTTAGCATGGCTAGACGACGTGGTTTCGGTTCTCGGTCGAGTGACACGCGTCGAGAGGACGAGCCCACCAGCGAGGGCGAGGACGTGCCTTCTACTTCCAGGCTGGGTCTCATGCCGGACTGGGATGAGCGCACCCTGTTTCACGCGCCGGTTCATCATCTGTCGGAGCGGATCCGACGAGTTCTTGCGAGTGGGAGGACCTGTAGCCACGGCTCGGGTAATTCCACCATCATTTTTCTGTACGATAACTTCATCAGCCGCGATGAGGGGCTTCGTCGTCTTTGGGAGTCGTGCGGGTAGACTCCTCTGCTGCAGGGCACTCGGGCCATGTTTTCATACGATGGGGGTAACCTCGTCGTCCGAGCTTTGGTGGAGTTCTTTTGAGACACCACCAACACCTTTCATTTAACCTGGGCTGAGATGACAGCCACTCCAGCTGACTTCAGCCTCATTACGGGGCTAGAGTTCCAGTCTACTCCTCTGCCTTTCGATGTTGGTGTCACCGTCTATTCGCCGGAGGTTCTGGAGTTGTTGGGGCCGATCGTTGTTCTGGCCCAGGCTGAGGCTCAGTCGGGACAGCTGAGTTCCCGATGTATTCGTCGCTGCACGCTGGCTGCAGCTTTTGAGGATGATGCGACCACCCGAGAGCAGCGGGTGCGCATCTTTGTGCTGATTCTGCTATCAGGTACGTTCGCGACCTTCACTTGGTCGGGACATATGACTAGGCCAGCATGGCCTATGCGGACTTTCTACTGGGCTTGCGGCGTTCCTGTCGTCACAAGGCCCTGTCTGGAGAGGTAGCCCTTTCCAGCTTCTGGAGGGTCGTAGAGGTACATCTCCTTTCCTTTTTTAGGTTTTAATTCTAGATTTAGAAGCAGAATCTTTACTGATTTTCATCTTTTCGTATAGATCTGGTTCTACGAGTATTTTCCCTCTCTCACACCTGCGAGGCCTTCTCCTTGCGTGCTCCCCGTTGCTACCAGTTGGGGAGGCCGCAGAGGTCCGCCGGAGGTGCTGCGCCTTTGAGAGATGATCCTCACGGTAGGTATCTACAATTCATACTTTTTCTTTTATCATCTTTTGGTGTTAGTGTCTTATTTAGTGATTTTTGCAGGAGCCTAGCCCGGTCTATCGACCTTGGGCTGCTTTCCCTATCTCTGCGCTGGCGGCGCAGTACACAGCCGAGCGTCGTTACTTTCTAGGGACGTACGACGCGGTGGTCTACCTTGGGGAGAGGGTAGCCATCCAGCATTCCTCAGATACTTTCGTTGTTCTTGCTCCTCCACCTCGACATATGTTCCACGATGCCTTGTAGCGGGATCGTGCTGTGGGGCCTACCCGGGGTACTCCTTGGAGGTCTTACGTTCTCCTCGAGCAGAGTTATGAGGAGGACCTGCTACCGTTGCTAGCGCCGGCTCCTATCCTTTTCAGAGGAGGCAGCGGTATGCTTTTATTTATTGTTTATCTTTCTTTAGGTAGCCCCCAAGTATTTTTCTAACTTTTTATTCTTAACAGGCTGGCCCTAGGGAGTTCATTCCTCCGCGGATGTCCATACGCTACCAAGGTATGTATGGGCCGATCGAGGAGCTTATTCTGCCAGCTCCAGAGAGAGAGCAGTTTGTGGAGCTGTCTATTCCTCGTCACCAGACTCGAGTAAGTGATTTCTCACATATTATCTTCATATTTGCTTCGTAATTGTTACTGACTTAGTTACTTTGACAGTTTTCTCGCGAGGTGGTGACGGCTATGGCTAGGTGCATAGACGCTTTTCGCAGCCAGCTTGTGAGGTTGCGGAACCGCGCTACTTGTCGTAGCAATGATGCTGAGGAGGTATTGCTTTTACTTTCATCTTTATTTTTTCATTTGCACTTGCTAACTTTGATTTACTTTTGCAGGGGCAGCCTATTCCTTCTCCACGCACTCGGTCGAGACCCGAGCCTAGGAGAGAGACTACTAGGTCCGACTCGAGGCATCGCCGGACTACTTCCGGTGGCCGAGGTGGTCGTTTTGAGGCGGCCGCTGCAGAGGACTCGGCGTCATCACCTGAGGATGTTCCGACCGGGCCGACCGTTCGAGGTAGGATGGGTGGTGGGACATACGAGTTTGGCTCGTCGTCGCAGCAGCCTTTGCAGCCCCAGCCTCTTTCTGTCGGGTTTCAGGGTGAGGTTAGATGGCCTGGCCCTGAGTTGCAGTTTGCGCCGCCTGGTGGTTCAGGGGGCGATGATGGACATACTCCACGGAGTAGGACATTCTTTGATACATTTGGCGTCCCTCGCAACTTGCGACCTCCGGCACCGTAGTTGTACCTATGTTTTATTTATTTTGACTTTTGTAGGACTTTGTCTATTTTATTCACATGATCTATGTACTAGACACTTGTATATATATGCACTTTATTATTTTATTTACCTGACTTATTATTTTATAACAAGTGTATTGTGCATGTGAGTGTGTGAGAAAGTGTAATTTTTGCGCAAAATTTCCGTCATTTTTAATATTAGTGGAGGGTACCGACTCTCTCCCCCAAAAAAAAGAAATGAAAAAATGAAGGAAAAAAAAGTATAATTACCAAAATAAGCCTAAAATTAATTAAGCTTAATATAATATAATAATAATAATAATAGGAATAGAAAAATAATAATAAGTCAAGTCAAAGTCGAAATCAAGCACGTAAAAACACGGTTTTCTACGCGTAATAGGTGTGGCTGCAAAGAAATAAACTGGCGCCACGTAATTCATCCTGTCGCCACGCGACAGCCTTTATCGCCACGCGACAGTTTTGTCGCTTGGCGACAGACTCACTTTCCTATTTCCTACAGAAATTGAAGTCTGTCGTAAAAAAAGGTTATAAATAGCCCCCGAATCATCCGTTTACTGCAGAATTTAACCAGTTAATTAATTAATTAATTAACTAGGAATCATGCCTTTAGCTAAAAGAACTTTCTGTGTGTACATGAATGAGTGGTGTCGTCTTTTAACTGCTAAAGAGAAAAAAGCATTAGATTCTTCTCATATGGGGGGTATGTTTGGAATAAAGGGGGTGAGTCTTGACATGGATTTTATTCATTCTGCCATAGACTATTGGGATATTGATACTCACTGTTTTAGATTTTTCCATGATGAAATATGCCCTTTACCGGAAGAATTTGGAGCCATTATAGGCTATTATTCCACAGATCTTGCGGTAATGCCTAGAATTAGTGAATATTATTATAAAGATTTTGAATGCTTTTTTGATCTAAGGGGTACAGCCTTAAAACATATAGTGCATGGGAATGTAGTTGATTTGACATAATTTGCACATTATTTTTATGACAATCCCAATCCTGACTTTCGTGTCCATAAGAGAAGGGCTTTTCTTTTTTGCATGTTTAACCAATTACTTTTAGTTAGTGGTAAGGATAATGAAGGCCAATCAATGATTATATCTGTTATAGAACAAGTTGAGTCTGGGAGAAATCCAATGCCGCTAATTGTTGGAGAGACTATTCTATGGTTGGATGCGTTAAGAAAGAACCCAAGAGCACCTTTTCGAGGTTCTCCAATTTTATTACAGGTATAATACTATTTTTAATTTACAGAAAACCAAAAATATTTTTACACTGTAATACTAATCAACTACATATTTTACAGATATGGCTCATGGAGAGGTTAAAGCTTATTAATCCTCCTGACGATATACACACATATGTCCCAAATTGCATAGTCCGGCGAAAGAAACGATTTTTGAAGATAGGTCGCCGTGAATGGAGCAAGGTGTTTGCTGCCGGTGATTTTACCATAAGCTGGATCGTTCCTTGGTGGAAGATTGAGGCGATGGTTTGTTGTAGTAACCAAGCATACTGTCGTCTCCCGAGCCTGTCAAGATTAACTTTTTATTTTCCTTGTAGAGTTATGAGACAATATGGTCTCGCACAAACTATTCCTACAGGAGATCTCCGTCGTCCTTATGAATTTCCTGTGTCACAAGAGATTGAGCGTTTTGATAGATATTGGAGTGGTAGGCCCTTATGGGAGGTGATTATCCACAATGATCCACCTTGTCTGTCAAGCAAAGTGAAACAATGGCTTGATGGAAGATTCCAGAAATCTCAAGTCAAGATTGAGAAGACCAATGTGAAGGATCGTCTAGGTGACAAGAAGGTCCCTGCTAAGGAACGCCTAGGGGAAAGGAGTGAATTCAAAACTCCTATTATGCCAAAGAAGAAAAGTTCTAAGAAAGATAAAGGGAAAAGAAAGGTTGATTCTACAAAAAAGGAAGTTTGGGTAGAGAAGAAACATGGGGTTTTAGCGGAGGGGGAACCTATCTATACTAAAATAGAGTGTAGGTCTTCTAATGGTTGTCTCCTAGCAAAGGTTATGGATCAAGAGGAAGAGAATGAAGACAAAAATTGGAAGAGAATCAAGAAAGAGAAAAAAGAATAGAGCATTGCTTTTCTTTTGATTTATTAGACAAAGTAAATTTGTTATAGTTAATTTTTCCAGCTTTTATTTTATCAATAATGTAATTTCTTTATCAAATAATAAAATTTCAGCTTTTATTTCAATTAACTTTTAATTAAAGCAATGAGAAACAATTACAATATTTATTTTTCGGAGAATGAATTCGAGTACAGAAGTCGAATAAATTTCCAGAATATACGAAACTTGCCCTGACACTCGCAGAAACTTGGCGCTGCTATCCAATTAGCTGTCGCTGTCAATTTGGCTCTGTCGCCTGGCGACAAAATTGTCGTCTGGCGACAGAGGCTATCTTCTGGCGCCAGTCTTGAAATTTTGCAGACATGTATTTTTTACTTCGGGGATACATAATTTGAAAAGATTAAAGTGGCCGCACCCTGTCTGGGTTGCCTACGTATCCTTTGTTTAAGGAATCAGGCCAAACGTAGCTCTCTTGAGTATTTTACTCAAGTACTTATGGGTAGTATTTCTTAAGTTGGTCAAGGTTTGTCATGTTTGAAAATTCATTACCATCCATGTCAGTTAATTTAGCCGCGCCTCCTGACAGGATTGTTTTGACAATATATGGTCCGGACCAATTAGGTCTAAATTTGCCTCTTGGGTCCAAAACATTTTTTCTTAATGCTTTTAATACCAAGTCCCCAACCTTGATATTTCTAGTCTTGACCTTGTTGTTGAAATGTCTAGCCATGCGGGTTTGATAACATTGAGTGTGATATAGAGCCTCTAGTCGCTTTTCATTGAGTAGGATTAGCTCTTCTTACCGTGCTCTAGTCCATTTGACTTCATCGAGTTTACTTTCTAACGCGATGCGTAGCGAAGGTATTTCTAACTCTACAGGTTGTACGGCATCCATTCCATATACTAAGTTGAATGGCGTATTTCCTGTTGATGTTCGGATTGACGTGCGATAACCCCACAGTGCGAAGTGAAGTTTGTCAGGCCAATCCTTATAATTTTCAGTCATTTTCTCAATGATTGTTTTTAAGTTTTTATTAGCGGCCTCAACTGCTCCATTTGCTTGAGGTCTATAAGGGGAAGAATGGTGATGTTGAATACCATACTTTTGTAGCAATTCTTCACATTCGGCTTGAAAGTGAGTTCCATTGTCACTAATTATTTCATGTGGGACTCCGTATCGACAAATTATGTTTCTTTCGATAAAGAGTGCTACATGTTTGGCAGTGAGTTTGGCATATGATTGTGCTTCCACCCACTTTGTAAACTAATCTATTGCAACTAAGATGTATTCGTGACCTCCTGTTCCAGGAGGTGTGATCTTTCCAATTATGTCTATTCCCCATGTAGAGAAAGGCCATGGTGAAGTGTAGGTGTAGAGGAGAGATGGTGGGATATGTTGTAAATTTGCGTAAATTTGACATTTTGGGCATCTTTTTACATATTGATGACAATCTTTATTCATGGTAGTCCAGTAATATCCTTCTCGCATTATCTTTTGGACTAGCATTTTGCCATTAACATGTGTTCCACATATTCCTTCGTGGACTACTCTCATAGCTCTTTGAGCATCCTTTTTGCCTACACATAATAGAGCTCGACCCTTAGGCACCCTTTTGTGTAGTTCTTTTCCTATGAGTACAAACTGGGAAGCTAAAAGTCTTAGTGCTCTTTTCACTCTTTTGTCAGCATGAGGAGGATATTCTCTTTTGGTGATGTAATTTAATATATCTATGAACCATGGTTCTTCTTCATGTTCTTCTTCTTGAATCACTTCATCATCTTCTATAGCTTGAATATATGCTGGTTTATGCCTTATTTCTATGGTTAAAGGCATTTGCTCAATTTCCTTAGGAATTCTAACCATTGAGGCTAGTCTTGCCAAGGCATCGGCGAATTGATTTTCCTCTCTAGATAGGTAAGTGTATTCCCCTTTTTCCAGCTGATCGGTGAGAGTTTCCAAATATGTTTGGTAGGGAGCTAAGCTTTCACTCCTAACCTTCCATCTTTTAGAGATTTGATTAATGATTAAGGAAGAATCTCCAAATATCCGGAATTTCTTTACGCCTAAGGCTAAAGCGGTTTCGAGGCCTACCACGCATGCTTCATATTCGGCTGCGTTGTTGGTGACGTCGAAATCTAATTTAATGGATATAGGAACATGTTCTTCTTTAGGTGATACTAGTAAGACTCCTACGCCGCATCCCTTTTGATTTGAGGCTCCATCGAAATATAGAGTCCATGTATCGTCCTCCGTCATCATTAAACTTTCATCTGGGAACTCATTCTCTTCTAAGGGTATCGAATCTTCTATTGGGAAATCTGCTAGAAAATCCGAGACCACTGATCCTTTAATTGCCTTTTGAGGCATAAACCTTATATCAAATTGGGCCAAATTCACTATCCACCTTGAGATACGCCCGTTAAGTGTAGATCTTTCGAACAGGTATTTAAGGGGGTCCATTCGTGAGACTACGTAAACGGTATGCATGAGCATGTAATGTCTTAATTTAGTTGTGGCCCACACCAATGCGAGGCACAGCTTTTCTAATGGTGTATAGCGTGTCTCATATTCGAGCATTTTCTTACTTAGGTAGTAAATAGCATTTTCTTTATTTTCTACCTCTTGTGCAAGCATAGCTCCCATTGTTTCCTTTGTGACGGTTAAGTATAATCTTAGGGGTATTCCAGGGAGTGCTGGAGCTAATACAGGAGGATTCGAGAGATAGGCTTTGATCTTTTCAAAGGCTTTTTGACACTCATCGTCCCATATAATTGGTACATTTTTCTTAAGCTTCTTGAATATTGGTTCGCATATCGTGGTTAACTTGGATATGAACCTACTTATGTATTGCAATCTGCCAATGAATCCTCTAATTTGCTTTTCGGTTTTGGGCGGTGGCATGGACATGATTGCTTTGATTTTTGTTGGGTCTATCTCTATTCCTCTAGAGCTTATGACATATCCCAAGAGTTTTCCTGAGGTAACTCCAAAAGCACATTTGGAGGGGTTTAATCTCATGTTGTATTTTCTTAGCCTTTCAAAGAACTTTTTTAAGGCTATTGGGTGTCCTTGGCGGTCTTTTGATTTTACTATCATGTCATCCACATAGACCTCCACCTCTTTATGCATCATATCATGGAGTAGGGCAGTTGCTGCTCGTTGGTAAGTAGCACCCGCGTTTTTTAACCCGAACGACATTACCGTGTAGCAATAAGTACCCCAAGGTGTTATGAATGTTGTCTTTTCCATGTCTTCTTCGGCCATGAGGATTTGATTGTATCCTGCGTACCCATCCATAAATGAGAGAAGTGCATGATTTGCTGTGTTATCTACCAAAATATCGATGTGTGGTAAAGGGAAGTCGTTCTTTGGACTTGCCTTATTTAGATCTCGATAGTCGACACACATTCGAACTCTACCATCTTTTTTCGGAACCGGGACAATATTGGCGACCCATTCGGGGTACTTGGATACCCTGATAAAACCTGCAGTTATTTGTTTTTGTACTTCTTCTTTTATTTTAAGAGCTACGTCGGGTTTCATTCGACGTAACTTTTGTTTTACAGGTTTTATTCCTGGAATTAATGGTATTGTGTGTTGAGCTATCTCTCTATTAAGTCCTGGCATATCTTCGTATGACCAAGCGAATACATCAATAAATTCTGTAAGTAGATTAATTAAATCGGTTCTTTCTTCTTTACTTAGTGTTAGTCCGATTTTAACTTCTCTTTTAATGGTTGGATCTTTTGAGATATCAACCGTTTCTGTATCCTCAATTATTGGTGTCTTGTTTTCAAGTGTTTCCATTGCTTTAATTATTTCTTTATCATTTTCATCATTAGTTAAGCAATGCTCGTCATCTTTAGATAAAGAAAAACAAGAAGAATACGACGAAGAAGACATATTATTGAATTCAGAAATCATTACATCAAATAAAGAAATGTTCGTTGGGACTTGATTGCTAACTATCCTAGGAGTAGAAATAGGAGGCGAGGGTGCTACAACTAAAGGTTCAGAAGACTCGATAGGGGAAGACTCTAACTCAGACTCTGACTCAGACGATTCTTCGAACATTGGTCCTTGTCCTGTAGTTACTGAAATCTTCTTTCCATTTGTAGTGGTTATCTTTAACGTCTTGCGCCATCCATGCTCTTGATCTTCTATTGGGGTGATAAATTCCGAGGGATCAAAGCCTTCACTTTGGAGAACCGTTTGAATAAGTGAAGAATCTTCTTCCGCGTATTTTGGTTCATTCTTTTCTCTTCCAAAGAGGAGTCCCATGACATTAAAGTCAAAGCAAGGGGGTGTCTTCTCCTTATAAATTGGAGTTGGGATCTCGTCTAGAAAGTAACAATCCATAAAGATCTCGAACCCAGGTTGTCTTATGCCATTTACAACGAAGGGTTCAGGAAATTCATGACAAGGATAATCCTCTCCTTCTCTTATAAATTGTCCATTTAAGGTGAGAGGATATTGATCCATGGGTATCTCCCTTTTTTGTGTGCGGGCATTCTTTCGTGCTCTTGATTTTTCCTGGGCCCACTTAAGGTCTTCATGAGTTGGTTCAAAACCAAGTCCGAAAGTATCCCATTTAGGGAGGCCAGGTAGTCCCATATGTTTAGTTATTCCTTTCTTCGTTCCTAGAGTCATTCCAGGAAAATGGCCTTGCTTTCTTAGGATATCATTCGTCGTCATGTTTGAATGGAGGTCGTAATGAAGAGGGGTCCTTTCGTCTTCCTCTATTAAGGAGACCTCTTCGCTAAAGCCCTACAAATCTTCATCATTTTCATCATGTTCCACATTAATCAGTGGATTTTCTACTGTTTTGATCCTCATGGATGAAGCATCAATGGTAATTGGAATTCCTCCAACTATGGCTTTTTACTTGTTGATGAAGAGATGAAGGGACGACCTTTAAATCATGAAGCCAAGGGCGTCCCAATAGCAAGTTAAAGGATGCCTTGATATCCACTACTTGAAATGTGGTGGCATGCTCAATTGCACCCGCCGTTATATTCATGGTAATTGTCCCTAGTGCTTGACGGCGTGAGTTATCATAAGCTCTTATGCCTTGGGTTGATGGGGATAAATCCTCATCTCTTATTCTTAACATTCTTGCGGTTCTAAGTGGGCACACATTAATTGCTGAACCATTGTCCACAAGAGTCATAGGAACGTTCATCCTTTTGCATATGACTGTGAGGTTTAGAGCTTTATTGTGTTTGTCACCTTCCGGTGGTAGATCTTTATCCGAAAAGGTGACTAAATTGATTGGACTTGGAAGGTCACTCGTGAGGAAGTTAGCAAGTCCCTCAGGAGTAGTGTCCGAATCTATGCCTACTTTAGCCAAAGCATCCATAACTGCAACTCTATGCTCTCGAGATGTGGCTAAGAGTTTCCATACGTTCATTTCCACTTTAGTCTTTTTTAACTGTTTGACGACAACGTTGTCTTCTATAATAGGCATGGGAATTTGCTGAATAGAAGGTATAGGTTGTGTTGAAATGGGAGGTTGTACTCTCCCGGACCTAGTGAGGACATCTATGGGCGAATCCTCCTCGTCCCAAATGTCACTTACTGGGTATATTGTTGATAGAGGAGTCTCTTCAATATCTTTAAGGTAAACATCCTCGTCATCACTGTCCCATACTCCGTTAATCGTGGTGTCTTGTGGAAGTTGAACCAATTTCTTTTCATCAATAAAACGTTGAACCAATTCCTTGAACATGAAGCAGTGCTCTATTGTATGTCCCCCTGATTGATGATATGAACAATAATATTTGTCCATTCTTTTTAGTGATTAAAATGGTCTCGGTTTGAGAGGTTGAATTTTACCATTCTCGGAGAGAATTTTGAACATGTTTGCATACATCGTCCCAATTGGAGTATATTTTCTATTATTCTTTCTAGGAGTGTCAATTACTTGGAGAGAAAAAGGTTTCTTTTGTTTGGGTGGAGGTCTATTTTTAAGTAACTCATTTTTCTCTCTTATAGCCTCAAAGGTTTGTGAGATCAATTTTTCCAATTCAATCAATATTGATGTCAACGCCAATACTTCTTGCTTGGTTGCAGGTTCCTGGCCATGGAATTCGAGAGCATCTTCAAAGATTTCTTCTTCAATGGTCTCGATTGGCTCTATGAGGCTAGATGGGTCCACTTGATTTTCTTCGTCGGAAATAGCCAAGGAATCCGACAGCGGTGCGGTATTGATACTTGGTTTCTTGCTTGCAGGAGGCAATGGGAGCTTATTACTATCGATCAAGTCTTGAATGGCTTCCTTTAGCCTCCAACAATTTTCAGTGGGATGACCCCTTCCTTGGTGATATTTGCAATGTGCATTTGGGTTCTAGCTAGCCGTTCTCCTTTCGACAGGTGGGTCTCCAAATGTTCCAATAGGAGTTATAAGACCTTTTGCGTGTAAGCGGTCAAATGCGGTGTCATAACTCATACCAATAGGAGTATAATTCTTCCTAAATGGTTTCTTTTGTCCTTGATTATTGTTCATTGTCAAAACTTCATTTAGATTAAAGGTGCTAACATTATTTGAGTGGGTAGATTTGGATGAAGAAGGATTGTCATTCTTCTTATTTTTCCAGCCACTACTTGAGTTATTATTAGCAGCTTTTTGTTTAGCGAGGTCATCTTCAATATTAATTCCAATATCGTAGACGGCCTTGAAGGTGTTTAGATTGCTTTGGTACCTAAGGTGCTTAGAATATTTTTCTTGGAGGTTCTTAATGAACATCCTGACAGATTCTTTCTCACTAGGTACTTCAACCATCTTTGCAGTAGTTTCCCTCCATTTATTAAAGAAGGAGGTGAAACCTTCATTTTCTTTTTGTTTTAGCATTTTTAACTCTCTACGATCGGTTTCAACTTGTATATTGCATTTATACCTTTCAATGAAAGCGCTTACAATAGACTCCCAACTAGAGGTCTTTTCTGTATCGAGTGAAAAGTACCACTGTTGACATACAGCTTCTAAAGATAATGAAAATACAGAGTGAAATGCTTTTCTATCTATCCCCTTAATGTTCATTACAGTTTCAAAAGCTCTTAAATGAAAATAAGGGTTATCCATAGCCTTAAATTTAGGGATGTCATTGGGATTAAACTTTTGTGGGAGGAGGTCCTTATCCACCGAGACCCCTTGGGAGCTAATCTCTTGGAATCTAAAGTCGTTGGACAGCTTGCCCAAGCTTTCCTGGATTAGGTCCATTTATTTCTGTTTTTCAGGATTACTTATTTGCAGTGATAGGTTTTGTAACATCTCAGCTAAGTTGGCTACCTGTCCCTTGACTTTATTAAGTTCTTCTTGACTAGCCATTGCCTTCTTAGCTTTCCTTTTCCTACCGATTGGTTTGTCAAAAAGTAAGACTTGAACAAAAGTGTTGTCCTTGATTAAACGCCCTTCCTTTCTTGCCCACGCGCTGTAAGTTAAACCATATTTGTTTTAATACTTGACTCTAATTGACTTGACTTTATGGTTTAAAAAAAATTAGAAAGAATAGGCAAAAATGGGGTATATATTTTAAGGGAAATTTTTTAAGATTGGTTTTAAAATTGGAGGATTAATATCCGACTTACCCCCCTAAAAAAAATGACGGAAAACACGCATTCAAGACTCTCTAGACATGGTCATAATGTGACAAACATGTTCTGTGTGTTCTTTATGTGTGTGTGTGACAAGCTTTGACTCTTAGTCTATGACCATTGGACTTTAAGTGCCTAAACTCAATTAAAGACTTAAACATGGTTTGAACCATTAATAAACTGATTAACCGATTAGTAGACTGTTTATTAGACTCGTCGTGATGACTCGAGCAAGAAAACTGGACTGTCGCTAAAACAACAGGACTGTCGCCACTGTTTAGAGCCTGTCGCCAGACGACAAAATTGTCGCCAGGCGACAGACACTAAACTGTAGCGCCACAGTCCAAATTTCTGTGCCATTGCTGGAATGTTAATCTGGACTGTTTCCAGTAATTTTACTCTAAATGGACATGCCTAAAGTCGTACTAAGTCGAATTGATTAATTTATTAACCTTTAATTAATTCAAAATTAATTAATTAGACAAAGTCCTTTTAGTCATTAGTCAATTTTATTTAGTCTTAATCACAAGTCAAACAAACGGTTAACACATATATAATATATACAAACAAGGGCACAAGTAGTTCACATAGTCACAAGATGAGTTTGCAACCTAACCATGGCTCTAGTTCTCTAAAGTTCGAGGATATGGGTTAAGTCAAAAAGGTCCATGGTTATGAATCCATATGCATTGCACACAAGCCTACCGGGAGGGTTAGAGCGAATGGACAGGATTCCGCGAGTTCGTGATGGAATCGAACTCGACTCCATGGTTTGGTGGATTCACAAACTTTGCACGTACCCAAATCTGAACTTTGCACATGATAGTGGGATATTCCATTGGGCAGGTGAAGAAAGAACCCCCAGAGGGTTATTTCCATATGTAGAACACATATGGGTTCAGAAAGGTGAGAAAAGGACGCAATCAATAAGCAAAATCGAGCCAACAATGCTAGAAATGGTCAAAGCAAGAAGGCAGACCCCAGGCTCGGTATTGGAAGAACTTGGCGCCAGACTACAGGGACTGTCGCCGCAAAAAACTCCTGTCGCCATGCGACAGAACTGTCGCCGGGCGACAAAAACTTTTTACGGGCGACAAGCCCTGTTTTCTAGACGCTAGTTCCTACATGCCTTGGCAAGTTCCTGTGTTCTTCGAATTTACCAGATTTCGCATCATCTTTTCGGTTCTAGTCATGAAAGATATTTCTCAAATTTCCTACGTGTAAAATTCCTATGGATTGACTCATGGGGTGCTCCCATGAGGACCTTTTAATGCATATGCCAATAATGTTAATCAAATCACGCACATGAAATACTTAGAATTTTTCGAGTCTCATCCGCTCATTCTAAATAATTGCCAAAATTAAATAAATTTCAGGAATATAAATAGAAATCCTCCCCAGTGGAGTCGCCAAAAACTGTAGGGAATATTTCAAGCATTACGATAACCCCAAACTTGAACCCCACTGTGATCATACACTAAAGTACGGTGGCGTTCCACAGGGAAAGAAAAGAGAGCAAAAGAGTCGCCAACAAGTTTTAGGAACTTGTAAACCCAAAAGACAATCCAAAAGGACCATCAACTCCATAAGGTCTTGAACCAAACAGGGTCCGGGGATGAGGGTACGAATCCAATCTACAAAAGAAAGGACCCGCCCTATAAAAATAGGCCTCTACTTTGTTCTGCTCGTATTCATGTGCGCTTTTCGAATAACATACAAACATCATATTATACCTAACCTGTTTATCTATGTTGGTTGAATATTAATGCACAAATAAACTATTATTAGCGATCACTTGAATTAAAATCACATTAGCCTAAACCAAATTAATAATTATCTTATTAAGCGTGATTTCAAGTACAAATTCCCTTTAACAATCATAAAAGGTGTGATCAAGAAATAACAATAAAATATAATAAATATCAAGCAACATAATAATAAACAATAATAATTATATCATGTTAATAATAAAGCTTAAATATAATAGCAAGATCTTAGGCATGATACTAACAAGATTAATAACAAATCCTAGCATGTAACTAAACAATAAAGATCAAAGCTTCAAACCTAACATGGTACTAACATGATATTAGAAAGAGTAAAGGCATCCTAAACATGATACTAGAAAGTATAAAATAACATCCTAACATGATACTAGGAATTAAATACATCCTACCATGATACTAGGAAATAAATATTAATAAACATGCTTTCTACATTGAAAGAGAGTAATAAGATTACATACTTTGAAGCCTCGTACCTCTTTCTAATAACAAAATACACAAGTTAGTAACTTCAATGAAAATAATAAAGAATAATTAAAGAATTTAAGAATTAAATTAAAATCAAATTAAATAAAGTTTTGACTAGTTTTGGACCAAACCCTCAGAAAATATTAAACCTTGCACGTCTAGGGCGAAGGCAACTTCGAACTTGGCTAAGAGACTCCAAGTCTTGTGAATGCGGAATATTGTGTTTGAAAAAGCTAGTTTAGAAAGAGAGGGAGAAATGAATTAAGCAATATTGCTTAGAGGGAATAGAGAGAATTAAGGAAGATAGTTGATGAGAATTGATAGAGAATTGTCCATAATAGAAAGTTGAAAGAGAATTGTTGATAGTTGAAAACAGGAATTCGGACCCTATTTATAAGGAAAATGTCCGAAAAAACATAGAATTTGATAAGGAATAAAACTACACGCTGTCGCCAGGAATCGACTCTGTCTCGACGCGTCAATGTCTGTCGCGAGGCGACAGTGTTTGTCGCGGGGCGACAGACTTGTCGTTTGGCGACAACCTGTATTAGCACGTTTTCTTCACGCGGAATCCGATCTTTAATCAACTTGATCTACGGAATCCGTACAGAAGATAAAATATGTATTTTTAAGATAATAAAACGATATTTTACTCCAAATAAAAGTCTATTTTAAAATAAGTAATTATTAAATCTAATAATATTAGAATTAAAAAGAACTTTCTAGAAACTTCTAGAAAACTATAATTAATCCTAATAATTTTAGGAATAATAATTAACATTGGGCCCTCCTCTAGATCATTGGGCCGTATTTAAATAATTAACCAGGCCCAGTTTAGTATTTTGGCCATAACTTTCTCAATATTCATCGGAATCGGGCTTATAATATATCGTTGGAAAGGTCTTTTCGAGCCCCATCCATCTACACTATTTATTAGACCTTAATTATGGACCAAACTAAACTGGTTTAGCTATTTTCAAATAAATAAAGTCATTTTCAAAAACAGAGAGAAGAGAATTTAAATTAAAACTAAACCGCAACACTTAACTTCCAACCACTTTCACCTAATTCGATAATGGTTCGACGTGAAAGGCATTCATCATTGGGTTTGGTTTTGGGGAGACACAAATGGGTGTCTACAGTTCAGAAAATGCGTGAGGTTTTGTACACGGAAAGCACACAAGAATTTCTCGTGTCACAGTATGTGTGCCGTGACACGGCACAGGATATCGCGACGCGGCTCAATCCACTGTAGCACGGTATTGCATACTGTGTCGTGGTGCATAATTTTCCTAGATTGCGTCCAAATTCAAAAGCGCGTGAGAAAGTGCAGAAAAGACACGGAAAAAGCACCGTGCCACGATGAAGAATACCGTATCATTGAAAAAGCACCGTGCTACGTCAGCTTATACCGTGGCGCGGTGTATTAAATTGTTGTGCGGTAGCTCTAGTTTTTTACCCGTTTTTAAAATTATGATAACTTTTGATCCTTAACTCGGAATAAGGAATATAATATATCGTTGGAAATATTATCAAGTCCACTTTCCAAAACAATGAAAATCAGGTCAAAATAATTTTTACATTTTAAGATATGGCTGTTTTAGTAGAAGGGTGTCAGTTTTTGGCCGAGTTCAGTGTTTTGCTCATATTTTTTTCGTGTCAAATCGTAATTCGGCTTTTATATGCTGTTGGAAAGATTATTTGAAGGCCTATCCAACCAAATAATAATTGGATTAAAATAATAGGGCCAAAAAATCAGTTCAGCTCGGTTTTGTGATGTGGATATGAAAAGAAGAAAGTAAATTATGGTCTGGGAAAATGGGCTAAGAATTTAATTAGTTGGTTTATGAAATATATTAATTAAAGATGGATTTAAGCACTCAAAAGATTAAATACTCAACCAGACCAACTAAGGAGGTGAAAGGTTGTTTATCATCGAGTTTGGTTTTGGGGAGACATTTTTAGGTGTCTACAACCGTGCTTTGCTATCTTCATTTCCTGTGATAATCTTCCACACCCTAGGGACACATCGTTGAAGGTGACTGTGCTTCGCCATGTTCAGTTTTGTAGTGGTACCTCGCCACGGTAGTGCTTCGCCGCATCATTGTTATTGTGTGGTCGTGCTTCGCCACTGTAGACAATCTTCTCCATGCTTCGGGACATTATCAATGACTGCAAGAAATTACCATCTCCAAAATCTTGCCTTTGCTTCGATGAGACCTATTAATGCTAACAACCTCCACACCCTAGTGAAAGCCGTCACAGATCTCATTGTTTAGTGATCCTTAAACTTTGCCAATGGTTCAGTTTGCTGAATCTGGGCTCCTCCAATGCTTCGTTAAACTTTATCTAGTATTTCGGTGCTTAACCAATATTCGGGTGTAATATGCTTCACCAATGCCTCGATTTTTAGGTGTAACGAGCCTGTGCTTTGGCGCTTGTGCTTTGTAATGACCCAATATTTAGGCGCTTAAGTCTTTGAAATGATCTTCATCAGGCCGATCATCAACCAAGATTGCAATCGGGCCGATTACTAATCAAATCAATTGCTTAATGGCTAAATTGCACACCAAGGAGCCCAAACATTAAATGTTGTGTGCATAATCCATTTGCGGAACCCACATAGTATATTATCGGAAATAGAATACGCATCACGCAACTTCAGTCTCCATCGCATCACGATGGTTGTATTGCGTAGCGATGTAAGCATCACATAGCGATATTTTTGCATTTTGCGGATTTAAATCCTTCTTCTTCCTCATTATGAGTCATTTTCTCAAATCTTCTTGTCTTCATTCCTAGAAGTGGTAGACTTTTCCAGCTTTGGAAGATCCATATCAGATTTTCCGAGCTTCCAATTGATTTCTGTAGAAATCTTCCAACCTAGGAATTCTTTGTGATTATAATCAATCACAACTCAGATGATATGCTCAATCAACAAACGTGATCATAATCAGGAGGATCATCAATCAAATGTGATTATAATCGGGATGACTACTAATCAAAGGCGTGATTTTAAAGGTGTTTACTCAATGTATCATCAAAATGGGATCGTCATTAGGCCGTTCATCAATTAAGTTGTAGTCGACTTGACTGCTAATCAAATCAAATCATTTATCGCTCATCACAATGCTCGAAGGGTTCAAAAGCATAATCTCCTGCTTTGTTAAGAATGGATTTGCTCATCGTGAGGTTTGAGTAGATAATTATCGTCTACTAAATCGATCTATAAGAATTCAAGTCTGACGTATCATCTCCGGTTTTATCGTGTAAAAATAATGTTGTCGCGCTGTGTTAGTGTGTCTCGTGTCGTGTTGTTTCTATCGTGATGTGCTTGAATAAAGGTCAGATTTTCTCAAACTCTCTCTTCTCTTCTGGCTTCGCTGCTGTTGCTCACGCCTTTTCACTCATCGTCTCAAATCTTTTGTAAAGGTTGTTTATCTGCTAGGGATTTTGTGTACCTGTATCTATATTTTTCACTATAGAACTTTGCTCATGTTTATAATTATTTTGAGCTTGACCACAGGTTTGGTGTTACTTGACTCATTGGCGATATCAGTTTTCTAGGGGTGTGAGTGCTAATATTTCTCTCCTCCGCTCACAAGCGACCCCAAGAAGTGTGAGTGCAACATCGACACAGTTGGAGGCAGCAGCAATATAAACGGTTAGCGCTGTGCTGACAGACCACATGCTCACCGAGGAACCAAACAAGACTTGATGTACTAGATAGGACGGTACAGTACGTCGAAAGCTCCAAAGCCTCTGGAAAGTCAGCCATGCTAGCCCAAGGTCGATACTGAATCTCGATCCGAAACTAGAAAATGATGAAAAAAATATATTTACCGCGAGGCAACATCATAATGAGAAAAAACATTGTAAAGTCTATTCTCACACCAATAGTGGTAGTGCCCCAACGCAACAACCCTCAGAGACTCGGTACTAACTCTAGTCGAGACTCCCTTCGATCGCGCCAGCTGGCACCGATAGGAAAGTCGCGGATAGTTCCTCGACGTCGTTGAGGGGCTAATTGATATGTTGTCGAAGTGCACACAAAATTAAACCTTATTCACCTTAACAAATAGCTAGGGCAAGTAAGAGTTGATCCCACGAGGAAAGTAAATCTAAAGTAACAAGTCACCAGATCCAAGTTCCACAAGAGTAACACGATTTGGGGGGGGGTTTGATATGAGAAATCTAATCTAAAATAACTAAAGTAATAATATATAAAAGGAGTTATAATTAAAGAACAAAAATCAATGGAGAAAACACTCAGTATATAATCAGTTTCCAACCATGGAACATCGCAAAATAATCGACACAGTAATTAACCCTTTAAGAATAACTTGACTTATGGAACAAGTTCCTTTGTTTCCCCTTATTATTGGTTAGATCTGGTACGACTTTCACTAACCCTAACCAACAAATAACCCCTATAATACGAGCAAGGAATTTAACGTGTTGACAATATAATGAACTAGGAAAACATCAAGCCTAGACAACCATGACATTATTACAACAGGGTTTCACCTAGATCAAGAATTAGTTTTCAATTAATAGAGTGGAACGTCCTCCTCTACAATTGTTTGATACTTTATTAACATTCCCAAGCAATTACGAACTCAGTAGTATTACTTAGCAATAGAAATAAGACCCAAACAAATAGTTGTGCACCTACTTATAAAAAATCATCATTCGTGTGAACAAAACAGTAATTCAAGAATATCCCAAAACATTAATTAATTATCATTAAAACCAAACTAACTTGTCTTGAATACTAATTACATGGCCTCGTCTAACTACTACTAAGCATCAAGAACTACTCACTCATGTTACAGAGAAAAGAAGAAAGGTTTTTGGAGAAAACACATGTCGAGTTCCTCTAAATGGTTTCTTCTACGTGAACACAAGGGAAAGATGAATGAAGAATGGGATGGTTAATGGAGGAATAACTCTGGGGTTGTATAGAATTATGAAAGAATTATTCCCCAAGTAAAATCCCTAAAAATACGGAAGATAAAATCAGATAAGGAAAGTAGTTAGATAGAATCTATGGAAATTCTATCTTTTACGAGATCTTTTCCTAAATGACAAGATCTTCTTATTATCAAACAAATCTTCCTTCCAACTGTAAATATTCAATCCTCCAAGTAACCAAATATCACCCTGCAATGAATCTGGATAATTCTCGGACTGCCAGTAAGTTCGTTTGCATATGCGTCAGTCTTCCAGTTCCTTCGAAGGAACTCAGCATATGTTCATTCGCAATTGACATTGGCTCTTATATTCCGTTCATCTTTTTATCATCCAAAATGGCTCAATAACCTATCAAAACACATAATGAGGAAAGAAATCACAAAAAACCAAAAACATAGATATATGCACTAAAATGCTAAAGGAACTAACCTAAAATCTAAGGAGCATGACTATAAAATAGTGTCATGAATGACACTCATCAAATTCCCCCACACTTAGATCTTTGATCGTCCTCGAGCAAAGCACTTATAAAACAGAAGGAGAAGATAGACTATATACCACGAGGTCTCTTGTATAAGACAATCACTCATAAGTAGGGATGGTAGTGGATCTGGAACCGACCCGGATCCGTGGATCCAGATCCTTTTTCACGGATATGGGTCTTCAAGTATTGGACCCGACGAATTCGGGTCCCGCTGGAATAAACGGATATGGGCCCGGGTCTAACTCCTGGACCCGGACCTGGATCCGTGTACCCGTTTTATAGTTTTTTTATTTAAAAAAAAAACACTTAAGTATCAAATAGTAACAAAATTGGCCCAGCCCATACAAAGTTACAGCCTACAAGAAACTAAACTTAGTTTTTTCCTCTTTCATTACAAACCCTATCTTTCTCTCTCTAGTCTCCAACTCTCCTCCTACCCCTAACTCCTTAGCAATTCAGAGGCGAAACGACATTGTAATGAGGAGTCAAGGACCTTCTCCAACCGTGCCACCCTCCGTTCAAATGAGCAATCAATGATTCATTTTTGTTTTTAATTCTTCTGTATTAGTTTTGTTTGATTTAAAGTATTTCTTGAATCTTTATATGTAAATAAAGAATAAAGTAAGGTAGTACTTTGTACAATTATGTTGTAAATTTATAAATTTAGGTAGTAGTTCATTTTACGAGCAAATAAAAAATTTCTAGCATTAAGTATATGAATTTTGTTTTTTAAATGAAATTTAGGTTTACTTGTTTTGGTCATTTGTATTTTGTACAATTGCGTTGTGAAGTTATTTTCATATTTTCATTTTTGCTTTTTCTTATTATGTTCAGGACCCATTTAAGACCTGGACCCGGATCCGGATCCATTGGATCTTTCGGATCTGGATATGGATCTGGGTCTTCATTTTCCAAACGCGATGTATCCGGATCCAGGATTGAAAAACGAATCTGGATCTGGGTCCATTCGGACCCGGTCCAGAAGCTACCTGTTGCCATCCTTACTCATAAGTACTCAACAATAAATTAAAAAACTTTTCTTATTTTATTTCATACTGAGTCACAAACTTATTTGTTAGATTAGCAAGCTATGCATACAACTTCCTCCCATACTCTAGCAATTTCAAAAACATATCTAGGTGACCCATAGAATCAGGTTAGTCAAGTTGGACCATTATAGTTTTTTAGTTGATTCCTTGGTGCTTCTGCATACAAAACGCACTTACCTAAGTACATGGATAATTTCTTTCATATGTCATTGCACTTACCACCCATTGATCTCAAAGGAGTACTCGATACTTTACTTTTTGCCATTGCTTTTAAGGCTTTTTAATTTGATTTTCCTTTGTTCCTTTATCTCGGGAACCGATCACTCTATTTTTTTTCAATGGTTCAATTCTCTCACCTTTGGGATTACTAATCCACTTTTCATTTTTTTTTCTTTTGAACCATTTTTTCCTCATTTCAAGAAAGTCAAGTAATTCTCCAGTAACCAAGGGCTGTGAAAAGTCACCATAGGAAACACCAAGTACTAATTAGATGGATTATATAAGCATAGGTCCTTCCCAACATCACCACATCTTAAGTCAACATAGTAGTGTTCCAAATTGCTTACAAGTCGAATTTCAAAAACACTTTACTTGTCACAATTGCTAGGGACGAAAATCTTTTGTGCATAGCTTCAAAAACATCATTTTTTTCATTTTTATTTATTTATTTATTAAACATTAGTTAGATTAGAATTTACTGTTTTTCCTTAGAGTTAGTCCTTCCAAGAAGTTTAGAGGTGGTATCCTAACAAAAACATGTGTGTTCCTCCCGCCACACTTAAATTTTACATTGTCCCCAATGTAGAAACTTAACATGCAACAGAAAATCATATAGAAACAACCATGATTTTATGAAGCAAATAAGAAAGCAATAAAAGAGAGAGAAAATAAACATCTTATTAGTTTCCTTCATAGTAAGGCTTCAATCGATGTCCATTGACCTTCAAAATCTTATTAGTTTCCAAGCCGTGAATAACTACTGCACCATGAGGATAAACATTAGTAACAACAAAAGGCCGTAACCATCTAGATTGTAACTTACCAGGGAACAATTTCAATTTGGATTGAAAAAGTAAAACTTTATCACCAACATAAAGTGTTTTTCTGGTTAACATCTTCTCATGATACAACTTTGTTTTATCCTTGTAAATCTGAGCATTTTCGTAAGATTCCAATCGAAGTTCCTCAAGTTCTTGTAGGTGCAACATTCTCTCAGTTCCTTCTAGGTCATAGTCCATGTTACGTTCCTTGATAGCCCAAAACGATTTATGTTCACTCTCAACAGGAAGGTGACAAGAATTACCAAATACCAAATGATATGAGGACATACCTATGGGTGTTTTATAAGCAATAATATAGGCCCATAAAGCCTCATCAAGTCTAAGACTCAAATCCTTCCTATTAGGCCTCACTACCTTTTCTAAAATGGACATAATCTCTCTATTAGACACTTCAGCTTGCCCATTAGTTTGGGGGTGATATGTAGTGGAAAGCTTATGGGTCACATAATACTTTGCCAACAAGTTCCCTAGGATACTATTGGCAAAGTGTGTTCCTCTATCACTAATGATTGCTTTTGGAGTTCCATACCTATTGAGAATTCAACTCTTGACAAAATTTACCATAGTTTTAGCATCATCAGTTTTAATAGCTTTGGCTTCTACCCATTTAGAAACATAGTCCACAGCAACAAGAATATAAACATAACCAAAGGAATGGGGAAAGGGACCCATGAAATCAATGCCCCATACATCAAATATTTCACAAACCACAATATTTTGCAATGGCATTTGGTTCCTAACAGTTAAGTTCCCTGTACGTTGGCATTGATCACAATACCTACAAAATATATATGCATCCCTAACAGGGGTAGGCCAGTATGGTCCATTTTCTAAGACTTTGTGGGCTGTTCTCTTAGGTCCAAAATGACCACCACATTCAAAAGTATGACAAAAACGTAAAAAAGATTCAAATTCATTGTCATCCTAATGCATTGATCAACACAAAATTTCCACAAATAAGGGTTATCCCATAAATAATACTTAGCCTCTAATTTTATCTTTTCCTATTGAGATCTTGTGAGTTCCGAAGGCAAGTTCTTTCCAACAAGGTAGTTCACGATATCAGCAAACCAAGGAACTTTTGCAGAAGCAACATATAAATATTCATCAAGAAAAGAGACACATAAAGGCAAAGTATGTTTCCTTTGGACCATACGACTCAAGTGGTCAGCTACTTGGTTTTCTGCGCCCTTTTTGTCTTTGATTTGTAAATCAAATTCCTGTAACAATAAGACCCATCTATTTAGTCTAGGTTTAGCCACTGATTAAGCAAATAAATATTTTAGTGCAGCATGATCAGTATACACAACCACCTTAGTTCCTAGTAGGTAGGTTCGAAACTTTTCTAAAGCAAAAACAATAGCATAAAGTTCCTTTTCAGTAGTGGTAGAATTTGATGAGCGGGATCAAGGGTACGCGAAGCATAAGAAATAATAGTTTGAACCTTACCTTCCCTTTGCCCTAATACCGCTCCAATAGCATTATCACTTGCATCACACATAATTTCAAATGGTAAGTTCCAGTTAGGAGGTTGCAAAATAGGAGCTGACGTGAGTCTTTCCTTTAGTGTATCAAAAGATTTCTTACATGGATCATCAAAATTAACCACAAAATCCTTGGCCAAAAGATTACACAAGGGAGTTGCAATTTTTGAAACTTCTTTAATGAATCTACGATAAAGACCAACATGCCCTAAGAAAGATCTAACATCTTTAACACAAGTAGGGTTTGGTAAGGAACTTATAGTTTCTATCTTAGCTTCATCAACCTCCAATCCTTTAGATGACATTATATGACCAAGTAATACACCTTGTTCCACCATGAATTGACATTTTTCAAAATTAGAGGACAAGATTAATTAGTTTCAATGCATCTTTGTAATACCATGCTTAAGTTAGTTAGGTAGTGTTTGGCCTAGCTTTTAAAAGTGTTTCTCAATCTAAAAAATAGAAGCTGGGCCAAACATGGGATTTTCAAGAAATAGATACACTTTAACAAGAAGCCCAAAATAACTTCTAGGGAGGGTAGAAGGAGAAGCACCAAATTGTAGCTTCTGCTTTGCTGTTTCTCGGGGAGCTATTTTACCCATTTAATGAAACTTTTTTTGGACAAAAGCACCCTCAACATTTTGCAAATTGACCACTAATATCCCATCTAATAGAACCATTCCTATTTCTCTCTCCTCTACCTCCTCCGCCTTTCTTTCTCTCTCCTCCCAAATCCTCCCAACAACTTCATACCCATCAAGCTGATCTTTTGTATGAAACCTAAATGGGTTTTCTAATTCTACTATTACTTTTCATTATCCATGGGCTGAGTTTTTGGGTTTTGTTAATTTGATTGTAATTATAATGCACAATTTGATGTTTATCAGTTCGTGGGGAATGGGGATTATATAATTTGATGAGGTTTGCTAATTCTTGTTTGGCTTTTGCTAGAAATAATAATACTACTACTTTGTGGTTAGTAATTTTTTTGTTTCTTTTTTTGTTATTGTTTTTGTTTGAATTTGTGGTTAATTTCTTGCTCATTTTGTTTGTTTGGTCACTTTTGAGGGAGGATGTAGAGGTGGTTGTAGAGACTAGAATGGTTTGCCGTCTGCTTGTCAATGCTTCGGTGGCGGCGAGTGCCACGGTGTGACAATGGGGTGAAACAAACAATTGATCGGTGGATCCTCCAAAGAACTTAATTATTTATATTAATTAGAACTTGATTTTAAAAATAAAATAAAAATAAAAATAAAAATTAACCTTGATGATAGATTTTTATTTACAATAATATGTAAGAAACAATTATTAATTTATTGGGCCAAACAAGGTAAAATAGTTTCTATTTCTCAGAATCACTTCTTATTTTGTTGAAGCCAAACACTTCTGTTTCCTCAAAGTGTTTTTCTAGAAACAGTTTTCTGGAAAACTAATTCTAAGAAACAAAAGTTGATTTTCAAAAGGTTGGCCAAACAGACCCTTAGGCATATATCGAAAGAATCTCCATGCACGGTAAAATCATTCATGAAAACCTCCATGTCATTTCCTAAAAATTCAGAAAATATGCTCATCATACACCTTTAAAAGGTGGCAGGAACATTGCACAAACAAAATGGCATTCTTCTAAAAGCATAAGTTCCAAAAAGGCAAGTACAGGCGGTCACACGAACATTGCCATATCATCCTTCCCTTAGGGACCCCTTATCATGACATCTTGTTTTAAGACAACATTCATTAAAACATTGTATACTTGCTTAGATTTCTGACCTGAGCAATATTCATTGTTTCACGCATCACATGCTGTGCTTAGCTTCCTAACCTAAGCATAAATTTATCAAAGATCTTTAATCATGCAAAGCATATCGTTCTTAGCTCCTTGACCTAAGCAACATTCATTATATAATTATCATCGACCATTTCATCTATATACGTGCTTAACTTCCAAACCTAAGCGACAGCTTCAATTTTTAACGCGCTTTCAGCATGGAGTCCACTTATCAATAAAATTGAGTTGTAAAGTCCGTACGAAGGCTAAAATCGTAATTTCAAATAAAACATTATTAACTCATCTACATAATCATTAATCCTAATTCCACTAGGATATGAAAAGAACCTCCTAGAAGCTCTAGGAGAGTATAATCAATCCTACTAGCTTTAGGAATAATAATAGGCCCTCCTCTAGATCATTGGGTCGTATGTAAATATCAAACCGGGCCCAGTTTAGTATTTTGGCCATAACTTGCTCATTATTCATCGGAATTGGGCTTATAATATATCGTTGGAAAGGTATTTTCGAGCCCCATCTAACTACACTATTATTGGACCTTTATAATGGACCAAACTAAACTGAATTGGCTATTTTAATAAAATAAAATTGGTTTTCAAATCAGAAAGAAAGATTTTTAATAGCTATTAGAAAAATTTGTCAAAAATAACCTTTTAAATGCCTCATTTCGCAAGAAAAAACCTTATAAAAGGATCTTTGTTAAAAAAAATCACCACGATCACTTTTTTGTTTGATGAAACCTCTCTTCTCTTTTTCGGCATTGACTCGATTTTTCAAGCGTTGACCCTTTATTATACCTACTTGCAGCCTATTCTTGGGTAATGAAACTTAGGGCAAGCCTCCCCAAATCACTCCAATGAAAAATTTGGGCAAATCTCCCCTAAATCAAATCAATTGAAAGGTAAATAAGGGTTCTTAATCTATTTCTTCCACAATTGTAGTGCTTACTAAACCATTGTAGTACTCAATCCTGCGTTCTTCTCTCTTCTCTAATACTTCTCTTGTGCGTTGTTTTCTTTTCTCCAATAGTTTTGTTGTTGTTGCTAATTTTGCAAGTACAATGGTGAAAAATTATTGTGGATGTGACTTTACATAGTGAAGAATTAAGTGAGTTCAAAGCCCCAATTTTTACAGTACTTGCAATAACAATTTGATGAATTATTAACACTTACCTTAGTTTATTGTGGCAACATTAATGGTTTGTACCAAAGGATAGAGAGAGTAACCCAAATTAATGTGATTGCAGAAGAAAGAAATCATGGAGGAAGGAGAGAGAGCAGAGTATTCATGGAGGAAGGAGAGGGAATATGGGGGGCATTAACTTTTGAGGGAAATTAAGAGGGAAATAAAACTAAAGAGTGCAAATATAAAAAAAATTGGGTGTAAGTAGGGAAAAAGAGAGGTCAACGCTAGAAAATTCGAGTCAACACCGGAAAAGAGGAAAGAGGTTTCATTAAACAAAAAAAGTGATCGTGGTGGTTTTTTTTAACAAAGATCCTTTTTTAAGGTTTTTTCTAGCAAAACGAGGCATTTAAAGGTTTTTTTTGACAAATTTTCCAAAAAAATAACCGCAACACTAGACTTTTCACACTTTCACTTTATTCGATTATGGTTCAACGCGAAAGGTATTCATCAGTGGGTTTGGTTTTGGGGAGACACAAATGGGTGTCTACAGAAGCCCCCACTTTGACCGAGTTTGGAGAAATGCATGTTTCGAAAACAAAAGTCAAAGTATCGATAGGGACGGAGAATGGTTCAGAATGTTCAGCGATCCCAAATCATTCTTGTAATGCCGATACCTGCAAACTAGCGTTAGTTAAACAGATAAAGAGAGTTAAGAAATGCGTATCTTGCACCGTCAGGCACACGTCTCTGGAGTAAGTGATTTGTTGCTACATTTTTTTTTTTGACAACCTTCCACAAGCTAGGGAATGTTATCCTACCTGAAGACTGCTATGCTTGTAACTGCCTCCAATTTCCGCTGTGATAATCTTTCGCAAGCCAGGGAACACTATCGAAGATTGCTTCGCTTGAAACGATCTTCTACTGTTTTTTGTGACCATCTTCTGCAAGCTAGAGAACATGATCGAAGTTAACTTCGCTTGTAATCACTTTCAGTTGTTGTGATAATATTCCAAAGAAAATTATCGAAGATCAACGCTTGTCGATCCTTTAAAAGTTCACTTGAACTTTGCTTCCGCTATGCCAGTACATCGGCGCTTTTGCTGCTTGTGAACCATTACACTAGTAGAAAAATGTACATTTGCGTCGCCATATTTGCGTCACTCATTCTAAGGAGCGAAGCAAATGTTTTATTTTACCTTCCTTTTAAATTATTTGCGTCGCATATTATTTAAGAAGCGACGCAAAACTCAAGTGCATTTCAGCTTTCTATCATTTGCGTCGCTCCTATTTATTAAAGCGACGCAATTAATAAACTTATTTGCGTCACTCATTAGTTAGCAAGCGACGCAAATAAGTGATTAAGTAAATTGCGTCACTCTTTTACTAATGAGCGACGCATATGTACATTGTACAACATTATAAACAAGGTTATTTGCGTCGCTTTTTTATAATAAAGTGACGCAAATAACTCTTTTGGCTTTAGGTTTTTCATCAGGTACCTACATTCACTATACAAAAAGAAAAAAAAAACAAGAGTTCTTAAATTCCAGCGAATTTCTACAGCAAAACACCCACAAATTTGTCTCTGAAATCCAACAAATTCGGCCAAAAACTTGCGTTTCCCCAGCAAATTTAACATCTGAAATCGCATTGAAGTCGAAGACCCATAATCGGCTGCAAATTCGAGCAATTTCGAGCAAAAATTTAGACCAAAAACCCTAAGAAATTCGAAGCCTTAAACCCAGAAAAATTGATTGTTTCCGACCAAAAATCCCCCATTTCGAGCAAAAAATCAACTCAAAAGCATACAAATTCGAACCCTAAAAGCCCCAAAAAATTCAAGTTCGATTGGGGGATTTCGTGGGGGGATTTCTAGGGTTTTTGGCAGCGACGCAATATACCCTAAGAAATTCGTCCCATTTCAGTCATAAATAATTTTTGTTCGAATTTCAGTCAAGAAATTACAGCAACAATAGGTTAAGTCAAGAAATTATAGCAACAATAATTGTTTGAATTACGTCTTTTTCTGGGTTCAAGTCAAGAAATTACAGCAACAAAAATTCGAGCAATAACTGAAATTTTCGAGTGGAAAAATCGCTTAATTTCGCCCCAAAAAACCCGAGGAAGTTCAAGCAAATTACAGCAACAACAATTGAAGTTCGATTTCGGCTCGACATTGTTGAATTTTTGAAGTCAATTCCACCTATGGTAAGATTGCTTCTATTTATGTTCAATCTTTTCTTGGTTTAAGGCTTCGAATTCGGGGAAGATTAATGAGTGTGCTGAGTAAGCTTAATTTGCAAACTTTGGCTATTCTTACATGATTCATAATTATTGTGTCTCTGCTTGGTAATTTTGCAAACTTTGATTTAAGTTATTACTGCCTTAATCTATTCTAGTCTAGTACAAATGTACATTACTTGATGATTTAAGTTATTACTGCCTTAATTGCAATTAAAAAGTCCATTATGATCTCGGGTTTAGTCATTGAAGCATGCTGAACGAGCACTTCAGTCGAGTGATACATTGTTATGTCTATCTTAGTTGTAATTAGCCTAACAGATGATTAAGGTTTACGTGCTCGCATTTGTAAGCATCGAAAAGTCGATATCCATCATACATACTGTCATGCAGCTTGATTATTGCTGGCATGCTGTTCAACATACCTTAAGAGCATGGTTCAACCCCTGGCCTAAGATCTGCCTTTTGGTCCAAACTTAACTTTTCCGGCAGTTGGAAATTGAACCTTTTCTGAACTTGGACCACAACAAGCAATTCAAGAATTAACATGAAAATATAAATATAAATATAAATATAAATGGAAGTATAAAATGTCAGTGTAATCATTGAAGTGTAGCAAACTTAAAATTTACTGTAATGAAGCTTTAGGTGTCGGCTCCTGTAATGGTCTTCACATAGGCAATGTCAGTATTTCTTACTCAACTAATGTTATGACTATTTGTCTAATAATGAAAAATAGTGTAAATGTACTTTTTTAACTAGTGGTTTTTAGTGATGATGGTTTTTAACTTGTTTTTAAACCTAGTATCAAGTTTTCTTATCTGTTAAGCTACTTTTGAAGGCCTAAATCTGGAGGAAAAAACCCAGAATTATTATTATTATTATTTTCAATTTTTTTTTTTTGTAAGTCTCAAGCATGAACAACTGTCATCTCCGATTCATTAAAATGGAGAATCCGTATGTTCCCTTGTAAATGGTTGAATAAAAGGAAGTTATTGTGAATCAAATGATCATTGATAAAACAATTAATACATATGAAATTATATAAGGGAATGGTGTTGTATGCATTGCTTTTTATCTTAGTCTAGGGCTACCGGGGTAGATTCTAAAACATTGCTAATTGCAGATCATTTGATCCTTACGCTTAAGTAAAAATTGATATGTACTGTAATACACTTTGGTTATGCATGACATATTCATCCTTTGTTACATTAATTCACTTATGATTCTAGTCTATTAGCCGCTTCATCTATATATACTGCTTGGTTAGTTCTCATCTGGAAATATTTTTTTCTTATTGATTTCTAAATTTTGGTTGGTTTAAATCTTGGCATTACTTGGATGAAAACAAGTCTTTGATTCTGAAGATTGTGGAAAGCCAGAATTCGGGGAAGATTAATGAGTGTGCTGAGTAAGCTTTATTTGCAAACTTTGGCTATTCTTACATGATTCATAATTGTGTCTCTGCTTGGTAATTTTGCAAACTAGTGCGAAATGGTTAGTACTCTAGTTTTTAAGGCAATTGGGTCAGATTAATTATCAATTTTATCATACTGATCCGTTCTTTCATTGTATGGTTAAAGGTGGTATGCAAAACGATTTCTACATCCTGACATTGTGGCACCATATGATTACATATTTATCTGGGACGAAGATTTGGGAGTGGATAATTTTGATTCTGAAAAGTTAGCACTCTTTCTGCATCATATCCTCTAATGTCTTGAGCTATTCAGTACAGAACTTTTGTCATTTTTTTTTATTGAATTTTCAAATACGTTGATTTGGTTAAGAAACATGGTTTGGATAATTTATGCCCAGTTATCTTCCTTTGCAACAGAAGCAGGATTTCGATATTAATTACCAAAATATTGATCTGAGTTGTTTCTTGGGTGCACTTTGCAGGAGCACAGAGGAGAAACCAGGATGTTAAATTTCAGTTAAATTGTTCAATTTTTGCTACAAAAATGGAGAATGAATCTTCCAAGAAAATTGAAGTTTCTGCCCTAAACCCCAATTTACAATCAAGAGGTGCTTTGGTTGTATTAGAAGGGTTAGATCGAAGTGGAAAGAGCTCTCAGTGTATTCAGCTTCTCTCTCACTTGCAAAGTATTGGGTGTTCTGCTGAGTTATGGCGGTTTCCGGATCGAAATACTGCTGTTGGGCAGATGATCTCTGCTTATCTTTCCAATCAATCTAATTTGGATGATCATACTATTCATCTTTTGTTCAGTGCTAATCGTTGGGAGAAAAGGTTGTTTCTTTTTTCTTTTTATGATTAATTTTTTATACATAATTTGTGAGTTGCATACCATGTGTTTGATGTTATGTTTAGCTGAATCTAATTCCTTTCTATGTTGTTATTTATTGGTTAATTTGGGTAATTCGTTCTCGGTTATATTACATTCTGGAGATTGTAGTTGGAATTATGATAGATTACTTTTAAAAAACTGTCTTTATTCCCCTGAGATTTTGAAATATATACAAGTATATTGGGACAGGAGTTCAGAATGTGATTTAAAGTTGTAAACTTTACTTCTTCATGAATCTGTTTTTTTTGGTGATATGCTTCTTGCAATGTTCTTTTTATTTTTGTAAATTATGTTTTTTAACTAGATTCTGTGAGATAGTTGCTATTTCATCAAATTCCATAATAATGCCATCTAGATTTTCATACGATGCTGAATGATAACAGATGGTTGATGCCTGCTTGCCAATGGAAGAAGTCCAGAAGAAGCTCAGAGAATATGTGCTTGAGTGTGTTGCGGCCTGCAAAAATGGAAGGGCTCTGTCTCACTTCTGGTCACAATAGGCAAGCTGCCATATGCCTCTTGCTCGCTTGGGCGAAATCGTATACTATAGTCAGTAATCAGTAGTTACCACGTTTTGAACTCTAGGTTGAGCTGTTGAGGTACTTCTACCTTTAAGTTTAAGTCTAGAAGTTGGAGTTGTATTATACGTTGATTTGGTTAAGAAACATGGTTTGGAAATTTTATGGGTAGGCCAAATTACAAAGGAGACTCTGCCGAAATTTACATTTGCATTATTCAATAATATTGCATTTTAATTTCAATTATATTAGCATTAGCATATTACTTTATACCTAGGAAAACAGGTACTACAAACATATACAAGGCAATTATTATATTATAATTAAAAAAAAAAATTCACCTCATTTGCGTCACTCATTAAACAAACAAGTGACGCAAATACAGCAGTTTTGTATTGTCTACTCAGTCATTTGCGTCACTTTTATATAAACAAGTGACGCAAATAACAAAAAATAAGTTTATTGGAAGAGTCATTTGCGTCGCTTGTTTATAAAGGAGCGACGCAAATAACAAAAAAAGTTTATCTGAAGAGTCATTTGCGTCGCTTGTTTATAAAGGGGCGACGCAAATGACTAAAAATAAGTTTATCAGAAAAGTCATTTGCGTCGCTCTTTTATAAAGGAGTGACGCAAATAACAAAAAATAAGTTTGTCAGAAGAGTCATTTGCGTCGCTTATTTATAAAGGAGCGACGCAAATGACAAAAAATAAGTTTATCAAAAAAGTCATTTGCGTCGCTCCTTTATAAAGGAGCGACGCAAATGACTATTATTTGCGTCGCGCCTAGGAGCGACGCAAATGACTTAAAAGTCATTTGCGTCGCGAGCAGTTGCGTCGCTCATAGAAGCGACGCAAATACACTATAAATGAGCGACGCAAATGAGCCTTTTTCTACTAGTGTTACGTCGGTGCCTTTGCTATTTATGAACCATTATGTCGATGCCTTTGCTATGAGCCAATGTTTAGGCGCTTTAAGCTATGTGAGACGATCACTTATCTGGTCGATCACTTAATGTGATTGTAATCGAGCCGATTACTAAATCATGTCAAATAGCTTAAAGGGGCTAACTAGCGTACCAAGGAACCTAAATTGCTGAACAAGGTCACATGACCGTTTTAAGAAGTCACGTGACTTGTCGCCGCACCCGCGCTAGCCAAAAACGCTTGTCGCCTCGCTTTTTGCTTGTCGCCAGGCGACAGGCATTGTCGCCAAGCGACAACCTTGTCGTTTGGAGACAGGGTCGGGTTTTTTAAATACCCCCCTTTCTTCTTCATTTTTCCGCCGCTGCTTGTTCTGTGCTCGCATTTCACCCAAAAACTTCAATTTGGTCGTTCTTGCTCGTTTCTTTACCAAATTCGCTCAAACTTGTTGCAAATCGAAGCTTACCTCATCTAGTTTCCCGATCTATGTAAGTTTTTCTAAAACTCACTCTAGTTTTTTTTAAATTTGCGCATCTTTGTTCACAAATTTTCGGAAAATTCGAAACTTGATTTGCTTATTTTGCTTTGTTTGTTGAATTTTATGCCACAAATTTGCTTGATTATGTTTTCATATTGCGTTGGGAGTATTTTGAGACTTGTTTGGCTTAATTTGATGGAGAAATGAGCAATTGACCATTTTTGAACTCCATGAGTTCGTGAAGAACAATGGGGTTTTTCTATGCGATTTTGCTAGCTTTTCTGGTACAATTTGTCACAATAATTGTCATAGTATTGCAAGAAATTTGTTTAATTGCTTGAAAATACCGTTTATGCTTGTTTTGAATTTGTGCTCTGTTTTAGTACTACGTACTCTGTTTTTGCGGACATAGTATCATGCTGCGAGGTGAACCTTAGATACTACAAAAACTTAATTTTTGTTATTTTGCATAAACATAGTATGGCTAGACAACGTGGTTTCGGTTCACGGTCCAGGGACACTCGTCGCGAGGACGAGCCCGTCGGTGAGGGTGAGGACCCTTCTACCAGTCTGGGACCTCTCCTAGAGTGGGACGAGCAGACACTCTTCTTTTCCCCTAAGCACCACATTTCAGAGCGGGTGCAACGCGGGTTAGCCGCTGGTAGGACTCGTAGTCATGGCTCAGGCAACGAGACGATCGATTCATTGTACGACACCTACTTCAATGATGAAGAGCCGTTACGCCTGCTTTGGGAGTCTTGTGGGTTGACTCCTCTGCTACGGGCCACTCGGGCCATGTATGCTTTTGGTGCGAGCTAGTATGTGGCTCGGGCCTTGGTGGAGTTCTTTTAGGACACCACCAACACTTTCCACTTTCCTTGGGGTGAGATGATTGTCACTTCTATCGACTTCAGTCTTATCACGAGACTAGAGTCTTCTACTCGACTGCCGTTTGATGCTGGACTCACTGTGTACTCGCCGGTAGTTTTGGAGCTGTTGGGTTTGTGTTGAGGTGCAGCCAGGGCAGCTCAGCTCTCGGTGTATCCGCAGATCTACTTTGGCGATGGCCATTCTGGACGAGGCGACCACTCGCGAGCAACGAGTGTGTATTTTTGTTCTGATTTTGCTGTCGGGGACTTTTCTCCTGACAGAGGTAGTCGAGTACATCTCTACTACCTGACTGTTGTTTGCGACCTTCATTTGGTCGGGACGTACGACTGGGCCAGCTTGGCCTATGCCGACTTTCTTCTTGGTCTGCGACGCTCCTGTCATCACAAGGCCTTGGCAGGGAAGGTTTCTCTTTCCAGCTTTTGGAGAGTCGTAGAGGTACATTTCTTCTCTTTCTCAATTCACTCTAGACTTTGTGTAAGTGTTTGCAGACTTTCTTTCGTCTTTATAGACCTGGTTCTACGAGTACTTTCCAGCGCTTGCGCCAGCGAGGCCTTCTCCTCGGGAGCTCCCTATTGGCGCCTATTGGGGAGGTCGCATGGGTCAGGTAACCACGGCCTATATCCGAGACCTGATCCTTTTGGTATATTCTCGTGAACATGTATTTTATAGTGCTCTCTCTGGTAGGATTTTATCTTACAATTATGTTTTGTAGGAGCCTGATGTGGTATATCGGCCATGGGCCAATCTAGTTGTGCCTGCGCGGGCTGCACAGTACTCTGTCGAGCGTCGTTACTTCCAGAGGACGTACGAGGCTACTGTCTACCTTGGCGAGAGAGTGGCTATCCAGCACTCTTCAGACTCTTTCATTGTTCCCGCTCACCCTCCTCGTCACATGTTCCATGAGGCGATGATGTGGAACTCGGCGGAGAGGCAGCCTGCTGGCTCTCCTTGGCGGTCCCATGCTCGTCCAGGCTGATTTATGAGGGGTATCTACTGCCTTTCCTAGCGCCGGCTCCTATGATATCTGAGGAGGCGACAGTATGCTATTTACCCTTTCGTTCTTTGTTAGATAGCCCCCAAGTATGATTTTTAATCACTTGGATTTGTTTTTGCTAGGGTGGACCTGCGGAGTTTATTCCTCCACGGATGTCCATTAACTATCAGGGCATGTACGACCCGATCGAGGAGATGATTCCTCCAGCCCCCGAGGATCAACGCTTTGTGGAGCGGTCTATTCCTCGTCACCAGACTCGGGTGAGCTTATCTGTTTATATAGTGCTGTAAATTCAAACACAAAATAATAATAGATTATCCAAATATGTTTATATAGTGCTACCTTGTTAGCGTCTTAATTAAGATTAACAACGCGGTGCGCGCTCATCACGCGTGGAGCACTAAACTAGTGTAGATAAAAGTAGAATGGAAATGGAAGTTGAAAAGAGTATTGTCATCCACTATTGGGATAGTTAATCTCCACGGGTGTTGAGAAAATTCTGTTCCACAGCTTTACAAACCAAACGAATGAAAAATGAGAAAATCATTTTCCTAGATATTGTTTATTTGATTTTGTTAGGCCTATTATTTTGAGCTTTTGGGTAGAGCAGAGCAAATTTCAGAAGTAGCTCTAAAGAACAAAACCTTATTTATTTTCTTGTTCAATGTGCTAAATAACTTAAATTCAGTTTTGTTGTAAAAGCCATAGTCTGTCATTCAGTTACTCATGGAAAACAAAGACTATACTGTGATGTGATAGCATATCAAATAGCCATACACAAAAGTATCTGAAAAAGCAATGCACCCTAAGGTTAAGCCTACGACATTTGACTCCGTAGCACAACATTACTTTACAATTACACTGTCAGTGGGAGGAAGATTGAACTTTCAAGGTGTACAACAAAGACAACTTGTAATGTGATTGGGCGTGTGGGAGCCAATCTGGATATAGACTTGCTAAACTTAAGAGACTGCAATGCACGGGTTATCTTACTCGGTTTTTTATTAGGTAGCCAGCCATTGAAGCATCAGGATATAACGAGGTACCCTGCAGTTTATGAAAATCACGAGATACCATTTTAAATTATAGCAAGTTTTTGGGCCCGATGTCCGCGTAATTACATATGGTTGATCATTAATGTACATTATAATTTATAACTTAATTTAATTATAATTAAATTTGTGGTTCATGTTGAACTGTCATTTGTTACACATTAATATCTATACTATATATGACATATCTAATTTAGGATACACGCTACGTGTAGGGATGTCAACGGGACGGGGCGAGGCGGGTTTTGGCATTTCCATCCCTGTCCCCATCCCCATCCCCACCGCGGGTCTGAAACTTATCCCCATCCCCACCCCGCTGAGTCCAATCCTAAAACCATCCCTACCCCACCCTCCATGTTGATATCCATCCTCGCCCCAGCCCCACCTTCCCCACCCCATCAGGCCATCACCCACCTAGTCTCCCACGCTAAACCCACAACAAATTCCAGTACATAATATAATCATATAATGGAATACTAAAAAACTATTTAATATTAATAATATTAAACTTCAAACTAATAAATCTAACTTCAAAATCCAAATAATAAAATTTTTAAAATGTATAAATCTACACCAAATATCAAAATTCATAATAAGGAGTGGGCATAAATTATTCAGTGCATCTATGCATGCATACTCCACTTGTTCTAATTTCAATATCCCATGATTCAAATTCTGCTACTAATTATGCATATTCAACCTTTTTGAATCTTCAGAATCTGCAACTAAAATAAATCTTAATAATTAAGGAAAATATATGAAAGAGAAGGAAGAAATAAGAGATTTCTCGCCTTGATCTAATTAAATGGTGTTTTAAGTAGTTAAAACAACATGCTCAACGGAGAAACTCGAGAGCCGCGTGTAGGCTGGAGGAATCTTAGGGGAGAGAAAGAGGTAGGTTTTTTATCAATATGAGTGAGGTGTTAGAATACTAGAATCTTACTTGTAATATGAGTTGTGGGCTGATGGTCTCAATTCCTTAGCCTTCAATTACCATAAACCAACTTACAAAAATGTACTCCACTACAAATACAACAATACTATATTATTTTTATCAATGTTTTTCATTATTTTTATAAAGGTATAGGTTGGTATGTGGAGGGTACGGTGCGGGTCATGCGGGTACAAGGTAAGTCAGGCTGGGCGGAGAGGGTATAGGTAAAATCCATCCCCACCCCATCACCCATGGCGGGTACGTTTTTTATCCCCATCCCCGCCCGACCACCCGCCAAACCTAAACCCATCCCCACCCCACCACCCGCCAAACCTAAACCCATCCCCGCCCCATGGCAAATTAAATATGTTTATTTGACCCGCCCCACTGACATCCCTAGCTACGTGTGACCTATCTCCATCTTCTACCAATGTTAAATTAAAAAATGTTTATGTCAAGAATTGAACTCGGATCAATTAAAAAATAAATAAGAAGTCATACCATCTTTGCTATCTAATACTTTTGCGAATTTATTCTCCTTAAAATACAGTTAATGTAGGTCTATAGGCCCACTAGTAAAATTTAACGTTTTTGCGACCGCCTCTAACGATCGCAAAAAAGAGCAAAAACGGTTGCTAAACAAAATTGCGACCGTCAACGGTCGTAACGCGGTGGTCGTTATTTACATGGTCGCAAAAAAAATTTATTATGACCGTTTGGAGGTCGCAGACTTTTTGCTACTGTTTTTATTAATTTCAACGATCGGATAGATAACGGTCACAAATTTTACAAATTGCGACCAGTTACAAAAGCAGTCGCAAATCTGGATTTAGCGATAGTCTTAGGCGGTCGCTCAAAAATTAAAAAAAAAAACAAAAAAAAAGAAATACCCACCACCATTGCCCACCCAAAACCTGTTCCTGAACTTCGTAGCCTACCCCGCCATCACTTCCCGCCCAAACCCTCTTTACCTACCACCACTGCCCACCTTTAAACACCACAAGCGACCGCCAAGCCTTAACCACCTTTACCCACCACCACCACCACTACCCATATTTAACCAAAAAATCGTATAAATTTATCAAAAAAATTTAAACCCTCCAAAATTAAACCAAAAAAAAATACCCATAAAATTTCGAACAAAATTACACATATCAAACCAAAAATTAAACAAAATTAAATCAAAATTCGAACAAAATCTAACCCACAAAAACTAATTAAAATATGAAAAAAATCGAACAAAATCAAACCCACAAAAACTAACAAAAATCGAACAAAATCAAACGAACAAAAACTAACAAAAAGCAATAAATAAACCTGAAAATTGAAACCCACAATGAACAAAAATCTCACAAAATTTCGAACAAAATTCGAACCAATATTCGAAAAACAAATAAAAAAATTCGAATAAAACTTCGAACCAAAATTCAAACAGAAATTCGAACAAAAATTGAAATAAAACAACAAAAATCAAAAATAAAACAATAATTTTTTGAAAAAAAAATCAGAAAATCAACATACCTTTCCTAATATTTCTTCCTCATGGGGTATTTATGGTCAAATTCGACCATGAAAATTCCAGATCTGGAGTTTTCATGGTCGAATTTGACCATGAAAACCAAAATTCTTGAAAAGGATGGCGGCGGCGCGGCTCGTTCATTTGTTGCTTGCTTGTGACGGTAAGGCTTGATGTGATGGCTTAATGAAGAAAGGAGATGAAGAGAAAGGAGGGTGTGAGAAGGGATAAGGAAAGAGAAGATAGAGAAAATGGATAAATGAGGAGAGAGAAAATGATAGGTTAGGGTGAGAAGAAACAGCTGCTTCCAACAAATATTAGGGTTAGGGTGGGTTGCGCAGCTGTTTTATACTCCACTTAATTAAAAAAATCATAACTTTATTACGACCGCTCTTAGCGGTCGCAAATGGTTGCAAATTGCGACCGTTTCTATAACGGTCGTAATGGTCGCAATTTGAGACTGTTTTTGGCGGTCGCATATGGTCAAAAATTGCGACCGTTTTTATAACGGTCGGAATAGTCCCAATTTGCGACCGTTTCTGACGGTCGCAATAGAAATGTTTCTATTTAGAATTATTTAGAAGTAAAGAATATTGAACGTTAGACCCGGGGCATCGCTCGGAATGAACACTAGTTTTGTAATCAAAAAAATACATATAAAAATAACTTAGCTCGGTGGTAAAACACTTAGTTTAAGATTTAGAGGTTGCGTGTTCAAATCTTGTGAAGATTTTTTTTTCTTTTTTGTTATAAGTGCATGACGTGGCGTAATGATTAGTTGAGTAGGTGACGTTGCGTAGTGAGGGTAATTTACGTGACACGTGGACGTTCTTAGGAACATCTTGTGCATGACGTGGCGTAATGATTAGTTGAGTTGGTGACAAGGCATAATGAGGAGAGTCTACGTGACAGGTGGACGTTCTTATAAACTCTTTTTAATATATTCTTTATTAATATAGATATTGTATGAAGTACTATTATTGAGCAACGATTAGGGGTGTCAATTGGTTTTACGGTTCGGTCTATCGGTTTTCGGTTTGTAACGGGCCGGTTCATAATGTGTTGGAATCATTATCGGGTCAGTTCAGGTCAGTTTTAAATAATTCCAGGTCGGTTCGGTTTGGTATGTGTTATTACAATTTCTTTTCGGGTCGGATTCTAATCGGGTCAGGTTGTAATTAGTTCGGGTTGAAGTCAATCGATTTAAAAACAAGTTTTGTCAATTTAAGGCGGGTTTTGGGTTAAAAAATTTCCGGTCCTAATCGGGTCAGGTTATAATCAGTTCGGTTTATAATCGGTTCAAGTTAAACTCGGTCGGTTAGAAAACGAATTTTGCCAGTTTAAAACGGGTTTTGGGTTAAAATAGATCAGTACCTACTAGGGTTGGGTTGTAATCGGTTCAGATCATAACCGATTTAAAATGAACTCGATCTATTTAAAAACGAGTTTGGTTCAAAACAAATCGGATAAAATCGGTTCACGTAATAAATATAAAGACTTAAACAAGTTACATTGGTCAAGTAATGAATTAGAACGAGTTGAGTTGTAAACTTGTAATTGATCGGGTTATAAACATGTTATAGACTTATAGTAATAGTTATCACTTTATTAGTTGTATATTGTTTTAACTAGCAAGTTACTTATAATAGTAAGCTAGTAATTTCTTTATTACAAGTAGTTTATAAATTAATATGTGACTATTAATTATTAACTATTTTTAAAATTAACACTGTTTTATATTTTTTGGCTTTCATATGTTATATTTATATCAATTGAATATCGAAAAAATTACTCTAAGAACAATTAACATGTATTGTCCTTGGCATGTATTATTGAAGAATCCATACAGTACTAATTAATTGAAATTCTAATCATAAATTATTCAAGGAAAAAAAAAAAAAAAAGCATCCTGATGATTTGATATTCTCATTTCGTTATTTAAGCTTCTAACTTCTATTACATAATTAAAAACAAAAATCCAGAAAAGTTTTATAATCTTGTTGTAATTAATGTATATAGTATATAATATGTCTTTCTTACAAAAATAATCTATAATAAATTATGGTAAGACTTGAGAATATTATATTTAATTTTTTTTCAAGTTTATTATTGTCAATCTGTTATATTTTGGAAAGATTCATCAAAATCTTCTAGCCACAAGAATATAAACATAACCAAAGGAATGGGGAAAGGGACCCATGAAATCAATGCCCCATACATCAAGTGTTTCACAAACCACAATATTTTGCAAGGGCATTTGGTTCCTACCAGTTAAGTTCCCTGTACGTTGGCATTGATCACAATTCCTACAAAATGTATATGCATCCCTAACAAGGGTAGGCCAGTATAGTCCACTTTCTAAGACTTTGTGGGCTTCTCCTAGGTCCAAAATGTCCACCACATTCAAAAGTATGACAAAAACGTAAAACACATTCAAATTCATTGTCATCCTAATGCATTGATTAGCACAAAATTTCCACAAATAAGGGCTATCCCACAAATAATACTTAGCCTCTGATTTTATCTTTTCCTTTTGAGATCTTGTGAGTTCCGAAGGCAAGTTCCTTTCAACAAGGTAGTTCACGATATCAGCATACCAAGGAACTTTTGCAAAAACAACATATAAATATTCATCAAGAAAAGAGTCGCATAAAGGTAAAGTATGTTCCCTTTGGACCATACGACTCAACTGGTCAGCTACTTGGTTTTCTGCGCCCTTTTTGTCTTTGATTTGTAAATCAAATTCCTGTAACAATAAGACCCATCTAATTAATCTAGGTTTAGGCACTGATTTAGCAAATAAATGTTTTAGTGCAGCATGATCAGTATACACAACCATCTTAGTTCCTAGTAGGTAGGAACGAAACTTTTCTAAAGCAAAAACAATAGCATAAAGTTCCTTTTCAGTAGTGGTAGAATTTGGTTGAGCAGGATCAAGGGTACGCGAAGCATAAGAAATAAAAGTTTGAACCTTACCTTCCTTTTGCCCTAATACAGCTCTAATAGTAGTATCACTTGCATCACACATAATTTCAAATGGTAAGTTCCAGTTAGGAGGTTGCAAAATAGGAGCCGACGTGAGTAATTCCTTTAGTGTATCAAAAGATTTCTTACATGGATTATCGAAACTAAACACAACATCCTTGTCAAAAGATTACATAAGGGAGTTGCGATTTTTGAAAAATCTTTAATGAATCTACGATAAAGACCAGCATGCCCTAAGAAAGATATAACATCTTTAACACAAGTAGGGTATGGTAAGGAACTTATAGTTTCTATCATAGCTTTATCAACCTCTAATCCTTTAGATGACATTATATGACCAAGTACTACACCTTGTTCCACCATGAATTGACATTTTTCAAAATTAAGGACAAGATTAATTAGTTTCAATGCATGCATCTTTGTAATAGCATGCTTAAGTTATTTAGGCATATATCGAAAGAATCTCCATGCACGGTAAAATCATTCATGAAAACCTCCATGTTATTTCCTAAAATTCAGAAAATATGCTCATCATACACCTTTAAAAGGTGGCAGGAACATTGCACAAACAAAATGGCATTCTTCTAAAAGCATAAGTTCCAAAAGGGCAAGTAAAGGTGGTCACACGAACATTGTCATATCATTCTTCCCTTAGGAACCCCTTATCATGACATCTTGTTTTAAGACAACATTCATTAAAACATTGTATAGTTGCTTAGCTTTCTGACCTAAGCAATATTCATTATTTCACGCATCACATGTTGTGCTTAGCTTCCTAACCTAAGCGAAATTTATTAAAGATCTTTAATCATGCAAAGCATATCGTGCTTAGCTCCTTGACTTAAGTAACATTCATTATGTAATTCTCATCGACCATTTCATCTATATACGTTCTTAGCTGCCAAACCTAAGGGACGTTGAAGATCGTTTCTTTAAACCATATATGATGCTTAGCTCCATGACCTAATGTAGGGAATATTTCAAGCATTGACCCAAAGCTTGAACCACGCTGTGATCATACACTTAAGTATGGTGGTGTCCAAAGGGAAAGAAAAGAGAGCAAAAGAGTCGCCAACAAGGTTTAGGAACTTGTAAACCGTTAACGAGGTGAAGGTTACACCCCTTAACGATCCATGAGATCGTCAAATCCAAAGGTCTAGAACCAAATAGGGTTCGGGGATGAGGGTACGAATCCAATCTACAAAAGAAATGACCCGCCCTATAAAATAGGCCACTAATTTATTCTACTCGTATTCAGGTGCGCTTTCTGACTAACATGCAATCAATGAGTTAACCCTAAACCTGTTTAATCTATGTTGGTTGAATATTAATGCACAAATAAATCTATTATTACCGATCACTTGAATTAAAATCATATTAGCGTAAACCAAATTATTAATTACCTTATTATTAAAATCATATTAGCCTAAACCAAATTATTAATCAAGTACAAATTCCCTTTAAACATGCATAAAAGGCGTGATCAAGCAATAATAATAAACATATCAAGCAACCTAATAATTATCATAATAACGACAATCATAATAACAATCATCATATTAAATATAATAATGATAATAATGCTTAATAATAATAGCAAGATCCTAGGCATGATACTAACAAGATTAATAACAAATCCTAGCATGTCACTAAGCAATAAAGATCAAAGCTTTAAACCTAACATGATACTAACATGCTATTAGAAAAGAGTAAAAGGTACCCTAAACATGATACTAGAAAGCATTAATAACATCCTAACATGATACTAGGAATTAATCAATCTAAGCATGCTTTCTACATTGAAATAAAAAGAGAGTAAGCTAATTACTTACTTTGAAGCCTCGTACATCTTTCTAATAACAAAATACACGTGTTAGCAAACTTCAATGAAATAATAAATCAAAGAATTAAATTAAATAATTGAAAGAAAGAGTTAAAAATTTTAGACTGGATTTGGGACCAAATTAAACCCTTAGAAAAGTGTAAACCTTTCACGTCTAGGGCGAAGGCAACTTTGAACTTCGCTAGGTGTTTCTAGATCTTTTGAATGCGGTATTGTGTTTGTAAAAGCTAGTTAGAGAGAGAGAGCTTAGAGATATTTAGAGATATTGTTAATGAGAGTTGATGATTAAAAACGGAGGTGCAGGACCCTACTTATTGAAAAACAGTCCGGAAATTGATTGAAAAATAGTCAGAATTTGAAAAGGAATAAAACTCTACGCTTTCGCCAGAAATTCGACCTGTCGACAGACGAGGAGCCAGTCGCCAGGCGACAAGGTTATCGTTTAGCGACAGCTGTGATTTTTAACGCGCTTTCAGCACGGAGTCCATTTATCAATAAAATTGAGTTGTAAAGTCCGTACGAAGGCTAAAATCGTAATTTCAAATAAAACATTATTAACTCATCTACATGATCATTAATCCTAATTCCACTAGGATATGAAAAAAAAACCTCCTAGAAGCTCTAGGAGACTATAATCAATCCTACTAGCTTAAGGAATAATAATAGGCCCTCCTCTAGATCATTGGGCCGTATGTAAATATCAAACCGGACCCAGTTTAGCATTTTGGCCATAACATCCTCATTATTCATCAGAATTGGGCTTATAATATATCGTTGGAAAGCTCTTTTCGAGCCCCATTCAACTACACTATTATTAGACCCTTATCATGGAGAAAACTAAAGTGGATTGGCTATTTTCATAAAATAAAGTTGGTTTTCAAAAACAGAATGAAAGATTTTTAATAAAAATTAACCGCAACACTAGACTTTTTACACTTTCACTTTATTCGATTATGGTTCGACGCGAAAGGTATTCATCATTGGGTTTGGTTTTGGGGAGACATAAATGGGTGTCTACACCTAAGTTCATTCATGAACCATGTCACATGATGTAATTGTCCTTAGCCTCTTGGCCTAAGAACATGCATCATACATACATTATCTCTAAGGAAAACAATTTAATCCATGCGATTCTTTTTGTCTTGCTCAATGAGGAAGTTCAAAACTTCTTCCCTTTTTCATGTCTTTTCTTTTGAAGAAGTTAAAAAATATCTTTTCTTACGTTAAAGCATGTGTGAAATTTTTTTTTTGAGGGAAGTACAAAAACAAAACTTCATTTTTTCTCGTCTTTCTTTTTCGGGAGAAATTCGGTACCGTCCTCTCATTACAAAAATAACGTAAATATTTTTGCTTTTGTATTTTCTATTGCTTGTGTCTGCACCCACATACACTATATATACATAATCACAAGTCATACACATGTCATGTCATGGCAAGTCAAGTCAAGCATAGTCAAGTCAGTTGGTCAATTAATCACATTATATACGAGTCCCTTGGCAAATTTCATTTTGTAGGTCTCAATTACAGCCCACGTTTGGGGACAAGCGAACCATTTATATCCCACATTTGGGGACAAGGGAACCATCTACAACCCATGTTAGGGACAACTGAACCATCTTCAGTCCACGTTCGGGACAAGCGAACCATCTACAGCCCATGTTCGGGGACAAGCAAACCATCTACAGCCCACATTTTGGGACAAGCAAACCATGTACACCCCGCGTTCGGGGACAAGAGACCCATCCACAACCCACGTTCGGGGACAAGTGAACCATCTACAACCCACGTTCGGGGACAAGCAAACCATATATAGCCCACGTTTGGGGAAAAACAAACCATCTACATCCCACGTACGGGGACAATCAAACCATCATCATTTTAGTGATCATCTCCCATGCAAAGATGATTCACAGCGCAAGGTCATCGATACACAAAGACTTGCAATCTCATCATCAGACAAGCTTTTCCTCAAGCATGGAAAATTGTTGGTTTTGTTGCCCCTACTCAAGGTGACGAAGTCAGCGATTATATCATCTATCAACTTTCCTTAAGTATGGAAAATATGAAGCATGAAAAATATCATAAAAAATTTCATCCGGTAGATTACTTCAACCGTAGAAAAATACCAAACTTATTTGCCACCAATACGCTGGTGTCAGATACGTATTTTATCCTTGTACTCTTTAATCTGTGGAATTAACATTTTTCTGCATGTAACAACATATAAAGAGTGATTTAAGATTGCAGAAAGTCTTTAATCATTCTCCGTCCTATCGACTAATTTGACTATCGTATTTAAATCTGACGTTTCTACAAACTCAGTTAAAGTGGTGGCTTCTGTAGACACCTAAAACGTCTTCCCAAAACAAAACCCGATGATGAACAAACTTTCACCGCCATTATTGGTCGGGTTGAGTATTTAATGTTTGGAGTGCTTAATCCATATTCCATTCAATACATTTTATAAACAACCTCAATTCTTAGTCCATTTCCCTAAACCATAACCTATTTTTCACTTTTCGTATCTACATCACAAAAACGAGAGAACCTGATTATGTGGCTGTAGGGAATATTTCAAGCATCATGGCCCCAAACTTGAACCCCACCGTGATCATACACTAAAGCATGGTGGCGTTCCAAAGGGAAAGAAAAGAGAGCAAAAGAGTCGCCAACAAGTTTTAGGAACTTGTAAACCCAAAAGACGATCCAAAAGGACCATCAACTCCATAAGGTCTTGAACCAAACAGGGTCCGGGGATGAGGATACGAATCCAATCTACAAAAGAAAGGACCCGCCCTATAAAATAGGCCTCTACTTTGTTCTGCTCGTATTCATGTGCGCTTTTCGAATAACATGCAAACATTATATTAAACCTACCCTGTTTATCTATGTTGGTTAAATATTAATGCACAAATAATACTATTATTGGCGATCACTTGAATTAAAATCACATTAGCCTAAACCAAATTAATAATTATCTTATTTAAGCGTGATTTCAAGTACAAATTCCCTTTAACAAGCATAAAAGGTGTGATCAAGCAATAACAATAAAATAAATATCAAGCAACATAATAATAAACAATAAGCAATAATGATGATAATAGCATGATAAGGCATAATAAAGCTTAATAATAATAGCAAGATCCTAGGCATGATACTAACAAGATTAATAACAACTCCTAGCATGTCACTAAACAATAAAAATCAAAGCTTTAAACCTAACATGGTACTAACATGCTAACATGATATTAGAAAAGAGTAAAGACACCCTAAATATGATACTAGAAAGTAATAAATATCATCCTAACATGATACTAGGAATCATAAAACAATAATAAGCATGCTTTCTACATTGTTAATAAAATAGGGAGTAAGCTAATCTACTTACTTTGAAGCCTCGTACCTCTTTCTAATAACAAAATACACAAGTTAGTAAACTTCAATTAAAATAATAAAGAACAATTAAAGAATTAAATTGAAATCAAATTAAATAAAGTTTTGACTAGTTTTGGACCAAACCCTCAGAAATTATCAACCTTGCACGTCTAGGGCGAAGACAACTTCGAACTTGGCTAAGAGACTCTAAGTCTTGTGAATGCGGAATATTGTGTTTGATAAAAAGTTGGTTTAGAAAGAGAGAGAGAAAATAAGAATTAAGTAATTCTTGATGAGAGTTGATGAAAGTTGATCGGGAGAATTGATGAGAGTCGATGATTAGAAAAAAGGGAGATATGACCCCTATTTATAAGAAAAAAGAGGGTCGAAGAATTAAGAAAAGAATCCGAATTCGAATCGAAATAAAACTCGTAGACAACAGTTTTTGCGAATTTTGTTTTTATCATATCTTTTGATCCAGAAGTCCAAATAAGTCATATAATATGTAGTTGGAAAGCTCTTGAAGTCTTATATCCAATGAAATTGGAATCAGATTAAAATATTTTTTAGATAAAAAGATATGGACGAAATAGTAGGACGGTATCAGTTTTGGATAGAGTTTCGTATATCTTTCATATCTTTTTCGTTATATCTCGGAATTAATATTATAATATATCATTGGAAAGATAATTTCAAGATATATTGAACCATATAAAATTTGGATAAAAAATATGAGGCACGAAAATAATATCTGACTGTCTTTGAACATCTTTAAATCCGAATAGAATTAGGAAAGTTTTAAAAAAGGAAAGTTTATATTTAAATCAAATTCCATGATCTTATCTTTTCAAAAATGGATAATTAAGATATTTTAGAAACTTATAGAAGATTGTAATCAATCCTAATAGTTTAGGAATAGGATTAAACCTTTGGACCCTCCTCATGATCATTGGGTCGTAGGTAAAATCCGGTTTGGGCCCAGTTTAGTATTTTGGCCATAACTTCCTCATTATTCATCGGAATTGGGCTTATTATATATCGTTGGAAAGGTCTTTTAAAGCCCCATCCAACTACACCATTATTGGACCCTTATCATGGACCAAACTAAACTGGATTGTACGTTTTTATAAAATAGAGTGGGTTTTCGAAAACAGAAAGAATGATTTTAATAAAAACTATCCGCAACACTTGACTTTTCACACTTTCACCTTATTCGATTATGGTTCGACGTGACAGGTATTCATCACTGCGTTTGGTTTTGGGGGGACACAAATGGGTGTCTACAGAAGCCCCCACTTTGACTGAGTTTGGAGAAACTTATGTTTCGAAAAACCAAAGTCAAAGTATCGATAAGGACGGAGAACAATTTAGAACGTTCTGCGATTCCAAATCATTCTTATAACGCCGATACCTGCAAACTAATCATTAGTTAAAACAGATAAAAGAGTTAATAAACGCGTATCTTGCACCGTCGAGCACACGTCTCTTAGCGTAACCATTTTGCTGTTGCTTCTTTTGTTGTTTGTTACAACCTCCACAGTACCTCGTGAACGCCATCGTTGAAGATCACCATATGTCGTCATCTTCGATACTCTTGGTGACAATCCTCCATAGTATTTCGGGAACATCGTCGAAAATAACTGTATGTCGTCATCTTCTAGGTTGTGGCCGTATGTCGCCACGGCAGTGCATCGCCGCTATAGACAATCTCTTCTTTACTTTGAGGGACCGCCGAAGGTGACCTTGCTTCGCCATCTTCAAAATTTGAGACAACACTCCACATCCTAGGGAACACTGTCTATCATTGCTGCTACATCTCGAGCTTTTCCTTGAATCATGGTGACAACCTTCCCAATCATAGCGAATGTCGTCGAAGACCGCCTCGTCACGAACCGCTCTTCTCAAATATAGGTGACAACTTCCACAATCTTAGCGGGCTTTGTCGAAGACCGCCTCATCACGAACCGCTCTTCTCAAATCTAGGTGACAACTTCCACAATCTTAGCGAAGGTCGTCGAAGATCGCCCATCTCATGCCATCTTCTCAAATCAAGTAATAACTCCCTCAATCTTAGCGAAAGCTATCAAAGACCGCTTCATCTTGAATCGTTCTTCTCAAATCTAATAATAAACTCCCCAATCATAGTGAAAGCTATTGAAGGTCGCTTCATCTCAAACCGTCCTTCTTAAATTTAAGCAATAGACTCTTTAATCTTAAAGCCCCCTGTTGAAGGCTTCGTCATCTCGAATCTTCAAATCTTCTTCCATCCTAGGAAATCATTGTGAACCGTTACTTTGGTGCTTGCGATGTGCCAATACTTAGGCGCTTTAAGCTAAGTGAGACGATCTTTTGTCAAGTCGATCACTCATTGTGATTGTAATCGAGCCGATTACTAAATCATGTCAAATTGCTTAGAGGGGCTAACTGGCGTACCAAGGAACCCGAAATTTCTGTAAAAGGTCAGCATAATCCAATATGGGGCCACACATTCTGTCGCTGCACTAGCGCATGCCAGAACCTTATGTCGCCGCAATATCGTTCTGTCGCCGGGCGACAAACCTTATCGTTTGGCGACAGATTTCTTTTTCATTTCTACCGCTGCTGCTGCTGTTCATTGCTCGGTTTCGCTCCGAACTTTCAATTTGGTCGTTTCCTTACGACCAAATCTGCTCAAATCTTTTGGAAATTAAAGCTCTTCATAATTTTGCTCAAACTTCTCTTATCTTGGAAGAATCTCATATATCTATATTCGCGGTTTTTTTTTTCGAAAAAATCCGGGAATATTCTTGCTCGCTGGAATGTACCTGCATCTATATTTTGGACTATAGGACTTTGCTAATCTTTTATTATCTTAGGGTTGACCTAAGGCTTAGTGTTGCTTGACTCATTGATTTGACATGACTCGACTCAAATCGTTTGACACATGTGTTAGACTCCACTCGATGTGATATGACACAACATGACTCAATGTACATGACTCGTGTGTGATGTGCGACTCGAAAATGCAAAAAAGCAAAAATTTTCCGTCATTTTTGTGGAGAGTACCGACTTTCTCCCGAAAAAGAAAGACGCGAAAAAGAATCGAAGTGTTTGATGGTGCATGTTGAATGAGCTTAATGCAGTATATGCATTTGATGCTATCTCTCAAGGTGCAAGGATTAATTCCTCCTAAGCTATCTCAATTATTGACCCAATGATGAAAGTATTTGGGTAACTTAGGTGCGGAGGCTAAGCACTTCATTCTTTGATACAATGATGATTATAAGTGATGAGTGATGTGTGATATGACAAAGCATGCTTCAACGCTATGTTAAGAATTCATGTCAAAGGGTTCCTAATTGGAAGTCTATTTGGTCATGTATCTGTGATGTGTGTGAAAGTGACACTAAGGTTAAGCTGCAAAGGCTAAGTGTATGGAAAAGTATTATTTGATAAGAGTCAAATAATGATGACTCTTAGGCTAGGTAGGCTAATGATGTAAGGATCAAGCCCCCAAGTCTAGCTCTAAGTGAATAAGGATGAGCATTGGAAATCCCTTGACATGATCATGGTGTGAGTGTGTGAATGTGAAAATGAATGCATTTTTATTATGGCTGCACCTCATTGTGAGGTTGCCTACGTATCCTAGGAATCAGGCCAAACGTAGCTCTAGCTGAACCTCGCAAAAGTGTGTGTATACCTCAAAAAGGTCTTTTTAAGGGTTGTAACGTGGTTAGACTAAAGGTTGAAGAAGAAGGGGATAAAGGCTCAAGACCCTAGATAAGCCCCCAAGGTGTGCAACCTTGCTTTTGAATCTTTGTATTTTTTTATGCTTGAGTTTTCTCATTTTTGAGCTCTTTTTTTTTTGTTTATTTTTTGCTCTTGCATTTTTCATATTCGCATTTTTTTTATAAGTGTGGGCAATCTCGATCATGCGGTCTATCACTCACTTGGCATTCATGTTTCTCAGGCACGGTACCGAGCACTCGATAAGAAACGCAATTTGAGACATGTTCTTATCAAAGATATTTTTATATCAAAGACATTGGAACACTTGCCCTTTTGTACACTTTTATTTATATTTTTTATTTTTATCACTCAAGCTTTTGTAAATTGGAACTTGCAAAAGTTACACACCATCCCATCCCAAGGTTAGTAAATGTAGGTTGAAAAAAGAAAGGTCTATCGTTAGACGAGGCTCAAAGTGGTTTATCAAGAAAAGGATTATATATTTAAAGGGTGAAAGATATGATATGGCTACAAGGGATGCCTCAAATCATTGGTATACCTTGTGCTTAATTCGACCTTGTTTTTTTTTTTTTTTTTAAATGCAATCATCATATGTGAGGGAAGAAACGCTCATTTTATTAAAGGGGAACAAAATAAAAAACCTATGTAATAAATCTAAGGAAGACGAAGGGTGCCTATGCTAGACTTATGGGGGAAGGTTTGAAAAAAGAAGAAGAAAGCATGAAATCTTGGTAAGAAGCTTGCCTTGTATTTTGTCTCATCATTACTCTTTTTCCTTGTTAATCATATAACTCAAACTCGATTTAACATGCATAGATGGGAAAAGATCATGAAAGAATGAAGGGAATGATATGTGTGGAGAAAGTATGTGGAGTGTAGGAAGAAGATGTAGATGAAGAAATATGGAAGAAAGTATGTGGAGAGTGGGAAGATGATGTAGATGGAGAATTATGGAAGACTTAGGAATATAATGGACCCCCAACTCAAATGACGGAAAAACGACTCATGCATGAACCTAAGACATGGTCATGGTGACATGTACAAAGTGTGTGCTAAGACTAATGAGTGTGGGTGACATGTTAAGACTTGTGTCATGACAATGTGGCTAGACTATGTGACTAGACTTAAGCAAAGACTAAATTAAGACTTCACGTATATGCATTAAACTAGACAGGCTATGGTATTTTAGTCATAACATTTAATCTGTGACTCTTATTGGGACAAAACCAACTCCAAATTAAAGATAAAACTCGGGGCTACAGATCCATAGGTTATACGACTCGTGGTTCTTCCTAGAACTCCGGCTATGACCAAAACAAGTTGACGCATGTGCAGTATACGGGAATAAAAATCCGGGTTGACTAAAAGGAGTTATGACTCGATTTAAGGGAATTTTATTAGTTCAAATTAATTAATTAAACAAAATCCTTTAGTCATTGGTTAGTTTATTTAAACTAATTTACAAACACAAGTCAAACAAACGGTTAGTTTAGTCACATATAAGCTATGCACAAATAAGAGATGCACAAGTAGTTCACATAGTCACAATATGATGCAATGAGTTTGCAACCTAACCATGGCTCTAGTTCTCTAAAGTTCAAGGATATGGGTTAAGTCAAAAAGGTCCATGGTTATGAATCCATATGCATTGCACACAAGCCTACCGTGAGAGTTGGAGCGAATGGACAGGATCCCGCGAGTTCGTGATGAAATCGAACTCGACTCCATGGTTTGGTGGATTCACAAACTTTGCACGTACCCAAATTTGAACTTTGCACATGATAGTGGAATATTCCATTGGGCAGGTGAAGCAGGAACCCCCACAGGGTTATATCCATATGTAGAACACATATGGGTTCAGAAAAGTGAGAAAAGGACTCAATCAATACGTAAAATCGAGCCAACAAGGCTAGAAATGGTCAAAGCAAGAAGGCAGACCCCTGGCTCGGTATTGGAAGAACTTGGCGCCAGACTACAGGGACTGTCGCTGCAAAAAAGCCTCTCTCGCCAAGCGAAAGAACTGTCTCCAGGCGACAGAAACTTTTTACGGGCGACAAGCCCTGTTTTCTAGACGCTAGTTCCTACATGCCTTGGCAAGTTTCTGTGTTCTTAGAATTTTCCAGATTTCGCATCATCTTTTCGATTCTAGTCATGAAAGATATTTCTCAAATTTGCTACGTGTAAAATTCCTAGGTATTGACTCATGGGGCTCTCCCATGAGAACCTTTTAATATATATGACAATAATGTTAATCAAATCACGCACATGAAATACTTAGAATTTTTCGAGTCTCATCCGCTCATTCTAAATAATTGCCAAAATAAATTTCAGGAATATAAATAGAAATCCTCCCCAGTGGAGTCGCCAAAAACTGTAGGGAATAATTCAAGCATCATGACCCCAAACTTGAACCCCACCGTGATCATACACTAAAGCATGGTGGCGTTCCAAAGGGAAAGAAAAGAGAGCAAAAGAGTCGCCAACAAGTTTTAGGAACTTGTAAACCCAAAAGACGATCCAAAAGGACCATCAACTCCATAAGTTCTTGAACCAAACAGGGTCCGGGGATGAGGGTACGAATCCAATCTACAAACACTACTAAAATTCGGCTAAATTGCGACCGTTTTTTTACGACCGTCCGAAAAACGGTCGCAAAATTCATATTTTGCGACCGTTTTTTATGCGGTCGCAATATTACGACTGCTTTGACAACGGTCGCAAATTTGCGACCGTTTTTAGCCTTTTAGACGGTCGCTAGGATGTTTGAACAATTAAAAATAATTCCAAATTAAAATAAATCGTTTGCGACCGTCAAAGACGGTCGTAAAATGTCATAATCTGCGACCGTCAAAGAGACGGTCGTAAATGTCAAAATCTGCGACCGTCTCTGACGGTCGTAAACGTCATAATCTGCGACCATCAAAGAGACGGTCGTAAATGTCAAAATCTGCGACCGTCTCTGACGGTCGTAAACGTCATAATATGTGACCGTCAAAGAGACGGTCGTAAATGTCAAAATCTGCGACCGTCTCTGAGACGGTCGTAAATGTCAAAGAGACGGTCGTAAAAGATCCTTTTTTTAATTAAAAAAATACGGTATAAAAGCATACCTTATTCACAAACCCTAATCTACTTCAAACTCCCACACGCCGCTCACCCCTCCTCTTTCTTTTCTCTCTCCTGCTCTTTCTTTCTTACTTCTCTTTCTCACGCTCCTCTATCTCTTTCTTCTCTTTCTCCATTTTTGTTCACTCTCACGCCCCTCCATCTTCATTCTCTTTTTCTTCTTCATTTTTTTCAGAGTTATAGTTTTGGTGTACGTATTTTCTTTGACAAACAAATTATGGTATTCGGATTTCTTCAACAAACGAGTTATGGTTTTTCATGGTCAAATTCGACCTTAAAAATTTCAGATCTGGAGTTTTCTTGGTCGAATTTGACCATATAAACCTAAATAGGAAGATATATTATGAAAGGTTTGTTTATTTTTCTGAAAATTTTGTTTATTTTCGAATTTTTTGGTTGAAATTCGTTTTTCGTTCGAATTTCCATGTTTGTTTGATTTTGTTATCGATTTTTAATTGCATTTCTGTTCGAATTCCTTTGATTTTTGTTTTATTTCGAGTTTTTCATAATTTTGTTCGAATTTGTTCTATATTTGTTCGAATTTCATAGATTTTTTGTTTGATTTTTTTGTCGAATTTTTTGTTCGAATTGTGGGTTTAATTGTTGTGGGTTTAATTTTTTTTTTTTGGGTATAATTTTTGGGCGATTTTTTTACTTAATTTTTGTTCGTTTTTTGGTTTAATTTTTGTGCATTTTTGGGCGATTTTTTTTATTTAATTTTTGTTCGATTTTTTTTTATATAATTTTTGTGCATTTTATTTGTTCGAATTTGTTCTTTGTTTGTTCGAATTTCACAGATTGTTTGATGATGTTTTATTTCATTTTTGTTTTGTTCAAACTTATGTAGGTGATTATTTTTTTCTTTTTCTGTTTTTCTGGGTTAAAGTTGGGTAGGTGGTGGTGGGTATTGGTGGTTGAAGGTGGGCGAAGGTGATGGTGGGTAGAGGGTGGCGGAGGCGGGTAGTGGTTGTTTAAGAAGGGTAGTGGTGGTGCGTGGTTTAGGTGGGTTCTGGTTTGGGTACGGTGGATCTGGGTTAAGGGTGGGTGGGTCTTTTTCTTTTTTTTTTTTGTTTTTTTTTAATACTTTTAGCGACGGCTTATGGCGGTCGCTAAATTCAATATTTGCGACCGTTTCATAAGGCGGTCGCAATTTTTAATATTTGCGACCGTTTTTTTAACGGTCGTTGAAAATAGGTATAACGGCCGTTAAAAATCTGCGACCGTCAAACGGTCGTAATATTATTTTTTTGCGACCATCATAATTACGACCGCCTTGTTGCGACCGTTGACGGTCGCAATTATGTATTGCGACCGTTGACGGTCGCAATTATGTATTGCGACCGTTTTCACTACTTTTCGCGACCGTTTGCGCCGGTCACAATTTGGCCAATTTTTAGTAGTGAAAAGAAAGGACCCGCCCTATAAAATAGGCCTCTACTTTGTTCTGCTCGTTTTCATGTGCGCTTTTCGAATAACATGCAAACATTATGTTAAACCTACCCTGTTTATCTATGTTGGTTGAATATTAATGCACAAATAATACTATTATTGGCGATCACTTGAATTAAAATCACATTAGCCTAAACCAAATTAATAATTATCTTATTAAGCGTGATTTCAAGTACAAATTCCCTTTAACAAGCATAAAAGGTGTGATCAAGCAATAACAATAAAATAAATATCAAGCAACATAATAATAAACAATAAACAATAATGATGATAATAGCATGATAAGGCATAATAAAGCTTAATAATAATAGCAAGATCCTAGGCATGATACTAACAAGATTAATAACAACTCCTAGCATGTCACTAAACAATAAAAATCAAAGCTTTAAACCTAACATGGTACTAACATGCTAACATGATATTAGAAAAGAGTAAAGGCACCCTAAATATGATACTAGAAAGTAATAAATAACATCCTAACATGATACTAGGAATCATAAAACAATAATAAGCATGCTTTCTACATTGTTAATAAAATAGGGAGTAAGCTAATCTACTTACTTTGAAGCCTCGTACCTCTTTCTAATAACAAAATACACAAGTTAGTAAACTTCAATGAAAATAATAAAGAACAATTAAAGAATTAAATTGAAATCAAATTAAATAAAGTTTTGACTAGTTTTGGACCAAACCCTCAGAAATTATCAACCTTGCACGTCTAGGGCGAAGACAACTTCGAACTTGGCTAAGAGACTCTAAGTCTTGTGAATGCGGAATATTGTGTTTGATAAAAAGTTGGTTTAGAAAGAGAGAGAGAAAATAAGAATTAAGTAATTCTTGATGAGAGTTGATGAAAGTTGATCGGGAGACTTGATGAGAGTCGATGATTAGAAAAAAGGGAGATATGACCCCTATTTATAAGAAAAAAGAGGGTCGAAGAATTAAGAAAAGAATCCGAATTCGAATCGAAATAAAACTCGTAGACAGCAGTTTTTGCGAATTTTGTTTTTATCATATCTTTTGATCCAGAAGTCCAAATAAGTCATATAATATGTCGTTGGAAAGATCTTGAAGTTTTCTTTCCAATTCAATTAAAATCAGATTAAAATCTTTTGTAGATAAAAAGATATAGACGAAATAGTAGGACGGTATCAATTTTTGATAGAGTTTCGTATATCTTTCATATCTTTTTCGTTATAGCTCGGAATTAATGTTATAATATATCATTGGAAAGATAATTTCAAGATCTATCGAACCATATAAAATTTGGATAAAAAATATGAGGCACGAAAATAATATCTGACTGTCTTTGAACATCTTTAAATCCGAATAGAATTAGGAAATTTTTAAAGAAAGAATGTTTATATTTAAATCAAATTCCATGATCTTATCTTTTCAAAAAAGGATAATTAAGATATTTTAGAAACTTATAGAAGATTCTAATCAATCCTAATTAGTTTAGGAATAGGATTAAACCTTTGGACCCTCCTCATGATCATTAGGTCGTAGGTAAAATCCGGTTTGGGCCCAGTTTTGTATTTTGGCCATAACTTCCTCATTATTCATCGGAATTGGGCTTATAATATATCGTTGGAAATGTCTTTTAAAGCCCCATCCAACTACACCATTATTGGACCCTTATCATGGACCAAACTAAACTGGATTGTACGTTTTTATAAAATAGAGTGGGTTTTCGAAAACAGAAAGAATGATTTTAATAAAAACTAACCGCAACACTTGACTTTTCACACTTTCACCTTATTCGATTATGGTTCGACGTGACAGGTATTCATCACTGCGTTTGGTTTTGGGGAGACACAAATGGGTGTCTACAGTGGCCCTATTATTTTGATCTATTTATTATTTGGTTGGATAGGCCTTGTAATAAGTTGTAGAGTAATTAGATTGAATTTTTCAATGTATGTTATGTACTCTCACTCTCTCTCTCTCTCTCTTTCTCTTTCTCTCTCTCTTTTTTCTTTCTTTTATGCAAGAGTTGGAATTTTACACTATTCATAAGTCATAATTGACTTAATTTTTATACTAATATAGAATAAATAAATATCAACATATATTATGTTGTTAGATTTTTCATAATGTCTGCTTTTATAAAAAAAAAATCATAATTAAAGATGTTGATGGTCAAAGTAGTGTCTCCACAAATGTGCAAATTTAACTCTAGTTTATAAAAAAAAAAAAAAAAAAAAAAAAAAAAAAAAAAAAAAAAAAAAAAAACAGAGGGAGTATAATATAATAAAATAATTTTCTTCAGTTTTTCTTATAAACGTTATGTATAATTTTAAGATTCATACAACGTATGCTACCAAAATAATTTTTCTATTTTTAATTAAAATTAAATTTATTGTCTATTGACAAAAAATGGAGGAAAAAAATAAAATTGGTAATATTATAATAATCTTGGATATTTGCATAATGATAAATTTCAATACCTTATTTATTTATTTATTGTTATTTGTGTTAGTATATTTGTACTAAAAGACACCTAAGATGCTTTCCAAAAAAAAAAAAAAAAAAAAAAGACACTTAAGATATAGAATATATGTAAAAAAATTTAATTGAGTATCATTGGATCAAATATGTTGTCAAAATGGAAATAAGTATTATTGTAGGTTATAAAATGGAAGTCATTAAAAAAAAGGAAAAAAAAAAGGTAGGAAAATTATTTATGACATCATGACAATTGTCATTTTAGGTTTACTTTTAGTATAGCAGGTTAATAGGTTAATTGATAGTTAATGACATAATAAGTTTTGTAAATGCTAAACATTCACCAACTAGTTGTCTAAGTTGAGTAACAAAAAATCTTGGGTGGACCTGGTCCACAATAATTTTATTATGGACCATTTAATCTCACGTGCTCTTGTCTGTACAAAGTAGCCCAGGCGCACTTCCAGCCCAATTCTACAAAACCCTATTTTAAAGCCCAATATTCTTTCATAAATTTTTTTCCTAAAAAAAATAAAGCCCCAACTACATTCTCTCTCCTCTACGATGAACTCATCGACGAAATCACGAAACAAAATTCATCAATTAAAGAATGAAATTTTGCTGCAATTGGTCGCAACAAGTCAGTTTATGAATTAGAATCAAACACAAATAACAATGAAGGTATCAATCTTTATTTTGTTTTAATTCTGCCAAAATTTCGAATTTTTGTTTTCATGAACAATGGTTGATTATGTGGAGAATAGATCTAAAGCATGCAATTAAGTTTTAAAATTAGAGGAAATTAATATTTAATCATAGAGTCTATTTAGTTCTGATACAAGTGCACATAACAATTTCGAATCAATTAAATTGTTAATTTTTGATGCTTATTTGCTTTGATTCGTAAGTAAATAGTCTAATTGGGGTAAAGTACATATTACATAGATGGTGAATTGATTTTGGTTACATTGATTTTTATCTTTGTTACAGATAACATAATATACTTATTAGAGATGACTATCAGTTAATAAAGGTCACTATGGCTATTTTGACATTAGTTGTGTAATAGGATTTGAGTAATAGATAACGTAGAATCAATTTATAGAGGTAGAGAGTTACCTATCTACTAATTTCTTTGATTATACTGCCAATGCCAAATTTTAAGTTCTTTAAGGTGGAAACTATAAGTTTCTTACAATATAATTTGATTTAATTAAGTCTAAGAATACACATATGTGAACTGTGAATTTGAATTGAAATTGGTATTGAAATATGCTAATCATTGTCAGACCCTGTATTTTTAATGGGATCTACTTTTTTTTTCTTTTTGCAGCCAATTGAAGGATCAATAATTGATCTTATAGGATATTGCCACATTTAGGATCTTTGTTGTGGTTTATTATATTATGAAGCAAAAAACAAGGGTGTATGAAAACTAGTTTTTGAGAGGCATATGTGGTTCCTTCCCTTCTTTCTTCTAGGAAACCAGGATAAAACTTTCATTTGCAGTAAGAGGGTTTAAGGGATGCATAACCCCTTATCTTGTGGCGAGGCATGGGTATACTTTAGCTTACTTGAATACCAAAACAAAAGTAGACATTAAAGCTAGAGTGAAGAATCTAATGATGATTATGCTCTGATGACGATTAGCACATTAACTTTATACTATAATAGCTGGTTCAAGTGTAACCATGTAGAAATGAAAAGGAGACATATTACATGTACTCGAATTAAAAATGGTACGATATCTATGTCTTTGTATGTTTGATGACAAATGAGCATGCATTGTTTTCAAAGTCATTTATGATTGGAGAATTATATAATTGAAAACTCTTTAAACCTACATATTCAAGCCTATTAGCTCAATTGGTCGAGCATTGTGTATTTTTATTCGCACAGAAGATGTAGGTTCGAGTCCTACATAGGCTAACAGATAAACAAATAGTGACCCTTTTAATCAAATATTAGCTTTTTCATAGTTATGTTTTTCAGACATATTGTGACCCCTATATACATATAGTAGTTACCCTTCTTTTTACATATAGTGACCCCTTTTTAGATATAGTTATCTTTTTTTTTAATTACGGTATTATTACATATTGACTCCTACTTAAATATAATCACCCATTTTTACACATATAGTGACCCCTATTTAAATATAGTCATCTTTTGTTTACCATATTTTTACACATCACATTTGTGACCCCTATGCACATATAATTACCTTTTTTACATATAGTAACCCCTTATTAGATGTACTGGTAGGTATCTTTTTTGTAATTACCGTATAATTACACATAGTGACTACTACTAAAATATAATCACCCATTTTCAAACATATAGTGACCCCTTATTTGAATATAGTTACCTTTTATTTACCATATTTTTACTCATGCTAACAAGTTACTACAATGAACAAAACACAACTCATCAATGATGGCAACACACAAGCATTATTGTAGGCTATGTGGGACTTGAACCCACACCATGTACATTATTGTACATTGCTCTACCCTTTGAGCTAATAGCCTATATATAATTATATATGTGGACAATCCTTCTATTTGTCCCTCATTTTGCTTAAACTAAATATTGAAATAAAAGAACATCTTGTTGACAAAAACATAAATAAGAAGAATACAACCAGGAGTATGTGATCCCCTTAAAACAAACAAACAAACAAAGTAACTTAGTCATAGACAACATTAATTAATGCCAAATTGTCTAGAGTGATAGACCACATTATTTAAATTGAAACTATTGGCTAGATAGCTCTAATTGACATGTTCAAACCTAAACCCAATAGAAGTTTAAGTTCTTAAAACAAAGGGATTATATCAAAATTGATCCTGTTATTTTCACAGGGTCATCTTATATGCATCTTGACCCTTAAATAAAGTAAACAACCTTATTCATATGCATAGTAACTCTTTTTGGAATCATAGTTGCTCTATAGTGATCCTTTTTTACTCTATGAGAGAAAAAGGAGTGAGTTTAGGTTCTGAGTTCAAGTAAAGCATGTATACAGAACTTATAATCCTTCATAATTTTACTTTGCACTTCATTGATGTTAGGCAACACAACAACAACAAACAAGCAAGCTTGCCCAATCTTATCATAAACCACCACTCCCTTAATTAAATAACACCACACTCACTGACTCACCTGCCTCCATTCAACCAATCCACCACACAACAGCAACAACAAAATTACTAACCTTATCGCCAGCCCCCAACTACTACCACCAACAATTCCACCAACGACAACTACCACAATACCCGCAAAATAGCACACGGCTAGCTGAGCAGCAGCCCACTCGTTCCACTCCACAACATCGCCACACCAATCAGGCCTCACAAACCATCACAACTTCGCCTCACTCGCCCAACTCAGCCACCACAACACCACCTACTGATAAACGAGGTCAAAACCCTAATAACCTAAATCAAATAGCTAATTTATAACATAAAACAACGAAATTCTATTTTTAATTATAATTAAACATGGATTGAACAAATTAAAACCCTAATTTGTTGATATGAGACAAAATTCAAGCAATTGAAATCCAAAATAAGCATAAAAAATGCGAACAAATAGTAATTCAAAAAAAATAACAACGAAATAATTTAATCAACTTAAGAAGTTCAAAAACAAAATAAAAAATCAGAAATTTACCAGAATTACCACGACTTTCTTCAACCTCATGATTTGCATTCGACGGGCGAAGTTCTCATCTCCTTTTACATTCCACCGCCAAGAAATTAACTAAACAATCTTGAGATTGTAGAGGGAAAGCTAATTTTGCTAAGCTTTGATGTTTGAGAAGTTCATTGCAGAGCTTTCACTCTTTGAGGAGAGAGAAATTGGTTGAGGAAGGAACGACAGGAAAATAAAATCACAAAGAGATAGACCCAACCTCTTCACACGTGCTATCATCTGGTCCACAATAAGTTTATTGTGGACCAGGTGTATTTAAGAATTTTTAGTTTAGCAACCAGTCATTATCGTTATGTTTCTGGTAGTGTCCTAAGTACCTAGTCTATTAACTGTTCTGATCCCTACAAAACCTGTTACTCCTTAATTAAGAAACCTTTTTGCCACTTAACTAAACTAATCATACACACTTGTAAACAAGAACACCGACTAAAATACAAATCGTGTTTTAGAGATCTTCTATACTTCAATTCTTAAAGTTTCCTTGGATCAACCCATTTGATCTCATCATATCCTTGACCATTATTCAAGAAGGCTATCGATCTTCAAGAACTTAGACTAGTTGTTACTGCACATAGGAAACAGTTGATAATACTAAAACAAGCAGCAACCAATTAAGTTGTTTGTCATCACTTCAAAACCTAGTAACCTAACAATGTCTTTCTCACTTAACCTCACAAGCACTCGCACTTGAACTCACAAATGTACGTTACCCTGTCACTAACCTTTTACTGATTTAATTACAACACTCAAAGATACCTTAATAATACTTTCTCTTAAAGTAAAGATAAGATATAATTTTAAACATAAATAATGTGTGTGCACAAAAGTGAACCAAAAAAAACTTCTGTGCGGCTCCCTACTTTATCCCTTGTCAAATCTAACTTCTTAAGATCGCCAATCATATTCACCTATGCTAAAGTAAGCGAACTTCGTACGACAACTACAAGTGTACATACATTTATACCCCTTAAGATATTTGTTTGAATATTTTTCCTTATTAATTTAATGTTGTATGCAACAACTAAATTTAAATCGAAAGAGCTTCTTGTACATGGCTAGATATAGCGCACACATTAGCTACCCTAGTAACATTAAAATTCAAAATAGTTGTTTCAGTAAAAAAATGTTAATTGAGTTGGTTTAATTCAAATCTAATGAAATGGATAAAATAAAAAAAAAAAAAAAAAAAAAAAAAAAAAAAAAAAACAAAAAGATGGTAACAAAAAAAATTAATATTTAGCTTCGTACATTAAAAGCAAAAATTACTACATAGCTTATGAAATTTTACTAGCTAGAAACTTTTTTTCAAATTATTTTTCATTAACGATTAGTGTACAAATAAGATTGAACTTTAGTATAATAGATCGTAAGAATTCAAATAATCATATAAATTGTACATATATAACCTTTATGTATTAAAATTATAACATGCATTGCATGCATAAACACAAGTATATATAAAAGATAGAGTGATCGAGATACAAAACTTAGAAAAATATAGAAGGTAATGGGATACAAATTACATTCTAATGGCTAACCATACAATAGAAATATGATATATATTAAAGTCTAATTTATCTATATAGAACAATTTAACCAATTATGAAATCTTCAATCCTTTCCCACTGATTTTGGCCGCCAATCCATTCCTTGTGGTCAATAAGTTGCAAAGTTGATTTGTTGGAAAAAAGAATGTGGATGCAATTAGGTCGATACTTAATGAAGTATACGACTATTTTTCTTACCAAAAACCCCACGACTAAAAGTGGCCTTGTAATACTGAATGAGAAGGGGCAAAAGCAGCACACCCAAGTTTACTACAACAACCGTAGCACCCACTAAAACTAGAATAGCCACTTTCATAGAACCGAACAAAAGATAGACTGCAGAACTGAAAGCTAGTGTCATACTAAACATAGACAAAAATAGTGTCATCAAACCATAGATCAACCTCCTAGGCAAAGATACTAGAAATTCTTGAACAGAGAAACGACATGTCACAATTGACAAGAATGATAAGATGGCAATTATAGATGAAAAAAGGGAGATTGCAATTGCTACAACAAATGCACCAAATACCCATTGGTGGATAAATATGGGATAACCATCAGATGAATGGTATCCTGGGACATTAACTGCTGCTCCAAATCCTGCAGTTGTAATTAGGGTTGAGGCAAGTGTGCATGCACTTGCTGTCTTTTTCATCCATTTTCCCCCAGCTGTTATTAACTCTTGGTGTGTTGTAGTAAAAACCGTCCAAGGGGTATTTCCATCCTTATTTTTTGCCTCCATTAGGACAGGCGGTACAAATCTTTCCACCTCCTGGCGAATTTCACGCACAAAACATAACCAAAATTTCCTTAAAAAGGTATTCAGATCACTATGGTAGAATAAAAAACACTCCATCCATTTAATAATAATTGACACGCTGACCTTATGCAAGTAAATAATAAGTGATGACCGTAAAGTGAATTTTTAATGTAAATTAAAGTTAGTACATTTAAATGTGAATAATAAAAAAAAATACGTGTGAGAGTAGGAATGATTAGTGAGGCTTGATGAGTATGTTCAATGTAGTTTAATAATTGTGGTCTCTTACAATTTATGGTAGTGTGTCAATTATCTTAAATAACTAAAAGAGGAAATTATAAAACAAAGGTAGTAAAGAATTTAATATGATATCACAACCTTAGATTATTATTCTTCTTAAAATCCCAATTCAAGTACCTACCTCTCCTCTTCATTCATTTCTTAAACCACCATGCATGTTAAAGGACACCAAAGTGTAATATGCTTTGTATAACACCATAAGTCCGTGACACACACCACCTTCTCCCAATTACCATTTATTACTTACCATCCATCCTTCGCAAAAGAGAAAAATAAAAACTAATCTCGTTAAAAGGTCTTAATTATATTATAGACTTAAAAGAAGATGAAAATGTTCAAAATCCATGCTTGTGATCGATTGCAACTTATGTTACATCGGATGTGAGAAATAACAAACATTGAATTTAAAATTAACAAGAAAAAACAGACGCAGAATTATGTGGTTCACCACCGATGTGTTGGTTTAGTCCATGGGCAGGTGAGAGTAATAGTTTTATTGATATTGACGAAAATAGAATAAGATTCATAATTGCTTTTAGACCAATCACAGAAAATAGATTGATTGTCTCTCAGATTTCTAATGTTATCTCTCTCAAATCTCACAAATGAGAAATAAACACAAGACTGTTAGATTTCTGAATAATAATCACTTAATTAAACTCGGCTAGGACTAACCCTAAGGGGTAAATACCCTCCAAAACAAGCTGATTTGGGCCAAAGCCCAATTAATAACTACATGACTAAAACCACACGACCGTGTGACGTGTCTTGTAGTAGCGGAATTACATGACCATGTACCAAGAACCACATGGCCATATATATAGGAGCGTACATAATAACACTGACTACACGATCGTGTGCAATGGACTACATGATCGTGTACCTACTTGGTCATCGATTCAAGTTATATTTCTCAACAATTTATTAAACTTGTTAACTTTGGACTGTACTATTGACGATGACAAAATAAGCTACCTATGTTTTGAAGTCCATCTCCACAAAACTATATAATATAAAACGAACTTAAATATTCTTTTTTTTATATTATTTGTAGAAAGAAATAAGAAACACCTAACACAAACTAAGTAGTTCTATGGGTATCACGAGAAAAATTAACAAAGAGAAGTTCCATGAAAGGATCAAGTTTAACACATAAGCATATTCATTTATATTATCATATCCTTAGCAGTAAAGAGAGAATTGCAGGATCAAGTTTAACACATAAGCATATTCATTTATATTGTCACGAAATGATCATGAAGGGATAACAACTGTCCTCACAGACCAATACATACAAAATCTTCTGACACATTTTTTTCTCACTCCTGCGCATGCTAGGAAAACTTCCCAAGAATTCACCCATCCTAAGACTACTCCTAGCCAAGCACGCTTAATTGAGAAGTATCTTTGCCTATAAGATCCCTAATTGAAAGATACATCTTGTTGTTATGAGTAGGATGTTAAGTTTCTTTAAAGCAATCTTAAGGGATATTACAACAAACAAGGCAATAATATAATTTTGCTGACCCTACTTTGCAAGGTAATCCATCCAATAAAGATTTTTTTCAGTTGCTATTGGGGACTAATTTCTACGTCCTTTTCTCTATGTTTTTTGTTTTTTTGTTTTTTTTTTCAAAGAAAACAAATAAATAAGACCAAAAAAAGAAAAAAGACAACTGAAAAGACCAAGAAATAAAGATACGACGGCGAGCTTGAGCTGCTAGCCAATAATTTGGCGAGACCCAGGAACGAGGGACCTTTTTAATTCTACAAGCCGAATGATCTCGAACCTCATCTCGAAAAGCCTCTAATAACAAAACACAGAAGATATCATCCGCGGATACTCGAGGAAGAAGAGAAAATACCTGAGCGCAATCTGTAAATATATATAAATGAACAATCCTTTGACGCTTAGCTTACCGAATCGCCAACAAACATGCATGAAGCTCTGCTTGAAGTGCTGAGGTTGTTCTAATAGCCCGGAGGCCACCCCGTAACACCAAGTTCGAATGAAGTTCTCGAAAAACCCAACCTATGCTAGCCGTATATCTTGAGAATTTTAGGCTCCATCTAGTAAAACACAACAATCCAGAGTATCAGTGTCAGACCCCGAAATGTAACCTAACATCGAAGGAATAATAGGATACATACGAGATTGATTGGTTGGGCGCATTTGCGGAGAACAAGCCAAAGCCTCCATGCTCCTAGAGACCCAGTCCGCAGCCAAGTGGATTATCATGGTCGGGGATATAAGTGCATGGCGAAAGACTTTGTGATTACGAGACAACCAGATAGCCCACATGAAGGAAATGAAAAATGACAAATCACCCCAATCCTTAGCATCCTTGTAAGCTGCAACCGTGTCCATAAACCAAACATTAAAGGGTTTATCCTGCAAAGTAGCACGAGTAAAAGCCAAAAGACTCCTAACCAACAGTTCTGAAACAAACACATAATCTCGAAACAGGTGAGACGTCGTTTCACAACTCTAATGAAAAAAGACACAGAAAGGAGTTAGAGGCAACCCGCGGTGACAAAGATGATCTGTTAAGGGTAAAGCGCCATGCAACAAATTTCGAACAAAAACTTTCAGTTTTGGAAGAAGAGAGAGACCCCAAAACTGTTTCCACTATATATCTGAAGCTGGTACAAGCCAGTGAACGTCGAACTAGATGAGCATATACCGTCTTAGTAGAAAAATATACATCTCTTGTAAACTTCCAGTAGACAAAGTCATTCATGACACTGTGAGGCCTTTCTTACAACAGTATTCGATGTGCTAATGAGGGGTCAAACAGTCGATGTATCATGGATGTATCCCACGCGTTTGTATGCGGATCAATAACAGAAGATACATGAGTCGGCAAAGACGACTCAACAAATGAAGCTTTAAACTTAACTTAACCTTCTAGGGCCTAGTCATCCTCCCACATTTTTGGACCAGATCCCACCTTCCAAATGAGACCAATAGATAGTACCGAAATACCATCCATAAGTCCACAACACCCCTACGAAGATTTAGAAATGCCTCCTGTCCTAAACAGTGTAAGAGTAGGATATTTAGAAAGCAAGACCTTTGACATAAGGAGGTGGGGGTGGTGGTGGATACGCCAACATTGTTTTGCTAAAAGAGCTGAGTTTAACATAGACACAATTCTAAGACCCAAGAGCCTCCCATTCCTTTCGGAAGGTGCAGAAAAGAAGCGGAGCCCGCGAAAAGCCAACCCCTTAGAGGAGGAAAATGACCGCCACTGGAAACGGGATAAGAGACCATCACTCCAGTCACAAATGGAGGCCGGAACCTTAAAAATTGACAGAACATGATTAAAGGAAGCAATCGAAACCGAATTGATTATCATCAACTTAGCTGTCGCCGATAGCCGTAACGAAGCAAAGTTCGAAAGACGCTTTGCAATAGAGTCCAAAACAAGGCCAAAAGCTGCGAACTTACTTCGCCCCAATTCCACGGGTATCCCTTGATAAGAACCTAAAGAATCCTGACGGTGAAGACGCATGCTACATGGTACGGAGTCCCTGTAGTCGGACGAAGTATTCGGATTGAACTTCGCAAACGACTTCTGAAGATTAATCATCTAACTTGACATCTCATATAAATCCTTAAGTAATGACATAATCTGGTCATAGGAATCTGGAGAAACGTGGAAAAAAAGAAGGGAATCATCCACGAAAAAAAGGGGAGATATCGATGGAGCCCATCTGGAAATTCGATTCCCTTGAATAAGCGAAAGCTTCTCAACTCAGCGAAGCATAGCTGACAGAATCTCCATACATAAAACAAACAGATGCGAGGAGAGAGGATCACCTTGTCTAAGATCGCACATGGGATGAAACATAGGCGAGGGATCACCATTGATCAGCACTTGATAAGAGACAGTAGAAGCACACTAACGAATTAGTTGGATCTAATAGGGAGGGAACCCGAACACCTATAAAACTCTTTCCAAAAAATCACACCTAACTCGATCATAAGCCTTGTTCATGTCCAATTTCAGTGTCGCATAAAAGTTTTTTAACGGGCTATTTAGCGGTTCATGTAAGAAAGAACCTCGTGAGCAATTAAACCATTGTCAAACATGAGCCTTCCTAAAACGAAAGCATTCTGAGAGGAAGAATCAAATGTGGAAAAACGAGACGAAGACGACCCGTAAGACATTTAGCAATACACTTATACATGACGTTACATAATCCAATAGGCCGAAATTGTGAAACTGATTCTGGCCGCTCAACCTTGGGAAGAAAAACCATAAAAGTACGATTCCATTCCTTTAGAATATAGCCGTGAGAAAAAAATATTGGACCGCGCCTATTATGAAAGGACCTACTTTATCTTAATGCTGCTTGAAAAAGGCCAAAGAATAACCATCTGGCTATGGGATTTATTATCCTCTTTATGAAACATTGCTTTCTAAATTTCCAAAGCAGAAAATGGGCGAAGCAACTGGTCCTTGTGGGATTGAGAAAGAGAAGGAAGATCCAACTAGTCCCACCAAGAAGACTCTGGCAATGGAATCGTTAAAGTCGAAGTATAAAGATATGTGTAGTAGGCATTAATAAGCTCCTGAACCCCACCTGAATCAGAGATCCAATTGCCCGAGGCATCTTTCCAGCAGTGAAAACTATTACGCCTACTACGAACTTGGACCATTGAGAAAAGAAACTGGGAATGACGATCACACAATGCATCCCACCTCAGTTTGGCTCTTTGGCACCATTATGAGCAGGCTCGACACACAATCTCCCACCTTAGTAGCTAAATATTTTCAATTTCTACCGCAACTCTTTTTATGAGAAACACACCAGATCAACAAATATGCTTTAATTATTTCCAACTTATGAGACAAGGAAAACATCAGAGACCCAACATAGAATTGAAGAAGAGTTGAGGTAATAAAAGACCGGACTTCCAAAGTAGAAAGACAACAGTTTTCAATTTGATAAGGACGGGACCCTTTATGTGTAGTCGTAACATCTGAAAGTATTATAGCTGAATGGCCTGAAAATAAAATAGGCTAGTGTGAAACTGTAGTCGTAATGTAATTTTGTATCCAAGTGGGAGAAGTGTTAGCTCTGTCTAAACGTTCTAAAGTTGGATCTAAATCTACTCTATTATTATTCCAAGTGAACGTAGGACCTAATAATGGAACGTCAATGAGTTCATTATCCAACCGCCACTGAATAAAATCTAATCTCCCTGGAATACTACGACTACCCCCCACTTTATCGGAAAGATACACAACTTGATTAAAGTCCCCTAAGAAGACAACATTTGTAAAAGAGGCAAGGATATTAGAAATGGTGTTCAACACTTCTAATCTATTTATGGTTTTAGGAGCTCCATACACAAACATGAGATGTTTTATTTCATTACCCATCACCCATATTTAGAAAAAATAACATCACTACTAGAAAACAGGGAAATAGCGACGGACTACTTCCGACGGACCAAATATTTCGTCGGAAAAATCGAATTTTCCGACGGATTTAAATTCCGTCGGATATTTCCGACGAAATCTACAAATCCGTCGAAAATCCGTAGGAAATTTCCGACGGAATAAAAATCCGTCGAAAAATATGTGCTTTCCGACGGATATTTCCGTAGGAAATTACTTTTTCCGATGGATTTATAGTCCGTCGAAAATTTCCGACGGAATTTTCCGTCGGAATAATTTTTTTTTTTTAAAAGAAAACATAAAACCCTAGAAAGCCTAACCCATGTTCTATTTCCTCCTCTTCTCTCCCTTTGTCTCCTTATCTTTCCTCTTCTCTCTCCTCTCTCCTCTTCTTCTCTTTCGTTCTCACTCCTCTCTCTGAATATCACTCCCCTCTCTGAATCTCCTACTCATTCTCCTTCTTTCGATCTCGTTCTCCTGCTCATTCTCTCTCGTTCTTCTTCTCTATCTCTCCTCTACTCTACTTTCCCCTTAAATCTCCCACCATAGCCAACACTAACCACCAACATCAACAACGAACAACACTAGCAACACTGACATCAACACCACCATCACCAGCATCAACATCAACAACAATATTCATCTTTTTCGCCCTTATCCTCTCTATTCGTGCCTAAAACAAAGGTTTTCGGGTCAAATTCGACCATGAAAACTCTAGATCTAGAGTTTTTATGGTCGAATTTCGCCTTTAAAACCCAATTTCAAGGTTATGTGTGGTCAAATTAAGGTATGTATCTTTTTTTTCAATTTTGATTTTTTTTTGTTGTTTTATCAGATTTTTTTTTACAATTTCTAGTGGTGGAAGGTGGTTGTTGTTGGAGTTTAGGTTTTGTGGGTAATGGCTAAGGATATTTAATTTTTTCTTTAATTTTTTTTTGTTAATTTTTGGTGGTGACGGTTGTTTTCGGTTGCCACAGTGGTGGTTTTTAGGTGGGTGGTGGGGTGGTTTGCTTAGGTTGGGGGGTTTGGCCGAATTTGTAAGGGTTAGGGTTGTAGATCTAGGTTTGGTTTGGGTGGGCTTGGGTTAGGCGAGGATTCGGATCTTTTAGGGTTCTGATGGAGGTTTCGGTCGGCTGGTGTGGGGCTGGTGCTGTGAGGTGGTACGGGCTAGGTGGGTTGGGGTGGGGCTGGTGCTGTGCGGTGGCCGGTGGTGAGGGGTGGTGGGGGTAGGCTTTTTTTTTTGGTTGTTTTAGAGAATTTTCCGACGGAAATTCCGTCGGAATTTTCCGACGGAAATTCCGTCGGAATTTTCCGGCGGAATACAGTCCGTCGGAAACTTACGACGGACTTTCCTAGGCCCGAAAACCTCTTTTGACGGATTGGTTTCCGTCAGAAATTCCGTCGGAAAAGTGGTTCCGACGGAATTTTCGTCGGAAAAGTGTATTTTTACGACGAAGTATATTGCGACAACCAGTTCCGACGGAAATTCCGTCGAAAACAGGTTTTCGGACGGAAAATGAGGTGTTTGCGACAGGAAATTTCCGTCGTTATTTGGCTGTTTTCTAGTAGTGCATTATGAGAAACAAACTCTAAAATCAACCGAAAAGTAAAAAACCAAAAAACAAACAAACCACCACTAAGACCTACGGCGTCTGTCCTACAACGGCCCAAAAAGGAAACAAACACTAGTTTTTGTACAACAGTATCTACAAAAAGCATAGTTTCCATCAGAAAAACTACATCTAAACCGAAAGAGCGGATTAAAGACAAAATATACGGAATTTTAGGGGAGTCCGCTTGATCCAAACCCCTACAATTCCAAGCCGTTATCTTCATCCCGGCGTAGATGGTCTAGACCGGGAGACCACCGCGCCCTCAGAAGAAGAAGTGTATGAAGCACAAGCCGAGCTACCCTTAGGTTTCTTGTAAGGGATCAAACATAGAATAAACATAGAAAACACCCTTTAACACGAGCGTGTTTACCCTGTAAAATAGTAATTGGAGAAGCTGAAGGAGAAATTGTTTCACCCGACCTCTTCGCAGGACATCGATTAGCCACCTATTTCCACACCCGTGTACCCTTGTTTCTGATTTTACGAACTGAAGGAGAAAACTATGAGAATTTGCAGAGTGGGAAGATGATTCTTGATTGCTTACTAGAATAACAGGGGCCGAAATATGCTCTGCCTTAGGGGATAGTGGCGGCGAGCAGTCCATAGGTAATGCTTCATCTTCTTCGTCTTGAATCGGGGATTCAACTGAGGAAATGTTGTCAAGAGGGGTGTCGAAAATAATAGGGGTTACAAACTCGAACGCCTCCGTCAACGAATCAGCCGCGGGGGACTCCTCGGAGACTTCATTTGGAAAAGAAGCTGACAAAGATGGAACTGGAGATGCGTCTCCCCCTTGGGTAGCCTAGTTGATCGAGCCCTCTCTGAACGACTCTGCAAAAGTTGGCCCATTAGGACCCATGGGCGGGGAAGAGAAGCCTGTTACTAAATTTGTCTAGAGGGGACCTTACGGTCCATAAACGAAGGAGCAAACAAATCACTTGGACTGAAACCGAAAGTCTTGAGTGTCACAATTGGGCTTGCCCAACCTAGAATGAAATGAGAGCCGTATTAATTAAAAGGCACGTGAGTTGGAGAATGAACTTGAGAGAAAACAATACTGGCTTCCAAAGCCCAAGTATTTAATTGATGACTTAGAACATGCTGATACGTTCATCGAGAAGAAGCTTGAGGTCACCCAATGGGTTTCTAACATATCCTTTTACAAAAGACGACAAGTCTTTCCGCCAAACCTGTCTAACATTCCCTTACTAATCACGTGTGGGCTGCCCACCACGTGTATGCTCCAAATTCTAGCTGCCAACATAATGTCACGCGTTGCCTTCCCTGCTAGCATGAGTGATACGTGGTGCTTGTCTTGCTTCATGATTTGGGACCTCTAATTGCTCCCTAGTAGCTTTGTTAATTCCCAAATCCCGCCGGAGCACTTCATCTGTGCTAAATCTAAAAACACCTTCCGTCAGAGGAGGAAAAAGACCTGGAAGAGCAAGAGGGCGATGACAACCTGGTGGAAATGAAGAATCGAAACGGGTTCCGAAGAAGTATAGGGGAGGCCAGTAAAAAAAGTGTCATTATTTTGACGGATGGGAATCTGCCTAGAACTCCGACGAATTTTCTTTGTCGTGAAAACCGAACTATAATTCCCGTCCGAACCGTAGGAGTAGGGATAATACCATAAAGAGAATTTGAATATAAACTCGTATATGTTGGACTAAATAACACTCAACCAGTGATGTTATGGATACTACGAAAACGATTCTCCAAATGATAATTTATAGTAGCATCAGATTTCACACACGTGCGATCACCATGTCCGACAAAACTACACATTTTATAGAATCTAAACACACCTTCGTATTTAAAACAAACCCACGGGACTTGAATGCTAGTCGTGGGAAAGTAACAACCCGCAATCAAAGGTAATGACAAATCAACTAGAATTCTAACTCTAGGACGAGGAATAGGAAACTGACCCATGTCATCGTCGACCATAGTAATAACAGCCGCCGTGATATTTGGAGTAGGTGAAGGTTCATATTCAGAGGTACCGAAGCTTCGTGAAGGCGTTGGAGAACCACCAAGCTTCCTTTAAAATGAACCTAGCCTCGGTCATCCAACTGTTGCTTATCCTGCTCAGTACCAAGGTAGAAAATAAAATCCCTACCATAGGGGAAAACACGAAGAGGACCTCTAAGATGCCAAAAACAAGACCCCAAGCATTGAATAACCAATAAAGAGAACACTCGAGCATCCCATACCAATTACAGTGCAATTCCAATATATTTGAAATCCCTCTTCCAAAGGAGGAGGGATAGGGAAACCTTCACCAACAAGTGAGGGTTAACAAAGCTTTGGGAATCTAAGTAACGAGACATAACTAGAAGTAAAGCTTTGAGATGTGAGGAAGAAGAAAGGATTAAGGTTGGAGATTAGTGAAAGAAACAAAACCAAACGCAAATTGGTTGAGAAGTACAGAGGTTTTTCACTCACTTCGAACTTTCTCCTTTTAGAGAGTTTTTTTCTTAGAAATAAAAAATTATGTGCTTTCTCTATGTGTTTGTATTCTATATATGTGACCAATAAGTTTCACTAGTTTTTGGACTTCGTTAACGTTATAGAATTTTTCAATTATTCCTTTGGAGAAAATAAAAAACAAGTATTTAACGTGCTTTACAAAAAGTAGTCCAATGTTTCTTTCCCCAAAATAGAGCTTCCATATCTAGAAATCTAGAGGCTTCTAGTCATCTTCATCCTTTGTCCACCGTTTACCAGTGGCAATCACCATTTTCTTTTTCTTTTTTCAGAGAAATCAAAGGTTTATTTAAAGCTTAATTAATTGTTACTCAATCAGCCTGATTGTCTCCTTCCTTACACACAAAATCCCAAATCTAGTTAGAAAACCCCAGTTCCGATCAACAAGCCCTAATTCCCCAAATACATTACCCTTCTTTTGGAGTTACAATCAAATCCCAATTCCAATCAACAACCCAGTTTAATTTTTATATTTTTACCACCAAACTTCAAATTTTTTCACTGACTTTAAAAAAAAATGACCTAAATCCGAAAACCGCGACAAACAGCTTCGTCTCCTGCATCTCACCCCCATATAGTTTTTGGGAGATTTTTAGATCGTAGATACTTTCACAGACTCGTATTTAACACTGGGTAATAAACCAATGGATTAGGTTTGGGGATATCGTTTTCAAGGAGTCTTCCTCTTTCTTTGTGATGATGGCCGTGATAGAGATGCTATGCTTCAGTTGGGGTCAGCGGCTTACCATGTTGCCCTCCTAATTTTCAAGCCTTGGAATCAAGGAGATTCAATAAGGGATGTTACTTTTGATTATGACGCTATATGGGTTCACCTCGACGAGGTACCTCTAGATTATTGTGAGATAAGTGTCGTTAAACTAATTCTTGACCTTGTTGGTAAATTGCTTTGTACTGATGATTTCCTTCCTGGATCACTAAGATGTTCAGTTAGAGCAAAACTACAAATTCCTGTTTTTAAGCTATTGTACCCAGGCTTTCATCTAGACTGTGGAAACTCAAAGCCTAAATGGATTAATATTTGTAATGATAATATGGTTATTTTCTTCTCAAAGTGCAATAAAATTAGACATAAGAAAAATGTTGGTAGATTGAATCCTTGTGTATCCGGTCTTTTTGATGGTGATGAGCTTTCTTTATCTTCTAAGCCTCTTGGACATTGCCTCTCAAATAAGAAGATATGCCTAATGTGAGTTGCACGATGTATAACTAGTCAAGTAAATCTCTACTCTGTTTCTAGGAATTTGGCCTTACCACCGCATCATGTTACTTGTCAGATTTCAACAAATGGCATCACTTCCAAAAAAAGAACCATTGAGCTTGATTCTCGTGCCCTCATTGCCTCTAAGAAGAGGAAAACAACCCCTGAATCAATATCAACTTCTAACAACATCAAACCAAAACCATTAATACTTCCAATCCATAAAAAACCAACACCTAATCAAAACAATACCAATCCTGCCGTGACTTTTTCTTATAGTGGATTAAAAGTAAAAGGCTTGTTGACAGGAACCTTTGCTCACACTATCAAAAACCCTTACCTTTCCCAAATAGGTTTCAAGCAATTAATTCTCACTTGGCTAACGGATCAAATCCCCTCGTAGAGCATAATAGTTAACGACGGTACCAAGCCAAGGTGTATCATCTCAAACAGCCAAAACCTCCTTTTAAAAGGTTCTTTTCTCCAGTTTCCCTACAGTGGCATGAAAAATATGAGAATTGGGTCACCCTTTGTTTCCTTCTTTCAGATTTAATTGTTGAACAAGGACTTCATGATCTAGTTTCTACTACTTCGACATGCCTTGTCTCTTATAAAAAGCGTGAGGGTGTCTCATATTTGAACTCCTCCAATGTGTCTTCAGCGCACTCGGTGGCCTCCCCTAAAGAGCCACCCGAGTCGCGATGGAAGTAGCAACTTGGAATCATAGGAGCCTAAGACAAGCGGACTCCCCTAAAATTCCTTATATTATTTCACTAGTCCGCACTTTTGGTTTGGATGTTGGTTTTCTTATAGAAACTATTCTCCCTGTAAATTCGGTAGAACAAAAGCTAGCGTCTTTATCTTTTTTTGGTTCTTGCGGTGTAGATGCTATAAACCTTAGTGGTGGGTTGTTTATTTTTGGTTTGCACCCATGGTGCTAGTTCTTGTATATACCTCTCCAATTGAAGTTCTCTGTAAATATGTAGTGGGTAATGCAATTAAGTATCTCTTGTTTGTGTATGGTGCTCCCATGTAACTCAAAGGTTGGATGTTTGGTGGACTATTTCTGATATTTAAGCCTCTACCCCGAACGTGGTTTGATAGAGGATTTTAATCAGGTCGAATACCTTTCGGTTAAGGTTGGTGGTACAGTTCAATTCTGAGTAGACTGGATGTCATTGATTGGCGCTTGAACTTAGATTTGGTGGATGTTCCTTTCTTGGGACCACATTTTACTTGTACCAATAATAGGGCCAGTACAAACCCGACCTTTGAAAGATTGGATAGGGCATATGCCTCTCCCGCTTGGTTTAATGATTATTATGAAACAATGGTACAACATCAACCAATATTATTTTAAGAACATGCTGCCGTTGTTTTACCTGACTCGATGAGTCGAGATCTTAACTCTTATCCGTATAGAATAGAGAATTGGTGCTTAACGGCTAATGAGGTTTGCTCTATTGTTTGTTCCATTATATCCCATACTTTTATTAGTTCTCCAATGTATTCTTTGTCTCAAAAATTGTCTATTATTCGAAAGAAGTTGTTAGACATGTGTGTTTCTAATCGGAGAGCTTGGGGTATAAATTGGAAAACCTTGGTTTTTGAGGTTTCTCGGGCAGCGAATAATCTAGGTAATAGGGTTGATCAATATCTCTTTCTCAATACTAGGGAGGAGAAGATTACGGAGGCACATGCAACTTTCCTTTATTGGCATCAACGGGCTAAGATCAGATGGGATGCACAAGGAGAGAATCACTCTTATCTGCTCTTTTGTTTAGTTCAAGCTCTTCGTGACGTAATGTAATTCATTGTTTAAAAGACACGGATGGAAGCTGGATTACTGATTAAACAGTAATTAGGTCCATGGCAACTTCCTTTTATAAGGATTTGTGTTCGGTTTCAGATCCCTCTTTTGGCTCGGATTCCCCTCGCTGGGATCAGTTGCAGTTACCTTCATTGTCTTCAGAGCAACAAGATCAGTTACTGGTTCCATTCTCCTCAAGAGATTCAATAATCTATGTTCATCATAGATGATAACAAATCTCCTAGCCTCGATGGTTTCTCTTTAGCATTCTTTAAGTCTCATTGGCAAGTGGTGGGTTCTTCAATGGTTATTACGGTTTAGATTTCTTTGCTCATGGTTATATGCTGAAAGAGTGGAATCGTACTTTCCTTCCAAAAGTTAAATGTCTCGAGGTAGTGTCTCAATTTCGCCCCATCGGCCTTTGCAATGTATGATATAAGTGCATAGGTAAGTGTCTTACCAGTCGTCTTCGTTTGGTACTTCCCTCGTTGGTTTCAGATTTCTAGAATGCTTTTGTTCTAGGGTGGCTTTTATCCGACAGTGGCTTAATAGCTCATGAGCTTCTTGCTTTTATGAATGCTTCGAAAGCTAGAAAACGCTTTTATTATGTAGCTTTGAAGTTGGACATGAACAAGGCTTATGACCGTGTCCATTGGAATTTCTTATTCCGGGTTTTATGATTGTCTTGTTTTCCTTCATATTGGATTCACGTTATTTAACAATGTGTTTTCACAATGACATATCAGGTTTTGGTCGATGGGAATCCTTCCCCTAGCTTCAAGCCTAAATGTGGTCTTTGACAAGGTGATCCTTTTTTTTTCAAATCTGTTTGTTCTTCGTGTTGAAGTTCTTTCTGCTATGTTACTACAACGCAGGAATCCAAGGATTTCACAAAGTTCAATATGGAGCAGCTGGCAGGATCATTGATCACTCATGAACTTCACTTGAGTTCTAATACTGAAAGTTCCAAGAACTAGAGTCTTGCTCTAAAAGTACAAGACTGTAAAGAATCTGAATTTGATGAGGAAGAGATAGCAATGCTGGTAACAAGATTTAAAAAGATGATGAACAACGGGAAGTTTGATAAGAACAAGAAATGTACATGTTCCAAAGACCCTACCTATAATGTGGCTTAAAAGATCACTTCATCAGATACTGTCCACTTAAGCAGAATGATAAATGGAAGCTCAAAAGAAAGGAATAAGCCAAGGTGTCCAAAGCTTATAAGCCTTACTTCTTAAAGGATAATTTGAAGAAGGCTATAATGGCTTCCTAGGAAGATTTGGAATCTGAAGAAGAAGAAGATCATTCATCAGGAGAAACAACACATCTGTGTCTGATGGCCAAAACTGATGAAAAGGCAAAACTGAAGGCATACAAGGCTGAGGTAGTATGGTGTTCTTTTAATGAATAAAAACATTTCTCTAAAGAAAACTTGATACATGATGTGTTAGATATTCAGTAAAAATTAAAGGAATTGCATGTAACAAAGCAACAAAGTGACAAGGCACTCATAACTTACAAGGAACAAAGTGAATGGATAGACAATATGAAATTTGATGTTCAATATAGATTCTTTAGTCTTTTTGATGATAATGTCAAGCTGAAATTAACCATAGAGAGACTAAAGCATGATAACATACTTTTAAATGTGGAAATGTCCTTGTTGAAACTTAGTGGAGCTACTCCTAACTCCGAAGTTCCTCTTCTTGATCAATATCCGAATTTTGAAAAATTAAAACAGATTTAGAAGAATTAAAAGCAGATAAAGCAAGACTTGAGAGGTAACTTATTGAAAGAGCTAGGAAAGGCAAGCAACCTATAAAATATAAAGTTCCTGAATGGATTGCCAATGCTCAAACTAAGAGAACTGAAGGATTAGGTTACAAGAATTTCTAGAATGAAAAGAAGTATGTTGATCTACCTAGTAGTATTGTTTGCTATTTATGTGGTAATACTGGACATAAGCAAGTCAAGTGTCCTAAGAAAGAAAAGAGCACACTAAAGAATGAAAATCATGTTAAACATATTTGGGTTAAGAAAGTTGATCCTACATCTGTTACACAGGAAACAAAGGAAACTTGGGATCCTTACACTAACGTTTGATTCTTCATGCAGCTTCTAGTGAGGGGGAACAACACTTGGTACCTCGATAGTGGTTGTTCTAAGCACATGACTAGAGATAAATCTAGATTTCTCTCAATGGATGCCTACTATGGTGGGGCTGTGACCTTTGGTGATAATATGAAAGGAGATATAATTGGTATTAAAAAGTAGGAAGGTTAAGTTTTCATGCTATTGATAATGTATTTTTGGTTAAGGGTCTTAAACACAACTTGTTAAGTATTTCACAATTTTAAGACAAAAGGTTACTCAAGCTTTACTTCTAATAAGTGCAAAATCATCCACAATGGTACTGAAAACATTATTCTTGAAGGAACTCGTAAAGGGAAAACATATATTGTGGCTCTTAACACGGTTCCAAGCAATAGCTTGACATGTCTTAGTGTTATTGAGGATGACCCTCTCCTGTGGCATAAAAGATTTGGTCATGCATGTTTTACATTGCTTGATAAGCTTAGATCCAAGGAACTAGTGGAAGGACTTCCTTGTATTAAGTTCTTATATGATAAAGTATGTCATGCATGTGCTAGAGGTAAACAACTCATGTTTCTTTTAAACCTAAGAAGATGGTATGCACAAAAAGATCTTTGAAACTTATTCATATGGATCTCTAGGGTCTAATGAGAATCCAAAGCAAAAGTGGTAAGAAATATGTAATGCTTATAGTTGATGATTACTCGAGGTTTTCATGGGTATTCTTTCTTGTTAGCAATGATGAAAAGTTTAATGAGTTGTTGCATTTATGAAGAAAGAACAGAGAAGAACAGGTAACCAATTGGTGCATCTAAGGTTAGACCATGGAATAGAATTTGAAAACTCTAAGTTCGATAAATTCTGCACAGAACATGGAATGGATCAACTTCTTTGCCTCAAGAACACCACAACCAAATGGTGTGGTAGAACGCAAGAATAAAAGCCTTGAGGACATGGCCAGAACATTGCTGATCTCAAGTGGTCTACCTAGGAACTTTTGGGCAAAAGCATTGAATACAACATGTTATATTTTAAGTAGAGTATCTGTTAGGGCCATCACCAATAAGACTCCCTATGAACTCATCAATGGGAGTAAGCCTAATATTTCTTACTTTAAATCTTTTGGTTGTAGATGTTTAGTTCATAACAACGGTAAAAAAAACTTGGGAAATTTTAATGAACATAGTGATGAGGCAGTATTCTTAGGATATGCCTCAAACAATAAAGCTTATAGAGTTTATAATAAAAGAACAATTGTACTTCAAGGCAGCTCTCACTGTGCATCCACCGCGTGAGCTTATCCTACGACACGTGCCCATGGGGGCCGGAACTTCTACTGTAGGACGGCAATTAGGCGGTGGGCGCATGGGTCGCTTCTGCCTGGATTCTAACTTAGAGGCGTTCAGTCATAATTTGCAGCACACTATAGCTTTGCGCCACTGTCTTTTCAACCAAACGTGATTACCAATTGTGTGAATCAACAGTTCCTCTCGTACTAGGTTGAATTACCATTGCGACACTGTCACCAGTAGGGTAAAATTAACCTGTTTCACGACGGTCTAAACCCAGCTCACGTTCCCTACTAGTGGGTGAACAATCCAACACTTGGTGAATTCTGCTTCACAATGATGATAGGAAGAGCCGACATCGAAGGACCAAAAAGCAACGTCGCTATGAACGCTTGGCTGCCACAACCAATTTTCCCTGTGGTAACTTTTCTGACACCTCTAGTTTTAAATTCAAAAGGTCTACAGGATCTTTAGGCCACGCTTTCATGGTTCGTATTCGTACTGAAAATCAGAATTAAACGAGCTTTTACCCTTGTGTTCCACACGAGATTTCTGTTCTCGTTGAGCTCATCTTAGGACACTTGCGTTATATTTAAACAGATGTGCCACCCCAGCCAAACTCCCAACCTGACAATGTCCTCTACCCGGATCGGCCTGCAAAGCGAACCTTGGGTCTAAAAGGAGGGGCATTGCCCTACTTCCGACTCACGGAGTAAATAAAATTAACATTAAACGGTAGTGGTATTTCACTTGCGCCAAAGCTCCCACTTATCCTACACCTCTCAAGTCATTATACAAAGTCGGAGTAGAGGCAAGCTCAATAGGGTCTTCTTTCCCTTTTGATTCTACCAAGCATGTGCCCTTGGCTATGGTTTCGCTGGATAGTAGATAAGGACAGTGGGAATCTCGTTAATCCATTTATGCGTGTCACTAATTAGATGACGAGGGATTTGGCTACCTTTAGAGAGTCATAGTTACTCCCGCTGTTTACCCACGCTTGGTTGAATATCTTCACTTTGACATTCAGAGTACTTGGCAGAAATCACATTGCGTTAACATCCTCAAGGACCATCGCAATTCTTTGTTTTAATTAAACATTCGAATTCTCCTTGTCTGTACCAGTTCTAAGTTGACTGTTCAACGCCCGGGGAAGGCCCCCAAAGGAAGCGTTCCCATATCGTCCCCCAGCCCCTACGCGGCGACCCGCTCTCGCCACGGAAGTAGCTTGAGCAATCTGCCAATGGGTTCGGGACTGGGACCCCCGTGCCCTGATGTAGGCGTCGTTTGAAGCGCGCCTACGTTAAGCATGTGGTGAATATGCTTGGCACTTATAAGAAGTGGGAATTGACATTACGATTAGGGACAACGATTAGGGACAAGGAAATTAGGGAGCCTCCAACAAGTTATTAAGGAACTTGTAAACCGTTCACGGATCATAAAAGGCAACCACGAATAAGGGACAACGAAGGCAACAACGATTGACCCATGATAGTTACACCCCATTCCTAATCCATGAGATTACTAAATCCATATGGTTCGGAACCACAAAAAGAGGATCGGGGATGATGGTACGAAGTGAGTCATGGAGTCACATTATTCACCCTTATTGGCCTTTACTCGATTCTTATAATGAAAACCATTCTTGCGATCTCAAAAGCATACAAATAATATTCAATTCACTCCAAAATATTATTATGCTAAATAAGTTGAATATAAATGCAACATATAATTCTAATTATTAGTGATCACTTCAATTAAATAACAAGATTAAAAAGGAACCTAAACCGGTCGTCCACATTATCTTATTAGTCGTGATTTTCAATTGTATATTCCCTTTAACATGCAATAAGGTGATCATAAATAATAATAGAATATACATTAATATTGGAATCAATTTAACAATAATATCATTAGTCAAATCAAATAATAACCCTAATCATGATACTGGCAATAAGAATAATAATAAGTAATTAAGTTAATTAATTACTCACATTTTCCGCGTTCCTTTAAAATGCTACATCATGAGTAAATTGTTGGTTAATTTTAATAAAAATATGTCAAATCAAAATTAAATTAAATAAAAATTAGAGCTGATTTGGTCCAAACCCTTAGTTAATTATAACTTTCACGCCTTGGTTTAAGGACGGAACCTCGGGTCAAATATGGACTCCTTGAAGTGATTTGGGGAATTATAATGGAAGAATAATGAGGCTAGTGTTTAGGTTAAAGAGGGAGAAGAGAATGGTTTTTGATGTAGGGAGAGAGAGAGAATATTTTTTGGTGCCACGAACTGCAGAAAGGAGGAGGGGTATTTATAGAGGAAAAGAGTAGAGGGAACGCACGGAACCCTAAAAAGATCAAAAACCCTAATTTAAGGCTCCGCGACACGCAAGCTGACTGGCGCGACATGCCAAAAGCTGGCATGACACGTGACAAAATAGTGTGACGCAGGGAATTAGCAGCCCTAAAATGATAAAACTAGGTTTTACGCGGAGAAAACCCAAGAAATTTCCGTGTCACTACATGTGTCCTGTGACACGGCAAAATATGGAGTGACGCGGCAAAATATGGAGTTAACGCATCAAAATATGGAGGTACGCGGGACATTTTTTGCGTCAAAGTTTATAAGCGCATGAGAAAAGGAACGCAGAAAAAACACGGGAAAGCACCGTGACAAGTGAACAATAACGTGTGACGGTACCAGGCGCAGTGTCACGCCAATTTAGCTTTATGCGCGATAATTCCAGTTTTTAACACGTTTGTAAAACTATGATAACTTATGATCCGTAACTCGGAATAAGGCATATAGTATATCATTGGAAATCTTATCAAGTCTACTTTCCAACATAATTTGAATCAGGTCAAAATTATTTGTAGATTTTAAGATATGACTGTTTTAAGTAGAAGGGTGTCGGTTTTGGGCCGCCTTTAGTGTTTGACTCATATCTTCTTCGTTAAAAATCGGAATTGAGCTTGATATATAGTTGGAAAGCTTATTTCAAGGCTTATCCAACCAAATAATAATTGGATCAAAATTATAGGGTCACAAAATCAGTTTCCCTCGGTTTTGTGATTTAGATACGAAGAGTGGAAAGTTATGGTGTGGAGAAATGGGCTAAGAATTGAGTTGGTTTTTGAAATGTATTGAATGGAAATATGGATTAAGCACTCCAAAGGTTAAATACTCAACCCGACCAATAATGGCGGTGAAGGGTTGTTCATCATCGGGTTTCGTTTTGGGGAGACATTTTTAGGTTTCTATACCAGCCCTCAGAGCCAATCCATTTCTCGAAGTTACGGATCCATTTTGGTAACTTCCCTTGCCTACATTATTCCCTCGACCAGAGGTTGTTCACCTTGGAGAGCTGATGCGATTATGATTACGACCGAGCATGGTCGGCACTCGGTCCTCCGGATTTAAAGGGCCGCTGGGGGTGCACCAGACACCACAAACCGTGCAGTGCTCTTCTAGCCGCTGGACCCTACCTCCGATTGAGTTAATTCCAAGGTGGGCAAGCTGTTAAACAGAAAAGATAACTCTTCCCAAGCCCCCCGTAGAATTCTCTGGACTTCCTAACGTTGTCGTGAACCGCCACGTCCAGGTTCGGGAATTTTAACCTGATTCCCACGCGCTATCGGACAGGATTCCCCCATCTCTTAGGATCGACTAACCAATGTGCAAGTGTCGTTCACATGGAACCTTTCCCCTCTTCAGCTTTCAAAGTTCTCATTTGGATATTTGCTACTACCACCAAGATGTGCACCAACGGCGCTCCGCCCTAGCTCAAGCCACAAGTTTTGCAGCAACGGCTGCGCCCTCCATCTCATCGGAGCCTGGCACTTGCCCCGACGGCTAGGTATAGGTCTCGCGCTTCAGCGCCATCCATTTTCGGGGCTAGTTGATTCAGCAGGTGGATTGTTACACACTCCTTAGCGGATTTTGACTTCCATGACCATCTACTTGTTGTCTTAATCGACCAACACCCTTTGTAGAATCTAGGTTAGCGTGTAGTTGGGCACTGTAACCCAGCTTCCGGTTCATCTTGTGTCGCCAGTTTTGCTTACCAAAAATGACCCACTTGGAGCTCTCGATTTGGCAATACATAATTTACCCCTTTTAACCCATAATATTTATTGAACCATTTCACTTAACCTTATTTTTTTCTTCTTATATTCACTGATCCATATTACACTATATAATTAATTTAATTCAAGTTTTACAACCACCCATATTTTTAGATATGCTTTCCCTTTGTCTTAATTTATAAAAATAATAAATGTTGAGAGCATTATGTATAGTAACATGTGGTATACTAAAAAAATTATACATTATTGTTTAACTTGGAAATAACTTTTTTTTTTTTTTGGTGCAACCTTGGAAATAACTAATTACGTGGGAGTTTGAGAGATTCATTTTAGTGAACATTTCTAAATCACTGTGCGTGATTTATGAGTCTAGAGGTGTCAATTCGGATAACCGAATAGAGTTTGGGTCGGGTCTGTTCGGGTCGGATTTGTTCGGGTCGGAATTATCCTTTTAACTCGGATCGGGTTGGATCGGGTCAAATTCAAGTCGGGTCAAATTTGGGTCATGGTCTATTGAGTCCGGGTCGTATATGGGTCGGGTCAACTCCAGATCGGTTTACTTTCGGTTCGGATAAATTTGGATCGGGTTTAAAACGGGTTTAACCGGAGAACTTCGGGTCGGATGAATTAGGTCGGGTTGATTACGGTTCGGATGATTTCGGTTCGGTCAAGTTCGATTTGATTAAGATAAAGTTGATCCGTTGATTCATTAAATGGTTAGTTTCAATTCAATTCCTTTTTGTGTTTGGCTAAATTTTGGTCGAGGTGACCAAATTATCCAAATAAGGTTATTTATAATCTAGAGATATTATTGAGTTTTTACCTTATTATTGGTTCAAAATGATTATTAATTATGAAGCACGAAGTTTTAATTTTCTCATTTGATAAAGTTATGTATAATTTTTATCTTAAAGGAAAATTGAAATTGAATAATCGATAACTTATCATATCTATATAAGTAAGACCGGGCTAGTGATATATTGATGAGTAATAGTTACATATGGTGATATATATAAAAAAGAATATCAATTTTTTAAGGTTATTACAAGGTTACAACTCTTCATCAATTGTACAATCTTACAAGGTTATGAGTTCTGTACTATTAGTTTAGTTTATTACTAATTCAATTTGTATAAGATATTTGTTAGAGTTGTTAGATTTACTTTATTACTAATTCAATTTTTATATTAAAAACTTGACATTATACATATTGATAGTTAATTGTTACAATGTACATTCTTTCTATTTGAGTATAAATTATTGCATGTGTATGTAGTGTGTATATAACCGTACGATATATAATGCCTATAATTCTAGATTAATGCACAGTTGTAGAGGAAGTAATAATGAAGAAATATTATGTATTTCTTTATAGTAAAAAAGTTAACTTATTAATAATTAGTAAATATATAGTATAAGAACTTGAATAAAAAAGTCAATAATCAATTATAGTAGGGTTAAATTCTGATCGGGTAACAATCAAATCGAGTTAAAATCAGGTCGGGTTAATATCAGTTCGGGTCAAAACAGATCGGATTTAATAGGTTATTTATCAGGTCAATTTCGGATCGGGTTGAGCTCAGGTCGGGTCAAATCGGTTCGGGTTAAGTTCAGGTCGGGTCAAATCGGATTCGGGTTGAGTTCAAGTCGAGTCAAATCAGTGCTGGGTTAAGTTCAGATCGGGTCAAGTTCGGATTCGGGTTGAGTTTAGTTCGGTTACAGTTCGGGTTTGGGTCTTGAATTTCTCGGATCAAATCGGATCGGTTATAGTTCGAAACGGATAATTTTTTTCGGGTCGGTTCGGGTTTGACACCTCTATTTATGACTGTAATCCACTTTGTAGTAATAATTACAGCTTTAATGATCGAATATATACATTTTTAAGTCTCAAAAGTCAAAAACATCATCTTAAAAAATCAAAGGAAGTATAATCTAGTAATTATGCTTGTTATGGAGTAACGGGGAACTAACCTTAAACCATTGCAGCTCTAGTTGAACTTGTAAAGCAGCTCGAGAGTTCAATGTAAGCCGATCTTGATGGGGCAACTGGCCAGCTAAATGTAATATGTTGTTATCCTGCTTGTCGATATACTTTGTAACTAAATGCTTGTAATCACTCATCTGATAAATTAGATTAAAAACATTTTCTCGGCGATGTAAAACAGCCAATTGAAATATGTTATGGTTCTCCTTATTGACAACCCAAATTGCATAAGGAAATGCTTCTACAATTAGTTGTATGATCTCAGGGGTGCCTAAATGGGCCGCTGTTAGTAGTGGTTGCTCAAACATACTAAAAGCTTCAGCATCATCCAACTGCAGAATCTCCAAGCACAATTTTTTAACAAGTTCAATTGCCCAATAATATTTTTGAGCTGCACCCAAAATGTAAATTCAAATGGTTAATCAAGAATCTTTATTTTCTTGTAACAAGAAAAAAGTCATCGTTTAGAGAAGAATTAAAAATTTAGTAGGAAAAATAGTAGATTGGATTTGGTCATGAAGATTGGTGTTTTTTTTCAAGTAAACTTCTTGAGTAATCCAATCGTTCCTCTTTCCATATTTTACCAAAGTGATTTATATGTGTTGAACTGATAGTCTGATATTATTGTTGTGCAATAAAACTTATTTTTACATTTTTTTTTTCTACTTTCTCCGTTTGGTGAAAGTTGCAAAGTGTAGAGAATGGCACTATTCATGTTGTCACATTTGGGCACAGGCCACCTAAATTAATATAAGGTAAAATATAATCATGTAAGATCTTCTTAGATTCATACAAATTTACCAATTTATGATATCAACTGTTTATATTTTCTTCCATACTGTAAGAGTTGACGAGCGTTAAAGTCAAAATGTTGCAACTGAATAAAAACCGAGGAGCTATTATATTTGTTCTTTAGTGTTACTGATTGATTTTTACCAATTTAAACATTTTTTTCGTTAAACTAAACTTTATTTTGCTTAACTTAATTAACTTTTACAAAAATTAAACTATTTTAATTGTACTTATTTTTTTTTTTTTGTACAAAATATTGTTTGACTAATGTTAATGATAGATATCATAGTTATGATAATATTTTTCGGTGATTAGGATAATATTTGTACTCCCTCTGTGTTTTTTTAAGTGTTACAGTTTAATTGGCACATAGTTTTAAGCAATATAATTGACTTAAATAAAAAAAGAAATAAGTGGGGTAGTTGAAGTTTTAAAAAATTGTAAAAGAAAGATAGTGGGTTAATAGTTTATTGAAAAGTAATGAATGTGAGAGTAAAGATATAATTTAAAAAAATAGCAGTGGGTTTGGGTGGGGACCATGAGATGAGGGAGATATAATCATAGTTTATTTCAATGTAGCTTTTTGCCAAAAAAAAGAAAGTGTAACACTTATTAAAACACGGCTAAATTTGATAAGTGTAACACTTATTCAAACACGGAGGGAGTACATATTTTGTATTCTGATTGTATTAGGATTATATTATGAGTCTTGTAAACTCTATATATATTGATTTTTGTAAGGCATATATATATATCAATTAGTGGTACACACTCTACATTGAGGAGTTTTCCCGAAATCCAACATGGTATGACAACTTTAGGTTTTTGAACAAGCTTCCGCAATTATATATTTTTGTGGTCCAGCTATATTTAATTTTTATACTACCTATAGATTTCACATGGCATAGTTTCCTCACCGTTTTCTAGTACTGCAATTGGTGCTTTAATTCCTAGTGCTGTCAAATTTCAAACCAAAACCGTCAAATTGCCCGAAACAAACCGACTGTCACGGGAAAATTTGAGGACTAGTTTTTTTTTTTCTAAGTTAGGGACCAAGGAGGTTCCCGTGATGGCGTCTAGACCAAGCCTAGACCAGCCTAACAATCACACACAGAAGACAAACGCACACAAGGAAGAGACAAGCACCTACAACGAGGAACACTTTATTAATTTCGTGGCTTTACAAATTACAAGGAGTTCTCTCTCTAGATTCTCTCTCTAGAGCTCCCAAATTCGATGCCCAGCAAATGAATGCCTTGGCCTATTTATAGGCACTGACTACAGCCCAGTCAGGTAGGAAAAACTACCCACTATGCCCACTACACCCATGATCTAGTAACTACCCACTACCTTGGATGCTTACTTGGATGCATCTGGACTTGGCCACATACTCGAGGAGTTATCCACGGTCAGCATACAATTGTAACCGCTTGGTAACCGTCAAGCCCCACTATGCCATGCCTCCGTATTTCAAGGAGGTTGCATCAGTGTGCTTGAGTGGCGCTCAACCGTCTGTAAGTAACTGCCCACTCTCTTAGTGCTTCTATTTTCTAGGGGCCACTAAGTGGGTGGTATAACTTCCATCTGATGTGGCATTATCCCCTCAGAATAACTACCCACGTCCATGGTTACACCCCACTACTCTGGAGTCCCTATTTTATAGGAACCGACTCCGGAGTGGTTAACCGCGTCACCGTTTGACCACGTCAAAGATCCGGTCAACTTAACTGTTGGTCAGCCCACCAACATCGTGGTCCTATATTTTGGGAACCATACTTAGCCACGTGCACCCTCAGCATAACCGTTCCGACAATTTAGGGAGAGTGGTGCATCGTGGGTGGTTACCTCAACCGCCCACAACTTCCACCACTTAGCCAATCTCTAGATTCAAGGCAACCGTATGCAACCGTGATGGCTAAGCATAACCGTCAAGGAGTCCCTACTACTTATAGTCCACTAAGGAAAGCTTTGGGTAGACAATCTACAAGCCATGGTCGTTCCTTAGCATCTAGCGATTGGCCACGTAAGTCCATGGTTTCGTCGAAGGCACCAAAGACATCGTTAACCCGGGCCGCCCTTGTTCCTCCATGCCGGAGCCACTACGGTTATAACCATAGAGGCCCCTTAGCACGATCCCAAGAGCATCCCTTAGTCAAACCACGCGCCATCTAGCAAGCATGCACCGTACTAAGACCTCGGCCTTCGTTAGTCAACCCGCACCCATCCTAGTCGGGACCACTGAGTCGGTTTGTCCTATCGAGTGTCCACCATAGCCATCCATATGTGCTATGGTCCCCATAGGCCATCCTATGTCCAAGACCATGCCCAAGGCCCCTAGCCTTAAGGCCACCCTTGGTCAGCCACTGACCCCTTGAGTGAGCACTCGCCCCCTATAGAGCTTTATATGGTACTAGCCTAAAAACCCTAATGAACACCCAACTGACAGTAACACAGTAATGGGCTCTCGAGCCCAACCTTGACCCTAAGGCCATGTATGATCTATTAGGGTCCCAATAAGTCCCCTCAATAAGTATCAAAGGTTTTTATGGAGTTTTTCTCAACTAAACAATCCGGGAATCTTTTTAGTGCGCGCGCGCATGCTAGTCTAAGGCCCATGGCCTAGCCAACTATGGCTTGGCTAGCACCATGGCCTAAGCACTGGGAGGCCATCTATATTAACCTCACATGCCCTAGGCATGGTAGTGAGCTATTCTAGCCTCACTTGGCTCGTCCGTTCCGAACCGAGCATACACTTGCTCATGTGGGCAAGTGAGAATCCGAAGGCCTTGCGCGCCTATTCGGGGTGGTCGACGACTTTGCCAAGGTCGACCGAAACGATTGTGAGAAACCTCCCCCACCAAAAGAGCTTGATGTCCTCGTCAAAAGGTCGAGAAGGTAGATTGTATCACTATCTATGCTTTCCCCAACGAAAGCCCTTCCCACCCATAGCCTCTTTGGTTAGAGGTTACTAGCCACACCGTTAACCTCGACGATACCTTTTTGTATCATCTTTGGACCATGATTCCCTTACTTGGGCTTAGCCATGCCTCGCATGACTTGCCTACTTGACACCCGGTTGGACGACCTTGTAATCCCAACGTGTACTGGGCTGCATCATAAGTCCATCTGAATTTACCCTTGTCCAATATTCCTTAAAAAGCCGGCACGGAACGCCTTGGACTTCCTTTCATTTAAAGTGATCTCATAGGGTTGCTCCATATCCATGGAGCCTTGTGAGACATTTCACATCTCTCCCAAAGGCCACCCCTCACTCGGGTTAACACCACTTTGGGCCAAAGTGAAGGCACACTCTTGCCATACACTTGCTTGGAAGTGCTCATGTGCCCGGGGATCCACATGCAAGCTCTTTCACCAAGACTTCCGTTAGCCCTCAGCTAACCTCGATTTAGTCGGCGGCAATCGTCATTGCTTCCTATCCGACTCATAATCATTCGCAATGATTGATGGTCCGTAGACCAGCTTATCATTTGAGCTTCACCATGGTATAATTTCCGTTGAGTCCACTCAACGTTTCTCATCTTCTCATGAGAAACGGTGGCAGCAAGGTCCCAACTTAATCCACCCATTACACGAACATGTTCTGAATTAACTCTTCAAGCATGAACTTTCTAGTCATAGCAATGCTTATGGACATAAGAACACCTTTCATTGTTTAAACTTCCACAGACTATAATTCGAACGCTCCATCAGATGGTAGAAATATCCCCTTGATTAGCCCCAAGTACTAAGTGACCGTAGTCAAGACTATTCTCTTGACATCCCAACTCACTTATACGTATGGCATGTCTTAGGCAATATACATCGCATCCAAGATGGTGTTGCTTCCAGCAATGTTTGTGGCCACTCCACAACTGTTCGACTCTAATAGTCAACCAAGTTTAAGCGATCAAAGGTACATCCTTACCCGATCAAGTATCATTCGCATAGCATTACTTTTGAAGGTTTTCGAACTTTGTTCGCCTCAAGGATTTCACTCTTACCTTGAGTACCCAAGCCACTCTACTTGGGCCCTTGGTTGCCCATAGGCCTAACCAAGGCATCATCGACCCTTCATGGTCGTCAAAGGCTCTCCCACCTTTGATTTGGGTTATTTGAGCGAGGATAACACGCATCTGGCTACAAGAATGTCGTCCTCGGCAGACCCTCACCTCATATGCCCAACCCTTAGCAAGGAAATGGCGTCACGTGGCCATGCTCCATGGTCTATCCATGGTTTTGCTATATCAATAACCCTTCGCAAGGGTAATCTGCAATGCCTGGCCTTAAAGTCATTCTCTCTATGCCTTAGACTTCAAGTCTATCATGGGTGCAATGCCCTAGTTGCAAGGATTCTCGCTGTCATCCACTCTTATACTAAGAGGTTCCCATGGTTCATCTCAGAACTTTGACATTCAGATTGACATGGTACTCAACGACAAAATGCCCAACTACATGGGACTTTGCGTTGCTTTCCTTAGCTTGCTCACCGTTCCAAGCTAAGTTTGCAAAGTTTAACAACTCTGCCAACGGTTTTCATCGGAAGGATCTTGCCTCATCAATAGCATCTATCCCTTCGACATCCCCACTTATACTTTAAGAATCGGGCGTAACCCCCAGCTTAACTTCCAACCTTTGTAGGATGTCCCCATTCCGGTTGGAATTCTCAAAGGTTTAAGTGTGATACGCAAGGAACTTTATTGCTATAAAGGACTTATCGCTCAACTTCCCCATTCTTTGCACTTGCCTTGTTTTAAGTCAGTTTCATGGGTGGAGTGGCACCTCGTGCACACTTCCGGCTTAAAATCAACACATCGATTAAGCTAGTGTGTTATCGCATAACACACCGTGACTATGAAAACAGGCAATGTATAAAACCGAAAGCAACATTTTCTTTTCATTAAAACTTCAATTTACAATTTTCATATGTACATAAAGTAAACGAAATTCAAACGTAAATGAAAAGACAACATAACTAACAACAATGAGCATAAATAGATTAAATCCTCACATAGGATATACCCTTAGCTTTCATGGACCGAAGGGACCAAAATCAGTCTTGAACTTGGCATACTCGGGGGTGGTCGGGTTATACTCCGGTGAAGGAATCACCATGTTTCCCTCATCATCACTGAAGTGATACCCCTTCCAACTAGGAAAGCTCTTAGCCCTAGCCGGGGCATCATCTACACTCTCATCCTCCGAGTCTTCAAGGTTGATCACCTCCACAGCCTTGGTCGCCACCTTGATGAGGTTGGACGCTTGTGCCAATTTCTTAGACCTTTCCTTAGGGACAGCATCCACTTTGCTTTCTTGTGTTGGAGGATCTTCAATCCACCCACCTGCATTAGCAACAATGGCATTACAAGGAACAAAGTTAGTCACCGAAGCTACTTCCATCCTTGGAGAGGGGACTTGTGAGATGAAGTTGCTGCTAACATCCCACACGCGGCTGCACCACTTCTCCATGACTTCCGCCTGGCGGTCATCCATGGAGAACATCTCTCCAGCCTTTACCTGATCCCACCACGAAGACCATGGGTCTTCAAGGCTAAACCCCAATTTCTCTCGGTTTTCTTTCACAAGGGCCTTTAGCTGGCTAAGGGACAGCCATGGGTCACTCGAGTGAAGTACCTCTCCAGCTAGATCACCCAGGTAGGTCATCACCTTGGCTTACAAGGAGTCCTCATCTAGGAGATCTTCGAGTTCCTTCGTGGGTTGAGGGGTGTGAGCCCTCGGAGGAGGCACGCAACCACTTGATTCCCCAGCAACAGCACGAAGGGGCTTGGCTGCAATCGGGCTCACTGACACTCCCATAGGAATGTCCCTTGTGAAGGTTAGCTTTCTAGCCGTGGGGTTCGACACTAACCAAGCTTGCTTCACTGATCGAGAGGGAGGAGGTCCCATTTTGTTGCGTCGCTTAAATGGAACTTGCCTTTCCGGCAGGTCGGACCAAATTGTCACGGGAAAATTTGAGGACTAGTTTTTTTTTTCTAAGTTAGGGACCAAGGAGGTTCCCGTGATGGCGTCTAGACCAAGCCTAGACCAGCCTAACAATCACACAAAGAACACAAACGCACACAAGGAAGAGACAAGCACCTACAACGAGGAACACTTTATTAATTTCGTGGCTTTACAAATTACAAGGAGTTTCTCTCTCTAGATTATCTCTCTAGAGCTCCCAAATTCGATGCCCAGAAAATGAATGCCTTGGCCTATTTATAGGCACTGACTACAGCCTAGTCAGGTAGGAAAAACTACCCACTATGCCCACTACACCCATGATCTAGTAACTACCCACTACCTTGGATGTTTACTTGGATGCATCTGGACTTGGCCACGTACTTAAGGAGTTATCCACATTAAGCATACTCTTGTAACCGCTTGGTAACCGTCAAGCCCCACTATGCCATACCCCCGTATTTCAAGGAGGCTGCATTAGTGTGCTTGAGTGGCGCTCAACCGTCTGTAAGTAACTGCCCACTCTCTTAGTGCTCCTATTTTCTAGGGGCCACTAAGTGGGTGGAATAACTTCCATCTGACGTGGCATTATCCCCTCAGAATAACAACCCACGTCCATGGTTACACCCCACTACTCTGGAGTCCCTATTTTATAGGAACCGACTCCGGAGTGGTTAACCGCGTCACCGTTTGACCATGTCAAAGATCCGGTCAACTTAACCGTTGGTCAGCCCACCAACATCGTGGTCCTATATTTTGGGAACCATACTTAGCCACGTGCACCCTCAGCATAACCGTTCCGACAATTTAGGGAGAGTGGTGCATCGTGGGTGGTTACCTCAACCGCCCACAACTTCCACCACTTAGCCAATCCCTAGATTCAAGGCAACCGTATGCAATCGTGATGGCTAAGCATAACCGTCAAGGAGTCCCTACTACTTATAGTCCACTAAGGAAAGCTTTGGGTAGACAATCTACAAGCCATGGTCGTTCCTTAGCATCTAGCGATTGGCCACGTAAGTCCATGGTTTCGTCGAAGGCACCAAAGACATCGTTGACCTGGGCCGCCCTTGTTCCTCCATGCCGGAGCCACTACGGTTATAACCATAGAGGCCCCTTAGCACGATCCCAAGAGCATCCCTTAGTCAAACCACGCGCCATCTAGCAAGCATGCACCGTACTAAGACCTCGGCCTTTGTTAGTCAACCCGCACCCATCCTAATCGGGACCACCGAGTCGGTTTGTCCTATCGAGTGTCCACCATAGCCATCCATATGTGCTATGGTCCCCATAGGCCATCCTATGTCCAAGACCATGCCCAAGGCCCCTAGCCTTAAGGCCACCCTTCGGTCAGCCACTGACCCTTTGAGTGAGCACTCGCCCCCTATAGAGCTTTATATGGTACTAGCCTGAAAACCCTAGTGAACACCCAAATGACAGTAACACAATAATGGGCTCTCGAGCCCAATCCTCGAACCCAAGCTTGACCCTAAGGCCATATATGATCTATTAGGGTCCAATAAGTCCCCTCAATAAGTATCAAAGGTTGTTATGGAGTTTTGCTCAAACAAACACTCCAGGAATCTTTTTAGTGCGCGCGCGCGCATGCTAGTCTAAGGCCCATGGCCTAGCCAACTATGGCTTGGCTAGCACCATGGCCTAAGCACTGGAAGGCCATCTATATTAACCTCACATGCCCTAGGCATGGTAGTGAGCTATTCTAGCCTCACTTGGCTCGTCCGTTCCGAACCGAGCATACACTTGCTCATGTGGGCAAGTAAGAATCCGAAGGCTTTGCGCGCCTATTCGGGGTGGTCGACGGCTTTGCCTAGGTCGACCGAAACGACTGTGACACCGACCCAATGAGAACTGAACCGATTAAAATCCATTTTTTTGAAATAAAAAACCGACCCGAACCGTATGTGAATGAACCTGAAACCGAACATATCTGAATAACGTTATAGAGTATAAGAACCGAACCCGTTAATGAACCGAACTAGTTCTAAACTGAACTGAAATCAAACCGAACCAAAAAAGAACCAAATTATTTCTATCCCAAAACCGTTTGAAGCGGGATAAAACCATTTACACCTACTCCTTAACAACCGCGACCCGTTTTCACCGAACTGTATATAAACCAAACCGCTTGCAAACCGAATCGTTTTATCAACCGGATCGCTTATAAATGAATCGGCTACAAACCAATAAGATAAGTATGGCTAAACGTGAAACAGAACATGCTATGTATTTATAAAATCATTGAGAATTTGTATATAATATGATGCCTATTTATGAAATGATGAAGTCTCGACTTGATATAAAACTTGTTAACCAACAAAAGGTTAGCAAGTACTATCAAATTTCAAACCAAAACCATTTAATTGCCCAAATCCAAACAATTTGATAAACAATCAATTTTTTGAAACCGAAAACCGACTCGAACCGTAATTTTGTAAACTCGAAATGGAACCGATCTGAATAAAGTTAAACCGTAGAAGAAGTGAACCAGTTATAAACTAAACCGAAAATGAATTGATCCATTTAAAAACTAAACTGAAAAAAAATATCAAACTAGTTATAAACTGAACCGAAAAAGAACCGAACTGTTTCTAACTCGAAACCGTTTCCAACTCGAAACTGTTTGAACCTGGAATAAAACTGTACCGAACCGTTAACAAACCGCGACCCGTCTGCACCGAACCATTTACTACCCGGACTGTTTCCAACCCAAACCGAATTAAAACCGCCTAAGAATAACCAAAATCGAATCGAACCGATAATTATTTAAACCGAACTGAAACCGACCCGCAAGACTCTAAAACCGATTTTAAATCGACCCGATTTAATACCGAACCGATTTCAAACCGAACCGAACCCGAACTGTCAAACCGTTTTGACAGTACTATTAATTCCTTTATGCCTTTTAATAAATTGCTTGCTTCCAGTTCACTATCAAGCCTTCATAGCCGCACCACCTACTACGTACTACCCATGCCAAGGACAATGCAACTCCGCCACCACCTCCTCCATCCTCGACGGAATTCCACCCCGCTCTCTCCGTCAACAATATCAAGAATGCAATCCCTTTGATTCTTGATCGGGAAAAGGTGCAAAACTCTAATTCGGTAAAAATGTAGAATTGTTCGAAGTTCATTGCCATGCCTTTAATGTCCTTGATCACATTGACTCCAAGATTACATTGACAAAACTATAGCTTTTCTTGACTCCATTGTTAAACAATTGATATATGGGACTATTTCCACAAGAGTAGTGTGTCTTGAAAATCAGTTTAACACCCTTCACTTGTCTAATTTTTCTGAAGTGTGCTCTTATTGTCAGCAATTAAAGAACCTCAAGGATCAACTTGCGACCATCGATCAACCGATTACGAAACAAAAATTGGTGAAAAGACTTGTTTCTAGGCTTGTCAATACTGATTATGATACAGTGGCAACGATTATTCACCAAACATATCCACTTCTTTTTTTCGAAACTGCACGTTCCCGCCTCCTTCTTGAGCAATCCCAACAGTCAAATGACCAAGGAACGTAGCAATCTTTTGTGGCACAAAACTCGTCATCTGCTGCTACAACCACCGCACCACCATCACAATCTCAACCACCCTAATCTGCTTATCTGGTACAATACCCGCAACAGGGATACCAAGCCCAGCTTCCAGCACCTACGGCTCCCACTTACGAGCCCGTTATGACACCTACCGAGCTAGGCAACTCCTTTACCGCTATGACCTTGCCACAAGACAACTCTTGATGCGTGGGGGTACAACATCTCATATGACGAACAATTCAAGTACTCTCATGCCCCTATTTTATTTGAGCACAAATAATCATATTCTAGTTGGTAATGGTAATCGCATTCCAGTCACGGGTTATGGTCACACCACATTTCCATATCCAAAACCGCCCCTTGAACTTCATGATGTTCTATTGCCACCTCAAATAGTCAAGAATCTATTTTTTAACTGAAAATTCACTTCTGATAATTCTTTGTCAAGCGAATTTGATCCTTTTGGTTTTTCTGTGAAGGATCTTCGTACGGGAAAAGTAATAATGAGATGCAATAGTTTGGGGGACTTGTAACCAGTTACCACACACACCACACCATCTACTTGCCTTGCTACTTCTCTCACTGTTGCCTCATCTCACCTTTAGCATGATCGTCTTGGGCACCTTGGAAATTCAACTTTAACTTTATTTCTTAGGCCTTGGAATTTTACTTTTTGTAATAAGGAGCATGATCTATTTTGTGTTTCTTGTCAATTGGGAAAACATGTGCGTTTGCCATTTCAAAATTCAAATATTACTGCATCTACTGCTTTTGAGATTATATATTCATGTTGATTTATAAACCTCTTCAATTCGTAGCATTGATGGTCACAAATACTATTGTGTTTTATGGGATGATTTCACTAACTTTGTGTGGACAATATCTTTGAAATATATATCCCAAGTCTTTCAATCCTTTCTCAATCTTAGACAATATGTTGCCACCCAATTTGAACGATCCATAAAATAGTTTTAAAGTAATATGACAATGACCATCTTAAATTATTTTGTGTCACAAATGGATTAGTCTTTTTGTTTAATTGTCCTTACACTTCTTCTCAAAATGGGAAGGTCAAATACATGATTCGAACTCTAAATAACATCTCTCAAACCCTCTTAATTAATGCTTCGATTTCCCCTTCTAGAAATGGCAACCTATCATCTAAACATCCTTCTCACCAAAGCATTAGCATATGACATTCCCGCTTATAGTGTGTTCCGCAAAATACCTTCATATGATCACATCAGGGTGTTTGGATATCTTTGTTTCCCCTACCTTTAAGCTACAACTCCTTTTAAGTTGGATCTTAGGTCCACCACTTTTGTTTTCTTGGGGTACCCAACCAACCAAAGAGGTTACAAATGTCTTGACATTTCCACAAATAAGATTTTATTTCTTGACATGTCACATTTAATGAGTCTCAATTCCTCTTTCAAAACTTGAGTCAATTTCAAAATTCTAACTACTTCTTTCTTGATGATGACCCAAGTCCACTTTTGTCTTCCATATGGCCCACGCCAGCTAACGCAGCTTTCCTATTTCCTCTCCGCTTCCTAATGGACATCAGTCCACACCGCATCTAAGCTCCGGTCCAGTACAAACCCCTGCGACCCACTTGCGGCCTAGTCTACAAAAGGGGTATTGAAGGATTTATGTCTTCGTCAAGTGCAATTACTAGATATATAATGGATCAAATTATGGAGATATTAAGTTCGTGCTTTTGGGTCGTCATTGATTGTTGCTAGATGTGATCAATGATCTTATCAATAATCCAATGCGCAATAAAATGGATCCTATAAGATTACACAAAAGGGTGCGGGATTCAACAAAAAGAAAGAAGCCCATTATTGGGCTTCATGGAGTGGCCGGCCATGTGAGATTAAAGGGAGAGTATTGTAGGCTTGGTTTGGACTCTAATTATACATATGATGTATAATAATAGGCCTTGCCTAGGGTTTGATATACAACACATTGGCAGTTAATTGAGAATAGACTTGCTAGCAACCAAACCCTAAAGCCTCCCGCACATACTCTCTTCTCCTCCTTCACGTCCACATACGCAGGTGGCATGTATGGTGCACGGTGGTGCACGGTTGTGGTCGTGGTTGTTCGTGGATCAGTTTTCTCCTCCCCTCTCCGTAGAAGGTGGTTCGAAGTGTTCGTATGATCAACTAACTAGCAGTAGTGGAGGTTCAATCCTATCCCGTGGACTAAGTAGAGGAACAACGGTTGGGGCTCTATTATCTCCCTAATTGACAGTTAATCGCTTGTGGAAATCAAGCTTCAAAGGTATGTATTATGTGATACTTTTATGTGTTATGCTTGTAGATCCTATTTAGGGGCAAACAAATATGATTTGTGAAATTCCGCATTATTGTACCTAAAACCCTATAGTGGCATCAGTTAGCCTATTGCATTTACGCATTTTGATCCTAATTCTTTGATGTCCACAAATTTTAATTCAATTAAGAGGGAAAATAATCTAATAATGGATTAATCTTTATTTTAAATGGAGATTTAAAGTTTTGGAATTTGGTTAAATGTGATTTAAATTGCTCAATTATCCTAGCAAAATCCAAATAATTATACCCTAAAAGCCCTAATCACTTTTGAAAATTTTGATGTATTATAAATGCTAATGATTTTCAAATTTTAATGATTTAATACATATAATTTGATCTTATTTAATTATTCATGCATAAAATTGTTGTGTGTGATTAATTAATTCATGTTAAAGGGTTTTATGTGAATTATAGATTAAATTGTATGAAAAGCCCCAAATTAATTGAAATAGAGATTTTGGATTAATTTTAATTTTAATTAGGCATTAAAGTGTTTATGTTTAATTAATTAGATCACTAAATTAATTTGGCAAATGTTTTGAAATTGATTTATGTCTCAAAAAAAAAAAATCAAGCATTGAGTGGGAACAGCCACGACTGGGTGGCAGAACCACCAACTGGTGGGCCATGGTGGCTTCTGTGGTGGTCGGATGAACGGAGGGCGATAAAGGAGGTGCAACTAAGGGAGGGCAGTGGTAGGAGCGTATAATTGTTGTATTGCTGCCTACTGGTGCCCAAGCAAGCTAGCGTGGCTGGACACTCCGCCTGGCTGCGCGGCTGGATGTGGCTGCAGCTGGGCTACGGCCTGGCTGCGACAGTAGCTGCGTGTGGCTAGCAGGGTGCTCAATCACGGGAGAGCATCTCGAACGATGTTGGTTGTTGCTCTGTTGAATGTCGTAGTCGGGCTTCGGCCCAACTGCGGTGGTTAACAATTGCGTCAACTCATCACTATGGTGGTTGGGCTTAATGCTAGCTACTGCGGTAGGCTGCTGAAGTGGTCGGACTTCGGCAGCTGTTGCGGCGGCCGGGAAGTGACTGGCAGCAAGCTAATCACGATATTTCCAGATTTTTTTTCAAAAAAAAAAAAAAAAAAAAATTCTTTATTAAAATTATTAGTTTATTTTATCTAAGATAATTTCGAATTTCTATATTTGTTTTAAAATCTTTGAATATTTTAAGGATTATTGAGCAAGATTCTGAAAAGATAAAGATTGACTCGATTATGTGATTATCCATAAATATTTAGGTAATTGATTCAAAAATTTGTGATTAACTAGTAATTAGGATAGGATCTCCTAAATTTTTTAGGATAATCTTTGAGGATATATATGATTTATCTTTTACGATTAAAAAATTATTTGATTCTATCTCCAACCTAAATTAAAATATATGATATTTTATAATTGGTCATGAATAATATAAGATATTATCTAATTACAGTAATAATAATTAAAATATGAGATATTTAAGTGTCATGTTTCCTTAATTATGAACATCCGATGTTGTAGTTTAGGAAAGATGATTAGTGATTTATTATGTGGTAATTTTATAATATATGATATTATGTTGCTATATAATGACTAGTATGGCCTAGTAGGTTCTAAATATTATGTTGCTATACCCACTGTTGGCCCTATTCAATCTCCCTGAACCTACGCTACCTCTACTTCTCCCATTTTTTTCAAGGATTTAAAAGTGGGTGTTAATTAAGTTGATTCAAAGTTGATAGGGTAATTTGAGTGGTTAGGGTTTGCTTTCAAGTACATATGGTGATATTTTGGTGGCTAGAGTGGAGATTCGAGGTGGGTATGGTGGATTTCAACAAGGTTTCTTCATTATTAGGTTAATAGGATGTTGTTGGGTTTTAGGCTAGGTGGTTGGGATGGGATTTTGGGGTAGGTATGTTTGGGTTGGTCTTAATCAATGACCAGAGGGGTGGTCTTTAATGGCCGACCATTAAGTGAGGTGGTCAATAGTGGTAGGTTGGGCGGTAGACGGCGGTCTGGGGCACTAGTATGTAGTGGAGGAGGGTACTTTTTTAAAAAAATAATTACTATTAAAATTTATAAAAGAACCAATGTATTATAATTATAAGTGTCACAATTACCTTTAAAATCGAGTAGTCCTAAAATTAACATGTTAGAATTAAGACTGTTTACAGTGTGGTTTAAACTGCACCAAACCGCAATTTTGCAGTTTGATGCGGTTTGGGATCCAAATCACAACAAACCACACTGTTAACCCACCTAATTAGAATAACCCCAAACACAATCTTTCCTAGAAAAATAGCGGTCATTATCATTACATGGAAATAAAAAACAATACACTTGGTAAAAAATTAGAACTCACCACGGTTACAGGACTGATGAAAAAAAGGTACGTATGATGAGACATCATATCCGCTTGGGAATATATGGGACTTTCTTGCTAACACATGTAAGGGGGATTCCATTCCTTCTCCACCAACTGTAGCAATGTCGGGGTACCGTTCAACCAAATCAAGAGCAATATCTGTTTAAAGTTCGAATAATGTTAGTCATACTCTATACTATAACAAAACTGTCTATATTTTATTGTTTTAAAACAAATATTTTATTTATTTAAATTATCTTTGGTAAATTTGGTGATTTTGTTAATCTTCTTATTACTTAATGTTAAATATATTAAGATAATATTCTTAATATTAAAGATAGTATTTTATATTTTAGGATAAATTATAACTATCAAATTTTTTATACATACGTGAGTAAGGTGACACTTGTTTTAAATCTTATTCATTTATTTTGTTTATGTGGTGATTGAATATTTTAATTCTTAAAAATATTGTAATACTGCCTCCGCTTTTATTTAGTTCACACCTTTCTTTTATCGCCTTTGTCAATATACTATTTTAACGATTAATATCTCTAATTCTCTACCTTGTAAAATTATAAGAAGTGTATATTAAAAATATATATATTAAATGATTCAAACAAAATTCCAGGTGACTATATTTTATCGTATCTAATCACAAAAGCTAATCAAAGTGTAATTTGTGAATAATGTAAAAGTCATAATGTCACTAAAAAAACAAAGGAAGAACTTTTTTTCCTATGTGGCGCTTTGAAATATCTTGAAAAAACACCCTTTAAAGTATAAAATAGATGTAATCTCGTGCGATGCACGATTTTAGTTATTATGATGAGTGGATCGCTATGAACTTTAAAAATCACAATAGTTACTTATGTTCAAAATCATTTTTATTGTGAATCTTGAAAAATAATTTTTTTTAAAAAAAATAAAATATCTGATAAAACCATCTCATTCATTTATTGTATAATTATTCAAAGTTGTAAATTTTATTTTCTTTATGAATAGACAATTGTTTTTTATGATTTAAGTATATAATATTACATTCGTTATTTTGCTATATTTTAATTTTTAATTAAATTGTAATCTTTTTATTTAATTTAAGATTTTGTATATTTATGAATCACATTCATTGGATGTTTGGATAAAATTCTTAATACCATAAGATAACTTTTTTTTTTAACACTAAAGTTATCTTTCGCTATTTTATTTTTTTTTACCTGGCACTTGAATTTAAAATCTCAAACCATATTTGTTACTTTTACTTGTGTGGCGATTAGAATTTTTAATTCAAAAATAAATTACAAATCTATTTTTTACTGTTGAAATAATTCCTTTGCTTATGCGTTTTTAACATACTCCTTTTGTTTCAAAATATTATCCCATTAAAAATATTTTGACAATTATAAATTAGAAGGAAACTTCTAAATTTTTCTCTATATATAAGGACAAGATAATTTTTTGTTCTTAAAAAAACGATAGTTATATGTTTTGTAAATAATTTAAATCTTAAATAATCACTATTTGTTGTTTTTAACAAAGTGGAAAACTCTTAAATCTCATTTGTTACATTTACTTAGGTGGGAAGTGAATTTTTTAATTCAAAAATAAAATACAAATCTAATTTTTAATTGGTCGAAATAATTCCTTTACTTATGTGGCGCGTCGAATTAATGCTCTCAAAAAATACCTAATTTTTATATATATATATATACACACACACACACACATATATATATATATATACACACACATATATATACACACATATATATATATACACACACACACACACACACACACACACACACACACACACACACACACACACACACACACACACACACATATATATATATAGGGGAGGGATCCGGTGAGAATAGCTTCATATGTGAGAATTCATACTTATATGAGAACTGTTTTAAAATTTAGAACATGCGAGTTAAAATTTAGAGCATGTAACTCAATTTAAAATTTTGAACATATGAGTAATAATTTAGAACATTTGTGTGAGTAATAAGTTTTAGAACATCTGATTTAAGAATTAGAACAAGTGATTAAAAATTTATAAAATTTGCTTTATGAAATTTCAAACATACTAGTAAAATTTAGAACATTTGATTTAAGATTATGAACATGTGAATAAAAATTTAGAACATCTGATTTAAGATTATAAACACGTGAATACAAATTTAGAATATGAACAAACTAATATAGAATATAGAAAGTGTGAGTAAAGTATTTAGAACATACGAATAAAAAAATAGAACATATGCTTTGAAATCTGGAACATATGATTAAAATTCTTAGAACACACGTTTTAAAATTTAGAACATATAAGTTAAAATTTTGGAACAAGTTATTTAAAATTTATGACATCAAACTTAACTAATTTATGGTTTAGAACATGTGAGTACTAAATTAGAAAATTTGATTTAATTTAGAACACCTAAGAAAAAGTTTAGAACATCAGATTTAAAATTTAGAACATATGAGGAAAAATTTAGAACATAAAGAGTGTTCTCACATATGAAAAATTCTCACATAAGAAAAATTCTCACGAGAGCCTTCCCCTATATATATATATATATATACACGTATATATATATATACACGTATATATATATATACACGTATATATATATACACGTATACATATATACACATATACACACACATATATATATATATATATATATATATATATATATATATATATATATATATATATATATATATATATATATATATATATATATATATATATATATATATATATATTTTGTGCCCTGAAAGATTTTGCGGGTTTTTAATAAATTTTAAGGACATATAATTAGGCCTGAATGCAAAATCAACACACAAATACCATTTATCAAAACCATATTGTACAAGATACATATTATTTTTTTTTATGTAGGATATCTTTGATTTATGTAGTTTTAGAGATAAATATATTATTAAAATAAACTCCATACATGAGAAAATTAAAAAATGCATACTTGATGTATTTTCACTAAAAAAGATGATAATACGTAATTTGAATCTGCTACTCTTATATTAATTATAAATTAATAATCTTATATGTAAGAAAAATATATATATTAGTTTTTTTTAGGATAATATAAAATAAAATATAACAATGGATATTATCAAGATATTTAATATTTCAACTTTACAAAGTGATTTCCAGTTTCATTTCTAAAAATTAAATGAAAAATTAGTAAAAGTAAATGAAATTGCCTTAAAGACTTGAAGTTAAAAAGCTGAAAAAAAAATTTACAAATTTGCCAAATTACGAAAATGTTATTAATGAATACGGGTGAGATGTGAGCTGTGGGATCGATGTAACGTGATTAAAGGTTTCAATTGGTTTCTAGTTCCTATTATTCACCATGGCTCTCACATGATCTCAATTATATATATATTGAGTCTCAATGGAATGTGAATTCAGTATGGGTCTCCTCTAACCCATAGCAAAATATTCCATTTGAAAGGAGGGTGGATGATTTTTGAATATTTTAGCTCTAATACCATGTTAGAGGACCATCTTAGGTAAAAACTTATGCTGATGATTTAAGCCCATATTTGATTTATATAGAATATTATTATCAATTGTTTCCTTTGTCCAATAACAGTTACTATATGTACTTGAAAAGTGATAGACATCTTGAATAAATCTTAAGAAACGAGAGAATGAAAATGAGTTGACAAAGGAAGCTTCAAGACCCATAAACATGTATATATCTACTATAACAAGATTTTATTTTATTTAGTTTTCTTGTTGTAAGTATACATGAGTAATTGGTTAGATTGGCAAATTGCTTAATTTATTATTAAGGGGATGAGCGTTGTGAGTATCATCAAGAACAATTGAAATGGTACTCAAGACACTCCCAATGTTTATTATTAAACTTGTTCCATTAGTTGGCGAATGTTTAATATTTCCAAAAGTTGATTATTCTGTCCGTAGCATATTTTTAGCACCAACTAAGAGAAACTAGCCTTCTGGCACGTGCAATGCACTAGTTTCATAGACAATTACATTAAGAGATTATAAGTGAAGAAATGCCAATAAATCAGTATGGGTGTAATGTGGAACCAAAAACATGATTAAAGAAATTAAATTTTTAGGACTTTGATTTAAAATGTAGCTTAAAAAAAAGTGGTGGGAGAAAAGGAAAAGAGTTGAATTAAAGATACAAGATGAAGATGAATTATGTGTGGGAGATGAAGTGCAGTTGATTTAAATTATTGTGGGTATCCAATAAAAATAAAATATAAGTTTAATGAAAGAATTAGAAATAATTAAAAATGTAAGAAGACATCAAACATGTGGCACATTAGGTTGGAAAAAAGATATAGAAGTAGTGTAATAGAATGGAGTGAGACATTGTGTATTTCTTGATTTGAGTTTTTAAATACTAAGTATAATAATTGATTGTGACATATAGAGTGATAAATGAATTCACATATAAGGTATAACTTAGGATATTGTTCTGGTTCCATTTATGGAAAGAGAATTATATAAAAGATATTTTCCATTATTCAAGTAATGCATTGTAGAAGTATATTAATCTAAGATTAGAAGTAGAATTCACATATACTATACCTTATGATATTATTCAGTTTATATCAGTTGTTTATGCACACATTTTGTTATGGCATCCATAGTCATAGTTTCTTACTAGTAGTGCTTTCTTATAAAGGCATTAACAAGGGAATCTAAGTAAATTGGCAACAAGATAAGGTTTATAAGGGTAATATAATTACTTTTAATCTCTAAGATTTGATTTTAAGTCATTTAGAAAAGAAAAAATTGTTAAAAATAATACAATCTTTAAGCATTTCGCCAAAAACAAGTCAACTTTCGATTAATTTTTAATAATACAACATTTTGGAGATTTTTTACCTACAACCTATATGACAAGTAAACATGTTTTTCTTTTTTATAAATTCGTTTAACAAAAAATTTAACTCCTAATTTAAACTTTAAACGTAGTTAATTAACTCGTTTTAAAAAAATTATAAATTAAAATAATTAAAACAAAACCCACCCCCTCCCCATCACTAGCTACCCCTTCAACTCCTCTCGCCACTCCACACCTTACCGGTGCCAACCCATTCGTCCTGTTGACCGACCACCCTTTCCCACCATGCTGCAAACCCTCTCCGCGCGACCCTTAACCACGTCACAAAACCTTCCTTGCCCATGTAAGTATGTAACCCAACTCCCCTGTCACGGAAAAACCCATGAAACCCCCCTACCCTAAACCTGAAACCCCCATTCGCCGTTCCCCGCCCCCGAAACATTAGTGGTTAGGGTTTTCAAGGGTGGTGGAAGCGGAGGTTGGGGGTTTATGCGGTGGGGGAAAGGGTTTTGTGGGTTTTTTGTGGTTAGTGAGAGTCGAGGAGGGGTGGGGACGTCAAAAGTTGGCAGCCAGTCGTGGGATGGGGGCTAGGGGGCCGACAGAGGGTTGTAGGTTGGGAGATATAAGACAAGGGTCGGGCCGCTGTGGAAGGGGTTGGTTGGAGGGGGAGGAGGTTTCACATATTAAATTATATCTTAAAAACATTCGATAAATAATATAAATTAAAATTAATACAAATAAATTTTGACACGTGTTCCGTATTACCTGTTAACCAAGTTACTAGCGGTTATATCTCATTTAAAGAAAAAGCCCCATAAAGGTTGTATTATTTAGAAATAATCAAAAGGTTAACTTGTTTTTGGCGAATGAACCATTCAAAGGTTGTAAATTTTTTTTTTTACAACATTTTCCTAATTAAAAAGTACTACTATACCAATAAACTGAATAAAGTGTATGTCCGATAACTTTTATTTGTATAGTATTGAGTAACGTTTATACATATTGAGGTAACTTTTGAACGTATTGGGGTAACTACCTTTGATCATTGCAAGGCAACTGTACAAAAGATGTACAATTATTATAGTCTTGTATACCCGGATTTAAGCTAAATTTATTGTCTAAGTTTTTAAATCTTGACCCAAATACTTGCAATGGAGCAAATAATTAGGGACGGAAGGATTAATTTCCATTATCTTGTTTGGTTAGCACTAAAGAAAATTGTTTTTCATGAATTAATTTCCATTTTTTGTGTAACTACTTTATAACAACTTTAACTACTTAACACAAGAAGTTTTAGTGACCAAGATAAAGGTGGGTAACTCAATTCTCTTGTTTTTGTAGGAATTCCAATTTCTAAGAAACACGTTACTGAGAAGGAGGAAGAAAAAAAAAAGTTACTTTTTATGCCAACCATTTAGATATCCATTAACGAATTTTCCATGAATTTGTATTCTCCCGTTTATTTAAGTTAATCTTACAAGGTACTAGATATAGTAAGACCCTATTCTCGTCACCTTAAAAAAATAATATTAAGTAAAAATAATTTCAATTCAATAAAAATAAGTCCAGTTCAATAAATTAATTTCGGTTCCGTAAAAATAACTTCAATTCAGTAAAATACAGTTTTCTTACAGAATAATTATAATATAAAACCAGTAAAAATAATTTTAGTTTAGTAAAATTAATTTAAGTTCAGTAAAAATAATTTAAATTCAGTAAATATAATTTTTTTTTAGTAAAAATAATTTCAGTTCAGCAAAAATAAGGTGAAAAGAACGGGACCGAAACATACTTGTATTATTCATCTTAATATGTAGTTTTTGAATAATAATTTTTTTGTTTGAAAGTAACATAAGATTTTAGAAAATTAATATTAAAATTAGTAATAATAAAAACTCACCGAATAACTCTGCAGTAATGATGTAATACAGAAGTCGACCTCCATAATAGCCTGTTAAAGGACTATGGTCAATTCCACAGTAAGTAACGTCTAATAGATAGCGAATCATTTTCTCTTGGCCAAACTGCGCAGCCCTATGGACAGGAAAGCCGAAAGTGCCACCAATATTAGGCAAGTCGGGATTCTTGTTTACCAGTAATTTGGCAACTGCAACATTGCCAACTATTGCAGCCACTGAAAGAGCAGTCTCCCCATTTTGATCAGTTAAGCTCAAGTCATTAGGAGATAACCTTTTTATCAGTGAGTCCACAAACTCAAAAGATTGTCCGGCCCCTACAGCAATGTGAAGTGCTGTTTCTGAGGCGATGGTGATCTTAGCCGTCAATGCCCCCGGGTTTCTATACAGAAATCTCGACGCTTCATTCCAATCGCCTTTAAGCGCTGCTTTATACAATGGTAAGTATCCTCCAATACCATTTACATTGTTCTCAACCCGCCCTCTTGCACGTGGATGAACTAGAAGCAGGGCCAGATAGCACAAAATAAATAATTAAATAAATATGGAAATAGAATTTTTAATTACATGATATAGATGCAATTTGCGGAAACATACGAATTAAGCTTGTAGGAAATAAATAAAGTATAGATCATTAGTAATGTCTAGATCTCTCTAATGGCAAGCTATATATTATCTGGTACCGTGTTTTATATCACATCAATTTTTAAAACTGGTACACTTTTCAGTTATAAAGTGCTCTAATTGTAAGCTACAATTAATAGAAGTGTTGGTCTTTTTAATGCTTTAATTTAATATGAAGAACATGATAAAATGAAATGAGTTTAACAATATAGCTGAACATTATAAACCCTAGTCTATGTTTGCATGTAAACATGTACAAAGTAAGACAATTTGATTTATTAGAATTTCATCATTTTTCAATCAATCAATAACTTTCTCTCTCTAAATTTGAGAGCACCTCTCACTAGAAGTGAGTTTTTTCCTAGTTCAACTAGGGTTCCTTATCCAAGTAGTAAAGCAATCTGACTTTCAATCTCCCCTTCTCTTTTACTCATTAAATCTGCTGAGGGTTATTTGATTTACCTTTTCTAGAATAGATAAGGATCTTAACCTTTATCTTCCGTTGTCTTTTTTGGATTCCCAATCCTGCTCTCCTTCTTCCAACAAAGTTTGTCTCGATTTTGTGGTTTTTTCTCGGCTTCCAGGAAAATTTTCCTCTTTAATTAGCTGCTGCCTACTCTTCGTTATCTGAGCGCAGCCTATTTTACATGCAACCAATACTTGGCCAGCAGTTTTTGTTCTTGGCTGTCAATGGTGCAGATATTAGCTAGCTAGAGGCGGCTAAAGAGTAGATATTAAATTGCTTCAGTTTTGTTCCCCATGCTTGCTCTGCTACAACTCTCAAGAACTTGAATTTGGCTATAAATGTGAAGGAATTTTCAGATTATTCCCACATCAACTTAACTTATCCTCTTCCTCTGTCTTCTTCTTTGTCTTTTCTTCTACTCATTAAATTTCTTCTGTACTTCTTCTGTTCTGTCTTTTTCATGAACGACAACAGAAATTTCCCAAATGCTCATAATGAGCGTGACAATTTAGATCTAAGAGGAGGTCCCCTTATACCTCCTCCACCAGATTTTGATCTGGATGATTGTGCTATTAATTTTAACTCGTGTGTTATAGGGGTCTTTGTAGGCCCGCACCCTCCTCCGGAAGAATTTGTGCAGCATATTGTCAACTTGAGATGGATTCGGAATGGGGAAATCCAAGTCCATAGGTCAGGAAACTATTACTTGTTTGAATGCAGGAGTGGGCAAGATCTCACTAGCTTGAATCAAACTAACACAGCAATTATCGATGGAAGGATAATAAATTTCAGAAGATATCAAAGGGATTACGTCCCTCACCAAATGAATTTCTCTCTCACTAGGTTGTGGGTGAGAGTACATAGGCTACCTCTTGCTTATCTCACTATGGGATGGGCAAGACAAATCTTGAGACATGTAGGCTATGTCGAAGTTATCGACCAAACAGAAGCTCATCTGCCAATTAACGCTGAGCTTAGGGCGTGTGTTCTTGTGAATCTTTCGATCCCACTTATTCCAGGGTGTTTCATCCCTATTGAAGGAGATAGAGTGATCTGGGCTTATCTAAGATACGAGGGTATCTTTAGATTCTGTTACCTTCACCCACGAACAGCGAGAAGAAGGGTGAGACGACGACTTGACGAGGTGGAAGTTGATGGGGTTAGGGTGTTGTATGGCCCGGCTGAATACCCCTTCTACTTTAATTGTATTCAAGGGCTGCCAGACAGATATAGATTTCGCCACTCGGGTGTTGATCTGCGAATTCATGAGGTGCAAGAGAATGATGTTTTTCATCGAAGGGTACCTAGAGAGGAATGGGATTTTAATGAGGGCCATCCCTACGAGCAACCATTATCTCCTACGAGTAGTGATGATAGTGAACACTATCATACCGGAGAAGAAGAGCTGCCAAATGAAGATTCAGAAATAACAGAACGAGATGGTGCTGCTCGACAACCGGATCTTCACCTATCTCCGGGACGGAGGTTGGGCTTGGGTGAGGATCCATATGCTGAATTTACTCAACCTTGTCAAGCAAACCCTAATTTGAGCAACTCGGATTGGAATGTCAATGGAAATATGGAGCAAGATGGGCCTCGAAATTCACCGCAAAGGAACTCGGGGATAGGCTTTGTTGGGCTGGGTTTAGTTAGGGCGGAAAATCAGCTAGCTCCGGTTTCTCCTACTCCGCCAGCAAGGCCAATATTCAGGGGTTCAACGTTCGATATTCCACACCTTAGGGATATCGGACTGGGCTCTTTCTCTGGCAGTTTTTGAAGGCAGCCACGCTGCTATTGGTGGGGACGAAACAAGGCAGCCAAGAAGGGATAATGCTCAGGCTATTTTCTCTGACCCAACTGATATTTTCAGCCCAACTACGCTCCCACAATTAAGAACAGGAGAGGAAAATCTCTCGGATGAGGAGTTTGCACAAATAATGCAAGCAAGCACTATCTTAACTCTTGGAATCCGACATGCTAGGCGAGAAGAAATCCGGGTTATTCATCAAACTGGCAGGGCTACTTCCGCTCCTTTCTTGCGGCTGACTCAAGAAGATTTAGGGGGGTTGCCGAATCTTCCTTTGACGGAACACGATCCACCTAACTCTCCGGTATCGGATTCGCATTTTAGTTCGTTTAATTTCACTAACTTGTTTAATTATGATGATAGTGCCAACACAAAAAAGAGGATAAGGGAAGCAATTGGTCACTACCCTCACTCTTGTGATGGTGATTCGATCCGGTTTAGTGAGTCGGATTATGAATGGGTTGAGCGGAAAAGGCTCAAAAGATTGCACCGTTGGTCGGAAAAAGGGGGATTTGTTATTTGGTTAAAAGATGAGAATGGGGGTAAGCGGTTTGCTTCTAAGGCTATCTCGGACCCGGACATGGCTCGTGAGTTCGGGGTTGAGATATATGATAATATTGGAAAGAGGGGGAGAAACAAAAGGAACCAAAGCATATCTTCTTCGTCATCGGCATCTTCTTACAAGAGGCAAAAGAGTTAAGAAGTGACTTCGGCTTATCGTGAAGTTAGAGATGATATGGATGTTGATTTGCAAGTGATGTTACTTGATTCGGTGAGAATCTCTTCCGTGGGTGGAGTGGCTTTTCCAAGCCAACCCCCTAAAGAGATATGAAGATTATGGCGTGGAATTGTAGGGGTTTCAATGATCCACACTCCCTTACAATTCCCGACATAGTGTGGCTCTTTAGGTCTAAACTACCTATGTTTATGTTTTTATCGGAAACTAAAATGGACTATGTTAGTGCGGCTAGTAAGTTAGATCTTTTGCACCCTACTTCAAATTTTGGTTGGAACTCGGATGGAAGTAGTGGAGGGCTTCTAGTTTTATGTTGGTCTAGTAATGTAGTTGAATGTTTATACTCTTCCAAAAATTTCATCCTTTGTAAGATCAATGAATCTAATTGAAATTCCAAGTATGTACTATTTCTTTATGGTGAGCCTCAAGTAGAAAATAGAAGAATAATATGGGAACAACTTCAATGGTTTTTGGAGGAGTTCAAAGATGTGTTGATAATAGGGGACTTCGACCAAGTGGAAAGTGGGAATGATAATTGGGAGGGTCCTCTAAGATTAGGGGAATTGATGCTTTCCTTGATTGGAGATTTAGTAGCAATGCAACGGAGGATCCGTTCTCCGGACCAAGGTTTACTTGGAGCAACAAAAGGGAAGGGAATGAGCTTATCCTTGAAAAGCTTGATAGAGCATACATAACGGAAGATTGGTTCCATCATTCCCCGGATGGGAGAATTATTCATGAACCAATTATTTGCTCCGATCATGCGACCATCACCTATCACTCTCATTTGGATGCTACTACATCAAATAGGCCTTACCAAACTGAAAGTTGGTGTCTCAATTTTCCGTAAATAAAAGAAATGGTTGAAACTACTTGGAAGACCGGGTTTCATGGTTCGTATATGTTCCAACTTTCTAGGAAGTTAAGTATGGTAAGAACAAAACTCTAATATTGGTGCTTGGAAAACAAAAAAAGTTGGGGTATAAATTGAAGGAAAACGACAAAAGAACTACGAAGCACGGGTTTGAATGTTAGCTCGGTTCAAGAAGGGGATGGTTATATTCACCTAATAAACCATCGCATTTCGGAGGACCAACTAAGTTTTTATTTATGGAAGCAAAGAATGAAATCAAATTGGGTTAGATATGGGGATTGTCCGACAACCCTAATGTATAGAAGAGTGAAACAGTGCCAGTTGAGTAATGAGATTTTAACTTTGAAGGATGATAATAATAATTGGGTGGAAGGGCAACAGGAAGTGGAGGGCGTGGTTCTATCGTCCAACAAAGATATCTACAATCCAGTTATCCCAGATAGGCATGGGGAAGAGATTGATCTATAACTAAGACAGATGGATATTCCCTCTATTTCATTGGAAGATAAGCAATGGCTTGACAAGCCTTTCACTAACCAAGAAATTAAAAAGGCTATGTTCAATATGCATAAGTCGAAATCTCCAGGGCCGGATGGGTTCACAGCTGACTTCTTTCATATATACTGGAAGGAGGTAGGTCAATTGGTGAAAGATAGTGTGCACCGATTTTTGAAATTAGGTAACATGTTGAAAGAATGGAATCAATCTCTCCTGGTGCTAATTCCAAAGGTCAAAGTTCCAAAAGTGGCTAATCAATTCAGGCCGATCAATTTATGCAACACAATATACAAGTTTATCTCGAAGTGCCTTGTCAACAGGATCAAGGTAATCCTTCCAAAACTGATTTCTAAAAATCAACATGCATTTATCCCAAGGAGGTACATGGAGGACAATGTCCTACTAAGTCACGAGCTCATGCACCTAATAAATTCAAGAAAGGGTTCGAACTACACTGCAGTTAAGATTGATATGTCAAAGGCATACGACAGGGTAGACTGGACTTTCCTCCTCAAGGTTTTACAGGCCTATGGTTTCTCTAGCCACTGGATCAGAATGGTTTCTCAATGTATCTCGACAGTAAGTTTCAAGGCAGTCATCAACAGGAAAACTTCAGGTCATTTCTCTCCTAATTGTGGGCTGAGGCAGGGGGATCCATTATCACCATACCTGTTCATCTTCTGTATGGATATCCTTTCGAGAATGCTATCTTTAGCAGAGGATATAAATCAAGTTAAGGGTTTAAAGATTTCAAGAAGGTCCCCTTCGATTTCGCATCTTTTCTTTGCGGATGATGCCATGCTTTTCTTTAAAGCAATAGAGGATTCGTGTAACTGCATCAAAGACATCCTTCACAAGTTTGGTAGTGCTTCGGGCCAACAGTTGAATCTACAAAAATCCTTTGTCAAATTCTCACCAGGTTTCGATTCAAGCCTCCGAGTGTCTCTAAAAAGGAGTCTTTCTATGAATGAAACTGATAATATGGGGATTCACCTGGGATCCCCAATTGACATTCAAGGGAAGAAAAGCTCTGTGTTTCAATTTTTGGTGGACAAAGTGTCGGAGAAAGTGGTCTCTTGGGCAACCTTGAGCATATCTCAAGCGGCCAAGCTAATTTTAATTAATACGGTCTTGGTAAGTATTTCCGCTCATGTCATGAAATGCCTAAAACTGCCGCAAGGAATTGCAAATAAGATTGATTCCCTTATCACAAGATTTTGGTGGTCTAATAAAGGGAATAAGGGGATGCATTAGGTGAATAGAGCGACGATTCAGCTTCCTAAGAGTATGGGAAGCCTGGGCATTAGAGGTACGTCAGCCCTAAATGATGCACTCTTATTCAAGCAAGCTACTCGGATGCACCTGAACCCACAACTTCTACTTTTAAGAGTTCATATAGGGTTTCAACCTTGTGGGGTTTGTAATTTAGCAAAGCCTTATAAAAGGGTAGGATGCCCCTTGATGGGAAGGTCAAGTCTGCAAAAAGTGACTAACATCTTCAAGAAAGGGTTTGCTTGGAATGTGGGAAATGGAGAAAGCATCAGAGCCATTGGGATGCCTTGGGTCAATGGAGAAGTACCTATTGCTAATTCAAGTCAAACTTTGGAAGGATCTTTAAGGTGGAAGGTTAAAGATTTTATAGACAAGGATTTGGCTGCTTGGAAGGTGGGAAAAGTTAGGGAGGGTTTTGACTGGAATAGTGCAAGGTCAATTCTAGCAATGGACTCCCCTTCTCTATGTATGATGACTTCCTATAATGGAAATACCATCCGTCAGCTAAACTCACTGTCAAAATAGGCTAGTATTTCCTTGTAAAAGAACAAGGAATCGAACACCTTACTATTTCTCTAGATGAACAGAAATTTATAAAGCTTATTTGGAAGATGAATATCCAACCCAAATGGAAGGTGTTCATATGGAACCTTTTTCATGATGGTATTGTAGTAAAAGGTAATCTAGCTAGAAGAGGCATACAAGTAGAAGAGACTTGTGAGTTTTGTGGGGTGGAGGAAGAAGATAGCCAACATCTTTTTAGACTATGTCCTCTAGAAAAGGAGGTCTGGGAGAATGGCTCCCTAGAAATTTGCTCTGATTCTATTGGGTTTGAATCCTTGAGGAGGTGGATCCAACACTATATCCTGCTATTTTATAGCGAGGATGGTAAGTATGGCACCCGTAGCATTAAATTTATTACTACTTTGTGGGGTCTATGGAAGACTTGGAATGCTCGAAACTTCAACGGAGCAAATGGGGGAGGAAGCCTTGCCTCGGAATTTATCAACTTGGCAATGCAGGACCATGACAACTTTTGCCAAAGTGAAGAGATCAGTAACAATAATAGACACATCACTGGGGAAGATCCCTTCATCCCCCCGGGGTTCAATGTTGTGCAACTAGGAAAGGAAAGGAATGGTTATGATGATTTCATTGTGGGGATAGATGGCTCGTGGGACAAAAGAACTACAAGGGCAAGGGTCGGTTGGGTAGTCATGGGGAGTACTCAGGGCACTGTAGCTACTGAAGGGGGCAAATATGGAGTAGCAACCTCGACTTTACATTGTGAGGCTTGGGCTTGCCTTGAAGTAATGAAATGGGCTAGATCGAAAGGTAAGGATGGAATCCTCATTTTCTCGGACTCAATTGTGCTCATTAACAACCTTAAGATGAATCAGGTAAAGATGTTTCGATAACTTGGATGATAAGAGAAATCAGGGAAGTGGGGGCCATGTTTCAAAGGTGCACAATCCTAAAAGTCCAAAGGGACCAAGTGCAAAGGGCAGATGACATCGCTAGGAAATGTCGTCTTACCCTTTAGAACTATGTTTAATTTTATATCTTTGTAATTTGCTATTGTCAAAGAAAAAATAAAAAAAAACTATATATTAAAAGACACACCAGCAATGACACATGTAATCTCCTGGTGTGTCCTTTTATGTGTTGAATAAAAATTATGTTAATGAATCAAATCTTATACAAAAATCAATCTCTAATCTTACATATTAGAAAAAATTGTCAAGAACAAAAACGACGTTTGGCCAATCTCCTAAAAATAAAACGAACTTTTAATTATCTGAGAATATGACTTTTGGGGTGCATCTGTTCAAAATAGAACGTGACGGATAAATAACTTGTTTATTAGGTAAACCGGACACGTGTAGCATGTTTTTTTAAAAGAAAATATTAACAATTTTTTTTTAAGAATATTGTGTTTCAATAATTTAAAACAAGGATACTCTTCCCGTTAGCCCCAAACTCTATAAGCCCCAACCCTTTACTCGGCCACCATAGGTCTGTGACACCCCAGTTACCACCCACCCACCATCCACACATAGCACCCTAACTACTAACCGCAGCACCCAAGCCATCAATCTACCATTTTCATCACCTTCAGGCTCCAATAATGACGAAATCCCCCAAACAACAAACCCAAAATCAAAGACAAGAGGGTTGGTCGGTAGGATAGTTGGTCGATGAGGGTTGCAGGGAAGAGAGGAAGAAGATATGGGTTTTAAATATGGGGGATAGCTGGCGCTGCCTGGCGGTGGGAGAGGGAAAAAAATCAAGTGGTCGAGGTGGGGGAGAAATATGCTTACTGATGGATGACGAAGGGTGTTGGGTCTGCGGTGGCCGACAAGGAAGGAGGCTAGAAATGATTGTATATTATTTGATTCTATATTTGTGATGATATATTTTAGCAAATATTATCTTATATATTTTACTCAACTTCGTAAGATTCTAGTCTATCTTTGATTCTAGGGTTAAGGAAGATTGTAATGCTCATATATTTTGCAGTGTGATTAATAAGAAGGCAAGTCGTTATAATTCTATTTCTTCATGGTATTAAGAGCAGGTTGATTTTTTTGGTCACATAAACAACAACGGCCGGGGATGAAACACCACCGTTGCCAAATCGAACCAAACTCTCCCTATTATCTTGGTCGTCCTCAAGATCATCCAGGGAACTACATTACACCTACTCGTATCAAAGGCGACAATTACAATGAATGAGCAGCTGATATAAAGACTTCTTTAGAAGCAAGAAGAGAATTTGAATTTTTAGATGGAACGATTATCGAACCAAAACCCCCATGCACCAAGTCTGATTTGACTGCCACTACAAAAATAAAAGCTTTTTAGAAATTTAATTTGGCAACAGATTTTTAAAACGTTGCTAAAGACCAACGAATATAATTTTTTTCATTGCCTAATCAAATGCGACATTTTATACTTTAGTTTTTTAATAATTTATGGCTAAATGTTATTGACTTGTTCCTGTTTAAAACAAATTGTCTTACTAGTTGTTACTAGATGGCATCATATTTTTCTCTTGTTGTTATTTAGTAATACCAAACTATGGCAACAAATATTTTATTTGTATTGATTTAGAAACAAACAAAGGCAATGAATCTTTGAATTGTTGCCCTTAGAAACAAGTCGGCTAAACTATTGTTGCTAGATGATAACATAATTTTTTTATTTGTTGCCATTGGAAACAAGTTGTGTTAGATTTTGTTGTTAATTTATATGTAGGCCTTTTGCTATTATTTATAAAATTATTTGAAGACACTCTTCTTATTATTTGTTGTTATAATGACATCAAATAGAAACATATTTCAATTTCGTCTCTAATTTAGAAACAGATTTTTAATTTTTTCCCTAATTTAGAGACAAAATTTTCAATTTCGTCTCTAATATTTTGTTCACTTATTATAAATTATATGCATAGAAGTAAACAAATGATACTTGGTATAGTTGGTAAGAGATTCACCATGTGATTTTGAGGTCACAAGTTCGACGCCTACTAACTGTGATTCTTGAGACTTGGGATACAAAGAGTCTTACATGCGAAGTCGAGCTAAGTTGACTCGAGTGAGGTTTCGGATTGGTAAAGGACGGGATCGAATTGAACTGAATTGCTAATAGGGATTGAGTTTTGTCTTGTAGTGTTGACAGCAACCCATATTTATGATTTGTTGCTATTTTTATGAACTAACTTTAATAATTTGTTGCCATTTTTAGGAACCAACATTACTAATTTGTTGCTATTTTAGGAACTAACATTAAAAGTTTGTTGCTGTATTTAGCAACAACCAATGGTAATCTGTTGCCAAAGTTGGCAACGTATGCACCAAAAACAGCAACCATCATGGAAACTATATTTAAATGGATGCAATATTGCAACAAAATTGCTTTGCAGCTGGTAGCCAAAATCCCATGGCAACAAGCCTATTAGCAACGACAAATTTTTGTTTCCAACTCGTTGCTAAATAGAATTGGCAATGAATTTTTGGTGAATAGCAACAAATTTTAGTTGATGCTATATCGACTTAATTTTGTAATCAATGCCATGTTAATTTCGTGGCTTTCGAATACCATTGGCCTTGAGGTTAAATCTTCTTTGTCGAAGTTCAAGGAGGTCGAGCCATTTTAGGACCATATCAGGAAGATTTATGCTCAAACGAATGGTCCTCGTATCCAGCAACTCCGGTCTTCGCTTGCCAAGTGAGAGCAGACCAAGTCAATGACTGTTTTTGTATACTACGGCAAATTACATGCTATTTGGCATGAGCTAGACTGTTGAAGCTTAAAGGTTTTGATGATGATAGACTTAAACTAAAGCAAACTCAACTAATAAAGCTTTAAGAGTGTTTGATTAGAACAGGTGAAGTAGACCATGGTGGTGGAAGAGTAACCCAAGCTAAGAAGACATGAAGAGACCTTTAAAGAAAAGTTAATCAAAATAGAAGAAGAGTACCCTAACAAGAACTAAGTTCCCTATTAGGAACATTCTCTAACAGGAACTTGAAGACATCAAGTTGAGGTATTAACTTGGTCTGCGTTGAAGACAGTAAGTTCTGGAAAGAACTTAGCCTGCGAAATTCCAGTTGAGACCTGGAGTACAAGTGACAGCAGGAACTCAGTCATAGTCTGCATGAAGCCCAAGTAATCCACAATTACAAAATTAATTTAGTTAAGAATTTGTCTTCTATATTTGTTGTTAAATATGTTAAGTAGGATATGCATGAAACCTATTAGAAGCGTGACAAAGATGGTTGGCAATTATATTAAAACGGAAAAGATAAAAGGATAGATTTTAAGAAAAGATTTTAAATTTTTTATTTCTTAAAATCTGATTATCGAAAAGTATCGATAAATCTTTCTTTATCTCATTTTCCGAAAAGATTTTCTTTGAAAAGGATTTACTTAAAACCGAGATTTAGTTAAATTAACTTTATTATATTTTGAAAACCCTACTTGCTATACAAGCTAGTCTTGTATAAATAGTAGAGATCTCATTTCACAAAGTTTTTTGTTAGTTTTTGCGTGAAGAAATCTATGTGCTTAATTTGTGTAAGTTTTCCAAGCTTATAACTTTGTCATATTAGTTTCGGGTTTCGTGCATAGCTTGCCTATCATATACTAGGTGTCATATATTTTGTATTGGTTGGGTTATTGGATGAGTGTGTGAATTTAACATTACATACAGTTGTGAGAGCTTCCAGTGTGAAGTTGTGATTAGTATAATTTGGGAGTACGAGTGAATCTATGTGTGGGACTTAGATTGGGTAGGATAGGGTCCTACTGCGTAGCAAGTTCATTTTGGAACTTGTTGGTGTTTAGCCCTATTATAATGAAGTGGTTTGGTTTTGGAAATCCCTTAGAAGGGTCGAGGTTTTACCTCCAGTTGGGCCCTAGATGGTTTCCTCGTAAAATCCTGTGTGCTTTGCAAGTTCCTTTATATTCTGTTTTATATTCCGCAAAAGTAGTCACTAGGAACTCACATACAATTCACCCCCCCCCCCTCTTGTAGTGTTCGTCTCAACTAACAATTGGTATTAGAGCACGGTTCTCACGTGCAAGTAGATAACTTTGCTGAGTAAGTTCACAAGGAGAGATGAATTACAAGGAGAAACTTGAAGAAGGTTACTCTACCCAACGACCACCTATGATTAATGGTAAGTTTTACACCTACTGGAAGAACAGGATGGAGGTCTTCATCAAGGGTGAAATTTACCAGGTTTGGCGTGTAATTGAATATGGTGATTTTTAGGTAACTTTAACCAATGAGAAAAATGAGGTAGTTCCTAAACTTATTTCTGATTATGATAAAGAAGACTATTAGAAACCTAAGTTGAATGCTTTAGTTATAAAGTATTTACACTGTGGACCTCATGAACATAATCATGTCATGGGATGCAAGTCTGCTAAACAGATTTGGGATCTACTAAAGGTAACTCATGAAGGTACAAATAAGGTAAAACGTTCTAAAATTGATTTATTGATGTCTAGATATGAAAGGTTTGAAATGCAGTTAAAGGAAACCATAGAAGAAATGTTTACTAGATTTAATGATATAATTAATAAACTGAGTTCCCTTGGTAGGCATATTCCTATTGATGAACAGGCTAGGAAGATTTTGATGAGCCCACCACAATATGAACGCTGGAGATCCAAGGTTACTACAATGTAGGAAGCTAAGGATTTTACCTAGTTCAATATGGAACAGCTAGAAGGATCATTGATGACTCATGAACTTAACTTGAGTTCCAACGCTGAAAGTTCCAAGAACCAAAGTCTTGCTCTAAAGGCTCAAGACTCAATAGACTCAGAAGTTGATGAGGAGGAGATGGAAATGCTAGTGAGAAGATTCAAAAAGATGATGAACAACAGAAAGTTTGATAGGAATAAGAAGGTTACAAGTTCCAAAGACACTACCTGTTTCAAGTGTAGGTCAAAAGGTCATTTCATTAAGGACTGTCCATTCAAGGAAGGTGTAAAAAGGAAGACTAAAGGAAAAAGGCAATCCAAGGAGTCCAGAGTCTTTAAGCCATACTTCACTAAGGACAATGTGAAGAAGGCAATGCTAGTTGTATGGGGAAACACGGATAAAAGGAATGGTGTCCTTCGAACAAGTGTATTATTCCAATAGTGGGTTTACAATTACTAGAAAGCTAATATATTCAGTAAGGTAAAGTGATCGGAATGCTTGGGTGGAGGCCGTTTCTGATCAGTAATATTAATGTATAATTAATATTACAGCTTAATCTTGACTGAACCTTTTTGGTCACACCCAAGCAACTAACGAGCCGAAGCGAAGAATTAATTCGAAAGCAATTAATGAGTCGACCGAGTAATTTATATTTAGACGTTAGAAATTCGAGCTTCGAGCGTCAAAACCGAGCAGCGGAGAATCTCAAATGTCGAGCCAAAATTTAGGATTTGGCGAGATGGGAAAATGCTTCAAGTAACAAGTAAAATCCTAGCCATGCGAAAGGCTAGGAAAGCGCGCAAAATAAGAGCATGCCACGTGGCAGCGTGCCATGTGGCAGCCACCAAATGGCAGCAACCACGTTGGCAGCCACCAAGTGGCAGCGCGCCAAGTTGGAAGCGCGCCATGTGGCAGCATGCCACGTTGGCAGCGCATGTGGCAAAAGAGGCCGTGGACCCAGGTTACGGGTCATGGATACGAGCCAAAAGAAAGTGGCCCAACCAAACCCTACTTGGGATTCAAGGTTGGGTGACAGTACACATGGTTAGCTCACAACGCATGTGAGTTCCCTTGCGGACCAAGTGAGAAAGTGGTCCTCACCTAACCATGTGACACTTGTTACTTGTTCCTTGGTTTATTTAACTAAGGGTTGAATTCATCAATCTTTCCATGTGGGAACTTTTTTTTAAAAGTCCCACATTGAAAGATGAGTGGAATTCACAAGGGAGCTTTCCTTATAAATAGCCAACGCATGGCTTGGGGATTCTTTTCTTGAGTAAGAGTTGAAAAGGGCATTACCATACTCAGGCTTGGTCGGGCCGTGCTAACCCCAAGGCATGAGACCCTCGTCAGTGGTCAGGTTGCGGGTAGACTATCGTTGGAGGCCGTCGTATTTTCGAGACTTGCTTTTGAAGTAAGAGCCATAGAGGTCGGGCTAAGCATGCGACAAAGGTATAATTACTATTCTACCCTTTTCTTTATATTAATTATGCTTAATTGGTTTTAATTATTACGAGTGAGATCTTGGCTCGGGTTTCTTCCATGGCGAGTCGGACTCACCAAACCCCAACAACAGATTCAGAAGAGGAAGAGGACTAACCTTTAGAAGAAACTGCACATCTATGTCTAGTGGCCAAAACTGATGAAGAGGCCAAACTGAAGGCACTCGAATATGAGTCATGGTTCTCTCAGAATGAACTAAGAAATTTTTCTAAAGAGAAACTTATACATGCTGTTTTGGAAATTCAAGAAGATTTAAAGGATTTAAATAGAGCCAAATAGCAAATTGACAAAGCTTTAATAACTTACAAAGAGAACAGTGAGTGGGTTAATAACATAAAGTTTGACATTCAATACATAGTCTTTAGTCTTTTTGATGATAATAATATTCTGAAAGAGACTATAGAAAAACTGAAACATGATAACATACTGTTGAATGTAGAATTGTCTTTACTAAAACTTAGTGCTGATACTCCTAACTCTAAAGTTCCTCCACTTGCTCAATATCCGAATTTTGAAAAACTAAAATCTAATTTGGAAGATCTAATAACGGATAAGGCACGACTTGAAGGGGAACTTGAGACAGTTAGGAAAGGTAAGCAACCCATAGAGTATAGAGTTCCTGACTAGATCACTAATGCTCAAACTAAGAGAATAGATGGTTTAGGTCTTAAAAAGAAGTTCTAGAAGGAAAATAAGTATGTTAATTTGCCTAGTAGTATTGTCTGTTATTCCTGTGTAGATTAAATGTCCTAAGAAAGAGAAAAGTACACAGAAGAATGAAAAACATGTAGAACAGATTTGGGTTAAGAAATATGAACCTACTCCTGTTACACAGGAACCCAAGGAAACCTAGGTTCCTAACACTGACGTTTGATTTATCATGCAGATTCTAGTGAGGGGGAACCACACTTGATACCTCGACAGTGGTTGTTCTAAGCACATGACTGGAGACAAATCTAGATTTCTCTCACAAGATGCCTACTATGGTGGAACCGTGACCTTCGGCGATAATATGAAAGGTGATATAATTGCTATTGGTATGGTAGAAAGGTCAAATTCCCATGCTTTTTGATAATGTATTTTTAGTCGAGGGTCCCAAACACAACTTGTTAAGTATTACACAATTTTGTGACAAAGGTAACTCTGTTAGCTTTACTTCTAATAAGTGCAGAATCATCCACAATGACACTGGAACATAATCTTAGAAGGAACTCGTAAAGGGAACACATACATTATGGATCTTAATGAAATTCCTATTAGCATTTTAACATGTCTTAGTGTTATTGAGGATGATTCTCTATTATGGCACAAGAGATTTGGTCATGCAAGTTTTACTTTACTTGATAAACTTAAATCTAAGGAATAAGTGGAAGGACTTCCTTGCATTAAGTTCCTGTATGACAAAGTGTGTGATGCTTGTGTTAGAGGAAAACAGACTCGAATTTCTTTCAAATCCAAGAAGATGGTAAGCACAAAAAGACCTTTGGAACTTATTCATATGGATCTTTATAGTCCAATGAGAATCCAAAGTAGAAGTGGTAAGAGATATGTAATGGTTATTGTTGATGATTTTTCAAGGTATACTTGGGTATTCTTTCTTGTAAGTAAAGACAAAAATTTTGATGAGTTTGTTGCCTTTTTGAAGAAAGAACAGAGAAGAACAGGTAATCAATCGATACATCTTAGATTAGACAATGGAACATAATTTGAAAAATCCATGTTTAATGAATCTTACATTGAGCATGGAATAGATCACAACTTCTCTGCCCCTAGAACTCCACAACAGAATGGAGTTATAGAACATAATAATAGAAGCCTTGAAGACATGGCCAAAACAATGTTAATTTTAAGTTCAATGCATAGGAACTTCTAGGAAGAAGCAGTGAACACAGCATGCTATATACTTGATAGAGTATCTGTTAGAGCCATCACCAACAAAACGCCCTATGAACTCATCAAAGGGAGAAAGCCTAATATTTCTTACTTTAGATCTTTTAGTTGTAAATGCTTTGTTCATAACAATGGAAAAAGGAACTTGGGAAAGTTTGATGAACGTACTGATGAAGCAGTATTCTTAGGATATGCTTCAAACAGTAAGGTTATAGAGTTTATAATAAGATAACAATGTGTGGTGAGGAATCTGTACATATAATATTTGATGAAACTGAACAGTTGATTGATGTACAAGATTGTGATGATGATTTTGAAATTGGACTTGTACGAAGACAAGACCCCGATGAGGAATCAACATCATTGCAGAAGAAGCAAGTGAAAAATATAGGAGAAGCGAACCCTGAAGCAACTGAAGAACCTAGAATGGAGAAAGCACCAGGAACTCCACCTCAAGAACAGAATCCTAATCAAATTGAAGATCCGAATGAGGAAACACCTGAAGAAGTACAAACTGAGATCCAAGACAGAGTTTCTACAGAATTACCAATCAACAATAATCAAGAAAGATTGTATCCGATCAAGGACTTTACACCAAAGCCCTAGAAACATCAAAGATCACACCCAGTAGATGCAATCATGACTGATATCACAAAAGGAACTCAGACCACATCTCAGCTTAGGAAATTCTGTGCATTCTATGCATTCCTTTCCTCCATAGAACCTAAGAACTATGTTGAAGCTTTAACTGACGCTGACTGGATTGATGTTATGCTAGTTGAACTAAATGAGTTTAAAAGAAATGAAGTCTGGCATCTGGAAACTAGACTTGAGAAGAAGAAAACTATTGGGTTAAAATGGGTGTTCAGGAACAAGCTAGATGAGCATGGTATTATTTTCAGGAACAAGGCTAGACTAGTTGTACAAGGTTTCAATCAACAGGAAGGGATTGATTATGAAGAAACATTTGCACCAGTAGCCAGGTTAGAGGCAATTCGTTTACTTATTGCGTTTGCTGCTTACGTACATGGGATTTAGACTGTACCAGATGGACATTAAATGTGCGTTCTAAATGGAAATCTTAAAGAAGAAGCCTGTGTGGATCAGCCTCCTGGATTTGAAAATCCAGAGTTCCCAAACCATGTCTATAAGCTTGACAAAGCCCTTTATGGGTTGAAGCAAGCTCCTAGAGCATGGTTTGAAAGGTTATCTAAGTTCCTTTTGAAAAATGGATTTAAACATGGCCAAATTGATAAGACTTTGTTTTTGAAATCAAATGGAACTGATATCTTAGTTGTACAAATTTATGTTAATGATATTTATTTGGTGCAACTAATGAATCTTTGTGCAAGTATTTTGCTGACCTAATGAGTGGAGAATTTAAAATGAGCATGATGGGAGAATTAAATTTTTTCCTCGGGTTGCAAATCAAGCAAACTGAAGAAGGAATCATGATCCATCAACAAAAATACATCAAAGAACTGATCAAGAAATACAAGTTAGACAATGCAATATCTAACAATACTCCAATGAGTATTGCAACTAGATTGGATGAAGATCCATGTGGAAGTGTGTAGATCAAACTATGTATCAAGGTATGATTGGTTCTCTGCTTTATTTAATAGCTAGTAGACCTAACATATCGTTTAGTGTAGGTTTGTGTGCCAGGTTCCAAGAAAATCCAAAGGAGTCCCACTTGATAGCAATAAAGAGAATCCTTCGATATTTCAAAGGAACTGATGACTTGAGTCTCTGATCCTAGAAGTGATTCTTTTGATTTAAATGGCTTTACTAATTCTGACTATGCCACTGATTAGTTAATAGAAAAAGTAATTTAGGTATGGTACAATTTTTAGGACCTTGTTTAGTTTCTTCGGGTTCCAAGAAACAAAACACAGTTGCATTATCTACAGATGAAGCTCAATATGTGGCAGCTGCAGCATGTTATTCACAAGTTCTATGGAAAAAGCAACAAGTTAGAGATTTTGGAATTATATTTGAATGTGTTCTTATATACTGTGATAATACCAGTGCTATATGTATTTCTAAGGATCCAGTTTAGCACTCAAAAGTAAAACACATCCACATAAGGCATCACTTCCTAAAAGATAATGTGGAGCAAGGGAATATTAAGTTAGAATTTTGTCAAAATGAATATCAAATTGCAGATATTCTGACCAAGCCATTGAACAGAGAAAGATTTGAGAAGTTGAGACTGGAACTTGGGATGATCAAGCTAAATTTATTGCGTCTGAAGTTCCAAGATATGGCAAAGTTGAAAAAAAATGTAAATAGAGCAAAAAGGGCATCTAGCACAATCTTGGTGTGATAAACATAACTGAAGTGTCACCGTTGTTGATCATTGAAGGTTAGTTTACTAAACACTTAATTGCATAAGTAATTAGTAATGTACATTGCATGTGTGTAGAAAGTGTGTTCCAAATACGTGTATTTTCAGAAAGTAATTCTTTTTGGAAATTAATTGAATTTAGAACGAAAAAGATTTTTGGTAAATTAATCCTGATTAATTGTTTTTAAAAAAAACAAATTGAACTTGCTCAATTAATGTCTGAATAGTGAAAACAATTCAATTCCCTCACACCGCCTCAATAAATATAAAAGGCATCTTCACCCACCTTACGTCATCACTATTAAATCAAATTCACTCACTGTGAAAAAAAAATACAACCTTTCTAAAACCCTCAATTGTTAACCATGGCCATCATTACTTCCATTAGCTCTTTCGAAAACTCTCAAAACACCGAAAATTACGAACATGAAGAAGTATCCTCACTTCTTATCCTAACCTTCAAAGAAACTCGAGCTGAAAACACACCCACCTCATATTCTACCAAGCAAAACCCTAAGCCCGCTAAAACAGAGAACTTAACCTCTGAGCAGATTCTTCAAAAATTAAAAGTGTTGAAGCAGATGAAAGAATAGAGAAAGACAGTTGAAGAATACATTCAGGAGGTTGAGGATTTTTCATAGAAAATGGTGGATTCCGAGAAAGAAGATTCTGAGAAGGAGGAAGACGAGGAAATCGTTGATCAAGCTGAACTTGAATCACAAGCAGGGAGGTATGTTGTTCGTCACTGAATTAATTTAAGTTGGTGTAGAAAAGCTAGGTTCCTAGAATTTCTTGATTTTATTAAGTTCCAAGGATGGGAGTACTTGTTGTCTAAAGCGTCTAATAATTGCATGTATCCGATTGCTATGAATGAGTTTTGTCAAAATATTCAAGCAAAATTGGGAGTATTTCTAATGAAGTTGATGGTGTTAAAATTTAATTTAATGTGGAAACCCTAGGCCAGATTAATATGAAACTTATATTAATGGAAAGGCAAGTGTTAAGGTAGGAAATTACCTGAGTGGTGATATAGTTGAAGCTCTAAGAGAAAAAAGGGGGAAAAATATATTGAGTCACAATGATTTGAGCGCCTTAAACAAGCTGTTGTTTAATGTTGTTAAGAAAACTATACTGCCTAGAAATGGAAAGAAGGGGGAAGCATGTTTGATGGACATGGATGTAACCTTTTGTTTGTCTAGAAAAATGAAAGATACTCTGATGTATCAACACTTGGCACACTGTGTCCCTGGAAGGACTAAGGTAGGATATGGAGCTATCTATCAACAGTCTTTGAGAGTCTTGGAGTAGTTCTGAAAGGGAAGTATGGGGGTTTGGATGAGAAGCCTGAGAATGTAATCAATAAAGAAACACTGCTAGGTCTCAATTTAGAGGTGGTAAATGGGAAGATTCAGAAAATAGAAAAAATAGAAGAAAAGATAGAGAAAGGAACAGGAAAGAGAAAAGAGAAAGAACAACCTGAGCAGTCTGTGAGGAAGAGCAGGAGGTTGTCAGCAAGTGCTTCCCTCAAACCAGCCTGGAGTAACCCTTAGAGTTGGACACTGATGATAAGGTGCTTGAGGGATAGGTTGCAGAGTTCACTGAGAGGTTGGAGCTGGCTGAGAGGCAACTCAAGGAATCTATTTGGAAGAGTCAAAAGCTTGAAAAGACTGTGCAAGGGCTAGAGAAGAATCTGAAGGAATAGAAGGTGGATTTCTAGCAAAAAATCCAGAGTCTGGAGTACCAACTGGAAGCATTTGCTGCACAGCAAAAGGACGATAACAAACAGATTCTGAAGCTTCTTCAAAATTAAACTAGCAAACCCTCTTTACCAGCTTTCCACATTAGCCTAGCATCTTTCTTTTTCAGTCATGAACATTTTCAGTTTCTGTTTTGGTTTTTGAACAATTTGCTTTGGTTTGTAATTATTTTTAACTAGCCAGATGATAATCTTTTAGTTTTAATAAATGTTATGGAACTTATCCTATACATGTGTGTATTTGTATGTTATGAAAGTTTGTGCAGGAAAGTGGAACTAACTTAAGGGAAGTTAGCAACGCTGCCTTCAGTTTCCCACACTCGATGAATTACTTGTGGGGCTGTGGCTAGATGCTTTATAACTTGAAAAAACAGGACTTTTTTATAATGCCAAAAAAGGAAAAGAAGAAGCAAATTTGGAGGCTGAAGTTGTTCTGGGTTTCAATTGAGAAAGTATTAGAAATTTCTTCTGATATGATGCCAGTAGCTTAGTTTTATTTTATGTTCTGTTATTTTGCTTTTCTTGTTTTTGTCTTTTAATTTCAGTTGTGTGTTTACTTTATGTCAATAAACAAAAAATACAAAAATACGTCCTCTTATTTGTTTTAACTTTTCTAAACAGTTTGCTTAAGTTTGTCATCATCAAAAAGAGGGAAATTGTTAAAGCTTAAAGGTTTTGATAATGATAGACTTAAACTAATGCAAACTAAACTAATAAAGGTTTATGATTGTTTGATCATAACAGGTGAAGTAGACCATGGTGGTGGAAAAGTAACCTAAGGTAAGAAGACATGAAGAGACCTTTGAAGAAAAGTTAATCAAAATAGAAGAAGAGTTGTCTAACAAGAACTAAGTTCCCTAACAGGAACTTGAAGGTAGCAAGTTAAGGTGTTAACTTGGTCTGCATTGAAGATAGTAAGTTTTGGAAAGAACTAAGCCTGCGAAGTTCCAGTTGAGACCTAGAGTACAAATGACAACAGGAACTTAGTCATGGTCTGCGTGAAGCCCAAGTAATCCACAATAACAAAATCGCGGCGCAGCAACATTAATTTAGCTAAGATTAATCTTCTATATTTGTTGTTAAATATGTTAAGTAGGATATGCACGAAACCTATTAGAAGCGTGACAAAGATGCTTGGCAAATATATTAAAACGGAAAAGATAAAAGGATATATTTTAAGAAAAGATTTTCTAAATGTTTTATTTCTTAAAATCTGATTATCGAAAAGATATTATTCTTTTTGATAAATCTTTCGTTATCTTATTTTTGAAAAGATTTTCTTTGAAAAAGATTTACTTAAAACCGTGTTTTGAGATCTAGTTAAATTAACTTAATTATATCTACTTGATATACAAGCTAGTCTTGTATAGATAGTAGAGATCTTATTTCACAAAGTTTTTAGTGAGTTTATGCGTGAAGAAATCTTTATGCTTAATTTATGTGAGTTTGCCGAGCTTATAACTTTGTCATATTAGTTTCGGGTTTCGTGCATAGCTTGCCTATCATATACTAGGTGTCATATATTTTGTATTGGTTAGGTTATTAGTGAGTGTGTGAATTTAACATTGAATACAGTTGTGAGAGTTTCCAGTGTGAAGCAGTGAGTAGTAGTACTTTGGGAGTACGAGTTAATCTAAGTGTGGGACTTAGATTGGGTAGGATAGGGTCCTACTGTGTAGAAAGCTCATTCTGGAACTTGTGAGTCAAGGTCTGTTTATAATAGGTTGTAACTTGGTGATTAGCCCTATTATAGTGAAGTGGTTTGGTTTTGGAAATCCCTTAGTACAGTCAAGGTTTTACTTCCAGTTGGGCCTTGGAAGGTTTCCTCGTAAAATCCTGTGTGCTTTACAAGTTCCTTTATATTCTGTTTTATATTCCGCAAACGTTGTCACTAAGAACTCAAATACAATTCACCCCCCTCTTGTAATGTTCATCTCAACTAACATAGACCATTATGAACCTTTAATTTCTTGTGCGTGTTACTCTTCGTGTACAACAGATTGTCTTTATGAACAACAGAGAGAACAATCAGGCCTTCATAATTTTTTATGGGGTTGTGCTCGGACTATTATTCATCTCATAGAACAAATATTTTATTACAAGATCCTTTATCGAGCCTTGATAGAGCATAGTAGCTTGTGGTGCAAAATGAACGTGTTCGAACGGCTTGGCAGGAATTCGAGTCCAAACCCTCTGAGGCTCTCGGCTTTGTTGTGTGTGCTAGCTCAAGTCATGGCTCTTCTGTGTGTTCTCACTGCAATAAGTCGGCACATGAAGTCTCGAATGTTGGTTTCGTTCACCGTGTCCTCATTCCAAGAAGAAGGGCCATGATCTTAAGCAATTCTATGAAGTAGTGGGGTACCCAAACTGATGGACAAGAGGCCAGCAACATGATGATTCGGCTAGTCAAGGTCGAAGGGGGGGGGGGGGTGTGCGCAAATGCAGCCACAACAGAGGATAATCAGATCGCATCTTAAAGTGCGACTTTTCCCTTGGGTCAGGCTTTAACTACCGAACAATGGAAAGCGCTTTCGAGTTTTTTGGGTAATGCACATATTCCTCAAAATTGCCTAAGTGGTAAGTTTGATGATTCTTGTTGGATTGTTGATACCAGAGCAACACATCATGTTATGGGTAACAAATCTTGGTTATTTGACACTCACAATATTTAATGTCCCGTGTGTTTAACAAATGGTGATATAGTGTTTGCAACTTAGGAAGGTTTCCGTTCGATCGTGTGAAAAGTTATTGTGCCGCATCTTACATGCAATTTAATTTCTGCTTCACAACTTAGTGATCAATGAAAAGTTATTGTTCAATTTAATTCATATATGTGTGTTATACAGGACCAAGTGAAAGGAGTTGATTGGAACGGGACTCAGGCGGGGTGGACTTTATTATTTTAGCAAACCGGATGTGGTGCAACAAGTGTATGTGGTTGAAGCGACATCAGATTTGGAGATCTAGCACAGAAGAATGGGGCATCATTCGGAGAGAGTAGTTAAGTTTCTTCCTCATATTAGCAATAATAAAAGTAGTTTAGCAAAAAGATGTGAAGTATTTTTTCATGCTCAACATCCTAGACACAAGTTTCCTTTAAGTGACACCAAATCTAGTAGAATTTTTGTGAAAATACATTGTGATTTATGAGGTCCATAAAGACATGTTTCGTCATGTGGAGCTCGTTATTTTTGTTACCTAGTTGATGATTATTCCAAAGATGTTTGGATTTATTTGTTGATTTATAAGACTAAAGTTATTCTGATGTTCATGGATTTTGTGGATATGGTTAATAGACAATTTAATCAAACTATTAAAATTGTGCAACTAACAATGGAACTGAATTTAATTGTTTACATAATTATTTTGTTGCGAATGTCATTCTCTTTCAAACCTCGTGTGTGGGAACTCCTCGACAATATGGGAGAATAGAAAGAATACAGAAGCATATTCTTAATGTTGGGAGAGCTTTGAGGTTTCAAGTCAAATTGCCTATTTATTTTTGGGGTGAATGTATTTTATACGCAGCTCATTTGATAAACGGACTCCAACTCCACTTCTACAAAATAAAACCCCTTTCAAAATTCTATTTCATAAACCTCATTTTTTTTGATGTTGTTCGTACTTTTGGGTGCTTGTGTTTTGCTCATAATCAAAAGACTAGGGGGGATAAGTTTGCTAGTAGAAGTCGTAAATGTGTTTCCTAGGGTATCCTTTTGGGAAGAAGGGTTATAGGTTGTATAATCTTGAGACTAAAGAACTTTTTGTAGGTTGTATAATCTTGAGACTAAAGAATTTTTTGTTTCTCGTGATGGGAAATTTTTGGAAGATGTTTTTCTGGTTGGGTGTCAGAATGATGTGAATATTGACTTGAATGTGTTTGATATGACGGATGATATATTCATGTTGACTTTGTGAAATATGGTTTGGGGGAAGGAGAGTGAAAATTTTAATGCTCACGAGGGGGAACACACGGGGGGGGGGGGTTTAATGGTGCCTCCGAGTTAGCTTCCGCAAGCTTCTACCATCTAATCAGTCCGCTAGGAATACTGCGGGCGCTAGGTCAGCAAGCCACCTGGCATCACTAGCTATGGACCAGGTCGTTAGGAATGTTGCGAGCGCTAGCACACAACAGCAGCAGCAAGGCATCTCAACAGCAGCAGGCGTGTAACTCCGCATCACTACGGCACAACAGCAACCCTATTCTTGGGGCGCGGATTTTGAGAAAATTTTCCTTCGATCTTGCTTCGAGGTTATATATGTTACTTACTCGATTTTTTCTTAATGTTTATCTTAACTTTCCTATCAGTCTTAAGATACTCTTTATCCTTTAGCACATTATATATATTGTGACAATTTTTCTATCAATTATCAGAAATTTATTTCAGCGGTTCTTCAAACAAAAGATCCGACAACTTTCAAAGAGGCTATGCAACATGATGGGTGGCGCAAGTTTATAAAGGAAGAGATTCGAGCTTTGGAAGATAATGGTACTTGGATATTGGAGCATCTCCCTCCGGGAAAAAGAGCTCTCGGTAGTGTCTAATGGGGACGTTGAGCGTCTCAAATCTCGATTGGTTGTTTAATGTTTATGGCAATTATCAGAAAGCTGGTGTTGATTATGATGAAATATTTTTCCCGGTCGCTAAGTCAAGAGTTAATTAGCCAAAAATATTATAAAAAATTTTGAAAAATTCCAAAAAAAACCCCTTTTCCCTTCCTTGGCCACCCCAGTCACACTGTCCATCGGGACCCTAACCCCACCGCCCACCGAAAAATTCACACCCTTCCTCTTACCGTCTAGTCGCCCCATCCACACAAACTACAAACACAAATAACAAAAACAAACACCAGCAGCTCAGCCCAAACTACCGAACATCCCGCAAACACCAAACAACCACCATCACCACCAACCTAAACCATAAGCCACAACACCCATCTCCACCTCAACACCAATTCGCCACCTGCAATCTACAATTCGACACCTAATGTCATCAATTTTAGCCTCCAATATAATCAACAAATTCGAATTATGCTCGTGGAGACAACGCTTGAATCCATTTTTCACCTTAAACCTTAGATTTACATTAGCAAGGTAAATCGGAGACAACACTTGAATCCGTTGTTACGGAAGGTGTTGCAGTGTTTGACGAGTTGGAATTGGGATACGAGAGCTGCTACAACAAAGGAAATTGGGCTTTGCAGAGAACTCGAAATGGGTTTCGATCGAGCGGCGAAGGTTTCATGTTGGATTGACAGAGTCAAGAAAAGTTTATGTTGCAGCAATGGTTTCGAACGCAGGGGGAGGTTTCAAGAGGGGTCTAGTGTTTTTGGGAAGTAGGCGTTAGTTTTCTGGTGGCGGAGGGTAGGGCGATGGATGAGGTTGGGGGTTTCGGTGCGAGGCTAGGTGATTTCTAGTTTTTTTTTCTTTTTAAATTTTTTTTCTACACCAATGACAAGATGACACGTGTAATGTAACCTGTTATTAGAGGTAGTTGACTTATGTTGACCGGTTTGGTATTGAAGAAAGAAAACAGCCCCTAAAGTTGGGGCTATTCTAGAATAATCCTAAGTTGGGATTATTAAAAGAAAATAGAGCAAAGTTGGGATTATTATTTACAATTTTTCCAAAAATAAATAGACAACTTGTAATAGTAGATAACCACACTAAGGCCCTATTCTTTTGAGCTTTTAGGCAGAGCAGAGCATAGGGCGAGCCGAGCCGAGGCGAGCAGGGTAGCGAAAATTCCATTGTTATTATTATTATTATTATTATTATTAAATATTATTATTATTAATATTATTATTAAAAAATGTTAACCAATTGTTTATTATTATTATTATTTCTATGAAATAAAAAAAATTTATTATTATTAAACATTAATTAATTATTATTATCATTATTATTAATTATTATTATTAGTTATTAACTTAATTTATTATAAAAAATCAATTATTATTATTAAATATTAATTATTTTTTATAATTATTAAATATTAATTATTTACTATTATTATTAATTATTATTATTATTAATTATTAATAATCATTAAAATAATTTAAGAATAATTATTATTTTTAAACATAGCAAAACAGAGCATGTTTTAGCAGAGTAGAGCAGGCATAGCAGAGCAGAGGATAGTAGCTCTAAAGAATGGGGCCTAAGGGCTTGTTCTTATAGCTGAGCTGAACTTAGCTGAATTGAACTGAACTGAACTTAGTTTAATTGAACTGAACTGAACTGAAGTGAACTGAACTGAAATGAATATTTTATAAGAGAAGAAAATTAGGAGCTGAACTGAATTGAGCCGAACTGAATTGAGCCGAACTAAACCGAACTGAACTCAGTTGTATTGAACTGAACTGAATTGAATTTCAACGTAAGAAAACAGGCCCTATGTCACTAACATTGGATTCCTTTCACCTTTTGTTATTAAACTAGACATTGGATTATAATATACTTTTATTCTTTTACTTCTGTTCTTTTCTCCTGCTTAAAAAATTACCATGTCAGCACTAAGGGCGCGTTTTCAAACAAAGTGTGTTACTTCGTATTTTAAAGTAAAACTCCTCGTCAAAAAAAAAATTAAATAAATAAATAAAACTCTACTAAAACACTTAATAGTTCAAAGTAGTAATTCTCTTAAAACTGATTTCCTTAAAATATTAATCGGTAGTTGAGATTCAATTATTTGTGTTATTATTTTCCTTCAAATTTGGGTGATTTCTACGATATAAAGTTTCATATGTGATTGACCATGTGGTTAGTGGTTACTCAATCAAAATTACTCTGTCAGCCTGGGATTACTCAGTCAGCGTTTTGGTAATTGTCAGCCGGCCGGAAAGTAAATGTGTTGTTTTTGAAATAGTTCTCTTATTTGAAGTTGTCTCGTTCTATGTAATAGAGTATAAAATATATATATTTATGGGCCTCAACCATCATTTTAAGCTTTTTGTTGAGATGGTCCTTTATGATATTAGAGCCAATGTGACACAAATGGCACGGTTTCAAATCTCGTCCACCCTCCACATTCAAGTGGAGTCCAATGGGCTCTTATGTGAGGGGGCGTGATAGAGTATAAAATATATATTCTTGGGCCTCAACCATCAGTTTAAGCTTTTAGTTGAGATAGTCCTTTAACAATATACTCATTTAGTATGTAATCGATGCTAACCGCTCTTACCTTTTAAAAAATTTGTATATTTTTTTCCTTATATTTAAGAAAAATTGTCCCATTGTATCTTTAAGGGTTAAAGGCGTTCCTAAAACTTTTAAACGCCATGTGGACCCTCTTATTTTACCACGTCACTTACTTAACTTCTTATTATGTCACAAACAATATTCCGTATTGTCTCAACTATATTGGAAACAATATATGGATGAGAAGGTTCGAACACTTGACCTCTTAGAAGAAAGGTTATTGTTTAATCATCTAGGCTAATTGTCAATTATGATTTGATTTTGCACTATAATATTATATTACAAAGTATTGAAGACACATCCTACATACAAACTATTAGATGCTCTTAAAAATTAACAATTGCACAATTATAATACTAGTAACCCGGAGCAACGCCCGGGCCACTCACTAATTAGATCATAAATTCTCGCTAATATATAAACAATACTATAGTCATGTTAGATTTATTTTCTATTCAAAAAAAAAAGTTAGATTTATTTTAACTGTAAATAAATTATAAAGTATCAGATATTAATAAATTTTATGCTAATAATTGCGGTTAGAACAAAATTACCGCAATCAAACTCAGCCAGAGCTCTCTCTTTAACCCTCAGAGGCTCAGATCATATTCATATGCTCCGCATTTAAGATCACTAAATTAATTTTTAATTTCATTTATTTTGTTTCAATAATTTTATTTCACTCCCAAATTTATTCTTAACTTGATTCTTAATATTTCAAGACTCGATTAAAGATTATCAGTATGACCAAAACTATCTACTACTTCCTTGTTTTGATAAATGTTTTACTTATTTAATGTGGTCGTGTTTTGATAGGTGTTACACTTCCCTTTTTAGCAAAGAGACTACATTTTAATATTATATCTTTATCCTTTCTTGGTCTCCATCCAAACCCAATGCTATTTTTTTTTTTTTATTATTATCTCTTATCTCTCACATTTATTAATTTTCAATCAATTATTAATTCCACTGTCTTGTTTTTACTATTTTTTATAGTCCAACTGCCTCACTTATCTCTCTCTTCTTTTTTTTTTATTTTTTTTTTTATTTTTTTTTAATTTTTATTTTTATATCTCTTATTTTTTTTAAAAAAAAAACAATTAAATTAAAATTATGTACTAATCAAAGTGTAACATTTATTAAAACGTTAAGGGAATATTTCAATACTATAAATAATTTTGTAAGGTCTTAAATCCTAGTTTGACATACCCCATGTGGGCCATGTTATTACATCTTAGCAATATCCAAGTCTTTAGATGTATCGCTAATCTTAAACGTGTTATGTATCTTAAGATTGTGATAAGTGAAATAAACAAATAGAGATGGAGAAAGTATCTTGCAACTTCTTGAGTTGGTTATGCTTGGTCTGTACAATCCTACAGTCCTACTAGATGAAGTAAATCTCGCTTCTTCCACTTCGACTTTTTGAAATCGTTCATGAAATCACGGACGATGGAATGTTTTGGGGTTTGATTCAATAAATTCAATAGATGGAGAAGGGGTTTAGAAAGTAAATTGAAGAATTACATAACGATAAGGGTATTGGATGTTCTGTATAGCATTTTAGGAATTAGAATTATTATATTTCACTATTTCAGGAATGTGCAATCTCCAAATTCCTTTTTGACATAACAAGTTTTAGCATTACCAATAAACTTTGGTTTGAAATGCAGCAGCGAAATACAGACATAACACATAACTCAGGGTAATTAGTTAATGACTACTGGAGGGCTAAATATTTTTCATGATTATATTTTTCTATGTACAAATATGGAAATTCCCTGTTTCTCATGGTGAGAAACAAAATTTGTTTCTCATGAGGGCATTTTCGTGAATAAATCAACAACTTTTTCAATATTGTGGGCTCCACAGTTGAATAAAGTTGAAAAAGTTGTTGATTTATTCACAAAAATGCCCCCGAGAAACGAATTCGTTTCTCACGGTGAGAAACTGGGGCTTCCTCGTACAAATAATACCTATTTCCTCACAAAGATGATTTTTTTTTTTTAATTCTTGAATAAAGATTATTATTATTATTTTTTTTTTTTTGGAAAGGAAGATAATAATAATTATTATTAATCCAATATAATTACTCGGATAGAAATTGAATGTGACGAACACGAATATGTTTCTCAAATGAAAAATTAAAATTCGTAGTTATTTGAAATAAATGATAACTTACCATAGTTCTCTTGACCACGTTCAACATCATCGGCAGCCCTCATTGTTCCGGCAAGATCGTTCCAGTTGCTAGGGCTCTCTGTCTGTCTGCAGGGCTACTCGGACTATTTGCTGCTGCTTCAGTCTTCTTTTACAAGAACTAGAAAGTAAACGTTAGAACTATTTTACGAATTATTTTTTTTTTGAAAGTTACGTAGTATTTAAACACAAGTACAAGATATTATAGTAAACGGTTGCCTAACCTATTTTAACCGGCATTTTATAACCTGCACAGTTGCACGTCCGATCATGTTCATCTCGGGGTTGATTAAAAATTGGCTTGATAATTTTTTAATACAAGCCCGATCCAACTTATTTATTTTTAAATTGGCCACTTATTTGTTCAACTTTTTTTAATAAATTGTAAATGTTAGTCCTGATATTCGATCTACTACTAATATAAAATAGCATTAGTAATGTGATTTATGATTAAAATTTCAATTAAACTAACTATTTTTCACAAAGGTTAAACTTTATCAAACCTGTCGTCTCCCTCTTTCTTTGTTCTACATTATCTCTCTTCTGACTTCAAATATAACCCTACAAGATATTTTGTTTAAGAAGCTACATTTTTTTAAAGGTAATAACCCTACTGAACCAGCACCTCTCACATGTTATGCCAGCCAATTTCCCAAGTTAGCGCTTGAGAGTAGAAGGGAGAGGTAAGGGAATCCCCTACTCCCAAGCAAATGTAGCTAGTAGAGCTCGAACTTGTGACTTGGTAAGCTCCGCACCAATTCCACCATGCAATCTTGTTTATGTCACTACATTAATAATTGGCATTATTATTGAGGGAACTATATAAACATATAGTTTTAGGGAGTAAATGTTACAGCTGTCAAAAATTGATCTGACCCGAGAACCCAACCGGAACCGGTAATGATCTGAACCCAACATAGACTCGAACAAAGGGGTGAAACTAGTGACCTGTAACCCTACCTGAACCTGACTCGATGTTAACTAACAACCGATTTGATCCGATACTTTATGATCGAAACGCGAACCTACACCCGACCTGATAGTAACCGTCAACTGATTTAATCCGACCCGACAATAATCCAAACCCGAACTAGTACCAGACCCACTTAAAACCTATACCCAAGTCATGGAAGGTTAAATAAAATTTAATATACCTTTTGCTCAACTTGTATACTGGTACAATTCTATAAACCCTCAATCTGGTCCAACTTATATACATTTTGTTCTCTATTACTCGTATATAGGTTTAATAAAAATCTTAATAATGCTTGATCAAATTATGGAAGGTGTAATTATATAGGTTCAACTTGACCACATTGATATTTATTAGAATTGATCTTTAATCAAAACTCGACTCAACACTAACCAGAACCCGAATGTACCATCTATTACCCACCCAAACTCGATTCAACACAACCCGAGCCTGAAATTGAACCTAATTTGAATTTGACTCGAATCGAACCCGACATAAACCTGAAAAGGTGAACGTCTTGGAATAAACTGAACTGAATTAAATTGACCCGACCCGAACCTGAAGTGAAGATAGATTGACCCGACATAACCAGATCTTGATTTAACCTAAGACCTGATTTGACCTGACCTAAACCCGACTTGAATACCCGAATTTATAGCTCTAGTACGTAAATCTCCAAACACTGCACGAGTAAAAGTCCGCACACAGCACGTACTATTGTTAAGAGTTGAATAAAAGAGTCACCTAATATAAATGAGGGCAAGTAATTTAAGAATATAAACAAATAAAGAATGTCATTTTTCAAACACTATTCATAAGAGTTATCACAAAAGGTAGGAAAACTTAGGGAAGAAAAGCCAAAAAAAACATAGATAAAAAAATTACGCTACACATGTGGACATGTGGTAAAAATAAGGAAATAATAACACACATGTGATTCGTATACATAAAAGGGGTATATTAGTAAATAGGTATTTTTAGATATATTGTTGGAATAACATACACTAATCATAAGTAGCGCTTGTTTGATTAAACTTTTAAAAAGGATAGAAAAAATAACGTTTATGTTCAGTTTGACTTATATAGGTCAATACCAATTTATTTAAAAAATGATCATATCAAATCAGATCTTTTTATTTGCGTTTATATATCATTTAATATGGATCTCTATTTTTTTACTACCTCCGTTAATTTTTAGTTGCAACTTTGGGGCTATTATATGTGAGTTATAAATATTCTAAAGTTGCAACTAAAAGTTAACAGAGCTAGTATGTAGTTTAAATAATTATGAATATTTCATTTGATAATTGTTTCAGGAAACAATATTCTCCTCTATGTGTAAGGGTATTTAGGGTATTTCCAATATATATTGTCCAAATGTAATCGAACTCCGCCTTGCAAGGGTGACTGAGAGCTATGCCTATAGGAAAGAGAAGGTAAGCTACTACAGGGGGGGTTGACATGGGAATGCCCCTCCGGCGCTCAAGTTAGTGAGTGTACTTTCTAAACATCAAGTAGAGAAAGAAAGTAGAGAGCGAAAGATATATGAGAAAAAAGTTTTCATCATTAATCATTGGCATGCTATTTATAGATAAACTTTCAGGTGCCAAAGTTGTACTTTATTGGAAAGATTAGAGGTAAATCATTACTTTGTAATGATTAATGGATGATTAAGGATAATGAGTTGGATTAGAGTATGTAGTGGGCTTGTGATACATACTTGGCCCAAAATTTAGCCCCATGCGTGATGTGCAAATAAGATCATATGAAGTTTGGGTATCACGCGGAATAAGCAGAGTTGAAGCCGAGAAATCAGCATACAAGTTGGAAAGGATTTTGATTATGTTCGAGGGCTAAAATGAGCCCCAAGTGACTTGCAAGGGTGAAGGCTAGCCCCAAGCAATGCATAAGATGTGTTTTAGTTACAAGAGTTAAGTTGTTGTGAAATAGTTCAAGAGGTAAGCTTAACAATAGTTGATAGCTTATGGACGGCTGAGAGGATGTCAGATTTAGATCGGAGAATATCTGAGGGGTAAGCCTCTGTACATATTCGAAGGCATAACTTGTCTTGATTTTCGAGTAAGCTTTTCATCAAGAGTTAAGTGGTGATAATTAAACTCTCATTAGTTTGCAATTAGGCATACTCCGCCATTAGGAATAAACATAGGCCCTACTCTACCTTGAGCCTTGTTCATTTAGGGTAAATATTACCCCAACACGTGAACCAATCCAATAGTGACACGTGGCCCAATCAAAGGGCAACACGTGTCACTATATGAAGATGACACGTGTAAAACCCTAAAGAGCACCTGAATAGAAAGTAAAGAACCTCCTTACATTAGGAGGCCCAAATACCTAGAAAGCTGCAAAACGGCACCCCATTAGGACACGTGCCAGCACCTGATTGCACCGCCAATCAAAGCATGGAATTGTAGGGAATTAACCCTAAACGGACACAATTTCCCACCCCTATAAATACCCCGATCATTTATAATGGGAGCGGTGGATTGTGACATAACAAAAAAGAGCATTAAGAGCTCCAACTTCTCTCTACTTTTTCTCTCTAAAACTATTTTATTTTTGGTCACTAAGTCGATTGTTGGAGGCGAATATTCCGTTAAACGGAATGTTCGTTAATTTGCAGGTGTCAAAACCGGTTGGCTCAGCACATGACCAGTATCCTGAGGGAATCACAAAAAACCCCGAAACATTTGGCGTTGTATGTGGGGATACACGTTTGTTATGGCAAAAGATGGTCAAACACCCAATATTGATCCTGCTCCTGCTTAGGACGGACACATAGAGAATATCATAGCTACAATCAATAATACTGATCCTCTGACCGCTTCATTCCATGAGGCCGAGGATCCTCATATGTGACTAATGGATCCTTGAGGCCACTTTAAGTAAACTCCGAAAAGAACTTGAGAGTAAGATGCCTTCAACTTCTACACGGCCATCCAGGAGAGAAGGAGAAGGTGCTCAAAAGAAGACTCAAAGCAAGACGGTCAACGCTGAAGATGTCGGGAATACCCCATTTCGACGACTTGGAAGGTCACCAAGGTTACCACGGACGAATTTGTCTAGGCTCCTTGTGAAACACAGTCGGCTGGGGGAAGACCAGACGACCTCTGAAGGAAATAACTGAGCCGTCATGGCGTTGGAAGGATGTAAGAGACTACATTCAGCACAAGTAGTGGGAGCAGGCAGCTTACTCGCACACATCTTCCACTCCCACTATGCCGAATGATTTCTCCAACCACACCCTTTCCAAATATACCTGTAGGGAATATTTCAAGCATTATAACCCCAAACTGGAACCCCACTGTGATCATACACTAAAGTACGGTGGCATTCCAAAGGGAAAGAAAAGAGAGCAAAAGAGTCGCCAACAAGTTTTAGGAACTTGTAAACCCAAAAGACAATCCAAATTTGACAATCATATGATGCATCAAACACAGAAACATTAGCATTACAATACCCGAAATTATAATCATATTGCCCCTGATAATTATAATCATTCATCCCATATAAATTATAATCATACCACTCCATAATAACACAATAAGAGTAAAACAAAAATGAAGTATATATACAAAAAAATATATATATATAAAAATATATATACAAATTTAGTGCAACCAAAAATAGAAGTCAAATCAAATTAAGCCGTCTCCCCGGCAACGGCGCCAAAATTTGATAGGTTGTCGTACACCTGTCAAAAATAAATTCCTAACAAAACCAACTAACAATGTAGTAGGGTAAGTAGGGTCGAATCCACAGGGAGATGGTATTAATTTAACCTCTAAGAAATTGGAGAAACTAACCTATGTCACGAAATTGGGAAAGAGAAATAGTCTAAATTAAAAAAAGAAATAAAACAATTAATAAAAGGACCTAGGGTTATGGTTCACCATGTTTATAATTCTAAATCTATCAAAAATCAATAACAATTCAATCAACCAATTATCTAGAGCAATTGCTAAGCCTACGGTCGGGTCTTAACGCTCTCAATTCAACATATGTAGTTCGGTCGCTAACATAATCAAAATTGCTAATTGTAGGTCTAAAAGTAAGATCTTTCGATTCAAACTCTTATTAACATGAATTAATCATACAATTGATCAGGTTGCAAGATTAACAATAAAACACTATCAATTAGAGAAATCAATAATCAAACTATTAATAATATCAATCAAGATTCATAGTATAAACATGGATTCCCAAACCCTAGAAATAAACTATTCAGACATGAAATAAATAATAAAAACTAGATCTAATAAAGAAAGCATAATTGGAAGCAAGAAATAGGAATAAAAATACCTCAATGAATTAAAATAGTAAACCCAAGAATCATCCATGGAAGAATCCATGGAGATGCCATGAGAAACTAGGGTTCGAGAGAAAACTAAAACGAACGTAAAATAATAAAAAGCATAAAAGACATAAGGGAAAATAATTATCCCTTGAGTATTTATATTATCCTAAAACTAATCTAAAAATAAATAAAGAAAAGAAATAAGAAAATATAAAGATTACATAAGTTGAATTATTATTGGACAATAGAAGGTGATGTGGCACGAATAAGATCGACGGAATCGAGAGACAAGTGAAAGACGAGCATCAATGAAGCCTCGCGGGCTGCCTTGGCTGCTCGTCAGAACCTGCGGGCGGAGGTCAGCCCCGCGGCCTGGCAGTAGCTGTGGCAGGCTTCGAGTGGGCGCGGGATAGACCCGCAGCAAAATCCCGCGGGTGGCTGACAGAATTGCTTGGATTCAAACGCTTATAACTTCTGTTATAGGAAGCGTCTCGAGCCTTGTGACCTATCATTGGAAAGCTCTTCAAGTCTAGTTTCCAACGCAATTTGAATTGAATCAATCCGATATGTAGAACTCAAGTTATGATCAAAAGAGTGGACAAAGGTCAGATTTGACACTTTGTAAACTATCGTTTTTCTTCGTTTCTAACTCAAATTCAATTCCGTAAAGTGCATAACGACCCTTGTGGATGCCACATTCATTCCTCATACATATTAATCTCATACTAAGCTTCCACAAACACATATCCTTTATTGAGCGACATCGATTCATCAACTTTTCATCCTTTCATTATCTGGTTCTTCCAAAATCACTCCGAAAGCGTCCAAATAGTTATATAAACTACCTGAAACATTAAGAAAACACAAACGAAGCGTAATAGAGCACAAAATGGACAACTTATGCATTTGCGACCTACAAAGCAACAAAAGACTCAAAAAGCAACTATAAAACTAGCATAAACGTGCCTATAAATCCTATATAAAAGTAATTCATCAAATTCCCCCAAGCTAAACCGTTGCTTGTCCCCAGGCAACACTAAACTCTAGATAGAAAAATTTGACAAATAGGACTTCCAGGGAACCAGAATAAGACCAATCCAACTCTCGAGCAAACAATCAAACCAAAGTTATTAAGACCAAAATTTAGCTCGGATACAAATAAAACCACTCAACATCATGATCTGCAATTGAAACCAAACTTAGCCACAAACGATTTCCCAATCAATCTAGTCGTCGCCGCACACCTTGTAGTATATAAATATTTGATGCAACAAAAGGTAACTTGACGAGCAAGAAATAACGTTCACTCAATCACAAACACACATGCCGATCAAAAGGACTTTATAAGCTTGTAATGGGGCAAAGGTGAAGGGGTAGAATAATATTTAGGAAAATGTGAGTGAGAAGCCAACTTGGGGAGCAAAAACATATATAAACGCGACCAAATAATGCACTCTTCTCCAATTGACATCACCAACTTTCTCCAAAACATAATAAAGAACTAAGATTGAAATCAACTATACATAGTCATCAATAATTTTTTTCTTTCTTTTTTCCTTTTTCTTTGCCTTTTTTTTTTCAATTCTTTGGCTTTTTCAACGAAGCACATATAAACAAGCTTTTTTTTTTATTCTTTTTTTTTCGTTTTTTTTCTTCACATCTTCAAGTAACACTTCTCAACTATAAATACAATTTTTTTTCTTCAATAATCATTCCACCATATATGTTTCGCGTAAAATGAAGCTTGTCAATGACAAACAACGACACCACATCAATAAGCTCCCCAAGCTAGCTAGACTTGGGAATAGTAACCAATGGGGATAAAGTGGCTTGTAATGTAGCTATATATCAATGAAAGGACAAGGCAACAACATGGGTGAGCAAAATGAGAAAAAATGCATCTAAATATCATCTGAAGGTTACCTAAAGAACATGGCCTTTATCGATCATGTGCGGCATGCGTGAATCATAATCAAATTACTAATAAATCTCAAGCCAAAGTCATTGAAATAACAAATTGCGTCAATCACACAAACACAGAGTAAGGTGACCTAACAAGAGAATTGGCTAGCTATACTTGATATGGGACAACCAATCTTTCCACAAACCTTTCAATTGGTTCACACAATGTCAAGCAGTTAGCAATGTATAGCGCAAACCGACTGAATTTTAGAATTATAACTAAGATCAAAAGAAGCTCAAGAGAGTCAAACCAAATCCGCACACGGTTCGAAGTCAAAAATATGAAAAATAGACACAAGTATGCACAATCAAAACAACTAGAAAAAAAAATAAAAAATAAGAAAGCAATACATTGTTTTGCGTTGTATGTAAACTCCCACTCCTAATGAATGGTACAAACCATACAAAACCTACAAAGCAATAAAAAACACAACTAACATGTATAAAGTGATGATGACAATTATCCTCCCCCAAGCTAAACATCACATTGTCCTCAATGTGAACAAAGAGGAAACTAAAACATAAATAAGGGAGGGGCACAACTCACAAGGGATGGGTAAGCGAAGGGAGTGTCAAGGATATAGACACCTCCACCACAATTGGTAGTTGTAACTGGGTAGCCGACGTAGCCAAGTACACAACTTAGCAATGTTTGTACCTAGCAAAAGATTTCATCACTTGAACACACATTAGCATTATTATTTAAATAACAAAAAAAAAGATAAAAAAAATGAGAAGAAATTCGGGTTGCCTCCCGATTAGCGCTGGTTTTCAAGGTCCCGCACGACCCTACTCAATTCGTCAATCGGAAGAATCCAATGCCTTGAGTAACTTATCATACGCCCCTGCAAACATATCATTGAGCACCGCATATGGCTTGACTGCAAGCACACAGATCTTGAAGTACAGGGGGTTAGAAAAAATAAAAGAAAAATGATCGGAAAAAGAAAAGTTATAATAAAAAGAAAAAGAATGTATACACCTTACCCCTGCTTGCCCCTTAGGCCATGTAGACCTTTTTGAATAATCATCAAGGTCCACATGACCAAGTGTATCATGAAATGGAGATATTTTGAGAAAGTATGGAGGATTTGACATAGTGAATGAAGGAACTAGATCAAGCCTGTAGGAAAACAGGATATGAAGGGGAGATGGGTTAGGCTTAACATAAATGTTTTTACCTATGCTTTTACCTTCAACTTCACCCTCATGAATAAGCTTGTCAACAAGATCTTCAACTACCAAAAGATCCAAAACCAATGGTTTCTCAACCAAGGACTTCACGATAATTGGTTGTTCTTCCTTCTCCACTACTTCTATATCGTCATTCCAAAAATTTTCACCATCGGAATCATAGATAGATGGGAAATTATTCTCCTCTATTGTACTTTCACTTGATGGGGAGTAAATATCATGAGTCAAATTAATGCTTTCCTCCACTGAAATACAATCCTTAAAACCAATATCATTATCATCATGTATCACTTGTTGGTTAGAATATTGTTGCACAGCAAGTAATTCAATAGATTTTGAAATACGTTGACAATCATGCATCAATTCATTAAATTCTTCATGTTGATTAACAATAAACTCATTCATCATATTAAAAAGTTCCCTATACTCCGATGAATTGGATTGAGTATAATTATCCACTTGGGGTTGGTCATAAGAGGAATTAAAATCAGGCATATAAGACTCACTGGGGTAGTAAGAAATTTCACAGGAATTCATGTATATATTTTGTGAAATTTGACAATCATATGAAGCATCAAACACAGAAACATTAGCATTACAATACCCGGAATTATAATCATATTGCCCCTGATAATTATAATCATTCATCCCATATAAATTATAATCATACCACTCCATAATAACACAATAAGAGTAAAACAAAAATGAAGTATATATACAAAAAAAAATATATATATAAAAATATATATACAAATTTAGTGCAACCAAAAATAGAAGTCAAATCAAATTAAGCCGTCTCCCCGGCAACGGCGCCAAAATTTGATAGGTTGTCGTACACCTGTCAAAAATAAATTCCTAACAAAACCAACTAACAATGTAGTAGGGTAAGTAGGGTCGAATCCACAGGGAGATGGTATTAATTTAACCTCTAAGAAATTGGAGAAACTAACCTATGTCACGAAATTGGGAAAGAGAAATAGTCTAAATTAAAAAAAGAAATAAAACAATTAATAAAAGGACCTAGGGTTATGGTTCACCATGTTTATAATTCTAAATCTATCAAAAATCAATAACAATTCAATCAATCAATTATCTAGAGCAATTGCTAAGCCTACGGTCGGGTCTTAACGCTCTCAATTCAACATATGTAGTTCGGTCGCTAACATAATCAAAATTGCTAATTGTAGGTCTAAAAGTAAGATCTTTCGATTCAAACTCTTATTAACATGAATTAATCATACAATTGATCAGGTTGCAAGATTAACAATAAAACACTATCAATTAGAGAAATCAATAATCAAACTATTAATAATATCAATCAAGATTCATAGTATAAACATGGATTCCCAAACCCTAGAAATAAACTATTCAGACATGAAATAAATAATAAAAACTGGATCTAATAAAGAAAGCATAATTGGAAGCAAGAAATAGGAATAAAAATACCTCAATGAATTAAAATAGTAAACCCAAGAATCATCCATGGAAGAATCCATGGAGATGCCATGAGAAACTAGGGTTCGAGAGAAAACTAAAACGAACGTAAAATAATAAAAAGCATAAAAGACATAAGGGAAAATAATTATCCCTTGAGTATTTATATTATCCTAAAACTAATCTAAAAATAAATAAAGAAAAGAAATAAGAAAATATAAAGATTACATAAGTTGAATTATTATTGGACAATAGAAGGTGATCTGGCACGAATAAGATCGACGGAATCGAGAGACAAGTGAAAGACGAGCATCAATGAAGCCTCGCGGGCTGCCTTGGCTGCTCGTCAGAACCTGCGGGCGCAGGTCAGCCCCGCGGCCTGGCAGTAGCTGTGGCAGGCTTCGAGTGGGCGCGGGATAGACCCGCAGCAAAATCCCGCGGGTGGCTGACAGCATTGCTTGGATTCAAATGCTTATAACTTCTGTTATAGGAAGCGTCTCGAGCCTTGTGACCTATCATTGGAAAGCTCTTCAAGTCTAGTTTCAAACGCAATTTGAATTGCATCAATCCGATATATAGAACTCAAGTTATGATCAAAAGAGTGGACAAAGGTCAGATTTGACACTTTGTAAACTATCGTTTTTCTTCGTTTCTAACTCAAATTCAATTCCGTAAAGTGCATAACGACCCTTGTGGATGCCATATTCATTCCTCATACATATTAATCTCATACTAAGCTTCCACAAACACATATCCTTCATTGAGCGACATCGATTCATCAACTTTTCATCCTTTCATTATCCGGTTCTTCCAAAATCACTCCGAAAGCGTCCAAATAGTTATATAAACTACCTGAAACATTAAGAAAACACAAACGAAGCGTAATAGAGCACAAAATGGACAACTTATGCATTTGCGACCTACAAAGCAACAAAAGACTCAAAAAGCAACTATAAAACTAGCATAAACGTGCCTATAAATCCTATATAAAAGTAATTCATAAAAAATACACAAGTTAGTAAACTTCAATGAAAATCAATAAAGAATAATTAAAGAATTAAATTGAAATCAAATTAAATAAAGTTTTGACTAGTTTTGGACCAAACCCTCAGAAAATAATAAACCTTAAACGTCTAGGGCGAAGGCAACTTCGAACTTGGCTAAGAGACTCTAAGTCTTGTGAATGCGGAATTGTGTTTGATAAAAGGTTGGTTTAGAAAAAGAGAGAGAAAGAATAAGAATTAAGTAATTCTTGATGAGAGTTGATGATTTGAAAACAAAAGTTCGGGACCCTACTTATAAGGAAAATAGTCCGAAAATCACAGAATTTGATAAGGAATAAAACTACACGATGTCGCCAGGAATCGACTTTGTCGCGAGGCGACAGGGTCTGTCGCGAGGCGACAGACTTGTCGTTTGGCGACAACCTGTATTAGCGCGTTTTCTTCACGCGGAATCCGATCTTTAATCAATTTGATCTAAGGGATCCGTACAGAAGATAAAATACGTATTTTTAAGATAATAATAATAATAAAATAATGTTTTATTCCAAATAAAAGTCTATTTAAAATAAATAATTATTAAATCTAATAATATTAGAATTAAAAAGAACCTTCTAGAAACTTCTAGAAAATTATAATTAATCCTAATGATTTTAGGAATAATAATTAATATTGGGCCCTCCTCTAGATCATTGGGCCGTATGTAAATAATTAACCGAGCCCAGTTTAGTATTTTGGCCATAACTTCCTCAATATTCATCGGAATTGGGCTTATAATATATCGTTGGAAAGGTCTTTTCGAGCCCCATCCAACTACACTATTATTGGACCTTTATTACGGACCAAACTAAACTGGTTTTGCTATTTTCAAATTAATAGAGTTATTTTCAAAAACAGAGAGAAGAGAATTTTAAACAAAACTAAACCGCAACACTTGACTTTCAACCACTTTCACCTCATTTGATTATGGTTCGATTTGCGCAAACAGGGGAATGAAGGGACATGATCGTTCACTTCCTACTTATCAAGGAGCTTACAGGCTACAAAGTTATCATAGGCCACCCAACTCTGACATCAGCAAATACGGCAATCGTCCCTCACTTGATGTTGATGAAGTTTGAGCGGTCGGATGGGAAGATAGGTTCTATCTAGGGAAGCCAAAAAAATGGCTAAGGAATTGTAGGGAATATTTCAAGCATTATGATCCCAAAACTTGAACCCCACTGTGATCATACACTAAAGTACGGTGGCGTTCCAAAGGGAAAGAAAAGAGAGCAAAAGATTCGCCAACAAGTTTTAGGAACTTGTAAACTCAAAAGACAATCCAAAAGGACCACCAACTCCATAAGGTCTTGAACCAAACAGGGTTCGGGGATGAGGGTACAAATCCAATCTACAAAAGAAAGGACCCGCCCTATAAAATAGGCCTCTACTTTGTTCTGCTCGTATTCATGTGCGCTTTTCGAATAACATACAAACATCATATTAAACCTAACCTGTTTATCTATGTTGGTTGAATATTAATGCACAAATAAACCTATTATTGGCGATCACTTGAGTTAAAATCACATTAGCCTAAACCAAATTAATAATTATCTTATTAAACGTGATTTCAAGTACCAATTCCCTTTAGCAAGCATAAAAGGTGTGATCAAGCAATAACAATAAAATATAATCAAGCAACATAATAATAAAGCAATAATAATGATAAGGAATAATAAAGCTTAATAATAATAGCAAGATCCTAGGCATGATACTAAAAAGATTAATAACAAATCCTAGCATGTCACTAACCAATAAAGATCGAAGCTTTAAACCTAACATGGTACTAACATGATAACATGATATTAGAAATAATAAAAGGCACCTTAAACATGATTCTAGAAAGCATAAAATAACATCCTAACATGATACTAGGAATTAAAACAATAAAAGCATGCTTTCTACATTGTAATAGAAATAGAGAGTAAGCTAATCTACTTACTTTGAAGCCTCGTACCTCTTTCATATAATAAAATACACAAGTTAGTAAAATTCAATGAAAATAATAAAGAATTAAAGGAATTAAATTGAAATCAAATTAAATAAAGTTTAAACTAGATTTGGACCAAACCCTCAGAAAATATCAAACCTTGCACGTCTAGGGCGAAGGCAATTTCGAACTTGGCTAAGTGACTCTAAGTCTTATGAATGCGGAATATTGTTTGTAAAAAGGTTGGTTTAGAAAGAGAGAAAGAGAGAGAAAGAATTAAGTAATTCTTGATGAGAGTTGATGAATAAAAACGGAGGTTTGAGACCCTATTTATAAGGAAATAATCCGGAAAAGTATGGAATTTGATAAGGAATAAAACTACACGCTATAGCCAGGAATTCACTCTGTCGCGAGGCGACAGCCTTGTCATTTGGCGACAGCCTGACTTAGACGCGCTTTTCCACACGGAATCCGATCTTCAATCAACTTGATCTACGGAATCCGTACAGAAGATAAAACGTATTTTTCAAAGATAGTAAAAATAATAATAATAATAATATTTTATTCCAAATAAAAGTCCACTTTAAAATAAATAATTATTAAATCTAATAATATTAGAATTAAAAGGAACCTTCTAGAAACTTCTAGAAAGTTATAATTAATCTTAATAATTTTAGGAATAATAATTAACATTGGGCCCTCCTCTAGATCATTGGACCGTATGTAAATAATTAACCGGGCCCAGTTTAGTATTTTGGCCATAACTTCCTCAATATTCATCGAAATTGGGCTTATAATATATCGTTGGAAAGGTCTCTTCGAGCCCCATCCAACTACACTATTATTGGACCTTAATTATGGACCAAACTAAATTGGTTTGGCTATTTTTAAATAAATAGAGTTATTTTCGAAAACAGAGAGAAGAGAATTTTAAATAAAACTAAACCACAACACTTGACTTTTCCACACTTTCACCTAATTCGATTATGGTTCAACGTGAAAGGTATTCATCACTGGGTTTGGTTTTGGGGGGACACAAATGGGTGTCTACAGGAATGTAATCAGCTGGTGGTGAAGCCAACATCACGCAGACAAGGGAAGTCTTCCGAGCAAAATTCCAAAGAAGGATCACTCCAAGCATATCAGGTCGGCCAGAAGGGAAAGTTGATTAAAGAGTAGCATCGTAGGTAATGACTGTCGGCTGGCCAGAAGAATTGAGACCGCAACCGACTGGCGCTCATAAGGACATAGCGCTTGACCTAGACTAGCCTGATCTGACAGTCAAAGTAGGCACTATGGCCATGGGATTGCTTGGAGATGACTTGGTAAATTTTTTGAAAGGATTCAGAGATGTGTTTGCTTTTAATGTTCATGGGATGTCAAGCGTCAGTCCAAACCTGACCGTTCATAAGCTGGCCATGAATCTGGTAATTAAGCCTATCCGGCACAAAAAGAGAAATCATGGAGAAGAGAGGAATCAAGCGGCCGAAGCTTAAGTTAAAAAGCTGTTGGACGCTTGTTTCATTCGGCAATGTTACTACGTTGATTGGGTAGCCAATGTAGTTCTTTAAAGAAGCCGAATGGATGTTGGAGAATATGTGTAGGTTACACTGATCTCAAGAAGGCATGCCTCTAGATAACTTTGCCTTGCCTAAAATCGACTACCTAGTTGATTCGACGCCCGAGCATTCACTGATGAGTTTTATGGACGCATACTTCGGATTCCATCAGATCCTTTTATGAGAAGAAGATCAAGAGAAAACAACGTTAGTGATCGAGCAAGGGCTATATTGCTACAAAGTTATGCCATTCGGCCTAAAGAATGCCCCTGCTATATTTTAGAGACTAGTGAATACGGTCTTCAGAGAATAGATTGGCCGGAACACGGAAGCTTATATTAATGATATGATTGTTAAGTAAAAAAGGCCGGCCGACTATCTGAAGGTCCTCCGAGAAACATTTACCGAACTAAGGCGACATAAGATGATGTCAAATCCAAAAAAGTGTGTCTTTGGTGTTGAGTCCGATAAATTTCTCAGATTTTTAATTCATCAACGCGGCATCTTGGCTAATCCTAAGAAGATCCAAGTGGTCTTAGACATATCTAAAAATGAATGTTTTTGCGACCGTCTTGAACGGTCGCTAAACATAGCAAAAACGGTCAATGAAAATAATTCTGATCGTCAACTCGTAACGTGGGGTCGTTATTCACTTGGTAGCAAAAAGAAATTATTACGACTGGTTGACGGTCGCAGTAAATTTGCGACCAATTTCTTAGTTTCATTCCAACGATCGGTTCTAAAACGATCGCAAAAATTATTAATTGCGACGATCATAGGTGGTCGCTAATTGTTTTTTAAAAAATATAGAAACAAATGCAACCCAATAACCACTTCCCACTGACATGCTGCAACTTTCACACCCTAAACCACCTTACCAACCACCCCTTCCCTCCCTAAACCTCCTCTACCCACCACCACCGTTATCCCGAAACTACTCATGACCCAAAAAACCCACAAAAAATAAATCCAACAAACATATGAATTAATATATTAAAAAAAAACCCTAAAAAACTTCCAACTAATATAATATCAAAACTAAAATCAAAATTAACAAAAATCAAACTCAAATTTAAAGCGAAATCAAACCGAAAATCGAAATAAACAAAAATGAAGCCCAAATTCAAAGCGAAATAAAACCCAAAATTAACATAAATCAAAACGAAAATTAAACCTAGAATTAACAAAAATTTAAAAAAGAAAATCAAACCCATAAAGAACAAAACTCAAATAAAAAAATTAATAATCAAACATTGAAATTCAAATAAAAAAATCAACCAAATTCAAACAAAAAATATCAAACTAAAAAAATTACAAACATGAAAAACATACCTCAAACACCAAGTTGACTTCGAGTTTGGTTTATTGAGGCCAAATTCGACCATGAAAAGTCTATATCTAGAGTTTTCATCGGCAAATTTGTCTTTTAAAACCATTAACTTGTTTAAATACACCACCTAAGCATCGAACCAAGAGAAATATGATCGTGTAGGAGAAGTTGTCGGACATGCCAACACCACTGAAGTTGCAGGAAACATCAAAGAACTAGATTAGAATAGTAGAGGGAAGAGAAGGAGAAGAGGAAAGATTGGGAAAAAGAGATGAGGAAAGAGAAAGAAAAGGACAGGCGAAAATGCGGAGAAAAAGAAGGAGAAGAAGAAGAGGAAAGAGAAAGATAAGGGAGCAGATTAGAGAGGAGGAGAAGTGTGAGAAGAGAGAGAAAGGAAAAAGAAGAGGTGAAGCGGCAATTCATCATAATTAGGTTAGTGAGAGTTGGCCACTCCTTTTATACCTATTTTTTTTATCAAAAAATAATAACCTTGTTGAGACCGCGCGCTTTAAACAGTCGCAAATTATGACCGTTTTCATAACAGTCGCACTTGTTGCAACTTGCGATCGTTTTTAGCGGTCGCAATAAAATTATTTTTATGAAGAATTATTTTACACATATATTTTATTTTTTTAAAAAATCTTTAAATACCTTTGCGACCGTTTAATAGCCCAAAAGCGGTCGTTAATTCGCGACCGCTTTGAAAACGGTCACAAAATTGCGATAGTGTCAAAATTTATTGCAGATTTTATATTTTGCGACAGTTTGAATGACGGTCGTAAAAAAAACGGTCTTAATTTGAATGAATTTTAGTAGTGAGATATGAATTTGCCCAAAACCATAAAAGAAGTTCTAAGGCTGACCGGTTGTTTGGCCAAACTTGGACGATTTTTGTCAAGATCAGGGGATAAGTGTCGTTATTTTTTCCAGACCATCATGAAGAAAGCTATGTTCTAGTGGACAGAGGAGGCTGAGGAAGCATTCGTATAGCTGAAAAATCATTTGCATACCCTCCCTCGGCTAATTTGTAAATTCTAAGATGAGAAGTTACATTGTATCTTGCAATTTCAGATAATTCCTTAAGTGTCGTCCTGCTTGTTGAAAGGGATAGCCATCAGATCAGCGGAAGGCGATTCGCGAGAGAATCGCGCACAGTTCTGTTTGACCGAGATGTGAATGCCCGTGATCTGCTTCCTTGTGTATTTCATTAGCCATGTCCTGCACATTGCCAAGCTTAGGTATCCACCCATTGAAAAATTCGGCTTGGCATTGTTCATGGCATTAAAGAAGCTAAGGCCATACTTTGTTGTTCATTCAATTGTTGTCTACACGGACCAACAATTGAAGAAGTCGTTCGAAACATTGGAGGCCAGTGGCCGAATGCTTAAATGGGCCTTAGAATTGAGAGGTTTTAATATCACATTTGAACCCAGGAATGCAATCAAAGGTCAACCCTTTGCAGACTTCTGGGCTAAAATGACATGGCCACACTTACAGCCGGCAGGGGATCAGATTTAGAAGGTTTTTGTAGATGGAAGTGCAACAGCGATCGGATGTGGCGCTGATATCATTAGTCAATCTTTGGAAGGAGATAAGTTTGAATATGCTTTGAGATTTTAGTTTCAAGCCTCGAACAACGAGGTCAAGTATGAAGCCCTTCTAGCTAACCTTAGAATTTGTAAGGCGGCCTGTGCAACAAAGATTGATGCTAGTTCTGACTCCCAACTAATAGTCAGCCGATTGAATAGTGACCATGAAGCCAGGGAGCCAGCCATGATGAAGTATCTTTTGATGGTAAAGGATGAGGCTGAAAGCCTAGAACACTTCACGCTTGAACAATTTTCCCTATCAGAGAATCACGAAGCGGACACACTCTCCAAGCTAGCCAATGTGTGCCATTTTTGGCACTCTTAGGGTAGGTTTTCTTTGTATTTTTATGCTCGCTTTTAGCCTTTTATGTAGTGTTTTTAGGGAATAATGCTTTTTTTGCGTGTTTGTGTGTAAGTTTAGAGAAATGAGTGCTTTTAGTGGTTTTCTTATTATTTTATTCATTTCTCGGCTTTTTCTCTCCCTTCTCCGTTTCTTTGACTTATTTTGTAGGTGTGTCGAGTTTCCCGGGATTTAATTATCAAGGAGGAAGCTCAAGCGCATTCAAGCAAGTCAACGGAGCCAAGCTCGGAAATTGAAGCCAAGAAGGCTTGGCCTAGCAAGAGGCCCAAGCAAGCTGCCCCAGGCAGCAAGAAACGGCAGCAGCCCCGAGCAGCCCCTGCGCGCAGCATAGCAGCCACGCACTACACCCTTGCGCAATATCCCTGCCAAGTAGGCGCGGGCCGACTGGCCACAGGCGTGGGCGCGGTTGTCCTCGTGCCCTGTTCTCTTCCGCGGGCGCGGATAGGTCTTTTACGCGTTTTAGTTTCTTTTCTCCTTTTTGTTTATTTTTTGTTCGACGTTCTTTATTATTCAGGCATGTAATTCATTAGTTTTAGGTAGTTTTCTCTCTCATATTTTAGCTTAGGATGAGAGTTTCTCTCTAGATTAGGCTAGTTTAGGAGTAGTTTTAGAGAGAGAAAGTGAAGAATTTCAATGGTGATTGAGATATTGAAGATGCAAGGGTGACAATTGTGTTGAACATCTTGTCTATTATCAATGAGCATTCCTAACTCTGTCTCATTTTATTGCTTTGTTTAATATTCATTTTTGTTTGGATTGATTTTGATTTTTAATGCTTGATTAGAGTAATTGTTCTTCATGTTTTGTTGATTCTTGATTTCCTTAGTTGGTAGTTGATTTGATGATGATGTTAGCGTAGTTGTTTGGCTAGGGATAGGGTGAAAGTTGGATATTTAGGGATTGTGTTGATTAATTGTTGAGATTAAATTGATTAATGTAAGTTTGCATGTGTGTAATTCGATTAGGTCGTGAGAATTATGCTAGGTTGCATTGTAATTGCTAATAACATGACCAATATAATTGATTTAGGAATTGCAATTATCGATTGGTTCGGATTTTGATTCTCTTAGTTTGTTATTCAAAGAGACATCTAGCTTAACGATTAGGAGATAGCTCTTTGATTCCAATTGATTTCTCTTATCATTAGTCTTCACAACCATTGATTGGCATATTTCTCCCAAGTTATTGCAATTGTCATGATTACTCGTTTATCCCCATTCCCTGGTGCTTTATTTGTTTGGTTCTTTGTTTTAGTAGTTGTTAGTGTTACCTCTTTACTCTTAGCTTCGACCTAGGTTAGGCGCATAATTGAGAACACTTGAACATAACTGTTCCTATTGGTTTGACCCTTGACTTACCTCTATACTCGTATTTAGGTTTGTTAAGTGATTATGAATTTTGTTTGGCTTAAGGAGGATTAGTTCAATGACCTAGTTTTCCCCACGTTAAAATGGTGCCGTTGCCGGGGGAACGTGTCTATGTTTGAGTGTTTTTGATTGCTTGAGTCTAGGTCTTTGTATAAACTTTTCTTTTTTTTTATTTTTGTTTGTTTTATAAAAATGGCATGTCTCTCATTTCCTCAATATGGAAATGAACCTTTTTGTGAATATTTCAATAGACTTGAGAGATTTTTGAACTATAATTGTTGTAGTCTTTGGGAGGCTTGTGAGATTTGTTATTTTGGTTTGAATGAGCAAACTAGGGATAAAGTTGAATGCATACATAATGGTGAATTAAGAGCATTGTCAATTGATGATGCTTGAGATTTTTATGTTTGGTTTGCTAGGGATGTTTATAATAGGGGTAATCATGATTCTAATATTGATGTGCAATGTCTTGATTCTTCTAATGTTAGCATGATTTCGCATGATGATTTGTTACATGATCCCTTAAGTGAACCTAGAACACAAGATTTCAACTCTATTTCCCCTTTTGTTCATGATGATGAAGTACATGATCAAATTGATGCTAATGGTGTGTTTCAATATTCTTCATTATTTACCATGCCTTCTTGTGATGTGCTTCATTCCCTTAATGATGAATCTCATGTATTTGATTGTGCCCCCACTCCCCAGTGTGATGTATATGCTCATGATCTTAATGTTGATTCTTCCAGTATTGCACTACTAGAAAACTGTTGTTTTCCGACGGAAAAAATCCCTCGAAAATACGCTGTTTTCCGTCGGAAAACCCGTTCCCGACGGAATTTCGTCGGAAACTGTCGTTGGAGAACCCTTCGTAGGAAAATCGGCCTTTTCCGTCGGAAGGTATTTTTGGGCACTACAAAACTTCGTCGGAAATTTCCGACAGACACAAATCCGTCGGAAAATTCCGACGGAATTTCCGTTGAAACTAATTTAATGAAATTAAAAAAAACACGCCGCGGCGTATCACCACCTCAGAACACCACCAACCCTAAGCCCAGACCGCCACTCCCTAAACTAACCAAGATCCATCCACTACCACCACCAAACCCTAACCCAGACCCACCCAAATCACCCACTTACCATCATCAAACCCTAACCCAGATTTACCAACCACCACCACTGCACCCTAACCCAGATTCACCAACCACCACCACCGCACCCTAACCCAGATCCTCCCAAACCCTAAACTCACCTAACCCAAACCCGCTAAACCCAAACCCAGATCCACCAAAATCCTAACCCAAACCCTAACCGAACCCACATCCAATCCGACCTACCTAAAATCATCATCATGAACAACTAAGCCAAACACCACAACACAAAAATTTAATAAAAAATTCAAAACATTAAAACGTACCTTAAAAATCGAATTAGCTTCAAATTTAACCTCGAATTTGGTTTACAAAGGCCAAATTTGACCATGAAAATTCTAGATTTAGCACTTTCATGGTCGAATTTGACCTTAAAACCATTAAAGTGATATAAGAATTCACCATTTTCAGCTTTTACCCACCATAGAAAAAATCAGAGAGGAAAAGAAGACTAGGGGGGTTTGAGAAGAGAAGAGAGCGTGAGAAGAGAAAGGAGAGGAGAGAGAAAGAGAAGGCGGGAGAAGAGAAGGGCGTGAGAACTGAGAAGAGAAGAGGGAAGAGGAGAGAGAAATCAAAAGAGGCCGTGAGAGAGGAGAGAGAAATGAGAAATGAAAGGGGGAGGGGAATCTGTTTTAATTAGGGTTTTGTGTGTTTTTTTTTATTTTAAAATTCATAAATCCGTTAGAAAGGGTTTAAATTCCGTCGGAAATTTCCGATGGAATTAATTTTCGTCGGAAATTTTCGAGGGAATTAATTTCCGTTGGAAAATGTAACATTTCCGACAGAATTTCCATCGTAAATAAAGAATTTTTCGACGGACTAAAATTCCGACGGATGTTTGATGGAAATAAAATCCGTCAGAAATTTTTACTTTCCGACGGATTTTCATGTCCGTCGGAACCATTCCGTCGGAATTTGACTGTTTTCTAGTAGTGTTGGTTGTACTTCTTCTTCTGTTGTTGAGCCTCAACCTTCTACACCTTTTGAATCTCTTGTTGCTACTTTTGAATTTCAAATTAGGTGCATTGAGCTTGATAATGAGCTTGGGCCTAATAAGGAGATGATTTTTAATTCTATAAGAGGTCAATTAGAGATAATGAAAAGTATGAGGAGCGTCTTAAGGAGGGAAATAGAAGAAAAGATGAGTTAGAAAGATAATTTTCATCCTTGATGCTTGGTTGTGAAAAATCCCCATTTAATGTGTGTGTTGAGGATGATGATGATGATTTTGAGCAACCAAGAGAGTGTGAGGATCCCATTGGTGAGCATATGAGTAATGGTGGAGTTGAGAATGAATAGAGTGTTGATTTTGAAAATCCTAACCCTCTTTCCCATCTCGATGAGTCTCAAGTGCATGATTGTGATCCTTTTATCCATGAGTATTTGGATACATTTGAGGTTATGTCCAATGTGTTTATTGAGTGTTAAATGAAAACCCATAGCCTTTTGAGTTAGTTCATTAAGAATGCTTCATGGGAGAAAGATGATTTTGAAATGAATTTGCATCTATTCATGCATGGTTTTGAGACTTTGGGCTTTAAGGAAATTGAGGGAGTTGTTGTTCATGGTTGTGATAGAAGGGATTATGTGGTTCCTCTTGGAAGTAGGATGTTTGAGGGAGATGGAGATCATGAGTGTTCTTCTTTTGAGGATTCGATGATTGATTTTCATGCTCTTATTGGTGATTTGAGGCATGGTGGTGAGAAAGAGTTCATTAGTGAGACCATAGCCCCTATTCCCTTCTCTCATGTCCCTTTTTCAAGGAGTTTCAACCATATTCCCTACACTCCTATATCCCTCCCTTCGTTTGTTAATGAGCCTATTGGGGACCCCCTTGTCTATGATGATTTATATGTGTCTAATTTGTCCCCTATTGAGGAAAAGGGTGATATAGCCACCCAAAAATATCTTGAGGAGAGTTTGCCTTCTTCTTCTTCTTCCTCTTTTTCTTCTTCTTTTTCTTTTTCTTATTTTGTTGAATTTTCTTTTGATTCTTCTTCCTTTCCTTGGAATCTCTCTCCTCATATGCGTGCACTATCCTTGTTGCACGTCCTCTTTATTTCATTTGCCTACTTGTTATCTTATGAAATGTGTAGTAGTGCATTTGACAAGCTCTTACGTGCGTTGAATTATTATTTTCTAGAACGGTCAAGCTTGGACCTTAAGCAAGTCTTTCTCGGGAAGTAACTCGTGTTTTAGATTAGATATTCTTTTCTTTTTAGAATAGATTTTATCTCATGGAAATGTTTATGTGCCTTTTGTCAGGTACATGACTTGATATACTTTGGTGCTTCAATTTGGATCAAGAATCAAGGAAAGTTGACTCCTACTTTTACTAGCATATGGAAACAAGGTTCAATTCTTGAGGAAATTAGCTTTGAAAGGTTAAATTGGGTCATTTGTGGGTATTTACACCCACCTCAAATCCGGTAATATCTTTCCTTGCTCTTTCTCTAATGGTTGATGACTTCTTAGACATATGTTGGTTTGTTGGATTGATCCCCCTGTTTTCCCCTCCCATGGTTTCTATGCTTTATGATTTGAGTGTATTGTCTCATTCAAGCTTGGGGGAGGGTATTTTATCATGTTTGGTGGGAAGTTGATTCATATATGTCATGTACCTTTGTATATGCTTTTCCATGTTCTTATATCTTGAAAAACTCCAAAAAGATTTTTGTTTCTATCAAGGCAAATTTTCATTGTGTTTTGTTTTGTTCTTGCTTTGGATATAATAGCATTTGGACTTGTACACTTGAAAGCTTTTCTTCCTAAGCGGTAGTGGTGTGAACGGTTTGAGAGTATACTTGGTTGATTCTAGGATAAAGCATGCTAAGGTAGTGTATGTGTCTATAAATTGTGGGACTATGAAACCGGATTCTACTTGCTTGTGGCATGTTGGTAGTTGCTTCCTATAGTCGATTTGACACCAATAGTGAGTTTTTGCTACATCCATGTGAAGTTCATTCTTTTTCAAGCCTTCAACATATACTTGCATGAGCGGCATGGATCTTATTGCGGACCTAATTTAGAATCTTGAGTTATGATTCTCAAGACCAAGACCAAGCCATCTAGGGAGGACAAAGGCATCTTTTCGGGGTGGTAATTTTTCTTTTCTAGGATACTTTTCATTTTCTTTGGTTTCTGGATTTACATTTGCCTACTTGCTAACCATTTGAGTCTTATACCTTCTTTTCAAGCCACATCTTTAGATCTTGAGCCTTTTGTTTCATTTTTGTTTCCATTCTTGGTTTTTGTGAAGCAATTGATCATTCTTGTTGGAGGTTGTGGTGGAGAAGTTTGGATATTTGGTTCTCTTGAAAGCAAGTTTGTGCTGTGTATATTTTATGAATCATGGCAAGTGAATAAATGAAAAAGCGGTCCAAAGTTAAAAAAAGAGGCAAGGACAAAGCAAGTGCAAAGTTGGAAAAGCCGTCCAAAGTTAAAAGAGGCGAGGACAAAGCACTATTAAACACAGAATGAAATGTTTTCTTATCTATTCCCTTAATATTCATTATGGTTTCAAAAGCTCTTAAATGAAGATAAGGGTTGTCTATAGGCTTGAATTTAGGGATGTCATTGGCATTGAAATTCTGCGGAAGAAGATCCTTGTCCACCGAGACCCCTTGTGAGCTAATCCCTTGGAACCTAAAGTCATTGGACAGCTTGCTCAAACTTTCCTGAGTGAGCTCCATTTGTTGTTGTTTTGCAGGGTCATTAACTTGAAGAGTTAAACCCTTCAATATCTCAGCCAGGTTTGCTACCTCTCCCCTAACTTCATTGAGTTCTTCTTGACTTGCCATTATCTTCTTAGCTTTCCTTTTTCTACCAATAGGCTTGTCAAAAAGTAAGACTTGAACGAAAGTGTTATCCTTGATTAGACGCCCTTCTCTCCTTGACCAAGTACTGTAGAAAGGGAAATTAGGGATAAGTTTTATACTAATTATTTTGACTCAAGCTTTATTCAACATGCAATAGATGGGAAAAGATCATGGAAGAATGAGAAGAATGATATGCATGGGGAAAGAATGTAGTGAGTGGGAAGATGATGGAAATGGAGAAATATGGAAGAATTAGGAATAGAATGAACCCCCCAACTCAAATGAGGGAAAAAACGACTCATGCATGAACCTAAGACATGGCCATGGTGACATGTGCAAAAGTGTGTGCTAAGACTAGTGGATGTAGGTGACATGCTTTGACTTGTGTCATGACCATGGGACTTAAGTGCCTAAACTCAATTAAAGACTTGAATATCATTAATAAATTGGTGAAACTGATTAGTAGACTATTTAATTAGACTCGTCGTGATGACTCGAGCAAGAAACTGGACTGTCGCTATAACGACAGGACTGTCGCCGCTGTTTAAAGCCTGTCGCCAGATGACAGAGCTGTCATCAGGCGACAGACAGTAAACAGAGGCGCCACAACCCAAATTTTTGCGCCATTGCTGGAACATTAATCTGGACTGTTTCCAGTAATTTTACTCTAAAGGGACATGCCTAAAGTCGTAGTAAGTCAAGTTGATTAATTTATTAGCCTTTAATTAGTCAAATTAATTAATTAATTAATTAATCTAGACAAAGTCCTTTTTAGTCATTAGTTGATTTATTTAGTTTTAAACACAAGTCAAACAAACGGTTAGCACATATATAGTATTCACAAGCAAGAATGCACAAGTAGTTCACATAGTCACAATATGATGCAATGAGTTTGCAACCTAACCATGGCTCTAGTTCTCTAAAGTTCAAGGATATGGGTTAAGTCAAAGAGGGTCCATGGTTATGAGTCCGGATGCATCGCGCGGAAGCCTTACCTTTGGAAAGGTTGGCGCGTATGGATGGGACCCTGCAAGTTAAAAACTTGCTTCCACGGTTTGGTGGATTCACTAACTCGGATGTACCCGTCGTTGCCAGGAGCGTTCGATTGGGTAGATGTAGCGTGAACCCCCAGAGGGTTATGGCCATATGTAGAACACATATGGGTTTCAGAAAAGTGAGAAAAACTCAATCAGAAAGTAGAATCGAGCCAACAGTACTAGAAATGGTCAAAACAAGAAGGCAGAGTTCTAGCTCAGTATTGGAAGAACTTGGCGCCAGACTACAGGAACTGTCGCCGCAAAAGAACCTTTGTCGCCAGGCGACAGAAGCTATTTACAGGCGACGCTCACTGTTTTCTAGACGCTAGTTCCTACATGCCTTGGCAGATATCTGTGTTCTTAGAATTTTCCAAATTTCACAGTATTATTTCGATTCTAATTTTGAAAGATATTTCTCAAATTTCCTATGTGTAAAATCCTATGTTTTTTACTCATTTCGGATGGTCTATCCAATGAGGACCTTTTTTATTCATATGACAATAATGTTACAAAATTACACACATGAAAACTTAGAACTTTTTGAATCTCATCCGCTCATTCTAAGTAATTGCTAAAATAAATTTCGGGAATTAAAATAGAAATCGTCCCCAGTGAAGTCGCCAAAAAACTATAGGGAATATTTCAAGCATCCTAACCCCAAGCTTGAACCCCACTGTGATCATACATTTAAGTATGGTGGCGTCCAAAGAGAAAGAAAAGAGAACAAAAGAGTCGCCAACAAGTTTTAGGAACTTGTAAACCAATCACAGGGTGAAGGTTTCACCCCTTAAACAAATCCAGGAGATCGTCAACTCCATAAGGTCTTGAACCAAACAGGGTTCGGGGATGAGGGTACAAATTCAATCTACAAAAGAAAGGACCCGCCCTATAAAATAGGCCTCTACTTTATTCTACTCGTATTCATGTGCGCTTTTTGACTAACATGCAATCAATAGGTTAATCCTAAACCTGTTTATCTATGTTGGTTAAATATTAATGCACAAATAAAACTATTATTGGCGATCACTTGTATATTAGCCTAAACCAAATTATTGATTATCTTATTAAGCGTGATTTCAAATACAAATTCCCTTTAACAAGCATAAAAGACGTGATCAAGCAATAACAATAAATATAAATAATATCAAGCAACATAATAATAATAATGATAAAAATCATAATAATAATCATGTTAAATAATAAAGCTTAATATTAATAGCAAGATCCTAGGCATGATACTAACAAGATTAATAACAAATCCTAGCATGTCACTAAGCAATAAAGATCAAAGCTTTAAACCTAACATGTTACTAACATGCTATCATGATATTAGAAATAATAAGAGGCGCCCTAAACATGATTCTAGTATGCAATAAAAACATCCTAACATGATACTAGGAATATTAAAACAATATAAGCATGCTTCTACATTGAAAGAGAGTAAACTAATTACTTACTTTGAAGCCTCGTACCTCTTTCTAATAACAAAATACACGCGTTCGTAAACTTCAATGATAATAATAAATCAAAGAATAATTAAAGAACTAAATTAAAATCAAATTAAATAAATTTTAAACTAGATTTGGACCAAACCCTCAGAAAATATTAACCTTGCACGTTTAGCGCGAAGGCAACTTCGAACTTGGCTAGGTGTTTCTAAGTCTTGTGTATGCGGAATTGTGTTTGCAAAAGGTTGGTTTAGAAAGAGAGAGAGAAATCAAGTAAGCCTTGATGAGAGTTGATGAATAAAAACGGAGGTCGAGCACCTTATTTATAAGGAAAATAGTCCGAAAATTGACAGAATTTGATAAGGAATAAAACTACACGTTGTCGCCAGAAATACACTCTGTCGCGAGGCGACAGCCTGGCTTTCACGCGCTTTCCACGCGGAATCGGATCTTTAACCAAATTTGATCTACGAAATCTGTACAGAAGCTAAAAACGTATATTTAAAAATAATAATATAATAACAAAATAATAATATTTTATTCCAAATAAAATTCCATCTTAAAATAATCATCAATCTTAACTCTATTAGAAGTTAAAAGAACCTTCTAGAGACTTCTAGAAAATTATAATTAATCCTAATAATTTTAGGAATGATAATTAACATTGAGCCCTCCTCTAGATCATTGGGCCGTATGTATATAATGAACCGGGCCCAGTTTAGTATTTTGACCATAACTTCCTCAATATTCATAATATCGTTGGAAAGGTCTTTTCGAGCCCCATCCAATTACACTATTATTGGACCCTTATTATGGACCAAACTAAATTGGATTGGCTATTTTTAATAAAATAGAGTTGTTTTAAAAATTAGAGAGAAGAGAATTTTTAATAAAACTAAACCGCAACACTTAATTTTCCACACTTTCACCTCATTCGATTATGGTTCGACGTGAAAGGCATTCATCACTGGGTTTGGTTTTGGGAGACACAAATGGGTGTCTACACCCAGGCAATTCCCACATATATGATGAGTATTTTGAGGTCCCCGATAGTATTATTGATGAGATACAATCGCTATTGGCTAGATTTTGGTGGGGGTCAACGACATCTAGGAAGAAACTCCATTGGCAATAGTGGGAAGATTTGTGTAAACCGAAAGCTCTAGGTGGAATGAGTTTTCGGGATCTTCGTTGTTTTAACCAAGCTCTCTTGGCTAAAAAATGTTGGCGCCTCCACTATAACCAAGGTACTCTATTACACTCTATTCTGAAAGCTAAAAAATGTTAGAGGCGTGTCGGGGTCATGACCCTAGTTATACATGGAGAAGCATGTGGGGCGCTAAATCTTTACTACTTGATGGGTTGAAGTGGAGGGTGGGGAATGGATGTGACATCCCGATTTGGGAATCAGCTTGGTTGACTGGCAATTCATCAGTTTGTGTGCCATATCCTTTAAGTTCGAGCAACATGGACTTAAAGGTGAGTGATTTAATGGATCGTGCCTCTATGTCTTGGCGTATGGATGTCATTCATGATAATTTCAATGCGGCTGACCAAGCTCTAATTTCATCAATCCCACTGTCTTACCGAAACACAAAAGATAAGATGTACTGGTGGCCGTTTAGGAGTAGTGAATATTCTGTGCGATCGGGTATTGGTTGGGCAAGGAGGGGGTTGTTTCTAGGCAGAACCAGGCTTGTGATGCGGTATGGAGACTAGTATGGGGGATTAAAGGGCCTCCGAAACTTGCTCACTTCTTATGGAGGGTGTGTAGGGGGTTCCTAGCTGTGCGAGAAAGACTACACTACCGTCATTTGGTTGATGATGGAACGTGTTCAATCTGTGGAATTGGGATAGAATCTGTGATCCATGCCACTTTTGAGTGTTCTGCCACAAGAGATATATGGGCTACTAGTAGCTATGAATCGATTTTGGCCCAAGCTCCATCTTCGAGCTTTCAAGACAGACTTTTGTGGCTGGCTTCCAAGGTTAATTGTGATGAGCTGAGGTCGATCACCACGCTTGCTTGAGCTGCCAGCTGAGGTCGATCACTACGCTTGCTTGGGCTACCTGGTGGTGCCGTAATCAAATAATTTTTTAGAATGTCAGCTTGTGTCCGGTAAGTATTGCTTCTAATCTGTCAAATTCTGTGGTTGAGTATTGTGAATATGCCAAGAAAGTCTTTGTGGGTCATGGTGTTCATGGCATAACTGGTGCTAGCTCTTGGGTTCGGCCTGCTGTGGGTTTGGTGAAGATTAATTGTGACGCTCATGTGGGTTCTTTTACGGGTCTTGGTGTTGTTATAAGAGATGATGAGGGGAGGGTGTTAGCTGCCGCAGTCAAACACGAGCTTCTAGGTGGTCTGCCGATTTAGCTGAAGCTGCAGCGTGCTGCTATGGGCTACAGGTAGCATTAAGGATTGGCTATTCCTCGGTTGTCCTTGAAAGTGATGCGCCAAAACTGGTGCAAGGAGTATCAAAATTTGCTGCCAGCTTTACCCCTTTTGATTTAATTGTTGATGATATATGTAATCTCTCTCGTTCCTTCGTAGCTTTTTCTATGTCTCATGTTAAGCAATCGGGTAATACTCTAGCCCACAATGTAGCTAGATGGGATTCTAGAGGATGTAACGAATACGTTTGCTTGGGTCCTTTTCCTCAAAGCCTCTTAGCTTTGGCGGAAATTGATCTCTATTAATGATAATTTGCAAGTGTTTTTTTTTAAAAAAAAAAATTCATAAATCAATCCTTTAACCCAAATATAAAGGAGAAAATATTGGTTCATATGCCAAATTAATCAGTTACGTTTATATGTGGAAAAGTAATTTCCACCTAATTTGTAAAATTAAAATAGTAAAGATGCAAAAGTCCATCTAACAACATACTAACCGGCGTTAAAAGCTTCCGTACACTCTGTTTCAACCCCATATGCTACACCGTTCTCCTTCCTATTCAAACTGTCCTCCCTAAGAGCGTAGATACTGTTGGTAAAATACCTGTCGATTCCAATGACAGAATAGAGAAGATGAAAGGGAAAAATACTTGATCGAAGATCTCAAACTCACAGTTGCGCCGTGGAACAAAATACACTGCCTTAGAAGCGAAATACGCCACCACCGGTACAGGTTTTCTGATGACGCACGCCCCCCAAGTTTAACGCAACTCTCCTTCGTAATTCGTGTACCCAAACCCGAAGCGTGGAATTGCTCAAGAACTGTTCAGATCTCAAAGGGTAGGTTTGTGTTTATGTGTTTTGGGTATTTCAATAATGAAATTAACGTATATATATGAATAAGGAAAAGTAGTAGTAGTATATTTATAAGGTCTTCAAAAGAAACCTAATAAATATAAACTTCCTCTTTGATGCTGCCGTACACAGTCGTGTAGGTGAGGGTACACGACCGTGTGGTAAAACCTTGTCCGCAAAAGTACACGGTCCTGTAGGAAAGATCACACGGCCGTGTAGTTGGGTTTATATGTAAGAGCTATCACACGGTCGTGTAGGAGAGAACACACGCTCGTGTAGTCAGGTTCATATGCAAGAGCCATCACACGATCGTGTACTATTAGACACACGACCATGTATCAATTGTTGTGAAACGAGTCTACAACCAAATGAGAACAAATATCTCCGGTTGCATTACCAACTCCAACAATCCCCCACTAATGCAAACGGACATGAGATCATGAAATCTGAACAGTAAATGAAAGGCTAGGTACTTAAGCACTAGTATCCATAAGGTTTGAACTAATGCCTTAGTAACACAGGTATTCAACACTCTTCTGATGAGTATCCAAAGGTTTGAACTCCCAGGAGCGAGGAAGGAACATGTATCACATACTTCACCTTTTGAACTTGAGTAACTCCGCCACTCTTGGCCAACACCTTGGGCTCTCATGAGTACTTCAGGAAAACTACACCACAATTTTCCCTTGAAGGAGGCCACCCCTCGTACTCACGTAGGTGTTCCGTCTGCGTATAAAATACACATTCCCAGCACATCTAGGGTATTTCCATGCAGGCTTAAAACACATTCAAGCACCTTGCAAACCCAAGATTTTCTACGCAATGGAATAAGAACATTAAGAACGAAAAGTTCAACCCTATCAACTCGACGGTGCATCTATCAATCCACTGCTCAATGAGCTCTTAGGCTAGATGCATTAAGGGATACTCCCAACCTCAGTCATTCGGTACCACTATCGTTCCCTACTCGAGTAGTAACTGGACTAGTGATTCTGATTCATTTAAGGATCACTATCGTTCCCTACTCTCAAGCAACTGGGCTAGTAGTATTAAGAGCAAGCAATGCTCAACCTTCCACCTTCGGTATCATTATCAATCCTACTCCAAGAGCCACTGGGCTAATGGTCTTAAATCCACTTAAGAACCATTTTCAATCCCTGCTCAAAGAATAACTAGACAAATGACATTAAGAGCCATGCTCAACCTTACTGAATCCACCTGGTCAACAAACCACTAAAAAGAGTTATGGTTCAATAGACATAAATGGTGTAAATCCAACAATGAGTCAACCAAAACAAGGCTCTACACTCACTCAGAACAAAAGTTCAACAAATTAAAACACTTCGGTATGTCCATGTAAGCTGTCTTAATTGACCACCCAACCTGGGTTATGGACATATTAAGAGCACTTAAAGCTCAACCTGTAAATATCAAGCACCAAGTGTACCAAAGCATCTCATAACCATATAAATTAGAGGGTTATCAAGCCAGATCACTTCCAAATGTAGACTCATCTTTTGAACTTTCGTCTCTGGAATAATTTAAAATATCCCACAGGATCTTAACCATATTCCCTTAGACAATCAAGCACTTACCTGTGCTTCATCCTTGTATGAGGACCTGCTTCATTCTTCTTTGCTTTCACATACTCTAACATGAGTATCACCTCCACAAGATTTGTCTAATTATGTCACTACATCTGTAGTTCCTGACAAAATACATAGACACTTGTGAAAAAATAATGTAGAGAACGTGAGGATTAACTTACCCCAATAATGGACAAGCTTCAATTCTAGAGATTATTTTTTGCAACAATCATCTTCTTGACACACGTCATCCAATCTAATGAACCTTTGCTTCATAATGGATAGTGTACACCAATTTGTTTTTTCAGCTCACTTGAAACTCGAAACAGAGCATCACCCTTCATCATGTAAAAACCATACACTGAAAAGGTTCAACTAATCATCGTCGTTCATTCAATCATCGTCTCTTAGAACTTACTGGACAGGTACTTGAGAAACTTTTTCACTTTAACCTTCATCTCTGTACTAATTGAAACTCAAAACAATAATTGAGTAATTCTCTTTTGACAAACTGAATGAACAGTATAGTTCACAACAAAACCACTTCACGACAAGAATAATTGTGTTCATCATTTAGATTGCAAAACATTTGCACACTTGAATCAAACATCAAGGGCAAATCATAAAAATAACTCTGGCTTAAGCATGATAAATATAATTTACCAAAACACTTTCTCTACATCACAAAAATGAGATTAATGCGTACCTTTATTAGTTCATTGGCTTACTGCCTAGAATCATTCTACTTATCTCATAATCTTGTATTTATTTCTTGGCTTTGAGACACATATACATCTTTATCTCAATAAACAACATGCATGTGAAGTTAACAACTTATGATCATTCTAGCATATGAACTCTATCAATGCGAGCCATAGTAACATCACACATGCATCAAGAAATTCAACACACATGCCAAGAAAACTTAACATAACAAGTTAGGGTACTCAAATCTAACCCCCACTCACCATACATATCATAAAGGATATAACATCATGAGCAAAAATACCTCATCTTCTAAGTTGTCACCTGTGCATGCGTTTTAAATACACACCCTTGATCTACAATCAATCATGCTAGGAAGCTTAAGCAACCTTACTGCAAAACCAACAAGCTTAGAACAAACCAGGTGAGTCATAAAGATGGGTCAGCACCAAACTTACAGAATATATCCTGACATCACAATATCTTACCTTCAGCTCATTTCCAATCAACCTCTTTTCAACTCACCTTGAAAGATACTTACAACAGATGGATTTCTAATAGCAAGGCAAGATATACTCTTCTCAAGCATATAAACTCAAAGGAGCGCACACTCGCATTAACATGCTTCTTTCCACAACTAGTTAATCAAGGCGTATTCATATGGTTTCAGGATTTTTCATCCACCACTACTTGAATACATACCACACAACAAACCATCTACATACAACTTTCGATCAAGAAAGTAAAATCAAGATGATACACAACTAGTTCAAGCTTTAATCAAATACACCTTAGCTGATGAACTCATCAGTTTCAGAATAAAGCTTAGGAAATAGGAACAAATTCTATGAACGTGCAAAACTAACATGCCATATCATAGGAAATCATATACTTGAGACATTTCACAGGATTTAGCATATCAAGGTCATGCATGATAAACGTAGCAGATATTCAGTATACATATCACCCACAGTCCGACAAGCCTTCTTGCTTTACGTGAAACATATATAAAAGTCAATTCTTCATTATTGGAAACCCCCACATCACAGATACCACATGAGAATAATCATGACTCGGGTAACAAAATAGGGAGTATCAACCAAATTCTTGGGTGAATTACTTACTACATAAATAAGCAACTGAAACATATCTGCAACCCCCCACAATACTAACATTCACAGAATATTAATAAATTTAAAGACATATGGAAGGTTAATTCCCATCCTTACCTCATGTGGGGCACTTACACTTCAAACTTGCATGACCACTCTAACTTTGCTAAGTCGAGCCTTTTTATTCTGCTAATAAGCACAAAAATCAACCTTGTCTCATCTAGACCATCAACAAGAAAAATAATTGCTAAACCTTTAGCAAATTAAATACATTTCAAGTTCGTGAACAAAGCTAATCAAGATCACAAGAATTATATTAAAAGAAACAACAATTCTAAATCCCTTTTTTAATCTAAAAAGGGACACTTACAAGCTAATCACATACTTCGTGCTCAACAAAACATTGTCCATGATTAGGAATAAGGTCAACAACACACTATCGTAAGATAGAGCACATCATCCCTAATCTACTAGGACAAAACACATTAAAGTCCATGAACATAAATAAATTACCATTGGACGAAACATACATTAGCAGAAATAAATTACTTGTAAAACAACAAGTCAACACAAATAGCCACATATAAAACAACTAGCATGGAAGTTTTTCCTCCTCATAACCACTCACCTAGGTGAGTCCCTCTAACTTACTAGTTAGAATTAAACACTAACTCAACTCACCCCCATGTTGCACCGCAAAACTTCATAATAATAAAATTATGCATACTTGGGACACATAATAAACCATATTATGTTAGGTTGAATAGTAACTAAAAAGAAGTGAAAGAAAACTTCCCTGTAGACAGATACTTCGATTGCTCATTGAACAGGCTCAAGTCTCATCGTCACTCGAAGTCTTGATTCATCCTATAAATGCTCAAAAGCAACTCTTCTGCCAAGTGCCTCAAAAACCAAGCATCCCAAAAAACTTTCAGTACAACACAAATTAAAAGTGTTAGGAGTTGACTTTACCAGATTTTGGAATTAAGCACTTTTTCCAATCTTGATTGAACCATCATAATATTATTTATATCAAATAAATTCCAATAATCCAACTTGGTTGCAAAATCATCAAAGGTGGCCTGAAGTACGCACGTGTTGGAGCCCAACTCCAACATCACTAGCTGATTATAGATGTAAACCCACAAAGGAACCGATATCTCAGCTCCACTGCTTCAATAATCACAAAAACGACTAATTTGGCTTCTTTAATCAAAGATCAGCCGACAATTTTAAGGGTTAATTGTCGACACTTGTCACGGGTATCTAGATATGCAATCAATCATGAGGCAAGAGCAATTAGTTTCTATCAATTCACCGTATCATATTAATTGAAACCACTAGCTTCTGACTCCCTTGAATTCTTGATTTAATTGACCAAACTAATTCACCCGAAAACAATAATCGGCAAATAAAAATCGACATCAATTTCCCTCGTCCTTTAATCGAACAAAAAACGGTACATACTAGGAATCAACAGTGTATTGATTATATATTTCGCTTCTAAATTGTTGGTAAAATACCTGTCGATTTCAATGACAGAATAGAGAAGATGAAAGGGAAAAATACTTGATCGAAGATCTCAAACTCACAGTTACGCTGTGGAACAAAATCCACAACCTTAGAAGCGAAATACGCCACCACTGGTACAGGTTTTCTGATGACGCACGCCCCCCAAGTTTAACGCAACTCTCCTTCGTAATTCGTGTACCCGAACCCGAAGCGTGGAATTGCTCAAGAACTGTTCAGATCTCAAAGGGTAGGTTTGTGTTTATGTGTTTTGGGTATTTCAATAATGAAATTAACGTATATATATGAATAAGGAAAAGTAGTAGTAGTATATTTATAAGGTCTTCAAAAGAAACCTAATAAATATAAACTTCCTCTTTGATGCTGCCGTACATAGTCGTGTAGGTGAGGGTACACGACCGTGTGGTAAAACCTTGTCCGCAAAAGTACACGGTCGTGTAGGAAAGATCACACGGCCGTGTAGTTGGGTTTATATGTAAGAGCTATCACACGGTCGTGTAGAAGAGAACACACGCTCGTGTAGTCAGGTTCATATGCAAGAGCCATCACACGATCGTGTACTATTAGACACACGACCATGTATCAATTGTTGTGAAACGAGTCTACAACCAAATGAGAACAAATATCTCCGGTTGCATTACCAACTCCAACAGATACTGCCGTTCGAGAGCTTCTTCTCCATAACTCCTATCTGTCGCATTTGGATTTGAATTCAAATTTTTTTATTGTGGAATATTGGCGGAGCATTGTAGTAGGTGGAGGTTCGTGTACGGTACGTACGTTTTTGCATCTCTACTTGGTTGCGACGTCTGATGAATATGTAGCTAGGGTTCTGAATAAGGTATGTGTCTTTTCCTTTATATGATGGCCTTTTAATCCTGCATATTAGGTTGATTGTTGATGTTAATTACATTGATTTGCATGAAATAGCTTATTGATTGATTGTGTTAATGTAATGTTAGAGCGAATTGGATGGAAGAATTGGATAATTTCAATTACTTTTAGATCTCGGAACGCGGAAGCTCAGAACACTGGATTGACGGCTCCACACATGAAATTCCAGTCGCAGTTTCGATAATGGTCCAATTTAGTCGACACCTAACACGGACATTGACAAAGGAAGAGAGGAAAGAGATGGTGTTTCCTAGAACGGGGTTCAAAACATATCTAACGGGAATCAAAACAGACGTTAACCATTACATAACATACATTTAACTGCCACCTCACCAATAAATTAGAATAATAATAAAATAATAGATTCCTCCTCTCATATTTGCAAAAATATTACCATATCAACATGTTAATATGGCCTATCTATTTATCTATCTATCTATCTATAAATAAACTAAAGGAACAACCGCTGATATCATATTGTCTACGTGGCAGCTTTATAAGAAAAATTTTCCCGCCTAATTAAAAATCTGATGTCATTATATTTTCTTTGGTTTCAAAATTCAAATTTAATTTCTTCTACTCTTTAATTTATTTATTTTTCTTCTATCACCAACTATTGGTATCTAATACATCTTTCCCTTATGCTTTATCGAACAAAATACTTTGTTATATACATTTTTTCTATTTTCCTGTACATGTTACAAGTTTAAAATCATTTTTTATTTGTTTAATAAAATTCGTATATTAAAAATCTAATTTTTATGTATATGCTTAAATTTTCATATTCGGTTTGTCCTTCTTCAAAATTAATTTTATAAAATTAGCATTTACAACTAGCGGTTATGTCTCAATAAATTTCTGATACGTAATAATACATAAAATATATATATTCTATATTTCCGTGCATCGCACGGGACAAATCTAGTTATGAATTAACTGTGCACTCCTTTGTATAAGGCTTGTTTACTTTAGTTTCTAATTTTCTATAACTTTTTTAAACACGCACCCAAAAAGGTGACGAGGACTCTAAACGGACTAAACCCCAGTACCTTGCTCGGGTTTAAGATTAATCTCCATCTCAGCCTCTCTCTTACGCCCTCTGCCCCCGTTGCGTAATGCTTTCCCAGTTCCCGCTCAATCTTCAGTGAGTCATTTCGTCGAACACCTTAACAACAACATCAAAGAGACCTGATTACTCATGAAATCCACCAAATCCACAGCCTTAGCCTTGGCTCAAAAATGCAAGGTTCTTCTTCTCCCTCTCCTGTTGTTTATTGCTACAAATTACGTCATTTTAATTTTTGGGCAAAATCCATTTTTGTTTATTTACTTGTTCTCAAGTCATCATACTTCAAATTGGCCTAATTTTGCAGAATATTTTGGCGTCAAATTGGCATGGCAATCTTAATACCATTAAAGCTGATTCTAAAGGGAGGTATGCTTGCTATTTTCTTCGAACTAAGTTTTTTTTTAATTTTATTTTTATAGTGATTATTTTGTTTTATATCGTACGATTCCTTATGAAGATTCATGTTAGCCGACCCCAAATCATTTTGGGACTAAGGCTTTGTTTTTGTTTTTTGTTTCTTGTTGTTTGTTGTTGTTGTTTATTTTAATAATGATATGTGTTGATACCCATTTAATTTTTGTTAGCAAGCAGGAAATATATACTTCAAAAGTGAAGTATTTATTGAGGAAGGGGAAGCCTTATATTTGGGTTCCTGAAAAAGACTTACATAATGTGGTATGATGACCTATATTTCAATTTCTTTCCTCCTTAATTGCTTATTTGTATGTGTTGTACAGTCGCGTCCCAAAATTTGATTTTGCTATGTAAGGCTTGTAATTTTGTTTGTGTGTTTAGGATTGTGAGATTGAAATGGGTGTGAATAGAAATCGAATTTGAATTTAGTAAGAATTTTCATGCAGTTTTGGTTTGATTTCCTTATCTTATTTTAAAATCTAAGAGTTGGAAAACGCTTATTTTGACTGTATGAAGATTTCAAGTAAGATTTTGAGTCCATGTACTACTCTGTAACATTAATGGCAAGATTGAATTCTTTCCTGGAGAAATCTTATACTACGTATAGAGGAGGGTGGCACTAGTATGGGGTATGCCATAGAATGGATAGCCAAAAGAGCTAAATATCAAGTGACAATTAAATTGGTCATGCTTGAAGCTAAGTTCACTATGTTAGTTGGATGAGTTCTTGCTGTTTTTGAAGCTAAAACTCTGGGCTTTTTTTTTTGTTTTTGGTGCAGAATATTCTCATTGATGAACGTGCTTCCTTTGCGGTGCCCAGGCCTTACCCTGGGCCACTTGCAAATCTACTTAGATCAATGAAAAAGGTCAGTTTTAAAATGTAATATTAAACAAAGTGGCAAATTTTTGTTAGACACTTGATGATCATCCCTTTGTTTTTTCTTTGGTATTACAGCTTCCAGTTCGAATTGCTTTAACTGGTGAAGTTGTTCCTCTAGGAGATGAGAAGGTAAATCAGCCTTTCTATGAGCAAAAACTTTTGAATGATATGGAAAAAACTTGATTTTTTTTTTTCTGCACTCAAATTGCTCATGTGTTTTTGCTATTTGTGACTGTTGTTACTACACACTACTATAATTTTCTCCTAAGCATTTATAGTATTAGTCTCAGTGTAACTGTTTTCTGTAGATTTCTCCTTAAGGTTAATGAGGACGCTGTGTAAATTATATGTTACAGCTTCTTGATCATTAGTTCTTTGGAAAGTTTGCTGACTGATACATTACTTCAGCTGGACGTAGGTTCTAACTAATGAATATGCAAATAAATTTGATCTTATTTCATTAAACAGACGGCTTCATGTTTATTCCTTGAGCTATCTTCAGCATAGCAAATCTAATTCACAGTTCAAATCTAATTCACAGTTCACGACCATGCCAGTTTCATGCCAGTTTTGTGTCAAGAAAAAAGGGGGGGGGGGGGGGGGGAGGGGGGAACGGGGAAGAGGGGCCTTTGTCATATGTATACTTATATGCCGAGAAATATTTCAGATATGTACATAGCAGTATTTCCGATATGTTTGTAGCACATCTTTTCTGAAATTTCTGCATTTTGGTGTGATATTATCCTTAAAACCGTGTCTTCTGATTGCTGTTGGAATTGGTTAATTATCTATTGTGTCGTTAAATCCTTAAATATAAGCAAATCAGTGGCATAAAAGCCGCTGGTGGAGGTTTCATCTGTCTTGAGGAGTTATTGTCCACCTTTTTTAGGATATTGTTCATAAGTCATTACTACCATTTTCTCCAAGATTACTCTTGGAATTTAGGAAAAGATTTTATGAGTCTTAAACTGATGTACCAAAACTGCTAAGCTGTAGTTTGGCTCTCAAGAAAAATTGTCCATTTTATTTCTCTTTGTTGGCGTTTGGTAGTGGTATAATGCTCATTCTTTCTACCATAAATTGATCACCCAAATTATGATTTCCATATTGTGGTAAGTTGTTTAGTAGTTACATATGATCTAGCATATGTGATGTTTAGAATCACCGTTTGCTCCAGCCATACCCATGTGACCGGGCGTGGACAAGGGGGTTGGATGTCAGAGTGAGATAACAATATCAGCTTTTTTTTACAGTAGATCCAAAATTGAAGTTGAGATCCACAAAACCAACAATCAAGACGGCTTTTCTTTTGCTTGTTAGGGCGGTACACTTTTCAGGCATCTAGACTCCTACACCCACCTTCTCTGGCGCTGGCTGTTCCGTTTCTTTCTCCAGTAAAATAGAGTGATGGACCTGCTGTCTTGTGAGGTGGAGAGGTGATAAAGTAAAAACCCAATTGGAGATGGATTTTCAAAGACCGGGAAGATAAGTCTTAGAGAAACGATTACCCCATTTTGGAGATTCTAGGAAGGAAGGACAAGAAGGCCATTAAGAAACTTTCATTGGTTTGTGAGAGATAAAAATAATTTCCTCATATTGAAGCACAAGAAAGCCATTAAGAAACTTAAACCAAAAGCTAATGACTTCTTTATATGGATACTGGGAATTTGATGTGTTATTCCAGATCACAATCTCACAAGATTAAACTGTGAGTTAGAATATATTTTTTTTTGAAAATGGCTCCAAGCCCGATTAATAGGAAACATAGGAAGGATTTAACCTACTGGCCTAACATGGAGCCAGCTAATCCATGAAGAATCGAGACACGATAACTGGTACTCGATCCCCCCTTAGTAGAGTTGAAGACTCTTTCTATCATTATTTAGGAGCTTTTATGCAATGTGTGAACTGGATAAGGAGCACTCAAGAGCAAATGAGTGCTAATCATCCTGTGTTTGCAGACCTTTCTATGCCATTTCTTAAAAAGACCTTAGCAGCCTCTTCTCTCAGTCAATGAAAGAATTAAATGGAGAAATTATGGTGTTTTGTAGGAAGAAGACCTACTACGTTAAACAGCTAAGGTTCTAGAAACTGTTAAAGAATTCATTCATGGAGATTTTGAGGCACAGAGCAGTCTAGTAGGCAGAGACTGGGTGTTTATATTGTGTGTGTGTGTGTGTGTGTGTGTGTGAGGAAATTCAATTGTAAGAAGTTTTATTCAAGCAATGATAGTTGTCAACTAGGAGAGTTAAACAACACAACATGTTGCTCCTAGCTTTCAAAAGGCAGGATGGGTGCATACTCTTTGGATGTAAATACATGTGACCAAATTAGCATTCTTTTTGGTTGGATATGCACAAACATAAACCCCAAGAGATCAATGTGGTAAAAGATACTTTTTTTTTTTAATGCTTCTTGGAACTGACAATCTTCAAGATGATGAATGGATCCATATCTTTTCTTGGATTGGGTTGTAAAGTTTTGTTGTCCTTTAGTTCTGTAATCCTTATAAATTTTCTTAGATGTTAAATATTTTTGTCCCCTGAAGGCTTTATTTATTCAATCCTTTTTTGTTTTGTTCACAGGTTAGGTCTGCTACTGAAAGTGTCCGGAAAATGGTAATGTCTGAACAAAAGGAAATAATTGAGTCCAGTTATGCAGTTTCTGGTATATTGAGTTCCTCAACTTTTGGCAACACATCTCGAAGTGAAAACCTTGTAGAGCTTCTGGACAATGATGAAAATTATGCAGTGTACAAGTTCAATGTCAGGTAGAAAATCTATTTAGTTTATTTATTTATTTTTTATTTATTTATTTATTTATTATTTTTTTAAAAAATTTCCTAAAGAAATTCTACAACAACAAAGCTTTAGTCCCAAAATGATCAATTATTGGTACTGCGCATCAACATTTTCCATTTATTCAAATTTGGTTCTCATAGTTCTATTTGGAATTGACCTTGGAACTCCATTGTACTTGGTTTCCATGCCATTATTAATGCAACACAAAACTTAGTTGTAAATAATTAATTTTGGCATGTATATATTACTTAGGGCCTTGATGCTCTGGGTTGTGGACTCTGCAGCCAAGAGCCTTATTTTCCGCAACTCAATCCAACTTGGGATATTCTGATCCTCTTCTGCTTAAGTTGGTGGTTGACTAGTGACTACCACTCTAATAGAAAATTGTTGAGACATAATAAGTAATAAATTAATTATTTCTTGTGGATGCCAACTAGCTTAGTTGGTTAAAGAGTCTAGGGGGGTAGTACTCAAGACCTAATCTCGTCTACATTATTGCCATTGCAGCTCTCTATACATCAAAAAAAAAAAAAAAAAAATCATAGTAAAATATTTTAGGAGACTCACAGCGTGTGGCACATTGAATATTCTATGGTGTGGACCCATATGTAAAGTGAAGTCTTGGAGGAGAGTTGCGAAGTCTACAACTCCCCTTCACCCCTTCTGTCCCCCCTCCACCCCTCAAAATAGAAATACGGACTTCGTATTTTTTGGTAGACACATTTTGACTTAAGTACTTTTCAAGCACTCCCCTTTGACTTTTTTTTTTGTGTGTGTGTGTGTGTGTGTGTGTGTGATCAATACATCACAAAAAATATAGTAATGTGGGTTTTTGCTATGTTCGTCTCGATATATGATTTCAAAAATCTACTTTTTATAATGCTTATCTGATTTGTGCTTTGGCAAATGTGATTAAAGACGTGTCACCATAATTTGATACAACCTTTCTTGAGAGGGTCTTTTAATCAATTGTAGTTTTAAATTAAACAAATTTGATGTAATTGATTGTAAAAGTAGAACTAAAATCTGCAGCGACACTGTACAGATCTTTATTAACAAATCATTTTTTTTCTTGTAGTGTGAAATCAACATACCTCCACAAAAAAAAAAAAAAAAAAAAAAAAGGCATACCATCAACCGAAAGGCTGGTGCTAGCCTCTATTCAAAAGGTTTTCAGGGTTTTAAAGAGGAAGAGAAAAAAGAAGAGGAGGGAGGCTAGGGTATCACTTTTTATAACCTCACTGTTGAAATGCCATAATTGCAAACTATCAACTTAGTAATTACTGTGAAATTGTGGCAATATGCTATTATATTATCCAAGTTGATCTTAGCTAAGGGAACCAGTAATTCGTCAGAAAATAAATTCAACATACTTATTATTTGAACCAATTTCACTCAACTTGATCGATTTAGAAGAATATACCATCATAATTCTGGGGTCTTTATGGTTCATACATGTGTGTGTGTGTGTGTGTGTGTGTGTATGTGTGTGTGTGTGTGTGTGTGCACATATTTCCTTTAATTATTGATTGTTGCGCACATATGTGTTGGTCAACACTTGTATATGTGTGTATTCCAGCTCTTGCATGTTCATTGATGGCAATGGTGGCAATCATGAAGTGGATCCAGATGATTTTGGAACAGCAAAGCCTGACAAATTATGTAAGATTCTTATTGGATAGAATAGCAATTGTTCATGTTTGTCTTATTACCTAGTATTTGTTGTGATAAATTGTTTCACTTGCTAATCAACAGAGTGTTTTCTCTGTAGCTCCTTTTGCTGCAAAGCTAATTGATGGCATCAATCAGAGTGAGATAAGGCGTAGAGCACTAGTTGTTTTCTGTTTTGCCTTCTTAAACGAGAATGCAAAGGTGAGCTATCCATTTCTTGTTATGATCGGATTTTGCATAATGTTGTCAATAAGATGACAGTTAGGCAACTAAAGGGGAAAAAGGTGACTAATTAGTATTTTGTTACAAAACCATGTACTTTCCTCTAAGGTTTTCAAGGGCTGTATGATGTTACGAAAGAAGTAAACCTTTTTTTAGACTCGCCTATTTAAATAGATCTTGATGCAGTGAAATTTAGATCCTATTTGTGTGGATCATATTCTCCCCACTTCATTGGATATTGACCTTAAAAGCTACCATTTTATAGGAGTTAGTTCAGGCGAAAACATGAGTGAACTGCATTTTTCTAGTTCAATATAGGCCTATGAACTATGAAGTATGGTAAACCATCATCTTGAAGCGTCAAACTAGGCATGCCTTGCAGCCACCCTTGGATAAGTGAGTTATAGCTCCTTCCTCCTTCATCACCCAAGCAAACCTTGTAAATGATTTGTAATTTTCCCAAGAATCTGGTAGGTGAGCCCAAAGTATAATGACCAACATTTGCTTAAAAAAAAAAAAAAGAAAAACAAATACTACTCATTATCCTCCGGGGGTTGAAAGGGCGCAAAGTAGCAGTTTATCGTATCTTGTAAATCTGATGTAGATCCATTCCATAGGCAATAAGGGACTAAGGGTAGCCACAATCACCAGATTTTCTTAGCTCCCTTGAAATATTCATTCTTGGGGGTTCAGATATATGATTGAGGTTTTTTTTTAAATTTTTAAGTGACAGTAAAAGGGCTGTGCCTCCATTCTTGTTTGGGTTTCTCACATAAACAGTAGAGGTGTTGTACACCATCTTAATGCTGCTCACGCATTACCTTTTGTAGAAAGGCCCCTTCTGCTTATATTCACCCTAATGCTATACAGTCATGCCAGATGCCACATTTCCTGACGATCCTTGTATATAACTTTCATTTAGGGAAATGTTAAGTTTCCATAGAAATTTTCAGAATTCTGTCTTTTGTAGAAAAGGGATTTGATCTCTCTGTTGTATTAGCTCCCTGTGACATAGTTGCTTGAGTGAGAAAAGGCATAAAATTTCTAGGGATGAAATTTCCAATACATAAAATCATCCATACTGTCTGTAGGCAGTCCATTGTCCCTCGCATATGAGAGCTCACATTATCTGTTAATCTGGGCCGCATCCCATCTTGGTGGGTTTGGATTACTTTGGATCCACAATACTGAACATCTTCCATCTTAAAGGCCCCACCAAGCCGGATGTTTGATTTGATCTTCCAGAATCTGGCTATTGACCTATTTGTCAGTACTTTCTTTCCCTTCAGAATGCTCCTAATTCTTTGAGAAATAGCCAGACATGCCACGTTCTTCTTTTTACCTGTCGTGAGCAAGAATGGAGCCAAAGGATTATACTCTTGTTTTCTTATTTTAGGAATTGTTCACTTCACATTATAAGTTGTATTGCCACTGTTTCATAATGTTCGTTTTGGTCCGTAACATATTCTGTTTTTGTCCGTTTCATAAAGATCTTATCATATCTATTTTATTAAATATATTCCTTTTTTGGCATATCCTTTTTACTACCTTACCCCCTTACCCCATAGTACCTACACCTTTCCACTCATTCTCTCTAACATTATTCACCTTTTACCCACCCACCTTTTTACACTCTCTTTTACTTCATCCATCTCTTTCTTATGCACACCCACCTTTTTTTTGCACTCTCTTCTTTGCATTAATTCTTTTGCAAACAAAAAAATGTTCAGAACATTATGAAATGGAGGTAATACCCTTACCCAACCCGCTTGTTTACCTTAATTTCTCTCTTTTCTATTTCTAATTACATGGGGTCTTTTGGTCCAAAGCTCTCTTTTATCTTTTCTTGAAATTTGTTCTAGCCCATCCAATTGTTATTGTTGTACTTGCTCTGTTTTTTTAGGTGCATCACTTTTGAATTCACAGACTCCTAGGCAATTTTTGGAGTATAGAGAGATAGAGAGAAGAATTATAGAGGGTCATGTGGGTATGAGAGAAATAGAGAATTTATTAGCTAAAAGGAAAGTGATGCATCTAAATAAAACAGAGGAGTGATGCATCTAAATAAAACAGTGGAAGTAATTTATTAAGAACGAAGGAAGTACATCAAAGTTGGAGATTGTGGTGCAATATGCATACCATTTTCCTCAAGAGAGCACTGTTGACTTGTTTGAGACTTGAGAGTGAATAAACCTTTCTCATGTTCCATTAATCACCTAAAAGAGGCAAAAAAAAAAAAAAAAAAAAAAAAAAAAAAAAAAGTGCATCAATTTTGGACTTCTTTTAGCAGCAGCATCAAGTAATTCATACATGCTGCCATTGGAAAACCAGGCTAACAAACTGCTGGCTCTCTTATTAACCATTGCTTGAAAATGATATCTTTCTCTCCCATTAAATCAATTGACACTCCCATATGAATTCCCAAGTTGGCTCCTTGTGGCATACTTAAGATAGCGAGGAGGGTATCTCTAACCTGAAGATTAATGTCAACTGTCGAGGCTGTTTTCATCATAAGAATTACTCAGGATCAACTGCTAACCCAAGACTATGCAGTTTTTTGACAAGATATCAGAATTAGCCATACAAGATCCTCTGTTGCTCATAAAAACAGCATGGCACTTTTCGCAAATATAAAGTGAAATCCTCGGGCTACAGCGGGAGATTTAAATATCATGAAACAACTGTTTAAGCTAACATAAGAATCTGAAGCCCTTTTTTTATTGCTAGCAGAAGATGCAGAATTTTTTGATTTATATGAATCTTTTATTTGTTTTAGTTAACATAAGAATCTGATGCCCACTTTATCTTTATTTATGATATTCATTGCGAAGGTTCCCTCTCTTTTCTATTGTATCTTCTTCGAACATTAACCATAGTAAAAAAGAGTGGAGAATCAATAGGGAATTCTATTCCGCAGTTTTGAGGCGCAGATTCTAGGCCAATCTGAATTTCAGGTCATTATCTAGGTCAACCTAATCCATTGTCTTCGAATTGCACAAACCCAGTCAATTTTTTGGTTCAACCACACATGTTTTGCTGCTTTAATTTGGGGTTGAAATAAATTGAAGTTATATCTAGTATCAATTAAAGTGGCCTGCATTATAATTCCATGCTTATTCATATCCTGCAAATCTAAGGCTCTAAGCAACAATTTGCTTTATGTATGTTGTGAAGGATGCCTACATTCTGTCAGTTGATCAAAAAGGCTTCGATATGTTGGCTAAAGTTCTTAGTGGTGGCAGTGAATACCAATGGAAAGAATTCAGGATCATGTTTGAAGAAGAGGCAGATGATGTTGAATCTTTTTGCAGTAAACTAGTTCAAATGGAAGAGGCTGCCCTTGATAAAGTGAAGAGCTGCAGTGGTTTAGGGTAAATTCTTCTTTATATTGCTGTCTTACTCTGATGTCTGATACATGAGGACAATCTTAAAATGTAAACTAGGTTTCCAGGGAACAAATAGGGGGACCGGGGATTTGACGGGGCTGTAATATGCAGCTTATAATGCCTGTCACCAGGGTGTTTTGAAAACCCGGGAGGATACATGTAGGGTATTTGCTTATACCTGTCTTAAATTAGGATTTTTACTGTTTCATTAATCTTTTACATGCAGTGTATGTCTGTTTGTGTATGGTTAGTGGATGTGAGAAACAGTTGGTGATAATGATACCTTTTGTAATGTCTTGTTCTACTAATATTGTTAGAATTGTACCACGGATGAACAAATTGCTAGTATTTAGTTGACATTTTTCTGTTACTTTTTTTTTTCAAGAACATGAACAACTGCTTTTTGAACGATACATTTACATAATTAGTTTCTGGTAATATAATCACTTTTCAAATGATATAATTACATACCAATTTTCAATTTCAACATTTGAGGTTAAGATGGTGAAGTAGTGGTATTAATTTCCATCTCGTATTCATGGGTTCTAGGATTAAATTTAAGGGACTCATTTGAAGGATTTACCTATCCCTTCCCGCACCCCCTTAAGCGAGCCCCTTTCTCTTTATGGCCATTAATAATAAAAAAAAAAAAAAAAATTCTTCCATTTCATCATCCCAATTCCCAAGTCAGACACAAGACTAATGGCTCACCCCCACAAACTTGTTCATTAAGCAATTGAACAAATTTGAACAAAAATTTAAGGTTTGTTACAAAACAAATTTTACTCGAATAGTTTTGTGTTTGGGTAATTAATGTTTGCAAACATCTTGTTTATCCCCTACTAATAGGTAGTTTATAGCTCGAAAACAATCCAACTTATTTTGAAGGTATAATATAAAGTAAAAATTCTTAATAGTGACCCTTACTTTTTGAATTTTGTCTTTTATTATCAAGAAATCTTTTGTTTTACTTTAAAATATGGTATTAGAAACTAAATTTTGTTATTGACAACTATTAGAAGAGTTGTTAACTCTAACTAAATTAATGACCTTGGTGTTGTTTAGAATTACATCCATTTAAAAATATTTTTATGTTATTTGTCTATCAAATGACTAGAATAAACTAGGACTAAGAATTCAATGAGAGAGGAAGGAAAAGCTGTCAAAAGCAACTTGTGTAGTAGTTGTATCATTTTGGTTTAAATTACTTAGTGTGTTTGAAATATAGTTATTAATGTCACATTCTCAAGTATAACAGAAAACACATGTTTGTCATTGAGAATTAAAATTGAGTTTCTTTACCGAAGAGATAGAAAAACGCAAAACTTAGGGTTTACCCTAGAGAAATTTTATTAGATAAAAAGATATACAAGTATAAATTTGGTATAAATACTAGATAGAAATAGATTTGTTAAGGGTTTTTCACATTTTGAAACAGTTTCAAATGGTTAACGGTTGGGTTCAATGATTTACAATAATAATCGGTTTAGATGTAATGATTTACAGGTTGAAACAAGTCAATATGCTTGAACAAAATTCCTTGAAGAGATTATTAATAACGTAAATCATAAAAAGACAAGCGTGTCGGGTCAAAATGATATAAGCTCTTCAAGACAACATATAGAAGACATAATCAAACAAGGATAAATATATAATGATTGTTTTCACTATTCCATAAAGGATGGTGGAGTTGGAATCTAATTCCTCCTATCTGATGTGATCTCCACAGATAAATGAATAAATGATCTTTAGCTGATTTTCATGCAAAAAAGTGGATAAATCCTAATGACGTGGCAAATAGGAAGCCTAGAGATTGCAAATTCTTTCCTTTTTACTCTTCTTTAGCTGCCAAATTCAATTACTTGACCCAATTATCTTCAAACCCCACTAAACTTTAAACTTCTGACAAACGGCGCTTATTTACTGCTTGTACATGTCATAATTATTGTGTTAATAAGTAAAAAGATGATAATAGACATTACACAACCAAAATATATATGGTCATGTGACTATACAATATAAAGTTGATTCTATGTTCGATTCCAAATTACTTGTTTATTAAACATCAACGTTAGCTCTTTTGTTCTCAAACATTTTTTTATTTTTTTTGTTTTATTTTGTTTTTATTTTTATTATTTTTTTGTCTAGGATCATCTTTTGCTTCTTTTTAAGCTCTAAATGATCAAAATAGATTTGTTGCGGTGTACATGGGTCAATGAAGCTCTTCTTAAGACTTAAGTTATTGTACAAATTGAAATCTTTTTAAAAATAATGCTTTGAATAGCTTGATGCCACGAATTGTGTTATACTTTTAACAAGCATGCAATTTTAGCATTTTGGATAAACTTGGCATTATTAGGAATGTAGTGTTATACTATCTCCAATTCTTATTATTTGCAATAAAGGGCTGGGATATATATAGTTATGCGACATAAAAAGTTCCTTTGCTGTGAATAGGAAGAAACATAAGTAGTTTTAAAACTTGGAATTCGATCATGGAATTAGCTAATGATTGGCATCTTGGAGATATACTGATTTTATTCTCTATTCTATAATATCACTATTATTATTCATTCTTCAATATCCTAGTATCAATTTAATTTTATGTCTAGGGGATGTGGCCCTTCATTAAACATTTCCTTGCTCGCCATTGTTTCCACAAGGTATCTACAATTTTAATCATGATTTGTAACTCTACAATCTCTATTTAAACCCTCAAGATTTGTAATCAAATTTAGTTCTTTCAAAAACTATCTATGGTTAATAGATAATAAGTACTCTCAATTTCACTCCATATCTTATCCACAATTCTTGTGAGTAATGTCTTTGGCACCCTCCCTTCAAAATTTGTTGTATTGTTAAGCTGTTCATTGTTCAATATGATTTCTGTTCAATATTTAATGCTTTTTCTTAGTGGCTAATCAACCACCCTTGCTTGGTATTGTTAATACTACTAGTACTCTACTACTCTATGTACGTTTGTAATGCGCACAAAATTTTCATATAATCGTAATAAAAGACATTAAATGTATATAATTTATTTTATGAACAAGGTTAGTAAGAACACAGTATAAATCTATTAACCTATACTAAAAGAGAATTCTTTTATGACACTTATTATTATCTTGTGAAAAAAATTTCCGCCATTTTCTCTTTTAATTAATTAATTAATTTATATATTTTTTTGCAAAATCTTTAAGTAAACTATTTATACCTTATACATATATATATATATATATATATATATATATATATATATATATATATATATATATATATATATATATATATATATATATATATAGGAAGGCTCATGTAAGAACCCTCTTCTATATAAGAACCCAATCTTATATAAGAACCAATCTCAACCCTTTATTACTTTTGATCTAACCATCTAAAATGATCTTTTAGTAATGGCAATTCTGTAATTTTGAGAAAATCGTTTTTAAAACATATAAAAGAAATTTAGAACATAGAAAAAAATTTAGAACATAGGTAAAATTTTAGAACATAAGTAGAAAAAATTTAGAACATAAGCAGAAAATTTTAGAACATAAGAAAAATAATTTAGAAGATAGAAAAAATTTAAAACATAAGCAAACAAAAAAGTTAGATCATAAGAAAAACTATTTAGAACATAAGTTGAAAAAATAATAAAATAATAACATAAGCTGAAAAAATAATTTAGAACATAGGAAAAAATTTAGAACATAAGCTGAAAAAAATACTCCGTAATTTAGAACATAGGAATAGATTTAGAACATAATCTAAAAAAACAATTTAGAACATTGGAAATAATTTGGAACATAAGTAGAAAAAATTTAGAATATAGGAAAAAGTTTAGATTATAAGCTGAAAAAATAATTTTGAACATAGGGAAAAATTTAGAACATAAACTGAAAAAATAATTTAGAACATAGGAACAAATTTAGAACATAATCTAAAAAACAATTTAGAACATTGGAAAAAATTTGGAACATAAGTAGATAAATTTTAGATTATATGAAAAACTTTAGAACATAAGTAGAAAAAAATTTAGAACATAGGAAAAAGATTAGAACATAAGGTAGTGTTCTTACATAAGAAAGGGTTCTTATATAAGGAGGGGTTCTTACCGGATCCCTCCCCTATATATATATATATATATATTCCAGTTTGACAATCATATTCCATATATACCCAAATGAAATATTTTTTTAATATCTTTTATATACTCTATATTTTATAATATTATCATCAAAAATATTTAGCAACCATACATTGCACGGGATTTTAACCTTGTTATTAATAAATTAATATATACTTGTTTCAAAAATATATATATATATAATTGTGTACATTTTATTTGAAGAATTACAATATATTTTATAAATATTAATTACTTTCTTTTATAAGCATAACACTTTATTGCTAAACTCTTTAGGCACCAAAATCTTACTCCTCCCTCGTCCCTTCAGTTATATGTGAAGTATAGTAATAAAGATGATCTGATAAACCAGACTCTAGAGCCCCGTCATGCAAATAAGGATGGTCATGCCATGAGAATTACCTAATTAGTAAGAAACACTTTTGTTCAAAACTACTAGACTCGTTGTGAAACTTGCCAAAGGTCATTCAACAATTGAAGAACTACTATTTAAAGTATGTTTTATTTGGGACAAAAGTTTTGATGACACAAGTATAGACTCACTAGACTCCATCTCTACGTACTACAACCCTAAACTACTAAAGTTGTCTAGACAGTTTGTCGTTAATATCATTTTTGTTGTTCATTCTTTTTGTTTTATTTTTATTTATTTTTTATTTCTATTTGCACAAATATAAGCATTAGCAAGTCTTGTAATGTGTGTTGCCAATTACATAGTGTGACTACATTTGTTATTAATATTATTTTATACCTCAATTATTCGGAAGGATATCTTTATTTTGTCCACAATAATAACCTCATTTTATTATACACGTAACATCAATTAGTTTTTTATAATCTCATTTTATTATACGGGTAACATTGATTAATTTTTTTTTTAATTAAAAGAAACCTCATTTATTTATTCGAGTAATCTTTAATATATCTCTTAGTTTGACTATTAAAGCCACTGGAAAATGACTCAATGCAATCTCTCACAATTCATGATTAAAAGAATAAAACCCCAAAGATTATGTAATTATTTTTCATCTTTCTTGGATCGTACGACTAATAAGCATTTTGAATTTTTGGGTTGTTAAATTTTCAGTAAAAAATATTTTATATGTTGGTTTTTTATTTATGGGTCTAATTACGAGACGTTTGTAGTCCATCCCCGAGTTGAAAATCATGGCTCTGTCACTGATCAAAAGAATAACTCAACATGTTAATAAAAGTAACCTTAATTTTTCATTATTGCGCTTTCTCACCTGTTAAGGTAATTCTAATTAAAGTTGTACATATTGTTGTAACCCCGACCCATTCAATTGACAATTTTAATTAAAACATTGAGACAAATTAGTCTATTTTTTATTTTATTTTACCTAAGCATGTTTGGTAGAGATGGTAGGGTACTTTATGATTTGAAGACAAAAGTCCAATTTGAGTCTCTCCATGCATTAACATACACTTCAAAGTAATGGATCCCTTATCTTTATCTCTACTCTTAAGCATTGACTTTTATAGCTGTGTTGACTGACTTGTAAGTGGTAAATTAATGAAAATAAAGGAGCCAAACAAGACCCCCTATGCGTTTATTTTTTTCATATATATATTTTTATTATGAAACTTAATTTGCATTAAAACTTTATAAAAATTCAAAATGAATAAAGAATAACAAAAAGAAATTAAACAAAGGAAGGGTACAATAAGCAAATTGCTAATTATATTTCAACTTTCATGATATTATAGTCCATTTAATTTTTTGTAGCATATGAACTATAGATGAGATGCATATTATAGCCTAATAATTCTCACCCCCAAACACGATGAGAAACTTCAACCTTAACACCTCAAGGTATGGTACCCGGTGAATTCCTAACCAACTACACTGAATTCTACATTTTAATTAAATATATATACATACCTCATGCAAAACATAATAAAAGTAATTATTGTGGAATTGATTAAGGTTTGATTAACTTGAAAATAGAGCAAGAAGTAGATCTTCCCGCCCCCCAAAAAAAAACAGCCTTCACCCAAAATCATGCAAGCATAAATAAACAGACAGAAGTTCAAATGTTAACAATCCCATGCTCATGATTAATTCACCCTTTTTCAAACACATCGAATCTTAGTAAAGAAAAAAAAAAAAAAAAAAAAAAAAAAAAAAAAAAAAAAAAAACTAAAATAATTTCATTTTATTTTATTTTTTTTTAAATAAGAAAAGCAAAAGTTAGTATTTTAATGGAAGAAGAGAGAAGCACAAAAATATATACTCCCATTATATCCTCCTCTCTTGAATTCCCATTCATTCATTCACTTTATCTTTTTCATTCTTTCTTTTCTTTCTCCACTTTGCTTCTTGCTGATGTTTACTCATCACCTCCCTTTCTTTCCAACTCACAAAGAAGAAAGCTTACTTCACTTCACTTAACTAATTATTAGCTTATCTTAATTACTTAAATTAGCTAGATTCATTTTTATTAACATGGTTTTCTCTTCTCTTCCACTCTACCATCATATTGATTCCACGAATTGGCATCAGGTTTGTTTTTTTTATCCAATTCTTCATTGTTCGACTTTTTAATAACTTGTTTTTAGTTATTAAAAAGTCGAACAATGAAGAATTTATTTATTTATTTATTTTTTTCGTCTAAATTTGGATGAAAAAGAAAAAAAAATATGAAAGCATAAATTTAAAGATGTATATTATTCCTATCTTTATTTTTATTCGAATATACGAAATAATATCATGCTCTTATTATTGCTTCTTGTCTAAATTTATTTATTTATTGGTTGTTTTTCATTTTTGTTTTTTGACAGCAATCAAATGACCAACATCATCAACAACAACAACAGCTGCTAATCTCGGCTCATCATGAGGCGGCTAGTGGTGGAGGGCTTCCAGGAGGAGGAGGAGGTGTCGGTGGTGGGTCAGCGAGCTCGATCAAGCCAAACTCGATGGTTGATCGAGCTCGTCAAGCTCAGATTCCTCTTCCTGAACCAGGTCAGAAGTGCCCTCGTTGCGAGTCTACTAACACTAAGTTCTGTTACTTCAACAACTACAGCCTCTCCCAGCCTAGACACTTCTGTAAGACATGTAGGAGGTATTGGACTCGAGGCGGCGCCCTTAGGAATGTTCCGGTAGGTGGTGGGTCTCGCCGCACAACCAAACGAAGCAAAGGGAGGAGCAATAGCAGTGGCGGTAACAACAACAACACTAGCAATGGATCATTGAGATCTCCGATGATTAGTGGTAGTACAACCTCAGGAGGGTCTTCTTGCTCTACAAGTTTGTTTCTTACTCCTAATAATATGCCTCAATTTCCGTTTTTGCCCTCGTCTTTGCATCACTTAGGGAGCTCTAACCCTAATGGCATAGGGTTGAGTTTGTTAGGTGGTGGAGGGGCAGAAATGGAATTTCCATTTATGGGAAGTTTTGAAGGTTTAGGAAGAATCAATGGAATGATACAACATATGCACCCTTTTGAGAACACCACTCCTGGGAGTGTTGAGCTCTTGGGTGGGAGGCTAATGCCTAACCACCACGCTGCCCTTCAATCGAAGCCACTAGATCCAGAAGTCCTTGATCGAGTGGCATCCGTTAAACTTGAGGATTCCCAAAGGTTAAACTTAGCACATAATAATAAGGATTTCGAGGTTGTTCAACCTAGTGAGCATCATCAACAATACAATTGGAACTCGAGTGTGTGGACTACTAGTGATCTTTCTGGGTACAACTCTCCATCTTCGACTAGCCATCTCTTGGGATAGTTTTAAAGTAAGTCCTAGAATTATTAGTAACTATATTGTATTAATTTACTATCTACTTATCCAGATCCATTAAGGATATAAAAAGATAGGGTTCCGATCTAGCTGGTTAGTTGTACGTGATGATCAATCGAGTTTGGGTTTGATTTCTTTAATTTGTTGTACTAAGAAAAAATATATGTTTATAGGGTTAGTTATTAGCTAATTAGGTTGATCATCTATCATCTTTGTTATCATGACATGAAATGAAGCGGATTGTCATGAACTTTACTGAAACATTGGCCAAACCCTTGGCTTGAAATGTAGCTAATATCATATCATATATAGTATGTACTGAGTTTTACTGTGTTTCCAAATTTCATTATTTGAAGAAATCAATGACAACAGTTTTTTCTAGATGTTTCCAACCATCATAAATTTGCATCTTTTGTACTCTCTTAGTCGGAATTAGTTGTCGCAGTACTAGTAGAACTTACACTAGCCAGTAACGTGACTATTAATTCTAAACTGGTAGAGCATTACTATTTTGTAATTATATTTTGTTTAGTGAGTACTATGAATAATGAGCCCTACTTCGTATTCATTCACATAATCACAATTACACAATTTTAATAATTGAATAAACTATTGTAGTGTTATGATTTATGACTACACGTACACTGCAACATTTATTAAATTATGCTCTTTGATTACAAGAAGTACACTATGATCAGTTTCATATAGAGGTAAACAGGTAGTAATGATCATATTGCTATAATGTTAGTACAATTCTGCTGCTTCAAGTTAACTATAATCATAGATTGGAGAACAATGTATGAATGTAATTAGTTTCAACTTTCAAGTCATATATTCTCGATGTTCCATTGAACATCCGAGGAAAATAAAATGATGTATGGATAATCAAGGAAGGTACATACGCGAAGTACTACTCGTAAGGCATCTCATACAGGCATATATCAATATATAGAACTACCTAAGTCACATTGGATGGGCAAGGTCTTTACTTCTCACTAACTTCTTAGCAATATCAACCATTCTTTTTATCATATCCTTCAAATCAGTGAATTCGATGCTAGCATAATGCTCCATATATATCAAAAGTTTGATTTCTTTAGTCATGATCATATTCAATAAGAGCTTATATGAAGACATGTTGAGTTTATAGTTGCTATTCGTAGAGTCATCAAAGACTTTTGGGCTAGCTACGTACAGCAGAAATAATATCAATGTTTATTCCCTAGTCCCTTAATACTTTGCCACAGTTCCCTTTTTTGTCTGTTCCACAATACTTGATATGTTACCAAAAATAGAATGGGACCACTATTAAAAAAAAAAATTCCCACATTTTCTCTCTCCTTTCCTACCCACTCGGCCACTCTCACCCTACTTTGGGCCTGTTCACATTTAATGAACTGAGCTAAACTGAACTGAACTGAACTGATTGAAGCTGAACTGATTGAACTGAACTGAATTGAGCTGAAATGAATATTTTATGTGAAAGGGAAATTAAGAGCTGGACTGAACTGAACTGAACTAATTGGAGCTGAACTGAACTGAATAGAACTGATTGAAGCTGAACTGAACTGAATTGAACTGAGTAAATGTGAACAGGCCCTTTGTTGTTTTCTTACAATATAATTTATAAAGAGAATCTTTTATACACTAAACAAATATTTTAAATGGATATACTTATAGTTTTTTAACGTGTCTACCCCAACGTCCCAAGTATTATGGGATGGAGGGAGTATTAATTATATTAATCCATTTTAAAGATTATGTTGTAGGGCATTGATCTATACTGCTTAGACAATAGTGAAGGAAATGTGCTTCATTCTTTTTCTTAACACATAATAGACGAAATATTAATTAATTATAATTTTTTACAAACCAAGTAGCCAACAACTTAACAACATAAGGCCTCAATCAGTTGACAAAAGGAAATGTGCTTCATTCTACCCCTATCAAAGGTGTTACAATAAATTATTATCTATGCATTATCTAGCTAGTCTTCTGACGGTGGAGCTAGCTTTGATTGAGTTGTTTGATTTTAATTTTGTATATATTGATTTATTGGTGAAGAGTTTTGCATATTGCCAAATCAAAATAGTTGTAGCTTTTTGGACTATAATCTATGCTGAAGGTGCAAAACAAATTCAGAGCTACATTAGACCAATATATCCCCTCGTTAAACATTGTATGATACAACGATATATATGAAAGCTAGAGCCTAGAGGGCATGAAAATTATACGAAATGCAACCAATGATCAAATTTTAGTTGAATTTCATTTTATTCAATTTCGTATGTTCGGTTATGTTATAATCAAAATTCTTCGTATATGTTTGTAGGACTTTTTATTAATAAAATAGTTTTACTTGAAAAAATGGAGTGGCTAGATGGATGAACGTATTAGGCAAATGTTTAGTGTCCTATATATATAATCTTGTTTTATTGTATTCTGCTATCCATAGACATGAAGGTTTTAGAACAATACTGTGTACCCCTTTGATTTGATCCTTTTTGTTCTTTCACGTTACAATCTTCATTAGACAAAAAATGTCAAAGTGAGAAGAACAAAAAGGATATAAAAGAGTATATAATAACAAACTATTGTCTAATATAATCATAACATTATATGTACAAAAAAGTATCACTTCTATTGCAAATAATTACATTATCTTAATTTATATATTTGTTAACGCAATTTATAAAGCTCTATTATTGAAAAAATATATATATTGAGACAAACTCAATAATATTTTACATAGCAATTTTTGTTTGTATATATTAAAAAAAAATATTATATGATCAAAATAACACAATATATATGCATTATATTGTGGAACCGAGAATACTACTCGTAGCCCGACGAATAGTACCAAGAAAACTTTCAATTACAGAGCATCTTACATTAAACACTTTTTGTTTTTTTCTTTAGGCGGAGCCTCAACATGAAAAATATGGTCCCATGCAAAATAACTTTAAATCCATTTTAAATATTTTTTTACAATAATCTTGGAAATTAGATTTATACTAGCTTTATAAAAATTAATTTATAACATGACGTGTGAAAAGAGAAAAGAAATTTAGTTTTATATGCAAATTGATCTGCCTGAAAAGATTAACAAAACGTACAACTTTGAAGGGGTCTTTGTCCCTTTGAATAACATTCATCTAATCATCTTGTCATGTATTATTATGTACTAATTGTTTTTACTAACAGGATGCAATCTTCTAAAAAAATATTTTCTTAAACTTGGAACTTTGAAGTGACTAGAGCATCACCTTGCCATAATCAAAATTTTTTTATGTATATACCATAGATTATATGATTGATTAGGCTAGTGCGATCTCTTCCTCTTACAAAAATAAGCTTAAGGTTTTAATCAAGATTCAACACACCATTTTTTGTTTTTTTGTTTTTTTTTTTTTTTTTTTTTTTTTTTTTGTTTTTTGTTTTTTGTTTTTTTTTGGGAAATATATGAAAATGAGATTAATCAAACAAAACTTTAAGATTGAAATTACACTCATCTAAGGTGCATATATAGTATTCTTTCAAAAAAAAAAAAAAGGTGCATATATAGTGATTTTATAAAAAATGATAAATGGCAAATAAAATTCCTCCTTTATCATCACTTAGCGGGAATTTTCATATGACCAATGACAACTTTGACAAGTATGAATATTCCTAGATTGCAAAACTGTATACTTCTAATTCTACTTGCACAAAACCTAACAAAAGTATTCAAAGAAATGCAAAAAGAAGTCATAAGAGTATCTAAGAATGTTAGATTGAGATGCATTTGCTACAATTTTACTATTGCTTTTCCTGTCCAAAGTAGTCAGCAACATCCTTTTTAGACTGTCTAAGCTACAACTATGTTACCTTTCTTTTTTTGGGGAGGGGGTTATTTCGTTATTCTTCAAATAAATAAATAAAAATATAAATCTATCAAATAAATACTCCCTCCGTCCCATAATATAGTTTCTGTTTGAGTTTTTTTTTTTTTTAATCATTTAAGAAATAGGAGGAAAATGTGAATGGAGTACATTAATAGAAGTGAAAAAATGCAATCATAAACAGAAGTTAGATAGAGAAAGTGAAAAAAAAAGTACAAGGCATGTGCAAAATTCAAAGATAAATTAGAAATTATAATAAACTAGATTAGTTCCCGTGCCTTGCACGGGAATTTTCAATAAATCTTTCTTAAACTATCATTATACACTAAAATTCAAAAATAATATAGTTGATAAATTTTAATCAAAATAAAGGATTACGAAAGATATGTGTGGTATAAAATGATGTAAAAAATTACCAAACTTATGTTAAGAATTTTTTTTTATAGCTGTATAAATATTTGTGTTAAAGATATGTTAAATATTTTTTATTTAAGTAATTATATTTTATAAGTTGTATAAGATTTGTTTCTCTAATAGAATTTTATTCAAAAAAAAAAACACTCAGGACACACCAGGAGATGACACTTGTCATTGCTGGTGCATCCTTTAGTATATAGTTATTGATTGATAATGTTAAAAAACTGAGGGTATAATGGTCATTACAAACTATCCAAAAATAGAAACAGGAACAATATTTGAATCTCCAAAAAGGAAAACAAGTTATGAGACGGAGGGATTAAACGACTAAAAATGATCAATTTATTGGAGTTAGGGCCATGAAAGATGTTTCATTTAACAGATATTTTATTTTTTTATTTTATTTTATTTATTTTTACGAATTCATTTAACAGAATTTCATCAACATATAATGAAAAAAAAAAAAAATCAAGTCCTAAAGTTAGTTAGATTCAATTCATTGATATTAGCACCTCTTGTTGCTATGCACTTTACCCTCGTGGAACTGAAAATTCCATTTCTGACAAAAGGCCCAAACACCAAGGAAATTGTTCGTTGGATTTAGTTCTTCCAAGAAAACCGTTTCTTTGGATTTTTGGGATTATGAACTTCCCTTGTGCCTATGATTTCATGATAATATACTCTGTAAATACTGTAATTATGAAGAGTATGTTCTAATAATCATTGCGTACAACGTAACTTACTAAACATTGTGTATAATGTACATTGTACTAGTGTTGTAATTTCGACTCTACTTGTTATTTTCATATGAAATCGAGTTAAGAAAAGTATAATGCAGTCCATCTAGGCACATAGCGTATATATTTTTCTTTGCAAATAGGAGGGTAAAATAGTCATTTGAGTGGTACTTTTTATGATTAACCACGTCCAGTATTTACCGAGTAACACCCGTATTTTAACATAACTTTACAAACATGCTCCTATATAAAATGTACCTTATTCCACTTTCACTTTCTTTAACCACTCTCTAATTTAACTTGTACCCTACCAACCACCAAACAACCATCAGCAACGAACAACCACCACGTCATATATTTGTTTTTTAAAAATTGCTTTACTCTACACCAATTAGCGCAAACGGTGAATGGACGAGTTTAAGGAAACAATGACGCCACTGGAAAGATCGTAGGAGCATACGGAGTCGGTGAGTGCTATGTCTTTCTTTTTTTTTTTTTTTTTTGGTTTCGTAATCATAGAAGGAACACCTCAAATTTTAGATTCATTCAGCCTTGGAACAGTCTAACATTTTAGGCGTTTAAGGGGGGAAACACCTAAAATTATAGAATGTTCTAGGGGAAAACGCCTGAAATTTTAGAATGTTCTAAAATTTCAGGTGTTCCTTCAATTCCATGGAACATTTTAAAATTTCAGGTGATTAGGGGTATTTTTTACCCCCTTTTTATAGACAAATGATAGGCCAACAAGTGGCCCAATGATAGGCCGACACGTGGCATCCTACTCAGCTTAAAAGGCCAATAAGAACCGCATGACACGTGGCCTAAAGAGAGATATCAAAAATGAAGGGCTCAAAGCCGAATAAGGAAACATGCCTATCATAAAGGAAACAGGATACACGTGTCAACCACGTATAGGGAAACCGATCTTCCTAAGTTATGAAACCCTAAGAGCATGATCTCCCACTTCCCTATAAATACCGCATCATTTCATGATGGATGGGGAGAACACACAATTCCCAAAGGCTCAATGCCCAAAATATGCTGTCACTTCTCTCTACTTTCTCTCTCTACAATTTCATTTTCCGATCATTAACTTGATTGTTGGAGGCCGTAAACTGGAGATCCGTTGTTTTGCAGGTGTTCAGGCCGTACGAGTGTTGCATCCCGGATCTGTCTCCCGCAGGAATCCATACCCCCCTTCGGGTTATCCAAAAAATCCCTGCAATATTTGGCGCCGTCTGTGGGGAGACACATCTGGAATGACACTTAGCCCTATCCGAACACCAAATCATGAAGTAGAACTCTTCGTTACAAACGTAACCCAATGTGAGGGCAAAGTTGTAATTCTTCTAGACTTAGGCGACACTAAAACCCAAAGTCATGATCATTATTGTGATTATATAAAAAAAAATCAAATAAAATTTTCGTCAGGCTACATTGTTGATGTGTGCCCGCGAGCTAGTCAAACGACTTGTCAAATGGATGAAGAAAAGCGTTCGAGCAAAAGCAAGAAGCTCGTGGACACAAGCATAGCTACTCGTACAGGGCAGCCAAGCAACCTGTACGAGCCAAATTAAAAAGCTTGCTTACACAAGCATAGTTACTCATACATGTCGAGTAGAATGTCAATCAGAGGCATTCCGTAGCAAAATTACTCGGCCATGAAGACCACACAGTCGATGAATCCATCTGGCCTTATAATGGACGGACGGATGAACACCAGGAAGTCCTAAAAATCGATCAAGGTATTTTTTACCTAAATAGGGCAAGCATACTCTTAGGTGTACAAGCCCTTAGAAATTTGCAAGTTGAGAAAATACTTGAAATTTCATGAATACGTCCGAGAGATAGCATCAAAGGATGACTCAATACCATACAAATTAAAAGATAAAAAAACAAATACATATACAAATGTATATAAGCCGAATGGCCGATTATGAAATAATAAAAAAAAAATTGCAAGCGGAGTACATGAGTTAGTTGTTGCCGCTTGCTACAAGTATGTATTAATACATACATAAAGGAACATATTCCCATCCACTTGCATTTCACTTAGGGCTGTACATATATAGTTTGGTGTGGACCGTAACCAAACAAGACCAAACAATATTTTAACGGTTTGATTTGGTTTACGGTTTATAAATTACGGTTTGGTCTCGATTTTTTTTTTTTTTTTGTAAATATGGTTTATGGTTTGGTTTGGTTTTGCAAAAATTATAAACCAAACCAAACCGTATTAATATTTATAAAATTTTTAAATAAATTTTTTTTTATATTATAAAAAAAATTAAAGAATAAATAAAAAACCATGAAAAATAGATAAAAACTATACCGTCAATACTATAATTAATGACTATAATGTAGTACTCATATGAATATCTTTTATTGTTAATTGTTATGTATTATTTTTATTCTGTGTTAGCACTTGATATTTTTATTGTAACTTTGTAGTAAAATTTAATCCGTTTGAGCTACTTATTTAAAGTTTATTATAAATTAATGAAGTATTATTTGATAATTTTTGGGAAAAAAAGAAAAATATCATTTCATCATAAACTGCAAACCAAACCGCACCAAACCGTATGGTTTGGTTTGGTTTCAATACTAATATGGTTTGGTTTGGTTTGAAAAATTTACCAAACCGTATTTTGCGGTTTGGTTTGGTTTAGACTCAAACTGCACCAAACCAAACCATGTTCACCCCTAATTTCACTAGCTAACAAAGCTAAGGCCTAATGTGCCCTAAACCATTACTTCCGGTCAACAAGTAGAGAAGTTCTCCATAACAAGCATTATTGCTAAAGAAAATAAATATATTTGTCAAGCTAAGGTTAGCCAACGCGAGTTGGGAGCTAAACAGAGCTGCAACTTGGCCAATCCCTTCCATGGCTTGCCGTGCATAGTGGACCACAGTCTGTCCGAGCTACTTGTCTGAGTGAAATTGGAAACCATGCCCTTCAAAGCATAGCAACTCGGCCAAGCATAGCAGCGGCCAAGCTCAGTTGCTTATGAAGCCGAGTAGCATGGCCATGTACCTGGCCTAGCTGCCCCTCACTGAAGCATCATGCGGCCCTCTTTATACGGCCACCCATGGTCGAGTAAAGTTGGAATGAATGTTCTTTAAAGCATAGATGGTCGGCCAACCAAAGCAGGGTGTCATGCCATCATGCAAAGAGCCATGTTCCAAGTTTAATACGGCCAAGGCACCCAAGGAGCAGCCAAATTGAGCTAGACGAATAAAATTGGAACCACACCCCTACAAACATAGTAACTCGGCCAAGCATAACAACAGCCTGACCAAGCCCTTCCCTGGCTGGTCGAGCATAGCAGCAACTTGCTAGCCAGCCTGACGAGCAAAGCAGGCAGCAATCTGGCTGAGTTGCAACTCAAAGACGCATCATGATATTGATTTTAGGCGGCCAACAATATGTCTAAGCTGCTTGTCCGAGTGAAATCGGGAACCTCACCAGTCCAAACCTAGCAACTCGGCCAAGGCAGCCTAACTGAGCAGCTGATTGCATGAGTAGCAGTCAGTGGTCTGGCCAAACATGCTCGGCAACAGCAGCATACAACGATAGCAAGTATGCTGAGCAGCCAGTAAGTAGGCCGCCCAAGTTGCCAGCAAGCCTAGCTGAGTAACAAGCAGCATGGCCGAGCAACAGGCTACCCGACTTACTTGCCCTTCAAAGAACCATCATGTTCTCAATAATAGGCGGCCAACAACCTTTCCAAGCAACCTGTTCGAGTTGTCCAAGAGGCCGAGTGAAAACTTGAAGATGGTCCTCGCGAGAATAAGTGGTCGGACGGGATCTGAGTTGAGTGTCCGGCCTGCCTTTGAGTAAAGGATGATCTAACGAATTTCTGGCGGACAACTAAAATAGAAGATCGCCCTTCATCTATTTGACGACAAAGAAAATCGTCAAAAATAAGGGAAATGATTTCTACTAGTCGGGCTAACGATGTCAGAACGCTTCATAAAATACCTTTCCGGAAATGGAAATGGGCCAATAAGTCAAACACACAGCTGCGCCGAGACTAAAAGGCTTTTTTAGCCATCCGAGTTCATTTAGGGCCCGAAAATGGCCTTCAAACATTTTTTGAGACAAAAGGTTAAAAAAAAATCGAATGGTGGCCGAGTGAAAATGCAGAGTACGCCCTCCTCTACATAGCAAGTCGGCCGATAGCAGCATTACCTTAGTTTGGCCGAGCAGCCCCTGGCCTAGTTAAGCTGCCATCACACTAACCACCAAGTTCTTGCTTTTATACGGCCAACAACATGGCCGAGCTGTAGCTTGGACGAGTTGCCCTCTATGTACTCATTTTCATGCGGCCATCAATAATTATAAGAAGTAGTTGGTTGAGCTAACACTCGGCAGCAATAACCCAACAAACAGGTTGAGTTGCACATTAGTGATGCATCAAATTTCCAATTTTGTGCGGCCATAATTTCTTGTCGAGTAAAAAATAACAGCTGCCGAACAACCTCTGTCCGAGTAGATACGCGATGATGGGCATCGCAATCATAGAAGGTCGGCAATAGCAGAGGGCCGAGCTGCCTTCACGCTATGCTCGACCACAATATGCTGACATGGCGAAATCTGATTGATCCGTATTTAGTATTTTCATTTTCATTTTGAATTATTTTTTATGTCCGTAATGTATTAAAAATGTATTTATGTTATGTATTTTTTTTAATACAGGTATAAAAATTAAATTTATAACTATAATTTTTTGAAACAATACTTATAATTATTCAAAATTATTAAAAAAAAAATCACAAAATAAATTTTTCAAGATTGTTCATCAATGTCCCATCTATCAACCAACAAACATCCAGAATGATGGGTCACGAATTTGATGCCGGAGAAGAAGAAGCGACTGTCGAAAAAACCACCAAAAATCTTCCCAAGAAAGTCGCCTGCAACTTTCATGAAATTGACCAATTCGAACCTAAACCCATCGCCTGAAAACAGCCGCCTGAACCCTATAAATTTGCCTGAAAACCTCCCCAAAACTAATCACGAAACCCACTAAAAAATATCCCTAAAACTGCAGCAAAAATGTACCCAAAATACGCCTAAAAATTCGCCAAACCATTGATTCACCGCCGTGAGCCCTTCGCCGGACTACATGTGCCGGGAAAGTCGTCGGACGCTGAACTCTAATAGCCTAGAAATCCAGATTCCCACAGGAGAGAGATCATTAAAAAAAAAAAATACCATAAATGATCATGAACACATTGAAGAACAATGAATACTGGTAATTGATTTTCAAAGTTTTAATCATAATTTAATTTTTGTAAATGATTATTAAAAAACTATAATGATGTATTCTATATAAAAAATACATATATTTACAATAACACATACATTATAATACATTTTAGCCTTTTCAAAATAATGAAAAATTGACCAACCATAACATGCCACGTCAGCATGTTATGGTGCCTTTCTTTGAAGAATGATATAAGTAGTAGATAAATCCGAGCATCGCTGTCCATAGCTCCAAAATCAAATCCCCCAAAAATCTCAACTATCTTTCTCCAATCTCCATTGAAACAGGAAAAGTTTGAGCAACTCATCAATGGTGGATTCACTGGAATGGAACGGTAATCGAGGTCGGGGGGTTCTGGGCGTGCGGTGGTCGAGATCGGAGAGTTCTGGCCGCAAGATGGTCAAGGTAAAGCTTGAGAATGTCCCATTATCAGGTGAAGCTTGAGAATGTCGAAGGAGAGAGAAAGATGTTTGGACTTTGGAGGTTGAGATGTTAATGTAGAGATAATTTACAGTCAAGAGATGGCGTTACACATCAAGGTTTAAGGCCGTTAGTGAGGTTTGCTGAGTAGTCACCTTAAACGTGGCTACTTGTACATGTCACGAGCAAGAAGTTACAATTCTGTCCTCCATTAAACAGGTTGATATACCTAAAGAGCCCCTAAATCAAAGAGATTAACCTGAATTTGCCGTTTAATTAATACTAAAAACTGACTAAATGAATGATCTTATATATGTTCAATTGATCATGATTTCAGGTTCGGAAAACAGGTGATGTAGGACTAGAAAATGTTAATTTTCCAAGCAATCAGAATGCAAATGGTAATGGTAATGCGGGTGATAATAATGGTGTACCATAACCCCAACCGAATGGTGGGAATAATAACGGAGCAGCGGCTGCTGACAACGGAAACTTAAATAATGGGAATTTGGTGGAGCACTTAAGATTTTTTCAGTATGATGCGAATTCAGAATTGAGATTGATTCACAACACCACTACAATTGCAGAAGACTTTGACAGTTGGTTCGATTTTGCTGTCGTGGTGTATCATTATTGGCTGACTGATGCCGGCCTTGCCAATGCCGGCCTTCACCTGCCGATTGTTGGCCTGGAAGTAGGACTTTCTGTGGACGTATTGATGGTGATCAGAACTTTACTGACTTGAATTAGCCTCAACACGAATGGACTATGTTCGTCCCCAAATTAATTGTGTCCCTGTGATTGCTAATGGTAATGGTAACGTGGATAATAACAATAACGGTGCACCGGCCCAACCCAATAATGCTAGGAATGGAAATGCTGGAGGACATGACAATGGGAATTTTGCGGAGAGACTTAGGATTCATATGTTTGATGAGAATCATCAAGTTATTCTAAGCATCTTGACCCCTGTGTCTCCAATGCATCATGGCAGTTGGTTCGAATTGGCTGGCATGGTACACCGAATTCGGCAGATTCATACCGGCCAAGGTCCCCCACCGCAGGCAGGCGGATGGGTAGTAATAGTGCTGATGTCACCTGCTTATTGTTGTCCTGGAAGCAGGACTGTCTTCAGACATTTTGATGGTCATATCTTTACTGACCTGAATTGGCCTCATCGCGAATGGCAAAATGTTCGAGCCAAAATTAATTGTCTCTCTGTGATTGCCGAACCTCAAGCTCAACAACAGCAGCAACAACCACAACAAGCACAACAACTACAGCAGCAGCAGCAGCTACGGAACAACGACAATGAACAACATGCTCAAGCCTGAATGTTTATTCTTGTTATAATTGTACTATTGATCCGTAGTTCAAGATGCTTAATTCCTAGCAAGTATAATGCATTACATTGTTTTACAGGAAAATTTCTATCGGTTTTTGTTAATTAGATGCATATGCATATATGATCAAGGATTGATTAAATCTTCTATAATTGTGGGGGGTGTTAGTGTACACTTCTTCTATCAACTGTCAACTCATGTGATGCTGCAGGTTTGTAATTTGTAAGTGTTTTGTTCATCAACTGAGACAATGCAATGAATGATCTTATGTTCATCATTTTAGGTCTGAAAATCAGTTGATGCACCACGTACAAAGGAAATCGTAATAATTTGCCCTGCCAGAACGCGAGTAATAGTAATATTGGCCATGTACACCAACCGAATATCATTTCTTTGTAAACCTTAAATTATTAGTCAAGGATTGTACAAGATCGATTGATCATAAACTTATGGACTATGATTGTATGATTTACTACGACAAGGTCTTTGTCAGACTACATTGAAGCTTTTATCGTTAAATGATATATATGTCCTCACTTTGCAATGAACATTGACTTCAATCAAGGTTTATGTCAATCTTGATTGTAAGTATTACTAGAACTGGAGATAACTTAGAGCCTTTTTTGTTCCATGATATGCTTTCTACAACTGTAATGTTTTCCTGAATTGTTTGGCTGACACATTATTGCATTACATGCCCTTTACACTTCTAAACTAGTGTCAAATCATAGAATCAACGAACTTTTATTAGAGGGTGTTTTTCTAATTATTGATTAATGTTGTTGTACACCTTATTTGAAGTTATATGATTTAACAAGGGTACATTACTCGAATTTTGCGCCTTCATAAAATTTTATCGCTTATCCCATCTTTTAAATTTCATTACTTTATCCTTCCCCTATCAGTATAACTCTCAACACTCGTACGTACTAAATGTCTCGCAAAGGAATATATCCAATAATGGCCTTACCGTGTTACATTAGCTCATAATTCAACTTAGACTTTGGCTCAAATATTCTCTTAGTGAACTCTCAAATTTTAACACAACCCAACATAATAAAGCATGACATGAGCACATTCTTATGCATGTTAATTTATGAGACAAAGTTGGGAAATTTTTTATTTTTTCAGGTATAAAATGATACGATAAAAATACACTAATAAACCCGTAGAAAAATAAAAGTGTAATTTAACTAAGGCTCACAGAGTCACAGACATGGAATGGTGGCAAGTAATCCATGTGCCATAAGCTCACCAATTTGAAAATTTTGACAAATTATTGGGGCTAGCCCAGATCACATGGGGTCAAATCAAGGTTACAACCCACAACCAACTTTGATTATAAGCTAATGTCAAACTTGGTAAATCCAATTCCAAACCTCAAATAAATCTTATTTATTCTATTATTGCTGCTGCTTAATTTTTTATTTTTTTTTTATTTTATTTTATTTTTTTTTTTTTTTTGTGTGACTAGTTTAAGTCAATTATGATGAGGAGGAGAAAACTTTTGAAACTGTAACTAACACGGAATTTGGCGGTTAGGCCAAAGTAACTAACATGTAACTATAAAAACGAACCCCTCTTATAAACCTCTCTCAGTCTTTACTCTGTTCTCTTACTAACAAACATTCTTGAAAGTATTGCTTCATTCCTCTTTGATTACTCTTTAATCTTTCTTCTTTCATCAATCTTCAACAACCATGACTGAATCTTCAAACATAAACCCAGATTTCATTTTCAAATCCAAACTAACCCCAACAATCAATATGAAGAACCCAAAATCTCTGTCTTTCTGCAACTCTGAATTCAACCCACAAATTGCAAAAGTTACTGAAAAAGATTATGAGATTACTTTTGGCAATACCCAAGCTCAAGATTCTGATGAATTTTCGTTCTTGAAATCTTCTGAAATGATCAACATTCCTTGCAGCAAACCCATTTTCAGCATTTCGCAAATCGATGAAGAAGATGATGATGATGATGAGTCTTCCAATCTCACAATGTTTGGTTAGTAGTTTTCGTAGACCTTTAATTTTTATGATTTCGTTTAATTGTAGTGGTTTATTGTTTAATCTATTCATATAATTAGTTACAAGAACAGAGTGTGCCTTTAAATCAGTAATTTCATCTTATTTGATTGAATGATTTGATTACTCAACTAAATTTTAATTCACCAATAATATAACATTTCAATTATTATTTATTATGTATATTTGTTTCATAGAAATTGGTGGTATTTTTTCAAAGAATAATGCAATTGAAAGTAGCACAGATATGATGGTTTCTTGAATAATCTCTGATTACCCTGCAAATTTCCCAGATTTCAATCTTGTGATTAAAGATTAAGAATATAATTAGTTGATGAGATTGAATAATTGTGATTATTATATTTTCGTTCATTGCAATGCATGACTAATAATTGATATTTGATCTGATTATTATTATTATTAGATGAAAGTGGTTTCTTGTGATTAAAGATAAATGGGTAGAATTTCATCCTATATCGTTCAATTGCATTACCTATTTTATGATTTTTAAACTAGTAAAAAATTTGATGTTTTTAATTTGTTTAATAGAAATGGGTGCTGCTGCTTCTTCAAACAATAATGCAATTGAAAGTAACAAAGATGTGATGGTTTCTTGGATAATCTCTGATTACACTACTGCAAATTTGGATGATTGCTGCTCTCGAAATTCGATTGGACTTACCAAAGAGATGGGAACTAACAGTAGTAAGTCTTGCTGTCACATAAATAAATTAATGTGGTCTCTTGTGATTAAAGATTAATGGTATAAGTCGTTCATTAGATTGAATAATTGTTGATTATATTTTCGATCAATATATTGCAACTAATAATGGGGATTTGATCTGATTTTTATTATTAGATGAAAGTGGACGTTTTGGTGCTTCAGCTTCATTAGTTCCTATGAAAGTGAAAGTAGAAGATCACGTTATTCCAGTAAGTAGTCTTTGATGCTCTGTATTTAATTAAGATTAGTGCTTGTATTGAAATCATGTAATTAATACTAAAATCTGACTAAATGAATGATCTTATATATGCTGATCATGATTTCAGGTCCGAAAATCAGCCGATGCACCAGGAAGAAATGCTAATATGCCGAATAATGGTAATGTTTATGGTAATGGTAACGCGGGTAATACTAATGGTGTAGGGGCAGTCCAACCGAATAATGGTGTGAATAATGGAGCAGCTGCTGCTAACAATAATGGAGATGTTGGAGGACATGATAACGGATACTTAAATGCTAATGGGAATTTCGGCCAGGGAATTACGATTTTCAGGCTCAATGCGAATTTAGAACCTATTTCAGGCATCTTGACCAATATAGTTCCAATGCATCATGGCACTTGGGAAGAATTCGCTGGCAGTGTACATCAATATTGGCAGATCGATTCGGGACAAGCCACAGTACAGCAGCTAGCCGGAGTAGCGCCAGTACCAATGCCACCCGCCGATTGTTGGCCTGGACGTACGATTGTCTTCGGACGTGTTGATGGTGCCACCTATGCTCAAAACGGCTGGGGAGATCTTCGAGCTGCTCACTATACTGACCTGAGTTGGCGTCAAAACAACTGGCTAGATGTTCGAGCCCAAATTAATTGTGCCTGTCTAATCCCTTTAGTTCACAACTACAACAACAACAACAACAACAACAACAACAATAATGCTTAAGCCAGAATTTTGGTTGTTGTTAGTCTAGAATGCTTATTAATTCCTAGGATTTAATTGTAGTTGTAGTTGTAGGTTGCTGTTTTAGAGGAAAATTTTCTATCTGCTTTTATTAGATACATGCAAATAAGATCGAGGATTAATTGATTCTTCTGTAATTCTGGATTTGTGGGGGGTGTTAATGAACAATTCTTAGTGTATTAGCTGTCAACTCATATGATGTTAAAGGTTTGTAATTTGTTTGTTGCGTTTTGTTCATCAACTGAGACAAGCAATGTTCAATTAAGGTGGAAAATGTGTAAGAAAAATTCCATATCTTAGACCTTTTGTATTGCTAGGAGTGTGAATAAGCCGAGTCAAGTTGAGGTGAGTCGAGTAATACTTGTTTGTTTGATCAATTAGCTTAGGCAATACAAGTACTTGTACAATATTGAGATTTTATTATCGGATCTCAAAAAATAATTCAAGCTTGGTTAATTAATATGTTTGCTCATGGATGAGTTTTTCTTTTTTACGTAATGCAAGTTATATTAAGGTCAAGGTAAGTACATTATTTTTACTAAATATAAAATTATTTTAAAAAATAGTACACTGTTAATAAAATGCATAATACTCCCTCCAAATGAGTAATTTTTTTATTGAAAATTTGACTAAATAATTGAGTAGTTAATAACTAATCAATTTGAGCATGTATGTTCGTAAATGTAAATTAATAAGAAATTCATTAACTTATTTATATGAATAGTTCATAAACTTTATATTTCCTCCCTCCAAGTAGGGTCAAGTTTTAAGGAGAGTAGAGAGATAAAAAGTAAGAAAAGGAGGGACCCGTATTTTAGGTGAGAACTAGAGTTTACAATCCAAAAACAAATGATGGGAGTCATGGGACTATTGAAAGTATTAAAAAAAAAAAAAGGAAAAAATATTAACAATTATACACTTATTCATTTTCAAGCTCATTTACTGAACAATGTGCTTCAAAAAATGTCCAAGCTAGGATTATTAATAGGATAAAAAAATGTGAACAAGCTTCAATTAGGCTCGAAGTTGAGTAGTTCAATTAGCATTTCCACTCATCTATACCCTTACTAAATCAACCCGAATATACATGGGAAAAAAATAACCCTCTAATCACATAAAGTAAGCATAAAATTATACGAAAATGTAACATGCAATTATTCAAAGTACACAACATAATTTTTACAACTCACCGGTTTAACTATTATAACAAAAAGATAGAACCTGTGCTTAGTAAGAGTAGTAACTACGAATTATTTCAATGTATGGCGAAACTGACATTTTTTTTTGAATGACCATAGTATATTTTTCAAAAATACGCAATTTAACTAAGACACACAAGCACATAAATGGTGGTATAAGTTTTATGCCTCTAAACCATCAATTTGAAAATTTTAACACAATACTTAGCTAGTGGATTCGACCTGATTAGAACCAAAGCACATGGGTCAGACCCTAGGTACAAACGAGAATAAACTTTGGTTCAAGGCTAATGCCAAGCTTGGTGAATCCGATTCCCAACCCAAACAAATATATTTGTTCCCAAAATTAAAATCTTTGTGACAAATTTAAGTCAATAATTATGACGGGGACAAAACTTTTCATTCTGTAACTATCATGCAACTAGTAGTTAGGGCCTTTCTCTTACGTTAAAAGTTCAGTTCAGTTCAGTTCTGATCAGTTCAGTTCAGTTTAGCTCACTTCAGTTCCGTTCAGTTCAGTTGAGTTCAGTCAATGAGAATAGGCCCTTAGTCCAAGTAAGCAACTATAAAAACCCGGCCCCTGTTTACTCTATTATCTTACTAACCCAACTTCATTCATCGTAAACATTACTCACTAATAAAGTAATAATCAATTTTGAAATCCTTGTTTTTTTACTGTTTAATAACACTCTTTTAATCTGTTTTTTTTTTTTTTTTCCTTCTTATTCAATAATCATTTTTTTTCCTTCTTATTCAATAATCATTTTTTTTCCTTCTTATTCAATAATCATCTTCCTTAACCATGACTGAACCTTCAATCTTAAACCCAGAATTCATTCTCAAATTCAAATTAATCCCAACAATTAATATGAAGCACTACACTCAATATTTCCCTGTCTCCTTGTGATTACTCAACATACGGTAGTGAGTGAGCATAGGGGCGGGCCAAGCGGGCCCCGGCCCAAAATCTGGGCTTTTCGGGCACAGTGCATTGTGCATGCCCGGGTTTCCAGCCAAAGAGCGGTCCGGGCCTCGTGTTGAAAATGACCCTAGAATTTCGGGCTATATGGCTTCGTGTCAAACCCGGGCCGGGCCAAATTCTCCTAGGCCACTTTGATCACCTTTATCTTTTTTTTTTTTTATCACCTTTATCTTGTTGTAATTGTACTAGTTAATATAGTTGTGATTATATGTGGTGAGTGATTTTATGTTACATCATTTCAGGTCAAAGAGGGTCTAGATGTTGAGTGCAATCCGACCAGAACCCACAGGAGGCATAGTCAAGTATACGAGTGATACTATTGAACTCCATATATGCAAGTGTTGCCTTAAACATTGATGCTAATGCGAATTGAATGTTGAACACTTATGTGCCGCATACTCATATTATACTCCACAAACTAGGTCTCCAAATTTTCATAATGTAGGTCCAATAGCAGATTCTTTCCCATTGATCTAACCATACTGATTACCGCTTAATATTTGCATCCTAATGTTATATTATTCCTCCATTTCAGCTAAAATTATGAGTATACAACACATATTCTGACCACCCCCTTCTGCCTTCATAAATAAAGAGGATCACAATTTGCAATGATTCTTAACCTACCTCTAATGCTTTCCCATCGATTCAAGACTTCAAGTTGTATCCTTGCTTTCACAGAATAGCCGACATAATCATAGGTGAGATTGCATTGCCACATCTCGCCTCAAGGCAACAAATTTCCTTGCAAAGTTGCAAGGAAGAACCTTAAACCAATTTTATTTTTTCCTTTTACATGAACCTTGTGTCGAGTGTTCTTTTTCTGGTGTTGACCCTTAAGTGACAAAATTAGTGAACATTTGTGAGCTTCACATATATTTTTTACTCATCAGGGCTAAATTCAGAACAACATTTGTGAACATTTGTGAGTCGGAATTTGTTTCATTGAACATACCATTGTCTCAGAGATCTTGAACAATACACTTACAGATTACAAACCTTCCAGTATCAAATCAGTACCAAAAACTGATAGAATTATTACCTACAACTAACTAAATCCATGTAATGTACTAGGAATTAAGTATTCAGGCTTGAGCATGTTGTTCATTGTTGTTGACCTAGTTGTTGTTGTTGCTGCTGCTGCTGCTGTTGTTGTTGTTGTTGTTGAGGTTCAGCAATCACACGGACACAATTAATTTGGGCTCGAACATTGGGCCATTCGTGTAGAGGCCAGTTCAAGTCAGTAAAGTTCTGACCACCATCAACACGTCCGAAGACAGTCCTACTTCCAGGCCAACAACAGTCAGGTGGCGTTTGTACTATCTCTGCTTCAGCTAGCTCCTCCGCATTGACACGGCCTGCAACAGTCAGCCAATATTGATACACCACGCCACCAAATTTGAGCCAACAGTCAAAATTGTCTGCAACTATATTGGTTCTGTGAATCAATCTCAATTCTGAATTCGCATCATACTGATAAATCTTAAGTCTCTGTCTCTCCACCAAAGTCCCATTATATAAGTTTCCATTGTAATATCCTCCACCATTTCCATTGCTAGCAGCCGCTCCTCCGTTATTACTCCCAGCATTTGGTTGTGGTTCTGGCACACCATTATCATTACCCGCGTAACCATTAACATTACCATTCGGGTGGCCCGGCAAATTACCATTTTCTTGTGCTACATCAGCTGTTTTCCAAACCTGAAATCATGAACTTATATAAGATCATTCATTCAGTCAGTTTTCAGTATTAATTAAATGATTTCAATACACTATTCTCAATTAAATAGAGCATCAAAAGACTTACTGGAATAGCATAATCTTCCACTTTCACTTTCATAGGAACTAATGAAGCTGGAGCACCAAAACTTCCAATTTCTTCTAATAATAAAAATCAAATCAAATCAAATCCCCATTATTAGTTGCAATATATATATTGATCGAAAATTTAATCAACAATTATTCAATCTAATGAACTACTTACACCATTAATCTTTAATCACAAGAGACCACATTTATGTATTTATGTTAAAGCAAGACTTACTACTGTTAGTTCCCATCTTTTTGTTAAGTCCAATCGAATTTCGAGAGCAGCAATCATCGAAATTTGCAGTAGTGTGATCAGAGAATATCCAAGAAACCATCATATCTTTGCTACTTTCAATTGCATTATTGTTTGAAGAAGCAGCAGCACCCATTTCTATTAAACAAATTACAAACATCAAATTTATTGCTGATTTAAAAATCATAAATAGGCAACGCAATTGAACGATATAGGATGAAATTCTACCCAATAATATAAATTATTTGACACAACAAACTTTAATTACTAGAAATCAATCACAAAATCACTTTGTAATTTGAACTTGTGATCAAGTTCATCTATTTAATATGTAACATAATAACATATATCAATGTTGCGCTTAAAATGGTTTTAGTACTAAACTGAATGTTGAAAAAAATTAAAGAAACAAACAAGCATATTATCATAAGAATAGACTGACCGAATATGAAGAGATTTGTAGAACCATCATCATCAATTTGCGAAATGCGATTAAAGTTGATCATCTTGCTGATCATCAATTCAGAGGACTTCAAGAATGAATAATACTCGTCAGAATCTTGAGCTTGTTGGGTAATCTGAGAACCTTTTTCAGCAACATTTACAATTTGTGGGTTGAATTCAGAGTAGCAGAAAAAGGGAATCATTGAGTGATTCATCTTGATTTTGGGGTTAGTTTGAACTTGGAAATGAATTCTGGGTTAATGCTTGAAGAAGAAAAACAGATTAAAGAAGAATGAAAAAAGAATTTCAAGAATCTTTGTTAACTCAAAATGTGTACGTTGAAGTTGGTTTAATATGAGAAACAGAGTAAAGAGAGTAGAATGAAAAGTTGATAAGAGGGGGCTTTTATAGTTACATGTTAGTTATTTTAACCGCCTAGTTGCATTTTAGTTAGTTAGAGTTTGTTAAGTTTTCTCCACATCATAATTGACTTAAACTAGATTAGGTCCCGTGTCATGCACAATAATTTAACTACATTTAAATCTTATATATCGTACTTTACGATAATTTTAAATTCCTTGTCAGATTTTTTAGTCAATTAGAATTGTGACAAATTATGAAATTGTAACTAACTCATCCAACTAGGCAGTTAGGCCGTTATAAGGCCAAGTAAGCAACCACCTCTGTTCTGTCAGTAGTAACCCAACTACAAAAACATTCTCGAAAAAACAAAATTCTTGCTTCATTTCTCTTTAATTACTCTCTAATCTGTTTTTTCTTCAATAATCTTCCTCAATAATTACTGAACCTTCAAACCTTAAACCCGGAAATCAATTTCAACTTCAAACAATCCAAATGAAGCACACAAAAATTCCATCTTTATTCAACTCTGAATTCGACCCACAAAATATAAGATTGATGACAAAATTTATTCAGAATGAGAGCAATGATGGCAATACCCAAATTCAGATGATTAACTTCGATCGCATTTCGCAAATTAATACCACATTTCATCTTGATGAGTCTTCCAATTTCTCCATATCTGGTTGGTGATTTTAATGTTTTATTATTGAAAAGATTGAAAATTCTGTTAAAGATTATTATTATTCAATTATCGGTGTATAATTGTAATGTTTTTGTTTTAGTATAATCTGTTTCTTTGTGATTAGTTACAAGAACAGAGTATCCCTGTTCATCTCTTCAAGAAGTTCAAATTTTGAAGTAATATTGTGTTTTTATTGTAATTAAAGTCTTTATTGTATATCTTTGCTAGATAGTTTGATTACCCATGAACCAATTTCGTTGATGCATTTGATGTTCTTTTTTTTTGTTATTATTTTATTTTTTTGAAGGAATGAATTCTGCTTTTTCAAACAATGCAATTGAAAGTTGCAAAGATATGCTGGTTTCTTGTATCATCTCACATTACATTGCTAACTGCTCTCGAAATTCGATACAACTTAGCAATACTCTTTCGGACTTTGAGGAATTTCACAGTAGTAAGTCTCTCCATTAATTAGAACTTTATGACTTTTTTTTTTTTTTTTATTATTATTACAATTATAAGTTCATGGAATTGTATTAGTTTCAATGATATATACTCCTTTTTCATTCATGCTGTTGCAAACTGTTGATGTTTTTATGCAAATGCGAGACTAATGGGATTCTGGTGACAGTTGGAACTGCAAATTCTGATGTTTTCTTAGCTCCTAAATTCTCAAGCATCATCAAAGATTTTACTCCAGTAAGTCATATTTTTAACTGTATTTGTCGAGTTGTTCTACAATAAAATTTACGGGTAGTTTCTTGGTATTATCTAATGTTAAATCGAGCTAGTGATTTCGTGTTCATTATTTTTTAGGTCTGAAAATTGGCTAATGCACAACCAAATGCTGAACTCTTGAATTTTCATGTTGTAATTTTACAGATGGCCTAAACAGTAGACATTAGTCTCATGAGATTGATTTAGTCAAAATGCTAGCTTTGCTTGTATATTTTTTTCGAGGAAAGCTTTGCTTGTATATATTACATATAAATTAGGCCTTAGATTTCGTGATATATATACATTTCTCGCGGTGTAAGATTAATTTGACTGAATGATTTTATGTTACATCATTTCAGGTCCAATTAGCTGATGCACCACCACCAAATGGTTATCGGCTGCCAGATTTAAATCTTCCGTACAATCCGAATAATGATGCCAATAATGCGAATGTAAATGGTGTTGCTCCAAATGGGCCACCACCTCCTGTTAACCATGACAATGGAGGCGGTGGTGGACATAACATCGGAAATGGTGGTGGAGTCGTCGATGGACTAAACAACCTTACGATTTATAGGTATAATGTGTTACAACAACCTGTAGACTACATTGACACTACTATAATTGCGAACAATTACAACAGTTGGACTACATTTGCTGGAGCTGTGCATGCAATTTACGTGATTGATCAACGCATTCCTGTCGATAATACGGTACCAGAAGTGATACCTTGCTTGAGCTGGCCTGGAAGTACCGTTTTCTTCGGACGTGTTGTTGGTGGGCGTTACACTGACCTGACTTGGCCTGAACATACTTGGCAAAGTGTTCGAGGTCAAATTAACTGTGTCCTTGTGTTTCCCTTATCGTAGCATCAAATGAGGTCCTAAAATTTAGTAATGTAGTTCTAGTTTTATTAGAAACTTTCGAGGATTGGTTCATCTGTGAATGTGGTGCTCTTTCATGTACTAATTTTGACTCAAGATTAGCTTCTTTATATTAGATTCTTTATTTGTGCATATATGCCTATATGGTCTTACACTAGTAGACATTTCAAACTAGTGTTTAGTTCAAATATTTCAACTTTACAATCGTCGGCAACTCTTAGGATGAACTTGAATTAATTGTGTGAGGTTGTTTGTTGTTGAAGAATGATCGGAGTTCCTGAATTTCCTTCTTGTGATTGTACTGGTTAAAATGCTTTCTAGTAATACATTGCGTAACAAGTATGAACAGAGAAAATTATATTGTTAAATAAATGGTTCGAGCATGTTTTAAACTTGGGTTGGGCCATTTGGGCACAAGTTGGGCCAAGTTATGAGATCTCAAGTTCTCAACTCAGATTTCTTTGGGTCGTTTCTTAATCATTTAGCCATAAGATTTAAAAGTATTCAACCCATGTTTCATTGTTGCTTTTATTGTAACTTACTAAGATGTGAATTAAGGGTTGTTGTTTTAAGAGGGTAAAATCTATGTATTATACATTTATCTATGTAAGATGAAGTATGTATTATATATCTATACATATATTAATCTGATTATTATTACTACTATTAAAAATATAATCTAATAAAATTGGACAAATTTGGACCTCAGACTCCAATAGGATCAAATCCAAGTATAATTTAAAAGAATTGGACTTCAAAAATTAAGAGTGAGTCTAATCCGAACATGATAACTTATTATTTGATATGATTTTAGGGAGATTGTGAACCTTGTATAATAGATAAATTGGTGTTTTGGTTCACTTTTACTCTATTATCGTGCAATTTTTGTGTATCCTTTGCTTCACGGGTTGTTAGTGTTTTTGTTGAGTTTTTAGGTCAAAAGACGACCATTTGAAGCATATGGTTGATAAACCGAGGTTAGAAGCCAAGGCAAAGGAGCAAAATCGAAGAAAAGGTGAAGAAAAAAAGAGACCCTGCATGGCCGTGCCATAATCTACACGTCCGTGCAAGAGTGTTCCTCCAAGACATAATCCTCTGCCGGAGCATGCACGGCCGTGCAAGACCCCAAGCACGACCGTGCAGAAGCCTACACGTCCGTGCAAGATTCCTAGGCCAAAACAGAAGCTGTTGTAGCTGTCTGTCTTGCCGTGCACAACCATGCATAAGGTGGCACGTCCTTGCAGACCTGCAGACGAGCCCGACTCTTGTTTTCTCCGCCATTTTTATATGGGGGTCATATAAATACTTCAATTAGCTCATTTGTACGATTATCTAAGTTTTTAGAGCTCTCCTCTTAGTTTGTAATCCTGGAAACACAAAAACTCTCAAATCACTAGTAAGATCTTAATTATTAGCTTGGACTTTCATCTCAATCATTGTAGAAGACAAGTTGCACCATTGTTATTCAAAGTTAGCTTCTAGTAACATTTCTTATCGTTCTTTTCCATTTTAATTGCTTTAATTTTTAATTATTTGCTTAATCCTTGTATGCTTAGATTATTCTTTAGCTTAATGTTTAGTTTGAATCATGTTCATGAGTTGCTTGAAATTCTTAATTGCTTTAATCTCCATGGATTGTGAATAGTCTAATTTTCTAGGGTTTGGGTAAAACCCTCAATGCAGTCACTAATTACTTGTTGCATTTGTTAATTTGGTAATTTTTGGGTGTTAATTAGTTGAGTTTAAGTGGTTTAATTGCTTAGTTCTTGTATATGGCCATTGCTAGAACCATTATCCAAGCTTTTTCAACGAAGGGATCGAGAGATGAACTTGAGTTAGCTCCCTTATGCTTATTTGACTTGAAATGCCATGAGAATAGGAAATTCCAGTCAAGGGAATGTTTTTGTCATCGTGATTATGTTTTAATAAATACTTGTTTTATTCTTTGTAACCACGAGAGTAGGTTGTATTCATGATTCAAGTAATTCTTCTAGCTTGAGAGAGTAGGTGGGTGATTTAGATGACTTCCCCTTAGCCTTAGTTGACTTGACGTAGTACATGTTACATAAAAGAAAACCAATATCGACTTCATTTAGCTTATTTAAATGGTAGTATCAGCTTGTTGGTTGATTCAACACCTTGCTATTAGCTAGTGAGACCAAGATAAGATTTTATCTTTGGTAGGCTCGACGACGGCCTATCAGAACGCTATTAAAGTCCGACCCATTTCAATAATTTAGAATAGACTAGATTGAAATTTTCAAAATTCATATAAGTTGCTATATGTGACGGTTATTGTAGGGAACATTTCAAGCATTACCCCAAACTTGAACCCCACTGTGATCATACACTTAAGTATGGTGGCGTCCAAAGGGAAGAAAACAAGAGCAAAAGAGTCGCTAACAATTTTTAGGAACTTGTAAATCGTTCACATGGTGAAGGTTACACCCCTTAACGATCCATGAGATCGTTTGTAATACCCATATATTTTGTGATTATAAAGTATGTGCAACTCAAAGTTTTATAATTTAAATTGTATTTCTTATTTGATAAAATTATATAAAATATATATGTTTATTTGAGTATCTTTTTTCTTATCAATTTATAAATATCTTTGAACCCTCAAAAATTCTTTTTATTATAATAATTAATATATGTGCAGCCGTGTGTTTGGTTTTTATTGTTATTCATATTGATTTGTTCTTTGCGGTTGTGGGAAAGTCTATCCATTCATTCCTCCACCAATTTATGCACATAGCATCATCATTATATATGATGATCAAATATTGCTTTTATTAATCTTTGCCAAGAATTAATAATTGGCTTGAGTCGGATACTTTGACACCGCAACCCGTAGTCTTTGGCGATCCTTTAATATTTTTGTAGCCGAAGGTAATCACACGGACTTCTTTAATGATGTTTTATTAATTTGATGTATTATGTATTATATGTAATCACACGATATGCTACTTTGGAGTTTTTTGTATAATTGTTTTATATAATTATTGTATGATTTGCTATTCATATGTATGATTCATGTATATAATTATATGATTTGATAAAATTTTATATCTTGTTACTATTGTTGTATATGATTGATTGTGTTATTATGTTAGGGTTTTTAATGTTGTTGCCTTAGGGAGTATTATTATTGAGGTTTAGGGTTACTAATGTAGTGTATTATTTTGGGTTGAGATTTAATAAATTTTTGGTACTAGCATTAGCCCTATAAGAGTTGAGATATTTTATGAACCGAATATGTCATCATATATGAATTGGGAACCTGTGCCAATATTGAGATATTATTTATTATCATGTGAAAGATTATTTGATCGATGTATGAGATCAAAAGGTTGAAAATTATTGTGTTGTTCTTGGTTTGAGGCTCGGCATTATATACCTTAGTCCTTGGCATGCTGGTATGAGGATGATAATCATGAGTTGAGAATGAGGTACAATCTTTATTATTTATTTTTCTATGGTCCCCTGCAGTGGGAATTGACCCTTATGTGGTCTGGGTTAAGGTGTTTTTCTGGTTATTGAGAGTATTCAAGTTTTTATACTTGCTGGTTTGTTATTCAAATTACCCATGTCCAAGGCTAGGTATAAAACAAAGAGTATGGCACACTTATTAGTTATGAGTTAATTGAGTGAAGAATTGTATTATTATTCAAGGTTGGACATAGTACAAAGTTTTAACCCTTAGCTTAAGGTGTGCAAGGTGTAATGTAGTTTTGAACTACATTGTTTAATTGAGTTGATTATATTAATTATTCTATTACTCTTTGTATTTTGATTGGTGGTGATTACTCAGCTTTTTGCTGACGTGTGTGTTGTTTTGTTGTGCTACTTGTGTTTGCGGCCATGTCTTTTTCTTATGGTGGCCCTGCGACGATCTATTTTGGAATTTGTCCTTAATGGTGAGCAGACAAGATTGTCTAAACAGGTTGATCAAGTGATCGTAGCTAAAGGAGCTCAAGTGTTTCGATTAGTTTGTTATAACGAGTCTATAAAGTTGTAAAATAGCTCACTTAGTTGATTGGGTTGTAACTATTGGGATTTTGTAAGCCTTAGCACTTGACAAGTTGTCGAGTGTGGCGGTAATACCTCCGATTTAGGTGTGTGCTTCCGCAATTTTATTTAAAGGTTGTCTATTTTCCCTTTATTTATTGTTTATTATTGGTTAGTGAATCGGGGGTGTTACATCGTCAACTCGAATAGGTCTAGAACCAAGACTGGTGTTCGGGGATAAGGGTATGAATCCAATCCAAAATAGAAAGAGTCCGCCCTATCAATAAGTCTCTACTTTATTCTACTCGTATTCATGTGCGCTTTCTGACTAACATGCAATCACTAAATTAACCAACCTGTTTAATCTATGTTGGTTGAATATTAATGCACAAATAAATCTATTATTGGCGATTACTTGAATTAAAATCATATTAGCCTAAACCAAATTATTAATTATCTTATTGGGCGTGATTTCAAGTACAAATTTCCTTAAAACATGCATACAAGGCGTGATCAAGCAATAACAACAATATATATCAAGCAACATAATAAAAATCATGATTGACAATCATCATAATTACCATATCAATAATAAAGCTTAATAATAATAGCAAGATCCTAGGCATGATACTAACATGATTAATAACAAATCTTAACATGTCACTAAACATTAAAGATCAAAGCTTCAAACCTAACATGATACTAACATGCTATTAGAAAGAATAAAAGGCACCCTAAACATGATTCTAGAAAGCAATAATAACATCCTTACATGATACTAGGAATTAATCAAATCTAAACATGCTTTCTACATTGAAATAAAAAGGGAGTAAGCTAATAACTTACTTTGATGCCTCGTACCTGTTTCTAATAACAAAACACACGCATTAGTAAACTTCAATGAAATAATAAATCAAATAATTAAATAATTGGAAGAAAGAGTTAAAAAGTTTAGACTGGATTTCGGACTAAACCCTCAGAAATTATCAACCTTTCACGTCTAGGGCGAAGGCAACTTCGAACTTGGCTAGGTGTGTCTAGAACTAATGTATGCGTTATGGTGTTTTGTAAAAGGATAGTTTAGAAAAGCTAGAGGGAGAAAAAATAAGCTATTGCTTAAGAGAGAGAAGAGAAGAATTAGAGAATTCTTAATGATAATTGGTTTCTGAAAACGGTGGTCCAAGGACTCTATTTATAGGAAAATAGTCCAGAATTCGATAGAAAATAGTTAGGGTTTCAAAATAAATAAAACACCATCCTGTCGCCAGGCGACGAACTGCAGTGCCAGGCGACGAACCTGTCATTAGGCGGTGCAAGACAGTTTTTTACGGATTTTGTTTTTATCATATCATTCGATCCAAAAGTCCAAATAAGTCATATAATTTGTCATTGGAAAGCTCTTGAAGTATACTTTCTAACCCAATTAGAATCAGATTAAAATCTTTTGTAGATAAAATGATATGGACGAAATAGTGGAAAGATGTCAGTTTTAGATAGAGTTTTGTATTCCTTTCATATCTTTTTTGTTATAGCTCGGAATTAATATTATAATATATCATTGGAAAGATAATTTCAAGATTTATCGATCCATATAAAACTTGGATAAAGATTATGAGGCACCAAAATAACATCTGACTGTCTTTGAACATCTTTAAATTCGAAAAGAATTAGGACTCTCAAAAAGAGGAATTTTATTCAATTTCAAACTCTTTGATCTTATCTTTTCAAAATGGATGATTAAAATCTTTTAGAAACTTAATTATAGAAGCTTCTAATTAATCCTAATTATTTTAGGAATAGGATTAAACCTTTGGACCCTCCACATGATCATTGCGTCGTAGGTAAAATCCGGCTTGGGCCCATTTTAGTATTTTGGCCATAACTTCCTCATTATTCATCGGAATTGGGCTTATAATATATTGTTGGAAAGGTCTTTTCAAGCCCCATCCAACTACACCATTATTGGACCCTTATCATGGATGAACTAAACTGGACTGGATGTTTTCATAAAATAGAGCATGTTTTCGAAAACAGAAAGAAGGATTTTTAATAAAAACTACCGTATCACTAGATTTTTCACACTTTCGCTTCATTCGATTATCATTAGACGCGAAAGATATTCATCAATGGGTTTGGTTTTGGGGAGACGCAATTGGGTGTCTATAGTTATAAATATTGGTAATTAGAAATACAATAAGGGTTGCTTGTTGAAAAAGTCAAAGACTCTAATGGAGGACACTTAGGGTTAAGTAATTAAGTTGAATTAACCTACTAGACCAAAACCTTACTCGAACTAACAAGGTATGGGTTGATGAGATTGGTACTAGAGAGTGAGAAGAGGACACCTAGCTCTTTAATTTTAATTCATTATCCCTTGCATTTGTTATTTAAGTATAATTTATACTTATTTAATTAAAAGTTGTTCTTATAAAAGAAATGTTTTCATGTCACATTCTTCATCTAGAATCCAGAAGTATACAAGCTATGTAATATATCACTTCCACCAATAAAATCAATATTACTTTTAGCAGACCAAAATTCCCAACCTCTTACAAAGAGATAGGATTCACTTTTCTTATCAACCACCTTTCATTAATGTAGAGGTGTCAAACCCAAACCGACCTGAAAAAAATTATCCGTTTCGAACTGTAACCGATCCGATTTGATCCGAGAAATTCAAGACCCAAACCCGATCTTTAACCGAACTGAACTCAACCCGAATCCGAACTTGACCGATCTGAACTTAACCTGGCACCGATTTGATCCCACCTGAACTCAACCCGAATCCGATTTGACCGACCTGAATTCAAACCGAACCGATTTGACCCGACCAGAACTCAACCCGATCCAAAATTGACCCGAAAAATAATCGATCAGATCCGATCTGTTTTGACCTGAACTGATATTATCTCGACCCGATTTTAACTAGATTTGATTTTTACCCGATCCGAATTTAACCCGACCATAATTGATTATTGACCTTTTTATTCAAGTTCTTATACTATATATTTACTAATTATTAATAAGTTAACTTTTTATTACAAAGAAATAGTCTAAAGTCTTAAGTTTACTACAAACCCATCACGTGAGACAATCTGACCAAAAAGTAGGTGGGTCCATATAAAGAGCTCTCTCTTCCTATCTCTCTTCTTTTTTCTCTCTCTACCATGTGTTTTTAGAATATTTTAATCATTGTTATGTATTTACAAATACATAACATTCCTTCATTACTACTTCTTCTACAACAGTGCATTATCCTAGAATTATAGGCAATATACATCGTCCGGTTATATACACATTACATACATATGCAATAATTTATGCTCAAATAAAAAGAATATACATAGTAACAATTAACTATCAATATGTATAATGTCAAGTTTTTAATATTAAAATTGAATTAGTAATAAAGTAATTCTAACAACTCTAACAAATATCTTATACAAATTGAATTAGTAATAAACAAAACTAATAGTACAGAACTCATAACCTCGTAAGATTGTACAATTGATGAAGAGTTGTAACCTTGTAATAACCTTAAAAAATTGATATTTTTTTTAATATATCACCATCTGTAACTATTACTCGTCAATATATCACTAGCTCGGTCTCACTTATATAGGTATGATAAGTTATCGATAATTATTCATCAATCTCAATTTTCCTTTAAGATAAAAAATATACATAACTTGATCAAATGAGAAAACTAAAACTTTGTGCTTCGTAATTAATAATCATATTCAACCAATATAAGAAAAAAACTCAATAATATCTCTAGATTAAAAAGAACCTTATTTGGATATGAATTTGGTCAGCTCGACCAAAATCCAACCAAACACAAAAAGGAATTGAATAGATACTGACCATTTAATTAATCAATGGATCAACCTTATCTTAATCAAACCGAAATCATCCGAACCGAAATCAACCCTACCCAAATTCATCCGATCCAAAGTTATCCGGTTAAACCCCTTTTAAATTCGATCCAAATTTATCCGAACCGAAAGTGAACCGATATGGAGTTTACCCGACCCATATCCGACCAGGACTCGATAGACCATGACCCGAATTTGACCCGATCCGACTCGATCCGAGTTAAAAAGATAATTTTGATCCGAACATATTGTAGGGGTTTATAGGTACTACGCAGCGGAAATAACATGAATCATATTCATAAAGCACCTAAACCAAGGATCATTGCATAACACATAAAGAACACATAATTGTACCTTTGAAGCGTGATTCCACGTGCGATCGAGCAAGAACAAAGGGAGATAAAGAACCCCAAGCGTGATTCCTCTACTTGGTCCACGGGCACAAGTTAAACCTCCACTAATGCTAGTTAGTCATGATTGAACGCTTCAATCAACCTTCAACGGAGAAGAGAGACACGAGCTAACCACAAACCACCACGACGAACACCACGAGCCACCATGAGGGGCGCCGCACGTAAGGACGTGAAGGGGAGAGAAGAGGGCCGTCAGTGAGGAGAGTGTTTAGGGTTTTGGGGCTTGGGTGCTTCTTTCACAATCTACTGTATGTTGATTGTTACTGCTTGCTAGCAACCCTAGGCATGGATCTTATTTATAGATCACATCTCTAAATAAGAGCCCATGTAAAAAGCCCAAAACCCTTATCCTAAACACACTACTCTAGCCCAACACTCTACATGGTATGTCATAATCTCATGAGGCCTATTAATGGGCCACTTACTTGTTTAACCCAATACCCTTGTTGTGTGACCTCATAGGATCCATTCTATAAGGCTTTGGGCTATTTAACTAACCCAAAGATCAATTATCATATCTAGCACCAAATATTGACGACCCTATAGAATGAACTTATTATCTCCATAATAGTGATCCTTGATATATCTAGTAATTGCACTTATCGAAGACATAACTCCTTCAATCTCCCACTTGTCTGAGACAAGTGCGCAATGTTCAAATTCCTTAAGTCAATGTGTGTCGATTTGATAATATGATTTCATCTCATGTCGTGATCATATTAATCTACAAATCTTTCTTGAAATCTGAGTTAGAATTACAAAACAAATGGTTACAATGTAATCCATTTGAGCACGGCCATGCATTTTCTGAATTCTCCCTCTTCAAGGGGCCAAGACACATTCCTAATTAAATAGGTAGACTCTATCTAATCGTGTGGCAACCAAAGCTCCCACTCAACTCATGAAGTAACCGGGAAACATCCTTTATAATCTCCAGTTACGTCCAGACGTTTGAATGTACCACAGTTAAAACAATCATTGAATGGAATTAGTGCTCCACTCATGTCAAAGGAATCCACTAATATATCCGGAAGCTCTATACTTGAACTTCAAAGTAGGTCTATAGTTTGATCATGCATCATTCATGCATATCCATGTGATTTACCGAGCATCACTACGCTTCTATAGCCTATGAAACTGCGCTATCCAATCAATCTTAACATGCTAGTCCATTCAATGAAATCATTTATGTCCAGTTTAATGATTCCGAACTAGGAACTTAAATAACATATGAATTTAGTTCACCTGTGGGGTTTCATCAAAAGGTCATCAACCTAGTGAGCCCATCAATTCATAATTATTTTGGACAGTTTATTTAATCTTAAAACCACGATTAAATAAGATTGAAACTCTGTTTCAATTGATAAACATAATTCTGCAAATGAATGTATTACACATGTAACTTGTTTTTCTCCAAAAACAAATACAACTTCTAATTACATCATTTGCCTCAATCCAGTTTCATTAGCATATTTCTCATGCTTTGGAAATGGAAGGGGGTTTAGTAAGTAGAGTTCATGAGATATTCTCATAAACATAAATTCTGCATTTTCTAAATCTTATAATCATTTTCATCTCCATAAACTAAGAATTTCCCTTCGCCCTTTCGCAAGGAACTTAGGAATTTCTAATTTGTATTCCAACGTCACATTGGATTTCGATTGAAATCTATCATCACTTGTTCTTTAAACACGTGAATCAAAAAGACGAGTATAGTCCATGACATGCATCCTTTGCAAATTGCATAAGGATCATCACTCAACGTCTTAATTTCATCAACCTTTCTCAAGGTATTGAATCATTAAGCAACGTGCCATGTTATATGGGATTGAAAACTCCTTTCAATATAATGTTGAACCTTATACGAATCTTATCAATACAAGCTTCTTAACCAAAACTCAAACATTCTTCGAGACCTATCTCTATAGATCTTGAATCCCAAATGTACTCATCATCCCCTTCAAGGTTTTTCATACAAGATGCATTACCCACCACTTGACTCTTCAAGCAATGAATAATTGCTCTTTATACTAGACCAAGAAGACTTCATAGCTCCCACTAAACATCTTGTACACACAAGACCTTTTCTTCATTTTACGACAACATCAAACGATTTGAATAACTCATAAAATTAAGAACATTAACTCCCTGATGCTAACTTCAATCCAATATGGATCTTTTATGCATCCCTAGGATTATTGGATCTCCAAACTTTTGATTGTATCATATACAAATCTTATTTCATGAACAATTTCAAGAAAGCGTTTTGAAATCCATCTATCCAAATCTCATATGGTAGAAATCACTCAAAATATCTTTAATAGATCTTTGCAACACACTACTACAAAAAGAGGAATACACATCGCCTAAAAGAGGGTATATAGAGCGCCTCTAAGGCGCTTCCCAGAGGGGGTGCCCTATAAGGTCTACAGTACGCCTGTATGAGGCGATCTATATCTAATAGAATAGAGAACGCCTATCTAAGATAACAGCTCTCTATTCCATGTGTAAAATATATAAAAAACAAGGAAAAGAGAGCTGTGATCTGAGGATAGGCGCTCTATATATATGTAAATAGAGAACGCCTATCATAGATAGGCGATCTCTTTTCCTCAATTATTTTTTAAAACACAAATTATTATTATTATTATTATTTTTCAATAATAATAATAATAATTATTACATAATTAATAAAACACCATAATGAATCAAATAATAACAATTTAATAATTAGAAAATTATATACAAGATTGCCCTCAAAAAAAATATACACAAGATTACCAGTATTATAATTACAATGACTAATTGAGGAAAAAAAATTACAATAGTACAAGTTTAGACAACCACCATTGCCGTCAACACCTTCCAAGCACCCCACCACAACAAACGGCAATACAACCACCTCCTTTGCAACACCTCTACTCGCGTTCTAATGTTTTCAGCAACATTTCAGACAACCACCACTGCAATCACAAGAGCCGAAACCCACTGCTCACCTACACCCCCGAATCAACTACTGCACCCACAAATCTACATTCTACACAACAACAACAGCCAACAATGCCAAAAAATACGTTACATTATTGTTATTGTTACTACTCCAATATAATTAGAAAAATAAAATCAAACCAAATCTAAAGGTGAAAATCATAAATTTGAGATTAAAAATTAATATTTGAGAATTAAAACGAATTGTACGTAAAATGAATATCAGAAATTTAAATTAGAAAAATAAAAAAAAAAATCAAATTTTAGATCAATCGAAAATTGCAAAAATCGGAAATTAAAACATGAAAAGTGATTGATAAAAGATGAAAAATCAGAAAATTATAACATGATTAATAAACACCCACAAAGTAATCGCATCAAACACCCACAAATCTAATAATAATTGAGAAGTAAAACGAAAATTTTAAAAAGTAAACAAAAAACCCCAAAAAAAATCATATCAATCACTTTGTAACATTAAAAAAAAAAAAACGAATTCGAACATTGCAAGTTTGAAACAAAAAATCGAATTAGAACATGAAAATTCAAACAAAAATGAGATTAATCTTCATATGCCTTTTTGCATCTTTAGACTTCTTCATCCGTTTTACAGCAACATTTGAAATTTGAAATTCGAACTAAGATTCAAGCCTGGCTCGGTCAATGGCGGCAATTCGTGGAAAGAACGAGTTCAACCCAATGCGGACAAACCGCGACAACGCGCGTGCTATAAGACTCCTTAGCTTGGTCGAAGGGTTTTTGGGGGTGATTGAAAGGGCTTCTATGGTTGTGAACGAGGGTTTCTAGGTTGGCTTTGATCCACTGCAGGTTGGAGCCATTGAAGGTGGTGATGGCTGCAAAACATGGTAATTTGAGGGATGAAGTTAGAAGAGATGGAAGGAGGAGAGAGATGGGGAATGAAGAAAAAAGAAGGTGAAGGCTAGCTCTTGATAGGAAATGAGTTAGGGTTATTAGGTTAGTGCGTAACTGTGTACTAGTATATGGTTTTCTTTTTGTTTTTATTTTGTTTTTAAATTTTTTTTATATTATTATAATATTATAGAACGGTTAGCTAAGAGAGGCGCTCTATATTTTATGGTGTAAAATTTTGATATATCCTGTAGAGCGGTTAACTTTGACAGGCGCTCTATAGGTTAAACATACAAAATGCTTATCTTACATAGGCGCTCTATATAATTCTAGAGATCGCCTATGCAAGTTGACAGTTGTGTATTGTGTGTTACTTATTCTAGTTTTTGTGGTAGTGACATGACTAATGTAAAGATTTCATCGTAGTCATAGTCGTACTAAGAATTTGTTGAATCCCTTAACAAGTCTTTGCTTTAGTCAGAAAACATTTTTCTTTCTTGTCTGCTTTGCTTACAATTCACCCAATTTAGGCAAATTATTCAAGTGTCATACACTTGCTTACAGACTTAGAATCTATTTCAGATTTCCTGGTTTTAAACCACTTGTAGTTATAACTTGTCAAATCATCCTTATTACTTGCATAATCATCATGTTCCAAAATGAATATTTTAGAACTCTTAGTCAATATGAAATCATATTTCTTTGGCTAAGTTTTACATATGCTAGTCATCATTGTGGGTTTTTATGCAACAATTGAAACTCATACAACAACTTTGTTTAGTTTTCAATGAGAAACGACAATAGAGGATTTGCACTTGGAATGTAGTACCTTCGACACATGGTTATTAATCCCATTACACTTAATGAGACCACGCGTTGTCATTTGTAACATGAGGTGAATCATGCTCATATTGTTGCTTTTATTTGATTACTTCTCGAATTTCTTCAAGATTTTCGAAATCACTTTTCTTGAACTCTTTCAAGGCTCTCGAACTTTTCAAGATTCTTATACTCCCACTTGCCTTTTGAGGAGGCATATTTAGCATAGGGTGAACCAACCATGGTTTTGAACCATGTTTGTTTGTTGCTTTTCTCGAACTCTTTTGAGATTTACACTACTCCCACTTGACTTTTTGGAACAATTTCCATAAGGGCACCTACTTGAGCAACAAACATTTTGTGCTAAGTATGATTGTGTAGTAGTACCCTGTGCTCTATATAGGAATTGAACGTGCAACGGTTTAATACATGTTTTATTCATTGCTTTGTAAAAGACTTAATAAGAACTTTTCTTATCCATATCACATATGAAGCCTTTGCTACATTTTGATTTGACCTATGTATCTTTGTTTAGTTTTGTAGCTTATCTTAAAAGTATATCCCTTGAACAATGGTTGGAAGATAGGTAATTTACATCCATTATCAAAATATATATCATATAGATTGATAGCTCCCTTCATAAACACTTCACAAGGTTTTCTTTCGGAGTTTGTTGTAGAAAATTTTCACAACTCTTGGATGTTTATCAATGTCTTGGCTTAAATTCTCATTATTACGATCATATAGCAATATTTTGAATGTGTTTCCAAGTACATGTTTTGACTTAAATTTTCACAATTACAATCATATTGTAGTGTAATCATTATCTTGTCAAGTTGATACTAAACTTCATACTGAACATTTTGAACTTTTCAAAAATTTCACTCTTATGCTTCAACTAAGCCAAGTAGTCATATCACAAATGAAGTTTCATTGTCCGTCTCTAACCTTTGAACCTTTGATTTTCTTACATCGATATGTATTCGACCTCAAGTTTGCATCATCATTTCTCTAAATGGTGACTTTGTCAAAATTTCAAATTAGAATGATAATTACATATATCAATGGATTCACAATCTAATGTTATTGAAAGTCCATCCCTTTGGATCTTCCGCATGCAATTTTCATTTTCATTCGAATTAATTGACATTTTAAGAGACAATTTATATATATAGAAATGGTTTAATTATTTCTATCATATAGAATCTTAAACTTATTTAGCAATTCAAAACACATTATGACTCAATGAAGCATAGAATAACATTTATTCCACGTTTTGAATCTTCGATGTTTAGTCATTACTAACATTGAATGGTGTTTTGATAATGGCAAGAATGAATAACATTTATTTAATTCTAGCCAATTATTAGTGGTGAAATACTGGTTCTACATGTAAAGTTGCAACTTTTGCTTCCAGACTTGTAGATTCCACTTGTGAAGTAGCAACATTTGCTTCTAAACTTGTAGATTTATTTCTCCTTTAGCCATAACTTCTTCCTTTAGTTCTATCACATTGTGCAATGATTGAGCTAAACAAGACATCATATGTCCAAGAAGTAGTAATATGCTAAATCAATTTCTATAGTATACTTGTACTATTGTAATTTTTTTTTACATAATTTTTTCTATAGTATACTTCTTCCTTTAGTTCTATCACATTTCCATTCTTTTACCTTCCAACTGTTATGAGGTAGTTTCTAATCAATCGGAATTGGTCCATTTAATTTGAAACATTTGTCGTTCATAACAACTTTTAGCATGTAAGTAGTTCTAGGTTTGAGAAGTACCAACTTGTTTGCATTTCTTGGCCTATAACTTTTTAATGCAATCATCATATATTCCTAAACCTTTCCCTTTGATCCATTTAGAACATTACTCTTAGGTTCAAAATGATACCTTGCTCAACTACTTTAAGCACTTTTCACGATTTTGCTAAGTCTATTCTATCATTATTTATATTTGAGTTTAATCAAGTATTAAACTCTATATAAAGTAGATGAAGAATACTGTCATTTGATCAACTTTTGATCATAGAGATTTCCAATCACTTTCTTAAATTCAATCATATTGAAGATAAGAGATTTTATTGGACTTTTACACTTGTCTTTTGGAGGGTTTGTACCTCTCATCTCATTATATCCCTTGAAACATTTTTAAAAATGAAGATGTGTTGGTATTTTACTCAAACACTTTGAATAAACCAACCTTAGACATGTGACATGAATTTCTAAAACTTTCCTTTTAGAACAATCTTAGCAAAATTGGAATATAGGTTTTTGGATTATCTTTTAAACTTTTGAGAACGTTTCTCAACTTTATTTTCAATCGAGGAGATTATATACAATAATAAAATTATGTTTATTAAAATATAAAGTACCATAAGCAAATTAAATCGGTAACTTTAAAGCATTTATTCAATGTAAATTGATCCCAATTGAAATAAATGATTCCAAGATCCTTTATTCGTGCAATAATTGACCGGACTTTGGCCCTGCCATCAACCATTACATTTTCAAGGTGAGTAAACTCTTTACTAATTACAACTCTTTGTAATTCTTGGTTGAATAATTAACCATCACATGTTTAATTATTACCCTTAGCTTCAAGGTTCTAAACTTATCTTTAGGTAACCTTGTTGAGTATAACCAATTAAAAGTGTAGAATTTGTCCTACCCCCACTCCCCAATGAAAAATATGATGCCCAGCTTTGGCATGACCCATCATAAATGTCAAAGGTTTCATCGGGTTTTTAATTGGAAAAGCTGCCTCAATAGTACTGGGACCTAGATTTATTATGTTGTGATTAAATAGTGAACTCTAGCGCATCATCACAAAACATCAGTAAAATACTAAATGCATAAATAAGACATAGCATGGCCCCTAATCCTAAGAAAACTAATAAAGTAAATGCTCTCACTTGAATCATCATGGATCGCATCCACCTTGCTCCTTTGGGCTTCACTTCATGGGCTTCTTGGATTAACTGCAACCTGTAATTCTACTCTATTCTATCTACTACTTAAATAAAATAAAATAAAATTACAAATGTACTTTATCGGTACGTAGACCGTACTAAGATTACAAAAATACATCACGATGCGCAGATCGTATTTAGCAATCTAATGGGCCATACTAGTCATTATATAGCAATAAACAATATCATATATTATAAAATTGCCACATAATAAATCACTCATCATGCTTTCCTAAACTACAAGATCGAATGTTCACAATTAAGGAAACATGGCATCTAAATATCTCATATTTTAATTACCGCAATTAGATAATATCATATATTATTCATGATCATCAATAAAATATCATATATTCTAAATAAGTCATGAGATAGAATCAAATCTTATTTTAACCTTATAAGATAAATCATATTTATCCTCAAAGATTATCCTAACAAAGTTAGGAAATTCTATCCTAATTACTAGCCAATCACAATATTTTAAATAAATTATATCCAAAAATAATTATGGGATAATCACATTATTTAAGTTAATTATTATCCTTTTGGAATATGCTCAGAATATCCTAATCATTCTTATCCATAATTAACCACTTTAATTTAGGATAATTACCAATTTAACAACTTAAATATGGATAATATCAAATATAACAACTTTTGAATATTTGATTTTATCCTTTAATAAAAGATCTTATCCAAATAAAACCAATTTTATCTTTTAAAATAAAAGATCATATATTCAAAATATTTTAACTTATCCAAAATAAAACTGATTTTATCCCAAAATAATTCATAATTATCTTGAAATAAATTTTCAAAAAACTGATTTTTTTTTTTGAAAAAAAAACCGTGCACCAGCCACCGTGGTGTGGCCAGCCGAAGCCGGGCACGGTGGCCGTACACCGCAAGGTGTACGCTGCTGCCAGCGGCACACAGCAGCAGCAGTAGCGCCGCGCAAGTGCTGCACGGTGCTGCTGTTGCTGCACTTCCCCGACCCGAGCCACTGCCCTACCCCGCCTCCCTCCGGACCACCAGCAGCGGCAGCCGCCTTAGCAGCGCCACCCAGCTGCGGTTGCTGCTGCTGAAAATTCTTCCTTTTTTTTATTTCAATTTTAATCAACAATTTTTGTTAAATAAAATTCATGTGGTCCATGATAAATTATACCATAACTTTTATGCTAATTCATCCAATTAAAATTAAATTCACAATCTAATTTTAAAAACTAGGGTTCTTCATGAAAATAATCCCTAATTTAATTTAACTTTTAAATCAAATCATTGATCATGCAAAATTCATAATTTATACAAAAAAACAAGCACAAAAATCAGATTTTATGGCTAATTAGGTTCGAAATTTTCGAAAAAATTAGGGTTAGGGTTCGAAAAAATTTGAATAAACTAGGGCAAAAATTCGGATCTCTTCATGGCTATTTTGAGCATTATTAAATCACATTTAATCAATTCCAAGAGTTAAATCACATTTAATATAATAATTGACCCATAATTAAATATTCTCCCTCCTAATTGAATTTAAATTGTGGATTATCAAAGAATTATTGGCAATATGCGTAAATGCAATAGGCTAGCTGATACCATTGTAGGGGTTTATAGGTACTACGCAGCGGAAATAACATGAATCATATTCATAAAGCACCTAAACCAAGGATCATTGCATAACACATAAAGAACACATAATTGTACCTTTGAAGCGTGATTCCACGTGCGATCGAGCAAGAACAAAGGGAGATAAAGAACCTCAAGCGTGATTACTCTACTTGGTCTACGGGCACAAGTTAAACCTCCACTAATGCTAGTTAGTCATGATTGAACGCTTCAATCAACCTTCAACGGAGAAGAGAGACACGAGCTAACCACAAACCACCACGACGAACACCACGAGCCACCATGAGGGGCGCCGCACGTACGGACGTGAAGGGGAGAGAAGAGGGCCGTCAGTGAGGAGAGTGTTTAGGGTTTTGGGGCTTGGTTGCTTCTTTCACAATCTACTGTATGTTGATTGTTACTGCTTGCTAGCAACCCTAGGCATGGATCTTATTTATAGATCACATCTCTAAATAAGAGCCCATGTAAAAAGCCCAAAACCCTTATCCTAAACACACTACTCTAGCCCAACACTCTACATGGTATGTCATAATCTCATGAGGCCCATTAATGGGCCTCGTACTTGTTTAACCCAATACCCTTGTTGTGTGACCTCATATGATCCATTCTATAAGGCTTTGGGCTATTTAACTAACCCAAAGATCAATTATCATATCTAGCACCAGATATTGACGACCCTATAGAATGAACTTATTATCTCCATAATATTGATCCTTGATATATCTAGTAATTGCACTTATCGAAGACATAACTCCTTCACATATCCGACCCGAACAGACCCGACCCAAACTCCATCCGGTTATCCGAATTGACACCTCTACATTAATGCTTTAAATGTCAATGTAATATTATATTTTTTGAATATTCGATGTTTTTGATAAGAGAAAAATATTATAAGGAAAAACTAAAAATGCGTATCAAGTTTAGAAAAAAAAAATAAGATCATACTTAAGCCAAAATACTAATTGATGTACATTTTATACCTTGCTCAGTTGAGCAGATATATACACCATATGACATATATGTAAAAAATAATCAAAATATGTGAGAAGGGACATATAATTCTTTATTACTCTTAAAAATTTGCATCAAAATGTAGATTTAGCCTATAAGGTAATAAGGTACACTATTGTAGGGTTTGGTTGTCCTTGGGTAGTTTTTGTTGACCAAATTCAAAAAATATTCATATACCAAAAAAATTAACAACATTAATTAGCTTGGGCCCAATATCAGACTGAAGTCCAAAAATTATATGATCTACTGGACATTGCTACATCTACCCGGTAGGTAAACTACCCATAATAGAGACATTAAAATAATATTATTTATGTGAGTTGGATTCCACTATCCATTGTATATGCCCTTTGAATCATGTCCTCCATTTGACTAGCAAGCTGATTAAGATACTGTAGACACCCATTTGTGTCTCCCCAAAACCAAACCCAGTGATGAATGCCTTTCACGTCGAACCATAATCGAATGAGGTGAAAGTGTGGAAAATCAATTGTTGTGGTTTAGTTTAAATTCTCTTCTCTCTGTTTTTTGAAAAAAAAACAACCTTATTTTATTAAAAATAGCCAATCCATTTTATTTTGGTCCATGATAAGTGTCCAATAATAGTGTAATTGGATGAAGTTCGAAAAGACCTTTCCAACGATATTTTATAAGCCCAATTCCGATGAATATTGAGGAAGTTATGGCCAAAATACTAAACTGGGCCCGGTTCATCATTTACGTACGGCCCAATGGCCCCATGTTAATTATTATTCCTAAAATTATTAGGATTAATTATAATTTTCTAGAAGTTTCTAGAAGGTTCTTTTAAATTCTAATAGAGTTAGGATTGATAATTATTTTAAGATGGAGTTTTATTTGAAATAAAATATTATTATTTTATTATTATATTATTATTTTTAATTATACGTTTTTAGCTTCTGTACGGATTTCGTAGATCAAATTTGGTTAAAGATCGGATTCCGCGTGGAAAGCGCGTGAAAGCCAGGCTGTCGCCAAACGACAAGTCTGTCACCTGGCGACAGACCCTGTCGCGTGGCGACAGAGTGTATTTCTGGCGACAACGTGTAGTTTTATTCCTTATCAAATTCTGTCAATTTCTGGAATATTTCCCTTATAAATAGGGTCTCAAAACTCTGTTTTCATTCATCAACTCTCATAAATTCTTAATCAATTCTCTCTATTCTCTCTCTTGAGCAATATAGCTTATTCTCTTTCTCTCTTTCTAAACCAACCCCTTTAAACACAATATCGCATTCACAAGACTTAGAAACATCTAGCCAAGTTCGAAGTTGCCTTCACCCTAGACGTGCAAGGTTGATAATGTCTGAGGATTTGGTCCCAAATCTAGTTTAAACATTATTTAATTTAATTCCTTAATTTTTTTTATTATTTTCATTGAAGTTTACTAACGCGTGTATTTTGTTATTAGAAAGAGGTACGAGGCTTAAAAGTAAGTAGATTAGCTTACTACCTATTTATTTACGATGGAGAAAGCATGTTTATATCGTTTTAATTCCTAGTATCATGTTAGGATGTTATTATTGCTTTCTAGTGTCATGTTTAGGTTGCCTTTTATTCTTTCTAGTATCATGTTAGTAGCATGTTAGGTTTAAAGCTTTGATCTTTAATGTTTAGTTACATGCTAGGATTTGTTATTAATCTTGTTAGTATCATGCCTAGGATCTTGCTGTTATAATTAAGCTTTATTATTTAACATAATTATTATGATTATTATCGTTATTATTGCTATGTTGTTTGATTTTTATTATTTTTATTGCTTGATCATGCCTTTTATGCTTGTTAAAGAAAACTTGTACTTGAAATCACGCTTAATAAGATAATTAATAATTTGGTTCAGGCTAATATGATTTAAATTCAAGTGATCGCCAATAATAGTATTATTTGTGCATTAATATTCAACCAACATAGATTAAACAGGTTTAGGGTTAAATCTAATGTTTGCATGTTAGTCAAAAAGCACACATGAATACGAGTAGAATAAAGTAGAGGCCTATTTTATAGGACGAGCCCTTTCTTTTGTAAATTGGATTCGTACCCTCACCCCCGAACCTTATTTGGTTCAAGACCTTATGGAGTTGACGATCTCTTGGGTCGTTTAAGGGGTGTAACCTTCATCTCGTGATTGGTTTACAAGTTCCTATAACTTATTGGAGACTCTTTTGCTCTCTTTTCCTTCCCTTTGGACGCCACCATACTTTAGTGTATGATTACAGTGGGGTTCAAGCTTGGGGTTATAATGCTTGAAATATTCCCTACTGATACTGACCTTCATAAGGTTCTTGACTCAGGGGTAGAAGCCACTAGTATGAAGGATGTTTGGTTCTCGAGGCACTGGATAGTTTTCATACTATGGATTTTGATATGAAGGGAAGGTTGGGTTGGGAACACTTTGTCGACGATAGGTATGGTTCCCAGGTTGGGTATAATATCGTGATTGAGTATCTTGGAAACAAGTATTAGGCATAGGTGTCCTACACATATTCATGGCGATGGGTGAACCGTCCATTTCATGTGCGGCACGTATTCCTTGACAAAGACTAGTATATCCATTTCCAACTTTTCTCCTATAGTATGAGCGGTTGGTGGGCCCATTAAAGAAGCTAATGGGCAAGGAATTTGTGGAGGAAAAGAAGAAGAGGAAGGACCGAGGTCATTATTGTTATAGCCTAACTCATAACCTTAACCATTTTCAGCCATTCTCCTCCAACTCTAAGCCTCTTCATTAGTTCCGAGGGGAGGGATACTCCTTGAAACTGTCTGAGGAAGTGGAGGAACTTGAGGAATATGCGATCCCATGGTATTTAAAACTTCCATCAACTTTTCGTTGAGGCGGTTACGTTTTTCTACCAAATGTTCCAACCTTGTAACTACCTCAGTGGCCAAACTATTATACAACGCTACATTCGTTGCATTAGAATTATTATGTTAACTTGCGTGGTAACTCCTTGTTGAGTGTGAGAACTGAACTCTTTCAGCTCGGTATTTATCACGCGGTTTCTTGTACCATTCCACATACAATGAAGATCATGGAACTGCTCTCTATGATTGACTTTCAAAATTTTCCATCGTACTCTTAATTAATAACATTCACATATTTCATCTATATGGAATTGAGTACATTTTGGGTAGGGGATCGGTCTTCCCTTCTATGTACATTTATCTCTTCTTGCTCGTTATCGTGGGGCTCGAATCGTTCAGAGAGGGAAGGTTCTCCATCAGTATGATGTGCGTTTTCGTTCTTCATGAATTCTTTAGGAACATATATATTCAGGATCGAGCTTTGATGTATTACCATCTTCCTAATTTGTTCCTCTTCTACCTCATCTATTCATTTCCACACTAACTAGTGTGCTAAATAACCAATTCACTCACTCACTTATACAAACTAGTGCGTAAGCTAGCATACCTACTACCAAATTTACACAAACTATTGTGAAATATACACCCCAATAAACACAAACTTACATAAACTAGAGTATAAGTTATCCAAACAAAACAACAAAGTCTAAGAAAAACAAACTGAAAAGACACTAAAAGTATTGAAATCAAGGGGAAAAGGGGGAAGTTCTACCACACTCTACCCCCTTAAAGAAAACGAGTTATGTCCCCGTAACTCCACTCCAATCAACTTAGATAACTTAAATCATTCATTTCTCATTCAATCCCTGGTTAGACCATGTTCATTTAAACTTATTGACATCCTTGTTGCGTGTACTCTCTAAGTTGCCGTAAAACCAATCCTTCACTGAATTCAAACTAAGAAGTCATGAGTAAGCAATAATTAGTACTAATGTAATAATCAATACATGAATCCTACTTCAACCTGCACTCCTTGTGTCGACAAGTTTTCCTTGTAAGTTCAACATTAGTTTAACTCAATAAATTCGAGATTATAATCGCACCACTTCTCCTAACTTGGGACATACGAAAACACTTGTACCTTACCAAGGTCGTTGCATGGCTAGTCTAATAGTCATATTTACCACTTTTTTCTCAAATCTAATATAAGAACAAATACTTTGGGCTCCATTTCTCTTCCTTATCTGATCTTTGACTCATGTCTTGGGTGAGCTCTTACAAACCCCTTATACTCAACCTCGAATACCCTTTCTATGTTTAAATATGTGTAATCTATTGTTTATTCTGTTTACTTAAAGCTTTGCGTTAACAAATTCATTTGAGGTTTTAAAATCATCACCCCACTAATGTTATTTCCATATAGTAGACTTTCTTACTATTTCCATACAACGCCTCAAACGATATCATGTCTATGTTAGCATAGATTACCATAGAAACTGTTATTAGAATAATTCTATTATATCTCAAATGCCTCTCCAATCACCTTGAAAGTTCGTAAATAATACCCTCAACATGCGTTTTTTCATTATACTTCAATCGTTTACCCAAAATTCTAGTGTGCCCTCCTTTAAAATATCAAAAGATATATGTAGTTTTGTAACAACATTTTTAGGTGCTTCATGGAGCTCATCACTTTCTTGACATAATTCGTTAACAGTTCGTCCACTGCAATTCAGCTATATCATTCCCTCTATACATTCAAATTCATTGAGGATGCAATCATATCTTTAACTCGTACGAGTGGATGGTTAATCCTCATAATTCTCCTATGCTCAATCTTTAGATCTTGCAGGTAATGTTTGATCGTATAATTCTAGTTCATTAATTATTCTAGGCCACCAAAACACTTTCTCAACCCTTTATAACTTCGTCACTTTGTGGTTGCACCCAATATGATGAGTAATGTCTTTCTTCCATAGGTTCTTCATTAAATTCGTCATATTTACAACCTACCTTCTTTTACCAAGATTCCATCTTCATTAATATTAGCTTTGTCACAATTTCGATCACATTAAACACTCAAAATTTGCTTTCCTTTATCTCCTCAAATTATGAAAGTTCTCTTCTTTTATCATATTGCATAGCGTAGTTCCTAACGAGCTCTTCTCCCAAGATTCCATGCTTTAATCTTTCTATTTCTTAAACAACTCCCATGCTACAATCATTGCATTAAACTCAAAACTTAATCCTTGACCTTGATCATCCTCAACTATATATACACACTCTTTCATAATATGGGATATCAAAATCCTAACTCATATTCAAATTCAACTATCTTTCTTAACATGATTCGTAGTTTAATTTTGTTTGTTTTTTTTTTTTTTTTTTTTTTTTTTTTTTTTTTTTGAAATTGAACTTCAAATTCCTTTAATCTTTGTATACTCTTTCTTCACACCATGATGCCTTCACAATGTAATCCTTCACCCATTCCAATAATGTCCTATTGAACCAAGGATTTTGGAATTCAAACACCTTTAAGGTGTAGGTCATTTCCCAACAACTTTCATCTTTCCTTAGTCCATTTATGTGCCTTCCTTTTGCAATTAATATCATTTACTCAAATCAAAATTCACACAACTAATTACGTCTCCAAGCATGATTCTTCATGTCCTTAAGATGCATTAAAATGTCCTCAATGAGCAATGATAAATTTATCCCAAAATATAATACTTAATTCCTTATACTCTTAACGACGTAAGTGCAATTGTCAACCCAAAAGTATAAAATTAAACTTAACTAATTGTTTCAATTGATGTCCATCCTCCAACTTTAAAGTATTATTGCCTCTCTCCATTTATCAACCAATCAATCCTTGGTAGAAATACTTTTTCTTAATATCACCTTTTGTATGTAACTCCTTAATAACACCAACACAACTTCTTACTTCCATCTATCACGTTTGCACACCTATAGAAACACTTCTTAAGGCGATGTAACTTCTTTTTTAACAATTTCTGAAAATTTCATTTCTCAACTCCATTTTTTTTATTAGTTGATAAAACTTTACCTTTTTCCTACGTACCAATGCATACTTATAATCATAGTCAAGACTTCATCACAAATTTAAATTCCAGGATTGTGATGCTTTTGCGATTTGGTCCCTTAACATCATAAAATTTTTAACACGTCACCAAATTTTCCTTGAATATTCCTTATATAGACTCTTTTTGTGACTCACAACAAATCTAAATTGCATAATCGTTACTAATTAACATTATGTCAAGATATCTTTCATCGAATTCGACATTAAACTTCCTCCCAATGACATCTCAAATTCATAATTTAGCCATCTCCATCCATTGAAGTTACCATTTTCTATCAATTCAAAAAGTTCCCCAAGTTCAAGAATTGTTTACGCCAGCTCTGCCATATTTTTTCCCTGAAAATACTACTTGTAGACACCTAAAAATGTCTCCCCAAAACCAAACCCGATGATGAACACCTTTCACCGCCGTTATTAGTCGGGTTGAGTATTTAATCTTTGGAGTGCTAAAATCCACGTTTCTACCCAATACATTTCATAAACCAATCCATTTCCTAGCTAATTTTCCTAAACCATAACTTACTTTCCACTTTCCATATCCACATTACAAAACCGAGCTGAACTGATTTCATGGATATATAATTTTGATCCAATTATTATTTTTTTGTATAGGCCTTTAAATAAGATTTCCAACCATATATCATAAGCCCAATTCCGAGCTACAAAGAAAAAGATATGAGCAAAACACTAAACTCGGCCTAAAACCAACACACTTCTACTAAAACGGCCATATCTCAAAATATAAAAATTATTTTGACCTGATTCTAATTGGGTTGGAAAGTAGACTTGATAAGATTTCTAATGATATATTATATGCCTCATTCCGAGTCACGGATCAAAAGTTATGATGGTTTTAAAAACGGGTAAAACCTGGAATCACCGCGCACAGTGCAATTCCACCGTTTTTGCTTTCCATGTACCTAAACAACTCCCGCGTCACGGCATTTTTCACCGTGTCACGGGAATTTGCACCGTCTGACGGCAGGATTCCCCGTGACACGGTGCTGTTTCCGTGTAATTTCCGCGTTTCCCATACCGTGACACGGTGTACTGTACCGTGACACGGTGGATACTACAGTGTCACAGTACCTGTGTCGTGTCACGGAATCTTCTTGTGTCTTTTCCGCGTAAACCCTTCACGCATTTTTTACTCCCGTAGGTCAAATATTTCCCGCGTCACTCTTATTTTCCCCGCGTCACACTAATTTTCCCCGTGACACGGTAGAACCTGCCGTGTCGCGGTAGAATCTACCGTGTCGCGGTAGCCTTTTTAAGGGTTTATATCTTTTTAGGGTTACGTGTGTTCCCTCTACTCATTTTACCTATAAATAGGACCCCCCTTTCTGCAGTTCGGGGCATCAAATCCTTCTCTCTTCCTCTCTTTTCCACCAAAAATCATTCTCTTCTCTTTCTCTCATATTCTAAGCCTCAAACCTACATTCCTGATTATATCATTCTTCCCTTAGGCACTCCAAGGAGTCCATACAACACCCGAGGTTCCGTCCTTAAACCAAGGCGTGAAAGGTACAAATAACTGAGGGTTTGGACCAAATCAACTCTACTTTTATTTAATTTAATTATTTTAATTTGATTTATTTTTATTGAAGTTACTAACAATTTATTCATGATGTAGCAATTTTAAGAAGCGTGCGAAATGTGAGTAATTAATTAATTTAATTACTTAATATTATTTTATATTGCTAATATCATGATTATTATTATTATTTGATTTGACTAACGCTATTATTGTTAAATTGCTTCCAATATTAATGTTGGTTATTATTATTATTTATGATCACCATATTACATGTTTAAAGGGAATATGTAATTGAAAATAACGCCTAATAAGATAATTTGGACAACCGGTTTAGGTTCCTTTAATCTTGTTATTTAATCAAGTGGTCACAAATATTTTAGAATTATGTGTTGCATTAATATTCAACCAATTTAGCATAATAATAGTTTGGAGCAAATTGAATATTTTGTTTGTATGCCTTTGAGATCACAGGAATACTTTTCACAATAAGAATCGAGAAGAGGCCAATACGGGCGAATGTGACTCCATGACTCACTTCGTACCATCATCCCCGATCCTCCTTTCGTGGTTCCGAACCATATGGAGTTAGTAACCTCATGGATTATGAATGGGGTGTAACCTTCACGGGTCAATCGTTGTTGCCTGTCGTTGTCCCTTTTCGTGGTTGCCTTAAATGATCCATGAACGGTTTACAAGTTCCTTAAAAACTTGTTGGCGGCTCCCTACTTTGCTTTGTCCCTAATCGTAATGTCAATTCCCACTTCCTAAGAGTGCCAAGCATATTCACCACATGCTTTTACGTAGGCGCATTTCAAACAACGCCTACACTAGGGATGGCAATGGATTGGATTCGGATCGGGTGGAGCTTCACCCGCATCCATCCATTACTCTAATCGCTCCATCCACATCCATCCGTCATCCGCTTCACCCATCATCCATATCCGTCCGTCCATCATCAGCGGATGAAACGGGTGGAGCGGATGATTAATGGATGAGTATTAAAGTGAACTCACATAAACTCTAATTTTCGGTTATTTGTACAATAATTTTTTTATTTTATTAATACAAAATGTAATAATAACAATATATTGTTTGAAAAATTAATTTGCAACAAAAAAAAATAAAGTAATTTTCTTGCACATTTCATATTTTATTATTAAAATTCTTAGATTAAAAAATATAATATATGTTAAACGGGTGGGTGGATGGTTAGCGGGTGAAAAAAGTATCATCCACATCCGATCCGACCCATCACCCGCTTCATCCGTCACCCGCTTCTCATCCATTTAATTCGGGTTTTCGTCCATTTATTTATAGCGGGTGGAGCGGGTTCGTGGATATCCACTTAATATTGCCATCCCTAGCCTACACTACTGCTCATATATATATATATATATATATATATATATATATATATATATATATATATATATATATATATATATATATTCTTAAAATTCATTTTACCATCTCCTTGGTTGTTACCATTGATTTCCCAAACGCCTTATTTCTTATATTCCATCCTTAAACTTAACACCTATTTTCCTAAGAGTATATCAACAAGATGTTTCTTCATATAAATAATTCTAGTCTCAAAGACTTACTCTTAACAACTTCATCAATTGAAATCCATATTCAATCCTCTTTCATGTTTGTTCACTTGTTCATCGTAGCCTCCTTAATAAACACCAGGCCACCTCCTCATGTGTACCGTAAGTAACTCAATAAAATACAACTATTATTCTTGTAAAAGAAAATCCTTTACTTCCAAATCCATTATCACTTGTATACCTTTTCTTATAGCAACCATGGACAAGCAGCCATTTTCTGAGTTATGCCTTAATGCTTACCAATTACAATTGGGCGTGTCCTTCACTGCATCGATCATTCATTCCCTGACATTAGCTCTCAAAGGCTTTTATTAATTATGGTCATGGTTAGCTATCAAGTTAGGCACCATCTAACTAACTTATACCATTCACACACATTATTTATTTAAGCTAACAAATTGAGGTTGAATAATTACAACTCCCAAATTTTGCAGCTTGAACAGTCAAATTTTGATTACCAACCAACCACACATTTAATAAAGCATCACAATAATAAATAAAAATAATTCACATGGTTTACCATAGTATAGAAATAAATTATTATTGGGATATTTGAGTAAGAAACGGTTCATTGGAGTAATAATATGAAATGAATGATTTGGAAATGAAATTAATTATTTGGCAGTAAAATGAATTAATTGGTAAGGAAATGAATAAAATTTTATTGCTGAGAAAGAAAATGACTTGAATGAAATGAGCTTGAATAACCTACGTAATTCAATAGGTTTATTGACTCACTGTGGACATGTCACTTATTACTTTACTGAAAAAGGAAATAAATAAATTGCAGAAATGTAACTAAGAATCATAACAAAATTGAAACAACAAAAATCTAGTCCTTTCAAACATTGTCCTTCTTGTACTTCGATTATCTGTAGCTTCTAAGATCGAATTTAGGGCCATCTTCCTCCTCCGTTGGTTCAGGTTTCTCTAGATTTAACAGTACTTTAATAAACTTTTCAATCCTTTTTTTTTTCCTTTTTTTTGTATCGTTAGATGAAATGACAATTTTAATTGGAGTTGGGGGTTGATTGAGTTTTGAGATATCCGTAATGGAACTACTAACATTATGGTTACTCTCATCCATTAGCTCTTCTTCCTCTTCCCTTAATATATTCCTACTTGACTACCCTGTGGTGGAGAAGAATTTCATGATTGATGACTAGTGGAAGGGGAATCATTCCTAGATGGATCATCATAATAGTAATTGGGATATGGAATGTGTAAGCGCTCACAATGATGTTTCTCAACTCTAACGAGATAAGAAATCAAGTATCTGTAATCAGTGTATTTGTGTACCACTGTCCATAATAATCTTTGTATTCAGAGTAATTTGGGATGTCCCCAGGTATGTCAAAATCAGAAAACTTTGCTTTGATAGCATGATATGGGGGTTTATCTAGATGACAGTGAATGATCATAGCTGAAACACGACCAGGAAGGTCATATTGCTTGTCTCCTAATACATCGCTCATGTGTGAACAATATAAACAAATTTACTTGACATAGTCAAAGGGATGTTCAAAATCTTTCTTAAATTAATTAGAATACCAATGGATGAGTGTTAACTAGGAAAGACCGACATTTTGTAAAGGAAAAAGGCTAGGAAAGAACTCCTTTTCCAATGAAAATAAAATAACACAGTTTTGCATGAATTAGGTTCAATGTTCAATCAAACAATTTTCTTTATTTCTAATCACATAACTACATGTTTCCAATCAATCAATTCACATGATCAAACATCACAATCTAAATATTAATGCATACAAGAACACGATCATTTGTATATTTTATGTCCAAATTCTTTTCTACCCAAGTACACCAACATGCTTTATTAAAGCTTTTAACACATAATCTTACCTTAATCCTTACTTTCTTGCAAAATGATTAAACTAAAAACATTTTAGACTCCTCTTCTAAAAAAATATGAAAAATAATTTCCAAAAAGACCAAAATATTCGGCCAACATAAAAATTTCGGACACCACTTTGTAACACCCTAGAAATTCCTTTCCTTTAAAATATCTATTTTGCCTATTAAAGATATGAAATAGGACAATCTAAGGCATTATCGCCACCACGATAAACTGATAACGGCTTGGGCATTTATCAAAGAAACACATTGGAAGACATTTTCAAAAACCATTCAAAGCAAACCAAGTTCAAAAGTCCCAATAAACGAAATAAAAGTCAACCCAAAGTCCAACGAAGTCAAACTTACAATTTGGAACCGTTGTAGGCCCTTTCAAAACCAACAAATATATTAAACGATGTGTTAGTCTCATAAAACAAGAATAATAATCCAACAATAAATAATAATATTGCATATTCAAAACAGAACTGGAATAGGTTTCGCTTTTTTACTCTAACCCCCAACATGAATATGCCACATTACGTAAAAAGCTTCTCTTTAAACAGAATTAGAATGGGTCGACGTAGGGCAAAGATAAAGACAAGGCAAAATAAATACACACAATCAGCAATGCTGAGTACATAAGCACAAACAGTACACACTAACATGGTTTAGTACTATCAACACACAACTTACCTTGTTGCACCTGTATATAAGCACACAACACAACCCATCAATAAATACACATAACTAAATTATTCCTTTAATTTAATTATGCATCGAACGGGTTTCCAATAAAATCCCTGCCCCAAATAAATTGAGGTAAACTACACCGACAGCTAACCGGGTAGACAAATGACACATGAAGTGACGAATGTCTTCAAATAATAATAATAAAAAGGAAAGTACAACTTCTTGTACCCTATTAGGAGTTATGGTCAAATATAAAGTCGCATAACTCCCTCATATGTTCATACTCAAGGTATATACGTTCCAAGAGTTTTGGTGCATAACCTCTTTCACTGTACGTTGTTTACATATTTTAACTTGGTGATGACTCTCAATCCACAACACAACCAATCATCATAAATCATTCAAGCAACCAAAGATACCAATTTAATTATTCAATAATTAGTTACCACATAAAGTTAAATGTTGAATCCTTTTTAACTACCTTAGTGTTAAATAACAGTTTAAGTGCAAAAAGCACCGCAAATCCTGTCCCTCGGTGGTTAAAAACACCTTAAGTGCACACAGGCACCGCAATATAATTTATTCCTGTGTATTAAGACACTTGATATATAGCTTAATTCCCATGCTTAAAGCATTCATAAAAATTATATGAATCATAATAAATTTCCCTTTTTTTAATTATATTATTTCCAAACCAAATTAACATTTAGTTTAATTAAACATACTCGCATTCATGCCAATAATAAATGTATGGTTCATAGACAATATTCCATAATCACCAATTCCAATAAATAAATCATGCTTCATAAATTATTCACCAATTTCGTTTCAATTAAACAATCCAATTCAATTCCACGAAATCAATTCAGTTCAACAATTGCAACCAATTCTTAGCATGATACTAACTTGGAATCAATTAGATAAATCCCAGCATATTTCTACAAGCTTAATAAATTCCGAGTATGCGTATGTACCTCAAAACTCTAAGCTACTAAAATCCGTAACCTTTCTCAACTAATCCAACTCAAGGTCTCCTACATAGAGGAACAATAACACTTTATTTATTACCCTTGTATATACAATTTCAAGCAACTTAAACTCAAATTAAAAAACTTATAATAATCTGAAAATTACTTTAAAATCCTTAACTTTTCTCCTTTTTAATGGGTAATTACACCCTTTTTATAAAATCATCAAAACTACAATTAAGGCCAATTTTCAACATTATAAATTAATCAAAACTACTTAAAACTTCATTTAAAACACAGTATACTTTTATCTCCAATTAATCAATAGAATCATTAGGTAAACAAAAACCCCAAATCAATTTGTATAAGAATCCTAAAAATCACATCTTTAATAATGTTAAAACCCCAACTTTATTTCGTAAAATATAAAACATAAACCCCAAACTAATAATCTGAAATTATAATTTGACAACATTAAAACATATTTGATACTAATATAATCATGTTTTAAACAATTAAAATCAAAACCCTAACTAATAAGTCAAATAAGAAAACAAAGAGGAGAGAGAATGAGATAAAGAGGGGGGCACGGATGGTGGTCGGCGGTCAGTCGCCTAGGTTGCCGGCGGTCGGCGGCAGTAGGTGTTGTGGCGGCGCCACATGGTCATTGTTCCCATGAGTCACGCACAGTAACATCATGAAAAAGAAAGAAAAAGATTAAGGGAAAAAGGGAAAAAGAAAGAAAGAACTAGAAAATAAAGAAAAGAAAAGGAGAAATTAGGAAAAAAATAATTACTTTGACCAATTGACTTTTTATATGGGAAATTTTGGGGAATCAAGGAATATAGTAGATTAGGGTAAATTTGGGCTTATAAGTATTATAGACTTGGATGACGAAATAGTTGGCCTAAATATAAAGATAGTATGATTAAGTTTATTATGAAAATGGACTACATTCAAATAGAATTTATTGACTCAAAAATTAAAACTTGCTCTATTTATATTTAATAATTTAAAAAATTTGACCCAAAAATATACTTCCATTCTATTAATATTGCAACAATGGACTTTTTGCACTATTCACCACTCTTGTTTGACTATATAATACTCCCTCCGTCCCCAAATGATAGTCCCTTATGGCCTATTTTTAGTCCCAAATTGATAGTCCCATTTGCTTTTTTCAAGTACCATTAATATCAATTTTTTTATCAAAATTCTCTTTAATTGCAACAATATTTGTGCAAATTTAACTTTTCAATGTAAATTTTGTTTTTCAATGTACTTTTATTACTTTCTCTCTCTACTATTTTACATACCCAATGTAAATTTATATTTCCAATGTAATTTTACTACTTTTATTTAAGTTTCTTAATTCCCGTGATTTTTGCCCATAAGGGACTATCATTTGGGGATGGAAGTAGTATAATTTATACATTAAACAAAATATAGTCATGTAGGATCTTGTTGGATTCCTCTCATAAAATACTTTCACAATATCAACTTTTTATGATTTTTACTCTTACACAATTATAGATATTTAGTATATAAAATATGCTTTGGGATGCGTAATTTCCTCCTCGTTGCAATATTAATCGAACGAAGGAAGTATGTTATAAATCAATAAATTATTTATAAATACATAAAAATACAGGGTTTTACATTAACTCCACTTGCCCTTGGGTATGGGTCTGAGTTGCTCAGAAAGGGAAAGATCCACATTTTCCATGAATTCTTGAGGAACGTTATTAGGATTGAGTTCAGATGTTTTACCACCCTCTTGATTTGTTCTTTTCCGAGATGATTGTCTAAGATTCATGAGAGACAACTTCTATAAACATAAAAATCGTTCATAATTGTGATTCAGACTATTGTAACAGTTTTTCCACTATGGTTGCCAAAAAACTTGTGGAGACGATTCTTACACTTTGCCAACAAGCAAAGCACCCTATATTGCTCTAGGATGCTAGGGGCTACCCCTCTGGTTACTGAATTTAATGATAACCTCACTTCTCAAAATTTCTAAAGGAAACTCACCAGCGGCATCAGTCCTAAAGGACTTAGATTTTATGGGCTCTGAAATCACCTTTGGATCACCCAGGGATTGCTTTAGACCGGTAGAAATAGTCTTTAAAGGCTCCTTTACACCAGTAGAAACGGTCTTAACCGACTCATTTCCACTAGTGGAACCGAATTTAGCTGATTTCTTCCGAACGTGGAAATCGGTGGATTAAGCTGGTTGTTTTTTGCCAGTTTTTACTGGTGCCTTTTTGTTGTCACTGCTGATGAGTGACATTTATGGCACTCATTTGATCTCTTTTTGGATAAATTTCATTTCATTTTATAACTCTTTTCATTAGTTTTCTTTAGTTTTACTCTTGATTTCTTCATTTTGTGCTTTTCATAGTTAGTTTCTTTATTTTGTGCATTTTCTAGTTTATTTGTTGTTTTTCTCTATTATTTGCTTTTTCTCCTTTGTTTGTAGGTTATGATCGTTTGTCCAAGGATTCCCGAGCTTCCTTTCAATGGTTATCATCGCTTTTGATGCCTTATGCTAGCGCAAAAAGCTCCAAGTCAAGAAGGACTCAAAGAGTAAGCTTCAAGACCTTGTGTGTGCACCTTTCATGCCTTGTGCTCACCAAAATTACCAAGAAAAGTTGCTGCCTACTTCGTTCCCCATCACCATCACCAATGGTGTGTGCACCGGATGAGCTAGGACGAAGAAGGAAGGAAGTTCACCCACGCAGGTGCGGGCGCACACGAGGGATGTACGGCCGCACAGAGGCGCGAGCGGCCGCACCGGCGTGGGTCTATTTTTGGGCGTCATAACCGAATTCTCCTTTGTATATAAAGTTATTTCCTTCTATTTTTGGCGAAGTTATTCATTCAACAATTAGATCTTAGTTTTTGATTAGAATTTTAGAGAGAGAAACTCAAGATTGAAGAGAGAGAAACTCATGGTTTTTGGTTGATTGTTCAAGAATTCTCCATTGTAATTGATCTTTTGATCAAGTTTGTAAGGATCTTTCATCTTTGATTTCAATATAAGTTTGTTTTTAGTTGATTTCATTTGTTTTTCATATTATTGTTGATTGTTTGATGTTTGATTGAAGTTTGATTAAAGTTTGATTGATCTTGGATTTGATCTTTTGATTTCTAATATGTTGATGATGAAATTGATGATTAGTGTAGTTTTGATCTTAATTTCTATGGCTAGTGAGTAGTTTACTTGCTAGGGTAATGGTGAAGCATGTATGAGTGATGGATTACAGTAATTTGGGGATAATTAATGGAGTTGATGATGTGATTAAACTTGGTTCATGATTCATGTGCATGTGTGTAATTGATTGAAGCTTGGCCATCTTTGATTGTTACGCTAGATTGCATTGTAAGCTCACATTGATACGGACCATTGATTTGTGCCTTGCAATTTCACGATTGAGGTATCTTGTGATGTTTCCTAGTTAGTGTTTAGCGTAGTTGGCGGTAGTTAGACCTCTAGGAGAATAACTTGGTATGCTCTTTTGGATGCATGTTTGATCTTCCCTCATATCACTTGACTTAGTTAGTTTGACCTCCCCATTTACCCTTCTCTATTGCATTTACATGTGGATCCATTCCCCTAGTGTCTATTACATTTGATTTTATACAAGTTCATTTGCATTATTAGCTTTAGCCTTAGTCCTTACCATAAACCCCGCACTTGACTTCGGAGTAGCTTAACATTAGACAATAGACATTCAATTTCCATTCCTTTGGGTTCGACCTCGACTTACTACTATACTCCTATAGGGGTTTGTTGAGTTATAAATATTGTTTGATTGGGTGGGGAGGTAGCCCAACGACCTACCGTTTCTTCTCCCATCAAAATGGCGCCGTTGCCGGGGAATGTTGTCTTAATTGTGTATTGTTGTTGAGTCTATTCCACTTTATTTGCAAAAATACAAAAAGATTTTCTTTTAGGCTACACTTGTAGCCGTGCTACTAATAATTTTGTTTGAGATTGTGTGCAAGTGAACATGGGAGAAGCTCATAGAGTGACATTGAAGGAGTTGGGCACTCTGGGCGCTTACAAGTATGAGAGCGGGATTGCACCATTATTGATCCTGGACGGTGATTTTGAAATCAAACCGGCTATGATCACCTTGATTGAGAGGAAACAATATGGTGGCACAAAAAGTGAAAATCCTCTCAACCATCTCAAGGATTTTGAGAATATTGTAATACAATCATGGTAGCCGGAGTTGCTCAAGAGTATATAAGGCTCAAGTTGTCTCCCTTCTCTCCCATCGGAAGAGCGTTAGAGTGGTTGGACAAGGAGGTAAAGACAAAGTCCCTTAGGACGTGGGATGAAGTCACAAAAGCTTTCTTGTCCCGTTTCTACCCACCAAAGAAGACGACGGAGGCTAGAGCCTTAATCCAAAGTTTCAAGCAATTGCCTAGAGAGAATCTCTATGAAGCATGGGAGAGGTACAAGGACTACCAAAGGGAATGCCCTCACCACGGAATTCCAACCTATCAAGTCAAACAAATTTTCTATGGTGGTTTGAGCTTTCAAGGTAGATCGAGCCTTGATGCCGGAGCCGGAGGGCCGATTATGAACAAAACGGAAGAAGAGGTTGTGGATGTAATAGATGATGTGGTAAGGAACTACATGGATTGGCATGATGTAGAGAGAGAAACTCATGGTTTTTGGTTAATTGTTCAAGAATTCTCCATTATAAATGATCTTTTGATCAAGTTTGTAAGGATCTTTCATCTTTGATTTCAATATAAGTTTGTTTTTAGTTGATTTCATTTGTTTTTCATATTATTGTTGATTGTTTGATGTTTGATTGAAGTTTGATTAAAGTTTGATTGATCTTGGATTTGATCTTTTGATTTCTAATATGTTGATGATGAAATTGATGATTAGTGTAGTTTTGATCTTAATTTCTATGGCTAGTGAGTAGTTTACTTGCTAGGGTAATGGTGAAGCATGTATGAGTGATGGATTACAGTAATTTGGGGATAATTAATGGAGTTGATGATGTGATTAAACTTGGTTCATGATTCATGTGCATGTGTGTAATTGATTGAAGCTTGGCCATCTTTGATTGTTGCGCTAGATTGCATTGTAAGCTCACATTGATACGGACCATTGATTTGTGACTTGCAATTTCACGATTGAGGTATCTTGTGATGTTTCCTAGTTAGTGTTTAGCGTAGTTGGCGGTAGTTAGACCTCTAGGAGAATAACTTGGTATGCTCTTTTGGATGCATGTTTGATCTTCCCTCATATCACTTGACTTAGTTAGTTTGACCTCCCCAATTACCCTTCTCTATTGCATTTACATGTGGATCCATTCCCCTAGTGTCTATTACATTTGATTTTATACAAGTTCATTTGCATTATTAGCTTTAGCCTTAGTCCTTACCATAAACCCCGCACTTGACTTCGGAGTAGCTTAACATTAGACAATAGACATTCAAACTTTGGGTTCGACCTCGACTTACTACTATACTCGTATAGGGGTTTGTTGAGTTATAAATATTGTTTGATTGGGTGGGGAGGTAGCCCAACGACCTACCGTTTCTTCTCCCATCAACTGCCACCTCTTCCACCCTTGTTTCCGGTGGACTTTAACTTCCGGGTGTCCCAGACTTGGAACACTCGCCTTTGGATTTTTTGGGAGAGGCCAAGAAATTCGAAGGCTTGGAACATGCTTATAATGAGGTAAAATAAATTAGTGCCGAATTGAATTCAAACTTGCAAAATTTAGAATTAATCAGGATGATTGTTACCTTTGTTTCAGCACTTTTATCCTGCACGTTCCTGAGTCGAACAACAACTAGAGTAGCGTCATAGATGCACGATCGATGGTAAATTTTGGACGTCAAGTAGGTTTTCTCGAGCCTCCTTTATAAAGACAAAGAAAGAATTATTAGATTACCAAATAAAGAAAGATCTCTAAGGAAGTCGAGGAGCTACCTTTCTCTTCGGGAGAACAGCGTTGAAGACCCATTCCCTTCATGAAGTTGGGGTCGACATACCACTCCTTTAGTGGTATGCAAGTCTCGGGAACCTACTGGGCTGGTTTGTCCTCAATTATGACTAGTTCCCGAGCTAGCTTTGGAGCACTTTACAATTTTCTCCTCATGGGCGTCAAGTTGAGGAGAGTAGAGGGTCAACAGGGTTTTTGTCTTAGAAAGTGTAAAGAGCATGATTAAACTGTTTTTGTTGTTGTTATCGTTGTTTATGTTGTTGTTGGCGGTGGTGTTATTGTTGTTATTGTCGTCCTCCTTTTGACCTGCTAGTTGTTGTTGTCCTCCTTTTGACATGCTACTATTTAGAGAGAATGAAAGAATTGTTGTTACTAATTTTAGCGCCGAAACACTTGGATTTGTCTTAGTATATATCTTCCTTCTTTCTGGGTTTCCTTTAATCTGCATTTAGGGCATGTTTAGCTCCAAGTCTTAGGGTGACATCATCTTTTTGTGTTATAAGATTCGACTTTAAGATTTTTTCCATTTTTATTATAAAATCTTAACCAAGTCTCAAGTCGAGTCTCACAATTCTAAGACTCAACTTAAGAATTGAAATATCGGACCCACCTTAATTTTATTTGTTTATTATATTTTAGCTGAATGAATTGAGTTTTTTTTTTCGAGCATTCACACTACTTGAGAACAATCGTGTAATACTTTGAGCAAATACACACAGCACTTAAGAGTATAAAATTACTCTTCCATACTTTGAGAGTAAGTGAGATTAAATGTGAAACTTCTGTTTTACACAGGAGTTAGATATAGGTGAGTGTTTGTGAGGTTAGACACGAGTGATTGTTAGGACAAGTGCAAATTAGCATTCGGAATAGAGTGTGGGGTAACTTAGTTCCCAAAGTTGAAAACAATTGAGTGCAATGTTTTTCTAAGTTGATTAATAAGATACATAAGATATGAAACTTAGGCCATGGTTGGGCCGAACCTTGTTAAATTTGGTATTATACTATTTCTATTTCTTTCACTGGTTTTCGCTGCTAGAATTAACTCAACTAGTTCCTTCTTAAATCAACTTAATTGTAATTGACAGCCAAGTTAAATAAGTTGTAACACCCCAATAATTCTCCCTTTTCCAAACTACTTACTTTAAATAAAATAGTGCAGAACTATTGACGTGCTACCGCCACGTGTTAAAACGTTAAGGCTTTATCAAAGTATCGCAGCGGAAAAACAAACTTAAGTCTTTAAAATAACATAGTTTAGAAATAAATAAGTCAAAGCTTACAAATTGGAACCATGTAAGGCTCTTATTTAAAACTAAACCAATAATCAATATCAAAACATAAACAAAATATCAAAGCATAAATAAGTTCGACACAAATAAACGAATACGCTCAATCACACCAATCCCTTGACAATGCGTATGTCAAATCCCCGAACTTCACGTCATCAAGCTAACCTGTGCGATACTGCTCCCCAATAATACAAGTGTAATAATTGGATCATCACAGGGTCATTGAAAGGCGAAGGCCATGACCAGAAGAAAGACACACACAAAAGCACGCAATCAGCAAAGCTGAGTACATACAAGCTACAACGTACCAAACTTAGCATGCTCAATTAATTAAAGTAGATAAACATTCAACACAAATTCATTAATCAAGACTCCACACTTAAACAATTTAATTGACTCAACATACTTTCTGACCAATTCTAAACACTTGACTCTTTATATTTAATTAATTAATTTAATTTGGAGTAAGCAATAGACGAGGTTGTCCAATCCACCAAATCATTTTGGTCCCAAATGACCATTTGAAATAAAAGTTTAGCGCGATGCAAGAATGGGCGTGACTCCATTCTCACAAAGTTAGTCTAGGATCCCATCTAACTTTCATTATAAAATAAAATGTAAATATCAAAAGAGAAGAGGACATGTTGATCAAACAAGCCTCGAAAAGCCACAGGCTACCACCGTGTACCCCAACCCATAATTGTCAATACTCTAGAAGTGCACGCTTTCCAGAGTTTTATTGCTCATCCATGTTTCACTTTACGTGATTACAATTTTAATTAATAGCCGACTCAATCAAGAAGACCATACATAACAATCATACATCAATTCATTTTTAATCTCATTTAAGACAATGGTGATCACAACACAAATTGACCTTTAATTCCATTATTCCAAATTATCCAAAATTGTTGAACACAGTCAACCCACCTAGCCATTTCGGCTTAATAAACCACCTTTACTCAACATACTAACAAGTCATGATTGAGTAATAAATAAATAAATAATAACATTGTGGAATAATTAATAAATTCATTCCACTTGAACCATTCAATTCCAATCCTTTAATAATCCAAATGTGGTTAACAAACCAATCCAATAAAATATGTTTGTATCAAAATTCCATACAAACAATTAATCCAATATAATTCAACATGTTTGCATCCATAATTCCATACAAACATAATCAATTCACCAAAACATATCTCATAAACATAAGCACATGAATTAAATCAATGTGTAACCAAACAATTTCCATCAAAGTGTTCCCTAATCATGAAACTAAGTTCTTTCCTTTTGGAACCTAAACATGATACTACTTATAACGAAGTAGACATGTATGTACCTCATATAAACAATCCTTTGCGCCACTTTTACTCACTTAAAAGTCTCCTAGAGAAAAGTCACTTCCTAGAAAACACCCAACAACAATAAATTAATACTTAACCAAAATTCCAGCAATATAAATTAGATTAAAAGTCCTTCAAACTTTATCAAAAACATGTTTTTATGGTTAATTAATCATTATAAATATAATAGGAACAAAAGCCCCAAATTAATTGCTCATTAGAACCCTAAAATCCCAATTTGATTAAAATAAAACCCTAGGTTTATAAATTATAAAATCTGAAAATATATAACACAATTAAAATCTGAAATTATAGGTTTAAGCTATTAAAAACATGATTTTGATACTAAAAATATAATCTTTAAACCATAAAATCAGAACCCAAAACTAATTATATAAACATTAAGAAAAAAAATAATGAAACAAAGGAGGAATAAGGGGAAGGATGGCCACGGCAGGTGGCCGGCTGTAATCCCCCGTATTTTTAAATATATTAGTAATGAAATTATATTTTATTCATAATATTTATTTGTATTTTTTTCGGATTTAATTTCAAAAGTTTCAAATTATTTTTGGGTTTGATGAACGATTTTATTACAAAGAACTTTTTATGAACCTTTCTTCACTAATTTATATCCAGCAAACAAACCAAACCCACTTTCTTTTCTTAATTGGCCCATTAATTTTATGAGGCCCAATCTTAAAACTAACCCTACACCACTCTCTCTCCTATAAATACCCCATACATCCCCAAAATTTCCCACACAAAAAGGTTAGTCTTATTTTCATCCTCCTTTGTTTCATTATTTTGCTTAATGTTATTTTAATTGTTTTGGGTTTTGATTTTAGTATAAAGATTATATTTTTAGTATTAAATTATATTTTAATGGTATAAAGATTATAAATTTCAGATTATATTTATGTTATAAATTTCATATTTTATGAATTATAACCTAGGGTTTTTAATTATTGAAAATCATGATTTTAGGGTTTTTATGAACAATTGATTTAGGGCTTTAATAGTAATGATGTTTTGAAATTTTGGTGATTATATTACTAATTAGTTTCCAGATTATTTTGAACACGTAAATTCGTATTTTAATGTTTAGATTTCGGTTCGTTAATATTAATCCCGTTTTAATTCCGATCAGGTTCTGAACTCATCCGATTTTGACAAAAAAGTAGTGTTTTCCATGTGGAAACGATGTTTTTCGGGCACCACCCTCTCGTGGCCAAATTCTGCCTCTAAATATGATTTTCGGGCAGTTTTTCATTTTTAACGAAGTTTTTTATTTTTAAAATTTTATCCTTGAGTTTGATTAATAAAATTAATTATTTTTAAAGTTAATTAAGCATATAAATATATGTTTTATTTATTTTAATAAGTTTTTCATCATATTATATTGTTGGAAATTACTTGGGATAGTAATATTAATTGTTGGTTGTTTTCTAGGAAGTGATTATTCCCTAGGAGAATTTTAAGTGATTAAAAGTGGCTCAAAAGGATTGTTTGTATGAGGTACGTACATGTCTACTTCGTTGTAAGTAGTATCATGTTTAGGTACCAAAGAAAAGAACTTAGTTTCATGATTAGAGAACACTTGGATGAAAATTGTTTGGTTATACATTTAATTAATTCATGTGCTTATGTTTATGAGACATGTTTTGGTGAATTGATTATGTTTGTATGGAATTATGGATGCAAACATGTTGAATTATTGGATTAATTGTTTGTATAATTATTACCTTATATTATTATTGTATAATTGGATATTCATATGCTTGAGTGTATGTATATATGATTGACGTATATAATTTTATGATATGATCTGATTTAATTGTCTTGCTACTATTGTTATATTGAATGATTGTGTTATATTTCTGGGGTTTTTTTTTAATGTTATTGCTATAGGGAGTATTGTTCTTGAGGTTTTAGGATTATTAATGCAGAGTATTATTTTTGGGTTGAGATATGATTATATTTGGGTTATTAGTATGTGTTTTAAGAGTTGAGGCATTATGAATCGAATTGTTATGTTATTTGGGAACATGTGCCAATATTGAGATATTATAAATTAATTTGTGAATGGTTATTTGATCAATGTGTGAGATCAAAAGGTTGAGAATTATTTATTTTGTTATGGGTTTGAGGCTCGGCGTTATAGACCTTAGTCCTTGGCATGTTGGTAATGAGATAATGATCATGAGTTAAGAATGAGGTACAATCTTTATTATTTATTTTTCTATGGTCCCCTACAGTGGGAATTGACCCGTATGTGGTCTGGTTCAAGGTGTTTTCTAGTTATTGGGAGTATTCAAGTTTTTATACTTGTTGGTTTTATTCGAATTACCCATGTCCAAGGCTAGGTATAGAACAATGAGCATGGCACACTTACGGGATAGAGAGTTGAGTAAAGGTTTGTATTATTATTCGAGGTTGAGTTGATAAAGGTTATTTTCAGAGTACAATGTGTTATGTAGTTTTGAACTACATTATTTAATTGAGCTAGTAATGTTGATTATCCTAGACTAACTTTGTGAGAATGGAGTCACGCCCATTCTTGCATCGCGCTAAACTTTTATTTCAAATGGTCATTTGGGACCTGGATTGGACAACCTGGTCTATTGCTTACTCCAAACTAAATTAAATTAATTAAATTGAATATGATGAGTCAAGTGTTTGGAATTTAGTAAGTATGTTGAGTCAATTAAATTGTCTAAGTGTGGAGTCTTGATTAATGAATTCGTGTTGTATGTTTATTTACTTTAATTAATTGAGCATGCTAGGTTTGGTATGTTGTAGCTTGTATGTACTCAGCTTTGCTGATTGCGTGCTTTTGTGTGTGTTTTCTTTTGGTCATGGCCTTCGCCTTTCAATGACCCTGTGATGATCCAATTATTACACTTGTATTATTGGGGAGCAGTATGCACAGGTTAGCTTGATGATGTGAAGTTAAGGGATTTGACAAACGCATTGTCAAGGGATTGGTGTGATTGAGAGTATTCGATTCTTGTGTTGAACTTATTTATGCTTTGCTATTTCGTTTATGTTTTGGATTTTTAATATTGGTTTGGTTTTAAATAAGGGCCTTATATGGTTCCAATTTGTAAGCTTTGACTTATTCGTTTTCTAAATTGTGTTATTTTAAATACTTAAGTTTGATTTTTCCGCTGCGATACTTTGATAAAGCCTTAACGTTTTAACACGTGGCGGTAACATGTCAATGGTTCTCCACTATTTTATTTAAAGTAAGTGGTTTGAAAAAGGGAGAATTATTGGGGTGTTACACCGGCGGTGGCTGGGCAAACCGCCGGTGGTCGTCGCCGGTTTCCGGCAGGTAGGGGCGGCGGACTCAGCAGCAACAGTGACTAGTAACTCACGTAGGAAAGGAGAAAGAAGAAAGAAAAGAAAATAAAAGGAAAAAGAAAAATATAAGGAAAAAAAGAAAAATAAAAGGAAAAAGAAAAATAAAAGGAAAAAAGAAAAATAAAAGGAAAAAGAAAAATAAAGAGGAGAAAAAGAAAATAAAATAAAGAGGAGAGAAAATAAGACTAACCTTTAGTGTGGGAAAAATTTTGGGGATGAATGGGATATTTATAGGAGAAAGAGTGGTGTAGGGTTAGTTTTAAGATTGGGCCTCATAAAATTAATGGGCCAATTAGATAAATGAAATGGACTAGCTTTGTTTGTATGGCATAAATTGTAGAATGGACAATTAAAAATCCTTTTAGAATAAAATCAATCATCAACCAAAAAATAATTTGGAACTTTAAAACTTAAATCCCGGAAAAACACATATAAATATTATAAATAAAATAAAAATTCATTTATAAAATATTTATAAATATGGGGGATTACAATCTACCCCTCTTAAAAGAAGTTTCGTCCCGAAACTTAGCACGAATCCCTTAAATTGCAAAACATTTGCATAAAAACTTTTCAAAATTATCAAAATTATGTTGCTGGAATTCCAATTGTGTCATAATATTGACACTAATACCTTATCACCATCCCAATTTACGCACTTCACTATATGCGTAAACAAATAAAATAGCTATGAAAACCATGAAAACACCATAAAATAGCTTAAAATAGGGCAAAAAGCGCGAAATTATACGCATTCTACCCCCCTTAAAGAACAAGAGTTACGCCCTCGTAACTCACCTCATTAAATAATTTAGGTTATCTCTTATGTATCTTGGTGCACCTCACAATCTCACTAGTAGGAAAACTAATAAGTAAGTCAATCGAATTTGGTTCAACTAGTCCAAATGGTTTCACTACAACAGAACTAGAAATAAAAGATTAGGTGGCTCTATAATCAAATAAAGCTTTAGCAAAAATAGAATGAATAGAAAAGTTACCACTGTCAAAAGACCTTTCAGCTTCCGTTTTGCTCATCACAAACAAATGACCTGGAGTGACATTCTTTCCTTGATTCTCGGAGTTGTTGTTGCCAACATTTCCGTTCTTTCCATTCCCATTATGACCATTCAAATTCCCTCCTTGGTTGCTTGTTAAAGTCAACTTGTTCCCATTCCCTTGTTGCTTTAATTTGGAATTAAAGGTCAATTTGTGTTGTGATCATTGTCCTAAATAAGATTAAAAATGAATTGATGTATGATTGTTATGTATGGTCTTCTTGATTGAGTCGGCTATTAATTAAAATTGTAATCACGTAAAGTGAAACATGGATGAGCAATAAAACTCTGGAAAGCGTGCACTTCTAGAGTATTGACAATTATGGGTTGGGGTACACGGTGGTAGCCCGTGGCTTTCGAGGCTTGTTTGATCAACATGTCCTCTTCTCTTTTGGTATTTACATATTATTTTATAATGAAAGTTAGATGGGATCCTAGACTAACTTTGTGAGAATGGAGTCGCGCCCATTCTTGCATCGCGCTAAACTTTTATTTCAAATGGTCATTTGGGACCAAAATGATTTGGTGGATTGGACAACCTCGTCTATTTCTTACTCCAAATTAAATTAATTAATTAAATATAAAGAGTCAAGTGTTTAGAATTGGTCAAAAAGTATGTTGAGTCAATTAAATTGTTTAAGTGTGGAGTCTTGATTAATGAATTTGTGTTGAATGTTTATCTACTTTAATTAATTGAGCATGCTAAGTTTGGTACGTTGTAGCTTGTATGTACTCAGCTTTGCTGATTGCGTGCTTTTGTGTGTGTCTTTCTTCTGGTCATGGCCTTCGCCTTTCAATGACCCTGTGATGATCCAATTATTACACTTGTATTATTGGGAAGCAATATCGCACAGGTTAGCTTGATGATGTGAAGTTCGGGGATTTGACATACGCATTGTCAAGGGATTGGTGTGATTGAGCGTATTCGTTCTTTTTGTCGAACTTCTTTATGCTTTGCTATTTTGTTTATGTTTTGATATTGATTATTGGTTTAGTTTTAAATAAGGGCCTTACATGGTTCCAACTTGTAAGCTTTGACTTATTTATTTCTAAACTATGTTATTTTAAAGACTTAAGTTTGTTTTTCCGCTGCGATACTTTGATAAAGCCTTAACGTTTTAACACGTGGCGGTAGCACGTCAATAGTTCTGCACTATTTTATTTAAAGTAAGTAGTTTGGAAAAGGGAGAATTATTGGGGTGTTACATAAGTACTCAATTTCACCCCCCTCTTGAGTATGTTAAAACCTTCATACTCCCTCTATACGTTATTTGAAGTGTGCATATTCAATATTCAACATTTCAACGTTCTTTATTGATATATACATATTGGTTTACTCCATTTTGGGACATATTTTTACCATACTTAAATAATTTAAGACCCAACACTTTCCTTATTTTTCTCACTTTTTTGTACTTTTCCCTATTTACACATTCTCTCTGGTCAATTTTATTTTTTAACCCCACTCATTTTAATACATTATTCCTAATTTTCTCCAAAATATTAAATGTACACTTTATTAGAATATAAGTAAGGAGTATTTATTTTAAATATAATTATTATTATTATTATTATTATTATTATTATTATTATTATTATTATTATTACTATTACTATTACTATTACTATTATTATTATTACTATTATTACTCTATTATTATTATTATTATTATTATTATTGTTATTATTATTATTATTATTATTATTATTATTATATCTCAAAAATCAAAAACATACAACCTACAATAAATTAGTGGGAAGCCGAGATACAATAGGCCCCCACTCCTCTAGCTATAGCAAAGCCGACCCTAGTGAAGATATGAGCTGCAGCACGAGCCCCAATGTCTTGAGTAGTCAAGAACCTCTGAACCCGCTTCAGCAACACAACAGCTTCCTTCTCTAATTCCCCAAGTGAAGAAAAGAAGAAGGGAATGAAACCGTATCTAATCACCCGACAACGAGCTTCATACTTAACCCGCTTCCGATGAGCCGCATCAACCACAACTCGTCCAGGAACAAAGTCAGATAGCCCTGTCTGTGTCAATAGAGAAGACCCTGTGAAGTTAACACATACATCACGACCACAATCACATGAATAAAGTAACACATTGGTAGGTCTGAGGTCCCTGTCATTCCCTCTAGACAACTCCAAATCTCTAACAAATATCAACAAGGGTATCCCGAACAACATTATGTCGATGATTAAAACCCACAATACCAGCACAAGACATCGCGTGATCACCGAAAATATCCCCTACAAAAACCCTTGAACAAGTAGAGCACGCCATCATGATAGAGAACAATGGAACCCCCTACCGATAGCATAGCACACAACGATAAGTCTTGGAGTTCATCGTCTGACCCAACCTTAAAATAGGGACCATCCAAAATCAAGCTGAATTGTGATCCCCCTGCTGTGATTTCCATAATGCTGATTGTTGAGGAGTTAAAGAATAAGCAGATTCTACTGAAGCGGTAACCTTTGTGAAATATACATTTGCCAATTTTTTCATGAGTTTAGGGGCAGCGACTTCACTAGGATTACCAAAAATATCAGAATCTACATACCATTTCATTAAATAGACTCAACACATCCTCAAAGACTCTACCAAGACCAATAATGTCAGCATGACGTAGAAGCGTTGTCTGCAATCCATCTGACTGTAACCAAGGAGCAAGAAAAGCATAATGACGAACATCACCTGCTAAATAAATGATAGGCTATAGTGGTATCACCTAATCAAAAGTAATTCCTAAAACCACTAACTAACAATAGATAGGGAAGTAGGGTCGAATCCACAGGGAAACAAGTCTTACTATTCCTAATAAATTTATATAGTCTAGATTATCTAAGGAGAATAAAAGTAGGGAAGAATAAAAGTAGGGAGAAATCAATTAATAAAACCCTAGGGCATAGATTTACCGATAAATAATATTCCAGGGTAAAAACACAATAATCAATTTCAATATATCAACTAATCAGATCATAAAGGGCTTTCGCTACGTATTACAATCACATAATTAATCTACCGGTATTAAATCGCATCTTTCGAATCTTGACTTAACCATTTATAAATTAATCTGCCTATTGAAACTAAGCCTAAACATCAATTCTCATTTCTCGAATCTCGAATCAATATTGCATACCTCATACAATTAAACCTGGCCAAATCTAATTGCATAACATTAAATCAATCAATAGGAAATTAATCAAGCATTGACAATCAACAATAATAAATTACCTCTTCATATTAATCATGGATCCCCACATCCCTAGAATTAAACTACTCGTGCATAAATAAAACTAAACTAATCAAAGCGATTAAGGAAAGTATGATAAAAAAATCAAATCAATTAAATTAAGCATAATAAAAACAATAATAATAATAAACTAACTATGAAACCGATATATATCAAACATTAAACATAAGCAAAACAGAAGTATTCAGTAACTAAAGCAATAACATAATAAAAGAACGAAACTAAAACTAAGCTAATAACTACCTATTGCTCCTACGTATTACTACCTCCCTTATATAAGAAAAGTCAAAGGATGATTTTTGAGGAATCAAACATCTACTCCAACTCCAACTCAAACTCCTCCTAAAAGCAAATCAAGTCCACGGACTTTTGCTTTCCTATCCCAATTACGAAATTTCAAATAACAAGATCAGCAGCCCGATTTTGCTTTGATCCGCCCGATTGGACCCGCGTTGAAGCTCAGAGATTGAAGCCCATTTAACTTTCTTGCAAGTTTGGATTTGAACGCTTGAGCTATTTAATTCTTTGGCTCAATTTCTTTCCTTGGTTGGTTCGTAATAATAATATAACTTGTGAAATCTTGGACCGTCTCATGCATCAAGTCCTTAGTCACCGAATAAAATTTATCTAACTCGGCCTTGGGCTTAAAATATACAGTCATAAAATACGATCCAACCCCAATGTCTTTGTAGTGGCTCAATAAGCTTAGGAATTGTCATAAATCTGCAAATTCCTAAAAAATAATACCAACTCTACAAAAAATTATAAAACATATATTAATAATAAAAATAGCTCCTTAGAGTAGAAATAAGCGAAAATATGACCGTGGGACGGGGACTAAAATATAAATAAAATAGACTTATCAATAAACACCAAGCCCTCCAAATGAAAATTGTAAGGTGGCAAGCCGCCACTGCCAATCACCAAACCCGGGCCCCGAAGCAGTAACAATACGTTCCAATGAAGATCGAAGATCCTTGTTTAATATGCGCTGAGCCGCCTCAAAAGTACTAAGAGGACAAGTACGCAAGGCAAAGCTGAGTGAAACTCCAGTGCAAGCTCTAAGTAATAACAACTCACTCTCTGAATCATCAAGCTTAGCAACCTTATCCATAAGCGCAATGGTCTTGGTCACCCTCTGCATCACAAAGAAACTTAACGCTATGCATAGGTCGAGCAATACAAGGGGGAATTACACCCACAAACCTACTTCGAGGGTCTTCTGTAAGCCAAGAAACTTCAGTTTTTTCCACGTTGAGATGCAATCCAAAACGAGGCCCTTCCTCTATAATCAACGGCATAACCTTCCCTACCACCGAAATGTCACCAATAATAATGTCGTCATCCAAATACCACGCCTGAAGACAAACCTCAAAAGCATCACTGATTTTACACACAAGAGGTTGTAAAACTAAAGAAAAAAGAAGAAGACCAAAAGGATCACCATGTTGCACCCCCTGAGACGACCATAAGGTGTGATCCCCATAATACAATCTGGCTGGATTAGAGTAGCAGAATTCAACCCACCGCGAAATACCCGGACAATGACGACGAACTTCACGTGAAATGACCGCACGATCTACTAGATTGAAGGTATTTTGAAAAATTGAAAGACCAACATCAGAACCACGATCTTCAATCAACCGATTCACAACATAAAGAATAGCCTCACCCCTAGAAGAAACCCCAATGCCAAATTTAAGGCGATCAAAGTAACTGCCCAAAGACTGGCGAACCATAACAGCACCAACCTTCGAGACTAGACGCCGCCAAACAGTACCCACGGCTATTGGAAGGATACCACCACCGGGCTTGACAAGTGGTGTGAGAGGAGCACTAGCAATATACTCTCCAAGTTCCATAAGACATCTTCCTAGAGATTAACCACCCCAGAAATAGAGTCAACCATCTCATCTGAGACAGCCACGATAGCACCATTCAAGCAATAATCCATAAGGTGTTGAGCACGTAAATCATCCCTACCACATGAAGTGCCACGTGGAAAACTCTTAATTCGATCCAAACCAACTGCAGAAGTACCAACGAGATGAAATTGATAAACAAGTATTTCAGCAGGCAAGGATGGAGCTATAGAAGAAGGGTGGTTTGATTGTAAATCTGTAAGAGTGGCCTTATTTATACTGAGCAACACCTAAAGAAGAAAGAACCCGGACTGCAACGGTGTAATGGCCATCACAAATCTTCCTACGACACTGCTTGATATTACACTCCTACAAATCAAGGTCCTCATCATCAACCACCAACAAAGTTGGAGAATCCTCTACCAAAGTTTCCCTCACACACTGCAAACTACCACCTGGGGCACTCCAAGATTAAATAGCACGACAAAAACTCTCCTCTTGATGTCGACGTTTCACGGAAGACCTAGACTTACAACTACTCCGCGGGCAAAAGGTTTAAAGGATACAAAGAGGTAACAACAACAACGAGACCCAATTAGAAATATCATTCGGCTTTGAGCTTGATCACCTTATCAAAAGCACCTTTCAGAACTCGAAACGACACTTGGGAGGGATAGACTTCACAGTGTGAAACCCCTTTAAGAACAAACCATCAATGACAGCCACATCAAAACCACTGTACTGATCTCGCGCCAAACCATCCACATGCCCAATACGAGCCGGAGAAAACGGAGCTTGTGGCTTGGAAAAATTATGAAGCACAAAACGAACAATACCATCTCTAACATCAGGGGGTGACACATCCTCACCCCTATCATGATGACACTTAGAATGAACTGTATGAGTTTTTGTAACAAACCCAACATAACCAAATCCCCATACTCATAAAAGTAACTTCTACCACAGTATAAACTGCCAAATTAGAAGTAAGAGAATGACGTGTGACCGCGCACCAAGACAACAATGGCAATCATGAAGATGCTTGTTAAAGAGCTTTTTCTAATCCCATTACCCCTTCCATCTTGACACCCACTATGCCCCACGAAGGCACAATTAAACTTCACACCTACAGTCGACATAGCTTCAATTGGCCACCAATAACTACAGGACAAAACACCAACAAGACAACCAAACCCCGCAAGCATGCAAATAGCAAAAATAGCAAGCAAGAAATGACGCTAAAAACTAACCATAGCTAGGCTGCCTAAAAAACCGATGCGTGAGACCCTCTGCTGCCGGTGAAAAATAGCCTACTTGTACCAAGAAAACGGCTAGAAAAGCACCCAAAGCCGTGAAGGAATTATGCCTTCAATAAATGCAATTACTGGATATATCAAGGATCACTATTATGGAGATAATGAGTTCATTCATATTGGTCGTCATCATATGTTGCTAGACTATGAGAGATGATCTTTGGACTAGTCAAATAGTCAAAAGTCCGCTAGAATGGATCCTATGAGGTCACACAAAAGGGAATTGGGTTAAGCAAGTAAGAGGCCCATTATTAAGCCTCTTGAGCAATTAACTAATCATGAAAAGTATTGAACTAATGTAGTTTGATTAGAATTAGGATTTAGGCTTTGTCATGGACTCTTATTAAGATATGAGATCTATTAATAAGATCCATGCCTAGGGTTGATTAATTAAGTCATAATCAACTTACAGTATATTGTGAATCAAGGCAACCTAATCCCAAAAACCCTAATTCTTTCTCAAACTCACGGCACTCTCCCCCCCTTGGACTTACGGCCGGCCACCCCTTGTGGCGTGTGTGGTGGTTCGTGATAGGTTCGTTGTTCGTTCTTCTCTGTAGAAGGTCAATTGAAGGGTTCGATTGCAACTAACTAGCATTAGTGGAGGTCTTAATCCGTGCCCGTGGACCAAGTAGAGGAATCACACTTAAGGTTCTTTGTCTCCCTTGTTCTTGCTCGATCATACGTGAAATCACGCTTCAAAGGTATAAATTCTTGCTTTTTATGTGTTACGCATGAGATCCTTGGTTTAGGTGCTTTATGAATGTGATTCATGTTTATTCCGCAATTAGTACCTATAATCTCCTATAGTGGTATCAGATTGCCTCTTGCATGTACATATATTGAGTATTAATACTTTGATAATCCACAATTTTAATTTAATTAGGAGGAAGAATAATTTAATTGTGGGTCAATTATTAGATTAAATGTGATTTAACATTAAACAATCATTAAAAAGTTGTTTAATTAATTTGCTCAAAATTAGCCTTGCATAGATCCGAATTTTTCCCTAGATTACTAAAAAATTTCGACCCCCCCTAACCCTAATTTCAAAAATTTCGAAACCCTAACCCTAAATTATGAATTTTGTATTTTGGTTTTGATTTAATTCGTTCACTATGTACTTAATGATTTTAACCTATTTGATTTCAAGATAAATTATGAATTTTTCATGATCAAATTATTTAATTTAAGAGTTAAATTGAATTGGGGATTAAAATTCATGAAGAATCCATATTTTGAGATTAAACATGATTTAATTTTAAAATTAAAAGGACCACATTAAGTTAATTTTATTTTAATAAAAATGTTTTGTTTTAATGAAAATCAATAAAAAAAAAATTAATAAAGGGGTTATGGGTACGGCAGCCGCGACTAGGTGGCGCTGCCACGGCGACTGCCGCACCAGGTGGTCCAGGAGGGAGGGCGGGGCTAGGCAGGGGACTCGGACAATAGGAGCGGCAACAGCAGTGCCGTGCAAGTGTTGCGTGTGCTGCTGCTGTTGCCCTTGTGTCGCTGCCGTGCAGCGTACACCGCAAGGTATACGGCCACCGTGGCTAGCGCACGTTTTAAAAAAAAAAATTATTTTATTTTATTTTGGATAAAATCAGATTTCAAAATATAAAATTAGTTTTGATTTTGAAAAGATAATTACCAAGATTAAAGTGGTTAATTTTGTTAAGTTTGGATAATTATGAAGCAAAAGATTCTATTTGGATAATAATTGATTAAATAATGAGATTATGCCATAATTATTTTAGGATATTTATTGACTTAAATATGTGATTGGCTAGTAATTAGGATAGAATCTCCTAAATTAGTTAGGATAATCATGGGAAATAAATATGATTTATCTTCCACAATTAAAATAAGATTTGATTCTATCTCATACCTAAATTAAAATATATAATATTTTATGATTGGTCATGAATAATATATGATAGTATCTAATTGCAGTTATTACTTAATATATGAGATATTTAGGAGCCATGTTTCCTTAATTGTGAACATTTGATGTTGTTGTTTAGGAAAGCATGATGAGTGATTTATTATGTGGCACTTTATAATATATGATATTGTTTATTGCTATATATATAGACTAGTATAGCCCATAGATTCTAAATACAATTTGCGCATCGTGACGTATTTTTGAAATCTAAATACAGTCTGCGTACCGTTAAGTATTTTTGTAATTTATTTTATTTTATTTAAGTAATAGAGAAAATATAATAGTATTACAGGTTGCAGTTGATCCAAGAAGCCAATAAGTGAAGGCCCAAAGGAGTCAAATGGATGAGATCCATGAAGATTCAAGTAGGAGCCTTTATTTCTTTATTAGTTTCTTAGGATTAAGGGGTCATACTATGTCATGTTTTATTTATGTATTAGTAGATTATGCATGTTAGATTTTATTTATGTTGCTTGATAATGCGCTAGAGTTCACTAAATAATCACAACATAATAGATCTAGGTCCCAATAATATTGAGGTTGCTTTTCCAAATTAGATACCCAAATACCCTTTGATCATGAGTGATGGGTCGGCCTCAGCAGAGTGTCACTTGTTATCTTAGGCGTTTTGGGGTAGATCACGTTCTACACATTTAATTAGTTATACTCAACAAGGTTACTTAAAGAGTTTAGAACCTTGAAGCTAAGGGTAATAATTAAACTTGTGATGGATAATTATTCAACCAAGAATTACAAGAGTTGTAAACAGTAAAGAGCTTAGTCACCTTGAAAATGTAATACTTGATTGTAGGGCCTCAGTCCGGTCAATTATTGCACAAATAAAGGATCTTGGAATCATTTAATTTATAAGGGATTAATTAATATTGAATAAATGCTTTAAAGTTACCAAATTTAAATCGCTTATGGTACTTTAAATTTATTAAACATAATTATTGAACTTTGCCTCATTTTGTTTTTATTTGTAGATGAATAACTATAACGACAACACTATTTTGCCAATGAAACTAAATTCAAGGCTGAATCTCATAAACTTTAGGGAATGGGAGAACGAGCTGAGAAATGTTCTCAAAAGCCAAAAGCTTGAAGTTCGTTTATATATAACCATTGAGAGCAGATTTACTGTTGGTTTTAAACCTGAAAGACATGCGAAAGATGTTTCGGGTGCAGCGAAAATCAGGAATCTCATTTTAGAATCTGTTCCAACTTGTTGGAAAAGAAGGTTCAGGCACTATGAGTTGACCAACTTGCATGAATGTCTTTGTGCCATCTTTCGAGGTGGTATTGGGGCATTAGGAAGTGGAGAAATCAATGACCATAATGTAAGAGAGGTTGTTAACTCGATCCCTCTGATTTACTAATCCTGGACTGACAGCGTAAGGTCTGAGACTTACAATATTCATTGTAAGATAATGGCTAAGAAACTTATGCCTTGTCATTCAGTAAGGACCCATGTCAATGTACTGGTTAATTTACTTAATCAGATGGATATCCTTGGGAGACCGTTCGATGATGACTCTGCGCATGTACTATCTTGTTCTCACTCCACGATAGATTTTATATAGTTAAGATCATTCATAATGATGAGGGCTCGACAGTGACATTAGTCAACCTTTTACTCAACCATGATGATGAGTACCTAAAAAAGGGAGAAAGTGAATGCTTCTATTGCGGTAGGTGGTCTTGCCACACACCAGGGTGTCCCCATGATACACTAGTGAAAACAGAAGGTAAGGAGTTACTTGGTGTTTTTATTGTAGAAATTTATCTTACTTGATCTTCCACTTGGGTATTTGATACTGGGTGTGGTGCTCACATTGTTAATAACATGAAGGGCCTAAGAGGGAGTAAGAATTTAGCGAAAGGGGAAGTAACACTTCGAGTAGGAAATGGAGAAAAAGTTGATGTACTTGCTATTGGAAATTATCATTTGAAAATTCCCTCTAGTCTTATTTTGTTGCTTAATAACTTTTATTATGTCCCAACAATTACCAAGAACATTATTTCAGTTCATGTTTTAGATACTGAAGGGTTTTCTTTTGAGATAAGAGACAAATGTTGTTTTATTTCCAAAGAAAATATGTTATATGCTAACGCAAAGTTAATTATTGGTTTGTATGTCTCAGATTATGCAACTCATGTTTACAATATAGATCATAAAAAGCAAAGAACAGATGGTTCAAACCCAACTTACCTATGGCATTGTAAGCTTGGACATATTAACCAAAAGCGCATCTTGAAGTTACATAAGGATGGACTCCTTTCTTCATTTGATTATGAATCATTTGAAAATTGTGAGTCATGCTGTCTTGGAAAAATGACTAAGTCACCCTTCACGGGTATAGGTGAAAGATCTAGTGACCTTTTGGGACTCATACATACAGATGTGTGTGGACCAATGAGTTCAAAATCTAGGGGTGGATTTAATTACTTCATTACTTTTACTGATGATTTAAGTAGATTTTTTTACATTTACTTAATGAAGAACAAGTCGGAAGCCTTTGATAAGTTCAAAGAATTCCAGAATGAAGTACAAAACCAACTTGGGAAAACAATTAAAGAATTACGATCTGATCTTAGTGGTGAACATTTGACTCAAGAGTTTGATGAACATTTGATTAAGTGGAATACTTTCACAAATAACCCCTCCAGGAACGCCACAATTAAATGGTGTGTCAAAAAGAAGGAACAAGACCTTACTAGATATGGTTCGGTCTATGATGAGCTTTACTGATCTTCACATATCATTATGGGGGATATGCATTAGAATTACGATCTGAGCTTTACTTCTACAATCGTGAAGATAACAAAGTGTTTGTTGCTCGTGATGGTGTCTATCTAGAAAATTCGAGACGAGCAACAAATGGATGTGGATAACACCACATCAGAGGCGAAGGCACATGAGTCGATTAATCATGCATCGGAGCAAGCTAATTCGACTAGCGAGACTCCTATCGTCCCACTTGAGTCTAATTCATGTGAAAATCTTCAAAGAGTTGAAGAGAACATTTCTACTGTTGCTCCTACCCCACATAGGTTTGCGAGAATAAACAAACAGTTTGTTGAGGTTCTGTTAACAGAGGATTCTAAAATCTTCCTATTGATGAATGAAGAACCCGCAACCTACAAGCAAGCTTTAGTGAGCCCCAACTCAGATAAATGGCTTGAGGCCATGAAATCCGAAATGGAATCGATGTCTAAAAATGAAGTGTGGACCATAGTAGACTTGCCTGACGGGGTAAAACCCATTGGTTGCAAATGGGTCTACAAGATTAAAACAGACAAGGATGGAAATGCCTACATTTATAAAGCAAGACTGGTTGCAAAAGGATATAGATAGAATCATGGTTTTGACTATGATGAAACCTTTTCCCCAGTAGCAATGCTTAAGTCCATTCGGATTCTTCTAGCGATTGCTGCATTTTTCGATTACAAAGTTTGACAGTTGGATGTCAAAACCGCCTTCTTGAATGGGTTCTTGGCGGAGGAAGTGTATATGACACAGCCTGAAAGGTATGCAAACTTCAGAGATCCATCTATGGATTGAAGCAAGCATCCAAGAGTAGGAATCTTCGTTTTGATGAAGCGATCAAACAGTTTGACTTTCTCAAAAGAGAAGAAGAACCTTGTGTATACAAGAAGTCTAGTGGGAGCAGCGTGGTTTTCTTAGTCTTATATATAGATGACATACTACTCATGAGAAATGACATACCAATGCTTGAGTCAGTCAAAGAATGGTTGAAAAGTTATTTTTCCATGAAGGACTTGGGTAACGCCGAGTACATTTTGGGAATCAAGATCCATCAAGACAGGTCTCAAGGGATGATTGGACTAAGTCAAGAGACTTATATTGAAAAGGTTCTTGACCGGTTTGAGATGACAAACTCCAAGAGAGGATTTCTTCCCATGTCACATGGCATTACGCTCAGTAAATCTCAGTGCCCTATTATGCCAGATGAGATGAGACGTATGGCTATCACACCTTATACTTCTGCAGTAGGATCGATAATGTATGACATGATTTGTGCAAGGCCAGACGTTGCATATGATCTAAGCATGTGTAGCAGGTTTCAGGCAAATCCAGGTGATGCACACTGGACAGCTGCCAAGAACATCGTTAAGTACTTGATAAGGACGAAAGGAATGTTTCTAGTGTATGGTGGTTAAGATGAGTTGGTTGTCAAAGGTTATGCGAGTTTCCAAATAGACAGAGATGATTTCAGATCACAATCTGGGTACATTTTCTGTCTGAATGGAGGAGCAGTGAGCTGGAAGAGTTGAAGCAAAGCACTGTCGCAGACTCTAGGACAGAATCAGAGTATTTAGCTATTGTTGAGGCAGCTAAGAAAGCAGTTTGGATAAAGAAGTTCCTAACTGAGCTGGATATCGTAACAAGCGCTCAAAAGGGAATCGAGTTGTATTGTGACAATAATGGCACCATTGCTCAATCAAAGGAGCCTAGGTCATACTTCAAATCCAAAAATGTTGAGAGGAAGTATCACCTAATTCGAGAGATCGTTGGCAGAGGAGATGTCAAGATGTGCAAAGTTCATACGGATGAGAATATCGCTGATCCACTTACTAAACCCCTTCCATTGCCTAAGCATGAGAAACATACTAGTGCAACTGGATTGAGGCTAATGATGTAATTTAAGTTGTATTTGTTTTTGAGAAAAACTTATTACATATGTAATACATTCATTTGCAGAATTATGTTTAAACAGAAAATTTATCATTTCTCTTATTTAATCATGGTTTCAGTATTAAATAAAATGTCCAAAATATTTATGGATTGATGGGCTCATCAGGTTGATCACCTGGTGAATGAAACCCCACAGGTGAACTAAATTCATATATTATTTAAGTTCCTAGTTAAGAATCATTAAACTGGACATAAATGATTTCAATTAATGGACTAGCATGTTAAGATTGATTGGATAACGCAATTTCATGGGCAATAGGAGCGTGGTGATACTCGATCAATCACATGTATATGCATGAATGATGTATGATCGAACAATAGACCTACTTTGAAGTTCAAGTATAGAGCTTTCGGATATATTAGTGAATTCCTTTAACATGAGTGGAATATTGTTTTCATTTAATGGATGTTATGGCTGTGGTGCACTCAAACGTCTACCCGTAGCTGTAAATTATAAAGGGTGTTTCCCGGTTATTTCGGAAGTTGAGTGGGAGCTTTAGTTGCCACAAGATTGGATTGAGTCTACCTACTCAATTAGGAATGTGTCTTGGCCCCTTGAAGAGGGAGGATTCACAAAATGCATGGCCGTGCTCAAATGGATTAAATAGCAATCATTTGTTTAGTAATTCTAACTCAGATCTCAAGAAAGGATTTGTGTATTAATATGATCATGACATGAGATGTAATCATATTATCAAGGAATTTGAATATTGCGCACTTGTCTCAGACAAGTGGGAGATTGAAGGAATTGTGTCTTCTATAAGTGCAATTACTAGATATGTCAAGGATTACTATTATTAAGATAATGAGTTCATTCTTTTGGTTCGTCATCATCCGTTGCTAGACTATGAGCGATGATTTGGACTATTCAAATATTCCAAAGCCTACTAGAATGGATCCTATGAGGTCACACACAAGGGTATTGGGTTAAGCAAATAAGAGGCCCATTCATGAGCAATTAACTAATCATGAAAAGGATTGGGCTAATGTAGATTGATTAGAATTAGGATTTGGGCTTTGTCATGAACTCTTATTAAGAGATGAGATCTATTAATAAGATCTATGCCTAGGGTTGATTAATTAAGGCATAATCAACTTACAGTAGATTGTGAATCAAGGCAACCTTATCCCAAAAACCCTAATTCTCTCTCAAACTCACGTCACTCTCCTCCCCCCTCCCCCCCTTTGGACTCACAGCCGGCCACCCCTAGTGGCGCGTGTGGTGATTCGTGATTGGTTCATTGTTAGTTCTTCTCCTTAGAAGGTCAATTGAAGGGTTCGATTGCAACTAACTAGCATTAGTGGAGGTCTTAATCCGTGCCCGCGGACCAAGTAGAAGAATCACACTTGAGGTTCTTTGTCTCCCTTGTTCCTGCTCGATCATACGTGGAATCACGCTTCAAAAGTGTAAATTCTTGCTCTTTATGTGTTATGCATGAGATCCTTGGTTTGGGTGCTTTATGAATGTGATTCATGTTTATTCCGCAATTGGTACCTATAATCTCCTACAAGCCGCACCAAAGTCGCACCCAAAACTGCCCCCAAAAAACCGATACCAGAAAATAGAAAACAAAAACCTAAAGACAGAAAATTGCTGCATGAGAAAGCCGATTGAAATCAACCAGAAAGCAGTCTAAACCGTAAGCTAAAAATGGCAAGAAATATGACCAGAAACGAGCCAGAACCGTGAGAAAATTACCTCCTGAAACGAGAAATAAACACGAGCCAGAAACACGCACAAAAACTGCCTCAAAACCACCTAATTATGCTTGAAAATAACCTAAAAACCCATCCACAAATGAAGCAAATCTACGAGAAAAACCAAAGCCGGAAAATCACCAAAATTCTCATGTACGTAAGCAGCCACTAAAATGCCTGAAAAACGCCCTTGAAATAGCCTAATTCCACTAGTAATTTGCCCAAAAAGAAGCACAAATAATGGCTAATATCGCCGGACCTAATTGCACTACCACCGAGAACCTGATGCTGCTGAAAAATCAGCCGGAAAGTTGACATGGAACCCTACCCAACCCTAACCTTATCGCTATAAACGAGAAAGAATGTGATGTTATTATTATTATTATTATTATTATTATTATTATTATTATAGTACTACTATTATTACTATTATTATTATTTTTTATTACTATTATTGTTAATAATATTATTATTATTATCACTATCTATCATCTATTACTATATTTAATAACAGGGAAATTGTAAGGGGGTGACATGGCATCCTCTCCTTTTTAATTTATTTCCTTTTTTGTCATTTTTTTATTTAGAAAGAATTCTTTCATTTTTTTTTTCTCTCTCAAATATTCTATAAGTGTCATGTGACCTCTTTTAGTTAATTTTTTTAGAAAAAGAAAAACAATTATCTATTCAATTTTCTATATCCTCCATATAATTTTATATTGTAATTTATTTAACACGCTTTTCAGTAGTATTCCAAACGATGTCATTCCTCTTTAGCTCACCCATTAATTCTACAAAACATTATACTTCCTCCGTTAACTATTATTTGCAACAAAGGAGGTGTTTGCGGACTCCTGGGCAAAATTTGTTTGTGAGAGTAAAATGGAGAGAGAAAAAGTTGGGTGCGTGTGATGAGGAGAGAGATAGAGAGAAATGATTACCTAAAAAGGAACGAAAATATGTTGCACATAATAATTAGCATCCATTTATAGTATATGTTGCAAATAATAGTTAACGGAGGAAATAATAAGGTTCAATATTTTTTTTTTACAGTTCTATAAGAAATTATAGCAAACCTAAAGTGACATGTGACCTCTTTCCTTTCATTTTTTTGAAAAACAACACTTTATTTAATTTTTTTTTCTCTAGGTTACTTTTTTTTTTTTTTTTCTTTTTTACATGAAATTTAATGGTCATTTAAATGAAATTTAATGCCCACGTCTATTTTTAAGAGAAAAAACAATTCATTCAATAGTTGCATCTTCGTAAAGTTCTCTTTGGTATTTCCAACGACGCTAGTCTCCTTTAGATTGTCCATTAATTCTACCAAAATTTATAATAAGGCCGTATAGTTTCATTTAAATTCATTACTAAGGAATAATTTCATTTAAATTAAATATTGCAATTTCAAAAATTAAATAAAAAAATCAATACAAATTTAAGTCATGCTGTGCATAAGCTATTTAGTAGTTATTATTTATTGCGATTGTTTGAAGAGATAACTATACATAGTTGTAAATTAATATTAATACAACCCCACATCCTGTAATATTAACCCTTATAAAACTGACCAAGTAACCCTATTATACATTTATACTAACTGAATAACCCGTGTAATACAATTGCATAACCCTATAACACTAACTGAGTAACCCTATAGTACTGACGAAATAACCTCTTTGAAACTGATCAAGTAATCCCTATTACACTAACGAGATAACCCCTGCCAAACGGTGTGACCAGTCTAGAGGTGTCAATTCGGATAACCGGATGGAGTTTGGATTAGGTCTATCCGGGTCGAGTTTGTTCGGGTCAGATATATTCGGTTCACAATTACCCTTTTAATCTGCTTCGGGTCAGATCAGATCACTTTAGGGTCGGGGCAAATTCGGGTAAAGCTCTGTCGAGTCCAGATCGAGTTTAGGTCGGGTTATCTTTAGATCGGTTCATATTCGGTTCGGGTACAATCATATCGGGTTCGAAACGGGTTTCCCGAGTTAATCTCGGGTCGGATGACTTTAGATCGAGTTGGTTTCAATTCGATTGATTTCTGTTCTGATAAGTTTGGTTTGATTACTAAAGTAAATTCAATATTCGGTTAATTATGATTTAGATACTTTTCGTATGGCTGAATTTTGGTTGAGTTGACCAAACTTAATAATCAAATAAGTACATTGTTCAAATTTGAGTAGTTATTGAAATTTTTGTAAATCTTGTTATTGGGTCGATATCAAATTATTAATGTGTCATTTTTCAATATCGTGTCATAAATATATGTTTAAGTAAAAATAAGGTGAATAATAACAAGTTAGGTTTAAAATTATGGCTAGTTTGAAATCATGACAAGTTAAGATCAGTTTGAGTTAAAATCAGGCCAAGTTAATATCAGTTAGGATAAAAAAGGATCGGATTAATTCGGGAATTTGTCAGGTCAATTTCGGTACGAATTAAGTCCAGGTCAGGCCTAACCGGTTCGATTTGAATACAATTCGGGTCAAATCAGTTTCGGGGTGAGTTCAAATCAGGTCAAATCAGTGCTGGGTCAAGTTCAAATCGGGTCAATTTTGGATTCGGACTGAGTTCAATTCGGTTACAAATCAGGTTTGGATGTTGAGTTTCTCGGATCAAATCGAATCGGTTACAGTTCGAAACCAATGATTTTTTTCGATTTCGTTCAGTTTAACATATTTAGGCCAGCTACATATAAAACTCTGTGATATTAAGATCAGGGATGATTATTGGAAGTTGTTAGATTAGTAAAATGTAACTTTTGTAAAGATGCAAAAATCCGGGAGATATAGGCAATACTTGCATATTGTGCATTTGTGCATGCATAATACAAGTAATATTTTACAGTCGTTTTGCGTTATGATGATGTTTTTGTTTCTTTGTGGGGATGTTTTTCTTTTCTGTCCAGTTGCGAGCTGTGGGTTCAATTTCCAACGTGGTTGGATCTGCCTGCTTCACTCACTACCCCTCTCTCTCTCTCTCTCTCTCTCTCTCTCTCTTTGTCACTCTTCACTTCAAATCACACTCTTCCTCCTCAACTTTTTAAGCGGTTTTCTTTTTTATCAATTAGATTAAATATCACTGCAAATAGTAGGCTTTTGAAAAGCTGATTTTAAAGATAAAGGTAGGAAAAAACAATAAAGCTTAGAACCGAAAGATGTTACCTTTTCCTTCTCTTCCATGTTCTCCCCTGATCCCTCTCTTTCTTTCTCCTTAATGAAACACACCACACGTACTCATCATTAGATTTTCAGTGTATTATTATTCTTACACCCTGTTGATTTTACAAAAATTAAACTTTATGTATCATCATATTAATATTACACCCTTGAAAAATATATACCATACATTATCAACAACAAGAAACAAAAACCCAGTACTAGTCATAATTCCCAAATGTTAGGGGGTTCATCTTCTTCTTCTGCTCCGTCTAACGAGCACGTCAACTCTAGTTACGCTGCCGATAACGCCAACAGCAGCAAGCGCAAACGCCGCCCTGCTGGAACTCCAGGTGGATCATCTTATTAATTATTCTTGTATATCTTTACAATTTATATGATACCCCCTCTTTCTCTTAATGCAAAGTCTCTATTTATTATTGAGACTTTAAATTTAGGGACGGAAGGAATAAGTATAAGTATTGAGTATGTAATGAATACATTTCATGGTTACAGATCCGGATGCGGAGGTGGTTTCGCTTTCGCCGAAGACACTCCTAGAATCAGACAGGTACGTGTGCGAGATCTGCAACCAAGGGTTTCAAAGAGATCAGAATTTACAGATGCATAGAAGGAGACACAAAGTACCATGGAAATTACTCAAGAGAGAGAATCCGGTTGTGAAGAAACGGGTATTCGTGTGCCCGGAACCAACTTGTCTTCACCACGACCCGTGTCATGCACTAGGTGACTTGGTTGGCATCAAGAAACACTTCAGGCGTAAACATAGCAACCACAAACAATGGGTCTGTGATAAGTGCTCTAAAGCTTATGCTGTTCAATCTGATTATAAAGCTCACCTCAAAACTTGTGGTACTCGTGGTCATTCTTGCGATTGCGGCCGTGTTTTTTCCAGGTATAATAATGTCATTTCCCCTTCAATTGCAGCAACATCCCATTTCATTTTATTTTTTTTCGAAGTTGCTGTTTTGACTTCAGAATAATAAAGAATAAGTACTTATATTGTATGCTTGTTAATTATAATATTCCTTTTTTAAGACTATGAATAATCTAAGTGTTTACTATAATTTTAATTTGACTCTTTTAGGTAATGTAGTCGAGTAAAGTATACTACTTGTAGGGGACTGGTGGACTTCAGATGGGCTGCGCCGCTACGGTAGTTGTGGCGGCGGCGGCGGTATTTGCTTAGCAAATACAGGATACACGCTCGAATTAAATTACAAAATAATTACAATAATTTGATTCCACTATTGCATTTTTTAGATAAAATCAAAGAAAACCTTAGTTGAAGTTTTGTAATGTAAGTTCGGGGGTGGTGGTAGTTTGTGTTGTTAACAGGTTTTAATGGGTGTAGGGTGGTATTGCGGATCTTGACAACTTTCTTTTGGGGCTAAATGAAGTTAAATATCTACAATTAAACTAAGGTAGACACTAATAACAATATCAAATAATCCATCCTATATTTTTTTTGACAGTAGTAGTTGTATAAAGTATTACTCCCATTTAAAAATAATAACAAATTAAAGCATTACTCTTTTTTTTTTAAAAAAAAAACCTCTATTTATGTGTCAAATAAAAGTAAAAATAAAATAAATTATAAGAATCATTAGCAAGTACAGTTAGAAAGTACCATACGTGAAATGTCATTGCTAAATCTCTAAAAATGATTATTATTGCAGTATTGCTTATATAAATTTATTTTAGAAAGAAAAAAAAATGTATTTGGCAAAATTGGCAATAATACAGACTTTTGTTTACTGAGATGAGTCAATTTGTCAATCTCAAACTCTGGAAATTGTGCAAAGTAAAAACAAATAAAGGATTTTTTTTTTTTTTTTTTTCACAAGACAAATTAAAGGAATTAGGAATATATGAGTACCCTATTTTTTTTTTTTTATTGTGTTGGCTACAAACATAGCTCGTGGAGGTTGTGGGCAAATGAATTGTAATGGCTACTTTTGTTTATGAAAAATTTAATTCCCAATACAATTAATTCTTGCCAGTCATTCAGAGGAAAAAAAAATAAAAAATTAAATTCATTTTGGTAACTGGTTGCTAGAGGTAAGCTTGGTCGGAAATATAGGTCTAGTCCCTGCTTTTGACTTGTGTAACATGAGTCCCCTCATTTTTACTTTTGACAAAGTTTGGACACCAGTAATATACCTCACACTAATGGAGTCTATTCTATTAATAAGATTATTTCAAAATTTAAATACTAGTATATTTCTATCTTAAAATGTAACACTTTTAAGAAAAAGTTGTCATTGGCCGAGTGCTTGATTGTTTTCTAAATACCCCATACTTGAAAAGAAAAAGAAAAAGAAGAAAAAAAAAAAAGAGTAAAAAGCCCATGAAGGGCTGTTTGGATGGAATCTTTATATGATGAACTCGATGACACCATTATGATGGGTGATGAAGATTAAAGTACGAAGTTATTACAAGATGATTGCATTTTCAATAATGCAATGCATATCAAGGATTATAAGGGCTATGTATAAGCATTAAATATACTCTTAAAAATTGTAAAAAGTTAATAAATCATGAAAATAAAAAAACTAATTACACTGATTTACGCGTGTTTTTGTCATGAATTTCTAATTTTATACAGTTTCCAAGAGTATATTTAATGCTTATACATAGTCCTTAGGCCTACATATTGCATTACCCTATAATGATTAGGTTAATGTGGTATCTTACGTTTTTTTTATAGTAAATGTAAGTTTGTGGAAGAAGTGAATAATTTTTATTCTTTCAAGGTTTATCTGATTATCCCTACATGTCAATTAAGTCAATGAATATAACAATGTTACTTGGTTTCCTCTTCTTGTCTCTACTACTTATCTTTTTGTATAGAGACAAACCCACTTTTTATAACATCCACCACTCACTCATTTTGAATTTGACCAGCTAATTTCAAGAATTTGTTATTTTTGTTTCTCTTGTTATTGTCTTCATCTTCTATATAATACCATTAACCATATTGTAGGGTGGAAAGTTTCATTGAACACCAAGACGCTTGCCACATGGGTCGTCTCCGATCTGTCGATCATCAACAGACCAGTAATCCAAACCAAAATCAACATCCCCATCACCAACACCAACAGCAACAGCAACAGCAACAGCATCAGTCCACAATGTGTTTGTCGCGAGCAGCTATATCGAGCCCATCGAATGATACGACCACCATGACAGCCATTAAAAAGCCGGGTAACCTACATAATTTGGACCTGCAGCTAGCGGTATCTCCCAAGGGTGTTGATAATGAGACCAACAATAATTACGATAATCACTCAACGCAACTTCAGCTTTCAATAGGTTCGACCACCTCGGATGTAATGTGTGAGAAGAACACTCCTCCTGAAACAAGCTCATCCAATACCAAGACACTGGTAGCATCAGCTTCGAGCCCCTCAAATGACCACAATAATAATAGTAATCGTTGTCATAGTGCGGTGTCAATCAAGGAACAGGCGAGCGAGCAGCTAAGGTTGGCAATGGCGGAGAAGGCATACGCGGAGGAAGCAAGAAGAGAGGCGAAACGGCAGGTTGAGTTGGCTGAGAGGGAGTTTGCCAACGCTAAGCGTATAAGGCAACAAGCACAAGCGGATTTAGACAAGGCTCAAGCGCTCAAAGAGCATGCCATGAAACAAATCACGTCTACTCTCTTGCAAATCACTTGTCATGCTTGTGAACAACAGTTTCATGCCTCTACAACGATGACGATGACAACAACGGCGAATAATGTGTCTTGTGGTCCACAACTTGAAGACCAGCATAGCTCTCTAGCGGAAAGCCAGGTTGAAGATGACAATCTACACTGAAAAACAACAAAATAATGGATCATGCACTTGTACTTAGTTTGTGCCATAATGGTGTCATTAGAATTTCGTTTGTGGTTTCCATTTGAAAGTCTTAATTAACTAGTTTCATAATATGATACTATGCATTTTGAGATGCTTTAGTAACAAGCCTTTTTTTGTGGGGTTTGGTGGTGGGATGTTTAATTTTTCCATTTGTTGATTAATTCAGCTAAAACATACACTATATAATAACTAGCTTTTTATAGTATTTATGGACATGAAAATTTATTTTGTTAAAAAAATTTGTATAGTAGGTACTCTGTATTAGATTAAAATTTTGAATAAATATCAGATATTATTAACTTATATATAATTAGCAATGTAAATTACCACTTCGTATGACTTAGGGCCTGTTCATATTTACTTAATTTCAGTTCAGTTCAGCTCTAATCAGTTTAGTTCAGTTCAGCTCCTAATTTTCTTCTCTCATAAAATATTCATTCAGCTTAGTTCAACTCAATTCAGTTTAGTTCAGCTCCAATTAGTTCAGTGCAGTTCAGTTCAGCTCAATTTAGTAAATGTGAACAACCCCTTAGATTCAAAATATATTCCATTTAATTAGAGCTTGGTGATATACTGATATGATTACAGTAGAAAGGAAAAAAGGTAAGTGAAAAAGAAAAAAGAAGAAAAGGCAAGTAAAAAAGAGTGAGAAAAAGTGAGTGACTTTTAATTCCTTTTAGGAATTCAACCATGTGCAAGTCTGTGCAACTTTTCTTTTTTCTTTATAAGAAATAATGCTATGGTTAGCCCACCCTGCCTGTCTCTTTCTATCTAGTACACCATGTGTTTGTATATAATTTCACTGTAATGTAATTATTCATTAAATTCTCTTTCTACGTGGGAATCAGTGTATGTGTACGTTTCAGAGTTCATTCATCACTGTCTATCTTTCCATTTATGCAGAGACCACAGACATTTGTTTCACTTTCTATATACTGTACGAGTATTAATTTATTTATTTACCAAACGATCGATGACTCAAGTCTGGTTCCTGTTACAATTTATTCAACGCTAACTTCTTCTGCTGCTAAACACTCGATGTTTTGGCTTTAGGACGTAGGTTTTTGTTTACATGTTACTCGGCAATGTTAGTATATAAGTAAATTAAACGAAAAACTCTTATCTCAATGTTGTAGACCAATTAACAACTGCCGCGTCGTGGTAAACCACTGACCTAAAAGACGATTCCGCGCTACCCCGGTGCAGAAGACATCAAGCGGTCGCCCTCCACGATAAGCACGGCGCCGGAATTTGTGTGCACTCACAAACCCGATTGGAATTCAGAATACTTGTCCAAAAACCCAAAGAGATTAAATTCATGTTTAGCAATTTTGAGAAGAGAGAAAGTGATTGTTATGGTTAAGATTACTGATGAGAGCAAGGGTATTTATAGGGAAAAAAACTCATGGTAACCATACGAATGTGTCTAACTAGGTTCATTCAACCAAATGACTAGGTACGTCACAAACATGAAGGTGTCTAGGTTCATTTAACCAAGTGACTGGATACGTTACAAACACAAAGGTGTCTAGGTTCGTACAACCAAGTGTCTAGGTTCTAAAGTAAGACATGTACCTCACTTTAAAACCACTTTTTTCTTGTTTTTCATCAAGAATTTCCAACAATCCCCCACAGATTCGAAGATGAGGAAAAAGAAAAGAAGAAAAATGATTTCTAGGCAAAACAAAACAATTGCATAAGTGTCAATGTCTCGCGACTTGAATTAACACATAGTGGACATCAAGCTATGATCTCTCACCTACCAAGTGACTTTCGTCTTGAACTCAATAGGGAGTTAGGGACCAGTCACTTTGAGCCACACAATTGAACATGTGTAATATTCTGAAATTTCGCAAATAAAGGTGACGCATTATACTGGTCATATATACGTCCAGCCTAGATTCTCATAGGTGCTCTAGAGTATAAGCCCACGAAATACTCATAGGAAGCGGCCGCACTTCCACACCTAAGTAGGTGAATCCCATCAAGTGTGCTACATCACACCACCAAAAATATGGATATGGGTTCATTAAGAGTCATTTGCTCATCCTCTTTCCGTTTGTAACAAGCACACATCAAACATCTAGGGATCGACAAAAATAAAATTTTGTGCTTCCGAATTATTTCATAATGTTCCCCTTTGAACTCATAATGAGTAGGGGTTGATTACTTGTAATTCATACTTTGGGCTTTTTGTCCCATCCCCTTCGATGTTACCAAAACTAGTTTTATACACGGGCCTTTATTAGTTAATGGATCCATAACATTCCTTTTAGATTTTTTTTTATCTAGTCTAGTGATACCACCCCATTCGACAAATTATCTTTGACATCAACCATTATAGGCATGGTTTAATCAAAAGTAACCACAACTTGCAAATCACAACAAATTCCCCTAAAATGGGATATTTGCACGCACATTTGCTCATAAGAGCCATATACTTTTGACCATCTTGCCTCATAACCTGTCAATTCAAGAGCAATAAATTTAGATTATTACAAACAAACATAGAAAAATAAGGTTGCTTAGCACAATTTCCAAAACATAGCTCCACCAATTAGTGGTGCACACATAACCACTTGAGTTTGAACTCATCGTCGAACTCCAAGAACTCATGAAAACTTGCAATAGTGCAAACTCTAATCTTGTGTACTTTTCAAGTACCTATGTGTACGTAGACACCCAAAAATGTCTCCCCAAATCCAAACCCGATGATGAAAAACCTTTCACCGCCATTATTGCTCGGGTTGAGTATTTAATCTTTGGAGTGCTTAAATCCATGTTCAATCTCAATACATTTCATAAACAATCCAATTCCTAGCCCAGTTCCCAAACCATAACTTATTTTTCTCTTTTCGTGGCTTTTAACCCAAAATCATTCATTTCGTGTCCATTAAAATCATTCATTTCGTGTCCTTTTTATAAAAAACATTTAGATTAGTTTATTTTGGTACATAATCTGCTTCCAATGATTAAATATTTGGATGGGGGTTGAAAAGAGCTTTCCAACTATATATTATGAGCACAAATTCGAGTTATAACAAATAAGTTATGGCCAAAATACTAAACTAAGTCCAAACCGAACCTAAGCCTACCTTACCTACGACTCAATGATCATGTGGAGGGTCCAAAGGATTTACTCTCATTCTTTAACCAATTAGGATTAATTTGAAGCTTCGATAAGTTTTTAAAAGATCTCAATTATCCTTTTTAAAAAGATAAGATTAAAGAGTTTGAAATTGAATTAAACTCCTCTTTTTGAAAGTCCTAAGGTTATTCAAATTGAAAGACGTTCAAAGAAAGTCAGATATTATTTTCGCGCTTCATTGTTTTTATTTAAATCTTAAATATTTGGATAGCTCTTGAAATTATCTTTCCAATGATATATGATAATATTAATTCCAAGCTATAACAAAAAAGATATAAAAGAGATACGAAACTCTATCCAAAACTAACACCGTCTCACTATTTCAGACATTTCTTTTATTCTAATAATATTTTAATTTGATTCTAATTGGGTTAGAAAGAAGACTTCAAGAGCTTTCCAAAGACATATTGTTTATCTTATTCCAATTTCTGGATCAAAAGATATGATAAAAACAAAAACTGTAAAAACTGCTACCTATCGAGTTTTATTCCGATTTCATTCGGATCTATCTTATCCTAATTCTTCGACCCTTCTTTTTTCTCTATAAATAGAGGTCATATATCCCCTTTTGCAATCATCAACAATCTTGATCGTCAAATCACTCTCTCTTCCTCTCTTCTATACAAAAAATCATTCTCTCTCTCCCTGCACCAAAAATCATTCTCCTCTACCTCTTTAACCTAATTTATAGCCTCCCTATTATCTCATAATACATCCGTTAAGCATTCTAAGGAGTTCACACAACACCCGAGGTTCCGTCCTTAAACCAAGGCGTTAAAGGTATAATTAACTGAGGGTTTGGACCAAATCAACTCTACTTTTTTATTTAATGTAATTTCCATTTGATTTATATTTTTATTCAAGTTACTAACAATTTATTCATGATGTAGCAATTCAAGGAAACGCGGATTGTGAGTAATTAATCACTTAATTACTCTTATTATTACTCTTATTGCTAGTATCATGATTAGGAATATTATTATTTGATTTGACTAACATTGATTGTTAAATTGCTTCCAATATTAATGTATATTCTATTATTATTTATGATCACCATATTGGATGTTAAAGAGAATATGTAATTGAAAATCACGCCTAATAAGATAATTTGGACAACCAGTCTAGGATCCTTTTTAATCTTGTTGTTAATTGAAGTGATCAAAATGTCTTAGAATTATATGTTGCATTAATATTAAAACAATTTAGCCTAATAATAGATTGGAGCGAATTTAATCTTTGTTTGCATGCCCTTGGATCGCAGGAATCACGTTTCTCTATAAGAATCGAGTAGAGGCTAATACGGGCGAATGTGACTCCATGACTCACTTCATACCATCATCCCTGATCCTCCTTTCGTGGTTCCAAACCATATGGAGTTAGTAATCTCATGGATTATGAATGGGGTGTAACCTTCACGGGTCAATCATTGTTGCCTTCATTGTCCCTTATTCGTGGTTGCCTTTTATGATCCGTGAACGGTTTACAAGTTCTGTAAAAACTTGTTGCAGGCTCCCTACTTTCCTTGCCCCTAATCGTTGTCCCTAATCGTAGTGTCAATTCCCACTTACTATGAGTGCCAAGCATATTCACACATGCTTTAACATAGGCGCATTTCGAATGACACCTACAATTTGGTGACTCCACTGGGGAGGATTATTTTTGGTTGTTTATCGATTTGAGTGATCAGTATTTAATTGAGATGAGTGGATGAGACTTGAAAGATTCTTGAATTGTATTCCTGCTATTTAATTGGCATTGTCACATATGCATATCCATTTTCGGTTACCTATTTTTCCACAATAGTACGTATTCTACGTGGCTAGCCCGAGGTATTTAAGCTCTATCAACCCAACAACAAACGCTCATGGCAATAAGGGTTAATTTGAGTTTTTACATCCACCCAACCCATGGAGTCGAGTTCGATTTCATCACAAACTCGTGGAGCCGCTCGTTGGCAAACACCCTTAAGGGAGGATGCCTTGCTAACGCGTCCTAACTCTCAACCATGGTACGCTTTTGACACCAAATAAACCTGACCATAGTGGAACATAGATCTTGACTTTAGGTTGCAAACTTCATTGCATCATTCATGACAATGTGCTTATGTTTATTTTTTTCTTTTTATTTTTTCTTATCTAACCTTCCTTTTTTATTAGAGTCGAGTCATAGTTTTATTTTTATTTTTTTTTTATTTATTTTTTTAAATTTTGAGTCAACCCGGATTTTTATTCTCGTATCCAGCACAAGAGTCAACTTGTTTTTGTCATATCTAGAGTTCTAGAAAGAGTTATGTGTCGTGCTACCTATATATCTGTAGCCCCGAGTTTTGTCTTTCACTTGGCGTTAATTTCGTCCCAATAAAATTCACAGATCAAAAGTGATAACCAATATACTACAGCCTATCCAGTTTAGGTGTTTTTAGCGTCAACTTTCTTTCTTTTTAAATATATTTTTATATATATTTTCGTGTCAAGCTAGTCTTAGCCAAGACCTTTAATCCGTGTCAACTCGTATAACATAGTATTATAGATTTTTATTCATTTATTTATTTATACCCATGAGTCCTAACTCTTCTAGAATTCCACTCGTCTTAACTTCCTAGTTAATTTCTTGTGATTTTTTGTTTTCCGTTGTTGTGTAATTCTTTTGAGCTCTATTTAGTGTCTTGGACATGTAGTAAATCACATGAAGTTTCTTGTCCACACGTTGTCCCAAAACACCTCCAATTGCCCAATTGCTAGCATCACACATCAACTCAAAGGGTAGATCCCATCTTAGGATTGAAGAATGGGAGTAGAGATTAGGGCCTTCTTCAACCTATTAAATGCTTCCAAGCATTTATCATCACACAAACTCAACATCTTTTTGAAGAAGGTCATTAAGGGGCTTGGAAATGAGTGAGAAATCCTGAATGAATCTTCTATTAAAACACGCATGTCCCAAGAAAGATCCCACTCCCTTGACATTCACCGGAGGTGAAAGTTTCTCAATAACCTCGATCTTGGCCTTATCCACCTCTATCCCTTTATGAGAGATTTTTTGTCCAAGCACTATTCCTTCCTCCACCATAAAGTGGCACTTTCCCCAATTCAACACAAGATTCACCTTTTCACACCTTGCTAAGCATTTCTCAAGATTTTCAAGGCATGCCTCAAAAGAAACCCCACCAACAGAGAAGTCATCCATAAACACCTCCATTTCTTCCTCAAACATATCTCCAAAGATACTCATCATGCATCTTTGGAAAGTTGCGGGAGCATTACACAAACTGAATGGCATTCTCCTATAAGCGTAGGTTCCATAAGAACAAGTGAAGGTAGTCTTTTCTTGATCATCGGGATGGATTGGGATTTGGATAAACCCCGAGTAGCCATCAAGGAAACAATAGAGCTTGTGTCTAGTTAGTCGCTCAAGCATTTGATCAATTAATGGAAGGGGAAAGTGATCTTTCTTGGTAGATGTGTTAAAATGTCTATAGTCTACACACATCCGCCAACCGGTGACCGTCCTCATCGTAATGAGCTCACCTCTCTCATTTTCGACGACGGTCATGCCTCCCCTTCTTTGGAATGACATGAACGGGAGAGACCCATCTAGAGCTTGAAATTGGGAATATAATTCCCGCATCTAGAAGCTTAGTTATCTGTTTCTTTACTACTTCCCCCATTTGGGGATGTAGTTTCCTTTGTCGTTCAATAGAGAGCGCCGTCTTCAAGAGTTATGTGGTGCGTACAAAGGGCGGGGCTTATACCTTTGAGATCGTCAATGGTATATCCCAAGGCACCTTGGTGCCTTCTCAAGACACCACATAACGCTTGAGCTTGGCTTTGACTCAAAGATGCACTTACTATCACGGGATAAGTAGAATTTGGGTCTAAGAACTCATACCTAATTTAAGGTGTGATGGTAGAGGTTTAACCTCTACCACGGGAACACCTTTACCTTCCTTGTTTGAAGCCGCTTGTAAAGCCTCTTAGCTTGAAATCTTCATGCAAATTTGCTCATTGCTAGCTTCAACTTTTTCTTCTAGTAACTTCTCATACAAAGCCATTTCCTTACTAGGAGCACCTATCCTTTCTTTGTTCAACAAAACACACTCAAGAGGATCATTAATTGTGAGCAAATGCTCATGCATGGAATGTACAAGATTATTTAAAATTTCAACTCTCATGCAATTCTCAAGAGATGAAGAAGGATATTTCATACCTTCATTCAAATCAAATTCAACTTCCTCTTCACCAACTTTAAGTGAAATTTTAACACTTTTGACATCACTCAAAGCACCTGAAGTAGCAAGAAATGGTCTACCAAGAATAATAGGAATCGAGGAATCCTCATCTATGTCAAGAACCACAAAGTCTACCGGAATGATAAACTTTCCTACCCTTAAGGGAACATCTTCCAGCTTCCCCCTTGGGATATTAATTGATCGGCCAATTGCAAGGTGATGTTAGTGGGTTAAAGTTCTCCTTTCTCTAGTCTTTGATAAACCGAGTATGGCATAATGCTAACACTAGCTCCTAAGTCACACAAGGCATTTTCAATTTTCATTTTATAAATAGCACAAGGGATAGAAAAGTTTCCGGGATCTTGTAACTTAGGTGGCATCTTGTTCATTATAATTGCACTACAAATCTCAGTTAAGCTAACCGTTTCCGCCACATCACATGTCCTCTTTCCACTCAAGATCTCCTTAAGGAATTTTGCATAGTTTGGCATTTTCTCTATCACATCGGTTAAAGGAAGAGTAAGATGAAGTTGTTTAAGCATCTTTATGAATTTCCCAAATTGTTCATCCAATTTGTGCCTATTGAAGTTTTGAGGATAAGGACGTTTGGGTTTAGAGAATTCCTTTTCATACTCCTTCACCTTTTCAACTTGGTCCTGAACAACTTCCTCAACTAAAGGGCTTTCATCTCTCTCATTCTCAACTTCGCTCTTGCTACGACTCTCCTTAGCATCATTCTTTTTAGGAACCTCACTCTCAAAAAACCGAGAACTCAACCCACCATAGAAGATTTGTATAATTTGGTAGGTAGGGATTCCATGATATGGACACTCTCGTTGATACTCCTTATACCTCTCCCAAGCTTCAGAGAGACTTTCACTAGCTCCTTGCTTGAAACCTTGGATTAAAGCTCTAGCCTCCGTCGTTTTCTTTTGAGGGAAAAACCGAGATAGAAATTCTTTGCTAACTTCATCCCACATTCTTAAGGAATTAGTCTTGACCTTTTTATCTAACCATTCCAAGGCTTGACCTATGAGAGAGAAGGGGAACAACTTGAGCCTAATGAATTCTTGTGCCACCCCACTCACTTTAATCGTATTGCAATATTTCTCAAATTCTTTTAGGTGGTTGAGGGGACTCTCATTTTTTGCTCCACTATATTGTCTTTTTTCAATCAAAGTTATCATTGACGGCTTAATTTCAAAGTCACCGGCCATCCGGAATCAATAGTGGAGCAATCCCACACTCATACTTGTATGCACCCGGAATGCCCAACTCTTTCAACGTAACTCTTAGAGCTTCACCCATGTTCACTTTCTTACACAATCTCAAAAAAAATTATTAGTAACTTGTCAAATGTAGCCTTAAGGGAAAAATATTTTTGTATTTTTAGGATAGAATGAAATAGACTTAACAACAATATTAATCAACTACGCCACTCCCCGGCAACGACGCCATTTTTTACACGAGGTGGAAGCTAGGTCGTTGGGCTAACTATCCTATGTCAAAACAAATTTATAACTCTTGACACACCTTCATACAAGTATACAGAAAGTCAAGGATCGAACCCAAGTGTAGGGAATATTTCAAGCATTATGATAACCCCAAACTTGAACCCCACTGTGATCATACACTAAAGCATGGTGGCGTTCCAAAGGGAAAGACAAAGAGCAAAAAGAGTCGCCAACAAGTTTTAGGAACTTGTAAACCAAAAAGACAATCCAAAAGGACCATCAACTACTCCATAAGGTCTTGAACCAAACAGGGTCCGGGGATGAGGGTACGAATCCAATCTACAAAAGAAAGGACCCGCCCTATAAAATAGGCCTCTACTTTGTTCTGCTCGTATTCATGTGCGCTTTTCGAATAACATACAAACATTATATTAAATCCTACCCTGTTTATCTATGTTGGTTGAATATTAATGCACAAATAAATCTATTATTGGCGATCACTTGAATTAAAATCACATTAGCCTAAACCAAATTAATAATTATCTTATTAAGCGTGATTTCAAGTACAAATTCCCTTTAAACCTGCATAAAAGGCGTGATCAAGCAATAACAAAATATAATCAAGCAACGTAAGGACAAACAATAATAATCATAATAACAATAACGATGATAATAGCATGATAAGGCATAATAAAGCTTGATAATAATAGCAAGACCCTAGGCATGATACTAACAAGATTAATAACAAATCCTAGCATGTCACTAAACAATAAAGATCAAAGCTTTAAACCTAACATGGTACTAACATGATAACATGATATTAGAAAAGAGTAAAGGCATCCTAAACATGATACTAGAAAGCATAAAATAACATCCTAACATGATACCTGGAATTAATCAATAATAAGCATGCTTTCTACATTGAAAGAGAGTAATAAGATTACATACTTTGAAGCCTCGTACCTCTTTCTAATAACAAAATACACAAATTAGAAAACTTCAATGAAAATAAATAAAGAACAATTAAAGAATCAAATTGAAATCAAATTAAATAAAGTTTAGACTAGTTTTGGACCAAACCCTTAGAAATATCGAACCTTACACGTCTAGGGCGAAGGCAACTTCGAACTTGGCTAGATGACTTTAAGTCTAGTGAATGCGGAATATTGTATGTAAAAAGCTAGTTTAGAAAGAAAGGGAGAAAAGAGAGAATTAAGAAAGAGTGAATCAGAATTGATTAGAGAATTGGGAGAATTGATGAAAGTTGATGATTGAGAGAATTGATGAAAGTTGATGATTCAAAAACAGAGATTCGGACCCTATTTATAAGGAAACAGTTTGGAAAATCATAGAATTTGATAAGGAATAAAACTCCACTCTGTCGCTAATCAAACCGACCTTGTCGCCAAAGATTTATCTTGTCGCCAGGCGACAGAGTCTGTCGCGAGGCGACAAACCTGTCGTTTCGCGACAAGACAGTTTTTTGCGGATTTTGTTTTTATCATATCTTTTGATCCAGAAGTCCAAATAAGTCATATAATATGTCGTTGGAAAGCTCTTGAAGTCTACTTTCTAATGCAATTAGAATCCGATTGAAATCTTTTGTAGATAAAAAGATATGGCTGAAATAGTGAAAGGGTGTCAGTTTTGGATAGAGTTTCGTATATCTTTAATATCTTTTTCGTTATAGCTCGGATTTAATATTATAATATATCATTGGAAAGATAATTTCAAGATCTATCCAACCATATAAAATTTTGATAAAAATATGAGGCACGAAAATAATATCTGACTATCTTTGAACATGTTTAAATCCGAATAGAATTAGGAAAGTTTTAAAAAAGGAAAGTTTATATTCAAATCAAATTCCATGATCTTATCTTTTCAAAAAAGGATAATTAAGATATTTTAGAAACTTATAGAAGATTCTAATCAATCCTAATGAGTTTAGGAATAGGATTAAACCTTTGGACCCTCCTCATGATCATTGGGTCGTAGGTAAAATCCGGTTTGGGCCCAGTTTAGTATTTTGGCCATAACTTCCACATTATTCATCGGAATTGGGCTTATAATATATCGTTGGAAAGGTCTTTTCAAGCCCCATCCAACTACACCATTATTGGACCCTTATCATGGACCAAAATAAACTGAATTGGACGTTTTCATAAAATAGAAATGGTTTTCGAAAACAGAAAGAAGGATATTAATAAAAATTAACCGCAACACTTGACTTTTCACACTTTTACCTCATTCGATTATGGTTCGACGCAAAAGGTATTCATCACTGGGTTTGGTTTTGGGGAGACACAAATGGGTGTCTACACCAAGGGAATGGGAGCTAACTACTACTGTTTAGGTTAAGCTATCTCGAAATCAAGGGTAGGTGTGTATGTGGAAACTATCAACTAAACAAGCAATAAGAATCAATATAATGAAACACTAGGGTTTAGGATCCACTTATATTAGCAATGAATCATAGCAAATTGGGATAGGAAGTTGACTAAGTCGAGTGATGCGAGGGAAGGTCAACTAAGCTATTCATCAAAATCATCATTATCAATTCAATTTAAGCAATTCAATCAAACAATCAATAAAACTAGGTCAACTAATCAAAACAATTGAAATCAAACTAAAGATTCAATTAAAATGAAAGAGTCTCTTACAAACTTGAGCAAATTCAAAGAAATCACACTTGAGATCATCCAAATGATACAATCATCAACTAATCAATCTTCAATCCCCAATTTCTCTACCTTCAAAACTAAGAACTGGAGTTTCTTTCTCTAGAAATCTACCCTAATTCTAAAAACTCTAATCTAAAATCTAATTCTCTCTCTCAAATAAGTAGGAAAACTATATATAGTATAACTAACAAAGAAAAGGTAGTTGAATCGTCCAAAGAAACCCACACAGGCGCGGCCATCACCAAAGAAATGCGCAGCCGCTCAAAAGAGGGTACGGAACAGGGGCTCAAGGTGGCGCGCCCGCGCTAAGGGGGAGCGCGGCCGCGCAGCCTGGAGCAGGGAAACCCCTTCCCTTCTGTGATGGTGCTCAACCTCGTGCGCTCCATTTGATGATGATGATGAACACTAAGGTAGGTAGTCTTGAAATGGCTTCCATGGTGGGTTCAACACCAAAAATGGTGCCCCCACCACATGCATGCACCAACTCATAAACTTCACCTTGAGTTCCTTCACACTAGAGCTTAAAATGGCAAGCAAAAGGCATCCAAAATGATGAAAAATGAGGGAAGGAGTCTTGGGAATCTTCGAGACACGATCTCAACCTGAAAAACGAACGAAAACAAACAAATAAAAGGGAAAAAGGCAAAATAAACTAAGAGATGCATAAAAATATAAAATCAACCACAAGAAATGCAAACTAGGAAAAAATAAAGAACAAAACTAAAAGAAAACTAAGAAAAAAAGACATAAAATAGCATAAATTCAACCCTAAAGAGAATTAAATGAGTGCCAAAAATGACACTCATCAAAAACCCAACACCGAATTTGGTGATTATAGATTCTAATCTCAAGGATTTGTTTAGAGGAATAATTTTTTGTGAAATAGAAAAACCCCTAAACGGACCAGAAGCACCGAAAACTAGCTCAAAGATATAAGGGTTGATTTTCTTTAGGAAAGAGGAGATGAAAGTAGGAAAAGGTTGAGGGAAAACAAGAGTAAGAGAGAAGAAGAGAATTGGGTTTTGGTGTGAAGAATATGAGAGGTATGACGGGGTATTTATAGGCTAGCTCATGCAAGAATTATGGTAGGAGATTGTAGGAAAAATTATGGTAAGAAGAGTTAAGGAAATTACTTGGAGAAGAGAGTTAAAGAAATATGGAAATTTTAATATTAAGGTGACTAAGAATAATTAATTTAAGGAAAGAATATTGTCACAAAAAATAAAGCGCCTTGAAACTCAGTGTTTAATGCAATTGCCCCGTAAAGGTATAAAATTCACCAAAGGCTTAGATTGAATCCTATAAATTTCTATTAAGTTAGAAATAGAGTTAAGAGTTACAAGCATACTATTTATTATTAGATAGTAAAGGAATACTATCTTGTAAGATATCTACAACAAATCCAAATTCCGAATAATGGTTAGAGGCCATGAAAATCCGAAATAGACCCCATGTTTGAAAATCATGTTTGAAATTTGATTACTGTGCATGAAGGGTGAAAAACCCATCGATTGCAAATAGGTTTTCAAGGAGAAGACTAACAAATATGGAAATGGATATGCATACATAGATAGATTGGTTGAAAAGGATATAATTAAATTCACGGAGTTGATTTTAATAAAAACCTATTCCCCAATTAGAATGCTTAAATCTTTTCGTGATTGATCTAGCATAATTGCACATATGAAATATGGAAAAATAGATACCAAAACCGCCTTCCTAAAATAGGATTTTGGAAGTGACAATGAAAATAGTCTAAGGATTTTTGAAAATCTAAATAATGCTAGTGTTGAAGCTTAAAGGTTTTGATGATGATGGACTTAAACTAAAGCAAACTCGACTAATAAAGGTTTATAAGTATTTGATTAGTTTAGGTGAAATTGATCTTGGTGATGGAAGAAGTAACTTGAGCTAAGAGGACATGAGGAAGCCTTTAAAAAGAAAGTTAAACAAAGAACAAGAAGAGTTCTCTAACAAGAATTAAGTTCCCTAATAGGAATGTTCCCTAACAGGAACTTGAAGACAGCATGCTGAGGTGTCAGCTTGGACTGCGATTGAAGACAGTAAGTTCCTTGAGGAACTTAGTCTGCGTGAAGCCCAAGTAACCTACTTATGTAGAATATGGCGCAACAATATTATTTAGTAAGATTTTATCTTCTAGATTTATTGTTAAATATGTTAAGTAGGTTATGCACAAAATTTATTAGATCATGACAAGTTGCTTGGTAAATAAAGAAAAAATTGGAAAAGATAAAACGATAGATTTTATGAAAAGATTTTATTTAAAATTTGTTTCTAAAAATCGGTTTTTTTTTTTTTAAAAAAAAAATTCTTTTTGATATCTTTCTTTCTATCTTATTTTCCCGGAAAATATTTTCTCTATTTGATTTACTTAAACCGTATTTATAAGGCAAGTTAACATCTTTATCTTATAGAAAACCTACTTTCTATACAAGTTCTACTTGTATAAATAGTAGAGATCGAATTCTTTTAGGTTTTGTGTGAGTTTATGCGTGGAGAAATCACAGAGCTTTAATTGTGTAAGGTTGCCAGGCTTCCAACCTTGTCATATTAGTTTCGGGTTTTGTGCATAGCTTGCCTATCATATACTAGGTATCATTACTTGTATTGGTTGGGTTATTTGGGTGTTAGTGTGTTTAATTTTTACATACAGTTTTGTGTAAGCTTCTAGTGTGAAGCTGAGAGTTTTTGTACTTTGGGAGTACGAGTGAATCTAAGTGTAGTACTTAGATTGGGTAGGAAAGGTTCCTACTGTGTAGCAAGTTCGTTGTGGTTGAAATCCCTAAGATAGGGTCGAGGTTTTACTTCCAGTTGGGCCTTGGAAGGTTTCCTCGTAAAATATGTGTGTCTTTGCAAGTTTCTATATGCATTGTTTTATAATTCCGCAAAAGTAGTCACTAGGAACTCACATACAATTCACTCCCCGGCCCCCTCTTGTAGTGTTCGTCTCAACTAACAATTGGTATCAACTAACAATTGGTATCAGAGCACTTCAGGTATGTGTAGACACCCATTTGTGTCTCCCCAAAACCAAACCCAGTGATGAATGCCTTGCACGTTGTGTTGTTATCGAATTAGGTGAAAGTGATTCGAAAGCCAAGTGTTGCGGTCTAGTTTTAATTTAATTCTTTTCTCTCTGTTTTTGAAAATGACTTTATTTATTTAAAAACGTCCATTTCAGTTTATTTTGGTCCATGATAAGGGTCCAATAATGGTGTAGTTGGATGGGGTTCAAAGAGACCTTTCCAACGATATATTATAAGCCCAATTCCGATGAATATTGAGGAAGTTATGGCCAAAATACTAAACTGGGCCCGGTTATTTATTTTAATACGGCCCAATGATCTAGAGGAGGGCCCAACATTAATTATTATTCCTAAACTTATTAGGATTAATTATAGTTTTCTAGAAGTTTCTAGAAAGTTCCTTTTAATTCTAATATTGTTAGATTTAATAATTAATTATCTTTAAAAGATTTTTATTTGGAATAAAATATTGTTTTGTTATCTTGAAAAATATGTATTTTATCTTCTGTGCGGTTTCCGTAGATCAGGTTGATTAAAGATCGGATTCCGCGTCAAGAAAAACGCGCTAATACAGGCTGTCGCCAAACGACAAGTATGTCGCCACGCGACAGACTCTGTCGCACGTCGCCTCGCGACAGACATTGTCGCGTCGCGACAGAGTTAATTCCTACCGACAGCGTGGAGTTTTATTCCTTATCAAATTGTACAATTTTCCGGATTATTTTCATTATAAATAGCGTCCGAATTCCTGTTTTCAGAATCATCAATTCTCATTAACTCTTCCTTAATTCTCTCTTTTCTCTCTTGAGCAATATATGCTTTCTTTCTCCCTCTCTTTCTAAACTAGCTTTTCACATACAGTATTCCGCATTCATTAGACTTAGAGTCTCTTAGCCAAGTTCGAAGTTGCCTTCGCCCTAGACGTGCAAGGTTCGATATTTTCTGAGGGTTTGGTCCAAAACTAGTCAAAACTTTATTTAATTTGATTTCAATTTAATTCTTTAATTATTGTTTATTATTTTCATTGAAGTTTACTAACTTGTGTATTTTGTTATTAGAAAGAGGTACGAGGCTTCAAAGTATGTAATCTTATTACTCTCTTTCATAATGTAGAAAGCATGTTTATTATTGATTAATTCCTAGTATCATGTTAGGATATTATTTTATGCTTTCTAGAATCATGTTTAGGGTGCCTTTTATTGCTTTATTCTTTCTAATATCATGTTAGTACCATGTTAGGTTTAAAGTTTTGATCTTTATTGTTTAGTGACATGCTAGGATTTGTTATTAATCTTGTTAGTATCATGCCTAGGATCTTGCTATCATTATTAAGCTTTATTATGCCTTATCATGTTATCATCATCATTATTATATATTCTTTATTATTATGTTGCTTGATTTATTTTATTGTTATTGCTTGATCACACCTTTTATGCATGTTTAAAGGGAATTTGTACTTGAAATCACGCTTAAAAAGATAATTAATAATTTGGTTTAGGCTAATGTGATTTTAACTCAAGTGATCGCCAATAATAGTTTATTTGTGCATTAATATTCAACCAACATAGATAAACAGGGTAGGCTTAGTATAATGTTTGTATGTTATTCGAAAAGCGCACATGAATACGAGCAGAACAAAGTAGAGGCCTATTTTATAGGGCGGGTCCTTTCTTTTGTAGATTGGATTCGTACCCTCATCCCCGGACCCTGTTTGGTTCAAGACCTTATGGAGTAGTTGATGGTCCTTTTGGATTGTCTTTTGGGTTTACAAGTTCCTAAAACTTGTTGGCGACTCTTTTTGCTCTTTGTCTTTCCCTTTGGAACGCCACCGTACTTTAGTGTATGATCACAGTGGGGTTCAAGTTTGGGGTTATCATAATGCTTGAAATATTCCATACAGTTTTTGGTGACTCCACTGGGGAGGATTTCTATTTATATTCCTGAAATTTATTAAATTTTGGCAATTATTTAGAATGAGCGGATGAGACTTGAAAAATTCTAAGTATTTCATGTGCGTGATTTGATTAACATTATTGTCATATGCATTAAAAGGTCCTCATGGGAGTACCCCATGAGTCAATCCATAGGAAATTTGAGAAATATCTTTCATGACTAGAATCGAAAAGATAATGCGAAATCTGGAAAATTCGAAGAATACAGAAACTTGCCAAGGCATGTAGGAACTAGTGTCTAGAAAACAGGGCTTGTCGCCCGTAAAAAGTTTTTGTCACCTGGCGACAGGAGCTTTTTTGCGGCGACAGTCCCTGTAGTCTGGCGCCAAGTTCTTCCAATACCGAGCCAGGGGTCTGTCTTCTTGCTTTGACCATTTCTAGAGTTGTTGGCTCGATTTTGCTTATTGATTGAGTCATTTTCTCACTTTTCTGAACCCATATGTGTTCTACATATGGAAATAACCCTCTGGGGGTTCCTGCTTCACCTGCCCAATGGAATATTCCACTATCATGTGCAAAGTTCAGATTTGGGTACGTGTAATGTTTGTGAATCCACCAAACTGTGGCGTCGAGTTCGATTTCATCACGAACTCGCGGAATCCTGTCCATTCGCTCCAACCCTCCCGGTAGGCTTGTGTGCAATGCATATGGATTCTTAACCATGGACCTTTTTGACTTAACCCATATCCTCGAACTTTAGAGAACTAGAGCCATAGTTAGGTTGCAAACTCATCATATTGTGACTATGTGAACTACTTGTTTACCTTGTTTATATATATTATATGTGTGTTAACCATTTGTTTGACTTGTGTTAAAGAATAAATAAATTGACTAATGACTAAAAGGACTTTGTCTAATCAATTAATTAATTAATTTCGAATTAATTAAAGGCTAATAAATTAGTCAATTCGACTTAGTACGACTTTAGGCATGTCCATTTAGAGTAAAATTACTGGAAACAGTCCAGATTAATGTTCCAGCAATGGCGCAGGAATTTGGACTGTGGCGCTGCAGTCTAGTGTCTGTCGTCTGGCGACAATTTTGTCGTCTGGCGACAGGCTCTAAACGGTGGCGACAGTCCTGTTGTTTTAGCGACAGTCCAGTTTTCTTGCTTGAGTCACCACGACAAGTCTAATTAACAGTCTACTAATCGGGTTAATCAGTTTGTTAATATTTCAAACCATGTTTAAGTCTTTAATTGAGTTTAGGCACTTAAAAGTCCCATGGTCACACACTAGTAGTCAAAGCATGTCACTCACATACACATAAAGCACACACATAACATGTTTGTCACATTATAACCATGTCTAGAGAGTCTTGAATGCGTATTTTCCGCCATTTTTTTTTTTTGGGGGGTAAGTCGGATATTAATCCTCCAATTTTCAACTTCCCTTAAAATATATGCCCCATATTTTTTCTTTTTCTTTTAATCTTTTAAACATAAAGTCAAGTCAATTAGAGTCAAATATTAAAACAAATATGGTTTAAATTACAGCGCGTGGTCAAGAAAGGAAGGGCGTTTAATCAAGGACAACACTTTTGTTCAAGTTTTACTTTTTGACAAACCAATCGGTAGGAAAAGGAAAGCTAAGAAGGCAATGGCTAGTCAAGAATAACTTAATGAAGTCAAGGGACAGGTAGCCAACTTGGCTGAGATGTTGCAAAACTTATCGCTGCAAATAAGTAACCCTGAAAAACAAAAACAAATGGACCTAATCCAGGAAAGCTTGGGCAAACTGTCCAACGATTTCAGATTTCAAGAGATTAACTCCCAAGGGGTCTCGGTGGATAAGGACCTTCTTCCACAAAAGTTCAATCCCAATGACATCCCTAAGTTCAAGGCTATGGATAATCCCTATTTTCACTTAAGAGCTTTTGAAACTGTAATGAGTATTAAGGGGATAGATAGAAAAGCATTTCATTCTGTATTTTCATTATCCTTAGAAGCTGTATGTCAACAGTGGTACTTTTCACTTGATAAAGAAAAGACCTCTAGTTGGGAATCTATTGTGAGCGCTTTCATTGAAAGGTATAAATGCAATATACAAGTTGAAACCGATCATAGAGAATTAGAAATGCTAAAACAAAAAGAAAACGAGGGTTTCACCTCCTTCTTCAATAAATGGAGGGAAACCACTGCAAAAATGGTTGAAGTGCCTAGTGAAAAGGAATCCGTCAGGATGTTCATTAAGAACCTCCAAGAAAAATACTCTAAGCACCTCAAATACCAAAGCAACTTAAACACTTTCAAAGCTGTATATGATATTGGAATTAACATTGAAGATGACCTTGCTAAACAGAAAATTGCTAATAACAACTCAAGTAGTGGCTGGAAAAATAAGAAGAATGACAATCCTTCTTCATCCAAATCTACCCACTCAAATAATGTTAGCACTTTTCCTCTTAATGAAGTATTAGCAATGAATAATAATCAAGGACAAAAGAAACTATTTAGGAAGAATTATACTCCTATTGGTATGAGTTATGACACCGCATTTGATCGCTTACATGCAAAAGGTCTTATAACTCCTATTGGACCATTTGGGGACCCAACTGTCGAAAGGAGAACGGCTAGCTGGAACCCAAATGCGCATTGCAAATATCACCAAGGTAGGGGTCATCCTACAGAGAATTGTTGGAGATTAAAGGAAGCCATTCAAGATTTGATCGATAGTAACAAGCTCCCATTACCTCCTGCAAGTAAGAAGCCAAGTATCAATACTGCACCGCTATCAGATTCTTTGGCTATTTCCGACGAAGAAAACCAAGAGGATCCATCTAGTCTCATAGAGCCTATCGAGACCATCGAAGAAGAAATCTTCGAAGATGCTCTCGAATTCTCCGGTCAGGAACCTTCAACAAAGCAAGAAGTATTGGCATTTACATTAGTATTGTCGGAATTGAAAGAGCTAATCTCACAAACCTTCGAGGCCATAAAAGAGAAAAATGAGTTACTTAAAAATAAACCTCCACTTAAGCAAAAGAAACCTTTTTCTCTCCAAGTAATTGATATTCCCAAAAAGAATAATAGGAAATATACTCCAATTGGGACATCATACACAAATATATTCAAGATGCTCTTCGAGAATGGAAAAATTCAACCTCTCGAACCAAGACCATTTGAATCGCTGAAAAGAACAGACAAATATTATTGTGCATATCATCAATCAGGAGAACATACAATAGAGCAATGCTTCAAGTTTAAGGACTTGGTTCAACGTTTGATTGATGAGAAGAAATTAGTTCAACTTCCACAAGATGCCATGATTAATGGAGTATGGGACAGTGACGATGAGGATGTTTACCTTAAAGACATTGAAGAAACTCCTCTATCAACAATATACCCAGTAAATGACATTTGGGATGAGGAGGACTCACCCATAGATGTCCTCACTAGGTCCGGGAGAATACAACCTCCCATTTCAACACAACCCATACCTTTATTCAGCAAATTCCCGTGCCTATTATAGAAGACAACGATCTTGTCAAACAGTTAAAAAAGACTAAAGTAGAAATGAATGTATGGAAACTCTTAGCCACATCTCGAGAACATAGAGTTGCAGTCATGGATGCACTGGCTAAAGTAGGCATAGATTCGGACACCACTCCTGAGGGACTTGCAAACTTCCTCACGAGCGATCTCCCAAGTCCAATTAATTTGGTCACTTTTTCGGATAAAGATCTACGACCGGAAGGTAACAAACACAATAAAGCTCTAAACCTCACAGTCATATGCAAAAGAATGAATGTCCCTATGACTCTTGTGGATAACGGTTCAGCAATTAATGTGTGCCCACTTAGAACCGCAAGAATGTTGGGAATAAGAGATGAGGATTTATCCCCGTCAACCCAAGGAATAAGAGCCTATGATAATTCGCGTCGTCAAGCATTAGGGACGATTACCAAGAATATAACGGCGGGCGCAATTGAGCATGCTACTACATTTCAAGTAGTAGATATCAAGGCATCTTTTAACTTGCTAATGGGACGCCCTTGGCTTCATGATTTAAAGGCCGTCCCTTCGTCTCTTCATCAACAAGTAAAGGCTATAGTTGGAGGCATTCCAATAACCATTGACGCTTCATCTATGAGGATTAAAACAGTAGAAAATCCACTAATTAATGTGGAACATGATGAAAACGATGAAGATTTGTGGGGCTTTAGCGAAGAGGTCTCCTTAATAGAGGAAGATGAAAGGACCCCTCTTCATTATGACCTCCACTCAAACATGATAACAAATGCTATCCTAAGGAAACAAGGACACTTTCCTGGAATGACTCTAGGAAAGAAGAAAGGAGTAGCTAAACACATGGGCTTACCTGGCCTCCCTAAATTGGATACTTTCGGACTTGGTTTTGAACCAACCCGCGAAGACCTTAAACGGGCCCAGGAAAAATCAAAAGCACGAAGAAATGCCCGCATACAAAAAAAGGAAATACCCATGGATCAATATCCTCTCACTTTAAATGGGCAATTTATAAGAGAAGGAGAGGATTACCCTTGTCATGAATTTCCTGAACCCTTTGTTGTGAATGGTATAAGGCAACCTGGGTTCGAGATCTTTTTGGATTGTTGTTTCCTAGACGAGATCCCAGCTCCAATATATAAGGAAAAAGCACCTCCTTGTTTCGACTTTAATGTCATGGGACTCCTCTTTGGAAGGGAAAAGAACGAATCAAGATACACGGAAGATGATTCTTCACTTATCCAAGCAGTTCTCCAAAGCGAAAATTTCGACCCCTCCGAACTTATCACTCCAATAGAAGATCAAGAGCGTGGATGGCGCAAGACAGTGAAGATAATCACTACGAATGGAAAGAAGATTTCAATAACTACAGGGCAAGGACCAATATTCGAAGAATCGTCTGAGTCAGAGTCTGAGTTAGAGTCTTCCCTTATCGAGTCTTCTAAGTCCTTAGTTGTAGCACCCTCACCTTCTATTTCTACTCCTAGGATAGTTAGCAATCAAGTCCCGACGGACATTTCTTTGTTTGATGTAATGATTTCTGAATTTAATGATATGTCTTCTTCCCCGTATTCCTCTTGTTTTTCTTTATCTAAAGATGACAAGCATTGCTTAACTAATGATGAAAATGATAAAGAAATAATTAAAGCAATGGAAACACTTCAAAATAAGACACCAATAATTGAGGACACTGAAACGGTTGATATTTCAAAAGATCCAACCATTAAAAGAGAAGTTAAAATCGGACTGACGCTAAACAAAGAAGAAAGAACCGATTTAATTAATCTACTTAAAGAATTTATCGATGTATTTGCTTGGTCATATGAAGATATGCCAGGCATTAATAGAGAAATAGCTCAACACACTATACCATTAATTCCAGGAATGAAACCTGTAAAACAAAAGTTACGTCGAATGAAACCCGACGTGGCCCTTAAAATAAAAGAAGAAGTACAAAAACAAATAACTGCAGGTTTTATCAGGGTATCCAAATACCCCGAATGGGTCGCCAATGTTGTCCCGGTTCCAAAAAAAGATGGTAGAGTTCGAATGTGTGACAACTATCGAGATTTAAATAAGGCAAGTCCAAAGGACGATTTCCCTTTACCACACATCGATATTTTGGTAGATAACACAGCAAACCATGCACTTCTCTCGTTTATGGATGGGTACGCAGGATACAATCAAATCCTCATGGCCGAAGAAGATATGGAGAAAACAACATTCATAACACCTTGGGGTACGTATTGCTACACGGTAATGCCATTTGGTTTAAAAAACGCGGGTGCTACTTACCAACGAGCAGCAACTGCCCTACTCCATGATATGATGCATAAAGAAGTGGAGGTCTATGTGGATGACATGATTGTAAAATCAAAAGACCACCAAGGACACCCAATAGCCTTAAAGAAGTTCTTTGAAAGATTAAGAAAATACAACATGAGGTTAAACCCCTCTAAATGTGATTTTGGAGTTACCTCAGGGAAACTCTTGGGTTATGTCATAAGCTCTAGAGGAATAGAGATAGATCCCACTAAAATTAAAGCAATCATGTCCATGCCACCGCCCAAAACCGAAAAGCAAATTCGAGGATTTATTGGCCGGTTGCAATACATAAGTAGGTTCATATCCAAGTTAACCACGATATGCGAACCAATATTCAAAAAACTTAAGAAAAATGTACCAATCATATGGGACGATGAGTGTCAAAAAGCCTTTGAGAAGATCAAAGCCTATCTCTCGAATCCTCCCGTATTAGCTCCAGCACTCCCCGGAATACCCTTAAGACTATACTTAACCGTCACAAAGGAAACAATGGGAGCTATGCTCGCACAAGAGGTAGAAAACAAAGAAAATGCTATTTACTACTTAAGTAAGAAAATGCTCGAGTATGAAACACGCTACACACCATTGGAAAAGCTGTGCCTCGCATTGGTGTGGGCCACAACTAAATTGAGACATTACATGCTCGTGCATACCGTTTACGTAGTCTCACGAATGGATCCCCTAAAATACCTATTCGAAATATCTACGCTTAACGGGCGAATCTCAAGATGGATAGTAAATTTGGCCCAATTCGACATAAGGTTTATGCCTCAAAAAGCAATTAAAGGATCAGTGGTCTCGGATTTTCTAGCAGATTTCCCAATAGAAGATTCAACACCCTTAGAAGAGAATGAATTTCCAGACGAAAATTTAATGATGACAGAGGATGATACATGGACTCTATATTTTGATGGAGCCTCAAACCAAAAGGGGTGCGGCGTAGGAGTCTTATTAGTATCACCTAAGGAAGAACATGTCCCTATATCCATCAAATTAGATTTCGACGTCACCAACAACGCAGCCGAATATGAAGCATGCGTGGTAGGCCTCGAAACCGCTTTAGCCCTAGGCGTAAAGAAACTCCGGATATTTGGAGATTCCTCCCTAATTATTAATCAAATTTCCAAAAGATGGAAAGTTAGGAGTGAAAGCTTAGCTCCTTACCAAACATATTTGGAAACTCTCACCGATCAATTGGAAAAAGTGGAATACACTTACCTACCTAGAGAGGAAAACCAATTCGCCGACGCCTTGGCAAGGCTAGCCTCAATGGTTAGAACACCTAAGGAAATTGAGCAAATGCCTTTAACTATAGAAAAAAGGCATAAACCAGCATACATCCAAGCCATAGAAGATGACGAAGTAATTCAAGAAGAAGAACCAGAGGAAGAACCATGGTTCATAGATATATTAAATTATGTCACCAAAGGAGAATATCCTCCTCATGCTGACAAAAGAGCGAAAAGAGCATTAAGACTTTTAGCTTCCCAGTTTGTACTCATAGGAAATGAACTACACAAAAGGGTACCTAAGGGACGAGCTCTATTATGTGTAGGCAAAAAGGATGCTCAAAGGGCTATGAGAGTAATCCATGAGGGTATGCGGAACACATGTTAACGGCAAAATGCTAGTCCAAAAGATAATGCGAGAAGGATATTACTGGACTACCATGAATAAAGATTGTCATCAATATGTAAAAAGATGCCCAAAATGTCAAATTTACGCAAATTTGCAACATATCCCACCATCTCTTCTCTACACCTACACTTCACCATGGCCTTTCTCTACATGGGGAATAGACATAATTGGAAAGATTACACCTCCCGGAACAGGAGGTCATGAATACATCTTAGTTGCAATAGATTACTTCACAAAGTGGGTGGAAGCACAATCATATGCCAAACTCACCGCCAAGCATGTAGCACTCTTTATCGAAAGAAACGTAATTTGTCGATACGGAGTCCCACATGAAATGATAAGTGACAATGGAACTCACTTTCAAGCAGAATGTGAAGAATTGCTACAAAAGTATGGTATTCAACATCACCATTCTTCCCCGTATAGACCTCAAGCAAATGGAGCAGTTGAGGCCGCTAATAAAAATTTGAAAACGATCATTGAAAAAATGACTGAAAATTATAAGGATTGGCCTGACAAACTTCACTTCGCACTGTGGGGTTATCGCACGTCAATCCGAACATCAACAGGAAATACGCCATTCAACTTAGTATATGGAATGGATGTCGTACAACCTGTTGAGTTAGAAATACCTTCTTTACGCATTGCGTTAGAAAGTAAACTCGATGAAGTTGAGTGGACTAGAGCACGATATGAAGAGCTAATCCTACTCGATGAAAAGCGACTAGAAGCTCTACATCATACCCAATGTTATCAAACCCGCATGGCTAGACATTTCAACAAAAAGGTCAAGACTAGAAATATCAAGGTTGGGGAGTTGGTATTAAAAGCATTAAGAAAAAATGTTTTAGATCCAAGAGGCAAATTCCGGCCTAATTGGTCTGGACTATATATTGTCAAAACAATCCTGTCAGGAGGCGCGGCTAAATTAACTGATATGGATGGCAATGAATTTTCAAACATGACAAACCTTGACCAACTTAAGAAATACTACCCATGAGTACTTGAGTGAAACACTCAAGAGAGCTACGTTTGGCCTGATTCCTTAAATAAAGGATACGTAGGCAACCCATACAGGGTGCGGCCACTTTAATTCCTTCAAATTCAGTATCCCCGAAGTAAAAAACGCATGTCCACAAAATTTCAAGACTGGCGCCAGAAAATAGACTCTGTCGCCAGACGACAATTTTGTCGCCAGGCGACAGAGCCAAATATTCAGCGATAGTGCATCAGATAGCAGCGCCAGTCTTTTGCAAGTGTGTAGACAAGTTTCACGTATTCTGGAAATTTATTTGACTCCCGTACTCGAATTAATTCTCCGAAAAATAAATGTTGTAATTGTTTTCATTGCTTTAATTGAAAGTTAATTAAAATAAAAGCTGAAATTTTATTAATTAAAAAAGAAAGTACATTGTTGATAAAATAAAAGCTGAAAAAATTAACTAAAACAAATTAACTTTGTCTAATAAATCAAAAGAAAAGCAATGCTCTAATCTTTTTTCTCTTTTTTCATTCTCTTCCAATTTGTGTCTTCATTCTCTTCCTCTTGATCCATAACCTTTGCTAGGAGACAACCGTTAGAAGATCTACACTCTATTTTAGTATAGATAGTTTCTCCTTCCGCTAGGACTCCATGTTTCTTCTCTACCCAAGCTTCCTTCTTAGTAGAGTCGACTTTTCTTTTTCCTTGATTTTTCTTAGCACTATTCTTTCTAGGCATAATAGGAGTCTTGAATTCAATTCTTTCCCCTAGGCGTTCCTTAGCAGGGACCTTTTTGTCACCTAGACGATCCTTCACATTGGTCTTTTCAATTGTAACTTGAGGTTTTTGGAATCTTCCATCAAGCCATTGTTTCACTTTATTTGATAAGCAAGGTGGTTCCTTATGGGTAATCACCTCCCATAAGGGCCTACCGCTCCAGTATCCATCAAAGCGCTCAATCTCTTGTGACACAGGAAATTCATAAGGCCGGCGAAGATCTCCTGTAGGGCTAGTTTGTGCAAGACCATATTGTCTCATAACTCTACAAGGAAAATAAAAGGTTAGTCTCGACAAGCTCGGGAGACGACAATATGCTTGGTTACTACAACCAATCATCGCCTCAATCTTCCACCAAGGAACAATCCAGTTTATGGTAAAGTCACCGGCAGCGAACACCTTGCTCCACTCACGGCGACCGATTTTCAAAAATCGTTTCTTTCGCCGGACTATGCAATTTGGAACATACGTGTGAATATCATCAGGAGGATTAATAAGCTTCAGCCTCTCCATGAGCCATATCTGCAAAATATGTATTTAAATTAATATTACAGTGTAAAATAATATTCTTTAGTTCTTGATAAATTAATAATAACATTATTTTATACCTGTAATAAAATTGGAGAACCTCTTAAAGGTGCTCTTGAATTCTTTCTTAGTGCATCTAACCACAGCATAGTCTCTCCAACAATTAGTGGCATTGGATTTCTCCCAGATTCAACTTGTTCTATAACAGATATAATCATCGATTGCCCTTCATTATCCTTACCACTAACTAAGAGAAATTGGTTAAATAAGCAATAAAGGAATGCCCTTCTCTTATAGACACGGAAATCGGGATTGGGATTATCATAAAAATAATGTGCAAATTCTGTCAAATCGACTATGTTACCATGCACTATGTGCTTTAAAGCCGTTCCCCTCAAATAAAAAAAGTGTTCGAACTCCTTATAATAATATTCATTGATTCTAGGCATTACCGCAAGATCTGTGGAATAATAACCTATAATGGCTCCAAATTCTTCCGGTAAAGGACATATTTCATCATGAAAAAACCTAAAACAATGAGTATCAATATCCCAATAGTCTATGGCAGAATAAATAAAGTCAATAACAAGACTCATCCCTTTGACTCCAAACATACCCCCCATATGAGAAAGATCTAATGCCTTTTTATCTTTAGCAGTTAAGTGACGACACCATTCATCCATGTATCCACAAAAAGTTCTTTTAGCTAAAGGCATGATTACTAGTTAATTAACTAATTAATAAGCTGGTCAAATTATGCAGTAAACGGATGATTCGGGGGCTATTTATAACCTTTTTTTCGTGACAGACTTCAATTCCTGTAGGAAATAGGAAAACGCGTCTATCGCCAGGCGACAAAATTGTCGCGTGGCGACAAAAGCTGTCGCGTGGCGACAGGAAGATTTACGCGGCGCCAGTTTATTCCTTAGCAACGTCACCTATTGCGCGTAGGAAACCGTGTTTTTACGTATTTGATTTCGATTTTAACTTGACTTACTGTTTTATTCCTCTTCTCATACCCTTAGTATTATGATTTTTATTATTATTACTATTATTATTACTCCTATTATTACTATTATTATTATTATTATTATTATTATCATATTAAAGCTTAATTAATTTTAAGCTTACCTTCATTTTCTTCTTTCTTTCATTTCTTTTTTTTTTTGGGGGGAGAGAGCCGATACCCTCCATTAATATTAAAAATGACGGAAAAATTTCGCGCAAAAATTACACTTTCTCACACACTTACATACACAATGCATTCGTTATAAAATAATAAACTAGGCAAATAAAAGGTTCAATAAATAATAAAATGCATATATATACAAGTGTCTAGTACATGAGTCATATAAATACAATAGGCAAAGTCCTACAAAAGTCAAACATAAAACAAACACAGGTACAACTATGGCGCTGGAGGTCGTAAGTCGCGAGGAATGCCAAATGTATCGAAAAATGCCCTACTCCGCGGAGTATGTCCATCATCGTCCCCTGAACCACCAGACGGCGCAAACTGCAGCTCAGGGCCAGGCCACCTAACCTCACCCTGAAACCCGACGGAAAGAGGCTGGGGCTGCAAAGGCTAGCACGGTAGTAAAGTCAAAAGCAATACCCTAACAAATGCAACGAAAGTAAAGTCAAAAGCAGTAAAAGTAAAAGTAATACCTCCTCAGCGTCATTGCTACGACAGGTAGCACGGTTCCGCAACCTCACAAGCTGGCTGCGAAAGGCGTCAATGCACCTAGCCATAGCCGTCACCACCTCACGAGAGAACTGCCAAAATTGTCAAAGTTAATAACAATTATAAAGCCAACATAAGGATGATATAACAAAAACTACTTGCTCGAGTCTGGTGACGAGGAATAGACCGCTCCACAAACTGCTCTCCCTCTGGAGCTGGCGGAATAAGCTCCTCAATCGGCCCATACGTACCCTGGTAGCGTAGAGACATCCTCGGAGGGATGAACTCCCTAGGACCAGCCTGCTAAAAGTAAAAGTTAGAAAGATACTTGGAGGCTACCTAAAGAAAGATAAACTAAATGAATAAAAGCATACCGCTGCCTCCTCTGAAAGGACAGGAGCCGGCGCTAGCAACGGTAGCAGGTCCTCCTCATAGCTCTGCTCGAGGAGAACGTATGACCTCCACGGAGTACCTCGCGAAGGCCCACCAGCACGATCCCGTTGCAAGGCATCGTGGAACATATGCCGAGGTGGAGGAGCGGGAACAACGAAAGTATCTGAGGAGTGCTGGATGGCTACCCTCTCCCCTAGGTAGACCACCGCGTCGTACGTCCCCAGAAAGTAATGACGCTCAGCTGTATACTGCGCCGCCAGCACAGAGATAGGAAAAGCAGCCCAAGGTTGATATACCAGGCTAGGCTCCTGAAACATCACTAAGTAAGATACTAACGCCAAAAGGTGATAAAAGATAAAGTAAGAATTAAAGAAAAACCCACCGTAAGGATCATCTCTCGAAGACGTAGAACCTCCGGCGGACCTCTGCGGCCTCCCCAACTAGCAGCAATGGGGAGCACGCGAGGAGAAGGCTTCGCAGGCGCAAGAGAAGCGAAGTACTCGTAGAACCAAATCTATACAAAAAGTGAAAACCAGTAAAAATTGTGCTTTTAAATCTAGAGTTAAAATCTAAATAGGGAAAAGGAGATATACCTCTACAACCCTCCAGAAACTGGAAAGGGCAACCTCCCCAGACAGGGCCTTGTGACGACAGGAGCGCCGCAAGCCCAGTAGAAAATCAGCATAGGCCATGCTGGCCCAGTCATATGTTCCGACCAACTGGAGATCGCGAACGGCGGACAGGTAGTATAGAAGTACTCTACTACTTCGATCAGGGGAAAATGTCCCTGATAGCAGAATCAACACAAAGATGCGCACCCGCTGCTCTCGGGTAGTCGCATCATCCTCGAAAGCTGCAGCCAACGTGCAGCGACGAATGCATCGGGAACTCAGCTGTCCCGACTGAGCCTCAGCCTGGGCCCGAATAACGATCGGCCCCAATAACTCCAAAACCTCCGGCGAGTAAACAGTTACGCCAGCATCGAAAGGCAAGGGAGTAGACTGGAACTCTAGCCCCGTGATGAGACTAAAGTCAGCTAGAGTGACTGTCATCTCACCCCAGGGAAAGTGAAAAGTGTTGGTGGTGTCCCAAAAGAACTCCACCAAAGCCCGAACGACGAGGTTACCCCCATCGTATGAAAACATGGCCCGGGTGGCCTGTAGCAGGGGAGTCAATCCACATGACTCCCAAAGACGACGAAGCCCCTCATCGCGGCAGATGAAGTTGTCGTACAGAGAAATGATGGTGGAATTACCCGAGCCATGGCTACGGGTCCTCCCACTCGCTAGACCTCGTCGGATCCTCTCCGACAGATGATGAACTGGCGCGTGAAATAGAGTGCGCTCGTCCCAATCAGGCATGAGACCCAGCCTGGAAGTAGAAGGCACGTCCTCGCCCTCCCTGGTGGGCTCGTCCTCTCGACGCGTGTCCCTCGACTGAGAACCGGAGCCACGTCGTCTAGCCATGCTAAAGTATGTAAAAGTAATTAAACTTAAGTTTCTACAGTATCTAAAGTTCGCCTAGGTCGCATGATACTATGTTCAAAAAAAAAGAGTACGTAGTACTAAAACAGAGCAAAATTTTAAACAAGCATGGAAGTGTTCTTTAAGCAAATAAACAATTTTTTGCAAACATATGATGAATATTGTGACAAATTGTACAAGTAAAAGCAGTCAAAGCGCAAAGAACGACCCACATTGTTTTTCACGACCTTAAGAGGTCCAACAATGGTGAATCCTTCATTTCTTCACCAAATTGAGTCAAACAAGTCTCAAAATACTCCCAAGGTAATATACAAGCATAATTAAACAAATTCAAGGCATAAAATTTAACAAACAAAGCAAATTAAGCAAAATAAGTTTTGAATTTTCGAAAAAAATGCGAACAAGAATGTATAATTCATCAAAAACCGAGTAGAGTTTGAGCAAAACTTACATAGATCCGGAAATTAGATGAGAAAAGCTTCGATTTGCAACAAGTTTGAGCGAATTTGGTTGAGAAATGAGCAAGAACGAGTAGATTGAAGTTTTCGTGAAATTTGTGAAGCAGAGCAGCGAAATGAGAAAGAAGAAGAAGACGGGTTTAAAACCCCAATTCTGTCGCCAAACGACAGAATTGTCGCGAGGCGACAGACTCTGTCGCGCGGCGACAGATGAAAAAGCTCGCGACAGGTGCTTCTGGTCAACGCTGGAGCGGCGACAGAGTGTTGGGCTCTTCCTTATGGTTTTGTGGGTCCAGTTTAGTAATTTGGGTTCCTTGGTACGCCAGTTAGCCCCTTTAAGCAATTGACATGATTCAGTCAGCTTGATCAAAATACACTAAGTGATCGACTTGATGAAAGATCGTCTCACTTTAGCTTAAAGCGCCTAAGTATTGGCTCATAATAAGGCACCGAAATAATGGTTCAACAAATAAGGCACCGAAATATTGGTTCAATAGACGCACCAAAGTAATGGTTCACAAAGGCAAAAGCACCAAAGTACTGGCACAAATATAAAAGTAATGATGAATAATAGTATTAAGGGTCAATAGGTAAAGTGATTCTTTGGCAATGTCTCAACATAAAGAGAAGTTGTTTAGCGGCGAAGTACGGTCGTGACGAGGTAGTGTCACAAATGGTGGAGATGGAGAAGCAAGGCCACCTTCGGCGGTCCCTCAAGGTAAAGAAGAGATTGTCTATAGCGGCGACATACTGCTGTGGCGACATATGGCCACACCCAGGAGATGACGACATACAGTTATTTTCGATGATGTTCCCGAAATACTGTGGAGGATTATCACCAAGAATATTGAAGGCGACGACATATGGTTATCTTCAAAGATGACGTTCACGAGGCACAGTGGAGGTTGTCACAAACAACATACGAGATGCAACAACAAAATGGTTACATTCAGAGACGTGTGCTCGACGGTGCAAGATACGCGTTTCTTAACTCTTTTATCTTTTTTAACTAATGATTAGTTTTGCAAGTATCGGCGTTATAAGAATGATTCGGAATTGCAGAACATTTTGAATCATTCTCCGTCCCTATCGATACTTTGACTCTCGTTTTTCGAAACTTAAGTTTCTCCAAACTCAGTCAAAGTGGGGGCTTCTGTAGACACCCATTTGTGTCTCCCCAAAACCAAACCCAGTAATGAATGCCTTGCACGTTGTGTTGTTATCGAATTAGATGAAAGTGATTCGAAAGCCAAGTGTTGCGGTCTAGTTTTAATTTAATTCTTTTCTCTCTGTTTTTGAAAATGACTTTATTTATTTGAAAACGTCCATTTCAGTTTATTTTGGTCCATGATAAGGGTCCAATAATGGTGTAGTTGGATGGGGTTCGAAGAGACCTTTCCAACGATATATTATAAGCCTAATTCCGATGAATATTGAGGAAGTTATGGCCAAAATACTAAACTGGGCCCGGTTATTTATTTTAATACGGCCCAATGATCTAGAGGAGGGCCCAACATTAATTATTATTCCTAAACTTATTAGGATTAATTATAGTTTTCTAGAAGTTTCTAGAAAGTTCCTTTTAATTCTAATATTGTTAGATTTAATAATTAATTATCTTTAAAAGATTTTTATTTGGAATAAAATATTGTTTTGTTATCTTGAAAAATATGTATTTTATCTTCTGTGCGGTTTCCGTAGATCAGGTTGATTAAAGATCGGATTCCGCGTCAAGAAAAACGCGCTAATACAGGCTGTCGCCAAACGACAAGTCTGTCGCCACGCGACAGACTCTGTCGCACGTCGCCTCGCGACAGACATTGTCGCGTCGCGACAGAGTTAATTCCTGGCGACAGCGTGGAGTTTTATTCCTTATCAAATTGTACAATTTTCCGGATTATTTTCATTATAAATAGCGTCCGAATTCCTGTTTTCAGAATCATCAATTCTCATTAACTCTTCCTTAATTCTCTCTTTTCTCTCTTGAGCAATATATGCTTTCTTTCTCCCTCTCTTTCTAAACTAGCTTTTCACATACAATATTCCGCATTCATTAGACTTAGAGTCTCTTAGCCAAGTTCGAAGTTGCCTTCGCCCTAGACGTGCAAGGTTCGATATTTTCTGAGGGTTTGGTCCAAAACTAGTCAAAACTTTATTTAATTTGATTTCAATTTAATTCTTTAATTATTGTTTATTATTTTCATTGAAGTTTACTAACTTGTGTATTTTGTTATTAGAAAGAGGTACGAGGCTTCAAAGTATGTAATCTTATTACTCTCTTTCATAATGTAGAAAGCATGTTTATTATTGATTAATTCCTAGTATCATGTTAGGATGTTATTTTATGCTTTCTAGAATCATGTTTAGGGTGCCTTTTATTGCTTTATTCTTTCTAATATCATGTTAGTACCATGTTAGGTTTAAAGTTTTGATCTTTATTGTTTAGTGACATGCTAGGATTTGTTATTAATCTTGTTAGTATCATGCCTAGGATCTTGCTATCATTATTAAGCTTTATTATGCCTTATCATGTTATCATCATCATTATTATATATTCTTTTTTATTATGTTGCTTGATTTATTTTATTGTTATTGCTTGATCACACCTTTTATGCATGTTTAAAGGGAATTTGTACTTGAAATCACGCTTAATAAGATAATTAATAATTTGGTTTAGGCTAATGTGATTTTAACTCAAGTGATCGCCAATAATAGTTTATTTGTGCATTAATATTCAACCAACATAGATAAACAGGGTAGGCTTAATATAATGTTTGTATGTTATTCGAAAAGCGCACATGAATACGAGCAGAACAAAGTAGAGGCCTATTTTATAGGGCGGGTCCTTTCTTTTGTAGATTGGATTCGTACCCTCATCCCCGGACCCTGTTTGGTTCAAGACCTTACGGAGTAGTTGATGGTCCTTTTGGATTGTCTTTTGGGTTTACAAGTTCCTAAAACTTGTTGGCGACTCTTTTTGCTCTTTGTCTTTCCTTTTGGAACGCCACCGTACTTTAGTGTATGATCACAGTGGGGTTCAAGTTTGGGGTTATCATAATGCTTGAAATATTCCCTACAGTATGGTACAGTTTTTAGGACCTTGTCTAGTTTCTTGGGGTTCCAAGAAGCAAAACACAGTTACATTGTCTACAACTGAAGCTGAGTACGTGGCAGCAGCAGCATGTTGTTCACAAGTACTTTGGATAAAGCAACAGGTTAGAGATATTGGTATTATTTTTTAATGTGTGCATATTTATTGTGATAATACTAGTCCTATATTTATTTCTACGGATCCAGATCAACACTCAAAGGTAAAACACATCTGCATTAGGCATCACTTTCTAAAAGATAATGTAGAGCAAGGGAATATTAAGTTAGAATTTTGTCATAATGAAAATGAAATTGCATATATTCTAACCAAGCCCTTGAGTAGAGAAATATTTGAGAAATTGAGATTAGAACTTGGGATGATCAAGCTGAATTGATTGCTTTTGAAGTTCCAAGATATGGGAAAGTCAAAAATAATGTAAATAGAGCAAAAAGAGCATTTATTACTATTTTGGTGTGCTAAACATAGCTGAAGTGTCACCGTTGTTGATAACTTGAGGTTAGTTCATTAAAAGCTTTATCGTATTTGTTAGTAGTAATGTACATTGCATGTGTGTAGAAAGCGTGTTCCAAATTACGCGTTTTATTTTCAGAATTTTTTTTTTCGGAAATTAAATGTATTTGGAAAGAAAGGTTTGGCAAAAAATCCTATTTAAATGAATTTGAAAAATTAATTGAACTTGTTCAATTAAATGACTGAACAGTGTAACCCATTAAATTCTGTCACACCACTTCATTAAATATAAAAGCATCTTTCACCCACCACTTTCACCTCACTGTCAAATCACATTAACCTCCCTTCAGTAAAAACCATCAAAGCTTAATACCACCATCCAAACCCATGGTCATCATTGCCGAAATTGTCTCATCAAAAAATTCACACAACTCTGAAAAGACAATCCAATAAGAAACCTCTCCCTTAGCTATGGTCCATTACATATCCTCTCCAACTTCAATCAAAGAAACTGAAAGCCCTAAACCCTCAATGTCGAAGCCCGAAGAAGTGGAAAGTAAGAATGATAAAGAGTTTTCCTCTGTTTCTAGTGTTCTCAAAAGGCTCAAAGAATGGAAAGAGAAGAAATTAAGAGGCTAATCACTTGAGGAAAAGATGGAAGAGGTTGATGATTTTCCTAGAAGGCTAAAGTCTGACGATGATAAAGGTAATGATGGAGAGAAGGAAGAAGGAGATGAACAGAACGAGTCAGAGGAGAGAGAGGAGGCTGAGGAGGAAGATGATGATGAGAAATCGGAACTTACTGCAAGTGCCAAAAGGTACGTTGTTGGTCATAGTCTTGATTTAGCTTGGCCCAAGAAGTCTAGGTGTTTAGAATTTCTTAATTTAATAAAATTTCAAGGATAGGAATACATGTTAACTATTGCTTCAAAGAATGTTTTTTATCCCGCTGCAATGACTGTTTTTTGTTGTAAATTTAAGGCAAAACAAAGAAAAATAACTAGGTTGGTTAACAAAAAGAAAATTGAGTTTGATCTTGCAAAATTGGGATCAATTTTGAAAGTACCTACTGAAGGGTACGAGATGTATATTAAGGGAAAGGGAATTGTGAAAGTGGGAGAGTATTTAGGGGATGATATTACTGAAGCCCTAGGAGGAAAAAGGGGGAAGAATATCATGAGTCACATTGACTTGAGTCCTCTAAACAAACTGTTGTTTAATTTGGTGAAAAAGACAATTCTGCCAAGAACTCAGAAGAAGAGTGAGGCTTGCTTGATGAAAATGGCTGTTATTTTCTGTATTTCTAGGAGAATCAAGGATAACTTTCCTTCACTAATGTATCAACATTTAGCACACTATGTTCAAGGGAAGAACAAAGTAGGCTATGGAGCTGTGTTATCTACCGTATTTGACTCACTTGGTGTGAAGTTTAAAGGGATTTATGAAGGTTTGGAGGAAAAACCAGAAAATGTGATTTATGGTGAAACACTGCAGGGTTTGAGTTTGGAGGTAGTGTGTGGGAAGGTGAGGAGAATAGAAGAGAAAAAGACAGCTGGAGGAAAAAGATAAGGGAAGGAGGTTCCAGAGAAAGGAGTTAGGAAGAGCAGGAGACTATCTGCCAACTTAGTTCCTAAATCAAGCATGGAGGAACCATTAGAGATAGATGCTGAAGAGGACAATGTACTGGTTGGACAGGTGGCAAAGTTAACTGATCGAGTTGAGATTGCAGAAAAGCAACTCAAGACATCCACAAATCAGGTGAAGCAATTGGAGAAAGAAGTGCAGAATCTTGAGAGGAACCTTCGGTCCCAGAAGGTGGAGTTTCAGATGGCTATTAAACGCCTAGAAGATAAATTGGAGGCTTCTTCACAACAAACCAAGGAAGACAACAAGAAGATTCTGGAGCTTCTTGAGTCATAGCCTGCCTTGTTCCCAACCTAGCCCTCTTAGCCCTTCCTACCCTTTCTATATTTTCAGTCATAGACAATTTCAGTTTTTATTTTGGTTTTTGAACAATTGATTTTGGGTTGTAATCTTTTGAATTGACAGGATGCTTGTCTTTTGGTTTTAATGTAAAGTTGGAACTACCTATACATGTGTGTTTTGTTTGATTATGAAAACTTATGCAGGAAAGTCAAACTAATTAAAAGGAAGTTTGCAACGCTGCCTTCAGTTTCCCATACTTCGATGAATTGATTGTGAAACTGTGGCTAGATGCTTGATAAAACTTGAAAAAATGGGACTTTTTGATAATGCCAAAAGGGGGAAAAGAAGAAGCAAACCTGGAAGCTGAAGTTGTTCTGGGTTCCAGTTGAGAATGTATCAGAAATTTCTTCTTATATGATGCCAAGTAGCTTAGTTTACTTTCTTATTTTAATTTATGTTATGTTTTGTTTATTTATGCTTTCTAGTTTTTTTTATTTTTTATTTCAGTTGTGTGTTTACTTTTTGTCTATAAATAAAAAAATACAAAAACACGTCCTTCTGTTTGTTTTAAATTTTCTCAAGAGTTTGCTTAAGTTTGTCATCATCAAAAAGGGGGAAATTGTAGAAGCTTAAAGGTTTGATGATGGTGAACTTAAACTAAAGCAAACTCAACTAATTAAGGTTTATTAGTGTTTGATTAGTAATTGATCTTGGTGATGGAAGAAGTAACTTGAGCTAAGAGGACATGAGGAAGCCTTTAAAAGGAAAGTTAAACAAAGAAGAAGAAGAGTTCTCTAACAGGAACGTTCCCTAACAAGAACTTGAAGACAACACGCTGAGATGTCAGCTTGGACTGCGAGTGAAGACAGTAAGTTCCTTGAGGAACTTAGTCTGCGTGAAGCCCAAGTAACCTACTTATGCAGAATCTGGCCCAACAATATTATTAGTTAAGATTTTATCTTCTAGATTTATTGTTGAATATGTTAAGTAAGTTATGCACGAAATTTATTAGAAGCATGACAAGTTGCTTGGTAAATAAAGATAAAAAGATAGATTTTATGAAAAGATTTTATTTAAAATTGGGAAATTCTCATTGGTAATCACGAACTTTTATTTTTTTCTCAATGGTAAACCCTAAAACTTTTGATTGTCAATGGTAATCATGAATTAATATTACTAAACTAATGGAAACATTAATGATATTTTAATATTATTAAAAGATTAACTAGGGTTAATCTTGGGTTAAGTAACAATAAATTTACATTAATAACCTTCAAATTATTTTAAAAAACAACAAAAAAAAACAAAATAAATCTGAACCCCTCCCCAGTTACCAGGTAACCAGCAACCCCCCTCCCTGCCGCTCAGCTCGCCCGGCTAACGGTGACTCAACCCCATCCCCTGCCGGAAACCCCACCACCGATACCCTAATCCTATAACGAGCACCTTCTCCCCTGTTCCCGACCCACACTCTCTCTCCTCTCATCAGCACCAAAACTATTTCTCGAGGACGCCGAAACCAGCAATCCTCCCTAGCCGAAATCAGCCACCCTCTCCTCTTCCTCGATTCCCTCAGATCTTCTTCCTTGATTCCCTCCCTTTCCCCTTACTAAGGTTAAAATTTCTAGGACTTTTGGTGATTTTGGGGTCAAATTTGTTGATTTTGGGGGTCAAATTTGACGATTTTGTTGATTTTTGAGGTCGAATTTGTTGATTTTGGGGTCAATTTTATTGATTTTTGGGGTTGAATTTGTTGATTTTGGGGTGAATCTGTTTATTTTGGGATCGAATTTGCCGAATATGTTGATTTAGGGTCGAATTAGTGGTCGAATTCGTTGATTTTGGGGTTAAATTTGATTAGTTTTAGGTCGAATTTGTCAGGGTTTGCCGTTGAATTCTCTGGGTTTTGCGGTTTGAATGGCAGCGTCCTGAGGTTTGTTGTTAAATTGTTTCACGTGTTTCACTCGGTTGCTATGATCAAGCCATAGGTTATAGAACACTAAAGCTGCGTCACTCCGAGTTCGCTCCGATTCTGACCTTAACAAGTAGTTTAACAATGACGGTGGTGGCTAGGAAGGGAGTTGCGGCGGGGAGGAGGAAAGAGAAAGGAAGAAGAAAGAAGTGGTTATGCATAAGGGTATTAATGTCTTTTTGTAGGTCGATTGCTAAACAATGGTAAAGGAATTTACAAATTGTTTAACTTAAGTTACCATTAGTTTAGTAATATTAATCCATGATTACCATTGATAATCAAAATTTAGGGTTTACCATTGAGAAAAAATAAAAGTTCGTGATTACCAGTGAGAATTTCCCTTTAAAATTTGTTTCTTAAAATCAGTTTGTTAAAAAGATTTTTATTCTTTTTGATATCTTTCTTTCTATCTTATTTTCCCGGAAAATATTTTCTCTATTTGATTTACTTAAACCATATTTTAAAGATAAGGCAAGTTAACATCTTTATATTTTAGAATTCCTACTTTCTATACAAGTTCTACTTGTATGAATAGTAGAGATCAAATTGTTTTAGGTTTTTGTGAGTTTATGCGTGGAGAAATCACAGAGCTTTAATTGTGTAAGTTTGCCAAGTTTCCAACCTTGTCATATTAGTTTCGGGTTTTGTGCATAGCTTGCCTATCTTATACTAGGTATCATTACTTGTATTGGTTGGGTTATTTGGGTGTTAGTGTGTTTAATTTTTACATACAGTTTTGTGTAAGCTTCTAGTGTGAAGCTGAGAGTTTTTGTACTTTGGGAGTATGAGTGAATCTAAGTGTGGTACTTAGATTGGGTAGGATAGGGTCGTAATGTGTAGCAAGTTCGTTCTGAAACTTGTGAGTAAAGGTCTGATTATAGTAGGTTGTAACTTTATGTTTGCCCTATTATAGTGAAGTTATTTCTGGTTGAAATCCCTAAGATAGGGTCGAGGTTTTACTTCCAGTTGGGCGTTGGAAGGTTTCCTCGTAAAATCTGTGTTTTTTTTCAAGTTCCTATATGCATTGTTTTATAATTCCGCAAAAGTAGTCACTAGGAACTCACATGCAATTCACCCCCCTTCTTGTAGTGTTCGTCTCAACTAACAGCTAGATTAGAAAGCAAGCTCAAGGAATATGTCATGGGATTAGGAAGCATTGTATATAGGAATTGGAACATGTTTTCTCATAAAGTTAATAAGAGGGTTGGTTTATGGAGAAACATATAAATTCTGATGAATAAGAAGTTTAATGGGAGAAAAAGTAAAGGTCCAACGAGAAGTTTACAAACTCTATTGTGAAATAAATATCAAATGCCAAATAATTAGATTTGAAAGTATTTTTGACAATGGACCAAGCTAAAGGCGATACTTAGTACATATTGGGAATTAAGTTACATGGTATAGATTTGATTAAATGTTTAAATGAGTAAAGGAATTTACCATATTAAACATGAAGGACTTTGAAAGGCTTTTGACCCATATGTATAAAACTAATAAATGTTTGAACTAAGTATAAAATAGGCTTAATACTAAGTCAAACAAGTAAGACTCTAGTAAGAGAATTTCAGCCATATCACATAGCGAACAATTTAGCAAGACTCAGTGAAACTGAATGAGCTAAAATGTCAAATTGATTGAATAAAGATTTTGAATCACTCTACAATTAAATCCATCATGTAAAGCTATGATATGGAACCGTCACACGACTTACTTGCTTAGAGCATATGAAGTACGTATATAGTACCAATCAAATTGAATCTAAGTATTAGATCATTAGATTATAGTCAAGAACATCCAAAGCACTTGGATAAGTAAGAGGATGATTTCTTGATAGATAGAAACAAATATAATTTAAGCATTGATGTTGCAAGAACAAATCTTAACAAGTATAAAATCCTTAACAAGGAAGCCATTTGTAAACACGAGGTAAGAAACGTCGTGGCTTGAGAATGGTAACAAGGATATGCATCCATGTATAATGTGTGGAAATATAAGGTAAATTTGCATGATCACAAGTGATTAGGGTATTCCAAATCATTGTGAGCCGTGTGGAGTGAAACCCAAGTAAGGCATCATCGGGGATTCTACTAAAATATATGTTGAGAATATTGTTGCCTCAATGACAATAATAAGGAAGATGTTAAATGGAAAGTTTGTTGTTGAACGTTGATGATCGTAGGCTGTCAAGTTGAAGGTCTCAAATCATGAAAATGAGTGGGAGCCATTGTGTAGGGAATATTTCAAGCATTATGATCCCAAACTTGAACCCCACTGTGATCATACACTAAAGTACGGTGGCGTTCCAAAGGGAAAGAAAAAGAGCAAAAAGAGTCGCCAACAAGTTTTAGGAACTTGTAAACCCAAAAGACAATCCAAAAGGACCATCAACTACTCCATAAGGTCTTGAACCAAACAGGGTCCGGGGATGAGGGTACGAATCCAATCTACAAAAGAAAGGACCTGCCCAATAAAATAGGCCTTTACTTTGTTTTGCTCGTATTCATGCGCTCTTTTCGAATAACATACAAACATCATATTAAACCTAACCTGTTTATCTATGTTGGTTGAATATTAATGCACAAATAATACTATTATTGGAGATCACTTGAGTTAAAATCACATTAGCCTAAACAAAATTAATAATTATCTTTTTAAGCATTATTTCAAGTACAAATTCCCTTTAAACAATCATAAAATGTGTGATCAAGCAATAACAATAAAATAATCAAGCAACATAATAATAAACAATAAATAATAATGATGACGATAATAACAATAATTATAGACATGATAAGGTATAATAAAGCTCAAATATAATAGCAAGATCCTAGGCATGATACTAACAATGTTAATAACAAATCCCAGCATGTCACTAAACAATAAAGATCAAAGCTTTAAACCTAACATGGCACTAACATGATATTTTCCGTCATTTTTGTGGAGGGTACCGAATTTCTCCCGAAAAAGAAAGACGCGAAAAAGAATCGAAGTATTTAATGGTGCATGTTGAATGAGCTTAATCAAGTATATGCATTTGATACTATCCCTCAAGGTGTAAGGATTAATTCATCCTAAACTATCTTAGTTGACCCGATTATGAAAGTATTTAAGTAACTTAGGCACGGAGGCTAAATACTTCATACTTTGATACAATGATGATTATAAGAGATGAGTGATGTTGATATGACAAAGCACGCTTCAGCGTTATGTTAAGACTTCGTGACAAAGGGTTCCTAATTGAAAGTCTATTTGGTCATGTATCCGTGATGTGTGTGAAAGTGACACTAAGGTTAGGCTGCAAAGGCTAATGGTGTGGAAAAGTATTATTTGATAAGAGTCAAATAATGATGACTCTTAGGCTAGGTAGGCTAGTGATGTAAGGATCAAGCCCCCAAGTCTAGCTCTAAGTAAATAGGGATGAGCATTGGAAATCCCTTGATATGATCATAGTGTAAGTGTGTGAATGTGAAAATGAATGCATTTTTATTATGGCCGCACCTCAATGTAAGGTTGCCTACGTATCCGTTAGGAATCAGGCCAAACGTAGCTCTAGCCGAACCACGCACAAGTGTGTGTATACCTCAAAAAGGTCTTTTTTTAAGGGTTGTAACGTGGTTAGGCTAAAGGTTGAAGAAGAAGGGGATAAAGGCTCAAGACCCTAGATAAGCCCCCAAGGTGTGTAACCTTGCTTTTGAATCTTTGTATTTTTATGCTTGAGGTTTCTCATTTTTGAGCTCTCTCTTATTTTTATTATTTTTATTATTTGCTCTTCTTTTTTTTTGCTTTTGCATTTTTTTTATTTTTATAAGTGTAGGCAATCCCGATCATGCGGTCTATCACTCACTTGGCATTCATGTTTCTCAGGCACGGTACCGAGCACTCGATAAGAGACGCAATCTAAGACATGTTCTTCTCAAAGATATTTTCATATCATAGACATTGGAACACTTGCCCTTTTGTACACTTTTATTTATTTATTATTTTTTTTGTATCATTTTTTTATTTTGAGATCACTCAAGCTTTTCTTATTTGAAACTTGCATAAGTTACACACCATCCCATCCCAAGGTTAAGTAGATGTGGGTTGAAGAATGAAAGGTCTATCGTTAGACGAGGCTCAAAGTGGTTTATCAAGAAAAGGATTATATATTTAAAGTGTGAGAGATATGATATGGCTACAAGGGGTGCCTCAAATCATTGGTATACCTTGTGCTTAATTCGACCTTGATTTTATTTATTTATTTATTTATTATTATTATTTTTTTTTTTGACAATGCAATGCAATGATCATATTCAAGGAAATAAAATGCTCATTTTATTAAAAGGGAAAAAAGAAAAAACTTACAAAGTAAATCTAAGGAAAATGCAAGGTGCCTATGCTAGACTTTATTGGGGAAAGTAAAGAAGGAAAAAAAAAAGAAATAGAAGAAAGAGGTCACGAAATCTTGTCGTTGAAGCTCGCCTCTTGTCTTGTGCTTTATCATCACCCGGTCTTCTTGCCGACTGGAGGTATAGGAAGTTTGTTATTGTCGATCAAATATTGGATGGCCTCCTTTAGCTTCCAACAGCTCTCAGTAGTATGACCCCTACCTTAATGGTACTTACAATGTGCATCTGGATTCCAACTAGGCAATCTCTTTTCAGGTGCGGGATCTTGAATAGGTCCAATGGGAGTAATGAGCCCTTTAGTATGGAGTCGATCGAAGGCAATATCATAGCTCATCCCAATAGGAGTGAATTCTTTCCTTAATTCTTTCTTAGATTCTTGGTTATTCGCGGCTAAGACTTCATTGAGGTCAAAGGTACTAACATTGTTACTAGAGTAGGTGTTTTCAGAAGAAGAAGGATTGTCGTTCTTCTTTCCTTTCCAGCCACTTTGGTTACTATTGTTAGTAGATTTTTATTTTGCAAGGTCATCTTCAATCTCAATACCTATGTCATAGACTGCCTTGAAAGTGTTCAAGTTGTGTTGGTATCTCAAATGTTTCGAATACTTCTCTTGTAGATTCTTGATAAACAACCTCACAGCCTCCTTCTCAGTAGGGACTTCAATCATATTAGCGGAAGTTTCCCTCCACTTGTTGAAAACGGAAGTGAAGCTTTCATTTTCTTTTTGTCTTAGCATCTCAAGCTGTCTATGGTCAGTTTCAACTTGAATGTTACATTTATATCTATTGATGAAAGCATTTTTTATTTCTTCCCAATTGGAGATCTTCTCTTTGTCCAGAGAAAAGTACCATTGTTGACATATAGCTTCTAAAGACAAAGAAAATACATAGTGAAATGCTTTTCTTCTATACCTTTAATGTTCATTATAGTTTCAAAAGTTCTTAAATGAAAATAAGGATTATCCATGGCCTTGAACTTAGGGATGTCATTGGGATTGAACTTTTGTGGGAGAAGGTCCTTATCCACCAAGACCCCTTGGGAGCTAATCTCTTGGAATCTAAAGTCGTTGGACAGCTTGCCCAAGCTTTCTTGGATTAGGTCCATTTGTTTCTGTTTTTCAGGATTGCTTATTTGCAGTGATAAGTTTTGTAACATCTCAGCCAAGTTGGCTACCTGTCCCTTGACCTCATTAAGTTCTTCTTGACTAGCCATTGCCTTCTTAGCTTTCCTTTTCCTACCGATTGGTTTGTCAAAAAAGTAAAACTTGAACAAAAGTGTTGTCCTTGATTAAACGCCCTTCTCACCTTGACCAAGTACTGTAGAAAGGGAATTTAGGGATAAGTTTTATACCAATTATTTAGACTCAAGCTTTATTCAACATGCAATAGATGGAAAAAGGTCATGAAAGAATAAAGGGAATGATATGTATGGAGAAAGTATGTGGAGTGTAGGAAGAAGATGTAGATAAAGAAATATGGAAGAATTGGGAAAAAAAATGGACCCCCAACTCAAATGACGAAAAAACGACTCATGCATGAACCTAATACATGGTCATGGCGACATATACAAAGTGTGTGCTAAGACTAATGAGTGTAGGTGACATGTTAGGACTTGTGTCATGACCATGTGGCTAGACTATGTGACTAGACTCAAGCAAAGACTAAGTTAAGACTTCACGTATGTGCATTAAACTGGACAGGCTGTGGTATTTTAGTCATAACCTTTAATCTGTGACTCTGATTGGAACTAAAGCAACGCCAAATTAAAGATAAAACTCGGGCCTACAGATCCATAGGGTGTACGACTCGTGGTTCTTCCTAGAACTCCGGCTATGACCAAAATAAGTTGACGCATGTGCAGTATACGGGAATAAAAATCCGGGTTGACTTAATGGAACTATGACTCGATTTAAGGGAATTTTATTAGTTCAAATTAAATTAAGTAATTAAACAAAGTCTTTGACTCTTAGTGTATGACCATTGGACTTTTAAGTGCCTAGACTCAATTAAAGACTTAAACGTGGTTTGAACCATTAATAAATTGATAAACTGATTAGTAGACTGTTAATTAGACTCATCGTGATGACTCGAGCAAGAAAACTGGACTGTCACTAAAAAAACAGGACTGTCGCCACTGTTTAGAGCCTGTCGCCAGACGACAAATTTGTCGCCAGGCGACAGACACTAAACTGCAGCGCCACAGTCCAAATTTCTGTGCCATTGCTGGAACATTAATCTGGACTGTTTCCAGTAATTTTACTCTAAATGGACATGCCTAAAGTCGTACTAAGTCGAATTGATTAACTTATTAGCCTTTAATTAATTCAAGATTCAAGATTAATTAATTAATTAGACAAAGTCCTTTTAGTCATTAGTCAATTTATTTAGTTTTTAACACAAGTCAAACAAACGGTTAACACATATATAATATATACAAGCAAGGGTGCACAAGTAGTTCACATAGTCAGAATATGATGAGTTTGCAACCTAACCATGGCTCTAGTTCTCTAAAGTTCGAGGATATGGGTTAAGTCAAAAAGGTCCATGGTTAAGAATCCATATGCATTGCACACAAGCCTACCGGGAGGGTTGGAGCGAATGGACAGGATTCCGCGAGTTCGTGATGAAATCGAACTCGACGCCATAGTTTGGTGGATTCACAAACATTACACGTACCCAAATCTGAACTTTGCACATGATAGTGGAATATTCCATTGGGTAGGTGAAGCAGGAACTCCCAGAGGATTATATCCATATGTAGAACACATATGGGTTCAGAAAAGTGAGAAAATGACTCAATCAATAAGCAAAATCGAGCCAACAACACTAGAAATGGTCAAAGCAAGAAGACAGACCCCTGGCTCGGTATTGGAAGAACTTGGCGCCAGACTACAGGGACTGTCGCCGCAAAAAAGCCTCTGTCGCCAGGCAACAGAAACTTTTTACGGGCGACAAGCCCTGTTTTCTAGACGCTAGTTCCTACATGCCTTGGCAAGTTTCTGTGTTCTTCGAATTTTCCAGATTTCGTATTATCTTTTCGATTCTAGTCATGAAAGATATTTCCCAAATTTCCTACGTGTAAAATTCCTATGGATTGACTCATGGGGTACTCCCATGAGGACCTTTTAATGCATATGTCAATAATGTTACTCAAATCACGCACATGAAATACTTAGAATTTTTCGAGTCTCATCCGCTCATTCTAAATAATTGCCAAAATTAAATAAATTTGAGGAATATAAACAGAAATCCTCCCCAGTGGAGTCGCCAAAAACTGTAGGGAATATTTCAAGCATTATGATAACCCCAAACTTGAACCCCACTGTGATCATACACTAAAGTACGGCGGCGTTCCAAATGGATAGACAAAGAGCAGAAAGAGTCGCCAACAAGTTTTAGGAACTTGTAAACCCAAAAGACAATCCAAAAGGACCATCAACTACTCCATAAGGTCTTGAACCAAACAGGGTCCGGGGATGAGGGTACGAATCCAATCTACAAAAGAAAGGACCCGCCCTATAAAATAGGCCTCTACTTTGTTCTGCTCGTATTCATGCGTGCTTTTCGAATAACATACAAACATTATGTTAAACCTACCCTGTTTATCTATGTTGGTTGAATATTAATGCACAAATAATACTATTATTGGCGATCACTTGAGTTAAAATCACATTAGCCTAAACCAAATTAATAATTATCTTATTAAGCGTGATTTCAAGTACAAATTCCCTTTAAACCTGCATAAAATGTGTGATCAAGCAATAACAATAAAAATATATCAAGCAACATAAGAATAAACAATAAATAATGACAATAATAGCAAGATAAGGCATAATAAAGCTTAACAATAATAGTAAGATCCTAGACATGATACTAACAAGATTAATAACAAATCCTAGCATGTCACTAAACAATAAAGATCAAAGCTTTAAACCTAACATGGTACTAACATGATATTAGAAATAATAAAGGCATCCTAAACATGACACTAGAAAGCATAAAATAACATCCTAACATGATACTAGAAAGCATTAAAAGCATCCTAACATGATACTAGGAATTATAAACAATAATAAACGTGCAATCTACATTGTGAAAGAAATAGGAAGTAAGCTAATCTACTTACTTTGAAGCCTCGTACCTCTTTCTAATAACAAAATACACAAGTTAGTAAACTACAATGAAAATAATAAAGAATAATTAAAGAATTAAATTGAAATCAAATTAAACAAAGTTTAGACTAGTTTTGGACCAAACCCTCAGAAATATCAACCTTGCACGTCTAGGGCGAAGGCAACTTCGAACTTGGCTAAGAGATTCAAGATCTTGTGAATGCGAAATATTGTATGTAAAAAAACTAGTTTAGAAAAAGAGAGAGAAAGAAAGCAAATATTGCTCAAGAGAGAAAAGAGAGAATTAAGGAAGAATTGATTGAGAATTGATGATTCTGAAAACAGGAATTCGGACGCTATTTATAATGAAAATAATCCGGAAAATCTTAGAATTTGATAAGGAATAAAACTCAACGCTTTCGCCAGGAATAAACTCTGTCGCGACGCGACAATGTCGGTCGCGAGGCGACAGGGTCTGTCGCGCGGCGACAGGGTCTGTCGCGCGGCGACAGGGTCTGTCGCGCGGCGACAGGGTCTGTCGCGCGGCGACAGGGTCTGTCGCGCGGCGACAGGGTCTGTCGCGCGGCGACAGGGTCTGTCGCGCGGCGACAGCCTGTATTAGCGCGTTTTTCTTCACGCGGAATCCGATCTTTAATCAACTTGATCTACGGAATCCGTACAGAAGATAAAATACGTATTTTTAAGATAACAAAACAATATTTTATTCCAAATAAAAATCTTTCAAAGATAATTAATTATTAAATCTAACAATATTAGAATTAAAAGGAACTTTCTAGAAACTTCTAGAAAACTATAATTAATCCTAATAATCTTAGGAATAATAATTAATATTGGGCCCTCCTCTAGATCATTGGGCCGTATTAAAATAAATAACCAAGCCCAGTTTAGTATTTTGGCCATAACTTCCTCAATATTCATCAGAATTGGGCTTATAATATATCGTTGGAAAGATCTCTTCGAGCCCCATCCAACTACACCACTATTGGAACCTTATCATGGACCAAAATAAACTGAAATTGACGTTTTCAAATAAATAAAGTCATTTTCAAAAACAGAGAGAAAAGAATTTAATTAAAACTAAACCGCAACATTTGGCTTTCGAATCACTTTCACCTAATTCGATAATAACACAACGCGCAAGGCATTCATCACTGGGTTAGGTTTTAGGGAGACACAAATGGGTGTCTACAGATATCCTTGTTGCTCATGTTATTTCTTTGCACTTGAAATGGTGAAATATTGGTGCTAGATTTTGTAGAATATGCCATGATATGTTGATCTATTGTTTTGCGCAATTTCGAAGCATAATTTCATGTATGTACTATATTATCATGGAGAACATAGTATCATGCGGCTAGGAGAACTGTAGTATTAGTTTGTCATGGAGAAACTTAATACTAGAAATAATTTTATCATTTTGCTATTTTTTAGCCTTGAGGTAAAAATTTAGCGTATAACAGAAAATGCAACCGAAGGTAATTGATAAGCCATTTTTCAATAAATAAATAAATAAATAACTTAGGAAATGATGCTAAGCATTTAGATTTTTATTTTAGAAATAGCATGCCTAGACGGCGGGATTGCGATCTTTCCACACGTGGCCGGCGTCAAGCTTTTCGGGAGGACACTCCCACAGTTCCTGAGGGTGCGGAGGACAACGCCCTAGATACCGAGCCGCGCGCTTCTTCGAGTAGAGGTAGATGGGTTCCACCTCCCTGGACACCCGACCAGTTGGTTTTCTGTCGTGAGAACCACGTTTCTCACCGCCCACTTGCCGGCATAGTTTATAGCACGCTTCGCCATAATGGATCTAGGGCTGGAGATTTGATTCCTCGACTGCATGATATTATCACGAGGGATCCTGTTACGAATGCCTTGTTGATATCTGCTGGTTTAGTGGACTTCTATTCTGCGGTCGTAGGGTTTCGCAGCCCCCGGGGTTGTGGCCCGACAGTTGTTTGTGCATTGTTGGAGTATTTTTGGGATACAAACAACACTTTTCATTTTTCTTGGGGGGAGATGACAGTGACCCCTTTGGATTTCAGCATGATCACCGGTCTGCGCTTCACCGATCAGGCCGTACGACAACTTCCTGACCTTAGCTGGGGGGCAGCCGAGGTAGCAGATCTGTTAGGTCTGGTCGTTCAGTATATTAGGACTCGACCGGTATCTCGAGGTGGTCTGAGGAGCGGGCCATCGGAGCTGGCCTCCGTTCTGGCCGAGGGTTTTGACGTGGAGGAGACATCTCCTGAGCAGCGAGTGCGGATTTTCATTTTGATTCTAATTTCTATGACTCTTTCTCCTGATAGGAGTTCACGCGCGCTCGTCTGCTATCTTCCTTCTTTAGTTAGGATCAATGAGATAGGATCCCTTAGCTGGGCTAGCATTGGATACGCGGATCTTCTCTTGTCGTTGCGTCATGGCTGCAGGCAGCTGAATGACCAGTCCCCGGTGACTGTTTACGACTTATGGAGAGTCGTAGAGGTAATGATCTTTCCTTTTCTTGTTTTGTTCGAATCTATTTGACTCATGTGCTCAGAGATTACCTTTTCATTGCAGCTTTGGTTCTATGAGTATTTCCCGGGATTGGCCCCTCGTTGACGTCGTGGAGCGGTTCATGACTTCCCTGTTGGAGATAGCTGGCGTGACCGAGGCGAGTCACGAGTGGAGTCTGTCTCTATGCTGCACGGGTTGTTACGCCGAGGCACCTCTTCTGTTGGTGTAAGAATTGGTTTTGCAGCTTACTATTCTTTATCTTGACGTTATTTTCAACATCTCATTGCAACTTTTATGGTTTTTTTTTCAGGTGGCTATTGACGTCCAGTATCGGCCTTGGGCTAAGATGAGTGACCTTCCTGAGGCCTTGCAGCTTTCAGCGCGCCGTACTATTTTTGTTGGCACTGGTCGTTTTGTTTGGTATCTTGGAGAGCGTGTCGTTCGCCAGCACAATGATCGCTTTGTAGTGCCCTTGCCTCCACCAGAGTCGATGTTGGACTCACGCATGCTTAGGGATTTGATAAACAGAGGAGAGCGGTTCACTTTCCCTTGGCAGGGTCTCGTGCACATGGAGGGTGATTACTCGCGGGACGTGCTTCCCCTTTTGGCTCCTCCACCCCATCTTCCCGAGGTATGGTTTCTTTTGAGAATTTTATCACTAGTCTCTGTTTAAATCGTCGAATAACCTGATTATTCGATCGTACTTTCAAACGATTGTTCGCCCTGTGGGGAGGATTGAGGTACCACCTCAGTCTGTCCGTTACCTGGGGCCTATTGGTATTACTGAGGACCATATTGCTGACGCGCCAGAGGGTTACAAACAGGCGCAGGAGTCTTTGCCTGCCGTGTTTGAGCCGGTAAGCTTTTGATATATTGTTCACCCTTTTTAAGACCTCTTGTTACTGATTTTCCTTTGCTTTGTTCTCAGCCTAACCACCCGGAGATGATGGGATTCATGAAGCTGGTTGACGCCTTGAAGTATTGCATCATCAAGCTTCGGCGTGGCGCGAGTTGTCGAGGCGGTTCTAGTGATGTTCTTGAGGTATATTCACCTTTTTATTTTTACCATTTGTTCTATCTTGCATCATTGACATCTTTGATTACGTGTTTTTCAGGAGCGACGGAGGTCCCGATCGCGCTCGAGGCATAGAGACTCGGACGAGGGGGAGCCTAGTTATGGCAGACGATCTCCACAGGTTTGTCGGCATTCTCATTCTCAACGGGAGCCTCCGCTTTCTCAGCCGTCTCGTGAGGCTCAGTGGCAGCAGCCTCAGCCTTCCCAGCCATTCCAGCATTTTCAAGGTCAGTGGCAGCAGCATTCATTTTCACAGCCTTCACAGTCTGAGTTTACTCCAGTCATCACTCCTGTGGATCGGGGTTTATATTCAGCTCCATTGTCAGGGGGGATACCTTCACCGGTGCCTGACTTGTTTTCTGTTCCACTGTCTGGGACGATGACTTCACCGACGCTTCCTACTTCATGGAGTCAGTCTACACCGTTTACCAGCTGGACGGGCCCTGCTTTGACCATGTCTTCTACTGGAGTTATTGGGACTAGTAGGGACACTACTCCTCGTACTCGGATGATGGAGGGACTTTTTGGTTCTCAGCCCCCGTATACTCAGGATACTCAGGCTGGAGATGATACTGATAGTAGTTCTAGAGACTTTTGACCGAGGGTTTATACTTGTACTTTGCTTGATGACACTTGACGCTATCTATGTACTATGACTTACTTTGTATATATTATTCACACTCTATGTTTTCTTATTTTATTCAATGTGTATGTTAGTGTGTGCTTGAGACTAATTGTGTGTGCTGTGTGTTTATTAACGACGCGAAAAACTACCGTTATTTTTGGTAAGTGGAGGGTACCGACCTTCTCACAAAAGAAAAAAAAAACAAAAGAAAAGAAAGAATACAAAGGCTAATTTTACAACTTTCCCAGAATAAAAATGGAGCGAGTTTAATAACTTCCCCAAAATAAAATGAAAATTAAAATGGGGCAAGTTTAGCAACTTCCCCAAAAATAAAACAAAATACAAAGGAGCAAATAAAATAAAATAAAACAAAACAAATAGAAATAAGATAAAATAAAAACTTCCCCAAAAAATAAAAATAAAAAAGGGAGAATTTTATTGGGAATAAAACTCTCGAAATAAGAGCGGAAGATAAACGATAAGCAAAAATATCCGGAAAAATAGGTCAGGGATAAAAAAAGAAAAGCGTGTGCGCACCGTGACACGTAATATTGTGTCGTGTCACGGTAAAATGTCCCGTGACACGGTAGGGGTTACCGTGTCACGGTGCGAATTCCCGTGTCACGGTGGAGATTCCCGTGGCACGGGGATAAAAAATTGCAGCAGCGTTTTATACGCGTGTAACTTGATAAATTTTTCCACGTTCCGCCCCTTTTCGCCTATAAAATACGACCCATAATTCATGATATGCATAATTACAAAATACAAAATAATTATAATTTTATATTTCAATAATAATGTCTCAGAATTTTGATAACATATTGCGTGATTGGTCATATACTTTGACTGCTGCTGACAAAAGAGAATTGGAGTTGTTTTATGTGAGAGGTTTATTAGCCCTGAGACATGTCGCGATTGAACATGATTTTCTAAGGGCAGCCCTAGATTACTGGAGTCCAGAAACTCATTGCTTTAAGTTTGATTATGATGAACTCTGTCCTCTGCCAGAGGAATTTGGTGCCATCTTTGGCTTTCCTGCTAGGAATCTCTTTCCCATGCCTACTCTGCGCGAATACTATTACCAGGATTTTGAACGTCATTTGAATTTGAGAGATCCTGATTTGAATAGGATTTTGTTCGGTAATGAAGTAGATCTAGAAAAGCTTGCAAATTTATATTTTAATCGCCCTGTCTCTGAGTCATATCATGTATACCGTAGAAGGGCTTATATTTTTTGCATGTTTAGCAAGCTTTTATTTGCAAACGTAGGGTAGGACATGCTTGTTTAGCGTCTGTGCTTGAACATGTTGAATCTGGAAGATCCCCTATGCCTACTTGCCTTGGAGAAACTTTGCGCGGCCTTGACGAAGCAAAATCTGACCGGAAAGCCATCAGGAAGGGCTCTCTAGTACTGCTGCAGGTAAAGACGGCCTCGAATTAATTGCCGTGACACTTGTCAGACACCGTGTCACGGTAAAGCTCTCCCGTGACACGGTGCAGTCTGCCGTGTCACGGTGGAAAATCTGCTTTTTTTTTTTTTTTTTTTGCAGATTTGTTGATGGAGCGTTTAGAACTCTTTAAAGCCGCCGACGATATTGAAAAATATGGTCCCAATGATCTAGTCCGAAGGAAGAAAAATTACTCTGCAAACATGTCGTATGATGATTGGAAGGTGTTCTTTGCAAAGAGAGAATTTTCCATTCGATGGGTGGTGCCTTGGTGGAGACTTACTAGGATGGTTGGGACGCATGATACACCGTATTGTCGTATTCCTAGTATATCAAAGTTGACTTTTTATTGTCCTTCTCGAGTGATGCGACAATATGGACTTGAACAAATAATTCCACGCTATAATGATAGTCCTCGTGAAGTATCATTGCATGAAATTAATGTTCACAGCTATGAGCTCTATTGGATTGCAAGACCAATGTGGACCGTTTCTGCGAGTGATCAAGCTCCTCCCCCCTTATCTAGTGCATACAAGGCATGGTTGAATCCTCGAAGTAGAAGGGAGAGGTTTGGATCACGTAAATTTGATATGAAGGAACGACTTGGAAGTAAGAAGGCGCCCCCTAAAGATCGTCTTGGTCCGAGAACACAAGGAATTGAGTTTAAAACTCCTATAATGCCAAAGAAAAAGACTCATGTGAAAGGAAAGGGTAAAGAAAAGATGGTTTATAGGGAAAAGCAACCTAAGAACTATAAGAGGGATGAAAGGGGTGAGAGTTCGACAATTGGTGTGACAATTCGGGCTACAAGGGACACACTAATGGTGAAGGCCGACTTGGTGGACAAGAAAGATGAAGCTTCGAAAGTGAAGAAGGATTAGACCAATATTGCTTTGCTTTTATGATTTTAATTTTTAAATGAGGCGTATGATGCCAATAATTGTAGTCACATTTATTTCAATAATAATAGCATATTTTTGCCTTAATTAAAACTTACAATGACTTTTTTTATTTTTTTTTTATCCGAGTCAAGAAGTCGGACGCAATGGAAGAATAATAATTGTTGAATAAAATATTCGAAAAGCAACAAAATTTACAACATCGTATTGCCGTGTCACGGAAAAATCTGTCGTGTCACGGTTAATCAAAGTGTGTCACGGTAAATTTTGGCGTGTCGCGGTTGCAGTTTGAGTGGCGCAGCGTTAATAGTCAAAGAACAGGTCTGCCGTGACGCGTTAGCTTCTGCCGTGACACGGTGGGTACTGCCGTGTCACGGTAGATTTTACCGTGGCGCGGTGGCCACTACCGTGTCACGGTGGATTCTCCTTTGTAATTTTATTGCGTTTTTATGCTTTGTGTGCCATATTTAGTCGACGAAGAAGGGATTTTTGTTTTTTAAAGTGGTCGGGCCCCCTTGAGGGGTTGCCTACGTATCCTTAAAAAGGAATCAGGCCAAACGTAGCTCTATTGGGTCATGAACCCATGCAACTAGGCATAAAACTTCTTGAGTTGATCCAAATTGGTTAAGTTGTGGAACCCGTTACCATCCATGTCTACTAATTGTGCTGCTCCGCCAGACAAAATAGATTTAACAATGTATGGACCTGACCAGTTCGGTCTAAATTTTCCTCTTGGATCAAGCATGTTTTTGCAAAGCGCTTTAAGCACCAAATCACCTTCCTTGATATTCCTAGTCTTGAATTTTTTATTGAAATGTCGTGCCATACGCTGTTGGCAGGTTTGGACGTGATGCAAAGCTGCCAAGCGTTTTTCGTCAAGTAAGACTAGTTCATCATATCTTGCTCTAATCCAGTCGACTTCATCTAATTGGATTTCCAGTGCAATTCGTAGAGAGGGGATTTCAAGCTCTATTGGTTGTACGGCTTCAAATCCATAGACCAAAGAGAATGGGGTAACCCCCGTTTATGTATGAACAAAAGTTCGATAACCCCAAAGGGCGAAATGTAGCTTGCTCGGCTTATCCTTATAATTTTCCGGCATCTATTCGATGATAGTTTTCACATTTTTGTTAGTTGATTCGACTGCGCCATTTGTTTGTGGTCTGTAGGATGATGATCTGTGATGCTTGATATGATATTTCTGTAGTAATTCTGCACACTCGGCTTGGAAGTGTGTCCCATTGTCACTGATCATTTCGTGAGGTAGCCCATAGCGGCATATGATATTTTTCTCAATGAATTGAGCTACATGTTTTGCCGTTAACTTAGCATATGAGGCAGCTTCGACCCATTTAGTGAAATAGTTGATTGCTACGAGGATGAATTCATGTCCTCCTTGCCCTGGTGGCGTTATTTTGCCGATGATGTCGATACCCCAAGTAGAGAAAGGCCATGGGGAAGTGTATGTGTAAAGCAGCGAAGGTGGAACGTGCTATAGATTTGCGTAGACTTGACACTTCATACATTTCTTGACGTATTCATGAAAATCTCTCTCCATAGTAGTCCAATAATATCCTTGTCGTTGAATCTTTTGGACTAACATCTTAGCATTCATATGTGTTCCACATATTTCGGCATGAAGGTTCTCCATGGTCTTGTATGTTTCTTTCCCGACTATGCACAAGAGATTTCTCCCTAGCGCGGTCCTTTTGTGGATTTCTTCCCTGATGAGCACATACTGTGAGGCCAGGAGCCTCAAAGCACGGCGTGCCCTTCTATCAGTATTAGGAGGGTATTCACCCTTGGTCACATAGTTAAGGATATCCATATACCATGGTTCTTCATCTTCTTCTTGTGACTCTTGTTCATCATCAAGTGCATGAACATAGGCTGGCTCATATCTTCGCTCTATAGTTAGCGGCATCCTAATTTTGTCCGTTGGAATGCGCACCATTGATGCTAACTTTGCCAGTGCGTCAGCAAATTGGTTTTCTTCTCTAGGCAAGTACATATATTCCACTTCATCTAGTTGCTCCGTGAGAGTTTCCAGATGAGCTTGTACGTAGCGAGACTTTCACTTCTCACCTTCCATCTCTTAGAGATCTGGTTAATGATTAGTGATGAAACTCCGTAAATTCTGAGCTTCTTAATTCCCAAGGCCACCACTGGTTCTAATCCCAAAATGCATGTTTCATACTCTGCGGCATTGTTGGTGACATCAAAGTCGAGTTTCATGGAAATTGGGATGTGCTCTTCATTGGGTGATACGAGCAAGACCCCTACACCACACCCTCTTTGGTTTGAAGCTCCATCGAAGTAGAGCGTCCATCTATCATCTTCAGTCATAAGTAGATCCTCGTCGGGGAAATCATACTCATCTTCTTCTTTCTCAACTTCTTCCAGTGGAAAGTCCGCTAGGAAGTCAGAAACCGCAGAACCTTGATGGCTTTTTGTGGTACGAATTTTAAGTCGAACTGAGCAAGGTTGACTATCCATCTTGACAACCTACCATTGAGTGTTGCTTTTTCGAACAAGTATTTGAGAGGATCCATGTTGGACACGACATGTACTGTATGAGTAAGCATGTAATGCCTTAATTTCTATGCAGCCCATACAAGTGCGAGACACAACTTCTCAAGTAATGTGTATCGTGTCTCATATCCTTAAAGCTTCTTGCTCAAATAGTAGATTGCATTCTCCTTGCTTTCAATCTCTTGTGCTAGCATTGCCCCCATCGTTTCTCTTGTGACCGTAAGGTAGAGTCGAAGAGGAAAGTCAGGCATTGTTGGTGCTAGCACGGGTGGGTTTGACAGGTACTCTTTGATCTTGTCGAAAGCTTTTTGGCAATCGTCATCCCATGTCACTGGAACATTCTTCTTGAACTTTTTGAATATAGGTTCGCATATCGCTGTGAGTTTGGATATGAACCTACTTATGTATTGCAATCTTCCAATAAAGCCTCGAATCTCCTTCTCAGACTTGGGTGGTGGCATGGCCATGATTGCTTTGATTTTCGTGGGATCTATTTCAATCCCTCGAGAACTGATCACATAGCCAAGCAATTTGCCTGATGTAACTCCAAATGCACACTTTGCTGGATTTAATCTCATGTTGTACTTGCGAAGTCTTTCAAAGAACTTGCGAAGTGCAATGATGTGTCCTGGGCGATCTTTTGATTTGACGATCATATCATCAACATAGACTTCCACCTCTTTATGCATCATATCATGTAACAATGTTGTGGCTGCTCTTTGGTAGGTGGCACCCGCGTTTTTCAACCCGAATGGCATTACCGTACCGTATAGTAATATGTTCCCCACTGTGTGAAGAATGTGGTTTTCTCCATGACTTCCTCGGCCATAAGCACTTGGTTATATCCAGCGTAACCATCCATGAAGGAAAGAAGTGCATGGTTTGCTGTGTTGTCGACCAGAATGTCAATGTGAGGTAGAGGGAACCCATCTTTTGGACTTGCTTTGTTGAGATCCCTGTAATCAACACACATTCTGACCCTTCCATCCTTTTTTGGGACTGGAACCACGTTAGCTATCCATTCCGGATATTTGGACACTTTGATGAAACCTGCAGCTAGTTGCTTTTTGATTTCTTCTTAGTCTCCTACAGAAAAATCACTTCCTAGAAAACAACCAATAATCACCAATTAATACTGACAAAAATTTCCAGCAATATAATTTACATTAAAAGTCCTTAAAACTTCATTAAAAACATGTTTTTATGGTTAATTAATCATTATAAATATAATAGGAACAAAAGCCCCAAATTAATTGCTCATTAGAACCCTAAAATCCCAATTTGATTAAATTAAAACCCTAGGTTTATAAATTATAAAATCTGAAAATTATAACACAATTAAAATCTGAAATTTATAAGTTTAAGCTATCAAAAACATGAATTTGATACTAAAAATATAAACTTTATACCATAAAATCAAATCATAAACAAAATTAATACTTTCAAGCAAAATAGGAAAAACAAAAGAGGGGAGAGAAAAGGGTCAGCCAGGTGGGCCGCTGGTGGGTCGTCGGTGGGTCGCCGGCGGCGGGCGGTGGGCGGCAGCAGTAGCCAGGTGGCAGCAGTGAGAAGAAATTCTCACGTGGAGGAGGAGGAAAGGGAAAGAAGGAAAAAGAAAAAAAAAAGAAAAGGAAAAATAAAAGAAAAGAATAAAAATAAAGGAAAAATAAAATAAAGAAAATAAAGAGGAGGAAAAATAAGACTAACCTTTTGAGTGGGGAAAATTTTGGGAATGTATGGGGTATTTATAGGAAAGAAAGTGGTGTAGGGTTAGTTTTAAAATTGGGCCTCATAAAATTAATGGGCCAATTAGATAAATGAAATAGGCTAGCTTTGTTTAATATGTATGGCATAAATTGTTAAATGGACAATGAAAAATCCTTTTGAAACAAAATCAATCATCAACCCAAAAATAATCAAAGTCCAAAACATAAATGAAATTTCAAAGCATAAATAAGTTCAACACAAAGAACGAATACTCTCAATCACACCAATCCCTTGACAATGCGTATGTCAAATCCCCGAACTTCATATCATTGATGTGTGTCATAAATGGCACACATTTGACGAGCATTTAGGTCATTTCTATTCTCTTTTCATAGCTTTCATGCTGAATAAGTGCTTAGTTTTATGCTTTGTTTCTTAGTTTTACCTTTCTTCTCTTATTTTGTAGCTTTTGTGCATTTCGTTGGTTTTCTAGCCTTTTCTTCTTTATTTGCTCTATTTTCGTGGTTGTAGGTATTGGACGAGGTTCGGGCCTTGATTTTGGTGATCCACTATGGTGGAAGAAGCTTTTGGATCAAGTTCATGGAATTTGGGAAGCTCAAGATGCAAAGAAGTGGAAGTTCCAAGTCTTGGCTCTTCTCTTGTGCTCCCTTCAAAGGAAGTGTGTGCCCTCAATATTAAGCCTTAGCTACTGCCATTCCTAGTGCCCATCACCATCATAAATCATGTGTGCACCCCTTGATCTTGAAGAGTTGAAGATTCGAAGAAACCCAGCTGAGTGCGGCCGCACGCGCAGAAGGTGCGGGCGCACACGAAGGATGTGCGGCCGCACACCATGGTGGTGCGGGCGCACATCATGGTGGTGCGGGCGCACATCCTCTGTTGTGCGGCCGCACAACCGTGGGTCTTTTCCGATCGGATTTCGACGATTTTCTCTCTCTTCTTATACCTATTTGAACCCAATTTTTGTAAGAAGTTTTCATTATAGAATTAGATCATATTCTTAGCTTAGTTGAGAGCTTCTCTCTCTAGATTTAGGGGTTAGTTTTAGGAGTAGATTTTAGAGAGAGAAAGTGAAGAATTTCAATGGTGATTGAGAGATTGAAGATCCAATGGTGACAATTGTATTGGAGATCTACTCTATTATCAATGAGCATTTCTAAACTCTTTCTCATTTATTGTTTTGTTTAGTATTCATGTTTAGATTGTTTGATTTTGATTAGATTTTGATGATTTGATGATTGATGTTTGATTAGAGTTATTATTCTTCTTTGATTGTTGATTCTTTGATTGTAGATTGTTGATTTCTTAGTTGTTTGTTGAATTGATGATGTTGCTAGAGTAGTTGTTTGGTTAGGGATTTGGTGAAGATTGTATTATGTAATGGATTGATGTAGATTGGGGTGATGGAGTTGATGATGTGATTAAATTGGTTAATTGATTATGTGCATGTGTGTGTTTGATTTAGGCTTGATCACCCTAGTTATTCATACTAGATTGCATTGTAAGTTCACATTGATACGGACCATTGATTTGTGGCTTGCATTTACACGATTTAGGTGTCTTGTGATGTTTCCTAGCTAGGGTTTATCGTAGTTGACGCTAGTTAGACCTCTAGGAGAATAGCTTGATATGCTCTTTTGGTTGCATAATTGATCTTCCATCACATTGCTTGACTTAGTCAACTTCCTAAACCAATTTGCATTGTTCATTGCTATTATAAGTGAATCCTAATCCCTAGCATTTTATTTGTTTGATTTCTTTGTCTTAGTAGTTGTTAGTGTCCTCTTTTACCCTTAGTCTTCGACCTAGCTTAGGCACATAATTGGAAGCACTTAGACATTACCGTTCCTTTGGGTTCGACCCTTGACTTACCTCTATACTTGTATTTAGGTTTGTTGAGTGTTTATAAATTTTGTTTGGCTTAGGAGGATTGGTCCAACGACCTAATTTTCCCACGTCAATCATCAAGCTAACCTGTGCAATACTGCTCCCCAATAATACAAGTGTAATAATTGGATCATCACATGGTCATTGAAAGGCGAAGGCCATGACCAAAAGAAAGACACACAAAAGCATGCAATTAGCAAATCTAAGTACATACAAGCTACAACGCACAAAACCTAACATGCTCAACTTATTAAAGTAGATAAACATACAATGTGAATTCAATAATTAAGACTCCACACTTAGACAATTCAATTGACTCAACATACTTATGAACTAATTCCAGACACTTGACTCTTTATATATAATTTAATTTATTTAGTTTGGAGTAAGCAATAGACGAGGTTGTCCAATCCACCAAATCATTTTGGTCCCAAATGACCATTTGAAATAAAAGTTTAGCGCGATGCAAGAATAGGCGCGACTCCATTCTTACAAAGTTAGTTTAGGATCCCATCTAACTTTCATTATAAAATAAAATGTAAATACCAAAAGAGAAGAGGACATGTTGATCAAACAAGCCTCGAAAAGCCACGGGCTACCACCGTGTACCCCAACCCATAATTGTCAATACTCTAAAAGTGCACGCGTTCCAGAGTTTTATTGCTCATCCATGTTTCACTTTATGTGATTACAATTTTAATTTATAGCCGACTCATTCAAGAAGACCATACATAACAATCATACATCAATTCATTTTTAATCTTATTTAGGACAATGGTGATCACAACACAAATTGACCTTTAACTCCATTAAACTTTCAAATTATCCAAAATTGTTGAACATAGTCAACCCACCTAGCCATTTCGGCTTAATAAACCACCTTTACTCAACATACTAACAAATCATGATTGAGTAATAAATAAATAAATAATAACATTGTGGAATAATTAATAAATTCATTCCACTTGAACCATTCAATTCCAATCCTTTAATAATCCAAATGTGGTTAACAAACCAATCCAATAAAATATGTTTGTATCAACATTCCATACAAACAATTAATCCAATATAATTCAACATGTTTGCATCCATAATTCCATTGATGAGTGTCATTTGTGACACCATTTTATTGTCATGTTCCTTAGATTTTAGGTTAGTTCCTTTAGCATTTTTGTGCTTTTATCTAAGTTTTTGGTATTTTGTGATTTATTTACTCATTGTGTGTTTTGATAGGTTATTGAGCCATTTTGGATGATGAAAAGATGAACTGAGTAAAAGAGCCAATGTCAAATGCGAATGAACATATGTTGAGTTCCTTCGGAGGAACAGGAAGACTGACACAGACGCAAAGGAACTTACTGGCAGTCCGAGAAATGTCCAGATTCATTGCAACGTGATATTTGGTTACAAAATCCTAGAGTAGAACAGTGGAATGCAGATCTGCGAGTTATGAGATATTTGAAGAAAAATCCAGGTTAGTGTATTTTGTTGAGATCTGAAAGTGTCTTACAATTAGAAGGTTGGTGTGATTCGGATTGGGCGAGTTGTCCTCTTTCTCGACGGTCTTTGAGTGGTTGGTTAGTGCTTCTTGATTTATATCCAATTTCATGGAAAACCAAGAAACAACATATGGTTTCACGCTCCTCTACAGAAGCTGAATATCGTTCAATGGCAGCAATGACATGTGAATTAAAATGGCTGAAGCAACTTCTTATGGATTTAGTTGTGCAACATGAGAAAGGTATGCACCTATATTGTGACATGTTAGTCTACCTTATATATTGCTCAAAATCCTTTGTTCCATGAGCTAACTAAGCATATTGAAGCAGACTGCCATTTTGTTAGAGATAGATGCGATTGTTGATGGGACTATTTCTCTTTCGTATGTCTCTACGGTAGTGCAATTGACAGGTATTTTTACCAAAGCTTTCGGAAAAGCTAACTTTGAGTTTCTTCTTCGCAAGTAGTTGGGCATCCGAGATCCGTATGTTCCAACTTGAGGGTGGTATTGGGCCGGGATATATTTTATGATACGATAAATATTGTATATTGTTATATATTAGGAAGTTAATTAAGGTATTTAATTTAGGAATATTAGGTTTTATGTTCCTATCTCCCTATAAATATTGTAATGTAGCCGATTGTTATGAATGAGAATTGTAGAGAACATTATTGAGATTAATTTAACGATAAACAAGATTTGCTTTGACTTAAGTGATAAAACAATCAATTTATTTATTCAGCTCTAGTCTTTATTTAACTAAAGCGCCCATACTATGTGGAATTGATTAATTAGAGTTTATTTAAGGTGATCAAATAACACTAATAAATTGATTAAAAGTGATTCAGGAAAAGAAAAGTAAAGTGATTTATCTAAGTGCTTGGGTATTACCACTTTTCCTTGCAAGATTTTTTATTCGAATGCAAATGGACTCTTTCTTGTTCGGGAACCTCCCTCGTAAGGACAAAGTAACAAAAATTGTGTGTGTTTAGGACAAGAGGGTTTGATTATTGCATAAAGTTATGAGTTAATACAACTTGACTTTCTGGCTATTTTTCTCTATGTTCAGAGCTTGTTTAGAACCCCTATTTATAGAGAAAGGTTAAGATTAGGGTTTCAAACATTCTACTACAACAGGGGGCGTGCGCAACTTTGAAAGTTACGTAGTGTGGCATCCGTGCGCAAGTGGAGGATTTGCGCTGCACAGGGTAGTGTGACTTATGTTCTTGCGGGTGATTAAATGGTAAGATTCGATTCAGGATCTTTGTGAAATTCTAAACCTCACGACCGCAACACTCAGAGTTGTGTTGGGTTGCTACTTGCTGATCCGTGCCATTTATGGCACCTTTAGGCTATGTTTTCTTTATATTTTTATGCTCATTTTTAGTCGTTTGTGTCGTGTTTATAGAGAATAATGCTCGATTTGTGTTATTTTGTGTTAGTTTAGAGAAATGCATGCTTTTAATGGTTTTCTTATCATTTTATTCATTTCTCGGCTATTTCTCTCACTTCTCCGTTTCTTTGTGTTGTTTTGTAGGTACGTCGCGGGCTATATGCATGGAAATTGAAAATAGCTCCCACTAGCATCAATATGCACTTTTCGGAATTGAATTTGAGTTTGAAACAAAGGAAAACGAAGGATTGCAAAGTTTCAATTAGGACCTTTGTTCATTGTTTCGGCCATATCTCAAGTTCTACAACTCAGATTGATGTGATTCAAGTTGGGTTGGAAACTAGACTTAAAGAGCTTTTCAATGATAGGTTGCACGTTCTAATACAATTCATAGATTGAGAGTTACAGCCTTCCGAAGTTATCCCTGAAATTCTGCCGCGGGCGCGGGCTACAGTACCCGCGGGCGCGGGGTTGCTGCAGCTCAAAAACTGCCGTTTTGGGCAGTAAGCACCCGCGGTTGTCCCGAGGGCTCCCCGAGGGCGCGGGCCTTGGCCCCGCGGGCGCGGGCTTGGGCCGCAGGCGCGGCTATCGGGGGGTCCGTTCTTCTCCGCGGGCGCGGGTTTCTGGGTCTTTTACGATTTTAAGCTTCTTTTCTCCTTTTGTTTATATAGTTTTTGGTTTCCTTTATTCTTCATGGATGTAATTCTTTAGTTTTAGAATAGTTTTCTCTCTCTTAGGTTGAGAGCTTCTCTCTCTAGATTAGGAGTAGTTTTAGAGAGAGAAAGTGAGGAATTTCAATGGTGATTGAGAGATTGAAGATGCAAGTGTGACAATTGTGTTGGAGATCTTCCTAATTATCAATGAGCATTTCTAAACTCTATCTCATTCAATTGTTTTGTTTAATTAGATGTTTGTTTGGTTTGATTTTGATATTTGATGTTTGATTAGAGTATTTGTTCTTGATATTTTGTTAATTCTTGTTTTCTATAGTTGATAGTAGATTTAATCATGTTTCTTGAGTAGTTTACTTGCTAGGGTTTGGGTAAACATGTGTGATTGATGGATTGAGATTGATTTGTGATCCGTGCCATTTATGGCACCTTTAGGCTATGTTTTCTTTATATTTCTATGCTCGTTTTTAGTTGTTTGTGTCGTGTTTATAGAAAATAATGTTCGATTTGTGTTATTTTGTGTTAGTTTAGAGAAATGCATGCTTTTAATGGTTTTCTTATCATTTTATTCATTTCTCGGCTATTTCTCTCGCTTCTCCGTATCTTTGTGTTGTTTTGTAGATACGTCGCGGGCTATATGCATGGAAATTGAAAATAGCACCCAATAGCATCAATATGCACTTTTCGGAATTGAATTTAAGTTTGAAACAAAGGAAAATGAAGGATTGCAAAGTATCAATTAGGACCTTTGTGCATTGTTTCAGCCATATCTCAAGTTTTAGAGATCGGATTGATGTGATTCAAGTTGGGTTGGAAACTAGACTTGAAGAGCTTTCCAAAGATAGGTCGCACGCCTTCTTACAATTCTTAGATCCGAAGTTACAGCCTTCTGACGTTGGCCCAGGAAAACTGCCGCGGGCGCGGCCTACAGTACCCGCGAGCGCGGGGTTGCTGCTGCTCCAAAACTGCCGTATTTGGGCAGTAAGCACCCGCGGTTGTCCCGAGGGCTCCCCGGGGGCGCGGGCCTTGGCCCCGCGGGCGTGGGCTTGGGCCGCGGGCGCGGCTATCAGGGTTTCCGTCTTCCTCCGCGGGCGCGGCCGAGTTCTCCGCGGGCGCGGGTTTCCGGGTCTTTTACAATTTTTAAGCTTCTTTTCTCCTTTTGTTTATATAGTTTTTGGTTTCCTTTTTTCTTCATTCATGTAATTCTTTAGTTTTAGAATAGTTTTCTCTCTCTTAGGTTGAGAGCTTCTCTCTCTAGATTAGGAGTAGTTTTAGAGAGAGAAAGTGAGGAATTTCAATGGTGATTGAGGGATTGAAGATGCAAGTGTGACAATTGTGTTGGAGATCTTCCTAATTATCAATGAGCATTTCTAAACTCTATCTCATTCAATTGTTTTGTTTAATTAGATGTTTGTTTGGTTTGATTTTGATATTTTTATGTTTTAATAGAGGAATTATTCTTGATATTTTGTTAATTCTTGTTTTCTATAGTTGATAGTAGATTTGATGATGATGTTTCTTGAGTAGTTTACTTGCTAGGGTTTGGGTAAACATGTGTGATTGATGGATTGAGATTGATTTGGGATTTTGAGTAGTTCTTGTGTTGTGATTAAATTGATTCATAGAGGTTTGCATGTTGCATAAGTTTGATTGGAGTAGCTAACCATGATTGCTAGCATTGATTGCATGATTGAATTGATTGACATGACCACTTGATATCGATTTGATCTTAATTAGTTGATTATTTGATTATGTTTCTTCATATTGTTTAGCACTAGAGAAATCTATGTTTTAGAGTGTGAGGATGATTAGTTGAATGCCCCTAATTGCTCCTACTATTTGTCTTTGCATTGCTTGGATTGCTTGACTCCCTAATTAGCTTGGTTATCATGAATGCATGTTGATCCCCATTCCCTAGTGTTTCATTTGTTTGATTCTTGATTTAGGAAGTAGAATAGCGCTACCTTTCACCTTAGACTTCGACCTAGCTTAGGCGTTAATTAGAAATACTTGAACATAACCGTTGCTAGTGGTTCGACCCTTGACTTACCTCTATACTTGTATTTAGGTAGTTGAGTGATTATAAATTTGTTTGACCGTAGGGAGGATTAGTTCAACGACATAGTTTTCCCCACGTCAAAATGGCGCCGTTGCCGGGGAACGGTGTCTATGTTTGAGTGTTTTTAATTGCTTGAGTATAGGTCTTTGTGTATACTTTTATTTTATTTCTTTTTGTTTGCTTTATAAAAATGGCATGTCTCTCATTTGCTCAATTTGACAATGAGCCCTTTTGTGAATATTTTAATAGACTAGAGGGATTTCTTGATTGTAATTGTTGTAGCCTTTGGGAAGCTTGTGAGATTTGTTATTTTGGTTTGAATAAGCAAACTAGGGAAGAAGTTGAATGCATGTATAATGGTGAATTTAGAGCATTGTCAATTGATGATGCTTGGGATTTCTATGTTTGGTTTGCTAGGGATGTTTATAATAGGGGTAATCATGATCCTAATATTGATATGCAATGTGTTGATTCTTCTAATATTAGCATGATTTCCCATGATTTGTCACATGATCCCATTAGTGAACCTAGAACACATGATTTCAACTCTATTTCCCCTTTTGTTCATAATGATGAAGTGCATGCTCAAGTTGATGCTAATGGTGTGTTTTAATATTCTTCATTATTTACTATGCCTTCTTGTGATGTGCTTCATTCCCTTAATGATGAATCTCATGTTCTTGATTTTGCCCCCACTCCCCAATGTGATGTATATGCTCATGATCTTAATGTTTATTCTTCCAATCTTGGTTGTATTTCTTCTCCTCTTGTTGAACCTCAACCTTCTACATCTTTTGAATCTCTTGTTGATGTATTTGAATCTCAAATTAGGCACATTGAGCTTGATAATGAGTTTGGGCCTAGTAAGGAGATGATTCTTAATTCTATGAGAGGTCAATTAGAGATAATGAAAAATAGTGAGGAGCGTCTTGAGGTGGGAAAGAGAAGAAAAGAAGAGTTAGAAGGCCAATTGTCATCCTTGATGCTTATTTGTGAAAAATCCCAATTTAATCTGTGTATTGAGGATGATGATGATTTTGAGCAACCAAGAGAGTGTGAGGATCCCATTTGTGAGCATTTGAGTGATGGTGAAGGAGTTGAGAATGAAGAGAGTGTTGATTTTGAAAATCCTATCCTTCTTTCCCATATTGACGAATCTCTAGTGCATGATTGTGATTCTTCTATCCATGAGTATTTAGATTCAATTGAGGTTATGTCTAATATGTTTTTTGAGTGTCAAATGAAAACCCATAGCCTCTTGAGTGAGTTTATTAAGAATGCTTCATGTGAGAGAGATGAGTTTGAAATGAATTTACATCCATTCATGCATGGGTTTGAGACTTTAGGCTTTAAGGAAGTTGAGGGAGCTATTGTTCATGAAGGTAGTGGAGGAGATTATGTGGTTCCTCTTGGGAGTTGGATGTTTGAGGGAGATGGTGATCATGAGTGTTCTTCTTTTGAGGATTCTATGATTGATTTTCATGCCCTCATTAGCGATGTGAGACCTTGTGTTGAGGGAGTCGCGAACCCTTTGCCTAATTCTCATACCCCTTTTTCTCAAAGGTTTGACCACATCCCCTATTGCCCTATTTTTGTCCCTTCCTTTGTTGATAAGCCTATTGGGGACCCTTTTGTCTATGAGGATTTGCTTGCGGCTCATTTGTCTCAAATTGAGGAAGAGGGTGATGTTGCCACCCAAAAATATTTTAGTGAGGAGGATTTGCCTTTTTCTTTTTCTTTTCCCCCTTCTTCTTCTTATTTTCTTGTTTTTCCTTTTGATCCTTCTTCTTCTTTCTTTTGGCACCTCCCTTCTCACTTGCGTGCAATGATCTTGTTGCACGTTTTTCTTCCGTCATTTGCCTACATTCTATCATATGAAATGTGTAGTAGTGCATTTGACAAGCTCTTGCGTGCGTTGAATTATTATTTTCTAGAGCGGTCAAGCTTGGACCTTAAGCAAGCCTTTCTCGGGAAGTAACCCGTGGTTTATTGCTTTCATTTTATTTTCTTTTTAGAATAGATTTTATCTCATGGAAATGTTTGTGTGCCTTTTGCTAGGTACATGACTTGATATACTTTGGTGCTTCAATATGGATCAAGAATCAAGGAAGGTTGACTCCTATTTTTGCTAGCATAAGGAAGGCAAATTTGATACTAGAGGTTGTTAGCCTTGAAAGGGTAAAATTGGGTCATTTGCGGGTATTAACACCCACCTAATATCCGGTAATATCCTTCATTGCTCTTTCTCTAGTGAATGATGACTTGTTGGACATCTGTTGGTTTGATTGGATTAATCTCCTTGTTTTTCCCCTCCCATGGATTATATGATTTATGTTTGAGTGTATTGTCTCATTCAAGCTTGGGGGAGGGTATTCTATCATGTTTGGTGGAATGTTGATTATTATGTGTTATGCACCTTTGTATATACTTTTCCATGTTTCTTATATTTTGACATACTCCAAAAAGATTTTTTTTTTTTTGTTTCTATCAAGGCAAATTTGCAATGTGTTTTGTTTTGTTCTTGCTTTGGACATAATAACATTTGGACTTGTATAATTGAATGCTTTTCTTCCTAAATGGTAACGGTGTGCACGGTTTGAGAGTACGCTTGGTTGATTCTAGGATAAAGCATGCTAAGGTAGTTGGTTAGAACTAGTGGGAACATGAAGCTGGATTCTACTTGATTGTGGCATGTTTGGTAGTTGCTTCCTATAGTCGATTTGACGCCAATAGTGAGTTTTTGCTACATCCGTGTGAGTTCTTTGTTTTTCACGCCTTCTACCTATACTTGCATGAGCGGCATGGATCCTTGACTTTTTACAAACCTTATCTTGAAACTCGACTCATAGATCTTGAATCCGAGACCGAACCATTTAGGGAGGAAAAAGGCACCTTTTTCGGGGTGGTATTTTTCATTTTTAGGATAGTTTGTTTCATCTTTATTTTTGGGTTTACATTTGCCGTCTTGCAACCATTTGAGCCTTATCCCTTCTTTTCAAGCCACATCTTTACATTTTTGGCCTTTTGTTTCATTTTCTTTCTTTTCTTGGTTTTTGTGAAGCAATTGATCATATTTGATGAAGTTTGTGGTGGAGAAGTTGGAATGGTTGGTTTTTATGATAGCAAGATTGTGTTATGATTTCCTTGTGAATAATGGCAAATGAGTATGAGTAAAAGCCGTCCTACATTATAAAATGCATGGACAAATAAGTGCAAAATTGAAAAAAGCCGTCCAAAGTAGAAAGAGGCGAGGACAAAGCACTAAAAAAAAAAAGAAAAAAAAAAGTGAAAAATGAAAAAATTCAAAAAAATATTTTGTTGTGAGTTTTCTCCCTTTTTGAGCATTGAGGACAATGCTCCATTTAAGCTTGGGGGGAAGCGTTCTCACGCTTTTTGTGTATATGTTTGTGGTTTATAGCTTTGAATAAGCTTGGGGGTGTGAGTATTTTTGTTTGGATTGGTGTTTACTTGATTGTGATTCTAAGAAAGGGCCCGTTCTTTGCTTCACTATAAGGAAAACCACCAAATTTCAAATTTTTAGCCTACCTTCACCCTTATTGCCTTACGTTACAACCTTGGGGAAAGACCTTTTGACCTAAATGGTTGAGTCATTCATCGGTGGAGAGGAATGTGAGTTTTAGGAATAGGGAGAGGGGATGCAAAAGTCAAGATGTCGAGTAGCCTAAAAATTCTCTTTTTCCGGTTCCTTCGTGGAATCATTGGGATGCTCATTAGAGGTTGATTTGAAGCTATTAGGAAGAACGCGGTAAGATCGTTTGGGATGAAAGTGGATTGTGAAAGCTAGTTCCTATGCTTAGCATATTTATGTTTCAATCAACCTTGGGTATCTTGGAACGTGCACTCCCTTACTTATTTAGAAAGATTTGGATCCTCTTGTGCTTGTGCATTTGCAAAAGTCCTTTCATGAACCTTTGTTTGCTTTTCTTGTATTTTATTTTCTATTTCATGTTTTGCCTTGTTTGTATTATTATGAGAGTTATGGGTAAACTCTTAGGATACCCTTACGAGAGCATCACTCGTCCTCTAGGGCGATCTAGGGGTTTAAATGGCTTGTCTTTAGTTGCTAAAATTGACCGTGATTCCTACGAAAGTGAGTTAGTGTATATTCCCATATTCTCTAGTTTTCTCGTTTCTTTCTTTGCTTGAATAATGTCATCATTTTTCCCTTGGGTTGGATTTTGTTTTGCTCGAGGACGAGCAAAAGTTTAGCTTGGGGGAATTTGATCCGTGCCATTTATGGCACCTTTAGGCTATGTTTTCTTTATATTTCTATGCTCGTTTTTAGTTGTTTGTGTCGTGTTTATAGAAAATAATGCTCGATTTGTGTTATTTTGTGTTAGTTTAGAGAAATGCATGCTTTTAATGGTTTTCTTATCATTTTATTCATTTCTCGACTATTTCTCTCGCTTCTCCGTATCTTTGTGTTGTTTTGTAGATACGTCGCGGGCTATATGCATGGAAATTGAAAATAGCACCCAATAGCATCAATATGCACTTTTCGGAATTGAATTTGAGTTTGAAACAAAGGAAAACGAAGGATTGCAAAGTATCAAATAGGACCTTTGTGCATTGTTTCAGCCATATCTCAAGTTCTAGAGATCGGATTGATGTGATTCAAGTTGGGTTGGAAACTAGACTTGAAGAGCTCAATGATAGGTCACACGCCTTCTTACGATTCTTAGATCAGAAGTTACAGCCTTCTGAAGTTGGCCCAGGAAAACTGCCGCGGGCGCGGGCTACAGTACCCGCGGGCGCGGGGTTGCTGCTGCTCCAAAACTGTCGTATTTGGGCAGTAAGCACCTGAGGGCTCCCCGGGGGCGCGGGCTTGGGCCGCGGGCGTGGCTATCGGGGTTTCCGTCTTCCTCCGCGGGCGCGGCCGAGTTCTCCGCGGGCGCGGGTTTCCGGGTCTTTTACAATTTTTAAGCTTCTTTTCTCCTTTTGTTTATATAGTTTTTGGTTTCCTTTTTTCTTCATTCATGTAATTCTTTAGTTTTAGAATAGTTTTCTCTCTCTTAGGTTGAGAGCATCTCTCTCTAGATTAGGAGTAGTTTTAGAGAGAGAAAGTGAGGAATTTCAATGGTGATTGAGGGATTGAAGATGCAAGTGTGACAATTGTGTTGGAGATCTTCCTAATTATCAATGAGCATTTCTAAACTCTATCTCATTCAATTGTTTTGTTTAATTAGATGTTTGTTTGGTTTGATTTTGATATTTTTATGTTTGAATAGAGTAATTGTTCTTGATATTTTGTTAATTCTTGTTTTCTATAGTTGATAGTAGATTTGATGATGATGTTTCTTGAGTAGTTTACTTGCTAGGGTTTGGGTAAACATGTGTGATTGATGGATTGAGATTGATTTGGGAATTTGAGTAGTTCTTGTGTTGTGATTAAATTGATTCATAGAGGTTTGCATGTTGCATAAGTTTGATTGGAGTAGCTAACCATGATTGCTAGCATTGATTGCATGATTGAATTGATTGACATGACCACTTGATATCGATTTGATCTTAATTAGTTGAGTATTTGATTATGTTTCTTCATATTGTTTAGCACTAGAGAAATCTATGTTATAGAGTGTGAGGATGATTAGTTGAATGCCCCTAATTGCTCCTACTATTTGTCTTTGCATTGCTTGGATTGCTTAACTCCCTAATTAGCTTGGTTATCATGAATGCATGTTGATCCCCATTCCCTAGTGTTTCATTTGTTTGATTCTTGATTTAGGAAGTAGAATAGCGCTACCTTTCACCTTAGACTTCGACCTAGCTTAGGCGTTAATTAGAAATACTTGAACATAATCGTTCCTAGTGGTTCGACCCTTGACTTACCTCTATACTTGTATTTAGGTAGTTGAGTGATTATAAATTTGTTTGACCGTAGGGAGGATTAGTTCAACGACATAGTTTTCCCCACGTCACTTGCAACAATGAAAGTTGCGCACAACTACTGCACACGACTTCTTGAGGTGAGCGCGGATTTTTGTGCGACAGCTCTAAATTTTAACCCAAGCGCCCTATATCCGTCCGAAATTAGATTTCATCCATGGATTAGGCCTAATATTTGATCGTGCTTAGGCCATGTTCTCTTCACCTTAAAAAAAATCATATTAAGTAAAAATAATTTCGGTTCATTAAAAATAAGATCAGTTCAGTAAAATTAAGTTCAAATCAGTAAAATTAATTTCAGTTAAGTAAAAATAAGTTAAGTTCAGTTCAGTAAAATTCAGTTTTCTTAAAGAAGAATTATAATAGAAAATCAGTAAAAATAATTTCAGTTCAGCAAAAATAATTTCAGTTCAGTAAAATTAATTTATGTTAAGTAAAAATAATTTAAAATTAGCAAATATAATTTTGTTTCAGTTAAAATAATTTCAGTTTAGCAAAAATAAGGTGAAGAGAACGGGGCCTTAGTCTTATCTAGTTTCAAATCATTATGTTTGGGTAAAGCTAGTTCATTTCATGTGTTTAGGCTTCAAAAAGTAGTCCATTGGCATTCCTCACTCCAGTCTAGCACAAAGATGGAATAATTTATGGTCATAGGACTTCTGGTTGGCATAGGGGATCATAAATAGATGTCTACATTTACCACTCTATGAGTATTATTGAAAAGTTGTTTTCTGTTTTGGCCAATTAGATATCAAAAAAAAAAAAAAAAAAAAAAAAAAAAAAAAAAAAAAAAACCACTAGAGGGATCATGATCTAATTAGGTTCCCCTTACCATGAAAAATATATATATTACCAAATAAAAAATAAAATAAAAATAAATAAAATAAAAATGAATAAATAAATAAATAAAAAAAAAAAAAAAACAGAGAAGCTTGCATGCCAAGGTAAATTGTGTTGTCATATCTAAAACTTAAAGATAAGACCAAGAATATTCGTTGTCCATTTGTTGGCAAAGATTCATGTTACTAAAGTAGTTGTGTTTATTTTTATTATTTTTGTTGGATTACTACACGCATGACGCATTACACCCTAATTATTTTTCTATTTCTTAATTCTACTTATAGCACATCAAGTCCTATTTAGAAGAAAAAATATTATGGATATTGAAGCCAAACGCTTACACGGCTAATTACACGGTAACGCGGTTAATGACACGGCAAACACACCATAATCGACTTGGGATTAATCATATCTTTAGCCCTAAGCAACTTTGCTAATAACCCTTGTATATATAAAGCATTGCACAGTTGCACTGCTCATAAATCATAAATTCATAACTCATCCTAAGCTCCTGTCAAAAGAAGAAAAAAAAAAAAAACATTTCTCATTAATTTATCATAAGCAAAACTTTTAATAGCAGTGGTTTACATAAAGCGCAATAAGGAGGTATGTTCTTTTAATAATTCTTATATTATATTAAGTACTTTGCATTATTTGATTCCTTAATCAAATGTTGATTTCTTAATTTTTACGAATAATAAAAGTTCTGATGTTATTTTGTTACTTTTTGATCAATTAGTATAAACAGTTAGCAGCTTGATCCAACCTAATTGGGAGTGAGCTTTGGTATATGTTTATACTGATTTAGTTGTAGCGTGATCAATCATGTTATTCGAAAGATTATGATATAAATCAAACAAATTGTAAGCATGATTATGTAAGTGCCCTTTATAACTATATATAATGTTGTTGGGTTATGCTAAAGGTCGCAATTTATAACTTTCCCTTGTTCATCATGTACCCTGATTCATACATAGATGTAATATATGATATGAATCATATGACAAAGATATATTTGTTTTATCTTATATATAAATCACATATTCACAACTAACTATTTTATTTTATTTTACAATTGCAGTGGTTTACTTAATACATAGAGAGAAGGAAGAGACAAAAGAGAGAAAATTGTAAGAGTTGACTTTCAAGTTTTAGAAGACTTTTGGTTGAGATCCTGTTAGATCGGCTGAAAATTTTTTGCATCAGTTTTCGTTTTATTTTCATCAATCAGGTATGTTCTCTTATTATTTCTCATACTCGCATTATTTTCTTCTATTAAATTTTGTCGTGCTAAATACAG